>NC_053189.1:2500000-3750000 GCF_905163445.1 Pararge aegeria
AAGACAGCGAGCAATTGTCAGTTGAGAGACTAATAACGCCGAAATGGCACAGTCTGTTTTTTTATTTTTTTTATCTGGGACTTGCACCCACTAAAAACTCTGTGTGTCCCTCGATAGACCTATAAGTGAGAGCACGGGGTTCACTTGCGTATTCACCGCACTCTCGCCAAGGTTTTCACCCCCCATTGCGTGGCGGGTCCTATAATCAATGGCCTGATCGCTGCCAAATCCTCCAGAGAGGCGTGCGCTACACGGCACGCCACCTTCTTAGGCCTGTCATTAGTGGGGTACTGCCAGTAACATAAATTACTTCATAATTAACAGATAGTTCTCTGAAAAACTGATTTGTAACCAAAGCCTCAAATCCCATCCATATACTTCTTTCTTAATTTTAAATAAATTTTTCTTTTTAATATAAAAAAAAATGCTATATATAATAATTATATGACAAATAATAATAATAGTTTATTTCAGGCAGTATGCAAACAAATCGGGGGGCACGATAGCCACCCCGCCAAGTCGAGGGCGGAGCAAACACAACAATCCTTTCCTGGAAAAAAAAAACACCCGGCTAAGTTTGTTGTGGGCTTCTTCTTAGACCAGGACGCGTTTGGAACCCTCGTAGCTTTAGTTTTAAGTTTACGAATGTGGTTATCGCCATCATCTCACTACCGTGTAATTCTTATGTACGCATCAAAAGTGCCACCTATGGGCCTACTTGAATAAAGATATTTTTGACTTTGACTTTGACTTTGAACATATAGATTTCATTACTTTTTAGAGAAAAACTAACAGCTCGATCGAGACTTGGCTAGTTGTGCGATTATACATATACTGTAAGGATGCAAAAGAATTAAAATAAAATAACATATAATAAATAAAAGTAAAATCAATACACATAAGTAATATATAATTTTTTTTTAATTTAAAAATTCAAAATATAACAGAAGACAGTACCCGTTAGGCAATAGCCTCTGTTTCTGGCACTATGCACTGCAAATCAGTACTTCACAATGGGATTCTCCGGGCACTCAGAGCATACATACATGACGGCCGACTGGCGCAGAGGGCAGCGACCCTGCTTTCTGTGTCCAAGGCCGTGGGTTCGATTCCCACAACTGTAAAATGGTTGTGTTATGAGCATAAGTGTTTTTCAGTGTCTGGGTGTTTATATGTATTTTCTAAGTATTTATGTATATATAATTCATAAAAATATTCATCAGTCATCTTAGTACCCATAACACAAGCTACGCTTACTTTGGGGCTAGGTGGCGATGTGTGTATTGTCGTAGTATATTATTTATACATATAGGATAGCTTAGAGCTAAGTGAAATTCATTATTAGTTATTATTTTATAATAACAAGCAGTTATTCACCACATAATTTATCCGTGTAAATACCATCCAATAAGGGTAAAATATTTCGGCGCGTGCGCAGTAGAGTTAATACTGATGTTAAGTTTATTGTTGCCTCTGTTAAATTACACTTATTTGTGATGATTTTGTAATTTACTCAACTGATCCATCTCAGAGTGACAATTAAATATGTTTTGCATATAATTCCACAGTAAGTGATTTAATCACTCGTAAAAATATTTTATTAAAATTACTTTTTTTTATTTATGAATCGATTAATAGTATTGTTAGTTTGACAGTCGTGCGTATGTAGTGGTAAATTCTTACCACTATACCACCGATGAAGGATGTGTTGAAGAAAAGATAGAGGTGCGTGCTGGGATTCGAACTCTGCCCCACGAAAGTGAAGTCGAGCTCTTACCCACTGTGCTATCACCGCTTCAAGAATTTTCTATTTATTCGGGCTAACTTGTCATAGTCCAATAAGCCCAGAGAAACGGTCCACCGTATGCTCAATTTTTTTTTTTTTTATATTAAAATAAATACATGAGCTTGGATTTTGTAAAATCGCGTACTGAGAATGGAACGAGCAGGTCTATCAAAGTTGTTTTTCTAGCGTTGAAACTCAATTTCCATATGTATTCACAGTATGAAATTCAGAATGGCGTTGGTAGAATTTGCATTGTTAATTGTGGCTTCAGATAACTTTGGAGACAAGACCGTGAGTTAGTATACTTTCGGAGATACGAAAATTGCTGTATATTTTGTGTATTTAAATACTTTGTACCTTTGTAGTAAAATTTGTAATGTAATTTTTATTGATAGGTATTTAAAATTTGAAGTGGTTTGATGGCCCAGTAGGCAGAACTTGAACTTCACTTTCAGGGGGCCGAGTTCGAATCCTAGCACGCATCTCTAACTTTTTGAACTGTGTAATTATAAAAATTAAGCTTAATTTGCTATAGTCCGCGAAAAGCAGGAGATCTATATGGTGTAATTTTTTTATAATATATCATGGATTTCCGCAAAGTAACGCCTGCTTCTATCCAATAGTAATGTGTGTGTTATGCAATTAAAATATTACTTGCTTCAACGGTAAAGAGAAACATCGTGAGGAAACATGCATGCCTGAGAGCTCTCCATAATGTTCTCAAATGGCGTGTGGAGTCCACCGATCAGCACCGGGCCAGCGTGGTGGGCTAAAACCTTAACCCTCTTCTCATTGTGGAAAGACATCCGTGCTCTTTAGTGGGCCTGCAATTTGAGTTGATATGATGATGATTTAAAACTTGGAAAATCAATGCAATATGATTATGTTTTTGACAATCCCTCCTGTCTCGACTTTTGTAGTCATACGAATGCAGTCTTTGGTTCGATGCCCGGCAAGGGCGTTTGGGAAATTTTCTGTGGTCTGGTTCGGTGGGAGGTTTTGACCATGGTTCTAGTTACCACCCTACCGCCAAAGACATACCACCACAGCGATTTAGCTTTCCGATTTAGATGTAGGACAGCGATTTAACTTTCCGATTTAGATGTTTGCTGTGGGCTCTTCTTAGACCAAGGCGCGTTTGGAACCTTGGAACCCTCCTAGCTTTAGTTTTCAGTTAACGAATGCAGTTACAAATAACATTAGTTTAACATGTTAAATGTATAAACGCTTCATAAGTGCCTGTAAGAAGGTCTACATGAATAAAAAATTTTTGAATATACCCATATTCTATGCAACTAAAGCGGGAAATCAACACTAAAAACGCAAAGGGGTTTCCCCTTTGCGTTTTTAGTGTAAAGACATTTTTCTTTCACACTAAATAATATAATAATATATTATTTAGTGTGAAAGAAAAATATATAATATATAGCCGGAACATCCTGTGTAAAGCTTACTCAAACGATGAAGTGCGAGATAAGGAACTGGTTTTATGAATAGTTAGAACTACCCCCTCAGTCCCCCATAATATTTTGTATGTAGCTTTAAAAAAATACTTACCTACTCATACTTCCGAGCGCTGAACGATGAATACCGGTGCACGGATAAACCCGAGTGATGGATTGGGTTTTTGTTACGCCGTAATAGATGTATTATTATGTTTATTAAGAACATGTTTTTAAAAAAAATATATTTTTCTTAAAGCAATAATTAACCGGATAAAAATTAATTAATGTGCCGGAACTCTTTATCGACGAGCCACCCGCGAAGCTTCCCATCAGACCAGACCAGCTGAAATCCAGAAATAATAAATTTCCAAATTTCCCCCGCCTGGGCCTAAACCCGGGACCCGTACTTATAAACCACAGCGCTCATCATTGCGCCAGGGGGTCATCCAAAAAGCAGCCACGGAATCCTCTCACTAAACAGACCATCTTTTTATATCATTTTATAAGTAACGGTTAGGTATAAAATAGACCTCAAAGCACATATCCATTGACCCACGCTCAACCTAGAATAAAACCCTAAGCGCAAAATGCAATCCCGTTTGAGCGGAAACCGCGGAGACAAACTATGCGACGGGAAGAAGCTCTAGATAAATGACACAGACGAATTAAGCTACAGAGGTCACATATATGCATGCCAAAGATAATATATGTATATTATCTTTGGCATGCATATATGGACCAAAATATATGCAAGTGTATGCAAAAAGTGTTTATGTAGAAGGGAAACTATTTTGCTTAGTTTATACTTTCGGATTGTATATGAACACACGTGATGGAATGGGTAAGTAATACTAAATATTTGGCCATATAAGACGAACTTAAATCTCTGCTATTATGCCACTTTATACTACTGTATACCACGACATTATACATTTAATAGAATATATATCCGTAAATTTTTCATGTCTACATTATTTAACTCTTTACGTATAGCCACATAAGTATCTAGGTAAAATTATCAAATAGCGCATGCCCGCGCGTAGTTTGTTATAGTCCGTGAAAGTTTGAAATTTGCTCACGTTGCCTTTGCCACCCAAATTTTTGCTAAAAAAAGAATTAAATTCATATTTTAAAAAACAGTGGAAAATGTGTTACATATTTATTTCATACTTTTAACTTGAAACATGAAATACGTTCTCTACCTACCCTATAGTGGGCCGCTAATGGGTTACGATATGACGATTCTTTGAATGATATTAAGAAAAGTTTTTTTAAATTAAAGTAACCCTAAAGTAACCCTTTTCTCCCACAGTGAGAAGGGGTTAGAGCCGTAGTTCACATAACTAACCCAGACCGGATTGGTGGACTCCACACACTTTTGAGAACATTATGGAGAAGCAGAGATAATAATCACGGTAGCACTACCCCGGACGAGCTTTGTTATGTAAAACTATCATATTAGAACAATCATGCTTTAATTGATGGTAAGTTATGATCCAATGGGTTACAACCATCACTTGAATTAACTATGAAACGGGCCGCAAATATGTTGTCGAAAAATAAAAAACCCTCTGTGAAGAGTTAGTCTGTGTGCCCTACGGGGAACCAACTCATGGACTATGTTTGTTCATTAGAGGTTTAATTTGATTTTTCTAGCGCGTCCTTAATTGCGTTGCTTTTATAATCCACTCTCATTTATGCGGGGACGCGGCAACAATTAGTTCTTGCTATTTGTATTTCAGTTGCTTAGTGACTTTTTTTGTTTGCATATACTCACTTCTTAAAAAGTTTCTTTATGATTGTGTATAAAGCCGACTTTCGCGTACTACTTGTGTGGAATATGTCGGTCTCCTTTTTCTGAACTATATGCCGCCACAAGAATCAACATCGCGTTATCGAAGTCTCACACATGAGAGACGTATTATATATACAGTGTTTAACCGAATTAGGAAATACTATTAAAGGGTGCACAAGTGTATAACGAAGTTCATAACGAATCATCCTGTAAAAATATTAAATTAAAAGTAGCATATTAATTTTTCCATACAAACTAATTCAAAACATTCTAAGTGTTTACTTGTGACAACCCTATTGAACATAAAAGACCGACACGCGCCTAGTACCTACGCTACGCAACGCGTACATAATTAAGTGGCAGGAGTCACTTGATTTTAATTTTGCATGTGATGTTTGGGCTGCATCTGATTTCTTTCAGTAAATAACAGTATTTACTATACAGCAGCAGTTCACTCCAAAACTAGTAGAGTTTTGGTTTCACAAATAAGTCTCAGAGTTAGTAAACAATGTACCTCTGAAGCCTGTGAAGTAATTTGTCGGTTTTCATTTACACGTTGTATAATTACCAAATGGACGGCCGCATCTTTAGAGCTAGTTTTTTCTTTAAACCAAGCCGGTGATGGTAAGTGGATACCATCGCCTATAAATAGCGCAACACTTCACAGGGCATGCAAGGATGACGTCCTGACACATGCCGCCTTGTGCCATCAATTTGAGGAGTAGGTGTTAAGCCAAATGTGCGTGCAATTATACCGGCAACCAGGCCCTTCAGACCGCAACACAGCGTTGTAACAATGCTACTTAGCAGCAGAAATCACACAGACAGAGAGGTCTGTCATATGAAGCTCTACTACTACTTAATTGCCGTGTTTGTTCATCGTAAAAATACCCTTTCACCTTGGCTCCCACTTTCGGTCGTAACGATAAGCGACTATGTTTAACTCTTTGGTATCAACAGACAACATCTCATCCATGGGAACCAGCTTTCCTTGGAATCTTGAGGAGGTCAACCATTGAACAAAAGGACGCAACGTAAATTTTAATTATTTAAATTTGTTTTTGTTCTTTTTATAATTATTTGTATGTTGCTCTGTTTGTGGTCGATAAAACTTATTTTTATTATTATTATCGAATTTCAATTTATTGCCAGCCTATTTCATGGCACGTGTCGCCTCACACAATGTTACGGGTTTAGGTCGTAGTCCACCACGCTGGCTCAGTGCGGATTGTTTGACTCCACACGCCTTTGAGAACTCTCAGGCATGCAGGTTTCCAAAAAAGAGCAAACCTAAACTCAAACAAAACGAAAATGCATTTAATTTCACACAAACCTAAACAAACCTTTATCCTTTTTTAGGTTTGTTACCTCAGAACTCTGTCATTGATAAACCGATTTGAAAATTATTTTTTGCTTGATACTTCCCATGTGGTACCTTTTTCGTCAGGTTAAGATCTGTTGAAGAGATCATGGAGAAATCGGTTAATTTCTTCAAATTCTACACCACACCTATAGCAATTTGAGTATTTTTTAAAGTAACTTGAGCGTTTGCTTTCGAAAAGCACCATTTGATCAATTTAAACTGATGATGAAGACCAGGGATAGCATTCAGAACTACACAATAACAAGTATTGTACCGGTTGCAATTCGATCATGCTGTGTGGCTTAATGGTGAAGTGCCGGGAGAACTCTTCAACCATTAACGCCCCAGGCTAAAAAATTAGGCTTTTTCGGGACCAAGCTTGTCCGAAGAAGCATCACACTCATTTCTTCCACCAAGCACCATTGGTTGATGCGGTCTGAAGTAGGTTCGTAGGGTATTCTGCAACTTAAACAGTATCAAAACACATTTCGTAGTTCGAAGAGTAAGAGTAAGTGAGTAAAGTAGGCAAATGAAATGCCCTATACAGGCTGTATATGAGCGTATCACGGTATAAATTTGTGGTTTAATATGAGTTTTTTTTTGTTTAGATAGAGATAAAGCTTTCATATAACTACCATACCCTTAACAGGTTGGCCTGCGACTTTAGACTATGTCATAGTTTATTCCCAGCTGAACAGACAAGGGTATTTTGTTTTGGTATAAAAAAAGTGTCTGCGTGTAACCATACACACATCACATTTTATAAATATTTTCATTTGTTAAATAGAATATTTGAGAGTAAAAATTGAAGGTTAGATAAGCACGCCATGTCAAGATAACCTTGTCATTGAATATTAAAGAATGTCGCAATTGTCAGAAAGTTTATTAATAATTTATTTATTACAAAAGTAATAAGCGTTACTTCCGTCAGAAAAAAATCTGAGTTACTCCCTAGTCGCGCCTGAAGCGCCTCCTCAAGACAAATCCCTTAACTTGCTCATGCATAATATCATAAAAATACGCAAAAGACTTTCACTTTTTAAATAAAACCATCGAATACTGTATCGAATTTTGGTGTAATAACATTAAATATTTACATCTTTGCTTACAATAACGTTAGCCTTAATATTAGCTTCAAATCTTTGGAATATTTTTCTATTCAAAAAAATAAACAATGCCGTATTGAATTAAATATAAAAATAGAAAATTATTATTCTAGAACACAAAAAAAAGAACATACATTTATTTTCATTATAGAATTATAAGAAAAAAAAAAGTTGCTAAAATTGCTAGATACATTGGGAAACAATTTCGTTTCTGTATTGATATTTATTTAAAACTTATTTGATTATCAATTTATTACTATAAATTACAAAATCCAACAAACGACCTGAGTTTTTTTAATGTAGAACTTTTACAAATATGTGGAATTAAAAAAATAGAGCATTATAATATTATATACATGTTATTTATTCGTACTTTTTCGCAAAGTAAAAATGTGCAATGACAGAAATGTAACAATGACTTTGCTAGAAATTGGAGTCACGTAAAAAGTGCGCTGATTGATGACACGTGCAGTAGTCAATAATTTATAGGACAAAGTATATATAATATTATGTTATAAAGCTGAATATGAAATACATTTTATAGTTACTGCTAAAATTTTACCCAGCTTAACAAACACTTATTAGGAGATGAAAGTATATTCTTTCCTTGAAATAAATTAATGTGTAAAAAATTAATGAAATGAAATAAATTTATATTTTTTATAGATAACGGACACCGTGTTGCTTGTAGGTATAATGGGACAAACTAAAAAGACTGTGCAAAATTAATTGTTATTTATTTATATAGTTATAGTAAATACATTTTAGTTTTTTACCTATTTATTTATTCGCGGAATTTTATTTTCTTTGACAAAGTTCTTAATTTATCGCTAAGCTTATTTATTTCTACATCCCACTTAGAAGTTAAATATCATTGAATTAAATACAAATGATTAATATAATTTAATTCAATTCAGATTTATTGTATGACGAAGAAGAGGAGAGACTAATTGGTTGTCTAGGTTATAAGACTGTCAGCGCTCTTATCGCGTGATTCGATTTATAAACAAAACAAGATTTCCTAACGAAAACAATCTTAGTAAAATAAAAAAGATTAAAAATAATTGACATAAAAAATGTTGGAATTACAAATAACAGTGATGTGCCTCACACGTGGATGGTATAATTTCAAATTTACACAAACGTTTTTCTTGTGAATAAAACCTATTTTTATCACGGAATCATTCGTATCATATCTTATCGTAGACTTATGTTTTCACTCTGTACTATCAAAATATGCGAAAGTAACGTTTGACGGCATAGATCGTAAGATTTTGAAACGTCAAGTATGCATGTTTGTGTGGTAGAGTCACACAAACATGCATACTTGACGTTTCAAAAGTGCTTATAAAGTAGGCCTACTTGAAATAAATGAATTTGAATTTGAATTTGAATTTGAATTTACACCTGTCAGAAGCCTGTCGTGATATTTCTAAACACGCAGCCGGCAAATATTAGGGATTACGCATTCTAAAATCCTTTTTAACGCAGGAACGTTTACCCATCTCGTGTCTGAGAAATCCCTACAACTTCATAAGCTCAGTTTAGCACATTGAACTAAATACAATGTATTCGAATAAAATTTTATATTAAAAAAAAGTTTTATTCACACTGCCTGCTTGCATATTATTACACATTAGTAAACTACCGTCTTAAAAATAAGTATAGGTAACTACCGCGTACTGTGCGTTTTTAGCAATAAAAATATCACTAGCTTCAACGGTGAGGGAAAACATCGTGAGGAAACCTGCATGCCTGAGAATTCTCCATAATGTTCTCAAAGGTGTCCACCAAAGTGTGCAGTGTGAGTGTGGTGAGAACAATCTAGCAACTCTTTTTTTTTCTCGGTTTAAGGCACTCATTAACAAACTATTTTTCTTTTATCTTTGTTTTAAAATTGTATTAGTTTTAAGACGGCAGTTTAATCGTAGGAGATTTCTATTTTCACGTTATCACAAAAGTTGGTATTCCAAGTTACTTGTGTAATTAAAACAAAATATTTATTCAGAGCGAACTTAATAATTACAAAGAAATATGGGCTAGTGTTTGGTATTTTACAATACAAAAAAATTTAATAATAAACCTATTACAAACGTAATAATAAAGATTAAATAAAAAATACATATAATTTAATTTATTAACTTCCGCTGGTTACATATATTGTGGCGCCATCCTTCTGATAGCGGTGAATTTCTGCATTAAAGTACTTAGTTGTTACTTAATCTTAGTATAGATGGCATTCAAAATTACATTTAGGAAAATAAACAGATAACTGTACAAAGGCTCACTCAGGAAAGAGTGATGTGTTTTTAGTGACCTTAGGCCCTAAGAACATTTTTAACGTGACTCTAAAATACTTTACAATAAGAACGAAAACAAAATGAAAGCATAATTCATAAAATGAATTTTACGCAAGACAATGTCAGAAGTCTTTCGAGGATAAAATACACAAATGTTTCATATGGATATTAATTTCTAGAAATTCCTTAAACAAGGATTTTACTGAATAAACTGTTTAGGTCTTTATTTAATTAGTAAAACCAACCGCTAATTCATTTTTCACGTGCTTCGATATACTCGTATATATAAAACAAGATTTACTACAGGTGAAATTGCAGTCAAGGGTAAATAAATTGTCGTGATGTAAAAAAAAGCAACACGGTTAAAATCGAACCTAAATTTTAACATGCAACAAATATACAACTACTTACCAGACCGTGTTAAAGATTTACCTATTAATAAATATGAAAATTACATTTTTAACAAACTAAATAATGAAAACTTTTATAACCTTACTAGCGGACCCCAGCGCCATCTGTCGAGCTGATTTGTGCATCTAAGCCATCCATGATGCCACCCAAAAGCATACCAAAAAATTCACTGAAATCGGTCCAGCCGTTTAGGAGGAGTTCAGTGACATACACACGCACACAAGAAATATATATATAAAGATGGATTATTTTGAAATAAAATTTGACTAATAAACAGACATTTCTAAGTTTGACATTTTTGAGTTGACCAAGAAGCTGACATTTACCTAATTTTACTATTAAAACTGAAACTATATGGATTAATCTTAAATACAAATAAATAGCCTAATTGAATAGATCTGTATACGTAAAAAATGTTGCACGCCTTTATGGCAAAACATGTTTGGATCAATTTTATTTTGTACCTATTTACCATATATTATGTAACCCATGTTTAATGCAAATAAATGAAATTATTATTATTATGTTTTTGGCATTCCGGCCTGAAGGTCGTGGTTGCCGGTGTGATTACAGACACACGAGGCTTAGTTGCTGGCGTTACTGGACACAGGGTGCACTTTGTAGGACGAGTTATTTTCATGCCCTACGACATAATTCTGTTTAAAATGGTTTCCACTTATGATGGCTGAGGCTGTCAATTATTATTATAAAACAAAGCGTTTACTATTATAACCTCAGTAGCCCATACATAAATTGCCTTCTAATTCGAGGCTTCGTATACGTAGTTCTGATTAAAATATAAATTATATTCAATCTACCTACTTCTATTTTTTTAGTTTATTTCTATGAACATAGATAAAATAACAAAAATTAATTTACTTAATTTTGAATCAAATAGCAATGCGATTAAAAATAAAAACTTTTTATTCTAGAAATAGATAGTGCAGAAGGTCGTGAATTTTTTTCTGCTCGTGAGACTTTTTCCCCACAAAATCAGTTTACATTTGCATTTCATATACTTAATATAACTTAAGTGAAATGAAAGGTAAGATTTTGAGAATTAAATAAATAAATACACACATCGCCATCTAGCCCCAAAGTAAGCATAGCTTGTGTAATGGATACTAAAATAGCAGATCTTTATGAATCTAATACACATAACTACATATAATATACAGATAAACTCCTAGACACCGAAAAACATTCATGTTCATCACACAAACATATTCCAGTTTAGGGAATCAAAACCACGGCCTAAGACTGAGAAAGCAAGGTACTCACTGCGCCAACCGGCTGTAAAAATTAAAAATGTCATAATTCTAAGGACATACGTTAGTATTTTGTTTTTACCTCCTCCTTTTTTGTAAGTCAGTTAAAAATGCGAGTTGACCTAAAAAAATAAAATTAATCATCGACGTAGTCCTTACAAGGTTTCGTCATTCAACAATGTTATAGATGAACTAATTAATAAATGTTAAAAAAATTATACATTTGATACCGCACATAAAAAATTAGAACACAATGTCCCCTTTGATATCACATACGAACGGAAATTATTAATGATTAAGAGTAATTTTCAGGATTGTTTCAGTGATTCTGATGGTGGTGACGATATTAACTAAGGAATTTTACCATTAAAGTTATTTTTATTTGTGATTTGAATCCTCTTTAATTCTAGTATGTTTAAAATTCGGCTGATTTTGGAATAAAATATCTTGACCCTCTCGTCAAATTCGCGATATTGTGCTTTCGACATGTATGAACAACGAATGATTAATTTAATAATAATAATAATCCTTTATTGCCATAAACTTTTGTTAATACAAGATTTTTAACTAAATGTTTATCAATTTATTATTAATAATATGGCAAATCGCCGCAAACTCAGCCTTATGCTGTGCATTAGCAACAATTCTCAGCGCTGATTTTCAGTCTGCTCCAGTATCAAACTGAGCAAACAACCGCGTCGCCCGTTGCGTTATTACTATAACAAGAGTTAAATTTTAATAAAAAATTGAAATAAATTGTAAAAATGAACAAATAAAACTAACACAAACAGTGCATATTTAACAATATAAAGTAAACAAGTAAAATTGTAGAAAAAATAAAAATAAATAAAGTTCAAAAATAACCAAACCAACAAATATATATAACCCAACTCAAATGGGTTCGAGGATTTAATGATGGAATGAGGATTTCTTTTACCGGAGTTAGCGTAATCACAACTCCAGGGCTGAGATTATAAATTGGTAGGAATTTCTCATAGGTACTTTTATTTATATTTTTAGTTCTAGCTAGTGTGCACCCGAATCATTTCCTTGAAATACAACACCTTACATTTACCAACAACAAATTACATTTAAACGCGTATACTTATTAATGATTAGTGTGTTTTCATAAAGGCAAAGATGAGTTAAATGGAGCGGAGCGGAATACGTATAAGATGTGTTGCAATGCGATTGTAGGAAGATAATTTCATGCAACTATTACGTCATTCCTCAATAATCTGATTGGTCGACACATGAACGTCTCCACTCCACTTCATTGAGTGAAAACACACTCACAGAGAATAATAGAAAAGAAGGATGACCTGAAGTATATCTTAAGTACATTTAGTTATATCAACACATTGGATTCACTTCTTCACGGACAAAATTCGTATTTCATATTAACTAACTAGTCTAGTAAATTCCAGGTTCACCCTCCAACGAGAGAGATGATGGCATTTTGTTCACTCTCTTCATCGTAGTATGTGAAGGGTATATCTAGGAAGTCCTCGCTGAGAAGTCCATAATCTTCGCCCATTGCCAGCATCGGTAAGAAGAACAGAAGGAGCAGTAGAAACCAATTGAGGACACATTTGGATGTTCCGCCTCCGAGAGTTACTGAAAAAGAGTTAGTTCCATATAAGAACAGCGAGTTGAAAAAGAGCAGAAGTGTCGCTTGATATTACGTGCTAATGGCTGGCTGGCGATGCTACTATAGTATTAGCATCGCCAAAGCACGGTCAATGCGGTGCCGATTTTTATGAAATTTGTCTATCTGTCGTGCAAAACCGCAAATACTTTATAGAATGTTCCATAGATGGAAGGGAGTTAGGTCCACAATAGGCATGATGACAGTTACACAGAATCGATAAAATATTGTGTTCAAATGATATATCATTCATGTATGCATTGTCTTCTGATACAGGTGTACAACTTCATCTAAAAGAAGGTTCCAAACTTGCAATCTTGTTAAAACTGTAAAAATTTGGAAAAATAAACTATTTTATTATTATTATTTTATGTATTAAGAAAAACGTATTTTTATTAAATTCTAATTTAATTCTAATTTAATAAAACTGCACAATCTATCGATCTGCCATGGCAGGTGAAACGCCGAAATGAAAATTACGACGTCACCTCTATATAGACATAATTTTGTAACGCTTGCCTACGATGGCAGGAGTAAAGCCATAATATTCAGGGAGCTTTCTTGCGGGAAATAATAATTGTAAATTATTTATGTCAACAAAACCTATAAATTCTGCAGAAATAGGATATAATTATTTTTTTTTTTCCTACGAACATTACAAGACAGATTTTAAAGAACCAAAATGAGTCGCAGGCCTATAAATATACGTTAATGTAGTAATGTGTAGTAATGCGCCCATAGCCAGCGGAAGTCAAAGAAGTGACAAAAGCTCTGGCCGACGCTCACAGAAGGAAAGTTTTTCTTTTTGCAATGCCCTTTACGCGTACTTTAGTAGATTGAACTACTGTAGTACGCGTAAACCCTGGATAATTTGAAATAAGTTTACTTTCGGTTGCTGCGTCTCCTTAGAACAGGGCGCGCTTGGGACCCACATAGTTAATTTCAAATATAAGAAAGTAGTTATAACCATTATGTAGCTAAGATGTAAAAGGTTTTTAGGTTTTGGCTAAGAGCTTTGAAATAAGTAATAGAATGTTAATCTTACTTCTTTCAGGTCTGGGGTCGGTCTCTGGAGTTAGGAAATCAAGTTTAGCGGACTGGTTGTAAACATCGTACACTGTAGCGTAGCAGGCGACTCTCAGCCTTCCGCCGGGGAAGAGTTCTGGTGTTATCTTCACGTCTACACCCACTTTGGCTGTTAGGAGACCGTTTTCGAATGGTTGAAGACTTGTTTCTGATGCTCTTATCTGAAACATAAACATAAAAATATCAATTAATTATAATTTAGTCTTTACAAAAATTATATATTATAAATAATTACAATTTTATAATGGATAGAATGACTGAACGCATTTTTTTTTCTAACTACGTGAAGTGTGTGCGGTAGTTTAGCAAACAGTTTACTTTAAAAATTAACGATTACTGAGACAGCACATTGAATTTTGATTTTTGCATAATGCATATGGTAATTTTAAATTGATATATTGGAAAACCCCCGACTTGTAACGTGAATATTACTCTACTAGTCCATCCGTTTCATTTGATTGTTGAGTTGAGCGAGATGTGAAAATATTGTTAAAATGTAATTTGCCATTTGTAGTTGCGGCCGTGTTTGATTTAAAATTTGTCATATTATATAGTACCGATTTTCATCAAAAATAGCTTCACACACACACACACACACACACACACACACACACACACACACGCACACATAAACACATCAAACTTATAACACTCCGTTGTTTTGCGTCGGGGGTTAAAAAGATGATTTGAATTACCTTCTTTCCATCAAGTGATAGTTTATAAATAGATGTTCTAAGAAAAGGTGATAAAATAAATATGTGTGTTGGACATGTTATTCATGCCTATATTCAGCCTGCACGCCAGTCTGCCCGCCAGCCTGCCCACTTACCTTCCCGCCTGTCTCCCACCCGCCTGACCGTCTGCCTATCCGCCTGCCTACCCGCCTGTCTACCCGCTTGCCTACCAGTATTCCACCAATAATATTGTCATATATGGCCGGTGACGGTCTGGCCCGCTTGTCTACCCGCCTGCCTGAACGCCTGTCTTATTACCGCCGGTAAAGGGTTGATGTGATGATGATGAAACGCGAACAAGGAACGCGGGACACATCTAGTCATATATATATGTTATGGATTTTCTAATAAACTGGTAAGATAAGGTGCACGCAGGCATAATAAATCACTGGCACATGGAATAGAAGAAGTTTACCCCCGTTTATTAATACACATATATTATTTGGATATTATTTTCACTTCTGCGCAAGTTCTCTGAGAGTTAATAAAGCTGTGGGAGAAGATACATTTTTATCTTTTCCCCGGGGAGATAATTGTCTCCTGCCTATGCTAGCCGTGCTGAGATAGTATAAGAATGATAAAATGCTTAGGTCCATCATACAGCTGAAATGCGGACACCCATATGGGAAAAGAATAATAAATTCGAATATTATAATAAGATCCAATAAGCAACGTGCAACTCAAACAAGCAAACTCTTATAAATTGCTCAACTGTATTTTATTGCAAGAAGGCCGAGAAACCGGACAAAGAATCATTATTGGGAAAAGTTCGATAGTCACTGAAGTGGTCGGGTATAGAACTATTTATTGAATGTAAAAATAATATCTCACTAAAGGAAATCCAACCAGCATCTTGAGATGAACTAGGATGAAGTTATAAGGACCAAACTGAATAATTGCTCTTCAACTCTAAAGTGGAAGAAAGCTCGTATCTCTGGAAGAAATTGCCTCAATACAATGGCGGTAGATATGAAAATATGGTGCTTTATACTTGAAATTGAATTTTTCACTGAATAAATCTTGGCTTGATGTATTTTTATCGTTGAAATATATTATTAATGGTGCACTTTAATTTTTTCGGTTCGATTTATGGGGTATTACTAAACGGTGATAGCCAATTGGGGAGGACTTTGACAGCGCTTCTGGGGGGCCCAACTTTCCACTTATCGAATCCCAACCAGTAACTTTTCAATTTTATGTACGTTTTTTAAGCAATTGTAATATCACTTGCACCAGCGGTGAAGGAAAACATCGTGAGGTAAAATGCATGCCCAAGAGTTCTCTATAATGCTCTCAAAGGTGTTTGGAGTCCACTGGGCCTTAACCCCTTGTCATTGTAGGACGAGACCCGTGTCCTGTGGTGGGCCGGTAATGGGTTGAAATGACGACTTAGCTTAGTAGATAAATCAGCTAAATTACACTAACATTTTAAATAAATAGCGTTTTAAATGACTTCATGTCTTAAGAATCTTCTGTTTATTTTTATCTTTTAACTTTCTAGTAAAACCAATACATTGATAAAAGTAACGGTACAGTAACAGCTGTTATTTTTTAAACATGTTAAACCGATACGTTGGCTGCAACACTTCTTCTGGGGTAAATTAATCTATACAAATTAAATAGGTAGTTGAAGATGGTTTTTTGTTTTTTAGTGTAAACGCGCCAATTTTGGAAACTACCACGAGGAAAGCATGAGTGTAAAATATAATCACCACTCGACTTTTAGGAGCCTAGTTTAAAAAAAAAATATATATTAAGAGAAAACAAACTAAAAGGGCATCGCCCGATGGTATGCCTTAGTTCGGCGACCGAAGTACTTTTATAAAATAATCTAAACTCTTTTAAACCAACGGCGCGGCGGGCGAACCACGTTGCCCAGATAGTATACTTATAATAATGTTATCCTGACAAATACCGGGCCTTTTCTTTCTTACGAAATTGATAAAGAGCTTCGACCTGTGTTATATCTGATGGTACTGAGGTACTCTAATGCGCGATGCGAGCTCCAATATCGGACTACAAAGTTAGGGAAACATTAACTGCAGGTTCAACGCAACGAGTAAGACCTTTATGTTAAGTAACAAATGATCCTTAGTTACGTAACTAATTAACCTTCAATCATGAATAATTAAAACAAATAATAATTTTTAAAACGCCAGCTTTCAAATAGAAAAAAATGCAGAAAAATCGGTCCATTCATTTGGGAGCTCATACTGACACGTTGAACTTAAAGTCTGACTTTTAGGTGGGGCTACTAAAAATGTATAGAATAAAACCCTACTCGATAACATAAACCGCTTTCAATGGACAAAGGACTGCAGACGCGTTTAAAAAATAAATATGTCCCACAAAATTTAAAACTCGTTGACTGAAATATAAAACAACAACAAAGTTTCTAGGATCACGCTCAATTGCTTTCAGAGTTGAATGCAAAAAGCATTCGATATAACATCGAGCTAAACTCATAGTAGATCCATTTATTTTATTTTTATAAACTTTGTAGACGAACCTGCCTCTGAACTCTTTGTGAAATTGAATAAACATGAAAAAAATTAAATTCGACTAATGCAGTTGTGTGAATTGCAAAACTAATGAATACCACATGAAATATAATGAATGTAATTGATTAGTATAGTTTGTTGCTATTAGTGAAGGAAAACACCGTGCATTAAACTCCATACCTTAGACTTTTTGACTACCTCGTAGACCTGTTTTTATAATTTTAATGAATTTAAAAAAATATATAAGATCTGATTTTTAAATTTATTATTTTAATTCTATTTTTTATAAAATCGTACATATTTTAATGAAATAATAAGTAATAAATTATATAGAATAAATAGCCAGTAATCTTAATTAATAATTATAAATTGTAATTAATAATATCCCTATCCATATCCCTATCCCTATCCCTATCCCTACTAATATTATAATTATAAATGTCAATGTAAGTTTGTTTGTTACGCTTACACGCAAAAACTACTTAACTGATCCTCATGAAACTTTGTACACATATTCTTGGAAGTATTAGAAGTAATATAGGATACTTTTTATCCTGACGTTAAACTCGGTTCCTTTGAGAGAGGGGATGAAAGTGTTTGACGATTTTACACCATAACTCTGACAAATTATAACCGATTTAAATAATTATTTTTTTAGTATAGAGGTTGTAATATGTGTTTAATTTTGACCAAACTTTGTGTAGATCTAATGAATGTGGTTGGAGATTGAGGACAGAACTCCTCATCGGACAGCAGCAAACCACTCATTTAAGGTTTATGGATACTGAATACTTTAAATCTTTTTAGAACTACAACTAAATTTAATACCACATCAAAAAACAAAATCAAGCGCAGACAAAGTCGCGGGTAATAGCTAGTTATAAAATATTTGCACGTCATAATCCTATGGTAAAATGTGAGCATTTTAAGACGAACGTACCACAAGTATCAAATAAAGATGATTTGATATGATTTTAACTTGATTTTACGTCTCCATAAAGTTCTTAAGAGCGTGTGGAGACTTCCAACACGCACTTTGCCAGAATTTAATTTCCAGAATGGTTTTGTAACCTAATTTTAAGATCCTTTCTTTTATTTTTAAAAAGTTTAAGTTGTCAATGATAAGTTTCTTTGTTTAACTCGTACTTTATATGTTAATTGCTATGTGTTATTTTTTTCCCAAATAAAAGATTTTATTATTATTATTATTTTTATCTATCTATCATTTATTATTTTTCTTAACAATGCTTAAGAATAAATTGTAGCCAATTGATTGAATAGTTTCCTAACTAAGTTGCTGTGTATGTGTGCTTGTTTATCTTTATCAGTATCAACACATCCCCACCCGTAGAGGGTGGTTCTCTTCCCAGAATGAGAAGGCCGTTATCCATTGCGCTGGAAGTGCGGATAGATAGACTTTGAGAACATTATGGAGAAGTTTCCTCAAGAAGTTTTCCTTTACAGTTAAAGTACGTGAAAAATTCATCCCTTAAATTAAAACACACGTAACTCGAAAAAGTAAGACATGAGTGCCGAAGATCGAACTTAAGGGAAACAAAGGTTTAAATCACTATTCAATATACAATACTAATTAATGTTGACCTATTGCACTATCCTGTTTTACCTAATCTTGATTCCTTTAAGAGTTGCCTGGAAGTGGTCGCTTAAAAATGCGCAAACGCGATAAAATCGTGTTTGCGCGTTTTTTCTTTCTTATTTCATCAGTTTCTCTATCTTTCACTATCAAAACTTGATTTATCTATATAAATTACATCGTTGCAATTTGTCGAGCTGCAGAGATCTTCAGGCACAAACTCTGACAAAACAATATTATAAATGGTCGACTGACAAACACAAGGAACTTTCTAGTAAACTTTTTCGGAGAGTTCCCGTTTGTTGGAAACTTAGACTGAGAGCAGTCGTGCGTCTAAGGAGTGAAATTTTTCTCTTACCTTATTGAGACGAGGATGAAGTTCCAACTTCAAACTTTTGAAGAAGCAAACTTGTTAATTGCTTCCGTATCTCGTAGCGAGTAATCATAAAACGACGAGAGGTGAAAACACTATTAAGATCCGTAAGGCAATCCCGAGTCTTATTTACGCATTCCATATAACATAACAAAAAGTGATGGAAGGCATCACCGAAAGAGAATTGAACGCAAGATGGAACAATTCGACGCAATACAGGCAATCGTAATTGTTTTTGAAGTCATTCGATAACAACTAATGTCACAGAGCAGAACCAATGTAGCACTGATAGCAGGCATAACCATTTGACATTGCCTGTTAAGAGACCTAACAATAATGAAAATTGTAGAAGATCCATCCTATCCTGACAGCTTTATGAGTGCCCCATGTACGCACTAGAAAGATGGGAATTACAAGGTAAGGATAGAATAAGTAAAATCTAGAAAACCTCTCCAGGGGGGATTTGTCCCGGACACTAGTAAAACCTAAGTCCCTCACGGAGAAAGGGTGGAATGGTCCTTACATAGGACAGATCACCCGTCTGGCAATGGCAGGCTTCCCCTTATTAAATACATAAATATAAGGTGATCATTTATATTTTTAACGCGTGAAGATGGAGTTGTTGCTTATGATTAATTTTGTATGAAAATATGAGTAGCCCCTCCCGTGATTACATTTGGAACTGAATTTCTAAGAACAAATAAAAAGTGCGTAATTTAAGTACTCCACAATCAAGACCTCACGGTCAAGTAGGTCATATTATTCGATATATCTGCGAGTAGTACAGTATCGAGAGTTATGGTTTTTTATACTTTCTCACTTTTTGAAGGGACCCGAGACGTTGGAAGAACTCGATTCTACCATCATCTACAGCATAGTAGAAGAGGAAAGAGAAGAATAAAAGAGGCCACATTACGTGCGTAAACGGCTTTAACTATGGCCTGTCAGTAATTAATAATTAATTCATTTATCAAGATAGGTAACCAGAGAGACATTACAGTTTCTCAATTGGTTTCCCCAGGCTACATACAATACGAAATTAAAAATAAATTAAAAAGACCACACGCAACAGATACAGAGAACATAATTTAAATAACACAAATTACTTTTTTTGTATTTGATCATTTGTGTAATTTAAATTCGTAGTAACATTAATTTGATTTGCTTTGTGAGCTGAAGCGTAATTAAATACCTTAGAAATTTTACCTTCTAGTTAACTTCCTCTATACACTTATTCTTATATATTTTTTTTTTAATTCTGCTCTATTCCATGACCTCTTATTGTTACTTTTTGTTATATTGTAATTTGTGGTGCTTTATTCTTTTTGTAATTTTGTTTTTTTTTGTTTTGTGTACAATAAAAGTGCATTCATTCTTTCATTTATTCAATAATATCTATTAATTCATCCTTTCAATCACTATTATCATCATCATCATATCAACCCATGAGAAGGGGTTAAGGCCGTAGTCCACCACGCTAGCCCAGTGCGTATAGGTGGACTCCACACACCTTTGAGAATATTACGAAGAACTCTCAGGCATGCAGGTTTCCTCACGATGTTTTCCTTCACCATTAATGCAAGTGATATTTTAATTGCCAAAAATACACAACTAAAAAAGTTAGAGGTGGCTGGGATTCGAATTCACCCTCCCGAAAGTGATGTCGAGATCCCATACACTGGTCTATAACCATAATAATAACATTTGATACAAGAAGGAGAGTGAACTTTGCCATTTTGTTAATGTGTTACAAGTAATAGAATGGAGCCTTACCGGTTCTTCATTGATAAATATAGTCAGATTCGCAGCAGGTCTGGCAGGTGGTGAAGTGCAGTTCGCGTGCAGCATAGCGCCGGGTTGGTAACGATCTTTGTCTGTCACGAGCACCGGTAGCAATGTTGGTAGTGCTGGAAACGAGAAGAATAAATATTGTTTTATTGGTTGGTATTAGGTGAGTTTATATAATACCTTGTAACCATCGTCTGAGCAGCGTGGTGAGAATAAGCTCTTAATCCCTGTCTCGAAAAGATAAATCTTGTACCTAGCAGAAGTACATTAATATGCTAACCATGAGAATTTCTTCTAAAATAATCGTATATTTTTGTTATCAAAGTAAATCAGTATAAACTAAAAAAAACACATCTTTATCTTCTCAACATTTCCCGCTAATTTTTTTTCAGTTTCGTTCCTCTTTCAAATATTTATATAATATGCCTCTAACACCGATTCTTACAATGCCACCGCTAACAGATATCACTTCTTTTTTTATCAACTCGCTTTGGATGAATCTGGGTTCCTACCATTTTTGGATTTTCAATCGAACTTCTATATAGATCACTGATTATGGCTTCAGATCTTTATTACTCAAAAGAATTACAAAAAATCGCTTGGTAGACGAAACATTAAACTTAAAACGTACACTATAGAAGGTGCTTATCTATATTTATAAAACAAAGTCGTCTTAGTTACACCATTTATAACTTGAGATCGGATGTACCGATTTTCATTATTTTTCATTTGTTTGATTCCTGTTATTCCGGAATAGGATAATAAGTACTAAATTTTTATTTTATTTTTTTATTTAAAATCATAACAATTATTTAGCCGTTCATTAGTAACAAAACACAACTGACAGCGCACGTCATGTTGTCTATACCTAATCGTAAAACTGTTCATGTGACCTATAGAGAGGTACATTATGTACATGAGTTTACGAGTTTTAGTAAGATGTATTGTACTTTATAAAATGGGGGGAAATGAAATTCGCGGGGACGGCTAGTAAATCGATAAAACATATTATCTATTAACATAACTGAATGCAGCTAAAAAGAAAATGTTACGAGGGTAGTTACACAAATATTACCGATCAAAAATATAATACTAAAACAAAGATCATCGATTACGAGAAACGACTTATGCATAATTTAACCATTGTATTGTTACAGTAGCAATATGAATTTATATTCACGAAATGTGAGAATAACAAAGAAGGCTTAGTAATGGACCCTATGCACTCTTAAAAAAAAAATATTAGAGTTGCTTTTGAAGTATTTTAGTTAAGGAGGTTTATAGTATTTTAATGCAAAGATGTCTTTGTGCGGTGTTCTAAGCGTTTATATTGTGCAATTAAGAAAATGTAGTGCACAGCTAATCCTAAGGCAACCGTCACATGCCCAAGACTAGAGTTCCTCGGCCGAAATATTGCCCTATTAGCTAACCAACTAACTGGTTATCTGGCCGTTGCAAAATGCTCATTTCTCTTGTCTCTTGTACGGGATATTCGTTGACTGTTTGTTTTAGTTTAATAATAGGGTGTTCTTTTTTATAGTATTATTACTATAAAAAAGACGGACAGACGGACCAATCAGATGGCTTACCTGATGGTAAGTGGAAAACCATCGACTTAAAACATAGCAATTAATAGTATGTTAAAATATGTATTAGTATATATTTTTTTTTATATTTATCGATAGTATTGATGTATTTGTGTAGTCTGGTTTATGTATTAGTATGTAGGAATTTGTATGTATGTACTAAATAGTGTACCCCACCTATTCGTTTTTCTTTTTAGTTTTTCTAATCCTAAGGTTGCCTGGCAGAGATCGCTACTTAGCGATAAGGCCGCCTTTTGTATCCTGCTTCATTATTCATGTGTGCGTTCTTTTTTTTTTTGTCTCGTTTTTCTGAGTGGTGTACAAATAAAGAGTATAAATAAAAAAATAAATAATTAGCAACGATTCAAAGCGCTCGCAAGGAACACGTCCTGCAACGTATTGCCCTATCAGTGGCGTGCATAGAGGGTATGCACAGGGTATGCAGATGATATAAAATTTTAAAAATCTCCAGTATTAGTAATAAATACTTGAGGATAGGCTTTTTATTACTCTTACAATCCCTATCCTTAAGTTTTTTATAACTCGTACCTACTGGCGATTTTCTTCATTTTATACCATCTGCATACCCTCAAAGCACGCCACTGCGCCCTGTGTCCAACAACCTTGAAAACAACATTGAAATAATGCTGCTTGGCGGCAGATATAAACATGGTGTTTAAATTGGAAGTAGTACTTCCTCGGACGAGCTCTGTGACAAAAACTCTACTACACAAACAACTACTACTGCGTGTACACGGGACCTTATGCCATACCATTAAGCCTCTTTTATGCGTCTGTCCACATTTCCTGCTTATTTTTTTCAGTTTTGTCCCTTTTTCAAATATTTAATACCGAATTTTACAATATCAGTTAACAGATATCACTTAATTTTTTAACAAATCTGGGTTTCTGAATTTTTGAATTTTCAATCGAACTTCTTTATAGATCACTGATTATAGCGTGCATAGAGGGTATGCACAGGGTATGAAGATGATATAAAATAAAGAAAATCTCCAGTACGAGTTATAAAAACTTAATGATAGGCTTTGTAAGAGTTATAAAAAGCCTACCCTTAAGTATTTATAACTACCATATCATGTATAATCACATATTATCAGGTGGGATTGCACTGAAAAAAGAAAAGGTTAAGAGTTGCAGTTCTCACAGAAGTACTCGGTCACTCTGAAAGGAAGTCTAGACTATCACCGTACCTACCTTCGTGAACATCGCTCTGAAAAAGTAACCTCGTTATAAGGAATCCTACCCAGTATCCTATCCTACTCCTACTTCCTACTGTAAATGCGAAAATTTGTGTGAATGGGTGGATGGATGCATGTTACTCTTTTTTTATGCAAACTGCGATGCAAAACTACTGAACGGATTTTGATAAAACTTTACAGTAATTTAGTTTATGCATCAGAATATACATATATAATACGTTAGTATCGAAAATATAACAATAAGTTTCAAGCGAATCGGATAAAAATATGCCATCTGGGAGCTATCTTAGCGAGCGATGCAGAAATCTTTAGAGTTAAATAAAAATAATGTAAGGTGGGATAAACTTTTTAACAGTTCCAGAAAAGTCCACGACAGCATAATATATTTTATATGGTGGCCTTTATAGCCTAAATAGTGAGCAATATATCCTAAATTAAAATTGGAAACTCTATTTTCAACCCTCATTTTATACTATAAAATTAATTATTATCAAATTAAATACCTTTTTCTAAATCGCTTTGAAAGAGATAACTTTTTGTATACTTTGTTCATAATATAATTTTAACGTGAGATGCTTCTGCTTTTCATACTTAAAAATACTTCTTTCAAAGCATTTACTTCGTATTGAATGTTTCGGGGTAAAATTTCAATTTAACGTCAAAATAGTATCATAATATTTGGCTACAATGTTTGTTAACTTTGCACTGGAGCAAAAGTGAGTGCATTACGTTGCTTAAATCTACACAGCACTGGATTTGACGCAGATACTTGTAACTTCCTGTATCCGGATAGAATAACTGATTGATCGTAGAATACCTAATCGCAGTACCAAACACAGACGTGTTTGCTACAGAAATGTTTGTTTTGGACTACGTTGGAAATTTTTATAGGTTAATACTGTCATAGTGGTTAAAAAAGTCCTGAAAATACAACTTTTTTGCTCTAAGTCTTAAGATGTAAAAATATTTATAATTTTTTTTTCTTTTAATTTTACACATTTATATTCTATTAACGTTTCTTGACCTAATTTTACAGCAATAAATTCACCAGTTTTCAATGAAGGTTACGTGTTGCGATTTGTGAACACTTGGTTTAATTCGCCACTTCATGAGCCATAAATTAGATTACTTGCTTGGACCGCATCTTTGCTGCAAGATAAGAACGCAGCATCGTCTGCAACAGTTGCAACAGTGACATATGGTAAGTGAGGCTTATCACATGTGAAGATGTTGTATAATACTGGACCCAGAACAGAGACTTGGGGCACACCAGAAGTGCAGCTGTGAAAGCTTCTTGGTGCTTTACTTGGAAAAATCTGTCCTTAAAGTATGATGCTAGTGTCAAGAACAAGGAGTGGAGTAAAAGTTGTTTTATTTTACTTAGAAGGCCTTTGTGCCAAACCATATCAAATGCCTGTTGAATTCCAAGGAAGGCTAGGCAAAGATAAATATATAACCGAATTATATTAAAACGGACTTGCCAGGCTTTGGCTGTAGCTATAGCGGTAAAGACGTGCCGCTAAGTGATTCATCGTTCCAGTACGACGCCGCACATAAACCGGTTAGAAATGTGGTCTTTATGACCGCTGAAAGTGCGGATCTTAGACTGCGTTATTATTTACCACTAGATAAGACTGCAGTGGTGATAGCCCAGTGAATAGGACTTCGACTTCACTTTCTGAGGGCCGAGTTCCAATTCCAGCTCGAACCTCTAACTTTTCTATGTTATGTACGTTTTGATCAATTAAAATATAACTAACTTCAACAGTGAAGCCAAAAATCGTGAGGAAACATGCATGTCTAAGAGTTCGCAATAATGTTCTCGGAGTGTGTCGAGTCTACCAATCCGCATTGGCAAAGCGGATTGGTAGACTTGACACAAGTGGCCTTATCTACCTTCTCAATGTGGGAGGAGACCTGTGCCCGGTAGTGTGTTGATATGATGACGATGAAGAGGAAAATTGCAGACAAAGGCTAAATTATCGTGGAATATCTTTTTAAATTTGCAGTTTTTCTTGTTTTTAATAACAGACTCTAAAATTACATTTTCTATTCATTAATTCTCAACAAAGGATAACTTTATAGCGGTAGAGTTGCAATGAACGGGTCGTATTACTATTTACTGCCACATAATAAATTTCTACTGCACAGTAAGTAAGATTGAGCGGGAGTACGTCCGAGTTCAGTTAAATAGTTCATCGCTATCGGGAACACGGTATTTACAATCAGCTGAGGATCGATTTCAACTTAGTTGAGAACGCTTTGTCTAAAGTTCAGACATGGATACAAAGAAGAGCCGGAGGAAATAAACATACGTAATATCAGCAATGAGACGGGTGCTAGTAAACACTTCAACCTCGGTGGGACTGAGTTGGGACTTTTTAGAATTAACAAATTACAGAAACCGTGTACACGATCAATATTGAAGCATCAAAAACCACTCCAATTTAGTAGTGTTACTCGAACCTGCGGTTAGTCACTTCATTTTATTTAGCAGTTGTTTATTTCATATCTAATGTTCTAAACGCTTGCCATCAAATGGTAAAAAAGGGAAAAGTTTGTGATCTAGCAAGATACCGCGGATGAGACATGCGTGGGGCGTTTCCACTGTTTTTGAAGACAATGCACTGTATGCAATAAATAATGGCTGAATAAATACTCTGTATGTTCTTAATTCTAAGTTTTCGGCGTTATGTACCTTTAAATTTAAGTAATTAAATATCACTTGCTTCAATGGTAAAGACAATCATCGTGAGTTCTTCAGAATGTTCTCAACGACGTGTGAATTCTACCAATCCGCACCTCGCCAGCGGGGTGGAATACGGCCTAAACCCTTCTCATTATAAGAGAGGACTCGTGCCTTGTAGTTGGCCGGTATTGGTTTGGTAATGATGCTTGTTCGCAACACCTGTTATAAAACCTTCACCGTTGCTATAATCCCACGCTTTGTCGGGTCGACACAATATATCTTCTTCAGACCTCAGGAATTACTTATTTTGGTTTT
The DNA here is from genome assembly GCF_905163445.1 of Pararge aegeria. NCBI lineage: Eukaryota > Metazoa > Arthropoda > Insecta > Lepidoptera > Nymphalidae > Pararge > Pararge aegeria. The sequence continues at coordinate 2,527,009 of NC_053189.1, forward strand.
GGCATATTACGAGCCACCGCGTATCCTTGGGAATGATACTGTTGATGGAATTAAAGAGATAAGGTTGTAAATCCCCTTATAATCGAAAAGGCAATTGGTACGTCCACATGACACCATTTTGGATCTTGTCGAAAAGATTCCTCTTCGCATAAAACTCTTCTCCGCTATGGTATAAATAACTTTTAATTTGGATTGCATGACGCTGTTTTTGTTCCACTAATATAAAGGAAACCTAATTTAACGAAATCCATATTTTATTATATATACTAAAGTCTAAAGACTAATAATAACGAAATCAAGATTATCAATTTTACGATTTTAAAAAGCATATCAAAATTTTGGAACCGTTAGAATTCGAACCTGCGGCTCTCCGACAATCTCGGCTCAAACTTTATATTCCACTTTCAACCTATCGCCTTCGCACGCTCGGGTTGCCTTTAATAGATCCTATTTCATCTATTTCATCTAGTTCATCTATTGTTTGTACTGGTAAGGCCGCTTTTGCACCCAGCAAACTACAATTATTGTGTTTTGTTGCAATAAAGTTTTTTTCTATTCTATTTTCTACTCTCGGCCTGAGCTATTTGGCAACTAAGGTTCTCTTACCACCAAATTCCACATTATGCCTGATTATCATTTTAAAAGCAACTACAACGTCATCTTGTGTGAAACATACACTAATGTTTGTTTTATGTGCACTACTACTTTTCATGGGTGTAATATTTCGTCCAAGTGTAGTTAAAAATACTTTAATACCATAATAAAGTGGTATAATGTCTGAAGTTGAGTTGTGAACAAATATGGAATTCACCATTTTGTTTCGGCGACCATTTTGGACCGATTTTTTACTCCAGACTTACTCTTTGGGACACAAAAACATAATCAAAATCGGTTCATACTTTCAGGAGCTACAATTTAACACCCGTCGTTTTGCGTCGGGGTTAAAAACGCTTTTTATTCGAGAAGGTATAATAAACAAACAATATGTTCGCTTAGGAATACCAGCTTTAAGTTATTTTATACGTAAAAGCATATATTATTAAAAAACTTTGATTTAACTTTCCATACATTGGTTAGGCGTTTGAAGAATTTTATTAACATTTCAATTTCACCCTAGCTTTACAATTTACATTGTTTTAATGAATGCCTAATTACACACAGGTCTCCCGGTGTGCCAGCAACAATAATTACATTCTCGGACCTACATTGTAAAGTTGTACTCAAATGCTGTTCTTTGTATTATGAGTCGGAAAAAAGCCCAAGATTATGATTTTCTCGCTAATTGCCTCTTTTGTCCAGTGGTTAGCATTTTTAATAACTAATCGATAGGTACTGAGTTTGAATCCAACCACCTAAGTAAGTTATTAGAAGTATGTTAATTTATAAAATAATAAAATTTTCGAGAGCTGTATAGTTTAGGAGTTCCAGTGAAAAACTGAAAAAGTTCCAATGAATTCGTAATTTTCAAAAAATTGGAATATTCTGCTTTTAAATGAACGAACGAATGAAATTAATGAACGAACCAAACGATAAAAATATATTCAACCAGTCCACGAATTAATTTGCTTGGAAAACTTTTGTTGATATATGATCATAGCCTATAACAGTCCTATCTAAAGGTATCTTCCAACGGTCCAACGGGTTTGCCTGTAATCACCACGCTGCGCCCTGGGCAGACGTGTTGGTGATCGCAGTAGACCTTCTACTAGTAGTAGCACAGACGACCCTGCTGTCCGTTTTCCTTTATATTCCCGTAGTCGTCTCGTCAGACATCCGCGAGAAGATGGGTGAAGTGTGGTGACAGTAGATCAGAATACAGTTCTTATCAACTGTATTCTGATCTACCGTCACCACACGGCATAATGTAATCGAATAACAAAACGTTATTATTATTGTGTAAGTGTATTTCAATGATAGCCCATTGGGAAGGCCTTCGACTTCACTTTCGGGGGCCGAGTTCGAATCCCAGCACGCGATTCTAACTTTTCTAAGTTTAGTGCGTTTGCAGCATTTGCTTCAACGACAAAGGGAAATATCGTGAGGATACTTGCATTCCTTTTCCAAAACGTTCTTTATGGTATGTGGAGTCCACCAATCCGCACTGGGTCAACGTAGTGGACTACGGCTTTAAACCCATTTTCTTTGTGGGAGGAGACCCGTGTCCTGTAGTGGGACTGTAATGGGTTTATGTCGAAGGTCTAAGAACATGTGAATATGTTATTTCTTGGTGCAAGTAATTTCCCTTGGTCAGTTATTCGATACAGTTCCCTTAAGATTTAAAATTAGGATTAATCAAGACCAGGAGGTTGTTCCGTTTATTATGGGGCCATGGAGTTTTTTTTTTTATAAATTTTATTTAACACGCAAAGCAGATCATGATATATAGTCCGGTCATTTTAGACATTTGAAATAAAGAAAATTCCGACAGAGCTAAATCTTCGTAGAGACCTTAGGTTTACCACAAGGAATAAAGTGTCAAAAGTCCCCATCAGTCCCATGTGAGCTTAGGGACTTATTCGGGGCCCAAGGTCAAAATTTTAGGTTTTTTGGATTTTTCTCGAAAACGATAAGTTTTATCGAAAAAGTACCTCGGAGCAAAGTTGTAGATCTTAAAATTCTCTATAAAAATGGTTCCCATGATTTTTTCTCTAAGACCCACTATTTCCCAGATATTGCGCTTGTAAGAATCATGTTCTACATAGTATGCACACATATGCCACGTATATACATATTTAGGTACTCAAGCAAGCAAAAATGCCTACTCGTGCCTCTTCTATGTATACATTATACTATTCTAAGAAAATTTACTCTAAAATGACCGCCGGTCCCTTACCGAATCCCCTCTACTTGAATAACATCTGGCCTTGAAAAACATCTGCCTATTCTTTTGTCCATGTGGTGTCGTTCACGTATACATGCTTCTTTTAGTGTTGAACGAGCAGTTCGAGTGACTATACGTATTTATTACAAGCGTCTACTATTGAAGTTAGTGCTGATTAATATTTAACAAAAAATGTCACAATTTTGCTTTATTTGTAATAAACTTTTGACTGAAGATGAAACTGTTGTGGTCAGTCGTGGAATGCCAACTTTAATCGATGCAAGCGTCGCGAGAAGTGATGAGTTTGCTGATTATTTAAGAAGCCAAAAATCCGTTACAATTCACGTGGATTGCAGAAAATCATACACCCGGAAAACTTCAATCTCTGCATCAAAAAGACAACGTGAGGAAGAACAGGCCAGTACTTCAAAAGTAAGTCCACCTCATACTAGAGCGCGAATAAGTGAATCCAGCTTTTGTTTTAAAAACAACTGCTTATTTTGTGGCGATGAAGCGGATGAAGAAGCAGAAAAGAAGAAAGTGAAGATTTATCGCCGAAAAATTCATAAAGTTTCTACACTTACATTCAAAGATTCCATTTTAAAATTAGCTAAAGATCGTTCTGATGATGTGTCAAAAGCTGTCTTTGCGCGTATTAATTTTCAGTATGATTTAGTTGCTGCTGACGCTAAATACCATGACAGTTGTTACAAATCCTTCCTGAGACCTAATACTGGCGGTAAAATTGGCCGTCCTCAAAGTGAGGCTATAAACTCTGCAATGGAGGAAATTTTCAATTTCATCGAAAGTAGCGATGACTGCCAGTTTTCGTTAGATGAACTGAAGAATGTTTGCCAAAATGTAGCTTTAGAAAACGGGATTATAAAAATACGATTGGAATTAAAGTATGGTAGTAGAATTATTATTACAGAGAAGCCTGGAAAATTAACATTTATTTGTTTTGTAGACAATTACCAAGACATTTTAAGTCTGGTCTGATAACAAAAACTTGAATGAAAAGGAAAAAAGGTGGAAAACTTTAAAAGCTGCGGCAGAAATTATTCTATAATATATTATTATTCTATAAATATCTGGGAAATAGTGGGTCTTAGAGAAAAAATCATGGGAACCATTTTTATAGAGAATTTTAAGATCTACAACTTTGCTCCGAGGTACTTTTTCGATAAAACTTACCGTTTTCGAGAAAAATCCAAAAAACCTAAAATTTTGACCTTGGGCCCCGAATAAGTCCCTAAGCTCACATGGGACTGATGGGGACTTTTGACACTTTATTCCTTGTGGTAAACCTAAGGTCTCTACAAAGATTTGGCTCTGTCGGAATTTTCTTTATTTGATCACTATTTTTATGTCTAAAATGACCGGACTACATGTTATATTTATATATATATATACTACTATACTCATTTAAGGCTTAGCGATACTGAATACTTAAAAAACAAAATCAAACGCAGACGAAGTCGCGGGCAACAGCTAGTAATATTATAATTAGCTTTTTAGCTTAGCAGCCAGTATAAAAACTATAGAGCCCGGGGTCCTGAGTTTTATTCTAAGAATCAAAATCAGGACCCCGGGCTCCATATTCAGCCCCAAAATTGTCAGCCAATCCCCAAAATTGCTTCTCAAAAAATTTCAAAACAACCCCGAAGTCCGGAAATTGAAAACCGATGAAGCCTGCTAACCTGAAATTAGAGTGGAGGGTCTAATTTAAGATCCCTCCTTCCAATTAGAATATAACGCAGTATAGATTATAATAAGTACTTATTCATTCACCCGGTAATTATAGTTAATAATTTGAGAAAAAGTATTCGCCATTGATTTTGACTCTCATCCAGCACAGTTTCGCCGTCATCAGAAGATTTAGTGACACTCGATACTGTATTGAGCCACAATAAATCGTCGGCCGCAGCCGCAGCGCCGGCAGATACGAGTCTTGTGACATTGTGATTTCTGATTTATGGCAGATAGTTTCCTAGACAAACTTTTGTCTGTTACAATGAATTAGTGTCCTAGAGTATTACTGTTTGAAAATCAAAACTTATGGTAATGAGGAAGTTTTCTGATCTGAGAATGTACGAGCTGATCTAGCTTACTGGGAAGATACCTGTACTACTTTACCTTATACCTGTACTACTTTAATAAAGCTGATTGTGTAGAGATAATAGTAGTTGTTATTTTCCCATGGTGAGTATAGATGATAGGTGATAGGTGATTTAAGGGAAAATTTACGAGGCAGTTGAGTATCTTGATTATCATCTCGCGTAGTTTCGCAGTCACCAGAAGATTTAAAGTCAGTTGATACTGTATCGAGCAACAATAAATCGTCGGCCACAGCCACAGTGGCGGCGGATACGGGTCTAGTGACATTGTGATTTTCGTTTTAAGAAACTTTTGACTATTACAATGAATTAGTGCCCTAGCCTAGTGTATTTATGTTAGGAAATCAGCAACTATCGTAACGAGTAACGTTTCTGACCAGTAGCTATCCGGTTCATACAAAACATAGGATTAAAAGCGGAAAAGTTTAATGTAAAATATGTGTGTCTAAATAAATGTGTGACTGTGCTCTGAGATTGGAGACCCTTACCCAGTAGGTAGTTGCATATAATTTAGTCTTATAATGTGGTCATCGTTATTTGTCACTACATAGGTAATAAATAGTAAACAATTTCTAGGAAAATATACGTGGCCATAGATCTTGACTCTCATCCGGCACAGTTTTACTGTTGCCAGAAGATTTAGTGTCACTCGATACAGTATTGAGTCACAATAAATCGTTGGCTACAGTGGCGGTAGATACGAGTTGATACAACATTGAGAAATATGATTAACGGAGATTGTTTCCTGAACCGACTTTGGACTGCTACAATGAATTATTATAAGTGTGTTTCTCATTATTGATAATATTGTTTGAGATTTTTAACTTATTCAATGAGGAACTTTTCTGACTGGAGAATTTACTAAAGATTTTAGCTGATTTAGCTAAAAGAGAATATACTTGGAACCAGCAAGCTGATCTTAAATATACGGGTGATATAGTGATAATATTAATTGTTTGGCATAACAAGTACAATATAGAGAATTTGAGGGAAAATATAAGTCATCATAGATTTCTAGACTCCCGCAAAGTTTCGCTGTTACCAGTAGCCTTATTACAATATTTGTTCGCTCGCTATCGAGGAATTGTTTTCGAGTATTAAACTTTGTGTCGTCAAAGTCAAATAAACCACCTAATACATCTCATTTTAGAGTCGCAAATCCTGTACTTCTGATTTTTATTTTAGAAACGTTCTATCAAAAGTCCCCGTTAGATAATTGTAGGCAAATTTGAGCTTTAACACAATCAGAATGAGATCTATTTTACTCCGATGTTCAAGTATTTTATGCTCGAAAACGACTTCTCAATTGCGAGCAAGCAAATCTTGTATTAAGGCTACATAAGATTTAGTGGCACTCGATACAGTATTGAGCCACAATAAATCGTCGGCCGCAGCGGCGGCAGATACAAGTCTAGCGACACTGTGACCTCTGATCTGATTTATTGCCAAACTTTTGACTGTTGAGGAGTCTACTCACTAAAGCCGCCGAATCGCTGACACAGTCAAGCAGCGTGATAGGCAGGGTCGGAGGCATTACTACTCGCTTTAAGTTGGATATCGTCTGAAATCACCGGGGAACTGAGCACGTATGGGTGTCACGGATATATATTGTAGATTCCTTTAAAAATGCGGTAGCTTTAATGTGTAGACTTCTTTACAATTTTGTTAACAAAATTGTCAGAAAATATTAATATCACAGAGTAACAATAGTCACACAAAGACTGAAAAAGCTATCTAGACAGAGTTATTTTGCGGTCAGTGTAGGATGAGCAGAGGACCCTTTCTGGCCTCAGTATAAGTCACCGTACAATCAGTTCCTCAGTAGAAGTCGATCTCTAGAGGATGTCGGCATTTTCATTAAGATCAAAGACGTTGAACTACTGTATCTCTCTTTTTACACGCTTTTTATTAGCTTCACCTGTATGTTTGTATGTTTGTATGTTGGATGTTTGTTTGAACCGACTTCTTTGGGCGCGATTTTGACCCACTTTGAGCGATCAGATTTGATTCAAACTTTGTAGACATATCATGAATAAAAAATATATTTTATTTAAAAAAAAGCGTTGGGTGCTTATTAAGATATTATCAAAATAATAATCACTCTACTCATATCTGTCAATAAAATATTTATAACTATTGACACCATGCACCCCACGCTTTTTTTTACAATAAAATATATTTTTTATTCACACTATTATTAATTTATATTTATTGAAATTTTTAACACTATTCTTAATTTAAATTTAATTTCTATTTTTTAGTTCGGTTTTCTATAAAAAGCGTGTTTTTTAGTTTTTTTTAGACTATTATTTATATATTGTAATATTTTGGTGGTTAGTGACGCTTAGTTAATATTTAGGTCTGATCATGTTAATCAGCCTTAATAGTATTTATTTAAAGAGTAAGAAAAAGTATCACCATCATATAACGGGGTAGGTATAAAACGCACTTTTAAAGAATAGATTTATAAAAGACGGCCGATATTTTGGTATTTCTTTCACAGAATATTGCGAGAATGAGATAGTATGACATCGACCGTCTTTCATAAATCTACTCTCTAATATCACGGGTCATACAATGAACCAAACCAGTTATATACGCAATACGCATAATACTTCGACCATTTCGATACCTTGTATAGTGTAAGAGCTATTCCAAATAGCAATCTTTGTAACAGACTAATAAAAAAAGTTTTCACTATTGCATACAAAAAAGGTATAGAACAGTGAATCTTTTTTTTACAATCACATGAGTTCGATTATTGCCTCGAACATCCTAACTACTAGACCATCCGGTCTTGTAGTTAGGGTGTTCGACTCGATAAGGGATCACGCGGTCTTTATGTCAATTCGCGGTTGTTTTTTTTATTATGAATAATATTTTTATGAATAATATACATAAATACATATACATAAACAACCAAACACTGAAAAACATTAATGCTCATCACAAACATTTTCCAGTTGTAAGAATAGAGCCCACAGACTCTGAAAGCAGGGCCGCTGCCGACTGCGCCAATCAGCTGTCAAATTTAAGATGAGACGCGCTTGACTAGTAGATGAATATTCACTCTTGTTTTAACGATACCCGGGTTTAAAAATGAGGGAACATAGAACTTGGAATGGCTTTTGAAACCCCAGACATGCGTATATGAACATGAACGCTACATTTCTTGGCGGTATGTCTTTATCGGTAGCGTGGTAACGGCCGAAGCTTCCCACTGGATAAGAAAAAAATGACAAGGAATATTAAAATCAAGAAAATTGTAAATTTAAAATTGCCCCGGCCGAGGCTTCGGATTGAAGCCAGGAACTCCCACTTTTAAGACTGCAGATCTGACCACTGCGACAGGGAATTAGTCAAAAGTATTTAAATCATCATACCACTACAGGGCATGGGTCCCCTCCCACAATGAGCAGGGTTTAAGGCTATAGTCCACCACGCTGGCCCAGTGCGGATTGGTGGACTCCACACACCTTTGAGCACATTATGTAGAACTATCAGGTATGCAGGTTTCCTCACGATGTTTTCCTTCACCGTTGAAGCAAGTGGTATTTTAATTGCTTAAAACGCACATAACTTAGAAAAGTTAGAGGTGCGTGCCGGGATTTGAACTAACTCAGTGAAGTCGAAGGCCTACCCACTTTGCTATCACCGCTTTGATATAGTATTATATAGTATTTATAGTATACGTAGTAGTCTGTAGTAGTATAGTATATACAGTAGTATATAGTATTTTAATGTTTGGTTAAATAACCGTTTTCGGTCAAGAATTTTTGTCAAAACCAGCTCAGATGCCAACTTCTTCAGCAGTCAACCCCGGATACTCTAAACGGTATGACTTATTAGTCATACCAGGGTTGACTTTTTGGCGGACTTCCACGGTTATTATTATAAACTTCAAAGTCCGCCAGAGAGGGCCCTTTATTCTTGTAAGAGATGAGGCTTATGCCCAATAGTGGGATGTTAAAACACTGAGGATAAACAAAGAATTTGTATCGTTTTTAATATTCAGACTCCATTTGGATCAAGTTTTTTAACAAAAAATGGTACATATTCAGAAGGTTCAGCTGCTAAATAACAGTAACCTCGAGGCGAAACTGGTAGAAACGTAATAATTTAAAGCTGTTACATTTTCATAAAACAGTTCCCGTATAAATCCACTCTTCGAAATACAAATGACACAAAATGAAGGAAAACATTTCCACGGCAACAAAAACAAAACGTACAAAATGTATTATGACATTCCAGGGCAAATAACAAGATTTTCTTATAAATAAAACACAATGTAACAAAATAAAATGGCGACCGAGTGAAACATCTAAACAGAAATCTAACGTGAATCAATATCGTAATATGAAAGGCAATAATATTGTGAGCAATTCGTTACAAATTCGCTATTGGCGATAATATGACAGAAAAGCTATATTATGCCATTTATGGGCTGAATATTGACTAGAGAATGAATACTATATTGTACGATAACTGTAGTTATGAGTATTCAAGAAGTATTTCATAGGTCTTCCAAAATTTACTCAGGTGAAACTACTTTTTGTTTGTTGGTCTGTACTACCACAATTCAACTTCATTTGACCAACGTGCATAAGAGCAGCGAGGCGAGTCGGCATTCTAGCTTGCTTTCTTCTAAGAGATATAGGGCTATTCTCCACTAGGGTATACATATTGATATGACGACGTGATCGTTGGCCCGTTGATTTATAATTTTTGAATTTTCTATGTCTCTGTCTGGTCTGTGTGGAGGCTTTAGCCGTGGCTTGTTGCTACCATACCGACAAAGACCTGCCGCTAAGCGATTCAGTGTTCCGGTGCGATGTCGCTTGGAAACCGATTAGGTGTATGGCTACCATACTCCCTAACAGGGTAACCCGCTACCATCTTAGACTGCATCGTATATCACATGATGCCATCTAAGATGGTAGCGGGCATGGGTGGGCATCACCACCAGGTGAGATTGCATTCAAGGGCTAATTTGTAGTGGAATAAAAAAAAAATCTAACAGACAGACTTAACTTTTCAAAGGCATTTATAGAGTACGTTAAATAAATTAATTTTTATGTTTACTTTGAATTTAATAGGCTATGATGACTATGACGACCAGTGCCGAACATTTTATCAAAGGATACTAAATAATAAATATAAATAAATATACTATGAGAATACACATATATACGTAGGTCAAACTTGGATATACTGGAGCATTGGTAAGAAACCGCCTTGCATACGTCAAAGATTTCGGCATATATCCCAAAGCAAAGTATTGATTATTCTCGAACAATGTATCCTCGCACAAAGTTTCGAATAAGTACATCCCTTGGTGGTTTGGTTGACCTCAACAGTTTTATGAAGCCACCGGTTGGAGCCTCTCACACTTAACTAAGTAATCGAGCACGTCCGTTTATTCTACTTATAAAGCATCAGGGTATTCTGTCCCACTGCAATCAAGGATGTAATAAAATATTGTTATCAACTAGCTATTACCTTCCATTAAAGTAATTAATTTAAGTTATAAAAGTAGTTGAATAGTTATAATAAGGGTTAGCATTTTGGATTTTTATGTAAGATTATATATTATTTAAAGGTTAAACTAACACTATATGGAAATTAGAGACAATTATTTAGTAATACGAGTAGATTGTTGTAGCTACTGAATTGTGGAATTCACTCCCATTGAACATAAGACAGTCGAAGTCATTGGGCATATTTAAAAATGCTGTTAACGCTCATTATCTCGCGCAGTAAAGACGACTATTATTATTTATTTATCTACTCAAACTCATATTTAAGTATTTATGGTATATTAAGATATGTATTAGTATATTTATTTTTTATATTTATCAATAGTATTTTTTTTTTATTCGTGTAGTCGGGTTTATGTATTAGTATGTAGATATTAGTATGTATGTACTAAATAGTGTACCCCACCTATTTGTTTTCTTTTTAGTTTTCCTAATTCTAAGGTTTCCTGGCAGAGATCGCTACTTAGCGATGAGGCCGCCTTTTGTATACTGCTTCATTCTTCATGTGTTTGTTCTTTTTTTTTGTCTCGTTTTTCTGAGTGGTGTACAAATAAAGAGTACAAAAAAATAAATAAAGAGTATTGTTAAGAATTATTATTAAATACTCCGAAAGGTTTCATTGGCGGTCAAAGACATTCACGCATCACGAGTTCATGACCGAGAATCTGATGTAAGTAGGCCTCTTTGACAGACCGAGGGCCCCGATTTCTGACTTCATCCGGACGTTGACCTTTACCATGATCACGGGGGCGTTCTGACTAAACAATGTGTAGTCAAACAGTCCACCACAGTCATATTAACGTCGAACCGACCCGGCCGAACCGACCGACCCGGTGACGCCGTAGAAAACCCTCAGATGGTTATCGGCAAGTGTCCATCCGAAAAAGACCGTCAGTCAGTCGAGCCAGAGCATTGAAACCAGAAACATCTCAGAAGATCACGGTGAAAGAGCACGACTGGAGTGCATCGCAGACGCACGTGACAGAGCTCCACCTCTGTCTCAGAACGGAAGGTTCTTATACCTGCCTTACTTCGCGCCTTAAGCATTAACAAAGCTCCCTTTTAAAACACAAAACAAAAATGTGGGCAACCAATAAAACAATCGAATGGTAGGCAATGAAAATTCAATATAATATTATGAGGGGCAAATAGCATATCGAGAACTTCGTTACCAATTTACTGCGTATAATAATACAAAAGCGATACAAGAGCTCCTATAAAACTGCTCTTATAACTTGATTAGCGCAATTTCCATTGATGTTGGGGTCGTGTATTTGGTGGGTGGTTCAGGACATAAGCTTATCTGCAAGTTATATGTTATATATATATGTGGGATTGAAAATAGCCTTTGTGGGGCTGAGAAGCCCTTTGTGGGGTTGAGAAACCCTTTTTGGGGCGGAGGAACACTTTGTGGGGTTGAGAGAAGCATTGTGAGAAACGCATTAACAACTTACTACGCAAATAACTCTTTCCTTATGTTTCATATTTGAATAGTTGATACTACCGGTACTAGCGTAAACATCTTTGCATCGGATTACTAATTTACTGAGAAACGTATTGACTATTCAAAATTCATTTATTTCAAGTAGGCCTAATTAATATTCACTTATGAAACGTCAAGTCTGTTTGTAGTGACTCTACAACCGGTTCGGAAGGCAGATTCCACTGAGAAGATCCGGCAAGAATCTCAGCAGATTGCTCTTTTCCAACATCATTTTAAAGTTTAACAATCTTTAGAATTTTTCTATTTTGTGAGAGATGAGAGCGGAGTGGCCTGCTTCCAAACAGCCTTGTCGTTTAGGAATTCATCAGTCGTGTAGTAACCACGATTTATTAAATGTGTTTTAATATATTGTTTAAACTTAGGTAAAGGTAGATCTAATATTACCTTCAGTATCATGTTATAAAAGCATATACCCATCCCCACAAAGGATTTCTGTACTTTTCTCAGACGATATGCAGATATCACTAATTTATGTCCGTTTCTAGTTAGTCGACTGTTTATATCGACTTTTTGTTTATAATTACTTTTAATAAAGATAATATTATTATAAATATATTGCGAGGCTACTGTAAGTATACCTATTTATTTAAATTTGGTACGAAGGGATTCGCGTGATCTAAGTTTATATATGTAGCAGTAGGTACGCTGCATACGGTAGTTTACGAAGGTGAAAGGTCAGCTAGTTTGGTATATGAATAGTATTAAATAAGTCAAAGCAGGAAAGTTGCCATAAACTCATTCTTTAAAACATTTCCTAACACTCTTATTTTGTTTGGAACTTTTATAAGGAATATTTTTTTCCGAAGTTTACAGAGAGATTTTTATAGTAACAATTCTAGCAAGAAAGTTAATTAAAATTCCCCTTTTTAATTAACTTTCATTTCTATCTTGTGAATATTCGTGATCGAGTGAAACGCATAGTGTGTTTTTTTATAAATTTCGCTATTCTGTTTTTTTTGCCCACCGGCCAACTGACTAGATATATGGATATGGTATAACATTTTTTTTTTATTTCACTACAAGTGCCTACTTAACTATAATCTCACTTGGCGTTAGTGATAATGCAGTCTAAGACTGTCGTGGGCTAACCTGTCAGGGAGTATGGTATTTATATTAAACCCACCAATCCGCACTGGGAAAGCCTGGTGGAATATGGTCTTAACCCCTTCTCATTGTGGGAGGAGACTTATGGGTTTAATCACCATCATCATTATATCAACCCTATGATACTAGAGGGCTAGGGGGCCAGTAATGGGTTGATATGATGATGACGATGATAAAACCCCTAACCCTACGCGTTTTCTACGCGACATCGTACCGTTACGCTAAATCGCCTATCAATTCACTTGCATGCACTTCTTTTTCGGTAGGCTCAAGCCCTCTACTAGACCAGACCATAGAATTTTATAAATTTAAAATGCATTTGACGGCCGACTGGCGCAGTGGGCAGCGACTCTGCTTTCTGAGCCAAGGCCGTGGGTTCGATTCCCACAACTGGACAATGTTTGTGTGATGAACATGAATGTTTTTCAGTGTCTGGGTGTTTATCTATATATTATAGGTATTTATGTATATTATTCATATAATTATTCATCAGTCATCTTAGTACCCATAATACAAGCTATGCTTACTTTGGGGCTGGATGGCGATGTGTGTATTGTCGTAGTATATTTATTTATATAAAAAATTTCGGAACCGACAGGATTTGAATCTTCGACTCTCTGGCAATCGCGGCCTGAGCACTTTCTCCAATTAAGCTACGGCTCTCCTACCGTCGGTGCCGAAATCAGTATATGCCTTTCACATCAGTCACATTATAGCGACTGTAGCGTCATCTAGTAGGAAACGTTGCAGTTTCGATCTACTTTTTTAAAGGTCCATATTACAATTTTTATATTTTTATTAGTGTTTTTACATAGAAGTTTTAGAAATTATAAATTACATACGCGTCAGGTTGATGGACCAGGCCGTTGACATGTATATGTTCCTTGCATGCCTTGCGAAGTGTTGCTCTGTTCATAGGCGATGGTTTTCCACCTACCATCAAGTAGACCATCTACTTGGCCCGTCAATTATAACTATAAAGAAAACACTCAGAGGAAATATCAAATTTATAATTTTAAATGCCATACCTATAAACCATTCGAAACCGACAGGATTTGAACCTGCGACTCTCTGGCAATCGAGCACTTTAAATTTATAGATTTACTAGCCGCGCCCCGCGGTGCTACCCGCGGTTAATAAGTCGTTTGGTTAATTTATTAGGCTGTAAAGGAAAAGATATATTTGATAAAAGGTTTTTGAAGAAGTTAAATTCTTTCATTTAAATTCTTGTACTAAATTAAGTTAACGTACATACTAACCCGTGTATGCTGTTACTACCTATAAGTGAAATTAGGTGTTATTAGTAACCTAAGGCTAACTTTATCCATAACTATAAAACATGTAATTTTGTTAATTTTCCTAATAAAAATAAATAAATGAAAATAAAATAAATAATTAAATACGTATGTAAATTATCTTTGGGTAATCTTCTTCTTTTCAACGAACTCTATGCAAAAAATTGATACAATCGGTTTCTTAGTTGGGGCAAGGAGTAGGGAGAAACTGACAAACAAATAGACGGTTTCAGTTTTATAATATTAGTATGGATCGTCTGTTTACGTCTGTTTTAGTTCAGATGAAACTAGAGCTTCATATACTGATTGAATATGCACATTGAAATTCTAGTGTTAGTGAGCAAAACCACCTTTGCTGAATTGGCAAAGCACAGCTACCGCAATGGCAAAGAGATGCGGGCAAATCCCGCCGGTGCTGCAATTTTAATGTCTTTAAATTTTGAATTTAAATGCATGTTTCAATTTGTACCGTTTTGGGAACCACTCCGATTTAATAACCTAGTCACCCGTGTTAGAATGGTCATAAAGAAATATTCGTATTGGTATAATTCTATTAATAAGTAAATTTTCCTATTTCCGTTTGTTATACTCTAATACAAGCGATACCAGCGAAAAAATCGGTGGAAATCTGATCAATTTCCGGGAAAAACTATGCTTTAAGGCAATAATGCTCTGGAACAATCTGCCTGCTGAAATCCGTGGAAGTAGTTCCCTTCCGATATTTTAGAGCCGTCTGAAGGACTACTACCTCTCTTTGAGTGATGGAATTTGAAGTAGATTCTTTATATTCTTTCTTTTAAATTGTGTGTTAAAATCTACTTATATATATTATGTTTGTTATATATTCATATATATTATGTATATTTTATATTTATAAATTACGTTATTATTTTTCCAGTTGTGGGAATCGATCCCACGGCTTGTAACTCAGAAATCACGGTCTGCTCACTGCGCTAATCGGCTGTTGAATATATTATATTAAAGTCCGCCAACTTGCATGGTAATAGAGTGATGGGTAAATGCTTTAATTGCCTCTTTTTAATCCAAACCCATCTGTTGGAGATAAATAAGCTAAGGATTTAGGTTATTAAAAGTAGTAAATAGATTTGCTTTTAGTGACCCAATAGCTATTTTTTACCGCCTTCCTTTTCCGTCGGTAAGAAATTAACGGTAAAAGTTCCACTGCGAGAAAATTTTTACCTATTTTTGCAACGCAAGAGGATTAGAGGTGACTTCAAAGATTAAGTTACGTAAGAACTCGAACTCGTATTAGCCTCAACTCAAACTTAGTTTAAAATGTTGTACACCGTTTTCAACTTAGTCTGCAAGTAGGTATTTGGAGGTCCAATATTTCGTATTTATGAGGATGTAATTTGGCAAGTATCTATACTTACAATAAAACTGTAACTGGAAGATTTCTGTACATTTATTATATTTTGAAAATTTCTCTCGGGGGATGCTTTATAATTGATACTGAGTCCAAAACAGATTTTTATTTAATTTTTGTCTGTATGTCTGTCTGTCTGTCTGTCTGTCCGGGCATCACGTGAAGACTACTGGACGGATTTAAATAAAATTTGTTATAGTGGTAGCTGATATCCCGGGTCAACATACAGGATACTTTTTATCCCGATAAACAATAAGTTTCCTCCGGGATATGGGATGAAAGTTTTTATTAATTTTACTTCATATCTCCGTTAAGTTTGCACCGATTTTAATCGTTCTTTTTTTATTTGACAGTGTGTAATACCAAGCATGTATTGTCTAATTTTAATGCAGATCTGATGAATATTGTTGGAGATCAAGGACATAATTCTTCACAGAGTACAGCAAGTTGCAAGGCATATGGGACAACGATCGAATGCATGCGTACCATCCTATTAATATTATTAATGGGAAAGTTTGTGAGAATGGATGGATGTTTGTTACGCTTTAACGCCACAACGAGTAAACCGATTATGCTAAAATTTGGCAGAGATACCTACAATATAGTCTGGCATAGCTTATATGCTTCTTTTTATCCCGGAAAAGCAAACAGCATCTACAGGATAGCATCGCTATTTTTTCTCCATTTGTCTTTCAAAATCCGCGCAACGGAATTTAAGATTGACGTGGTTTTATTTAAGTCGACTTATTCGCGGACGAAGTCGCTCGGGTCCGCTAGTCTTAAAATAAAAAAGTACCCCTTTCAATATTTTATCGCACGTTATGTCGAGTCATGTTTATTAATTTTTTTATTTTTTAATAATTAAAAATTAAGAATAATTAATTAAATGTTCTGCCTATACACTGAAGGTGAATCAAATAACATTTTATTTGGATCTCTATCTATTGAAATCCAATAAGCTACTATTGGACTCCGAATGTCCTGTACAACCTGAAGGATGCTGTTACGTGTACGTATTGTTTCCCAGAAGAATGCAAAACTAAATTTTTTGTTTTTGATTGCATACCTCACAAGGTAAACAGTACTATCAAATAATCACTCACGTGTGTTTGTTTGACATTAATTAATTAAGTTACTCTTTAAGCAACTATTTTTTTTAGGGACAACCGGACTAAAGTAGGTGAAAATTTGTAAAGATGCCATAGGATAGGATAGATAGGAGTGATAACATATATATGCATATATATGATAACATATATATGCATATATATGATAGCATATAAATAGTTAGGTTAGCCAAACACGTGGTGCTAAGTAGTCTAAATGAGCAAATTCTGTTAGGGCTTATATACGGAAGAATTAAAAAAAAAAAAAACACAAAAGTTGACGACCGGGACTCCCGTCGTGACCAAGATCCATGCAACTGGGTCGAAATATCGACATCGATTATCGTGGTATGTACCCGTTGAACTATATTTAATGAATGATTAACCACGAAAATCTTAGTTTAAAATCTTAAATTATACAAGGCTTGCTCGTTTATAAATAGATATATTATATATATAGACTATAGTTCAATTTTCTTACCTATAACGTCGATAAATTTTGTGGTGATTTGCGTGGCGAAGGACGGTGCGTCAGCGGTGACTTCGCAGCTGAAGTTCCCTGAGAGGCCCAGCTCTAAGCGCCGTAGCAATACCTGTGTTCCATTCGAACGATTCATCTGAAAAGTTTACAATTGATAATTACTATTATTATTGACGGCCGATTGGTGAAGTGGGCAGCGACCCTGCTTTCTGAGTCCAAGGTCGTGGGTTCGATTCCCACAACTGAAAAATGTTTGTGTGATGAACAGGAATGTTTTTCAGTGTCTGGGTGTTTATATGTTTTTTATAAGTATTAATATACATTATTCATAAAAAATATATTTATCAGTCATCTTAGCACCCATAGCACGCTACGCTTACTTTGAGACAAGATGGCGATGTGTGTATTGTCGTAGTATATTATACATTTTTTTTACTACATTTCTCCAACTCTTCTAATCCATAGTTATATATTTATCATAATATCAATCGATGGATCTGAACTGCTAAATATGACGTCTAAACGTCTGGGTTCAGCTGAAGAAGGTGGTCGAATGGTTGGAATCAAACTGACCCTGTACAAGCTACAGTCGTGGCGGAGAACTGATTACTAAGTACCGAGTACCTACCGGTTTGGCTAGCATACAGGTAAACTCCCAACAGGTAAAAAAACCATGGGAGCTATATTGTGTTCGCCCAGACACTAGTAAATCCTGATAATGTATTTAATAAATATAATATAATATTCCCTTGTTTTAGATAACAGGTTAGTAATATTCGGATAGATTTACTCGTATGTTTGATATTTGAGTTTTCCTTTGATATACGGCTTCCTTGAAATAATTAGGTATTCGGTTTACGCTGCGAATTTCCCTTTGAAATCACGTTAGATCATATGGATTTTGTATAGGATTAATTTGCGCCCATAACTTATTCATGTGTGAAGTAGTCCCAAGAAACAAAAACTTTAAACAAGCGCAAAATATTATTTTTCTTTCTTCTCTTTTTTTTTTATAAAAATCAGTTAAACCATCTCTTTAGTCTAGTGGTTCTGATGTTCGGGACGTCACTTTGTAACAAATGCCTTCAATTCCCGGGTCAGACAAGCAATGGTTATTTATTGAGGCTCCATAAAAATTGTAACATAATTTTACACGTTTAAATGAAATTGCATATAATTTTACAATAAACTTTCGGTTGACAATTAGATGTCTCTTGAAAGGTTAAAAGTTTGTATTAAATGTAAGTTTCTAGAGAAATCCTATTATAGTATAAGGAAAAACGTAACTTATACGACAATGAGAGATGGTGATAACAAAAAAGAACTCTCGGGTAAGTTTTTTGTGGGCTTCTTAGACCAGGGCGCATTTGGAACCCACGTAGCTTTAGTTTTAAGTTTAAGAATATTTTATTGCTGTCATCTCACTAACATCTATACATTTTTCATATTGAAATGCACGCAGAATAAGTGTTATCTACTTGAATTAAGTAATTATTGACTTTGACCGAAGTTAAAACGTTCAAACCGCGTACATTGGTGGTGATGATATTTTAAACTAGTTTTTGATTTTCCGACTACTGTTTTAATACCTATGTGAAGTCGATCGCGGATCATAGCTGGGCTCGATTCCACGTTCTGGCAAATTTTACAGCTTTATCATCGAATGGAATCCTTAATAGTTACCAAACCAAATTCAAAGTCAAAATCAAAAATATCTTTATTCAAGTAGGCCCACAGGTGGCACTTTTGATGCGTATATTACGTGAGAATCACACGGTAGTGAGATGATGGCAATAACCATATTCGTTAACTAAAGCTACGAGGGTTCAAAACGCGTCCTGGTCTAGGAAGAAGCAAAAAGTAATTGCCTTATTATCCGCTATCGATTTCCAATCTTAAGAAGTTGATGATGATAATATAGAATTCAGATTTGCCCGTGCCCTGTAGTGGGCCCATTACCGGCCCACTACAGGGCACGGGTCTCCTCCCACAATGAGAAGGGGTTAAGGCTGTAGTCCACCACGCTGGCCCAGTGCAGATTGGTGGACTCCGCATACCTTTGAGAACATTATGTAGAACACTCAGGCATGCAGTTTTCCTCACAATGTATTCTATAACCGTTGAGGTGATACTTTAATTACTTAAAACGCATATAACGCTTATCGCTAAACGCCCTACGAGTTCAGTACGATGATGGTTCCAGAACGTTATTGTAGTGCATCAGAAATGTTCGCGAGGGCTCATACTGATTTTTTGCCATCAGAAGAAAATAGCATCCTTGACGAAAAGAACGTGGGTAAGCAGTAACGGCATTCTAAAAGCACTAATAAATCGACACGACTCTCCAATTTACAAGTTGTATATTAAACTCCACGTAGGGCTGCCTGGACGCAGAAATTTTAATGTGTAACTTTTATTTTATATTGCATATTTATATTTAATGTAAGTTTTTTTTTGATTTAGTTTAGTTTTTAATTATTCTATTTATTTTATAGTGTAGTGTGTAGTGATGGGTCATAGATACCAAATAAATAAATAACTTAGAAAAGTTAGAGGTGCGTGCTGGGATATGAACTCGGTCCCCGGAAAGTGAAGACGAGCTCCTAACAACTGCGGTATCACCGCTTCTTCAGTTTTCATTTAATCCTCTTATTATTATTTTTAAAGTTTAGCAAAAAAAGACGACCAAGTAATAAAATAAAACTGTCCCAAAAAGAAGTGTCTCAGCGTTTTCCAGTGCCAATCAGTTTGCAATCGATTCAATCTGCAACGAAGACGAATCTCGGCCATATTTGTTATATTCCGATTCTCGAATCTCCGAGAATTTTATTCGAAATATATTTCTATACACTTGCAATATTGGATGGCCCGATACGGATTCGAGAGTTTATTTGAGGACGGCACGCCTCCGATCCGATACTGTAGCCTTAGTATAAGTCGCGTCACGTAAAAATACCTCTGGCGGTATTAGTGCAGTGGACGCTTTATACAAATAACTAATTGTTGCCTGCGACTTTATCCGCGTTTATTGTAGTTTTTTTTATATCCCGCGGTATCCTGTTTTTTCCACAATAAAAGTACTAAAGTACTAAAGTACTAAAGTATTAAAGTACTAAAGTACTAAAGTACTAAAGTACAATAGCCTATAACAGGCCACTGCTGGAATTAATTTCTCATCCAACGAGAGGCTAGGCCCATAATCACCACGCTAGGGTTGGTGAGAGCAGTAGTTGATAGTAGTAGTACAGAGGTCTATGCTGTCTGCTCTCCGTTATATTCCCTTAGTATCTCGATAATAAATAAATCGTGCGACAACCGCGTTAAGAAAAGGGGTAAGGACAACTGTACCAATTTTTATCTGCCTAATTCTTTTACATCTGTTTATTACATCGGCATTAATCTATACTTATAATAAAACTGTAACTGGAACATTTATTATATTTAGAAAATTTCGACCGGGGGATGCTTTATAATCGATACTCCAAAACAGACAAAACAGATTTTTATTAAATTTTTGTCTGTCTGTCTGTCTGTCTTTCCGGGCATCACGTGAAAACTACTAAACGGATTTAAATAAAATTTGGTATAGTGGTAGCTGATATTCCGGGTCAACATATAGGATGCTTTCTATCCCGATAAACAATAAATTTCTTCCGGGAAATGGGATGAAAGTTTTTATCAACTACTAACGTACTAATATTAAAAATGCGAAAGTTTGTTAGGATGTATGTATGTATCAACTTATATAATGATAACTTACTTACTCAGTATACATCGTACAATAATAGTAGGTACAAAGCTAGACACGATGATTATTATGTTAGATATATATGATTCATTGTTAAAATACCTACCTACCAGTGGCGTGCAAAGAGAGTATGCACAGGGTATGCAGATAAAAACCTAAGGATAGTCATTTTAGGTTTTAGTTATAAAAAACCTACCCTTAAGTATTTATTACTCGTTCTGGACCTCTTCATTTTATATCATCTGCATAACCTGTTCCATACCCTCTATGCACGCCACTTCTACCTACGTAGGTCGATCCCCAGTCGAACGTTGTTACGTGAAACTTCCTATAAAATTAAACATCTCGCAAGAACTTAGCAGAGTTTCGATAACATTGTGCACCGTTTTTATTGGACATACAAGATGTCACCCCCTATTCTAAAAAAAGTCACCACGTTCAGTACCCTAAAGTAGAAATGATGTATGATTTATCATTAATGTCGGTCTACTTAGTTTTAAACGGTTACTAACAAGATTACTTAGTAAGTCACGAGACACATCAAAATGGCTTTTAAAAATGGAGATGTCTCTTAAAAAGTTCAAAGTTTGTATTAAACGTAAGCTTAAAGCGAAGTCTTATTATAGTATACAGGACTACGTAATCGATAAAAAAGCTTGGGTGTGAATTATTGCTCTAACCAGGTTGCTCTTCTAATAATTTTAAATGAAGTTGTGAGTGTTTTGGCGATAACAAAAAAATATCACCCGGCTAAGTTTGTTGTGGGATTTTTCTTAGACCAGGACGCGTTTAGAACCCTCGTAGCTTTAGTTTTAAGTTTACGAATGTGGTTATCGCCATCATCTCACTACCGTGTAATTCTTATGTACGCATCAAAAGTGCCACCTACTTTAATAAAGATATTTTTGACTTTGACTTTGACTTTGACTTTGAAATACACGGAATTCTGACCCGTATCGACAAATACTTAGATTTAATTTTGTTTTATTTTAGTTCTTTTAGTTTATATGACCAACTTATCTTCTTTACCAACATCTTCATTATCATCATCATATCAACTCCTTACCGGTCTACTACAAGACACCGGTCTCCTCCTACGATGAGAAGGTGTTCAGGCCGTAGTCCTCCACGCTGGCCCAGTGCAGATTGGTGTACCCCAAAATATTACGGAGAACTCCCAGGCATGCAGGTTTCCTCACGATGTTTTCCTTCACCGTTAAAGCAAGTGATATTTTAATTGCTTAAAACGTACATAACTGAAATCTGAGTCCGTAGGTGCGACAAACTAATCTTATCCCGGCCAAAATAATTGCCTTCATATTATTTGAGTTCAAATTTTTGTACGTATCAATTTGGAAAATTATCCAGGCAATGAACTCCGATTCTATTATTCTATTATTAATACCTAAATAGGATAAATTTGTATACGAGTAACATTCGTAAAGAGGTTTTTGAATCGACATTCTTTTCACAAGTTCATTGACCTCAGAACTTGTTTATCGCTTCGTTCAGTATTATTAGATACGAGTATATTCAAATGACAATAATGAAAATTCTTTTGTTCAAGTACGCCTAAAGTTTGTAATCCGCTCAGACACATTACATTGTTGTATACAAACTGTAGAACATATTTTTCTTTGTATAATTTACTGTTTTTATATTCGGTACCTTCTACGTAAACAGATTTATTCAAATTAGCCACCACTTACCACTAGATACGTACACGATACACGGTCAGTGGTGGTGTAGTTAGATTAGTAATGAGATTTAATGCTTTCATCGCGATGGGTAACTCCTGATTCTTTAAATGGTGCCACGTCTAATAAGCTAGCCTGATATTACGTCAGCAAAAAAAACAAACTGATTGCAGTATTGAAATCCACAAAAACCTAAACCATCGTACTGCAGTCTAAATAAAACCAGTCAGTAAGGGGTCTGCAAAATTATCGGCCTGAATATGGAGCCTACAAAATGTCTTGCCGGCTCTTCTCGGTAGAATCTGCTTTCCGAACAGGTGGTACAGTCATTACAAACAGACATACTTGACGTTTCAAAACTGCTTATAAAATAGGCCTACTTGAGCAAATTTATTTTGACTCCACTTACATCAACATAGATACCAGGTAGTCCAAATACCCTGGTATCAGGTTCCTCCATCGGCGTATACCTGAAGAACTCGTGGTTCCCGCGGTACCACTTCACGGAGTACAGCGGAGCTCCTTGCATATCCCTCGAGCAGATGAGCGCGGCTGTTCCACCTTTGATGACTATTGAGGGCTCCACTAACAGTTTTACGTCGCGTAAGCTTGTTACACCTGAAACAAGAAATTTAATTTATGGTTATTATTTCTGAACGAAAAATTAGAAGCGGTGATAACAGTGGGTAAGACTTCTGCACTTTCGGGGGGCCAAGTTCGAATCCCAGCAAACCTCTAACTTTTCTAAATTATGCGTGAAATTAATAAAATTTGCGTTAAAATTTCGCTTTCGCGGTTTTCGATTTTCTGTGTTATTTTTAATTGATTACTGTGCATTGATGAGTGAGTCGCGCTTGATGATATTAGTAGTGCACTTATGAATGAATGTTTGAGAAATAGGTTAGTGATAATGCAAAATTATGGCTTGGACAGTGATGAGGATGATATAGAAAAAACATTGAAGTCAGTTATGTTTTTTTATACTATTATTTTAATTCATCTATATAACATACCATTGGAACCATTCGTTGAAAATTTCCAGCATTATAAAACTAAATTGAATTTATAAATTATAATTTTAAATGCTATTTGGAAATCTCATTAATATCGAAGCCACTTTGGTGCTTGCACTTCATTGGAGATTCGTATTGAAAATGTAATCGTTCATTAAAATACACCAACATTTCATGGATTTATATTGCATTTAAAATTGATTTATTTCGAAGGAAGTTGGTTTGGTAACTAGTTTATTTAAACTTATCAACTATTTCATCATCATATCGTCATAAGCCTTTTAAAGTCTACTGCTGGATTAAAGGCCTCTCCTAACGGATGCCTAGTCGTAGCACAGAGGACGCTGCTGTCCGTTCTCAGTTATGTTCCGTTGCCGTCACGTTATTCCAAAGGAAGTTATTATTATTATTTATTATTTAACTCTTTATTTGTACACCAGTAACAAGTTAAAAAAAAAAAAAAACAATAGAAATACAAAGACAGAAGTAGAAAACAAAAGGCGGCTTTATCGCTTAGTAGCGATCTCTGCCAGGCAACCTTTGGATTAGGACAAGATGAGCGACAGCGGACAGGTGGTGTAAAATTATTATAAACCTACATTCAAATAGCTAAATACATAAACAAAATTGCACAAATAAGAAAAATATAATAATTAAATATAAAATAATAAACTAATATAATATACTCAATCATACATAAATACTTATGAACACATACGAGTAGATAATAAAAATAAACATAATCAAGGTACTAAATGTCGTCATTATTGTGCAAGATAACATGCTTTCACCGTGTTTTTAAAAGTTTCAAGCGATTTTGCCTCACGTATATTTAGTGGGAGCGCATTCCACAATTCAATAGCTAGCACTGTAAACGAGAATTTATAGAACTTCGTCTTGTGAAAAGGCATGTGAAGTGTCAGCATACGACATGATCTTAAACCAACAAGCAATACTACAAAATCAAATTTTAAGAAGAAGTTGGTTCGGTAACTAGTTTATTTGAACTTATATACAACTATTTCATCATCATCAAAAGCCTATTAGAGTCTACTGCTGAACTAAAGGCCTCTCATAGAATACGCTGCTGTCCGTTCTCAGTTATGTTCCGTTGCCGTCACGGCTACGTGCGACATTACAAGTCTGTTGATTACGATAAACTGCAGTTGTTTCTGCACCAAAAAAATCATCGCTGAACAATTTAACTAAGTTCGTCATCTCACTTAAACTGCGTAGCACTTTAAAACAATCGTGAACTTTGTACCGAAGCTTCAATAAGATATGCCCAACATTTAAATTCACCCGAGTTTGTACAACAGTTAAAACAAAATGGCGCTGTGGAGTGGCTGTAGAAATCCCACATTACAATTTGTCCTCCGAAGGTATTGATTTACAAAACGTAAGATACGCAATTCCTTACAATATGTTATTATTTTATTTATAAAGTACACATAACATAACGGTTAAGTCTAGCTCCGTGGTTCGGACTTCGGCTTGACTTTCGTGGAGCTGAGTTCGAATCCCAGCACGCACTATAAACTTTTATAAAATACCACTTGTTTCAACGGTGAAGGAAGAACATTGTCATACTAGCATGGATTTCATAAAACGTTATTGTGAATGACATAAAAAGTTGAGAGAGTGGGATAGGTTAGACTGTCTATCATCTGAGGTTTCGTATATCATTGACCCACAATGAATTTTACCCTCGCATACTTCATTGTATAACTGTAATTTGCATATATATATTTTATATATTCCCTCTGACCTAGCAAATTGCCTATATTTGAACAAGGCCTGTTTATTATTCCAACCTCTAGTTCGTATATATATATACACAAAAGGGACGAGAAGTTTCATAAAGTAATTAAAGGATTGCAAAAAAAAAATATTGAACGGGCAGCAATGTCTTCAGTGGCACAAAGATCACCAACACGTCTGCCCAGTATTGGTGCCTCCCCCTCTCAAACCCCCAATAATCCCAAGTAATTTATCCCAAGTAATTTAAGGTGTACCCGTGGTAGGACTAAAAATTGTTAACGAGTGAAGCTTTAAACCTAATTCTGAAGTCCACGCAGACGAAGTTGGAGGCAGAAGCTTTTTTTTTCTTTTAAATAAAAGACGTCTTTTGTTCCAATACATCACAGCGTCTTCAGGAGGGCTTGACCTTAGATCGTACACATACAACGCCTAGTAGACATAATTATCTGAATAAAGGAATTCAAAGCGTGAGTTTGTGTGAGAACCAATTAAAATGCCTGCATACAAATTGTTGTTTTTACTCGTATTATAAGTTTGACAGAGTGTTTGTTTTGTGGTCTTATTTTACGCCCTAACTTAACTACTAAAACTGTTTTTAAGCAAAATCTGAAACATTAGCTTATTCAAAATTGTTTTTTATAACGAAGACGACTTATTTAAATATGATAGATATTAAAATCTTAATTATTCTGTAACTGATTAATTTAGTTGTAAATCGAAATTATATTTTATCTTTTAAGTTGACGTATTTTAATTATTTTTAGCTATTTTAATCTATTTTATTTAAAAATAATAATTTAATTTGATTATATTAATCTAGATAATGGAACGTAACGTAACGGAATAAAAATAATTTCGAAAAATTTATTGCAACGCCTCGGCGGAGCGTCATTTAATCTCTTATGTGAGCAATTAATAAACAAACAATAAACTAACTTACTTGCTTTTCGTCATAGAGTTAGTTGAAAGGACGGAGAATAGTAAGTACAAAGTCAAATATTTCTTTATTCAAATAGGCACAAAGATGGCAATTTTGATGCGTTGATTATATACAAAATGTGTACATAGCAGTGAGTACTGATGGCGATAACTGCATTCGTAAAATTAAAACTAAAGCTACAAGGGTTTCAAACGCGCCCTGTTTTAAGAAGAAGCCCACAACAAAATACGCAGGGTGTTCTTTTTGTTATTACCATCTCACATCGTCATTTGAAAATATTTTAGAAGCAACCTGGTTAGAACAATAAGTTCACACCCAATAAATTATAGGACTTTTCTTTAAGCTTTCGGTTAATACAAACTTTGAACTTTTTTAGAGACATCAACCGGTAACTTGTGTAGTGTTGTGTAGTGTATTGCACTGCAATTTTATTTTCTTTCAAAGCAGACTATATATAGACTACTTTTTATCCCAAACGGTTCCCACGAGATTTGTAAAAAACCGTAGCTATTATACATATAGAAGAGGATGGAGAAATATATATTATTTTATGAGCAACACCACACGTGTCTCTTTTGTTCCAAGCATCTTCAGATGGTGTTGACCTTACAACTCATGCATACAAATGTAGACGGAGTTTGTGTGAGAGACAATTAAATTGTTTGTGTACAAATCAGTTAATAATTTTCAATATTTTCCATTGCTAATAAATGCGTAAACTTTATAATTAATTTACTGCATCTCAAAACTTACCTCGTAGGCTCGATATCGGCGGTCACAATAAAATATATTACGACTTTAGTTACAATCTTCGTATTCCAATGTTATTTAGTGTTCATGAAAAGTTTATCTATAATTCGTTTCAGACAAATGCTAGACATCACAGACGAGTAAGAAGTCGTCTGAACACTTCTTTACTATATAAAACTTTCCTTCTTGAGTTAAATTCTAAAGGTAATTAGTCTGACTTTTCAACTCATAAAGTCAAGTTGCCATTGAATCAAAAGAAAGACAAGTTTAAATTGAATGTCGTATTTTATAGAGCATACATATAAACGAGTACATTGGTCTATGATCAACATTTCCAAGTATTTACATGCCTAACCTTTTTAAGTTTCATCATCACCATCATATCATCCCATTACCGGCCCACTACAGGGTACGGGTCTCCTCCTAGAATGAGAAGGGGTTATTGGGGGGGGGGGAGAGAATTGGCGGACTTCATATGCTTTATTATGGAGAACTCTCGGGTATATATGTTTCCTCACGATGATTTATTCACCGTTGAAGCAAGTGTTATTTTAAGCGCACATAAATTAGCATAGTTAGAGGTGCGTGCTTGAATTCGAACTCGGCCTCCCGAAAGTGAAACTGAAGTCAGCCACTGAGCTATCACCGTTATACACTTCTTCGCTTTTTAAGTTTATTTGATGTGAAACATCTATTGGCGAACCTTTGAGTACACCATCGCTTAATTTTTTCAGGTACTGAGATGACTGATGAATATTTTTATGAATAATATACATAAATACTTATACTATGCTTATAAACACCCACATACTGAAAAACATTCATGTTTTCACAAAAAAATTCCAGTTGTGTGAATCGAACCCACAGCCTCGAACTCAGAAAGTAAGATCACTGCCCACTGCGCCAATCGGTCGTCAAATATAGATGGACTACAAGGGTTTCGTGTTGATGACGGAACCTTGATAGTAATTTAAATTAGCTCCCCGACCAATAAATGCATATTTAAACCTGTCTGAGACTAGCTTAACTAAAAACATTTTGATTGTTTAATGTTCTCTAAAGAATTTCATCTTCAATAATTGCAAAACTTTTAATTACAAAATTGTCATTAGTTAGCAATTAGTTTGTTGAACTCATTAAGTTGTAGTGACTTCAACAATTAATTACAATTTAAATTGTTAGGAGTCCTTAGTAAAGACCTATCACATTTTATTCGCACAAAAATAATGTAGTCCGTAGTTAACTATATCAATAAATTTTTTTTTTTTTTTTTATTCCACTACAAGTTAGCCCTTGACTGCAATCTTACCTGGTGGTAAGTAATGATGCAGTTTAAGATGGTAGCGGGCTTACCTGTTAGGGAGCTTAGTACCTAGTCATACCCCTAATAAATTTCTATACGACATCGCATCGGAACACTAAATCGGCAGTTTTGTCGGGAGGGTGGTAACTAGCCACGGCCAAAGCCTCCAGACCAGACCAGACCAAACCAGAGAAAATTCAGAAATTATAAATTCCCAAATTGGCTATGCCGGGAATCGAACCCAGGACCTCCAACTTAAATTCACAGCGCTCACCGTTGCGCCATGGAGGTCGACAAAATATCTTAATTTATATACCCAAGAGTGTCCTTTCGTTTGTTTTACATACTAGCAGATGCCTCGGATTAAAAAAATATCAAAATTAAGCTTAATTTGCTATACTCCGCGAAAAGCAGGAGAATCTGTGTGGTGTAATTTATAATTTCTTCAATCCTTATACTCCACATCACACAGATCCTCGGCAATACACACTCTACGCACGTTTCGCTCCGAAACCGGAGCATCATCAGGAGATGTTGACTTTACAATGAATATTTGTTAAGTGAAAAATTCGCCAAATGTGTCGCCTTTTATACCTTTCTGACCCCCACCTAATCTATCTAAGCCCCTTCCCACCTCATTAGTGCCTCTGAATATGTTCAATAGAGGTGAAGTTGATAAGTTTATTTGTTCGTTTAGTAATTCGAACCTCCCATTCCTATGTTATTCCTGCGTAGAGTTTCTGATTATTTGTAATGCCCTGTGATTCTGCTCGCAACTGTAGCCGATGTGTTATTATGTCATATATATTTGAAATATCAAAGTTAAAATGGCGATGGGTGAGACAACTATCTTGAAGAACCAAGGACATTGGCGTCCGAAAGAACCCACACCCAAATCCCCAGCATTGGTAGACCATTAGGATAGAATTTTTGAACTCCCTACAGACCTACGAGTATCTCCAGCATTGCTCGTCCATTGGTTGCTGTAAGGATGAAGCCGGAGGTATTTTTCGAACCCGCGTAGCATGGTGAGTCTTAGCTCTTTATCTCTTTCTCTCGTAATGGCGTATGCCCGGCAGCCGGACATCAAAAGTCTATGACAGATATGACACTAGAGAATAAACAAAAAGTTGATATAAACAGTCGACTTACAAGAAATGGTCATAAATTAGTGACATCTGCATATCGTCTGCGAAAGGTGCAGAAGTCATTTGTGGGACTGAGTATACGCTTTTATAATATGATTCCTAAGGTAATTTTGGACCTACCAATGCATAAGTTTAAAGAATGTGTTAAAACACATTTATTACAGCGAGGTTATTATACAATTGATGAATTTCTTAATGACAAGGTTGCTTGGAAGCATCCGGCTCCGCTTTCATCTCTCACAAGATAGAAAAATGAATTTTAAAATGTAAAATGTAAATTGTTAATGTTGGAAAAGAGCAACTGCTGAGTTTCTTGCCGGCTTCTTCACGGTAGAATCTGCCTTCCGAACCGGTGGTAGAGTCACTACACACAGACAGACTTGACGTTTCAAAAGTGCTTATATTAGGCCTACTTGAAATAAATGAATTTTGAATTTTGAATTTTTGTTGCAACATGACTACGGCGTAGCTATAATGTAGCTTTAACCCTCTCTTTTACGTGAAAGTGTACGCCCAGCAGCCGGACATCAAAAGACTGATGAATATTATGACTAGCATTTATTTATACATCTACGCCGTAGCAGTAATGTAGCTCTCGTAAACAGTATCGGCTATCACTTGTGTAGAGCACCTACGTATAACGTAGACGCAGTAATAGGAGTAGGCGTACTTTGACGTCGTAAACCACGTATCGGAATATAAGGTACTTGTAACAAAACATTTATCAAATTTTGTTTGTGTGCCTGTTTGTTCCTCATAATACCCAAAACGTTTGGACTGATTTTGAATAGACATTCTTGCTTAGGTGGAAGATTAAACAGGGGTATTTATTTCATAATCTACCCCTAAAGTAGTGAAATTGAGTTTAAAGACAGTATGGGAGACCCATGGGTATTAGTGTCCGCTTAGGAAATTAGCCATTAACTCTGTTTTACCAAATAATAAGTGAAAATAAATATATCGCTTGGTGGCACGTCTCTGTCGGTAGGATGGTAACTAGCCACCGCCAAAGCCTCCCACTAGACAAATTAACGCAACGCAACCAATAATTAACCTTGTTGGTCTAGTCCTTAGCATATGACCCCGTGACCCTGACAACAATTTGCATGCTAATTTGGCGTGGTACAGTTAAGACCTACCGGCGTGGTACCAACCTGGGGTTAAGAAATTGCTTGTGGTAAAAGTCGTTAATACCCACCAACCCACTTTGGAGCAGCATGGTGGGATCTAAAACAGACTCTGCTATGACAGACGAGGCATGTGCAGTGGGCGGATGGTCCTATGCTTACGAGTAGCTTGAATATCGCCAGCCTTATGTATCCCATAAATTCTCAATTTATTGCTTTTTGTACAATAAGGTATTATAAAATAGCTAATCTCCGACTATTCCCTATAGGTGTACGTAAATTACCCTAGTATCGCAAATTGCAAACATTTAGAGAGGCGTCCCAAGAGTGCGGTAAAGTCGAGTAATTGATATCCGAATTCGATAGAAAGGTTTTATGTAGAGGTACCAAATATTTTTACTACAATGGATATTATTAAAACAAAACGGTGATAACACAGTGAGTGAAGCTAGAGCAATTCACACCCAAGCTTTTTTATCGTTTAAGTAATCCTTAATCCTTAATATTATAATAAGATTTTTCTGTTTTATATAAACTTTGAACTTATTGAGAGACATCTCAAAGATTGATATGATGACTAATAAAAACACTTAAAAAATAGAATAACAAGAACAACGCTAAATAGCGATCTCTTCCAGTTAACCAATGGTGTAAAAGACAGCTACAGAAGACAAGTATCTGGTGCATATAAATATTAATACACATACTAATAAATAACTGTAAATAATATACCCAGTGGATTTACACTTAAACATAACAACAATATTATGAATTCTCAATTCGTCGAAGTCACTTTTTAACAAGGAGATAAAATTTACAGCCTTTAAGCCTAGCGTTAGTTAAACTGTTTCAGCGCCTATTAAGAGAATGTTAACAAAAAGCTGTTGATATTGCTAAAGTCCTACAATTTTTTTTTTTTTTTATTTGACGAATTATTTTTTAATCCAATTTGGTACACGATACCTCGAACGTTGGATATAGTAAAAAGAAAGAGTTTTAAAACTTGAAGTATTTCTTTTCTTCTTTTACTCTTACTTATTTTTTATTCTATCATTTTTATAAAAGTTTTATTTGTGTCGATTATAAAAGAAAACCAAAAAACACTATTAAAAATTCATTAAAAAAATCAAAACACTCCTCCCCTTGCGGGGCTTTTGAGTGCCTAATCAACCGGCGGTCAGGGCTCCAGAATGTCAGAAACCTCCTCACAATACGTGCCGTTTCGAAACTTTCTGCCTTCTGTATACGATCCTTGATCCAACAACCAAACGGAAGATTTTTAAGATATTGGTTGAAGCATTTCGCGTGAAGACCATTGACTGAAACCACTATCGGATCAATGACTGCTGACTCGATACTCCAGATGGCGTAATCTCGTAAGGAAGGTCCAAGTATTTTGAGACTTTTCCGACTCAGCTTTCACCAAATGATCATTACGTGGAATAGTAATAATTTCTTTGTTATTATATATTTTTTCTAAGCTGAGGTAACCTCTAAGTACGTTTACATTACAACTTAACTACAACCGTAATCCTAACCTCCACCTCCGTTTTTTTTTTATAAAGTATTATATTGTACCTGTATATCAGGACCAATCTCGTTATTTGGTAAATTATAGTAGCCCTCCTTCTAGGTAATTGCATTTGACATCGAGCGCCAGTCACATGAGAGTATGTTGAAACAGTCCTGTTTACGGACAACTGAGTTACTCGATGCTACCGATATCAGGTATATCAACATTTCAGGAGAAGCTAAATGTTTGAGAGCTCAACATCTGGTATTGACTTCTGAGTTTGTGTTTCGGAAGTAGGATGCACTGATGCTTGTTAATAATATGAGATCTAACTGACGTCACAACTCGAAATTCATAGATTGTTATGACATACACTTCGATACATACATATATTGATGGAGTGTGTACGGATTAATTAGAAAGGACCTCGCCTTCTTATACATAATTGCAATGTTATTGCACATATGTTTTTACGTGCAACAACATCGAAATAATGTATAAAAAGTGTTGTATGTTATTTTTATTAGCTCCCCGCTGTCAAAAGGGCGAGATTGCTCACCAAATTCTGCTAGTACCTATTAATTGTATGGATTCTGCTTATAAGGGGGTGTCATTGTTAGTTTTATGGCAAAACTCCAAAGTAAAATAAAGACGAATAAAAACTCGAAACTAAGGTGCAACTACAGTACAGTATTGTACAGCAAAATCATCTAAAATATCTGGTGGCGCGCCACTTTATTTATGACTAGCGGTCCCACGCTACTTCATCCGTGTATAAGTCAATCTTAAAAGGGACACATGAGCTGTCCCGTTTTTTTTAGGACTTTTAAAAACAAGCAACTTCGACATACATGATTAGATTTTTGTGTCTTTTTTTTAGACTTTTTAAAAAGGAACAACTTTGTTATATATGATTTGTCCAAACTTTAACCATTTACGCAGCGCACGCAGCGGAAGCTCTCAAAGGGAAAAAAACCCCGATTGTTAAACATTCTTCATTGGTGCAATGCTCCTATATGTCTTAGCGTAATATATTTGTTTTATATATTTTAATCTTTTTAGTACGGCCGGGCCACTTACAATAACTAGATAAAACTACATAATTTATGGATAACTATAATCCTATCTATACAAATGGATGAAAGATGACATTAAACATTATAAAATACATGATATTAATATAGAACACTAAAGTGACACTCTGCGAATATTGAAGTAAAGATTATTCAATATTCTCAGAGTATCTCAATAGTTTACAAAACAATGCTGTCCATCCGTCCTGGAATAGATCCCATTGAGCATGGCTGTCCAAGAGCGAATGACGACAATGAACGCGGTAAAGGTGTCACGTTTCGTGCAACAGTGCTACAGGAAGTCAAAACGAACAATTTGTTTTCCGTGGACGAAGGTTATTGAATTGAAAAGCTTTTGTTTTAAATACTCAATTATACTTATTTTGATGCGAATACTCGTATTTTGTTAATATGACCAATAAACGATTTTAATGATTTTTTTAAATATAATAACTTCTTTTTGTTACTTAAATATCAATTTATATACATATTTGCCGTCGCGGACTTTTATGTAGGCATTATTAAGCTCTACAACTTTTCTTTAGAACCCAATCATATAAGGCATTAGGCAGATTGTTAAGGCAGCGTTTGTAAGAAACGTTTTCGTTCGACCGACTTACTTTGCAAATGCGACTGCTATAAAAAGTTATTTTTCAGTTTTCAAGATGACATATAGCTATAGTTCAGTAGATCCAGAGATTACCCCCGAAAGTGTCACAAATTCACAAACTCACAAACTTTACTTCTTTATAATATATGTATGGATGATTATGACACAAGATTCGGTAGAAAAGTGGAATGTTTCTGTAAACCACCTTTGGAAATTTGATAAGGATCAAATTTCCTGAGATTATCTCAGGAACTACTGGTCCGATTTGAAGATTTACTTGTGTGTTGGATAGCCCATTTATCGAGGAAAGCTATAGGATATATGATCACGTAGTTGCGTCTGGGACCCCTACGAAAAAAAAATACGGACTCATTTTAGAAAACGGACCAAAGGTATGTTACTCTTTTTGATTTTCCGCGTTTATTAGGGTATTTTACAAATCCTAGAGCACAGGTCTCCTCCCACAATGAGAAGGGGTTAAGGCCACCACGCTGCCCAGTG
This sequence comes from Pararge aegeria, assembly GCF_905163445.1. NCBI lineage: Eukaryota > Metazoa > Arthropoda > Insecta > Lepidoptera > Nymphalidae > Pararge > Pararge aegeria. The sequence continues at coordinate 2,561,545 of NC_053189.1, forward strand.
CGGATTGTTCGACTCCACACACCTTTGAGAACATTATGTAGATCACTCAGGCATTCAAGTTTCCTCGATGTTTTCCTTGACCGTTGAAGCAAGTGATATTTTGATTGCTTAAAACGCACATAACTTAGAAAAGTAAAAGGTGCGTGCTGGGATTTGAACTCGCCCCCTAAAGAGAAGTCGAATTTCTACCTACTGGGCTATTACCGTTTCATTTTTAATATGATAAAATAAATTGTCAACGCAGAAAACGTCGGCAAACAACGAATATAGTTAGCATTATTTGCATACCTTGGGATTCGGTAGTCAAAGCTCCCATATGGTATCTTTGAACAGCATCCGAATATAAATTACCTACTCAAAATATTTCCAGCGGCCTATCTCCATTGAATTTGAATGCCCTATTTCATGATCGTCGCAAGGCAATATTTTCTGGCCAACAACCGTTCCCCAAAGGTATAAACCTCGTTATAGATAGCTTTATGTAGTCTGGAGATATCGCCCTGGTCCCCGAATTTGAGCTTAATTTATTAAATGACTGTATCAACACGTTACCACAAATCACCTTTGTTATACACAAAGGTGATTATCTTATCTTATATCTTTAAACGAGCAATTCTTGTATATATATATATATAATTGGAATCTCGGAATCGGCTCCAACGATTTTCATGAAATTTAGTATTCAGGGGGTTTCGGGGGCGATAAATCGATCTAGCTAGGATTCATTTTTAGAAAATGTCATTTTATTTGTGTTTTCCGGTAAACGGTTATTGGTGCAACGAAGTTGCACGGGTCAGCTAGTATATATTAATTTGTATAGGACATATATATATATATATTTATTTATTTATATAACTAAGTCTCGTTTATGGTTTAAGATCTTTATTTCTCAAAAGAATTACAAAAAATTAGCTTAATTGAGAAAACATTAAACTTAAAAATAAAACATGTTGTGAGAGTACACTATAGAAGGTACATATAAATCTGTAAAGCATAACTTAATACAGCTAAAAGAAAATGTTCGTACAATCGGGTAGTTTCATGTTTCAAGATTATACTGACATATTATTTATCAAGTAGTATTTTAATTTTTTCTTAAAAATAAACGTAGATTGAGCTTCTTTTATATCAGATGGCAGTTTATTATAAATCTGCGCTCCTTCAAAAATAATATTTTTGTTGCCATAAGTATCAGTTCGAGGTTTGTGATGTAATAAGACGTGATTTTCCCGTCGAAAAGCCCGTTTTTGTACTTGAATTTTTTTTGTAAACGTTATTTTGTCTAATGTCTTTATTTAGTATTTTCCGAATGTATAAAGCAGTATTATAGATATAGGTTTGCCTAATATTAAGTAATTTTGTTTCCTTGTATATTATATTTGTTGGTGTTAGAAAATAATAGTGGAATAAGACTTTAATTAATTTATTTTGTGCTATTTGTATTCTGTTCAAATTGGTTTTTGCTGCTGCGCCCCATAACTCAATTAAGTTATCGATATGTGGTATAACAAGAGAGTTATATACAGTGAAGTTTACATTCTTAGGAAGACAAAGAGCAATTCCACGTATGCATCCCATTAGAGATGACAGTTTACTCCGGAGCTTCTCTAAATGATGTCTTCATGTGAGATGACTGTCGAGAATTAGGCCGAGATATTTTTGGCTGTCAGTTTTAACTAAAATTTCGTTATTTATAGTAAGGGGCTCGTTTAAGTATCTAATTACAGCATGGCACATTATAAACTCAAACATCAATCTATCTGAACTTATATCCCACTGTTAATTAACTACAAGGAGATAACTTCTTCAATCTTCCCTTGACTTCTATACCTCTATTTTTTTTGAATTTCTACTCAAACTTAAACCATACCATAATAGATTACGCATAGTTTTGACCAGTCTGAACGAAGAAACCTTTTTATTTTTAACCAAATGTACATACAAAGGAAAATTTGCTAACATTCATATAAATATATGTACCTTTTATTTGTGAGATGTGTGGATGTTTGTTACTCGATCACACAAAAACGGCTGAACCGATTTGGATGAAATTTAGCTTTTGACATGGAAAAGAACATAGGCTACCTTTTAAAACGTTTCTTTAAGTAGTTTTCGGGGGAATTAAAAATGGTTTATGAGCTAAACTGCGACAGACAGCTTTTAAATTGGGTGTGCATGTCACCTGTGCTATGGAAAAGGACATATACTTTAAGGATGTTAATATTGTTTAATTTTCAAATTAAACAATATTAACACGCACCACGCAGACAAAGTCGCGAGCAGAAGCTAGTCTATCATAAAAACACTTTTCTTAACTAACTGACTAATCTCTCAACGCACAGCCTAAGTTGCTGAGTCTAGAAAATTTAAACTTAGACATTGGTGGTATCTTTTCTAAAGCAGCCACATCTATTCTATCAGCATTTATTTGAGAGATGTAGCTCTACACATATTTATTTTTTCTTTTTTAGTGAAACAAAATCGCCTGTACTGGTACTGTAACATAAAAACAGACAAACAGATAATGGGCATAATATTATAACACTCCATTTTTTGCATAAGAGGTAAATAATATGTCGTAGAGTTAGTTAAGTAGCGACATAGTACGCCTTGTGATTTTTGTTCTCTAGTAAGTTTCTAGAATAGGAAAATAGGGTAAAACGTCACGGGGGTGGAGGTAGAATAGGAAAATAGGGTAAAACGACGCGAGGGTGAATACCCGACGTGCCATGTAATCCGGTGCCTCATAATTCAAGCCTTATAAATTTATCTCGCGGAATCTACATACGTTGCGCTCCTAAGTTTGAAATATAATGTTGTTTGTGTGTGAATTGCATAATGAGAAGTTATTTTCTTTCATAATAATATTTTGTAAGTAAGATCAATAGGTGAGTAGTGGAATAATTTGTAATATGGTAATATACGGTGGCGTGATATCATTACAGTCGACCGATTGGCGCAGCGACCGGTGACCCTGCTTTCGGAGTCCAAAGCTCTGGGTTCGATTTCCACAACTGGAAAAGGTTTGTGGGTAGAACATGAATTTTTTTCATTGTCTTCGTGCTTATATATATATATAAACACCCATGTATATTGCATCCATGTATTCATAAAAAAAATACTGATCAATTATCTTACTAACACAAGTTACGCTTACTTCGGGGCTAGGTGGCAATGTGTGTATTGTTGTAGTTTATTTATTATTGACTATCCATTTTCTCTATAATTTTTTGATTTTGATGATATTTTTAAATCTTAATAATGTTAAATTATATATACAAAAAAAAACTTAAAATTAAAAAATTATAAAAATCCTCACAATAAGCGCCGTTTCGAGGACTACCGCGTCCTATATCCGACCCTTGATCCAAGAACCAAGCGAAAGCTTGTTAAGATGTTGGTCGAAGCTTTTCGCAAGAAGACCATTGACTGAAACGACTATCGGAGCAATAACGGTCGCGTCATCACTCCACATGGTGGTAATCTCGTGAGCAAGGTCCATGTATATAGATACTTTTTCCTTTTCAGTTTTCCCCAGGTTTTCGTCATGTGGAATAGTAATGTCAACAATTATTGCACGGCGCACTGATCGATCGACTAGCACGATATCAGGCCTAATAATTTATTATTATTGTACTGAAACAACGAGCGGTGAAAGTTTTCTAACTTTTCCAAGTAATGTGCGTTTTAAGAAACTAAAATATCACTTGCTTTAACGGTGAAGGAGAACATCGTGAGGAAACCTGCATGCCTGAGAGATCTACATAATGTTCTCAAAGGTGTGTGGAGTCCACCAATACGCACTTGGCCAGCATAGCGGGCCTTAATCATTTCTCATTGTTGGAGGAGACCTGTGCTCTGTAATGGACCGGTAATAGGATGAAACAACGAGATATTTAGTGTGTGGTAAGAATAAGAACAATTTGCTAAAAGTTATGTAGAGTAACGTAGCCGAATTCCATACGAACTGAAACAAAGTAAACATTAAAAGGTGATGCAGCTGTACGAAATTAAACTCGCATAATATTCGTTACATCTAGGCTAGGGAAGCCAAAAGTCTTTCGTAGGTTTTTTTATTTTCATTTTTACTCTACAAGTTAGGCCGTGACAGCAATCTCATCTGGTGGTAAGTGATGATGCAGTCTAAGATCGTAGCGGGCTAACCTGTTAGAGAGTATGGTAGTCATACCCTTAATCGTTTTCTACGCTACATCGCACCGTTTCTAAATCGCTTAGCGGCACGTCTTAGTCGGTAGGGTGGTAACTAGCCACGGCCAAAGCCTCCTACCAGACCAGACTAGAGAAAATTCTGAAATTATAAACATCTAAATTGTCCCTGCCGGGAATAGAACCCGGGACCTCCTACTTAAATTCACAGCGATCACCGTTGCGCCAGGGAGGTCGTCAGAAATTAATAGCAAAATATAATATTGTAACACTGCTGCTATTAGTATATTAAATTGATATTTGCAAGATTAATAAGCCCATCGCATTAATACGTAATTACCGAATTATCTGCTTTAGTGGTTCTTCAAATTATATAGTACTAGCTGTTGCCCGCGACTTCGTCTGCATTTAATTTTGTTTTTTGATGTGGCATTCAATTTAGTTGTAGTTCTAGTAATATTTCAAGTATTCAGTATCGCTAAGCCTTAAATGAGGGGTTTGCTGCTGTCCGCTGAGGAGTACTATTCTCTATCTCCAACCACAGTTTGGGCAAAATTAAACACATATTATAACCTCTATAGTACAAGAATAATTATTTAAATCGGTTATAATTTGTCGGAGTTATGGTGTAAAATCGTCAAACACTTTTATCCTCTCTCCCAAAGGAACTGAGCATAATGTTGAGATAAAAAGTATCTTATATTACTTCTAACACTTCCGAAAATATGTGTACAAATTTTCATGAGGATCGGTTAAGCTGTTTTTGCGTGAAAGCGTAACAAACAAACTTACATTGACATTTATAATATTAAGTAGGGATAGCTATCGTTCGTTATATTTGAGCAATCATATATGAAATATGGTCGAATAATCTTTCTTTACATATTACAAAGCAACGTCCCACGCTGCGTCTGTCCGTCTGTCTGGGCGCGAACAATTGAAAAACTATCGAACAGATTTTCATACGCTTTTCACTATTTAACAGAGTAACTCATGAGAATAGTTATAGTTTACATTTTATTATGGTTTTCTGTAAATTGGCTGAAATATAACGATGTTTGTTAAAGATGTCCGACTTTGAGATTTACTGGCGTACGTCGCGAAAATTATTGATGGTACATAAAAATAGTGTACTAGATATTTGAAGTAATCATTATTATATACAAAAAAATCCACGAGTCTATATGTCTAACTGTTATAGTTAAGTTACAATAACTACTTTTTGTTATAATTTGATAATCAAAACACGAGTACAATCGAAAGATGGTGAAATCCCTACTAATATTATAAATGTCAATGTAAGTTTGTTTGTTACGCTTTCACGCAAAAACTACTTAGCCGATCCTCATGAAATTTTGTATACATATTCTTGGAAGTAATATAGGATAGGTACTTTTTATTCCGACATTATGCTCGGTTCCTTTGGGAGAGGGGATGAAAGTGTTTGACGATTTTACACCATAACTCCGACCAATTATAACCCATTTAATTAATTATTATTTTCAACTACACTTACAACTAAATTAAATGTCACATCAAAAAAACAAACGAGGTCGCGGTAAACAGCTAGTTCCTATCATATATATCTTTTTGCCAATAATTAATTTTATAATTAAGATCATATGTACCTTTCAATTCCCCTTTAAATAATTCAAATCTAATCTTTTAAAAGCTACGACGAGTATAAAAATGCTAAAAGTAAATGCCGCGGTGTAAGCCAATCAGACCTAGGCAGTCCATTAAATATTAAGGTAAACATTTTACAATTAAATTGTAATGCATTAATGAAATTTAATTGTTTAATATGTACTATTGAAGCGGTGGCAGCGCAGTGTGTAGGAGCTTGACTTTTCTTTCGGGGGGCCGAGTTCGAATCCCAGCACGCACTTCCAACTTTTCAAAGTTATTTGCGTTTTAAGTAATTAAATATCACTTGCTTCAACATTGAAGGAGAACTTCGTCAGGAAACCTGCATGCCTAAGATTTCTGCATAATGTTCTCAAATATTACAAATATTACAACAAATGACTACTTGAAATTTTTGTGAAAAAGTGAATAAACCTCCTTTTCCGGAAAAGTTTAGAGTCCTGAAACCTTATAAACACTAGTAAAAACAAGGAAGCATTTCTAAGCATAATTTTAACGTTTTCAAAGCTACTTAAGCTCCCGAGAGCACTTATCCTAAGGTCACACGACCTCACAGCAAGTTTATATTAAACTAAACTCAACTAAATACACGCGTTATTGGCTACTATCCGGGTAATACTCAATATTATCGTGAACATGCGAAGGGAAATTCCATTTTCTGGTACATTACCCGGGAAAATCTCGGGCCTTTCGATCTACTCTGTAAAAAACACTTTCCGATAGGTGTATAAGTAAAAGTGGAATTTAATACGATGCGTGTATAGAAGTTAACTTTTAACCCCCGACGCAGAAACGACGGGGTGTTGTGTGTGTGTCTGTGAATCATAGCTCCTGAACGAATAAATCGATATTGATTTTGTTTAGTGAATTAGTTGGGAGTGTTTTTGTTGTTTGATGAAAATCCAAGATGGCCGCCGCCACAAAATGGCGGATAAAAAGTTTTCTCCCACGTCCCTTAATATGAGGTAATGTACAAAAGTCAGTTAAATTTTTAATTGATATATTGCTGAAGTATGACTGAAATATTATATAATAAAAGGATAAAATTGTTTTAGAGATAGACGGTGGAGCAAAATACATCTGTTATAAAGTTTTAAAGCAAACAAACTGAGAAAAATATATTCCGTATACTTTAATACTCTGTGTAAGCCATAAACCTGTGTAGTGTAAGTTAAAAAAACATTTTCGATACTTTATCCTTGCCCGTAACCTTTCTATTTACTCCCGATATATATAGAATATATATAGATATATATAGAACTTCCTTTCTGGTTCGACATATAAGCGTGATTTTCATATTTATATGCACACTAGTAATATTATCTTTTGTTTACTACCGATGTTCGGTTCAACCTTTAAACCGATATTGCATCCTGGAGATTGTCTGTATATTCATTATTTATCTGTTTAAAAAATATTTATTTTATTATATTAATCCCGGAAAATAAAGGGTTCTCCAAACTCAAAATAAATGCGGATGAAGTCGCGCCCAGCAGATAGTTATTTAAAAGGTACAATTAATAAATTTGATGGATCTTATTATGTTTCTCCATACAGAAATTAAAATATCTCTTGCTTCAAAATTGAAGGAAGTTCCAGTCCGGACTTGGCCATAGTAGCGAACTACGGCTTTAACTTTTCTCACTGTGGGAGGAGACTCGTGCTTTCTAGTAGGCCGGTAAAGGGTTTATGCGATGATGCAGTAATTAAAAGGCTGCGTAAGCGATAAACAGATGGTAAACCTAGTACATTTTTACTGAAGTGATAATATAATCAGGCCTATCTTTAATAACCTAAGCATATCGATTACGTTCGTTGGCCAATCACGTTGCTTCGTTCTCTCGTTGGTTGACTTACTCTTTATTATCAATTATAATCAGTTGTTCGTGATACAAAAGAAGAGCGATGAGGGATACTACTACAGAAGCTAAGTGATGCGCTCGACCATAGCAATAGGAAGATCTTCATACAAGTTTGTGTCGTGTGCTTGGTTTATTTTTAATGGGAAGTATATATTTTATTCATAAACAAGAATAACCTTAAATTATCTATGTGAAGCATAACCTTTGTAATACATTTAGAAGTTTTATATATGTCCGTCATTTGTTAAAACTTCAATAGCGCGATGAAGGATTTTGTAGCGCCATCTTATTAGGTAAGTTGAGGTTGAGACAATACCCCTTCGCAATGAGCGACGACCATTTCACACACAACGCGGGGAACATGGATTCGACAACACACCAAAAGGCCCTAAGCTAAGATGACAGGCCTTAGCCTTAAAAGCTTAAAGACCAACTCTTGGGAAGTAATGTCCCTTGTGAGTATCAGCCCGAGTCAGAGGCCCCAACCACGACAGATATCGCCCAGCCGAGAAGATTACAGAAAGGTGTATGAGGCACAAAATAACATCAAAATCGATAGGCCAAAGTCCAAAACCCTTCCAGTTGGACAATCCAACAAACTTTATTGTTAGACTAATGATAAAGAAGTAAATTCCATTGGATCCACAAGAAATAAGTTATCTCTGGAAATGTTATATTTAGACCTGTAAGGTTTTATCCGAAATCCACCCGAGCGTACCATATTCCCTAAATATGCGTATTATTGAGTCCAACTAACTTAAAAAGGTTTTACATACAAATCGCAGTAGTATTTCTCATTTAGAGAGAACTTTTTAGGCTTTCAGTAGAATAAAATAAAATACTACAAACTTTATAGTTATTACCTATCTCTTATATATAAGACGTGTTTTTTTGGTATAATATATTAATCTAATAAATAATTTTCATGCTATCCTTTTCTTAACTTTCGTTATTTATAAAGATGGATTTACTTCTCATTTCTTGTACTGGATTCCTTAAGGGTCTTTTATAATTTGAATAAGGAACATCGCACACGGCGATATAAAATCTGTTCATTCTTATATTGCTATCTCGCTCTAACGTATGATGGCGTCCCCGTCACTGACTGGAGCCTATAAAGCACGAACCATAGATTCAACTTAGAAACACGAACACAAACTAAGATTTAAAGAAGAAACATTTTGGTCGCCCCTAAAACCCTTGCTACACTCAGGATTCTAGATGCAACACTAACTACGCTCGGGAGTTACTCTAAAACCCCTCGTTTGCTTTGGATATCTCCCGCCACCCGTAACTCTAACATTTCTTTACGCTTTTGGTGATCAATCTACTAATATCTCAAACAGTCGCCGATTTAATCGAAGTGACTTTTAAATCACGATCCTAAGGAAGTTTCACTTCAAAAAACGTATACGATAGAGGTGTGCTAATGTTCTACTACTCTAAACACACGCGTTACTGAGCCCCACAGAGCCTGCGACTCGAGATAAAACTCAATATTGTCATGAACACTCGGAGGAAAATTAATTTTCTAGTACATTACTTACCCGGGATATTGTTAAATCTCTTGCTGGATTCTCAACCTTTAGATATAGTATTAAAAAAGTGGTTGACTCGAGTGTAAGGAAATTCTTTCTTATTTATTTAAATAACTGCCCTCAGACGGAGTCCTATAGAAAAGTCCTATAATAGTATAAAAGACTACGTAATCGATAAAAAAAGCTTGGGTGTGAAACAATGTGAGATGGTGATATCAAAAAAAAAACATCCGGCTAAGTTTGTGTGGGCTTCTTCTTAGACCAGGACGCGTTTGGAACCCTCGTAGCTTTAGTTTTAAGTTAACGAATATGGTTATCGCCATCATCTCCTACCGTGTTATTCTCATGTTCGCATCAAAAGTGTCACCTATGGGCCGGACCTACTTGAATAAGGGTATTTTTGACTTTGATATTTTTGACGTTGACTTTGACTTTGAGTGTTCTATTTTTAGCTTTCATTTATTATATAGTCATCATCATTATTATCAGCTTGCAATCTTCCACTGTTGGACATAGGCTTATCCGAGAGCGCGCCACCACACACGTTTCTCCGCCTTTTTCATCCAGCCGCTTCCAGCTACCTTTTTAAGTACATCTGTCCAACGGGCTGGAGATCTTCCCACTCTACGCCTACCAATGCGCGGTCGCCACTCCCTAACACGTCTGGCCCAAAGGCGATCGGTTCTACGACAGACATGACTTGCTCACTGCTTTAGCCATTTTTATTTTTTGGCCTATATTGGCCACTTTAGTACTCCTTCGGATTTCTTCATTACGAATGTTGTCCCTCAAAGAAACTCCTAACATCCAGCTCGTTCCATAGCACGCTGCGCGACTTAAAACTTCTTGTTAAGGCCTACTGTCAGTGGCCACGTTTCCGCTCCATCCATTTTATTTAATTGGAAAACCAACAGTTATTATTACTAAATAGTTAAAAATTGGCTGGCTTGAAACTAATAACAGGTTTCCACAGATATATTTTTTTTCGTCCGCGTTTATTACAAATTTCGTGGGAACCGTTTACCTGGGAAAAAAGTTGCTGCTTACCGATCTATGCCAAAAAACAAGTGGATTGGTTGCTTAGTAACAGCGAAACAAAAGAAGAAACAAACACATTTTCGCATTTATAATATAGTATGGATAATTGACAAGCAGAAAACCTCACCCGCAAACCGAGCAACACATCACAAGGCCTACTAGAAACACGTCCTGCAAAGTGCCACCTTGTGTAGGTGGCACATGAGGCGTAGGTGTAGATTCAAATAAAATCAAATCAAAAATATTTTATTGCACACAAGAAAAAATAAATAAAAGAGAACAAAGGTACAAGTCAATTAAATTTGTGTATACCTTATATCGTGTCTTATCACTTATAGTGATTTCTTCCAGGCAACCATTATAAGGAATTGGCTCACATATGAATCCTTATAGCGGTGCGCAAAACTCTAACAATATCCATACATATTAATAATTACAAAACAATATATATATAAAATAAAATAAAATACTATATGTTAAAATAAATAATACTAAAACTATATATATTAACTAGGTGTTGCCCGCGAATTCGTCTGCGTTTGGTTTTGGAATCGCTAAGCCTTAAATGAGGGGTCTGCTGTCCGCTGAGGAGTTCTGTTCTCTATCTCCAACCACAGTTTGGGCAAAATTAAACACATATCACACCTCTATAGTAAAAAATAATTATTTAAATCGGTTATAATTTGTCGGAGTTATGGTGTCAAATCGTCAAGCACTTTCATCCCCTCTCCCAAAGGAACCCAACTTAATGTCGGGATAAAAAGTATCCTATATTACTTCTAACACTTCCAAGAATATGTGTACAAAGTTTCATGTGGATCGGTCAAGTAGTTTTTGCGTGAAAGCGTAACAAACAAACTTACATTGACATTTATAATATTATAAAATATAGATGTAAAACCTCGTGGGCCTTTAATTGCTGTCAACTATAAACTTTCTCACGTTCTTTAGTCACGTATCCAGAGGAGACAACGACTCCATTGAACGTCTGGTTGTCCATGGAAGAATCGAGGGCACCAGATCACGCGGAAGGTCGCCCATGAGATGGGCTGACCAAATAAAGGCTGCAGTGGCTGTCCCTTACATGAGTGTGCTAGAAAGGCAGCTGCCAAAGAGGATTGGCGACAAATAGCCAAGCATGCCACAACCCTTAAGTGACGACCACGACCGCTCTGACAAGAGCCATCCGACTGAGAAGAAATAAACTTTAGGCTGAAACCAAGCCATACTACTTGGCGGTGCTTCCCCGGACGAGCTCACAAAAAGCTCACTATCATCCGCAGCCTACTAACGCCAGCCTACTAACGGCTAGGCACAGGCCAATAAACATTTAAACACCCAGACACTGAAAAACATTCATGTTCATCACACAAATACTTTCCAGTTGTGGGAATCGAACCCACGGCCTTGGACTCAGAAAGCAGGGTCGCTGCCCACTGCGCCACTATGATATCATCATCATCATCATCATCACATCAACCGATAGACGTCCACTGCTGGACATAGGTCTTTTGTAGGGAGTTCCAAGTTCCACGATTCTGAGCCGCTTGGATCCAACGGCTACCTGCGACGCGCTTAATGTCGTCTGTCCACCTCGTTGGGGGTCGACCAACGCTGCGCTTACCAGTACGGGGCTGCCATTCCAGCACCTTGGGACCCCAACGTCCATCCTTTCTCCGAACTATGTGCCCGGCCCATTGCCACTTAAGCTTCGCGACTCGTTGAGCTATGTCGGTAACTTTGGTTCTTCTACGAATCTCCACATTTCTGATTCGATCGCGTAGAGATACTCCGAGCATAGCTCTCTCCATCGCCCGCTGAGTGACTCTAAGCCTTCTTATGAGGCCCATAGTTAACGACCATGTTTCAGAGCCATAGGTCATCACTGGCAACACGCACTGTTCGAAGACTTTCGTCTTCAGGCACGGAGTTTCCCGAACGCTGCCCATCCGAGTTGGATTCGGCGGTTCACCTCCTTCTCGAAATTGGACCTACCTAACTGGATCGTGTGTCCTAGGTATACGTATTCGTCAACAATTTCGAGTGCAGTGTTCTCAACGATTACTGGTTGACGCGGAACATGAGCATTAGACATAATCTTCGTCTTGCTCATGTTCATTCGTAGGCCAACGTGTTGAGAAGCTCTGCTGAGGCCATCGAGCATCGTATTTAGGTTTCCCAGAGTCTCTGCCATTATGACTACATCGTCGGCAAACCGAAGTTGAGTGATGTACTCGCCGTTAATATTGATGCCAAGTCCGTTCCATTCCAGAAGCTTAAAGACGTCCTCCAACGCAGCGGTAAATAGTTTCGGGGAGATAACATCTCCCTGTCGCACGCCTCGCTGCAATTGGATTGGTCTCGTAGTCTGATCCTGTATACGAACTGACATAGTGGCGTTTTTGTACAAACACTGCAACACTTGGATATACCGGTAGTCAATTCGGCATCTCTGCAGTGACCTAAACACAGCCCAAGTTTCCACCGAATCAAAGGCTTTTTCATAGTCCACAAACGCTATGCAAAGTGGCCGGTTATACTCTTCAGTCTTCTGTATAACCTGCCGCAGCGTATGAATGTGGTCTATGGTACTAAAGCCCTTACGGAAACCGGCTTGTTCGGGAGGCTGGAAGTCATCAAACCTACGAGCGAGACGATTCGTAATGACTCTCGAAAACAGCTTGTAGATATGACTCAGCACTCAGCTATGATATCAAGTAAGTGATAACAACCGGGATCGATGGCTTAATGTACCAATGCTGAAAATTCTGTAACAGAAAAAATACATACACATTCTTGTGCGACTCGGGATTCGAACTCAGGGTCTCGAGATCCGTAGAACATGTTAACCTCTAGAACCAAGAGGCTGTTTGTCAGAAAAAGCTCTAATGCGACTTAAATCTTTCGTTTCACCTTATGTGATGAAATATGCGCAAGCTTGCAAATGCATAAATTATTCGTACCCACATCCTATAGCTCATTACGGTAACCCTTTCTCTAATATGAAAAGACTAGCACGAGTCATCTGATGTTCTTAATTAAAAGTACTGCAAACAATAGGGGTTGGCCCGAGTGAAATATATAGGGATTGTGCAACTGCATAGTCAGTTTTTTTTTTATTTTGCTAATTAGCATCATGGACCTATGAATCCTTTTTTGAATGGGGCTCGAAATAAAAACTCTTTTCAACGCACTTTTCATTGCTTCGATGTTATACAACGTTGTATTGTAGGGAATGATTTTTATTTTTTGTTTCATTCTTTTTAGCATTGTTCTGTATTTAAAAAGGGTTTTTTAAACAACTGTTAAAAAATTAACACAAGGTTATAGTTCAAGTACCCGCATTGTGGTTCTAAGTTCTATGAACCTGCCTGAAACTGGAGAACTGTGCCCGACAGTAGCCTGAGTAGCTTCACCTGAATGTTTGTTTGTATGATTGCTAATATACTCGTAGCTTCACCTAAATGAAATTTGTTTCTATGATTGTATGTTTGTAACAGGCGCCTTTGGACTTGATTTTGACCTTGTTAAAACAGTCTGACTTCGTTCAAACTTTTTAAGATATATCAAGGACCGATGACAATACCGTAATTTGATTGATTTTCATCTGGTAGAAATTAGTTTGGTATTTTCAACAGAGCGTGTTTTTTTTTTTGAAATATTAATTTATTTAGTATAATACAGAGACTTAGGATATTATAAATTTACTAGCTGACCCCAGCTCCATCTGTCGGGCTGATTTGTGAATCTAAACCATCCAGGGTGCCACCCAAACGCATACCGAGAAATTCATTCAAATCGGTCCAGCCGTCTAGGAGGAGTTCAGTGACATACACACGCACACAAGAAATATATATAAAGACAAGCGGACCCCAGCGCCACTTGTCGGGCTGATTTGTGAATCTAAACCATCCAGGGTGCCACCCAAAGGCATACCAAAAAATTCATTCAAATCGGTCCAGCCGTTTAGGAGGAGTTCAGTGACATACACACGCACACAAGAATTATATATATAATAACCCACAAAAAACTAAAACTACTTTTGCGAAAAGTGGCGGTCTGTTTTAAGGTCTATACGTAGGTATTTTGACGGCCGACTGGCGCAGTGGACAGCGACCCTGCTTTCTGAGTCCAAGGCCGTGGGTTCGATTCCCACAACTGGAAAGTATTTGTGTGATGAACATGAATGTTTTTCAGTGTCTGGGTGTTTATCTGTATATTATAAGTATGTATGTATATTATTCATAGAAATATTCATCAGTCATCTTAGTACCCATAACACAAGCTACGCTTACTTTGGGGCTACATGGCGATGTGTGTACTGTCGTAGTATATTCAATTATTTTATTATTTATTATTTTGGACAGGATAAAAAGTTCTCCGACAGCTTTATCAACTCTCAACGCATTGGCGCACAAGTTTAAATAATATGCATTTTTTTGTGTAACAATAAACAGAGGTAAACTTCTCCTATTCAATGTTACCGTGCTTTAGCAGTTGGACACGTTAGTTATATCCCGTGTCCGGGATCGCTTATATCGCTTATAAACAGCACCGATTTAAGAACCTCCTTCTTTTCTGAAGTCAGTTAAAATAAGTTACGTCACACAACTGAGCTCAGAGGAAATTTCGATATAAAACCTTTCAAAGTTCCAACCCGCATAGCTGCACTGAGCTCAGTGCGAAACTGCTAACTAACCATACACAATTCAAAAAAGGTTTAAATTTTACAAGCTCTTTTGCACCGTCTATCTTCCACTGAAAAACGTTTATGTACCAGCATGAACCAGATATGGTAGGTTATTTTAAAACTAGCTGCGTTTTTTTTTTCCTTTAAAATCCCTTTTTTATCATATAAGATGCAAAGTATTTCTATGCAAAAGTATATTAACTGAGCAAATGATATTTGCTTAATTCCCGCAAGTAAATTTTACTAGCAGGTTTTCTGGTTGAATATTATCCTATGTACGAGTAAATCTCCAGTGCACAAGCTACATGTGTGCAAATCACAAATTACTGTACGGTGCAAAAAATTGGTGTATAGAAAAATCCTATTATAACATGAAGGATAACACGATGAAAATGCTTATAAATAAATAAATAAATATACTACGACAATACACACAACATCCCAAAGTAAGCGTAGCTTGTGTTATGGGTACTGAGATAGCTGATGAATATTTTTTTATAAATATAATACACATAAATACTTATAATATACAGATAAACACCCATACACTGAAAAACATTCATGTTCATCACACAAACATTTTCCAGTTGTGGGAATCGAACCCACGACCTTGGACTCAAAAAGCAGGGTCGCTGCCTACTGCACTTATGTTTGTTGTTGTGGCTCTTAGACCAAGATGCGCTTGGAACTCTCCTGGCTCAAGTTTTAAGTTAAAGAAATGAATCTTAATTCAAAATTCAAAATTCATTTATTTCAAGTAGACCTTTATAAGCCCTTTTGAAACGACAGGTATGTCTGTTTGTAGTGGCCCTACTGCCGGTTCGGTAAGAAGATTCTACCGAGAAGAACCGACAAGAAACTCAGTAGTTGCTCTTTTACAGAATCAACAATTACAATCATTTTACTATATTGCGGGAGATGAGAGCGAAGCTGGCTGCTTCCAATCTAGTAATCACCGTGCTCTCAAAATTATGAAAATACAATTTATAGATGAATACATACTTCATAGGCATACATGTATAAAGAATTCTTACATTCGAATTCGTATTAATTATTATCGAAAAACTTTGTCATTGAGATATATTGAATATTCAATCATAAAATTAAACATTATTGAAAGGTTGGAGTTTCTAGCTCCAAGCCAGCCTATATGTACTTTTTCGTACGTAGTGCTTGTAAATTGAAAAATTCAAAGCTATTCTCTTCCTTCTGATGAATACATCCCTACAAACATTATAAATGTGAATGTAAGTTTGTTTGTTACGCTTTCACGCGAAAAGTACTGAACCGATCCTCAAGAAACTATCCCTACTAATGTTATGAATGTTAATGTAAGTTTGTTTGTTACGCTTTCACGCGAAAAGTACTGAACCGATCCTCATGAAACTATCCCTACTAATGTTATGAATGTTAATGTAAGTTTATTTGTTACGCTTTCACGCGAAAAGTACTGAACCGATCCTCAAGAAACTATCCCTACTAATGTTATGAATGTTAATGTAAGTTTATTTGTTACGCTTTCACGCGAAAAGTACTGAACCGATCCTCATGAAACTATCCCTACTAATGTTATGAATGTTAATGTAAGTTTATTTGTTACGCTTTCACGCGAAAAGTACTGAACCGATCCTCATGAAACTATCCCTACTAATGTTATGAATGTTAATGTAAGTTTATTTGTTACGCTTTCACGCGAAAAGTACTGAACCGATCCTCATGAAACTATCCCTACTAATGTTATGAATGTTAATGTAAGTTTGTTTGTTACGCTTTCACGCGAAAAGTACTGAACCGATCCTCATGAAACTATCCCTACTAATGTTATGAATGTTAATGTAAGTTTATTTGTTACGCTTTCACGCGAAAAGTACTGAACCGATCCTCATGAAACTATCCCTACTAATGTTATAAATGTGAATGTAAGTTTGTTTGTTACGCTTTCACGCGAAAAGTACTGAACCGATCCTCATGAAACTATCCCTACTGATATTATAAATGTGAATGTAAGTTTGTTTGTTACGCTTTCACGCGAAAACTACTAAACCGATCCTCAAGAAACTATCCTTACTAATGTTATGAATGTTAATGTAAGTTTGTTTGTTACGCTTTCACGCGAAAAGTACTGAACCGATCCTCATGAAACTATCCCTACTAATGTTATGAATGTGAATGTAAGTTTGTTTGTTACGCTTTCACGCGAAAAGTACTGAACCGATCCTCATGAAACTATCCCTACTGATATTATAAATGTGAATGTAAGTTTGTTTGTTACGCTTTCACGCGAAAACTACTAAACCGATCCTCATGAAACTATGTAAACGTATTTTTGGAAGTGTTAGAAGTAATATAGGATACTTTTTATCCCGACAATAAGCTCGGTTCCTTTGGGAGAGGGGATGAGTGTTTGACGATTTTACACCATAACTCCGACAAATTTTAACCGGTTTAAATAATTAATTTACTTATTACTATAGAGGTTATAATATATGTTTTATTTTGCCCAAACTTTGTGTAGATATGATGAATGTGGTTGGAGATAGAGGATGAATACTTTAAATTTTTTTAGAACTACAACTAAATTGAATGCCAAATTCAGTATTATATATACATTCTAATGGCAATATAGTCGATACATATTACATTATCATAAACGTACTGGTAGTAAAGAAACTGGGTTACAATAATCCGAAATTATGCATGCAAGATTATTAATGCCTTATAATGATTTCACCTCCGATGAGCATTTAGGTGACCGATTTGTCTTTTGAAATTACAAGACTATATTATTTTATACCAACAAAGTAACAAAAATACTCATGCATGCACTATATAGTATTAGTATAAGCAGTTAACCATACGAGGCCTTTTATATCATAACCGTTAACAACCGTACTATAGGCTTGAAGGAAATTCTTCATTCCGGAGTCTTGTACCGTTTCACACCAATGACTCTGTCTTATATTTTAAAGTTTTTCCACCTAACACAGGGTCACCATTCAAGCACTTAGAAACCATACTCCACAAACAAAAATACATATAAAAAAGCTTGGCAGACCGATGGCACAGAATTAGGAACATACAGAAACCAGGTACACTAACATTAAAGCATAAAAGCTACTCCACTTTAGAATAGTTTCCCGAAGAAAGAGTTAGACACTTCATAGCGGGTGTAACATGAGACTTACGCGACGCGTTTTCACTTTTGGACACTATACATTGCATACAAAAAGGGCTGAATGAGGATTTTGTATTTTCTTAATTCAGTGACCGATTTATAATTCTTAATTTATTTATTGCTTAAACTGTGTATTTATAATGGTCTTATGAGCTAAAAAAAGGCTTACAGCTTGCCATTTCAGACGTGCAATATTAAAAAAATCGTATTAAACCATAATGCACATGTCATATTTTAAATAAAACAAAAAAAAGTTGTGTTATTTCAATAATGATGTCAATTATAATATTAAATGTCGTTTTTCGGAATATATTTTAATTTTAATTTTAAAATAGTTAACTAATATTTTTTTTATTTATTCATAGCCAACATTTCATTTACTGATCAAGCCGATGGCCCACCCGATGTCAATGAAACCAAAGCCTATAAACAGAGCCTATAAACCATCGCCTACAACTTGCTGCCCTTTGAGACATAGTCTTATGTGCTAGGCATAACACCAAGCACATAAGTGTCTTATTTCTTTCAGATTAGAACACTGCAATAAAACAATGTTTATATACCCTAACCTTTACCATGATATTGTTTCTTATCACTAATTAAAAAAACTCCCATCTTCAAGGCGCCTTTACGGCTCAAGGTCATCCCCTGACTGTTATTTCGTAACTTATATTGAATCAAACAACGTCAACTAATTGAAATCGAATCATTACTAAATATGATATAAAGAAAACGTTAATTAACGTAAATAAAAAATAGAAAAAGATAAATATCTTTGATAAGATCTCGTTATTTAAAGTGGGTGTGCGGGAAGTTACTGATCGGAAAGTTAATAAGATTTTATTTAAAAAAAACCCTAATTAAAAGTTTTTCGAAAGACGCGTCTCCAATTGGATAAGCTTGAGCAATTAATTCCACTTTTCCCCGCGTATGAACTACGATAGTGGTTTCACAAAATGAGTAGTAGCAGAGCTTGTCCGGGATGTACTACCGCTATGTTATTTTCTGCCGCAAACCAGCATTGTTACAATGTTGCGCAGGGTCATAATGTATTCGTCTGGGAGGTACACAAAGGGTTCCCCGGGCATCTAACAAAGCGAACAAGAGGGACATGCCATGGTGGTTTTTTTGTTTGGGTATACCCTCTTTAGAGGGGAGTCCTACATAACCTCCATCCTGCCCAAGGGTCGGAGTTAGCAATATTTCCACCACACCAAGAATAAAAAAGGGGTCATAACGTATCTCACAACAGGCTTGCGACAGGCGAAAATCTCGCTTATGTAGGACTCCCCCCTCTAAAAAGGGTATACCCAAACTAAAAACTCTGAAGGGCCTGGTTGCCGGTGTAATAACAGGAACATGAAGCTTAACACCTACAGGTTAATAGACACAAAGCAGAACGTAATATGACGCATTCCTTAAGTGCCCTGCAAACTGTTGCTTTGTTTTAAGGCCATGACTTTCTACAACTTCAAAAAAGAGGCGGTTATTAATCAGTTAGTTTTTGTATATATGTTCGGGTATAATTCCATCATAGTGTGTAATAAAATAAAACACACGTCTTACTTCACACTTGCTGAATGTTGCTAGCTCACAAAAATTTTCCCATTTTATAGTAAAACTTTACAACGTAAAAGATAAAATAATTACTATCAACTGCTAAATGGTATGAAGTGACTAACCGCCTGTTCGAGAAACGTTTCTAAAGTGGAGTGCTTTTTGATGCTTCAATATAAGTCGTGTACACGATTTCTGTACGTTCTTAATTCTGTGCTTGGTATACAAAAGTTGTGTCTTAATGGTGTAACGGCTAAATCACAAATTTCACGATAAAGCTTTATCGCAAAATTCCCGAGGCATGCCTAACGAGCGGAGTCTTTCAGCATCAACGTAACTTGTTTCTGCTTATTCAGATCACAGCTAAGAGGTTCCGGAAACTCTTAATTGAAAGACTTTATGTGTGTGAATAAGGAAGTTTTCTGCGCTGACTTGCTTTTCGCGGAGACGATGTAGTTTGTAGGTTTGGGAGTTTTAACTTGAAATTTGGTATACCGTTCTATCTATTACTAGCTGTTCTCCGCAGTTTCGGGTCGTAACGTTATGTTATGTTGGCTACATCATCATCCTCATCATCATAATATCAACCAAATACCAGCCGGATTTAGGATACTGGCTTTTAACATCTAGTTGTTATAACGAACAGCTCACTACAGAGCACGGGTCTCCTCCCACAATGAGAAAGGGGTAAGGCCGTAGTCCACCACACTGACCCAGTGCGGAGTAAATTTCACACGCCTTTGAGAACATTATAAAGAACTCTCAGGCATGCAAGTATCCTCACGATGTTATCCTTCACGGTTGAAGCAAGTGATATTTTAGTTACTTAAAACACACATAGCGTAGAAAAGTTAGAGGAGCTTGCTGGGATTCGAACTCGGCCCCCTTAAAGTGAGGCCGAATCATAACCACTGGGCTATTGCCGCCTCCTTACCTACCTCATTAATAGATGAAAAGCCCTCTCCTAGGTCCATTAATATTAAGTTAGTGAAATGTAATCTCTTAAAATATGCGACCAAATAAATTATGTCATGTGAGCAAATAGTAAGGAGATAATACAAGCAAGGCAAGGTTCATCAACATAAGATTATGTTGATAATAAAATGCTTTTCTTTAAGGTTCACGTAAAATGTACTTAGGCAATAATCGAGTTAGGTTATTGCCATTTTTCCACCCATTCCAGAATGCTACACAAATCTGTGGTTGAGTTAAATGACCAGAGATATATAATGTTTAAAACAGACCAAAAAAATCTTACTTGGAATAAAGAGGAGCTTTGAAGTAATAACGCTAAATGCTGCCACTATTTAGCGTTACAAGAACAATACATTATGCCCGAACATAAAAAATACATCGGAATTTAACCAAGAGCAAACTGCTTCGTTTTCTCACAAATTATAACCTAGCTTTAGTTTTCTGGTTTGGTCTCTCTGGAGGCTTCAGCGGAGGCTAGCTACCACCTTACGGACCAAGACGTGCAGCAAAGCGATTTAGCGTTCCGGAAGGATGTCGCGTAGAAACCGATTTAAGGTATACTCATACCTCTTTGATTGGGTTATAACTGTCGTAACCGACCTGACGGCGATTACGTTGAACAAATTGCGCTTAGCCTACCGGAACAGAAAAGAGGCAGAGGCCATCGACCTGGTGGTCAAACAAAAAAGAGAGCAAGACGAATTGCCAGTACCGACCACCCAAAATAAATTAACTTGGCGCAAAAAAAGTGACGAGACCCAACCCAAAAAAATGCGGTTAGGGACGGAAGAAAATAAAAATGAGCTCAAAACTGGTTAGCTCGTTACAATTTTAGACTATCCCGTCGAACAAGTATGTAATATATTAGACATGGATCTAATCGGAAGTGTATAGGGCTGCACGGCACACGAAAGATCGCTTATGAGGTGGGCAAATCAAAGAATGGCTGCAGTAGCTGGTGTCCTGGTGTACTCGAGTGTACAAGGAAGGCCTGAGAAGAGTGGCGATGGATAAAGCATGCCACAATACTTAAATGGCACCTCTCTGACAAGTGAACCGACTTTGAAGAAACAAAGCTATCATCCGCACCCCAGAAGGCCCTTCTATTTATATTTAAAAAGAAAGTGTTGACGTTGAAATTGCAAAATTCTTTAATCTAAACTCGATTGAAAAGTAAGAATTTATTCTTCCTTTTCGCTCTACAATAATCGTCTAAAAGGGCTGGCTAATTAATCTAAGAGAGAAACAGCACCAAATAGCACTAAGTACACTAACGGCCTCTTTGTGAATTTCTAAAGCACCTTATAAAAGGCTATAAGTGAAAAGGAACTGCGCACAACTAATTTTGCCCTCCTTTCACAGTCTCACATTATTTTTCTTTTACTGCCTCCTAAGAAAATTTTGCAATTCAGAAAACATGTCGGGATTGGAATGCGGCATACGGTGTGCGAATGGGGGTAATATTTTCTTATTGTTTCTCACTACCCACTCATTGTTTACTTTTATTGCCTTCTGGCGGAATTTTTCTTACCTCTTATATTTAGTTTATGTTTTAGAAAAAAGGAGATGAAAATAACAACTAGCTATTCTAAATCATAACTGCTGTATTTCCAAGTCCAAATGAGAAAACGGGTATAAAGTGAAGCTTCTTATTTTTATTTATTTACTTTACTGCAATCTCTCCTTACATGCTTTAATCTAATGCGTTAGATAAGTCTTAATACTATGACAATTTAATAACGACTACCTTAAAACTGAAGTAGTCGTTTATTCTCATTGTTATCGGCATTATCATATTATCAAGCCGTTACCCTTCAGGGATCAGGTCTCCGCCCACAATGAAAAAGGAAGAAAAGTAAGAGGTGCGTGCTGGGATTCAAACTCGCCCTCCCCCCCAAAAGTGAAGTCGAGCTCCAACCCACTGGGCTACTTCATATATATCTTCTCTGAAATACGAGTAGAATTTTTTGGCCTACTGTAACTGCCTTTCTTGCAGAACGAGGTATTTTTACATAAGGCGATTATTCCCGGCCACATTTAACATACTCGTATGAATATTATTCGCACGCTTTATTTAAGCGCGATTCAAGTAATTAAAATATCACTTGCTTTAACGGTGAAGGAACACATCGTGAGGGAACCTGCATGTCTGACAGTTCGGCTTAATGTACTCAAAGGTGTGTGGAGTCCACCAATCCACACTAGGCCAGCGTGGTGGACTACGGCCTTAACCCCTTCTCATTGTTGGAGGAGACCCGTACCCTTTAGTGGGCCGGTAATAGGTTGATATCATGATGATATATGGAGCTGTTCTTTACATGCCGGCAGTTCTAAATTTAGCATTGAATTCGACAAATTATTGTTATAAATGTATACAAGTAACGAATCAAAATTGCCTGAATAGAGTAAGCAAGATTTGACCTAAACTAACAAGCGAACTAAATTACGTATGTAAATAATAGTTTGTAAAGTGAAATGCTAATTCAAAAATAAATTGCCAATGTTGAAGTTTAATTGAACTCCACAATAATTGAATTTAAGAGTACTATTATATGTACTTGGTTTATTTGTGAGAGATGGAAAGGACTCTTTCAATTATAATTACTATAAAAAAAAATTGTTTTTAAATTTTGGAACTTTTTCATTTATGTTAAACTGGAATATTGTTTTTTACGAAATTTGCTACTTTACTCTATAGTTTTTTAGACATGACACATTATTAAGTAACCGGTATATTAGGTATTTGATTAATGCTCTTTTTTGACGTGACAACGTCTTATAATTCGATGGAGCCGGCTGCACGCACGAAAAAACATGACGCATGCGGCGTTACCTCGCTCTGAGGCGTTCCATTCAAGGCTTGAAGTGCAAGCGAGAAACGAGCGACAAAGAGGCACAGTCAGCCTTCGCGTTCGACATCTGTCTCTGTCCTACTTGGGTGAGCGATGCTTCCGCGTGGACAGCTTCTATACAATAATACATTTACATGTTTTCGGCAAGGATGAAGTGCAGTGAAAAGTGAATGTGGTGTCAATTGTTTATAGCAACGATAATATCTATCAAACAATTTTAAAATTTTCTTTTGAAAAATGCAACCATTCCATTAGTATTTTCTTACGACATTGTCACGTTCAACTATCGTCAGTGAGCCGACTTTACAGACAACCAATTTTTTTCAAAGAGTCAAGGCCCTTATATTACAACTTTAGTGTTTTATTGGTATTACGTTAATTCATAATTCATTTATTTCAAGAATGTCTACATTTAAGCTCTTTTTAAACATCAAGTCTGTCCCTCTATAGTGGCTCTACCCCCGATTCAGAAGACAGATTCTACCGAAGAAAATCTGGTAAGAAACTCATCTGTTACTGCATCAACATTTTATAATTTAAGAAGCTTCCAAACAGCTATAAGGAATTCATCATTTGAATGCTTATCTCGCTGTATTTTAACACATACCTAAAATCTAAGTACATAATATAACGTTTAGTACGAATGTAAAATATAAATGTATCCATAGTTGATTGCCATTGACTCATATGAAGGTAATGAAAACAATGAGTTAAATCAAACTACATTTGAAAAAAAACGAAAATCACAAACAAAGAACAGCTTCATTCGAATTACTCCACGAAAAGCAGGAAATCTGTACGGTGCAATTTATAACTACTTTTTAATCTATATTATTCTCCACACCGAGCAGAACCTTCTGCAATGTACTTTGACTCCGTCACCGAAGCATCCTCAGGAGAAATTTAAAAAATTCTAAATATAGAAAATTAAGATTATTATAAATTTTGTATCATGAAATTCCGCAAAGTAGCGCCTGCTTTTATCCAATATCGTAAAGCAGAAAAGAAAAGCCATCAATAAACCGTCAGGTATCAAGCGAAGACTAAAAATACTTCGCCATTTGAAAAGTAACTTTGCAATTTAAGTTTTGAAAACTAGCCCAGTGTTGGCGCTCGCAAAGGTTTAAACGGTGCTACTGCGCCCGAGAGGTTTCCTATTAGTGTTGTACAAGTTATAAGCAAAAGCGTTTTGAAGAAGAATAGAAAATCTTAAGTTTTTCATCGACTTTTCGCTACAAGATCGGTAAAATTTATTACGAAACCGGGAGCTGCTGAGTGACTACATAAAACACTTAAATCGTAATTTTGTTAGATCGCTAAGCAAAATAATTGATAAAACATAAAAAGAACAAAAGTGGATGTAAAACACATAAAAGATAGGTCTACAAATTATATCTCCCGTAATCGCAGACCTTAGTACCCTACCTAATGTCAAAGACCATGGGTAGATATAACTCAGAAAAAAAATAGTATACATCATAAAATATTTATTTGCTGGCATGTGGCAAAAATGTTTGCGGATCACTTCTACGCAATCATGAGAAAAAGTTCTTCATCAATGATGTGCAGAATGCGCGGAAGCTGCACCAATATTTTGAAAATATTAATCAATAAATGGGAAAACCCCTTTATGAAGCACTAGGTTGGTACACACTCATACACAAAGTGTTGAGCACTTGAGAGTACTTATCTTAGTTAGAAGATTCCTATTTATTTGCTTTTTATAGGTTTGGTCAATTTTAATTTATAATATAGTAAATAAGATAATTGTTATTGTTGTAGCAATGGATTTTTATCTGAATTCAACGTTATTATGATTGTTATTTTTGTTGTACCATAAAGGGGAAATTAAGAACTTGTTTGAAATTATTCATGAAAAAAAAAACAAAGAACTACCTACAGTAAAAATACCTTCCAACTAAAAAGCAAGAAATAAATATTTTCTACAATATTACCAAGTAAAATGTAAATATTACTTAGTATTAAATTTCTTGTTACTATGTAATAGCAAACAGTATTCAACAGTAAACGGTAAAAATATATAATATATAGTAAAACATAAAAAGCAAGTACAATTAATCTTAATTATTTTAATACTGATTCATCAAGTAACGATTAATCATCAAAAGTTAGATATTATTAAACAGAATTAAACTAAAACGCCTGCGGTGCCTAATTGAATTCTCAGGTACCCATTGAAAACCTGAAACATTCCGCCTTTGTAAAGTACTCATAATGTCTTGGAAAATTTGAATCTTGAGAACTAAGTAATTGACGCTCGCTAAAGATAAGATATTCTTGAGGAGCTCTTTATCGGCGTTTTGTAATTCGAATAAAGATCAACTACAAAAGCTTTATTTAGGTTTATGTTTTTAATCTAATTTTAATAAGATTTTCTCTAAGAAACCTACTAAGTAGTGACACCTGAAAATTGTCTATAACTTCAAAAATATTGAACAGTAAATAACATTCAACAACACAGAAAAAAAAATTATCATTTTTGAAACTCCACACGTATTTGTAAAATTGTTCTAAAATCTTAATAGAAAAAGCAGGAAAAAAAAAATTTATTACGAAAGTAAAATCAATTTATTAAAAAAACCACAATAAAAATGAATATTAATTTGTAATAAAACAGGCATTATTAACCGATAAAAAAAAAAGAGTGGTTTAACATTTGGTTGTATTTTTTTTTTATTCGTGGAACAAATTTGTAATGCTTTATCTTTTCATTATGAAATATCTGCAATAACTTACAGAAAACAATTTCGATGTTTCACATGTGCCAGGCGTCCCGTGACGGCTTACACGTTTTTTATTCAGTTATGCATTTTCTAGATGATAAGTGAAGTGTTTTTAATTTGCTATCTTATGACGACGTTGACGTAAGAATTTTAGGAATCTTACAAACAATGAATATTTCAAAAGTCCCAACTGCGAAAAAAATAAAAAAAATCATGTAAGCAAGACAACAAACCTGAAGACAAATCTTCCGTTGTAATGAAGTAAATTTTTCACAGCGAAAAAAGATATGTTTAATTCTTGATCATATTTCTGACTTATCGAATTTTCGCTTCACACAAGTCAAGGGCCTTCCTCGAGAGAATCGTTGAATAAAGAGAGACCGTGGTAAAGCGCATTAACTTGAACCTAAAAGGGGTGTCCCATTCGTTACTGCTTCTCAGTTGTTTTACAGCCTTAGCTTTTCTATAAATCGCTCGCCGCTTTGAGTTTCTGCATTAGGCAACTCACGAACGCTTTTAGCTGTAATTTTAGTAATTTCGGTCGGTTCAAGTCGATGCCGTATCGCGCTCGTGACTGCTATCTTAAGTTCATTAATGCTAATTTGCCGGTTGTGTAGTTTAAATTGCATGTGCATCGTACGTGATGTTTGTAAATTGAGCTACCTTTTTTGGCAACTACAACCGAAATAAAATGAAATTCTTATTTTTGATAGAGTTGTTTTGCAATTGACGCATTGCAATGATTTAGCGATTGTGTATTCTGTAAGAGGCCAAATGTAAACTTCCTTCCGTTGCTCTAGGGGTGCTAGATAGAATGTTGAACTACGCAACACCAGGTCCTTGTCCCAATTCCCGGGTCAGGTCAAAAATTTGTAGGTTTTATGTTTTATTCTGTTTGATCACTAGGTATATGTTGAACCAAAGTCATATAGCATACCAATATCTAGGATACCTATGTCAAGTTATTTTATAGATAAGAGATGTCGGAGACCCACCACGCGGCTTCAATGTGGGTTGGCGGGCCTATGTGATATATTACATAGAGAGAGATAGTCAATAACTCATTTTATTTATTTATTAATATTACCTTTAATGGAAATATGCACAATATCTTTCACGGTGTACAAGTTAAACTACTCGTATTTCGTTATTGGTTTAATTTGAAGTGTTCATTGGAGTGTTCAAATGTATCGTACATCAAGTTGCAAGGTTTCGCACTAAAATGGAAATAATGTACATCTGCCCGAATTTATACTTATTTAACTTAATTGCAAATTATGTTTGTTATATGTAGTTATTAATAAAACAATTTTTTCCTTCTTTATAAAATATAAATAGCTTAGCGGCACGTCTCTGTCTGTAGGTTGGTAACTAGCCTCAGCCAAGACCTCCCACCAGACTAGACCAGAGAAAATACAGAAATAAATTATACAATAAATTGCTCTTGCCGGGAATCAAACCCGGGACCTGCTACTTCAATTCACAGCGCTCACCGTTGTTTCAGTGAGGTCGTCAAAATGTTGCTTAGTTAGGGCATAAAGTAAGGACAAACAAACAAAATATATACTTTTGCATTTATAATAGGTATTAACTCCGTCTGCATCATTTTTCTGTACAGTGAGAGAGTTAAAAATAATTCGCTTGTAATGCACTGGTCTCTTCCGAGATATCCGGTTTGCCATACCTATACCTTCCGTAAGAAAGCAAGCTGTAGGCGAAACTAAAAAAAAAAACACAAAATACCAACTTTGCGGATCTCCTCCCATAATTTTTATAGAGTGTAATAGAAGTGTTTAGGTCATAGTTCACCACGCTAACTGATTTTCCTGCCGACATTATTTCCATATTTAACTCTAAGAGAGTTAAATATGGAAATAATCTCAAATCTCAAATGTCAAGTTTCTTCAATCACTGTAATTTGTATGTCGGTTGGTCAGAACAAAGCCTTTATTTAGTTATAGATAATGGAGTCCTATAAAAAATAGATTTTTTTTTTAAATCCAACAAAAAAAAATCTAAAGAAGGGTCGAAGTAGCGCCGAAATTTTGAAGTTAAGTTACTAAATCAGGTCGAGTACCATTTTACTAATAAACTTCATTTGCACGTTTCAAACATATTTTTATTTCTTGTTAAGCCGTATAATTTAAAATGGGGATACTAGATCAAGTGGCATATCATATGAAAGAACTTTGTTTGTAAATCTAAACAAAGACCCTGACCCTGGTTTAAAAAAAAAACAGGTACTTTAAGTTTAGTTTAATCGAATGGTATTAAACTAAACTTAAAGTACCTGGTTTTTTTTTTTATTTGAATTATGTATAAAAATATGTATAATGCCTTACTACGTTCTATTCTTGAGCACTGTTCAGCAAGCTGGACTCCGCAATATAACGTATACATTGATGCAATTGAAAGGATTTATAATAAATTTCTGCGTAATATTAAACGTCGTAATTTAGTAGTTGATCACAGTATATCTGCAACTGAAAACTTTACTTTAGAAAAAAGACGCGATTTAAGAGATCAAATGCTGTTGTATAAAATAATACATAATTTAGTTGACTCCCTATTTCTTCTAAGTAATATCGATTTTGCATGTCGTAGGTTAAATGCAAGGCGTAAACCTCCCTTTGCGTGGGCTAGATGGAAGACAAGGTATTCGGCAAATAACTTTTTATCTCGTGCGTGCAATGCTTTTAACAACAAATATTGTGAGACGGACATTTTTCATGTCAAAATTGGCACTTTTAGGAAATTTATTATGGCAAAATAAGTATTATAAGTTTTTGTTTTTCATTTTTGTTTTGCCTTAATTTATTTTTCTTTTTTTGTATAATTTTTGCTTGGTAGGTACCTACTTATCCCTTAGCAATTGTAGTTAATGTTATCGTATTATATGTATAACCAAGTTGTGGAAAATTCATTGGTTTATGTGATACAAAAATACGGCATTACTTTTATGTGTAATAGTAGTAGTATTACTGTTTGTTTCCCTTGAAAAGCTAAAAAATAAATAAAAATAAATAAATGGATAAAAAAATTGTTCTGAATTTTTTGTGTAGTGTGGTGACAGGGTGTCTTTTTACCGCGGGTGCCGGACGAGGCTACTAAAGGAATACATGACGAATGGGTAGAAGTGTCCTGTGGGCTACAATCTACCATCTACTGTGATCAACCCGTCTGTCCAACGTTTTGATTAGGGGCAAGCCCTCGCGTTGGGAGAGGCCTTATGTCCAGCAGTTGTAAGTTAATGGCTATTAACTTACAACTGTCATAGGCTATTTAGGAAATTTAAAGTTAAAAAGATCATAAATATTTTTTTCTTATTCGCAATGTACCTACAGTTACATTTCGGTTTCGGTTCGTATAATCAACTGACAGACGTTAGAATTCTTTCGGCAGCCGCGCCACGTTCTTTAGCACGTCTAACTTGCTGAAATTTATAAAAAAACCTCACAGTTTTTTTTTAATACTAACCTAACCTAATGTAAATACGTTCAGCATCCATTGTTGCTTGAATTTATTTGTCGGTCTTCTGAGATAAAGTTTAATTTTCATGATATTTTATTTTCTTAATTTTAGAATGTAGGAAAATTTATTAAAACTATACCGAGTTTATTTCCGTCGTTTAGCTTTTAGATTAATCTCATAATTCTATACGTACAGTTAAAAATTAAGATTCAGTTTTTATCGAATAAAACGAGTCGCCTTGCCATTTAAGTAAAGTAGTTAGAAAAATAACGTTGCGGTATTCTTTGCAAGTGGAGTTTTTAATTAAATTTTGCGGAAGCTGTTCCCATTCTGGTGCTTGCTGAGCCACCATTTTAACGCGGACAAAAATAAAGAGTTGTACGGTTTAGGTGCTAACGGATTTGTACGTGTGCAGAATTCAAAGATTCAGGATAAGAATGCAGGTTAATTAATCATTATGTCTGTTATCTTATCTGATGATACTGTGATAAAATACAGCAGACCGTTAATCAATGTAGCATGCAATAAGACTCAGTACCTTGGAAATAACGTTTAAATAATTATTTCATACATTTTCAAACAGATTTTTTTGAAAAATTCTAAGAATCAAGATACGAATGGTTTTATCATTTATCTTATTGGATGAAACTGAACACATCCAAAAATACTTCGTAATTTGGAAATAAATGTTTTAATTGACATTCTATACATTTCTCGACTTTCTCAAAACCAAGTAATACTGCAAAATAGTTATTCTTTACCAAATATTTGTCAAGGGATCTGATCAACTGACCGACATTATGAAATTTTGCCCTAGTTAACTCTACTCCTTCCTTTGCAATAAGTTAAAGATTTCTACAACACTAGTAAAAAAAAGCTTTTTTTTTTTAAGGTGATAGTAATTATATCATCATCATCATCATCATCATCATCATATCAACCCATTACCGGCCCACTAAAGGGCACGGGTCTCCTTTCAAAAAGAAAAAGGGGTTAAGGCCGTCCACCACGCTGGCCCAGTGCGGATTGGTGGACTCCACACATCCTTGTGAAAATTATGAAGTTACTAGTTACTTAAAACGCACATAACTTACAAAATTTGTAGGTGCGTTTTCGATTCGAACTCGGCCCCCGAATTAAGTCGAGCTCCGGCCCACACGGCTATCACAACTTCTTCAAGTAGTAATTATATAACCTTCTATAAATTTTGTTGTAATTGAGATAATTCGCTTCACAAATTTCGAAGATGTAGATATTTTTAGAGTTCTCGAAACTCCTCATTTTCATTTATTAAAAACGATGAACTAATTTAGTGGTAGAATATATACCTTATTGTAGCTTTCATGATCTACTTCGATAAATTACCGGAATTTCTATAACATTTCGCATTGAAGCAATAAATTATGAGGGAAATTGGTCAATGAAAATCAGTTCGAAACCAATTAATATGGTTGAAACTTCTCACGATGGAATCAATAAGAACTTTCAAAGTTTTTCTTTCAGGAAAATATTTGGAAAATGTAAATTACTTTGTGGACTTTTCACGCTTACACATTTCTCAATCAAGATAAATAGATAGATATAATGCAGTCAAGGGCTAACTTGTAAGGAATAAAAAAATACTTTCTGTGGTCCTGCTTGACGTGGTAAACGCTCTGATTTTATAAGTGTAACGTTTCAGATTAAATTTCCGGCAGGGACAATTAGTAGTATATAATTTCCGGATTTCCTCTCGTCTGGTGGTCAAAACTTCGGTCGAGGCTAGTTCTCCTCAGTAACAAAAAAGACGTGCCGCTAAGCAATGTTTAGTTCCTGTACAACGTCGTATACACTGATTAGAAGTATAGGTTTAATATAACTATTCCATGCCCTACCCCTAATTGGTTAGCGCGCTACCATTTCAGACTGCATTATCACCTAGGGAGATTTTTGTTGGTAAGTGACGTGAGTGACGGCCAAATCCCACCGAAGAAAATTCAGACATTATAATTTTTCTTCTTTTCTCTCATATTCGCGTTTACTTTTAGCCCAGGGCAATCTATAATAGGGATAAGCTCAGTTAGAAAGTCCTAAGGTACTGAATGGTCGGTGTATTCCCATGCAATGCTCGGAATATCGCTACGTGATCAAATTATAAATACGAAGAAGCAGTGTTGCCTAGGTAGCTGAACGAAGACTATTTGTAATATCTCTCTTAAAACATGTTTTAAGACAGCAAATAAATATACGGACCACAAAAGAGCGTGTGGGTGGATCCTACAAATGTGAACGTCATGGGGTGATAAATCCATGTCAGATCTACAAAATTACTTCTAAATTTCCTTAGCATTTTCAGCAAAAATTCTAGGAAAAGCTATTTGTATCGATGTCATTTGAAATGGCAATTACAATAGGGTTCAATAAAATTTCAATTATTTAAGTGCCTCATTATGTTGAAGCCAACTCATACCAGAACTAATCCTTAATACTCTAGCATTGACCCACATATCTTGAAACACCGAAGCTGGAATGGTAACCGTGCACTATTAAGCATAGCGTTACCCCTATAGAATGGATGACTCGATGTGGGCTAAACAACTAAATAAATGGATACCTAGAGACAAGAAAAAGGAATAAAAGTCGTCAAAAGAAAAGGTGGAGAGATGTTTTTACGCAGAACATTGGCACAGACTGGGTGACTAAGTGTAGAAATCGGGATCTTTGGAAAAACTTGGGGGAGGCCTACGCCGATGAGGCAACTTCTACCTTAAATTAGAACTAAGAATTAGACAGTGAAAGACAGAAAATTAACTTTATTTAATTTGTATCCAATAATTTCAAATTAGTAATAATGATTGGTAAAAATGTTATAAAAGAAAATGTAATAATTGGTAGTAGATTAAAGGCTTTTTATTTTATTTATTTATTTTATTTACCCCTTATACGGTGGATAAGATAACATCAAATAAAACTCAATTAGCCACTCGTAGAAAATATTAAAATAAATTATCTGCTCGTACATAGTTAATGATCAGGAAAGGTTATCAGACTTATTTTACCGGTAAACATTCGATGCTCCGAACAACAACGCCCGGGGGGCATTATACGTTAATCCTAACTATCTTGTATCCCTACGTACCTCTAAACGAGTATAGTTAATGAGCTAGAATTTTAAATTACCTAACCTACTATTGTAAGAGGCCATATTCGGGGAGAACAGTAATAAACAAAGGTTCGGCTTGTATATCACTATAATAAAAAATAATCGATGTTTAAAAAATGGTAAATTTTATTTATCATAGGTAGGTACATGTACAAGTAAATTTAAAGTAAATATTGTTATTAGACAACCAAATGCGTACTTCACATCTCATATTTGTGAGTATGTAATAAATGTATGTGCAATTAAAAATCTAATGTCCCTGATTAAGGTATAAACCTGTATTACAGGCTGTATTAAAAATAGTTAAAAGAAACTTAAAGTAAGTATACCTTAAGTTAAGATAAATCTACTTTTACAACACTAACGCGGTAGGTTCTTATATAATCATCGCACGCGGGCTCCAAATTTGATCATCCGTGCTACACTTTCGTAGCACTAGGAGACGCGAGCTTCGCGTTATGAAAATTAAGCTTAGTTTGCTATAATCCGAAAAAATCAGGAGAATCTGTATGGTGTAATTTATAATTTCTTCAATCCTTATACTCTACAACTATATTGGGTTGAATCTTGGCGTCACTTTGCGGAAAGTAACGCCTGCTTCTATCCAATATTTAAAAACGGCGAGGTTCGCGTCTCACCTTCCGGGTCAAACTGCTTGGGCAGCGTGTATTGATCCCGAGCATCGATCGGGCTACCAATATTCAAAGGAGGTGAGCGGGAAAAAGAGAAGTGATAATTAGACCTCTCCCAACTGGAGGATTTGCCCATAATCCCCACGCTGGGCAGACGGGTTGGTAATCGCAGTAGATGGTACTAGTAACACAGAGGACGCTGCTGCCCGTTCTCCGTTATGTTGCCTTAGTACCCTCGTACGACACCCGCGGGAAAAAGAAGAGGGGGCGGGGGGTAGTTTCAAATTAAAAAGAAGAGGGGGGAGGGGTTCAAATACCTAAACCAAAGAATACTGCTAAAATCACAGCGCTTCCACGGTAGGATAAAAATGAGCGCAGTGCAGTCGTT
Source organism: Pararge aegeria (assembly GCF_905163445.1). Classification (NCBI taxonomy): domain Eukaryota; kingdom Metazoa; phylum Arthropoda; class Insecta; order Lepidoptera; family Nymphalidae; genus Pararge; species Pararge aegeria. The sequence goes on from NC_053189.1 coordinate 2,595,423, forward strand.
GCGTTTAACCTGACGCAGCGACCACACGTTTTAATATGATTTATTTCCGAGTTTGCAACCGCTGCCGTTTTAAATTGTGTCCTCTCATATATAAATTATTATATCTTTCGCAATTTGTGTTCCGCTAGCAAGCGAGAATACTGGTAAATTTTAAATGAAAAATAATGGAATACATGCTACCTTGACTCCTACCTGATAGTATGTGAAGCTGCTGTCTAAGATGGTAACGGGCTAACCTGATGACAGTTATATTAAACCCATTCTAATAATCTATCTACGCGGCATCGTATCGGAAATTTAAATCGATTTGTCGATAGAGCGGTAACAAGCCTGCGGCCAGACCAGACCACAAAATTCAAAAATTATAATTCTAAGGCAATTATCAAATGCCTTGTTAGACAACATAGAGAGGCAGTTATACCCAGCACCTATTATGCCTTCGATGAGCAAGCCAACCACAGACTGACTGGCACTTACGTTACGAGTAATTATTAATTCCTTCCTTTTCTTTTAATTTAATTTATTTTTACTTTTTGTTTCATTTTATTCCAAGTTGTGTACAGGCACTTTGAGTTCCAACAAAATTTGTTATTATTTACATTAAGATCTAACTATAGTTATTACCTGTTTTGTGTACCTACTCGTTACAACAATAAATAAATAAATTGCAAAATTGCCAGGGATTGTATCCAAGACCTCCCACTCATAAAACGACAGCGCTAACAACTACGTTAGGGATGTCGACGATCGTGATAACGAGGTGCCGCCAAACATATCTTTAATACTGCAAGTTTTATAATTAAAAAATAAAATAAAATTCTATTTTCTGTTGACTGTAAAAGTAGCACTGAGAAGCAAAGCTATTCAACTTGTCTCTACACAAGACGTCTACAGATTACAACAGCTTTCGCCTACGTACGTGTCACATAATGGGTCCTTATAGCCTACTGAAGGACGGGTGTGTACATATTTTTACTTCAGACTTTTATAACGTCAGAGTAAGATCACGCTGGAGGCTTTTAGTCTTTAGACAATAATTTATTGAGAACGGTATTTTATCAGCTCATACTTTTACGACTTACTATTTTTATTATTTCTTGCCTCGTTCAACAGATTCCCATGTTATCCAAGTCCTAACGTTGCGTAGCAGAGATTGCTGCTAAGCAATAAGGCTGCCTTTTGTATTCTGCTCCTGTCTCTGTTTTTCTGTTCCTCTTTTGTTTCTTAAACTTTTAATGTGCAAATAAAGAGTTAATCAGCCGGATGTCTACCATTCATTGTTAAAAAAAGGTGTATAAGAGGCATCCTTTATCCAGTGTCAGTGGTGCGGCGCGGCGTGGCGTGCAGCAGAAAATCGAAAAGATTGAAATGTTAAAATTGAATAAGGCATGAAATTACATATTATAAATGTAACAAATCGTAGTAACATTTCAAGTTCGAAATCATGTTAATCTATTTAAGCACAGCTGTGATTTGATTTTGTTTCAATGTCCATACAAATTAACATACATTTTTACTATTCAAAATGGTTTTAGCAACATTTTGTCGCTAGGGTGCTCACTACCCAGGCTTACGTCATAGGAACATATTAATCAAACGATGTTAGAACTTATGAAGCATAATATACTTCATTTATGAAATGAGTCGAGATCATAACAACACTATAGCGAGCAAATAAAAGGACCATAATTTTATACAGATAAGGTACTGCCACATCAGACGTATAAAACTGTTATATTATTTTTTTGATTTTTTTATTCCACTACAAGTTAGCCCTTCACTGCATTCTCACCTTTTGGTAAGTGATGATGCTGTAAATGTACTGTAAGATTGTAGAGGGCTAACCTGTTAGGGAGTATGACAGTTATATTTAACCAATACCCTAATAGGCTTCTACGCGACATCGTATCGGATCGCTTAGTGGCGGGTCGGTTAGTAACTAGGCACGGCCGAAGCCGTTCACCAGTCAAGTTAGTCATCAAGTTAAGCCAACATCAACTAACAGCCGATTAATATCCCACTGGTAGGAGGTTTTGGTGAGGGTTTATTTTGTTGCAGATTGCAAAGATTTTTTGATTGGTTGACGCTAATTCTATATCAGCGGTAAGTTCATGTTCTATTTTGGCTGGTGAGGCTTTTGAAGGCTTTTGGTTGTAAATCGCTAAGATTTCGGATTGGATGACCGCTTTGTTTGAGAGTACCATAAATTCGGTCATTAGCAAAAATAAATGATATACATTTCTAATTGGTCACAGCCACTGATCTCGTACAAAATGGTTGCGATCGCCGTAGCAAATCTAAGATATCCTACTCTTATAGATAGATATTCTACTCTTCTATGGCAGAAGATTGGGTTCTTCTGGTTGGTGGTAACAGTAAAACCCACAGATGGTTAAAAAAGTGTGACCCACTACTGTGTTATCTAAGCATTCTTGGCCCAACTCGGGAACCAAACCCAGTGCCTCGTGATGCATTCTCTAACTTACTAACCATTACAGACCGACGAGGCAGTTCAGGAGTTAATTCGAAATGGCCTGACCTCTGAACAAAGCAAAGAACTTGGTGATTCCAAGTTAAACCGTTTGATTGTCATCATCTGTTACAGTCCACTGCTCTGAAACTCCCTACAGGCTGCATGTCATTAGACAGTAGTAGTGGCACAGAAGACGCTGGTGCCCTGCTCCGGAGTTAAATCCTGCTAATATTATAAATGAGAAAGTGTGGATGTTTGTTAATCACGCAAAAACGGCTGAACGGATTTAGATAAAATTGGGCATGAATGTAGCCTTTGACATGGAAAAAGGAATCAGAAAATATGTAGCTCACCTTTTTCCTGATTCCTTAAGAAGTTCCCGAGGAAAAATTGAAAATTGTTAACGAGGTAAGCCGCGGGCACACAGCTTTGAAGTTTGGTATGCATGTCACTTTTGCTATGGAAAAGGACATGTACTTTCAAAATTAAAAAAAAATCAAAAAAATTCAAAATTCATTTATTTCCAGTAGGCCTACTACAAGCACTTTTGAAACGTCAAGTCTGTCCGTGTGTAGTGACTCTACCACCGGTTCGGAAGGCAGATTCTACCGAGAACTTAGCAGTTGCTCTTTTCCAACATCAAAAATTAACATTTTACATTTTAACATTCATTTTTCTATCTTGTGAGAGATGAAAGCGGAGCCGGATGCTTCCAAGCAACCTTGTCATTAAGAAACTCATCAATTGTACAATAACCTCGCTGTAATAAATGTTTTTAACACATTCTTTAAACTTAAAACACATTTATTACAGCGAGCTTTCTGTACCGATGTCTCAAATAGTTCCCGTTCCCGAATGAAGCTTTAGAAACAATTCTGGAGTCCTCGCAGACGAAGTCGCGGGCAGAAGGTAGCATGAAAATAAAATAAATGCCTCCTTATGTGGCATTACCATACATTTCTCCTATTGAAACACGACCCCTGTGAGTGACATGCAAAGAAAGTGCGTTATTGCCTCCGAAGACTGTTAGTGTAGGGTTACCATAAATACATTTTCTTCGAACCTCTATCTATAGCCATCTATGCAAGAATAGCTGATGCAATGAGATTGTTACGAAACATAAACAGACTTATTGTGCCGCTCGTGACAAAAAATGTTCATATAACCAGTAATCTCAGTGGTTAGAACTTCGGCTTTACTTATGGGGCCGAGTTCGAATCTCAGCAAAAACCTCGATCGAAAGTTCAAGTTAGAAACTTCTAACTTTTCTTCTTTTCTAAACTTAAATAGGTTCGATTTCCACAAATAGAAAATATTTGTATGCAAACATGAATGTTTTTCAGTGTATAGGTGTTAATCTGTATATTATAAATAATAAGATTAGAATTAAGAACAATATATTTATGTATATCATTCATAAAAATATTCATCAGACATCTTAGTACACATAACAAAAGTTACGTTTACTTTGGGGCTAGATAGCGATGTATGTGTTGTCTATTTATTAATTTTATTTATAAATGACTGACCAAGCAGATTGCCTGAGATTGTGAGTCAAAAACTATTGTCTATAAACAGAGCAACACTTTGCAGGGAGTGCCGTTTTTACCAAAACACAGAATTTTAACAATGCTGCTTGGCGGCAGAAACATGCTTGGTACTTCCCCGGCTCTATCACAAAGAGCTCTACTACTACTAGATATATTGGACACTTAATATTTTTAATGGTTTAGTAATTAAAAAACTCACTAATTTTATATCACACTTATTATCTCTTATCATGGTTACCCTAGTTCACGTAACATATTAATATAATAATATCGCTTTCTCGGAACATTTATAAGCAATCACATACCAGCGATTTCTTTTTTTACTTTTGATAATTTCCTCAGCTTTTCCGAGCGATACTATGTCTACATGAAAAATTAGAAAATCTTTTTAAAAACTCTTTATAAAATACTATGTAATATGTATACTATCCCTACTTAATATTATAAATGTCAATGTAAGTTTGTTTGTTACGCTTTCACGCAAAAACTACTTAACCGATCCTCATGAAACTTTGTACACATATTCTTGGAAGTGTTAGAAGTAATATAGGATACTTTTTATCCCGACATTAAGCTCGGTTCCTTTGGGAGAGGGGATGAGTGTTTGACGATTTTACACCATAACTCCGACAAATTATAACCGATTTAAATAACTATTTTTGTACTATAAAGGTTATTATATGTGTTTAATTTTGTCCAAACTGTGGTTGGATATAGAGGGCAGAACTCCACAGCAGACAGCAGCAAACCCCTCATTTAAGGCTTAGCGATACTGAATACATTATTTTTTTTTAGATCTACAACTAAATTTAATGCTACGTCAAAAAACTAAATCAAACGCAGACGAAGTCGCGGGCAACAGCTAGTATTATAAATTATATATTTTATAAAATGATACATTTAATACTTTATAAAATAAGCGATTTCTAACACACGCGTAAAAGGGGCTTGCTTTATCATTACGTTTAATTGCTATACTTCTTTCACAGAAACATTAATTTTCCATCATCACTTCACCCTATTACCGGCCCACTACAGGGCACGAGTCCTAGTATAATGAGAAGGGTACAGGCCGCAATCCGTTAAGCTATTCCAGCGTAGATTGGTGGACTTCACACGCCTTTGTGTATACTATGGAGAACTCTCAGGCATGCAGGTTACCTCATGATGTTTTCCTTCACCGTTGAAACAAATGACACTTTAATTAAGTACTTGGTAAAGTTTGAGGTGCATGCCGTGATTCAAACTCAGCCCCCTGAAAATAAACCGAAGTCCTAACCACTGGTCCTAATCAATGCTTGAATAATCGCATAATTTGCCATGCAAGGAGATAATTTAGCACTTTAGTCTTCATTATTAACTTACAACATTTGAGCCGGGTTAAAACTCTCCACTCATCAATTGATATTTAAATAATTAAGGACAATAAAAACTTACTATCGTTAGTAACTAAACTATACTATCGTTTTCGCTACATTAGTGATATGCTCACAATTTCAATCGAAAAATCCGTACTAATATTATAAATGCGAAAGTGTGTTTGTTTGTCCTTTCACGTTCCAACTAAGCAACCATTCGACGTGATTTTTAAACATATAAGCATAGAGTTAGTTTAAAGGTCGGAGAATAACATAAGTTTATTTTGTTCCTTGAATACATACAATCTCTAAAGATCAGAAATTTTAGTATTTTTACATTAACTACCGTCCTTTCCTCACGTCCTAACAAAGCAATCAACGACTTATTCACCGTGGGTAACACCGCAGGGCGCAAATAATAATAAATAAATATACTACGACACCCAGACACTAAACACATTCATTTATTTGGTGGAATTGAACCTACGGCTTTGGACTCCGAAAGTAGGGTAGCTACCCACTGCGCCAATCGGCCGTCAAACCAATACCTCATATTTTATAAGGACGCCCAAAAGTCAGGGTAATAAATAAAACCCCTTATTCAAATGGGATACCGTAAATCCATTAATATCGGCCCTGCAATCCTTTTGGAACTCTGTGGATTGATAAATCCAGTTTTTTATACTTATAGCATATACATGTTTTAGTTAAGTACCCCTGAATTTTGGAATGAGCTCTGATTGATAGTTAGAGGAGGTATCACCAAGGTAGTACCAACTGCCACGTGTTGTAGTATTGAATGCAATGTTCAGGAACAGCTCTCTTCTAATCTGTTAATGCCATACATGACATACATTATCGTGGTGCTTGTTATTTGAGGACCGTGTGGCATTTTATAGTACGCATATCCTGCAAGGTTTTGCTCTGTTCGAAGGCGCTGATTTTTTCCTTTTTTAATTACAAAAGTCTGCAGTCTCACCTGTAGGGCTATCACAGGTAGACACAAAAATTATATCCCCCTATAATATACCCTGACAGGGGATATAATTAACGTGTTCACCTGCTAGAGTGCGGGAACATGGAATAGGAGAAGTTTACCCCCGTCTTTTATTACACATATATTAATTAGATTAAGATACATTTTTATCCTTTCCCCGGGGATATAATTGTCTTTTGCCCATGCTAGCCTTGCTGGTGGAGAACATGCAGTCTTAGATTTTAGCGGGCTAACCTTTAAGAGGTTTGGTAGTTACATTAATTTGGTAGTAATATAATTCCTTATATGCGTTACGCTAAATCGCTTGGCGGAACATCTTTGTTTGTAGGGTGCTAACTACCCCTGTTTTTTATTTTATTTATTTATTAAAGGTACACAAACGGCTTGTTCACAATACATAGTAATAAAAAACTACAAATAGTTTGTTTCTAATCTGTGTCTAGCCACTTAAAGGTGTGCACAGCATTGGAATATTATTACACATATATTATTTGGATTTGATAAAGCTGTGAGAGAAGATACATTTTTCTTCCCCCGGAGATATAATTGTCTTTTGCACATGCTAGCCTTGCTGGTGGAGATGATGCAGTCTTAGATGTTACGGGCTAACCTTTAAGATGTTTGGTTGTTATATTAAATCCTTATACGCGAAACGCTGAATTACTCGGCAGAACATCTTTGTCGGTAGGGTGCTAGCCTGCCGACCCGACCAGATAAAATTCAAAAGTTATATATTCTCAAATAATAATATATAACTCAAATTTTTCCAGCCGGGGATCAACAAGACCTGCTCTCCCACTTATAAAACCGCAGCACTCACTACTGCGCTACTATTCAATCAGGTTAGCTCATCCCTCACCCGTTGGAAATAAGTCTTTGTGTTGGAAGGTGCAACCTGTGTTCCCCGTGCACCTTCGGCGAGTTGTACAGTCATAGGGTCTCAGAGGAGGGTCTGCCACAGCGGGCGCCGCTAGCTGGGTGGGTTGTGTGCGTAAGCGATCCCGTGGCCCTGCCACTAGGCGACTTGTTGGAACACCGTGGTTTTAGCTGTGCCTTCCTGTTGTGCGGTGGTATCCATGAGGATTTTCCCACGACAAAAAAAAAAGGCGTGCATAGAGGGAATGCAGATGATATAAAATGAAGAAAATCTCCAGTACTAGTTATAAATACTTGAGTATTGTAACTAGTACTGGTAGGCCTTTTATAACTCTTACAATGCCTGTCCTTAAGTTTTTTATAACTCGTACTGGGCTGTATGCTTGGCCGATCAATTATTAATTTAAAAACATAACTATTAAAGTTATGGATAGTAGCTATAATAATGTAGATTTGAGAATAAAATCCGTGTCGCAAATTTTTGATACACTCAAGCGAAATGTAACGTACCTACATAACTTATTAACTTGGCTAAAAGTATCCAAACTAGAGCTAACTTCTTGTCGAAACGCTTAACATTTCAGCATTCCTAAACTTGTGCTCTTCACGCCCTACTTTAATAATTCAATCTACATCTAAGAAGTTTTCGCTAATGAACTAGCAGAGAATACTAATTATGAGATTAAGTTTATGGAAATACTAGTATGTACTTTAAAATTACCCAGGTATTTGATAATATTGTTATACTTCACTTAAATATACTTGGCTGACTATCTTCAAGGAAAATAAGCAAGATACATAAATACAAAGATCCAATCTCTAACGGCTGGGCACAGAGTCCTTAACATTGCCTGAACGGAGGCTGACTCAATTAACCTTTTAGAAAGCATTGCTTTTATACAGTTAGTATAACCCCCGAACGGAAAGTAAGTTTTTATTTTTTTGAAAAAGGAGGAAGTTATTACTGCCAAACTAATATGCGGGAGGTAAGAGAGTATAAAAATCCTTTGTTAGCGTGCTAAGCGCGAGGAAAAGGTTTATAAAAAAATTATTAAAATGTTATGACTAAAAATGCTCATATTACATTAAGGTTTTACGAGTATAATTAATTAGCAATACAGAAAAGAAACTTCAATGCGTGGTCTACGTTTCCTATAGAAATCCTATTAAAAAAAAAGGTAAAGGTATCACGCCACACCGCTTTTTTCTTTTATGTGAATGTTCAAAGTATAAAATTATTTGCTACCCACAATGATGTCTATAATTAATAATGAAGATTTATTATGTAAATGTTTCTTTCATTTTCCTCATAGATGATGTATAAACCCTACCTACTCTACCATTCGGAAGAAAGTGAGATTCCAAACTCGTATATAATGAAGCTCTTTTCTACACCTCAATAGCATTCCTGTTAATAATCAGTCTATTACTAGCCTCGGTGATAAATGTTCTATTGTAACACGTAAAGGATTTTTTTTTAAGTTTCTTTTATGTATATAATAATCAAAACTGATTTCAGTATACCTGAGTGTAACTTGCGTAATAAGTGTGGTTGTTTTTTGTACTCCGTTCACTAACTATTCAACCAATCAACTCGATTGTTAGTATAGAGTTAGCTGAAACGATAGAGAGTAACATTTTTTTTTTATTCCACTACAAGCTAGCCCTTGACTGTTATCTCATCTGGTGGTAAGTGATGATGCAGTCTAAGATGGCAGCGGGCTAACCTTTTAGGGAGTATGGTAGTCACACCCCTAATCGGTTTCTACGCAACATCGCGCCGGAACACTAAATCGCTTAGCAGCAGTCTTTGTTAATAGGGTGGTAACTAGCCTCGGCCAAAGCCTCTCACAAGACCAGACCAGAGAAAATTCAGAAATTATAAATTCCCAAATTGTCCTTGCTGGGAATCGAACCCGGAAGCTCGTAACAAAAAATCACAGCGCTTACCGTTGCGCCAGGGAGGTCGTCCTCGACTACTTTTTTATATAAATAACTTTTTTTATGTAAAATAACTTTCCTACGAATTAAAACATTGTTTGCCTCCCCACTTGAAATAAGTACTCCTTAAGAACAGCTGAAACAGCTATATTATCAAGCTTCTAATGTTATGTTTACTTCCATACATTTCAAGACTCAAGTTTGTATGTCAATGCGATTTAATCTGCGAGGAAAGTAAACTTGCCAACATGACGTAGTAGGTATTTAATGTTCAATTTTACTCTGAGTAGATATGCAGTCGTTTTAAAGATATTATATCTTTAACTTGCCTATTCCCTTCTGTTTTATTTGTGGTTTGACAATATTGTATATATTTATTTATTATTGATATTAATTATATAGGTATATATTAATTATTATCACTATCTATATATTTTATTGTAAGTTTGTTATATGTACATATTATATTTGTATATATAGGTTTATGCATGTTTATTTGCAACACAGTACAGTTAAATGCACCACCTACCTCTCTTCTTGAGCTGTTTTTAGCGCCTTTGGTTGCCTGGAAGAGATCGCTATGTAGCGATAAGGCCGCCAAATTGTATACCTTTTGTTAAATTTTTACTGTTAATTTGTTATGTTTATGTGGTGTACAATAAAAGTGTATTCATTCATTCATTCATTCATTAAATTTTAATGTATCTGTTGAGCGAATGTTGAACAAATTACTGTCGGTATTATATTCGTCAGCTCACTCTTTGTCGAACTGCTGGGCATCCTCTCGCATCGCCTCATCGAGACGCTTAAAGAACCAAGACCCACCAAAATGCTTGCATGCCGGTGCGGTTTTTTCTTTGACATGGAACGCCGGAAAAGCTGTCGATACACGCCGAAAAACTGGCTCATCGCATCACCGTTTCATAAAAGAAAGTTTAAAATTCATTTATTTCATGTAGGCCCAGTTTATAAGCACTTTTGAAACGTCAAGTCAGTCTGTTTGTAGTGACTTTACTACCGGTTATCATCAATGTTTCAGTTCTTAACACCTGACGCAAAACGACGAAGTGTTATATATATAAGTTTGAGTGTATGTGTGTGTTTGTGTCTGCGGCATCGTATTTCCGGAATGGATGAACCGATTTTGAAAGTTGACTTAAAGTGTTCTTAACTATGTTTCATGAAAATCGGTCTAAGAACTTTAAATCCAAGATGGCCGCCACCAATTTTTCAAAATTAGCAAACTAAATGGCTTGACTTGTGCAATAATGTAAGCTATATTGAAAGTTGGAAGTTTTTTAAATCTTTAAATACATATAAGTCTTTTAAACAGGCTTAATTTACACGTACAAATACTTATTAGAATTGTTGAAGGCTTCGCCCCGCTGCCATGCCTCTAACAGGTAAACCCACTTCCATCTTATACTGCCTCATCGTTTATCACTAGGTGAATTTTTTAATAATAATAACTTTTAGTTCATGAAAACAAAAATTTTTTTTCAAATTGATTGTAATATTGTTTTACAGTATTCTTAGTATGACTATATTTAAAATCGATTTTCGTTTTAATGAACTATCTTACCACGTTATTAATCCGGTTCTCAGCGTTATCTTATTAAGTTTGTTAGTAAACTTTACGTTTTAAATTGTGTCACGTACCTTAGTAACCGTGCACAAAGGCTTACTAGTTATTTCGCTTACGTAAACTTAGCTTGAACATAATTTGATGCAGTAAAGGACTAAGATTTACCTTAGACAAGCTTATGTCATATTTTGCCTCCTCGACTTTAGGATTATCCAGGGAACTATGCATCTTTGTTGTCATTAGCTAATGATATGTTAACCTACATCGACTAATTCATTCTTTAGTTTTGGGTTTGATTATAAGGTCAGGTATAAACTTGTAAGTTATTGAGTATAAATATCCACAATGCCAGCTGTACTTTGTACTGGCGTTTTCAATTCAGTGGTAATTATGAACGGCCCACCACAAGGCAAGAATCTTCTCTGAGAATGAGAAATGTTTATGCCGAAGTTGGTAGGCTTCACACGCCATTGAGGAGAGAAACATACATTTTTCCTTCACACGCCACTGAGGAGAGCACCATGCATGTTTTCTTTCACCGTTAAACCGAGTGACATTTAGTACCTAAAACTCCGAAAAGTTATGAGTTTCTTGTCGGGATCGAACTTGACGTCCCTCAAAGCACCAAACCACAAAACTTTTTTTTTGAATGGCGCAGTCGGCAGTGACTCTGCTTTCTGAGTCCAACTGCAAAATGTTTGTGCGATGAACATAGATTTTTTGAGTGTCTGGGTGTTTATCTGTATATACTTATTATAAGTATTTATTTAAATTGTACTTAAATACGTACGATGTATTACGACGATTTATTTAAAAATATTTATCAGTCATCTTGGTACCCATAAAACAAGCTACGCTTAGTTTGTGGCTAGATAGCAATGTGTGTATTGTCGCAATATATTTATATTATATTCATTTATCTATACTTATAATAAAACTGTAACTGGAAGATTTCTGTACATTTAATATATTTTGAAAATTTTTACTGGGGGATACTTTATAAACGATACTGAGTCCAAAACAGATTTTTATTTAATTTTTGTCTGTCCGTCTGTCTGTCTGTCTGTCTGTCTGTCTGCCTGCCTGTCTTTCCGGGCATCACGTGAAAACTACTGAACGGATTTAAATAAAATTTGGTATTGTGGTAGCTGATATCCCGGTTCAAAATATATAGGATACTTTTTATAACGATAAACAATATGTTTCCTCCGGGATATGGGACGAAACTTTTTATCAATTTTACTTCATATCTCCATTAAATTTGCACCGAGTTTAATCATTCTTTTTTTATTTCACAGTGATAATAGAAAGTCGCAAAGCATATGGAACAACGATCGAATGCATGCGTACCATCCTACTAATATTATAAATGCGAAAGTTTGTGAGAATAGATGTATGGATGGATGGATGTATCTATGGATGGATGTTCGTTACGCTTTAACGCCACAACGAGTGAACCGATTTGGATAAAATTTGGCAAAGTAACCTACAATATAGTCTGGCATAGCTCATAGGCTTCTTTTTATCCCGCAAAAGCAAACAGCGTCTACAGGTTGGCATCGCTATTTTTTCCCCATCTGTAATTCAAAATCCGCGCAACGGAGTTTTAGATTGACGGATTGGTTTTTTGGATAGGCATAATAGACGTGTTTTTTTTAAGTCGACTTATTCGCGGACGAAGCCGCGCTGGTCCGCTAGTTTATTTATATAACAGTATGAAGAAATTATAAAAAGCCTAAAGCAATTAAAACATCACTTGCTACAACGGTGAAGTAAAACATTGTGAAATAACCTGCATGTCAGAGAGTTCTTCATAACGTTCTCAAGGGTCTGTGGAGTCCACCAATCCGCACTGGGCCAGCGTGGTGGACTACGGCCTTAACCCCTTCTCATTGTGGAAGGAGACACGTGCCCTGTAGTGGGCCCCTAATGGGTTGATTTGATGATGATCAAATAACTAACACCAACTTCTACTGACTATATTAGACAGATGTAGGTAAAAGTAAGTAGTACGTATATTTTTAGCATAAGTAAAACCATTTTCCCTCCCGCTTTCCAATTCGTTCGCAATATTTCTCGATCTCTTTGATTGAGCCATGATCCTTTGATCTATACTAAAAAAAACGTCGCGTGGAGCAAAAACATATTTTTTCACTTAACATTTTTTTGATGTTTATTAATTTTCTCAACTGGGATTGGATGAAATTGACGTGTATAATTTAATTTATCTTACGCAGGTCTGATGAAAAAATTATAAATTTGTTATTAAAGGTTTCTCAAAGTAGCAATTACTGATTCATCAGTTAACGTTTAAGTTAATTCCAAATATAACTTTTCATTTATCAAACCGTTCTCAGATTAAAAACAACATGAATAGAAAATAAGAAATAACGTTTAATTATAGGTATATGAACTAGCTAGGAGCTTGTGTCATCTGTTGGCAAACGGACAAAGTCGTGTAAATGAAAATCAAAAAGTTACTTTACAGGCTTTAAAGGTACATTATTTAAAATCTCTGAGACTTATCTGTGAAACCAAAACGATAATAGTTTTTGAGTGAACCGGAATCCCAGAAGTCAGACACAGCCCTCATCACACGCAAAATCAAAATCAAGTGACTCCTGTCACTTATGTAATCTTTTATTAAAGGTCGCGTAGCGTAGGTACTACGCACATTTCGGTATTTTAACTACAATAATTTGTCATAAATAAATACTTTGAATGGTTTGAATCAGATTGTGACATTCAAACATTTTTCAAGCCTTTTTCAGTTGTGGGAATCGAACCCACGGCCTAGGAGTCAGAGAGCAGGGTCACTGCCTACTGGACCAGTCGGCCGTCTAAAAATTGTTTGTATTATCACCACGCTGGGCAGAACGGTTGGTGATCGTAGTATATAGTTGGTGATAATAGTTTTTGAGTGAACCGGAATCCAAGAAGTCAGACATAGCCCTCATCACACGCAAAATCAAAATCAAGTGACTCCTGTCACTTATGTAATCTTTTAATAAAGGTCGCGTAGCGTAGGTACTACGCACATTTCGGTATTTTAACTACAATAGTCATAAATAAATACTTTGAATGGTTTGAATCAGATTGTGGCATTCAAACATTTTGCAAACATTTTTCAGTTGTGTGAATCGAACCCACGGCCTAGGACTCAGAGAGAAGGGTCACTGCCTACTGGGCCAGTCGGCCGTCTAAAAATTGTTTGTATTATCACCACGCTGGGCAGAACGGTTGGTGATCGTAGTATATAGTTGGTGATAATAGTTTTTGAGTGAACCGGAATCCAAGAAGTCAGACATAGCCCTCATCACACGCAAAATCAATATCAAGTGACTCCTGTCACTTATGTAATCTTTTAATAAAGGTCGCGTAGCGTAGGTACTACGCACATTTCGGTATTTTAACTACAATAGTCATAAATAAATACTTTGAATGGTTTGAATCAGATTGTGACATTCAAACATTTTTCAAACATTTTTCAGTTGTGTGAATCGAACCCACGGCCTAGGACTCAGAGAGAAGGGTCACTGCCTACTGGGCCAGTCGGCCGTCTAAAAATTGTTTGTATAATCACCACGCTGGGCACGTAACGGTTGGTGATCGTAGTATATAGTAGTAGTAGCACAGAGGACGCTGCTACCCGTTCGGCATTATATTACTACAATTACATCGATACTGCAGCAAAAAGAGAGGTGGGGACAACAGTATTTTGATCTGAGATCAGAACACAGCATAATTTACATCTATAAGCTTACTTCTCATAAAAACAAAAACTTGTTTAAATATTTTTCGTCTGTGTAAATTTTCATTGTATTCTGTCATACTGTGTACACTCTATCGCAGAGCCTTTTGTGTAAAAATATAATGGAAACTACAAAGTTACAGTACAAATGTCTCGCACAAAGGAAACTCGACACCTCATCATATTGTACAATCGAAGCCACGAAAAGTGCGTACCTGTTGCATTTTAATTTTTAATTGCCTTTAAAAAAAACCTAAAGGTTTTTGAAGTTGTTGTGTTCATTATATCATAATACAAGCTTTCGTCTCCCGTGTCACATAGTTAAAGATATTGTTATGTTAAAACCACCGGCATCTATTTTTGTTGCCACAATGGTATAACTTGAGAATTTTTAATACAAAAGCCATTAAACCTCCTCATTATTGCTTTTCATTAGCATTATTAAGCCATATTAAAAATAAATTTAGTCTTCTAAATGTATCAGCAGACATTTTATAGAGAAATAGGATGTAAATATTCCACACCACACCACACCGTTTCACACATATGAACAATGGATTTTTTAAAAAATCTTACATTATTTTGTAAAATTTCATGCGGGCTTTAACGTTTAATATCACATATGACTAACCGAGGCGCCTTTATGGGCTTGGACTCTGAGATATGCCAATTTGATAACTCATCGGATTCGTACTTAGAATTTTTTGCAAGGAAATACAATACGTAATTCTTTTCAAACCAACCCGGGAATCGAATCTCGAAAACGATGGTTCGATATGCTAGCTAATTAACCATTGATCTAATATAATCCTACACCAAGTAATAATAAATCATGGATCACCACCACTTCAGAACTTTTCCAATTAGTTGATTCACATCTAATTATTTCTAAATTTTGTTTAATCTACAACATTCACAGAGAACATCAACATCACGCTGCATGGCCATGCAGCGTCAAATTGTATAACTGTTGCCCCCGTTCTTCGTCCGAGTCTATTACGGGTTTTTACATATAATAATAATAATAATAATAATGTTTATTTCCAAAAATCTTAAGTCTAAACAATATAGTAAAAAGGTTTTCTTATTTTATAGGATGGGGCATCCATGAAATCTTAAATAATTATTTTACTACAAGCTTCTGAAGCTAAACTAAGAAATCTGGTATTTCAGCTTCAGTGCCTTCACCCCATAGGGTTTTTGATTATTTTTAGCTTAAATATTAAACATGCAGTTATAATTACTTTATGATAATTTTTCTAAAAGGTTGATTCTAAATAAATAACTACTACTGTGTATGTCTTGTTGGGTGTGTGTGTGTGTGTGTGTGATGTAGTGAGGAGAGGGTGTGTATTACTGCATTCACTCATGAGAATGAATGTGTGTAAAGGGTACTTTGTAAATTAAATAAAATGGGTGGTTAGTAAATAAATTAAATTTTGACAGAAAGAGGGTGCCCTTTTTATTTTAAAATAGTAAGTAGGTTTTCAGTATCGTCATATGATAAACTCTTTAAATATGTAGTTATGGCTTTTTTACATAGTTCGTTGACTCATTTATTTTGTTATACAAATGAGGTCCCAGGAAACAAAAGATTTTTTTAATAAATGATGTGTTTGATAATTGTGATCTTTTTACTACGGTATGTTTTCTGCGTTTATTAAGATGGGCAGTATCATACGTAAGTTCAGTAAGACACTTAATATAAACAATTTCCTTACTGAGAGAACTTCACAGCTTTGATAAAGCAAAGATGTCGAAAACAAATAAGGGCGAAAAGTAGCAACCTTTAATAAAGCACGTTGTGCGATTTCAACTTTCTTTAAAAAAGTTTTTGAGGCTCCACCCCACGAAGATATGCAATTTGTAATTAGAGATTGACACAAAGCAAGGTAGATGCGTTTCATGATTGCAGCACTTACGGCATGTCTGAGATTTTTAAAAATGTAAATCAATTTGTTTAATCGAGAATTCAATAACGCGATATTTTTCTTTAAATTTAAATTGCAGTCTAGAGTAACGCCTAAATATTTTATAGTTCGTTCCAAACTTTGGCAGGAGCAAGGGGCATTATTATAATCATTAGCACAAGAGTGATATATCAGGAACAGATCATTCGGCAAGTTTGAGGTTTGCCGCAGTGAGAGAGTGATGTATTTAGTCTTTTCTACGTTAAGTGATAGTATATTATTATATAATTTCATTTAGTAACAGCGCTAAAGCCAGTTTGAGCCGCTTCATAAACTTCTGTCCATGTATCTGCTGTAAAAACTAGGGCAGTATCGTCCGCATATGAATATATTTGACCTTTGTGCAGTTGTGAGCAAATCAATATAAACAAGGAAAAGTGTTGGTCCCAGAATGCTGCCTTGTGGCACACCGTGGGTAACCAGTTGTGCACTACTGCAGTAGGAATCAACTCTAACACACTGGTATCGATCCGTTAGGTAATCCTTGAAAAGTTGTAGCTGGAGTCCTCTGATACCTATTTTTTCTAGCTTCTTTAGTAATAAAGGTATGGATACGGTAGCTATCAAAGGTAATCCAAAAAAATGCATATACTTTTTTTTCCCTGGTCGAGACTGGTAGCAGTGTAATTGGTTAAATAATGTACTGCATCATCAGTGGATTTGCCGTGTCGAAAGCCAAATTGATTGCGTGATAGGAATTTATTCTTTTCTAAATATTGCACCAATCAATTTTTTTCTAAAATTATAAATAAGAGAATGTCTAACATTGATGACAAGATAGAAATAGGTCTATAATTGTTCAGGTTATTTTTATCACCATTCTTAAAAAATGGACGAACTACTGATTTTTTAAGTGCTTTTGGAAAAATACCTTTTCGAAGACAACAATTAAAAATATACGTTAAAGGTGTTATTAAATATTTTTAACATTTTTTTAAGCACTTTATTTGTAATTCCATCCCATCCTACAGTGCATTCACTTTTTAAGTTGATTATGAGATTGTGTACTTCTTCCTCATCCGTATCCAACAACACCAAAGATTTTATTTGATATACTTTTACTTTCTGCCCTTTAATTTAACTTCTCACCAAAAGTTAGTGTAGGTTATTACTTAATTTTTTTTTCATTTTTATTTTTATGTTTTATTTCTATTGTGTTTGATTCAAATGTTTTTTTTTATTAACTACAAGTTGGCCCTTGACTGCAATTTAACCTGTAAGTGATGATGCAGTGTTCTTACACTGCATGGTAGCGGGCTAACCTAGCCTAGGGAGTATGGTAGTCCACCGTAGTGCAGGAACACTGCACTCGCTTAGCGGGACGTCTTTGTCGATGGGGTGGTAACTAGCCACAGCCAAAGCCTCCCAACTGACCAATGTAATTCAATTTAATTTATATTTTTTTACAGTTATTTTATAAATTCTACCTTTATTAATATAATCTTATGCTCACTGTTGAAAACTTTAATTTTAATATGGACTAGTCATAGTAGCAGTCTGAAAAAAAATATTTTATTTTAGTTATTTACTTAGAGCGTAAAGGAAAGACATACATTCAAATAAACAAACACACTTTCGCATTTATAATGTAAGCAAGGATAGCAATATAAATAGGGCATTTGTAATTTAAAAAGAATAGGCTTTTATTTTGCAAGAAGGTGTACATCAGGCTATTATATACCATTGTCCAGAGGAACCTAAAACGAGTGATTGTCACGGACTCTCACTTGCTGAATGTTGGCCGGCTTTGTTTAGATTATCTTTAAAAAAATATAAAAACACTCTTCGTGCCTACACACTTTACAGATGAAATTACTTGGGGCACTCATATTTATGCATATACTCATCAACATTGTTTATAGAAAAGTCCTTTTATAGTATAAAGTAATCGTTAAAAAAGCTAGGGTGCGAATTATTGCTCTAACCAGGTTGCTCTTACAATAATTTTAAAATGTGAGATGGTGCTAACAAAAAAGAACACCCGGCTTTTGTTGTGGGCTTAAAGCAGGACGCGTTTGGAACCCGCGTAGCTTTAGTTTTAAGTTTACGAATATGGTTATCGCTATCATCTCACTACCGTGTACACATTTCTCATGTAATGCACGCATCAAAAGATGAGAAATACTTGAATAAGGATATTTATTACTTTGACTTTGAGTTTGACGATTCATGTTTTACTGTTAAGTACTCTTCGCCTCGAAATAGATAGGGTTTTGTGTAAAGGCCTACACCGAGCCGATTATTTTTTTAGTAATAATTGATATGGCCAAGCCAACCTGAGAGTAAGTGTAAAATCCATTGCCTATAAACAGGTGATAGCCGTCCATCAGTGGGCAGCGACCCTGCTTTCTGAGTCCAAGGCCGTGAGTTCGAATCCCACAACTGAGAAAATGTTTTTGTGATGAACATGAATGTTTTTCAATATCCAGATATTATAAGTCTTTATGTATATTATTCATAAAATTATTCATCAGTCACCTTAGTACCCATATCACAAGCTATGCTTACTTTAGGGCTAGATGGCAATGTGTGTATCGTCGTAGTATATTTTTTATTATTTATTTATTTATGTATATTATAGTCATAAAAATATTCAACAGCTATCTTAGTACCCATTTCACAAGCTACCCCTGCCAGGAATCGAACCCGGAACCTCCTACCTTAACTCACAGCGCTCACCGTTGCGCCAGGGCGGTCGTCATAAATATTTTAATTGCTAAAATCAAAAACGCACGTAGATCCGAGAAGTAAGGTGCATGCCGGGAATCGAACTCGGCCGTTCCGAAAAGGAGGCCGAAGCCCTAACCGCTAGGCTATCAATGGTATAATTGACGGTATAGAAATATGTAAAGGCTCTACTTAAATATCCCAGTAATTAAAAAATGCCATGTTAAGCCAATATTGTTCTACGCAAAATAATTCAAGCGCTGCCTTAAGTCGAAAAGCCCACATGCGATATTGCTTGAGCGTAGACCTCAAAGATATTTAGAAGTTAAGACACGATTTTTTCAATGGGTTATCAATCAACTTGGTTTTTTTAAGTCATTTAACTTCGGGAAGCTTAACGACATCTTCTCTTTTAAAAAACTTATTCTTACTTCTTTAATTATAATAAGTGATTAAAAAAAACTATAAAAAAAAATTTAAATTACTAGATACTTTACGTTCCTTACCACTTTTACTTGGCAGCGACTTAAAAATGTTGCAAAAAATATTTATTTCTTGTTTTTTAAGTTACTTTACAAATTCGGTTCTTTTTTGTCAACTTAAAACAATAGAAAATTAGTAGATACATTACTTTTCTTACTATATTTTACTTGTCATGTTACAAAAAATATTTATTTCTTGCTTGCTTATTTCTTTACAAATTCAGTTCTTTTTTGTCAAAACATTTTTTCACTCTTTTTAGTAGGTAAGTATGTAATTATTTCTATAAAAGTTATAAAAGCCAAATGTAAACTTTTTCTAACCTTCTACATAATATTGTTTTTCCCTAAGCCGGGGCTTTATTGGCTGAGGAGTTCTCCCGTCACTTCATCATCCGTTCCTTTATTGTTACAAGCATAAATTGCCATATACCTTAATCTAAGCGCAACTTATGTAGTACTTATTAATGTATAAAGTCATACAGACGAATTGAGAACCTCATCCTTTTTTTTAATCGGTTGAAAAACAAACTTATTGTTCATTAACTACTGAACTAATAGATATATTTCAGAAATCAGGGGGATATATTTGTTATGAATTGTGAATATCGCAGGATAAAACCAACTCCTTGTAATAGTTGAACATTCGGATCACTCTGGTTGTAGAAAGATGTGTTGTTTTTATATGCGTACGTTAAGATTAATAATTTTATAGGTTTGGGATGTTAACTACGCTTTTGAGCATTAATATCAATGAAAAACAGAATCACAGGAGAGTCAATGAAATAAAAAAAAAATATATACTACGACAATACACACATCGCCATCTAGCCCAAGGTAAGCGTAGCTTATGTTATGGTTACTAAGATGACTGATGAATACATTTATGAATGATATAAATACATACTTATATCTCTCTAGTTAGATCTCTCAAATAGTTCCCGTCGTAGGATTAACAATTGTTAACGAGCGAAGCTTTTCCTAATCCTAAGGTTGCCTGGCAGAGATCGCTACTTAGCGATAAGGCCGCCTTTTGTATCCTGCTTCATTCTTCATGTGTTTGTTCTTTTTGTCTTGTTTCTTTGTTTGAGTGGTGTACAAATAAAGAGTATAAATAAATAAATAAATAAGCTTTATACCCAATCCTGAAGTCCACGCAGACGAAGTCTATAGATGGCTAGATTTATTTATTTAGTTAGGATAAACAAAAAAATGCACATACTTTCGCATTTATATCATTATTAAGGTTTCTAGCCTTGCGCCCTTCGTATCGTGGCGTTATAAAACAAAAGCTTCAACATCTGACACTGTTTCTTAAGGTGAATTAATAATATCACGCCGCAGTTTTAGTCTTATGTACGCATTTAAGCGATTCAGCGCCCTAAAGCTGGGTATTTGTGCCTACAAGGGCGTGAATATTGTGCGAAAACAAAAGCCATATTATACTGTATACTCAGTACACTGACAAAGTCTACGATGGTTTACTTAACGTTTTATGTGAAACGTTTGAAGTGTCTATTAAATTTGGTGTTAATTATTCAATGTTGCGTGAGTATAAATGGAACAGAGTTTTGATGATCTCTCTGGGTGAGTGGTGAAATCTATATCTATATTTTGCATATAAAAGAAAATTGTGTTACTCGTGGTTACACCATTTATAACTCAAGAACGGCTGGACCAATTTTTATGATATTTGATTTTTAGGATTCCTCTTAGACCGGAATAGGATATTTATATTAAAATATAACATTCATCAAAAAAAAAATGATCCGCGGTACGAAGTTCGCTGAAGAACGGCTGGACCAATTTTTATGAATTTGATTTTTTGGGTTATTCTTTGTCCGGAATAGGATAGAAAGTATTAAAATATAGTATTCATAAATCATCGTAAAAAATGTTTGGCGGTACGAAGTTCGCCAGAACAGCTAGTGCTTTATAAGTGGGAGGTTCTTGGTTCAATTCACATCTTTTTAGGCCTTAGTGGGAGGCTTCCGCGGTGAGTTAGGTAAGTACTACGGGCTAACCTTACGGGTTAGCCAGTAGTAGCTTTCCGCGTAGAAACCGAGAATGGTCTGAAAACCGAGTATCTATTTAACCGGGTTTATGAGAGCAGGCCAAAAGAGGGCAGGGCAGAGCATTTTATCTTGTAATCCAAAAAACTGTTCAATTTTCATTCGGTCTTCTAATATTCATAATCATCATTTTCGACCCATTACCAGCCCACAACAGGGCATGGGTCTCTTCGCAGAATGGGACAGGATTAGGCACGTCCACCACGCTAGCCAAGTGTGGATTGGTAGAAATCACACACCTTTGAGAACGTAATAGAGAGCTCTCAGGCATGCAGGTTCCCTCACGATGATTTTCCTTCACCGTTAAAGCAAGTGATATTTCACATAACACAGAAAATTACGTGACACGAGAAAAGGTACGTTTTGGGATTGAACTCGGTCGTTCCGAAGGTGAGGCTGAAGCTGAACTACTAGGCTAACACCTCTCCTTTTAATAATAAAAAGTAGAATATCTTAACAGAACACTCGATTTTAGCCTAATTTGGAAATCGTATCCAGGGCTTCGTAATCCTTATAAACGTACTAGCCACTAGACTAACGAATCAAGGTTAATATTTAATTATTATTGTTATTTCTTAAATATTTTTAATATCACGGGTCTCGAGGGACCCAGCTGTAAAGCTTTTAAGGCTTTAAGAATTTCCAATAAATGCCAAATTAATTTAAAACGTTATCCCCCGAAGGAAGTTATAGGATGTGATGGAGTTTTTTAATAAGGAAGAAAATAAGTGGGTTCGGTAAAAAGTTATAAGCGCTGTCACGTAAAAAGACGACTTACGCTCCATTGGGTTCTTAAACAATACAATGCACTTCCGTAGCTTATTTGCAATTATTGGCGAGAAGCAGGTGTTACTATGATATTTTAAGAAAATTAAGCTTAATTTGCTATAGTCCGCGAAAAGCAGGAGAATCTGTATAGTGTAATTTATAATAATCTCTCCAATCCTTATACTCCACACCAAACAGATCTTCGGCAATGTACCCTCTATGCAAGTTTTGCTCCGAAACCGGAGCATCCTCAGGAGATGTTGACGTTACGATGTAACTATACTTTGTAGGAATGTTATGTGTGGGTTTGTGTGTAGGTATTTTTAATAGTTAATGAAAATTTAAGCGACGATAGCTCAGTGGGTAAAAGTTCGAGTTATGTGCGTTTTAAGTAATTTAAATATCACTTGCTTCAACGGTGAAGGAAAACTTCGTAAGGAAACCTGTATGCCTGAGAGTTCTCCATAATGTTCTCCACGGTGTTTGGAGTCCAACAATCCGCACTGGGCCAGCGTGGTGGACTATAGTGGGCCGGTAATGGGTTAAAATGATGAATGTTAATTCTTTTATTGGCATTATATTGACGGCCGAGTGGCGCAGTGGGCAGCGACCCTGCTTTCTGAGTCCAAGGTCGTGGGTTCGATTCCCAAAACTGGAAAATGTTTGTGTGATGAGCATGAATGTTTTTCAGTGTCTGGGTGTTTATCTGTATACTATAAGTATTTATGTGTATCATATTCAAAAAATATTCATCAGCTATCTTAGTACCCATAACACAAGCACGCTTACTTTGGGGCTAGATGGCGATGTGTGTATTGTCGTAGTATAATATTTATTTTTTATTTATGTACATAAAATATTAATTTACCACCGGCCATGCATCAATAGCACTGCCATCCTTGGGTTGCCTGGATAAGATTGCTACGTAGCAATAACGTTGACTAATTGAAACCCCCCCATTCTTACCATTCCTGAAACCTATAATATTTGTATTTTTCTATGTGTTGCACAATAAAAGTAACACTCCCGTTAGGAGAGGCCTTTAGTACAGCCGTGGATTTCTATAGGCTATGGCAGATATAAGTTAAACTCTTTATTAATATAGCTTAATCTATGATGGATATTAATTTAAATTAATATAAATGTTATACTAATAAAAACTTACTAAAATTAATAATTAAAAATTATATTTGAGTGATAATAACTGTATAGGTAAGTATAAGTAAGGATGCATTAGCGATACACTTAAATAAATAATAATAATAATAAATAAATATACTACGACTATACACACATCGCCATCTAGCCCCAAAGTAAGCGTAGTTTGTGTTATGGGTACTAAGACGTCTGATGAATAATATACATAAATACTTAGAATATACATATAAACACCCAGACACTGACAAACATATATGCTCATCACACAAACATTGTCCAGTTGTGGGAATCGAACCCACGGCCTTGGACTCAGAAAGCAGGGTCGCTGCCCACTGCGCCAATCGGCCGTTAAGTCTTATACTGAGACTCAAACGGCGCCAAAATACCTACTAGTCTCTGAGGTCGTTTCAAAATAGACAGACCTTACTCTTTATTACGTAGATAGTGATAGTGATGCTAAAAGTGATCTTAAGAAGCTAATATCTAATTTCATATTACTAAAATAGAATCTGGGTTGACACAACACAAAAGCTTTAATTATCAACAAAAGGATACCCATTAGATACGCTATGTCACTCCCCGTGAACCCTTCACTTTCAGTTAAACGTGTGGTACAATTTGACACCAAGATGTGTCAGAGATAAAGAGATCTCTCCGGAGTCACCTATTGTTTATTTTGTGATAAGGACAATTCGTTTGGACTTGATAACCTTCAATTTATTTTTGTCTCTCTCTATTCTAGGAGATATTTATATTGTGGTCAAGATTGTGGAAAAGCTTGGGTGTGAATCATCACTCTAACCAGGTTGCTCTTCTAATAATTTTAAATGACAAAGTGAGATTGTGATAACAAAAAAAACACCCTTTTAAGTTTTTTGTGGGCTTCTTCTTAGACCAGGACGCGTTTGGAAGCTTTAGTTTTAAGTTTACGAATATGGTTGTTGCCATCATCTAACTACCGTGTACTTCTCATGTATTGTAAGCATCGAAAGTGCCACCAATGGGCCTACTTAAATAAAGATATTTTTGACTTTGACTTTGACCTTCATTGGTCTGGATCGCTCATAAAGTTTAACTAACGGATTCTTTTAAGAATTTTAATGATCATAATTTTTAATGTTTGATTTGCGCGAGAAAGTGTTATGAATTTTCGCTTGCAAACTTTAAATTCATGGAATTTATTAAAGTACCTGTAAGAGATGGCTTGCAGCAATACGGCTGCTTTTGCATGCTTAGAGTTTTTTAGTTATTTTGTTTGAGTTATCTGCATTCCTTTATTTTTTGTGTGCTAAGTGTTTATTTTTCTTCTATCTAATTCAGAAGTCTTAAGTTGGGGGCAGAAACAATACGTCAATATTTCTTTTTTAATTTCAGTTACAATTACTACATCAAGATAATTAACAAGTATTTCCGAACAGTTTGTTGACGTGATCGGCTCTCTTATAATATAAAGTCGTAATATGCTAGACTTATTTTTTTTTAATAAATAAATAAATATACTACGACAATACACACCATGCCATCTAACCCTAAAGTAAGCGTAGCTTGTGTTATCGGTACTAAGATGGCTGATGAATATTTTTATGAATATAACACACACCAATATTTCTAACATATAGATAAACACCACGACACTGAAAAACATTTACGTTCTTCACACACACATTTTCCAGTTGTAGGTATCGAACACACGGCCTTGAACTTAGAATGCAGGGTCGCTGCCCACTGCGCTAGCCGGCCATCAATTATTTTACCGTTATTTCTACTAATAAGTAGGTAAGTAGATCCCTACTAATAATATAAATGTCAATTTAAGTTTGTTTGTTACGCTTTCGCGCGAAAACTACTTAACCGATCGCCATGAAACTTTGTACACGTATTCTTAGAGGTATCAGAAGTTATATAGGATACTTTAAAAAAAAAAAAAAAATTACAAAAGATAACAAAATTTACGAACGAACGAACGAACGAATTGAAAATGTTTGTCGAAAATCTCATGTTTGACTATAGGTGTAGACTATGTACGCTGCGTCCCGAAATTTACGCGGACGAAGCCGCAGGGAATATCTAGTAGTGTATAAAAACAAGTGATATTTTATGAATGGCTTCATGATGGCAAATAGTTACTTTTATAGCATTTATAGCTCTCTCACCAAAACATCCTAAGCCTATATTTTAGGACTCTGTTTAACAATACTTTAATATGCTATATGCCTCAATTATACCGTAAATAATGCTATGATGTTTTACATTACAATGAAAAACTTTATAGGTGGTACAACAAACAAAAAAATTGGGTCGGCCTCACCCTAAAGTTCACGGCAAAAACTTTTTAAGATGTTTTACGCACTGGCTCGACTGAAACGTCAGCGCCAGTACCGCTGATTAATGGGCTTAAAGATGGATGCCGGAATTTGTTCGTAAACAAAGACCTATTGTAATGTCGCCTGGAAGTGGATGGGGTAATTAGACCCTATTGTGCCAAGTCGATAAGATAATTATATTAAAAACCGGCGAAGTGCGATTTTGACGTGCACATGCAGGGTTCCGTACCAAAGTGCAAAAAAAACACTACATAGTTTTAACATATTATAATTAATAGGATGGACCAATTTAGCTATTATCTAAATCTCTTTTCTATGAACATAAAGTATGTAATTTACACACCAAAAGTGTCTATGTGCCTTTTTGAATAAAGATATATTTGACTTTGTCTTTAAATATAATTTAATAAATACTAGAGGGCGCGCGCGTCTTCGTCCGCGAATGAGTCGACTTAAAAAACTAGTCGTATGTCCAATAAAAATGATTTCGAGATTCCAATATAATATAAATGAATCCTAGCTAGATCGATTTATCGCCCCCGAAACCCCTGTATACTAAATTTCATGAAAATCGTTGGAGCCGATTCCGAGATCCCCACTATATATCTATATATATATATATATACAAGAATTGCTTGTTTAAAGATATAAGATAATACGTCAATACATACATCGCCACCTAGCCCCAAAGTAAGCGTAGCTTGTGTTATGTGTACTAAGATGACTGATGAATTTTTTAAGAATAATATACATAAATACTTCCAAAATACAGATAACAAACCCAGACACTGAAAAACTTGCTCATCACACGAAGATTTTGAAGTTTCGGGAATCGAACCCACAGCGTTGGATTTAGAAAGCAGGGTCGCTGCTTACTGCGCTAATCACAGGTTTAAATAGCATACTGTATGTATAATGAGCATAATAATAATAATTCTTTATTTGCAAGATTGCATTTGTACATAGCAAGATCTTATTTAAATAAAGTTAATTCCAAGCCACAATCAACCACGAATGGCATGCAAATGTTTCCAAAAATAAAAAAGTTAGAAAATGTTTTTGGAATTAAATTGTATACAATAATAATTATTCAATACATCAATTGTTAACCTGTTAATCACAGTTACAATAGATAAATTGACATTATTTATTCATTTCCCCTCTATCAATATATTGAAATGCAAAAGTAAGCATGTTGTTTATTCTTGTCTATGGCACATACAAGTTGTATCCTAGAGATGGACAAAATATATAGGTTAGGATCATTTGAGAGAGAGAGAGAGAGAGATTTATGATAACAGTGGAATAAAACGAACTCTGACGAAGTTGTAGGCTTGTTAAGCATAAAGCTGGGCCTACTGGAGTATTCTCCGAATTCAGGAACGTGTAAGGAGATTTTTTTTTTTTTTATGTTTATAGAAGAGCGCTTGACTGCAATCACACAGGTAAGTGATTATGCAGCCTAAGGTAAAGCGCGTATGCGTAAAAAAATCCTATTCACTTTCAGCACAGCATTCCAGATCCATGCGGTGAGATCCAGAAATGAAGATGCAAAGCGCTTCATACGCGTCCGTGATATATCAACCACTATCATTAGGAATTAAAATATCACTTTCTTTAACGGTCAAGCGAAAACATCGTGAAGAAACCTGCATACCTACTCTACCAATCCGTACTTGGCCAGCATGATAGATTACGGCTTAAACCCTTCACATTCTGAGAGGAGAGCCGTACCGGCCCACTACAGGAGAGGGTCAACAATGGGTTCATAGGGATAATGATGAAGAAGTTATTTTCTGGGGTCATATCCCAAGACATCCCACTTCTACATATATTGTGACCTGTGCATTATCTTTTGGAAAGCACCATTTGGTCAAGTGAAACTGATGATGAAGTTTCGATTGAACCCACACCCCTAATGGGTTATTACAAGACATCGCACGCTTAATCGCTTCGCGGCACCTCTTTTTCAGTAGGTTGTTAGACCACTGCAGATTTCAAAAGGCTTTTCTGAAAGCACAAACCCTTATGATACTTTTGTACTGGGAAATTGGCTCTAATAAATATTTGGCTTGCTTAGAGCGCTTGACTGCAATCACACAGGTAAGTGATTATGCAGCCTAAGGTAAAGCGCGTATGCGTAAAAAAATCCTATTCACTTTCAGCACAGCATTCCAGATCCATGCGGTGAGATCCAGAAATGAAGATGCAAAGCGCTTCATACGCGTCCGTGATATATCAACCACGTAGGGATTTTTGGTGGAACTTCAGACTTCTACCATCCCATATATTTAATGAGCTTGAATCAACTTGATTGTTCTCACAGTATCAAATAACGATCCGGTTTGATCTTTTCAAAAAGTTCTCGAACGATACTGTTACAAGTAAAAGTAGGTATTACCAAAAGCGGAAATAAGTAACTTGGCACTACACACCCCGCTGTCTGTGAAGTTTCACGGCTGCTTGACTTGGCGCCATTTATTTCAATGATCCAAGTACAATGACCATGTTTGTCACGCTCACGAGCCCGTCACGTGCTTATAATTAATTATATTTAGAACAAAGTGCTACTTTGAAGAAAATAATAATATCGGGACCGAAACCCTGACATGCTTTCCGCGGCTAGGACTGTAGCACCACTAATTTCTTATTTTTTTTGTAAAGTCAACATCTCCTGAGGATGCTCCGGTGTCGACCTAAACGTGGGTAGAGGGTACATAGCCGAAGATCTGTTTGGTGTGGAGTATAAGGTACGAAGTGTATGAAGGGTTGAAGGGTACAGCAAATTAAGCTTAATTTTCATAATATATCTTGGAATTCCGCAAAGTAACCAATGCTTAAAAACCAATACTAATTTACTGACTCGCATGTACTGGAAACCCTGATAAGAAAGCTCAGAAACACTCGGCAAGAGATGGAGAGAGATATGCGCAGAGTTTGGCGAGCATACCTGGGTAAAATATATGCAAAAAGTGTTTATGTAGTAGGATTTTGCTTAATTTATATTTACGTGATTGTATATATAACAACGTAAATATAAATATACTACAGTATCCAATATACATACACACGTACTGTCACTATAGGTACACTCAAATATAAATACAGTATAATTATACAGCACATACAATGATGATGGTATGTGTATTATGTGTGTGTAGGGGGGTTTTAAACTTCACGTAACAAAATCCTGCATTTTCGTGTTATACTCATTAAACTTGGTATTTTATCTTTCAGTTTAATATAAAAAATTACCTATGTCAAAAGAGAACCCATCGTAAAGTGTCACGAGTTGGCGCCATTATTTCAATAAGCCAAGCATAGTGACGTAATTGTACACGTTAAAAGCGAAATACCGAGTTCTATTTCCGCGAGTTGAATCCATAGACAAAGCCAAAAACATTCCATTTTAGGGAAATAATGGGAACTTCAGTAACGTTCTAAATTACCTTCGAGCCGTGTTTAAAAAGGTTAAATAAGTAAAAATATAACCTGACCTGGTTTAGCTGTAACACAGGGTAGGATGAAGTTATGTGCCCCCCCCCCCCCCCCCCCCCCTTAAAAGAGAGTATACCCAAATTAAAAAGCACAGCACGGCATGTCGTTCCCTTTCAAAGGACGCCCGGTCAGCCGTTGTATTATAGGCCCTAAGATAAAACGTCAAACTCTTAGATAAATCAAATAACGTCCCATCATCATTGACCTATAAATATCTTCACACTGCTGGGTACAGGCATTCTCTCTCAAACAAGCGTTGAATTATGAGCATAGACCCAACACGCTCCTCTAATAGAGATTGGCGGACTTTAAAAATTATTAAAACACCATCATCATCATCTTATCTACCCACTCCCGACCTACTACTACACGGGAATTGAACATTCTACAAAGGCAAGGAGACAGCATTTGTACAAAAACTTATGAGGTAATTCAGGAATAGGTGACCAGACAAGAGAAAACTAGAAATTCCCAAATTGCCCCTGCCGGCAATCGAACCTGGCACCTCCTACTTAAGTTCGCAGCACTTGCCATGGGGCCATTTGTCAAACTGTTGCTACTTTAAACGTTTAAAGATTCTAGTTAGCTAGTCCTTGCCCAGAATTCAAGCTATCTTTTAAGTAAAACATTTAGAAATAAATATTTTAATGGACGTATATCATGGACGTCCGCAAAATTGCATCTATCCGATATTAAATATTCACATTATTGAAATACACTTAGCATAATAGCTTTGTAAAAATATAAATTCCACTGTATCTCGTCCACGCGTGCCGCTCTTTATTGGAATATTCCAGTTTAAAATCTATAGTGTGGAACTTTCCAATCCCAATAACTACGAACGCTTCAAAGAGAAGTTGCGCATTTAACAGTGTATTGGAACCGAATATCGTTCTAACATCAACTGCGATTTCATGTAACCCCTTTTAACTTCCGACGGAAAAAGACATATCGTCTGTTTTAAACGACTTTAAAAAGGAGGAGATTCTCGATAAAATTGTTTTGTTTTTATGTTTGTATGATTATAAAAAATATTTTTCTTGAAACGGTATACTGCCGGGATATAATTCACGAAGATGGCATAAAATTGAAAAATTGTGCTATTAAACAAGCAGTATAATTTTTAAGGGTATGCAGTTCTTTTGTGCATGTATGAAGTTTTCCATAATGTACATAAAGGTGTGTGGACCCCACCAATCCTCACTGGGCCAGCGTGGTGGACTACCGGCTAAACCCTTCTCATTGTGGGAGGAGACCCGTGCCCTGGAGTGGCCCGGTAATGGGTTGATATGATGATGATAATATGGTCTTTAAACTTTCCCCTTTAAACAAAATTACCCCCCATTTACGAAACAAATCCCTTTATCAATGAGAATTACACTGAAGTTTTGCTTAAAGGTGTTCGGCAAGGATTTAAATAAGTTTCCGCCTAAAACTTCGGCGGAAACCTGAGATTTATTTCCTCATTGCTAACTTTAAATAGGCTTAGGGACGGTTTTGACATCGCGATCTGAATTTATGTGTGGATTGTAATTAATCTTCAGAAACAGATGCTCACGTTGATCTATCAGGCGGCATTTTTATCACAAGGTTTATAAAGTGGACATCTTCAAAGTACATAATTTTTAGCCCACTACATTACAAGTGAAGCGATGTAAAAAAAAAACAACTTGTCCTAACTTGTCTTTGTTGTTATCATAACAAATGTGTAGAAATAGAAAAAGAAGAAGAAGTCTTTATTGCACATACAAATAGAAAGCTAAGTCAACAAAACAAACGATAATACAAAACATATGCGAACAGGCGGTCTTATCGCTTGAAGCGATCTCCTCCAGACAACCTTTGGTTGAAGAAAAATTACATATTACGAGTATCCTTGCAGATTGCCCTAGTTTTGTATAATCATTTTAGTTTATTATCATTTGAATTTATGCATAGTATTGAATTAGTTGAGGAGTTTCGGAGTCACAAATTCGACGGCCGATTGGCGCAGTGGGCAGCGATCCTGCATTCTGAGTCCAAGGCCATGGGTTCGATTCTCACAACTGGAAAATGTTTGTGTGATGAACATGAATGTTTTTCAGTGTCTAGGTGTTTATATGTATATTATAAGTTTTTACGAATACTATTCATAAAAATATTCATCAGTTATCTTAGTTCCCATAACACAAGCTACGCTTACTTTGGGTCTAGATGGCGGTGTGTGTATTGTCGTAGTATATTTATTTATTTATTTCATCATCATCATTGACGTCCACTGCTGGACATAGGTCTTTTGTAGGGAGTTCCACAATGCACGGTCCTGGGCCGCTTGCCTCCAACGGCTCCCAGCTACTCGCCTGATGTCATCTGTCCACCTCGTTTGGGGCCGACCTACGCTGCGTTTACCGGTGCGGGGTCGCAATTCCAGCACCTTAAGACCCCAACGTCCATACCTATTTATTTATTTATTTACAAATAATTATTGTAACATCAAAAATTTGTACCACATTCTAGCATAAAAAGTAACTATTCTATTCTATAGTAATTTTATCCTACATGAAACGGGATAGAGCCATAGATAAGTACTAAAACTGTATTCTTAAAGTTGCTAGTTTAACAAAACCTTTTCTGATCAGTAAAAATATAAGTAGGCAGAGATAAACAAACAATTTAACATGAATTATCCCCCTAAAGTCCGAAAATTTTAGGAATTAAAATATCACTTTCTTTAACGGTCAAGCGAAAACATCGTGAAGAAACCTGCATACCTACTCTACCAATCCGTACTTGGCCAGCATGATAGATTACGGCTTAAACCCTTCACATTCTGAGAGGAGAGCCGTACCGGCCCACTACAGGAGAGGGTCAACAATGGGTTCATAGGGATAATGATGAAGAAGTTATTTTCTGGGGTCATATCCCAAGACATCCCACTTCTACATATATTGTGACCTGTGCATTATCTTTTGGAAAGCACCATTTGGTCAAGTGAAACTGATGATGAAGTTTCGATTGAACCCACACCCCTAATGGGTTATTACAAGACATCGCACGCTTAATCGCTTCGCGGCACCTCTTTTTCAGTAGGTTGTTAGACCACTGCAGATTTCAAAAGGCTTTTCTGAAAGCACAAACCCTTATGATACTTTTGTACTGGGAAATTGGCTCTAATAAATATTTGGCTTGCTTAAATGGCTTCGTGTTCTTTTAGTTTCAGGATTGTGGCTGAACGTTCATGGTCCGTTGGAAGCTAACTAGAAAATAAAGCTTTCTTTTTTTATTACAATCCGATTGCCTGAATTTCCAGTAACATTCTAACCGCTTAATTCGCCACCTACATTTGGCATCGCTCCTTTTATTGTGCATTTTAGAACGACCTACTTTTGTGGAACGTTACTCGTTAACTAACTATCTGCTCGTAACTAACTGCCTTGTTTGTGTAGTAGTTAGCTCGATCGACAGTTTACACACTCGTTCGCTGTATAACGTCCTACGGGATCATGGTGTGAAAGCTGCTGAAATCGAAACTGTATTAATTATATTAAAGACTTAGCTTTAGCGTCAATTTCTGATAAGTTTCCAACACAAACCTTCCCCCGCTATTTTCAACAATATTCTCCGACAAACTGCGTAGCCTTTTACTTCTACGTGCACATCTTTATCGTTAGAGTGGTCATTAGTCATTAGCAACGGCCGAAGCCTTCCAGTACACGATAGAAAATTTAGGTATTTTAGCATTCCAGTAGAAACTGATTAGAGGTGGCTTGTAGTGAAATAGAAAAAAAATCTACCTATATAATACCACAGAGCGTATAAAACCATAGAGCTTACCGCTGCGTTAGAAAGGTTTTGTCGGCGCCCTTTACAACCATAGTGTAACGTCAATTAAGAATATAATCAATGTCAATGTCAGTGAACTTTGCGTCATCTGTCAATGTAACTTGTCACACAAAATATTGCAATATCATTCACTTCTTCAAATACAACCTTCGCTGAGGTCACGTTTTTTATTCACTCAAACCTGCAACAAGAACTAGGGTCTGCCTATCGGGCCCTATGGTGTGTACAATCTAAGGATTGAACAGGTTTAATAAATATAACCAGTAGTTATAGAAGGACAAATTCCTAAATGAAACTTGGTAAATAATGGTGAGAAACTGTTAAAGGAAACACATGACAAGAAGAAAAACGATGGCAAAACATTCCGTGTCATCACTCATGAAGACATGAATTAACCCTGCACGTACTCTAGTAAACATTCGGGGCTATTTGACGCCAAGACATGTAAAAGATAAAGGATCCCGTTGGATGTTTATTACGTATTCCGTGACAACTCACGAGACCCAAAAACTGTTTGCGTCCCAAACAATTCTGTTTTACTACACTATCTTCATACATCGTCAGTTTAACCCTTTTTCGCTGTGTTCAAACGAAAAAGGGTCTACTTCTAAAAAAAAGGATATTTCTAGAAATTTAAAATTGACATACGAGTAAGTTCTTGTTTTTTTAAGAATAACACTTTATTTCTACCTACGATGATACGGTATGTGGACGTGCTTGTGTGTGTGTGTGTGTGTGTGTGTGTGTGTGTGTATGTGAGTGTGTGTGTGTGCGTGTGCGTGTGTTTGTGCGTGTTTGTGTGTGCATGTGTTTTTGAGCTACTAATAATACTAATAATCATTTATTTGCTAGAATGTTAGTGAATAATCAATATGATGCAGTATAAGATGGTAAAAGGCTGCAAAGGTGTATGACAGTTGTATTAAGCCCATAACCTTATCGGTGTCTACCGGAACGCTAAATTGCTTTGCGGTACGTCTTTGTCGGTAAGTTGGTAATTAGCCACTAGTTAAAGCCAACCACCAGACAAAATATAGTTTAGTCATTATATTTTAATAGTTTAGTTAATAGTCAAGTTATTAGTATACTGACATGGTATAATCATATGAAATGGTGATAAGAAAATTATGTTAGCAGAGTTCTGAATAAATTATTAATGGACTGTGTCAAAGAAATTTTTTTTAGTCTCTAATTGATTACCGCCATTTTGGCGTCCAGGAAACTAAAGTAAGAATTATTGAAGCACTATGTTATAAGATCAAGAATAAATGGGGAATCATACAATTGATGCTATCAAAATCAAAGTCAAATCTATTTTATTTTATTTATTTAAACAACTTTATTGCATAATAAAACACACACAGGAACACTTACATTAACATAAATTATATGCAAAAGGCGGCCTTATCACTAACAGTAATCTCTTCCAGGCTACCTTAACTATTGGAATAAGGCAATGAGAGACGGAAAATCGCAATTATATATATAAAAAAATAAAATATATATATATATATTATATACATAAATAATTAAATAAAATAATAAATGTAATAATATAATATATATTTAAATATTTATATAAATATAATATATTTAAATAAATATGCATAAATACAAACACATATACATATGTTTAGAGTGACAAATAGTGCCTCCTTACACGACTTTTAAAAATCGCAAGGGATTTAGAGTGTCGAATGTCATCAGGGAGTTCATTCCACAGCATTGCCGCTTTCATTGTAAAGGACTCTGTATAACTGCGAGAGTTATTCAGAATTTAATTGATTTTGTATTTAAATAAATTTTGAATTGAATTGAGTTTTGATTGAATTCTTATGTTTAGGGACAAAAAAGCGGTGATAGCCTAGTTGAAGAACTCCGGTACGCACCTCTTTTTTTTGTAGGTATGTGGGCTTTATTTTATTAAATTAAGAATTTTTGAATGTCACTTGCTTTTACGGTGAAGGAAAACATTGTGAAGATAACTGCTTGTCTGGGAGTTTTCATAACGTTTTCAAAGGTGTGT
This sequence comes from Pararge aegeria, assembly GCF_905163445.1. Taxonomy (NCBI): domain Eukaryota; kingdom Metazoa; phylum Arthropoda; class Insecta; order Lepidoptera; family Nymphalidae; genus Pararge; species Pararge aegeria. The sequence continues at coordinate 2,630,738 of NC_053189.1, forward strand.
CTACCAATCCGCACTTGGCAACCGTGCCGGACCGGGACATAAACCCTCCGAGCCCTGTAGTGGGCCGGTAGCGGGTTGATAATGATAATGGCTGTACAGGGACAGACAGTCCAGTGTATTATTAAATTAAAGGACGACTGGTGTTGTAGGCTGCTGTCTTAGTCCAAGGCCGTGGATTCGATTCTCACGACTGGACAATGTGTGTGTGAACATGAATGTTTTTCAGTGTCTGGATGTTTATCCGCATAATCTAAGTATTTTAGTTGATAGACTCCAACAGAAGTCGATGGAGACAGTTTACCAACGCGAAGTTGAGATCTCACCAGGACCACGATCTTCAGTGATGAAGGAACGACCATAGAGAAAGATAAGTATTTATGTATATTAATATACATAATAATATTCATCAGCCATCTTAGTATCCATAACACAAGCTTCGCTTACCTCGGGGCTACATAGGGATGTCTGTATTGTCATAGTATATTTATAAAAACAAAATAGTGGCCAGTGATAAAACCAAAATAATATACCGTAGTAATACACAGGAAAATCTAAGAATAGAAATGATCGTCCCGTCCCACTATAAAATACTTTGTATAAAAATCCTATACGAAGTACAGCAGCTATACAATCTGGTATAACATCTTAACCATTGAGAAAAATGGCATAAGATCACGGAGAGAACGTTAGGGATTCAATTTTCTCTTATATTAGGACATTATAGACATTTTTTGTTCGTGAAGATGGGCTACAGTGAATTAGGCTGATGTGGCCTTGTTACGAGTGTACATCAAATTGCTAGTGCCGGAAACGTACTTGTAACACGATACCTAAAGATATTTTATTTATTATGACATAACAATTTAATAACATCCGAAAGCACGACGAGTATTTTTGTTTTAAGAGATATTAAACTATTCAGTATGTGACTAAAAAATTTAGATCTTGCTATAAAATAAAGTTAAAATAAGGTTTAATTTCGCTTAATTAATATTTTTTCATATTTATACCTCACATCGCATCTTCCAAAATGTGCTCTCTACGTACGGACCTCGAACATCGGAGAGTTAGGATATGGTGACTTTATAATGCACAATCGCTTAAGTAATGTTGTTTAGAATTTGTGAAGCCATTGTAAATTGCACCGTGCAGGTTTGCCTGGTTTTAGTACATTATAAGAAATTAGGCTGAAGTGTATATGGTAGCCATGGTAATACATAGTCACTGCAGTCGAGGATTATAGCAAATTTAGCTTTAGTTTAAATGTAGTTTTTTTTTTCTTTTTATATTAATAGCGGGCAAACGAGCAAGTGGGTCACCTGATGATAAGTTATCACCAACGCCCATAAACATCTGCAGCACCAGAGGAGCCACCGATGCGTTGCCGGCTTTTAAGAAATTTGTTTATCCGCCCCTTGAATAACCCTAGATTGTATTTTTGAGGAAACACATCAGATGGGAGATTGTTCCATAATTTGCAAGTGTGCGGTAGAAATGATCTGGTCTTTCGAATAGTAGAAAAATACCAGGCATCCAGATGATGAGGGTGGAATTTATTTCTACAGCGTGAGGTGCGATCCGAGAACAGGGAAGGAGGTTACCATATCAGAGAACAGATATGGTAATCTCCTTCTTTGTAGTAACACTCTTGCCAGAGTGGTCGTGGTCATCACGGTGGGACATTGTTTGTGGCAGTTGTTACTCGCCTCACGATCATTCGTCACTTCTCCCTATTTGCATATAGTCTGGTACTTATGCAAGTGACCTCCTGTTAGGTTTTATTTTGCGTGATATTAAAAGCAATACACCATCGTTTATTTTATAATTTAAAGGAAATGAAAAGTGGGTTTGAGTCAGCGCGGGCATTAAGAACGGGTATGTTTCGTGGTGACGAAAAAGGAAAGGAATTAAAAGATTGAATGGTGGATACAAATAACGGAGTTTTATTGATCCAGAGTTTCTCCTTACACTCCCACTGAAGATTTGGATTGATCGGTCCATCGCATGGGTGACCTACCGCGCGCTCTAGTGCCTTCTACCTTGCCCTAAGTAAATATGGTAATACCTACTGTTGTCGCACTTCTGGTTGCCGCTGTTCCGAACGGAAACGGTGGCGCCACGTGACAACTATAGCGAAGTTTTACGAATGCCACCGAAGCGCCATCATGAAAAACAAGGATTTGAGATCAGAGGGTCGTAAGTTAAATACTTTTTGCGGAACGGACGTCTGGCAGGCAAGAAATATGCTTGTCAGGCGAAAAAGAGTGACAGAGCAGAATTATTGGTCAAGCGAGGAATATGAGATATACTTTCCAAAGAGTGTAAAGGTATTGTTCTAATGTAAGGTTTGGTGATAGTAAATGTAAATGCTTATACGATGATAACCCATGTGTACTCTTTTACTACTGATAATTTCGATACACAAATCGTCTTTCATTCTGTTGTAGCTGAGCATGAATTCGTTGCAAAAATAGGTATACTGGCGATAAGGGAATTGGACACAGCACAATCAGTGTCGTTTGGCTGACCATACGCCCGATAAACGTTGGTTATTTAGGACACACTATAATATTATGTTTAGGTTAAATATAATTGGACATCAGTGTGGGCGTCCAGACGGGAAGCGAGCTGTAAATCCGGACGGACATAAATAAATTAACATGGTAGCTTTTGCTACTTTTCTACTTTTCTGCTTTCCAACACATGATAAAAACATCCAAACCAAACCTTTAACGCCATTATCATCGTCATCATTTCACACACCTTTGAGAACATTTTGTAGAAATCTAAGACCTGCAGTTTCCGCACGATATTTTCCTTCACCGTTGACGCAATTGATACTTTAAGAGAGGTCTGTGCTAGGATTCGAACTCGGCTCCCCAAAAGTAACGTCATATTCCTACCCTTTGGCCTATCACCGCTTCGTTTAACGCAAAGGATGAAGGAACTGTCGCAAAGGAGAAAGTTCTTTTCTTTAATAAATGTTTCCTTATGACAAAACAGAACGCCTATTTTATACAATGTCTTTTTTATTTCTATTTTTTGTGGCAATATTTATTGCGTGTAATTTATGTTATTATATTATAAATACATACGCCATGTAATGGTAATAAATATTCAAAAATCTTCTTTACATACGTGCGTTAGCATTTCGCATAGATTATTCCTTTATCCTATTTGATTTGAGAAATCCGGTAATGGACGCCAGCTTTCTGATTACGTTTCCGTAATGCAAGTTCAAAGCAGATGGCAAAAATCAATATAATAATGCATAATAATGCATAAGCTTATTGCATGCTCTGCAATGTTCTCTTTTATTTTTTTTATGTTCTAGATTATAATCTAAAAATTCCTTAATTGAAAATTACGCCAATGAGCTTTCATTACTGCTCCGTCTATTACACTCCATAATTTGGGCACAAATCGTACCTAGATATAGGTATCTATAGCAGCGGATCCATAAATAGCTCAATGCTTATATAGTCCAGCATCATTGGTGGTAGTTTTAGTATGTCGATGGTTTGGCCGCGAAAACAATATTTTGTCTTTGCTATCTCACTTCCATGATACGGGTCATTAAATGGTGTCAGCAGCGACTGGCGTTTTTAATGAGTCCTACATCATGTTTGTTGGGCTATGAGCCGTATGGCTTTGTATTTGGGTGGAATTTTGCTAGGACTGCCACCGTCTTGGTAAATAACATGACCGGCACTCACTTCGATTTAATTTTTACCACTAGAGCTGGAATAGGTATTAAAACTTATCTCGTAACAGAACTAGGTAGGAAACGACGTCCTTGTTCCAGAAACGAATAAAATAATCGAGAGTAATTTGTGAAATCCTATTACTTACGTGCCCACGTATGTAGCACAATTATAATTATAGGTCAGAAGTGATATTGCTCTATTTTCGTGTGAAATTTATTTTGTGTCAGTTCAATTATTGCGGTGGAAAAATTAGGTCAGCATATCTTTTTATCGATGTCAGGTTTGCACTTGACAATGCTATGAATTATTGCGACTTTTTAGTTGTTATCTCATGGACATGTCTGAATTCTGCATGCATTTGTTAGAATATAGTCGGATAAAATCTTATTGCAGTTCAGTTAATTTGCTGCATGATGATATTTTTTATTATCATGTTTTATTGCAAGATCTTATTATATATCTTGGTGTGATTAATCGTTAGAGACAATCTATAAGCGTTTGTGTATCGAAAGAATTACAGCAGTTCTAAGAGGCCAAATTCTTCCTCGAATTAGGTTTCCGAATTGGTTATGCATGACGATTTAAAATACTAATTTTAAATAAAGGTAAAGTATAGATAAATCAGTAACTGCTTTCTACAATGACGTCTGAAGAGAATTAAAAAGTTTTGTTTTATGGAATCACCATCTTTTATTTATTTCCTACGGATTAAAACCACGCCTTTTTTATTAAGTCTTATTTTCCTGACAACTTTAATGCGGGAGTCTAGCTCTGTATCTCTCTGTACCTTTTCCCCTAAGGGTCTTTTAAACACATTCATGTTTTATTTCCTTATTTCTAGTACATTCTGCAAAGATATGGAAAGGCCTTCCAGCTTCCGTTTTCCCATCCACCTATAGAATAGAATACAATGAATGCCTCCAAATCAAGATTGGTGAGTCTGCAACATCAATAAGACATAAAATCACCTTTGACTGCAGCCAGTATAGTATTGATTAGCACTAATTCACAATATCCATTTAAATATTACAAATGCGATACTGTATTCAAATGTCTTTAAGATGCAGAGCGGCGTTGCGAGAAGCGGCATACTGGACTGTAACTTTTTATCTGTTTGTTTATTTGTTTCTTTTCAATGCACTGCTCTTGATGATTGCGATGATGATACATATACTGCATCCGGGAGATGGACAAAAAGTAATTTTGATCCCGGGAAAGCAAGCAGGTAACGTACCCAGGGTTGTCTAAGGTATAAGCTTTATTACCTAATGGCTTCACAGCCAGACGGATCTAGGCGAATTATTTTTGCATAGACACAACTTGCAGCTTAGAGCATTCTTCCGTGAGATTCTTAAACAACCGAAAAAATTTGCGGACGAAGTCGCGGGCAACAGTTAGTTTGACCCCCGATGTAAACTACAATGTTTTTTCACTGTAGGGCATTAATCAACAATACATAGTAGATAACTCTTACACTTTTAAACCATCCATAAGTTCCTTAAACAAGCTAAACAACTTAAAGTTACGAAGGCTTGCTGTGGTATTAACTCGAGCTATCTTTTCGTGGAAATAAATACCACCAAAGGTACAAATAGGTTAAAAAATGAACTAATTATCTTAAAACGCCTGAACGCCTCTTTAAATTATAGCTAAGGAACATCGAGAGCAGGTCAGCTTTTAAACAAATAAACTTTATCAAAATTAGTCCAGTCGTTTTTCAGGTACGACATTACAAACAGACACACACTTTATCTAAGCCCTTTCTTGGGTTGGGGTTTCAAAACACGTTTATAATTATTATTATTATTTTGCAAGAATGGTGGGTCATAACAAGTTGTTTTACAATAATTAAAATACACTGCTACACAATCTTCTGCCAATCTACTGTTTATAAATCATCATTATCTTAACATAAGCCCATTACTACAGATCACGTGTCTCCTCCCACAAGAGAAGGGGTTAAGGCCGTAGTCCACGATTCTGGCCCAAAGCGGATTGGTAAACTCTCAGTCATCGCAGGTTTCTCACGGTCTAACCGTTTAACCAAGTGATATTTTATTTACTTAATGTATGTAATTGACTTATGGTGCTCTAATGTATATTATCACAAATTAAAAACAACATTAGTGATAATATTCTGGACTAAGGGCTTAATTACGATCTCTGCGAGAACACCATTATTTTTACAATGTGAGATGGTGATAACAAAAGAAAACCCGGCTAGAGCTTCTTAGACCAGGCGCGTTTGGAACCCTCGTAGCTTTCGTTTTATGTTTTCGAATGTTGTTATCGCCATCACTATTACTGCTATGTACACATTTTGTATGTAATCAACGTATGAAAAGTGCCATCTACTCGTATGTGCCTATTTGAATAAAGAAATATTTGACTTTCACTTTGACTTTGAAGCTTTACCGAACCCGCTCGTGTTTAAGAAAATTAAAAACGCACAAAGCAAATTCTGGCCAGACCCGGGATTCTAATCCAAAACCACATGATCGATGCTACGAGGCATTTGAACATCGAATATTAACTGCTTATTTCTGAACTTTATTTATATTGCAGTGGCCAAGTCCTCTTTTTTTATTGGTAGTGGTGGTTTTCGTTGAGTATGTCTGAGCCAACTGCGAAATTGAGGTTCCGTGCAACGTCAATTGCAGGCACTTCGGGTTGCGTCCAAACCGCTTAATTTTCTACCGCGATATTGTGGAGCCGATATTACTTTTTCTAACTGCGCTTATGACGCTTCCAAGTGGAATTTGCTCATTTTAGCCGTTTAAGATAAAAATAAATTAAATAGTCATATCCTCACTTTTTAGTCTGTCTATCTATCACTCTCTTTTATAGAAATGTGAAATAACTTACATATTTACAAACTCAGTTAAGAAACATCGAAATAATCCGCAGCCCATTAACGCCCCACTTCTGGACACCGGCCTCGTCTCTCATAGGACAGAAGGTTTTAGAGCATAGATCCACCACGCTGCTCCAATGCTATTGGTGGGCTTTACCACAATTAAATGTTAATAACCGTATAACAGTTAGTTATAAGCCAGTTAACTAACTGGCGCACAGTAGCGCACGACAGGAAGCAGTGGCGAGAGCTAGAGGAGGCCTTTGCCAACAGGCAATCCGAAACTCGTGACATAATTAATTAATAATTTAAGTAAATAATTTTAATTCAATATTATTGTTAAACCATACCTAACCTAACAATTCAATATATTAATGTTTATTAAATTTAAAAGTATAAATGTTTATTAGTGTGTATGAAATGACGTTTTGGAATTAAAGGCTATTTTATTTATTTTTATTTTTATAACCGTATAACATGTTCAGAAAAATAATAAATAGTTAATTATGTTTCTGAGTTAAAAGTAGGCAATAAAAAAGATAGTAGACATTAGAGGATTCGTCAAAAATCTTAATTTTAATTAACTAAAACCTAAACTATATTATTTACCTGCTGCAGTAGTTCGACAAATAAGTAGGTACCTCTTGTTTTTAATAATAAATAATTAATTAATGCTTCAGAACAAAATTTTAATAAACATCTATTATATATTTTAAGGCTGTAACATAAACTTTACTTTAAATTAAAATTTTTATCATTTATTCTTTTTCATGCTTAAAAAAATAAAAAAACACTATTAAAAATTTATAAAAAAAACATCCACCCTCCGCTTGCGGGACTTTTGAATGCCCTAGCAACCAGTGGCCAGGGCTCCAGAGTGAGGAACCTCCTCATAATACGCGCCGTTTCAAGGACTACTGCGTTCTGTATCCGACCCTTGATCCAACAACCAAGTGAAAGCTTCTAAAGATGTTGGTCGAAGCTTTAATTTAATTATTAATTATTGATCATTGTAGTTTTTTTTTTACATTAATATAAATGTTAAATATATGTGAATATATAACATATATTAAAACATACATGTTGAACCGACTCCACATAGCGTGGGATGAAGGCAAAAATAGACAAAGCCACAAAATTACCAGACGGACGATGTCGTTAACAAAAATATTATAGAACGAAAATAGTTTTTCATATTAAGAATAAACGTACCTATTATTGTTTCCACGTATCTAACAAACCTCATATTGTTCCAACGTTAGATGTATGAGAAGGCTGATGAGCATTATTATGCTGCGGCCGTAGGTAGAATACGTAACGAAATCGTTATCGAAAACCTCTAACAAGTTGCCTTTGTTATCGATGAACTACAGAAAAAGATGCTACATTTTTAACCCACTTCTCTTATAGGCGGAGTTTCTCATTTCGACGAGTATTTTTTTTAATTTTCTATTTTTGTTTTTTACGAGGTCAGATGAGCAATTTTCTTGATTGTGGACGTGGGGGGTTTGATTGATTTTAAATTCCAAATTAATGTTAGTTTTATGAAGGGGTACTTTTTTGATCTATTTTACGATAATTTAAACTATGAGGTCTTAAAATAAATAATGAACTGGTTAAGAATATTCATGTAAATCACTTTAATATGATATAACTTTACAAAAAGTTTTACTGGAAACCTTTCCATCCGGGGAAGCTGTTGTTATTTTTAACTGAAATATTGATATATACTCTTTATTTTTAATCTATAAAACGTTAAAAAACACACACACACACTTCAAGTAGTAGAATACAAGAGGTGGCCTTATTGCTAGTTAGTGATGTCTTAGGATTAGGAAAGAGAAAACGAAAACGTACTGTTAAAAACATACATACGACTTACAAACTCATATATAAACCTGACTAAACATATAAATCAATAGGTACTATGAATCAATAAATATAAAATATAAATGAACTAATACATATTGTAGCATACCATAAATACTTAAATGTAAGTAAGAGTTTTACAATAGTTATCTTTTTCTTCCTATATTTGAAGACCGGTTTCAATAAAAAAAACTCGCTCTTAGTAGGTACAGCCCTTATTGGCTCCAAGAAGATTTATAAACTGTTGGATTTCTGGCAGTCGATATTGATATAGTCCTTTTAAACAGTGAGCTTACGATAGCAGCATAAAAAAAATAGTTTTCGATACTATTTAATGTTGTAAATGTTCGTGTAAGATTAGTGTCATTTCCAGAAACATTAAACAAGACGGACTGACGAAGTCTCTATAATTATGTAGACAGGTGGAGATGGACATAGGGAGATTATAATTGGTAACAGGTTATGGGCGGACAGATGATTTAAAAACATAATTTAACTGATCGAATTTCACTTTGAATGTTAAAGTCAAAGAGAAACTCTTTTTTGAATTAAACATATAAATACTAAAGATATAAACATTTAATTTTGCCACAATCTAAGTACAAAATAGGGCGTAGTTGCTTTTACTACGAAAGGTGACCATATCTCCTAACATAAATAACTTTGCAAGTTAACTAACAACGTACTCGTAAATAATTAAGGATACAATATTTACTAGATTAACTAACAACGTCTGATATAATTAACTTAAGAGGTGTTTGAATATAAAGCAGATTGTATTTTGTGATTGTTAAGACAAACCGATCGTATCGTATCTAAGACGTTTTATCCACCCAAGGTGAAGAAGGATATTTAGATCTAGGATGATATAGTTAGGGTTTTATTGCCTAGTTAAGTACACTATATTTTATACTTAGATTGCGGGAAAATTAAATGTTTATATTTAAATTAATTATCTGTTTAATTAAAACAAGAATTTTTCTTTGACTTTCACAGTCAAAATGAAATTCATTAAATTTACTATTTGTAATTAAATCGTCTGTCCTCGCAAATTTATTGAAACATTTCTTTAAAATTGTCCCTTATCAGAAATGCATCGTTCGTGGAAATGGTTTTGGTACTGTAGAAATTACACATTCTTTTAACATTACATTTTGTTCATTACAATGTATATAAACAAGAACTTTAGGAACAGGAGAAGTTATAGTAAGTTTAAAATTATATTTGACTAATTCACCATCCCGTTTTAATAAAAATATTAAGAACGCGCTTGCGAGTGTCTTTTGGTTTGCGTTCCGTTAAGAAGCTCCATCTGTATATCCGAAGTTTTTCATCAAACTTAGGTAGGACTAAAGAGCCAGTCTAATCTCAAAAACAAAAAAAACGATGTTTCGATTAAAGGTGAAAAGAATAACTTGTAGGTACACTATCTGGTGAACTCTAACATCGGTTTTTAAATCTGGGAGGTTATTAAGACGCCTTAATTATTTTTATAATGTTTGTTCAATGTGCTAGATCCAATAAATCGCATATAAACATTTTGGAACTCGCTGGCAACCGCGGTTTAGGTAAAAACACTATTATTAAAGTTATAAACCTTGTAATGTTAACATAAAATATGCTTTCCCTTATTGAAATATCCGATTAACTAAATAAGAGAAAGCTGTATGTTAACAATATAAAAACAGATTGGAATTTGGAGACGGGTCAATAACCCGAAAGTCGGAAACTGATACGTTTAAAACATTAAAGAGAATTATGGGCTCGAATTTGATTTCGATTAGAATTAAGGTTTAATTTATAGATAATTAGAAGGTTTATTATTATTATAGATATATAAAAGCAGTGATGGCCTCGCGGTTAGGACATCAGCTTCACTTTCGGGTGGGGCGAGTTCGAATCCCAGCACGCACCAAGAACCTTTCTAAGTTATGTGCGTTAGGCAATTCAAATATCACAAGCTTCAACGGTGAAGAAAAACATCGCGAGGAAACCTGCATGCCTGAGAGTTCTCTTTAATGTTCTCAAAGGCATGCGGAGTCCACCAATCTGCACTGGGCCAGCATTGTGAACTATGGTCTGAACCCTTCTCATTGTGGAGGACGTGCCCTGTAGTGGACCGGTAATGGGTTGATATGATGATGATGATGATGTGAAGGTTTATCAGCTGTAAAAGACCTTAAAATTGACAAACGAAACGCTTTATTATATATTATAACACCTATATATTATTTATAATATAAATATATGTATATCGTTTTGAAAGTAACTCAAAATATCATGTTTTTATTCAACTACAAGTTACCCCCATTAAGTAAGTTTCGCGAAAGACAATGGAAATGAAACCCCGTTTTATTTACATACTGTATATTATTTTATGTGTTTTGATATGAGCCTATTTGTCGCCTGGAATAAATGTATAGATAAAAAATTGGCTGTCTGCAAAGTCGGCTTACTGACAATAGTTGAACGTGACAACGTCGTAAGAAAAAACTGATGGAATGGTTGCATTTTTCAAAAGAAAATTTTAATTTTATTTGTTTGATAGATATTATCGTTGCTATTAACAATTGACACCACATTCACTTTTCACTGCACTTCATCCTTGCCGAAAACATGTAAATGTATTATTGGACAGAAGCTGTCCACGCAGACTAGGGAATGTTAACAAACCTGAGCTGATTAAACTTATTGATTCTTTAAATACATTAAATGTAAATAGTATTGTATTATACACATTTCCTTATTTTCATAACTTGCCACACCAAGAAAATACTATTAGGTATAATTTAAATATGACTTTGTACAATTTATGTACATATAATAAGAAATTTCATGTTATAGACTTTAGCAAATGTGCTAATCCTTCTTATAATTTGTACCGAGATAGATATTACCTATCACACTATTTTAAACAACAGATAGCTGTTTCGCTATTCATTTTTACCATAACAGCCAAGAACTTGGCTAAACCAGCTGCTTTTATTGAGCAGTGTAATAATTTTGACATGAAAACCTTGGAAATTATTCCAAGTCATTTTAGTTTAAACTAGTTAAGGAGACAACAGAGGTTTTCTCTTGCTTAGAAAAGCAGACAACTGAGTCTCCCTCAGGCACATATGAAAAAAATTATAGTAAGGGGTCGCACAATGTACTATTAAACCAAAAATATAATAAAAAATCTAATTCTAATTATATCAACTTGGTACACCAAAATATTCAATGTATTAGAGGAAAAGACTTAGAGATTGAATTATTTTTAAATGATTTTAACATTAGCATTTTATGTATAACTGAGCACTGGTTGAAAACCTATGAATATTTGTTTAATTTTGGTAACCACCAGGTTGGTAGTTCGTTCACCAGGGTTACAGCGATTCATGGAGGCTCTTTAATTTTATTAAATAAAAATTTAAAATTTAAAAACAGAAACGATATTGTTAGCCTTTCTGTTGAACGGACAATAGAGCTAGCCTCGGTTGAACTAGAGCAATTTATAATTGTTACTGTTTATAGGCCACCCTTGTCAAACTTTGAACTTTTTGAAAAGGTAATGGATGAAATGTTATTTAAAATATCAAAGTGTAATAAAAAGTTCATAATATGCGGAGATTTTAATGTAAACATTTTAGAAAATAACTCTTTAAGTATCAAGTTATTGAATTTATTTAAAACTTACAATCTATCAAATATGTTCATGGAGCCCACAAGAATAACTGCTACTAGCGCCACCTGTTTGGATAACATCTTTACAAATATAATTCCTATAAGCAAAAATATTATTAGTAAATTAGACTCTGATCATTGTGGTCAAATTATTCAATTTGAAAATGTGAAGAAAAATGTTTCTAAACGTAAAATAACATTTGTTCCTGTAACATCCAACCGCATAGAGAAAATGAGAATTAGCCTAGTAAATGACCTCCCATTCCTACCCTCAGGGGCGACTCCAAATGCAATGTACAGCTCCTTTTTCAATACCTTTAATAGATTATTTCATTCTATATTTACTAGTAAGTCGGTTGTGATTACTGATACATTAAATTTTAGTGAGTGGGCGACAGTTGAACTTCATAAAAATAGGCAAAAGCTGTACGAATTGTATGCTGAACGTCAATTTAACACTGGTGATAAGTTTGGGGATTATGTTAAATTGTTTTCCAAGAATTTTAAACGCGCTTGTCACTTAGAAAAGACGCGATACATCAAAAATAAAATTAAAAATAGTAGCAATGCAATCAAAACTACTTGGAATGTAATTAATGAGGAGACGGGAAGAGTAACACCACGAAATATTAACTTTAAACTTAATGTAGATAATAAAGCCTTAACAACAGATTTCGAGGTGGCTACTGCTTTTGAAACATTCTTTACCAACATTCCCGTCTCCACAACAGAATCATTAAACTCTTCACCAGATATGGCTCTCTCTCTATTAAAGGAAAATGTGCCTGAGTGTAACCATTCTTTTAAATTCACGCATGTTAGTGGGTCTGACGTTATTAAAGCCTTTAAATTATTAATTAATAAAAAAACAAATGATCTGCGGGGCATTTCCGTAAACGTTGTCAAATCATTAATTGATATTGTTGCATCCGATTTAGCCCTAATATTTAATAATTGTATAGATTGTGGTGTGTTTCCTGACTTAATGAAACTTAGTAAAATAGTTCCATTGTTTAAATCGGGTAGTACTTCTGACCCCACTAACTTTAGACCAGTATCCGTACTACCCACTTTCAGTAAAATCTTTGAAAAACTAATTTTAAATCAATTACTTTACCATTTTCATAAGTATAATTTACTTCATATTAAGCAATTTGGTTTCACACGGGGTCGCTCAACAATCGACGCAGGTGTTGAGCTAATACAAAACATATTTGAAGCCTGGGAGGAGTCATGTGATGCACTTGGTGTGTTCTGTGACTTATCTAAGGCGTTTGATTGTGTTCAACACGAAACGTTAGTTAGGAAACTACACCACTATGGAATTCAGGGTGTAGCTCTAGACTTAATGAGTAACTATCTATGCGATAGAATTCAGAAAGTCGACGTGAATGGAAAACGGTCTAATGGATCAGTTATGAAAATAGGTGTCCCACAGGGGTCTATATTAGGACCATTTCTGTTCCTTATTTACATTAATGACCTTCCTTACCTTGCCAAGGACAAACACGGGATAGTTCTGTTTGCCGATGATACATCACTGACTTTTAAAATAAATCGACGTGAACTAGCTTTTGACGACGTAAACAACTCTCTCGCTAAAGTGGTACAGTGGTTTGAAGCTAATAATTTGGTTCTTAACGGAAAAAAAACCAAGTGTATAAAATTCACTTTACCTAATGTTGAAACACGTGAAAACCACTGTACTACTTAAAAATGAGGAACTGAAACTGGAGGATACGACAGTTTTTCTAGGAATAACGTTAGATTCTAAACTTCAATGGGGCCCTCATGTAAATAATTTATCGAACAGGCTTAGTTCTGCTGCCTATGCGGTAAAGAAGATACGCCATATGACCGATGTAGAAACTGCGAGACTGGTATATTTTAGTTACTTTCACAGCATTATGTCATATGAAATTTAAAAAAAAAAAATGTGACTGCAATAATTTAAACATTAGAAGTAAGAATAAACTTACAGTGCAATATACTAGGTTACATAAAATTCATAATTCGTTTAAAGGAAATTGCATACAATTCTACAATAAACTACCAATTGTCATCTTGGAGATGTCTCTTAAAAAGTTCAAAGTTTGTATTAAACGTAAGCTTATAGAAAAGTCCTATTATAGTATAAAGGACTACGTAAACGATAAAAAAGCTTGGGTGTAAATTATTGCTCTAACCAGGTTGCTCTTCTAATAATTTAAAATGACATTGTGAGATGGTGATAACAAAAAAAAAAAAAAAAAACACCCGGCTAAGTTTGTTGTGGGCTTCTTCTTAGACCAGGACGCGTTTGGAACCCTCGTAGCTTTAGTTTTAAGTTTACGAATGTGGTTATCGCCATCATCTCACTACCGTGTGGTTCTTATGTACGCATCAAAAGTGCCACCTGTGGGCCTACTTGAATAAAGATATTTTTGACTTTGACTTTGACTTTGACTTTGACTCATCGCTCACTCAAGTAGGACAGAGACAGATGTCGAACGCGGAGGCCGACTGTTCCTCTTTGTCGCTCGTTCCGCGCTCTCGCTTGCACTTCAAGCCTTGAATGGAACGCCACAGAGCGAGGTAACGCCGCATACGTCATGTTTTTTCGTGCGTGCAGCCGGCTCCATCGAATTATAAGACGTTGGCACGTCAATAAATTTTAGGGGTGTCTAAACTTCATTTATTTTACATCCAAAGACATTGTACGGAAGGAAAATAAATAAAAGTTTACAAGGCATTTGTATTGTCGGTCCGAGTAAAGAAAATAAGTGTTATCTACAACGAGGAGCGTCTCTCAAGGAAATATTAGACGACACAACGAATGTTGTAATAAAAGATGTCTTATTTGACTAACTAAGATAATACGATCCGCGTATTATTGTATAAGACTCACCCTCACCATTCTAAGTGAAACCAGGACCAGCTGGTGTTTCAATTTGATTCTAGGGTCCAATTTATAGTACCGGTGAATCGCTTGAGTAAAGTTTTAGATTCTCCATTATTGACATTCTGAATTTTATAACTTCTATAGACGAGTGGCGTAGTGGGCAGCGACAATGCTTTCTGAGTCCAAGGTCGTGGGTTCGATTCCCACAACTGGAAAATCTTTGTGTGATGAACATGAATGTTTTTCAGTGCCTGGGTGTTTATCTGTATAATACGTATTTATGTGTATTATATTCATAAAAAAAATATTTATCAGCTATCTTAGTACCCATAACACAAGCTACGCTAACTTTGGGGCTAGATAGCGATGTGTGTAGTATATTTATTTATTTAAGTCGTGAGAGAGAGAAGCCTATTAGAAATGAATAAGAAAATTAAATGATAATTAATTCATTCGGACAGAATTAGTAGGTCATTAAGATACAGTTTTTACTAATATACAGATGCCTGGCACGCCTCTAACAACTGGGAGTAATTTGTGTTTGCAGGAGTTTAATATCTTTTTTTTTTTAAGTTATACTTCTGTTCGTGTGATGGAGAAAAATAATGAGAGTGAATTTTTACGATGCGCGCGCACATCGACACCTGTATTCTACATCGTAAAGTTAGTTCTAGGTGGCATGAAAATCGATAACTATGTTCAAATTGTATATTCTAGTATTTTTATATTTAGAACACGTGTTTCGTAACAGTACAAACAGAATGAATAAATAAATAAAATCTTTTTGATTAATTTTAATATTTATCGTTTTTAGTGATTTTTTTCCATACGCCATAGAAGTATAACTTCTAACGCGTGTACATAAGTACACACACTCTTTTTTTATATTAATAATATGATAGACTAACCTAAACACACGACTAACAACCAAACTACTAAAACTACGTCGGAAAAAACTAAGGACGGTAGTTAGCATGATAACAGGGCATTGCTCACTAAACAAACAACTTTTCATTTTAGGTATAACCGACAGTCCTCTGTGCAGAGCATGCATGGAGGCAGATGAAACACCGACCCACGTACTACTCCAATGTAGAGGAGTAAAAGAACAACGCGCAGGGATACCTTGGCTCCCCAGCATCACTCCCTGAAGCACTTGGCGACCTGGGCGGCCTGCTAAGCTTCTGGAGTGAGCTCGGCTGGCTGGTGTGACCCAGCGGGGAGCCGTGCAGTGGCACTACGTACAACGGAAGGTTCCGGCCGACCAAGTACGGAGACAAGGGGATAAAGAAGAAGAAGAAGAATATGATGGACCAAGCAGAAAGCCTGAAGTGATAAACCATCGCCTATAAAAAGGGCAATACTTCCCAGGTCATGCAAGGAACACATCCTGCAAAATGACTCGTACTCAGTACGAGTCATACATAATTAAGGGTAGGCTTTTAAAAACTCTTGCAATGTCTATCCTTAAGTTTTTTATAACTCAAACAGGAGATTTTCTTAATTTTATATCATCTGCACACCCTTTGCATACCTTCTATGCCATTTATACACTTTATTTGCACAACACTACAAGTTAAAGGAAAAAAAGGAGAAATAGAAAAACAAACACTGAAGAAGAGTACAAAAGGCGGCCTTACTTTAACGGTGAAGGATAAAATTCATGACTAAACTTACACAAAAAAAAAAACTATTTCGTATGCCGTCACGGCAAACGCCGTGACACTCTCTTAAACCGTTATGTATTCTTTGAACATATATTTATTTATTTTGTATACATATTCTGTTATTATTTTTATGTATCCTCTTAAAAAATATAAAAATATTATACCTATATAAAAATATAAATATCAATTATAAAAATAATATATAAATATCCTTGTTTTGATAAAATACGTAACCAATGATTGTTTTGACATTTAGGAGATTAAAGCTTGGTTGAACATTATTACTCTGGGGCCGGCACTCTGAACATCAAAAACAAAGTAATCTAATTATGCGTCAAATTATGACAGCAACATTTTTTTCCATAAAAGCGCTGTTAAAGTCTGAAACTCTATAAAAAAAACCCCGGCATAATAAACGTGCATAGGTACAATATGTCTCCTCTGAACATATTGTGTTTATTTATTTTGTATTTATAGACCGAATTTTATCAAGCTTTAAGGCTATATATATATATATATATATATATATATAGCCTTAAAGCTTGATATATATATATATATATATATATAGCCTATATATATATATATATATATATATATACGAGTATATAGCTTTAAGCAGTAAGGAAACGAAAACTTAGAAATTATCACTTTTAAAAGGTAATTTCCAAAATGAGTCCTTATATGTCATAGTCGTAGAATAATGTCGGTTTTGAAAAAAATATGAAATTCACTTTTTACCATATTTGGATTCTACATTATCGAAATAATATTACTGCATCAAAAAAAAAATTAAATGTATTTTGTTTTCCGAAATAATCAGTCGGTAAACTGACGGATTTGAAAGGCGCCCGTAGTAAAATAACGCTTGTGTATACTCGTCTTTGTACGTCGCGCGGGGATCTCCCGCCGACCCTCCCGCTCCCGACGGATCTGCGCAATCGCCACTTTTCTTTGAACTTGCCCACGCGTTGCACCGGATTACAATTTTCTTAAACAATTTTCCCAGTTTTCCTTAGTTGACCTGTTTTTTAATTAATGAGGGCCTAGTTTTCTACATACAATTTTATAAGGTGTGCCACAATGAAAACAGGACGATCAACGCTTATGTTAACACTTGTGGAAGAAAGTAGCAAAAATATACAAATTACGAATTTTACTCATGAAGAGTGCAGTGGTGAGGATAACAGTATACCTGGTACTCCAGGTAAGTTAATAAACTATGTATTAACATTATTGGTATTATTTTTCTTATATTGTACATAATTTTTCAAAGTAAATAATTATATCGTTGGTTCTGACTATCCGTCGGTTTTCTGCGGAAAACTATAAATCAATTTAAATTTAAATTTGCATAAAAATAATATTTGCTACCTGATAAAAATACAATATTCTGTTGAGTTTATGTTATATTTAATAATTTTAATTTTTAAGTTGCATGTAACTATACTACATTTTTCTATGGGCGTGATAGTGACGCGTGATTACAACCGAATATATTCTGTGGACACGCTTTTTTATCTAACGGTCGTATCTGACCATCCCACTTTATTCTTAGTACCAAATTCACTTCCGCCTTTTTTCTATTGAAAAACTATGATTATTTGTATATATTTAATAATTTTTTATATATATGAATAATCTGATCTTAGTTATAATTAACCTGTTTAAAAAAAATAAAGAAAATTTCATTATTTTCATTCTTTAGATCCTTTTTAGTGTGAATCGGTTATACTGTTTAAAGTCAACGAAGTAAACGTTGACCTGCAGATATTAATTAATATCAACCTAAATTTTTTATACATACTGATATCTTTTCAGAATGTCATTCGCCACTACCCCCAGGAGCACGCAAAATATTATAAAAAATGAATGACATTTATGAGGACGTCTTTTCAGACGACTTACACGGAACAGGCGAAATAATAAAATCAACAGATGAAAATAATAAGAATCCATCCATACCATCACCATCCATACCATCATATTCTTGTGTTTTTAGAGAAGATCCCTTCGTGGCCGTGTATCAAAATGCATCGTCACCATATTTACTCCCGTCAGAAAATCAGCACGATGTCGTGTCCTTTTCATATATCAGCTTATTTTTAACCCCTCTTAATACCTCTACCTTAATATCAGATCTGTTACCTTTCCCACAACCGATTACCCCAGCTGTTGACAACGATAGACATACACCTATGCCATCACCAGCAAAAACCCATTGTGAAGTATGTAACGGTATTTTTTGTTCCACTCACGAGTGTGACTATAGCGACTGTGCCTTCAGCGCCTTTTATTCGATGTACAGGTAAAAAACGTGTCCGAAATTACAATTATTGGAAAGAAGTTAAGAGAAAGTGTTTAACTAATTCAGGAAAAGAATACTCCTCGCGTTGTTGTTCCAGCAAAAGCCACAGGTAGGCCTTGCACGTGTAGACATAAATGACATAAATGTCTACACGTGCAAGGCCACTACACTATGTTGACTTTCGAAAAAAGATAGGATGCGTTTGAAAATATTTGGTAATTAGGTGATCGTGAGAAACAATGGTTGCTTGTTACGGATTATACTACAAAACAGAAGAAGAAAAGAGAATGGAGGTCTTCAATGAGATTTAAAGCATAACCGTCAATTCACTTACAAATATTTTTTGCCAAAGGGCTCATCAATAATAGAGGTTTGCTAAATCATGTTTTTAAGTATATATTCGATTAGTGAAAGGATAGTTCGGACAGATTGGGATAAAAATGATGGAAGCAAGATTTCATAAAGAAGTTCGCATCGAAGGGTGTAAAAGAGTTTCGATTCTGGACAGACAATTGCGCTGGCCAGAATCGAAATCGCATAGTATTTATTATGAATGCTCATGTAGCTAAAGAACATGATATAAATATAACACATAGATTCCTTGAAAAAGGACACACCCAATACGAGGGGATTCTATCCACAGTGTAATAGAAAGGGCTGCTGATCATAAAACAATTTATTCACCAGATGAATGGAAGTTACTTGTACGTTGGGCTAAGGTGATTCTTCTGAAGTTATCGATGTAAATCAGTCGTTAGTGTTTAATTTTAAAGATCAGCTAAAAAAAAAAGAACTTGTTTAAAAGTACTGCTAATAAAAAAGTTATTTGGCATAAAAGAAGCACAATTTGGACTCAGAGCAATATAATACGGTAAATATGCTTTATCTGATGATGACACTAGTACTTCGAAAGGAGACTAGAAATTACAATACTCCAACCTAACACAAAGCCTATGTGCGTCCAATTCCAATCAGTAATGAAAAATATAAGGATCTTATTAGTCTTTGCGATTCCTCAATAATACCTACCAAATACCACAACTTTTTGAGAAATTTAACTCATGGACGTAATGTTTGTGATAATAACAAGAAATCGGACTAGATAATTGTGCAATAGATTATTGTTACCATTTGATTACTAATTTTATTAATATTAAACAATACATTGTTTGCTTAATTGTTACTATTTTGATCTCTGATAAGATTATTTTAGGATATTTTCAGTACAATAAATGCCGTTACTTATTTTAATAGTAAGATAATGATTTTAATAAGCTAAGCAAAGAAATGATTATTGTTTAAGTTTTCTGATAAGTATTTTTTGTTTATTATACCGATTAAAAATAGTACAACCAAAATTGTATGCTTTATTTAAGATACTCTTCCTACCCCAACCTGTTATTAAATAGGTAAGTTGATATCGTATCAACTTACCTATTTAATAACAGTCCACCTGGTCAAAATAGAATATGACAGATAGCATATCCGCCAAAATATTACTCAGTAAGTTGATAGAACATTATCGGAAAGTAACATCCATCATTCTTTGAACAGTAACTTTACGACGAACAATATCGGATAATACTATGTGACTTTGTTGAGTCCATAGTAAAATGAAGCATGTGATTTTTCTGGAAAACTAAATGATTATAAGTTGTTATTTTTATTCTTTTCTAAAACAATGCCTATTTTTTGCTTGTATTCCAATTTTCATGATTACAGATTTAGAATTAAAAAAGTTATGTCAAAAAAACTAACAAAAAAACTTAAAATGGCTGCCCTGTAAAGTTTAACATTTGTCAGATCCGTCACTATTCTACGACTATGACGAAATATATATATATATACTAAAAGTGCCCTGCGGCTTCGCCCGCGTAAATATCGGGACGCAGCGTACTGCTACATAGTCTACGCCTATAGTCCACCATACATGAGATTTTTGACAAACATTCACCTAATATTTTTAATAAAAAGTATCCTATTTTACTTCTGATACTACAAACACAAAACAAAGTTACAAAGTGTACAAAGTTTCATGATTAAACTTACATTCACATTTATAATATTAGTAGGTTTTTTGAAGATAAGGTAAAGGTAAGGTCTGAAACTCTATAAAAAAAAACCCGGCATGATAAACGTGCACGACCGTTTTTATTTTCTTACTTAATACTTAGAGTGAGTTACAAGTAGGTATAAAATAATTTCACTTTAGACTTATAGTTCACAACGAAGTACCTTTCTTTCGTTATTTCATGCTGATAAATAAAGATGTTGTACAATAGTTCCTTACTATTAGTGAACTCGCTATCTTTAAACAAACTGTTTCATCATCAAGGTCATCATCAACAATATGAACTCACGAGCTGTTGTCCGCGTTTATAACGGATATTACAAATAAGTGTAGAAAGCGTTTGTTTTCTTGGTATAAAAATAACAACGTTCTCCCTTGCGCAACGGGGTTCGATTTCCGGCATAGACTATTTGGGGATTTACAATTTCTGAATTGTCTCTTGTCTGGTCTGGTGGGAGGCTTTGGCCGTGGCTCTTTACCACCCTACCGACAAAAAAGTGCCGCTAAGCAATTTAGTGTTCGGGTGCGATGTCGCGTGGAAACCTATAGTTTATGACCAGGGTACGCATAAAGCAGGAAGATGGCATCAAATGAAAAAAATCTCCTACTGTAACAGTAATACTAAAAAAATGGGTAGGCAATGCTTTTACGAATGTATGCAGTGCACGCCACTGACTACCATACTCCCTAACAGGTAAGCCCGCTACCATCATCACTTACCACCAGGTAAAGTTCCATTTAAGGGCTAACTTGTAGTGGAATAAAAAAAAATAACCCTATGTTGCTCTCTGTAATTTCGAAGAACTCTATGAAAAAAATCAAGTTAGGGCGTGAAGGAAAGACGAACAAACACTATTTGGTTCGCATTATTCGCCTTTTAACTCCCCCTTTTGGGTGCTGGCCTACTGTCATACCAGGAGAAAATTTAGAGAATCGACTAAACATCCTGTGTCAATGCGGGTTGGTGGGTTTTAGCAATTATTATCGGGGATGGATATAACCAATTTCCTTACTCCAGGTCGGAGGACTGAGATTTTTTTATAGAAAAATAATACCCAACAACATTTTCGGCAAAACCCGGGAACCAAATCCAGGTATAGAAATCAGTAAATTAGTTTAAAGTATCAGAAATCAGGTTAAAGTAATGTGAAGGCTTCATCAACTTACAACTAAAGCATAGAAGTAACTGTAGTATAATAAAGTTGTTTAGACTTTGCATTACGTGATTTTGCGGTAGGTACCTACAACATTTACACAATTTTCCTCAAGACTTATCCCGATGAAAAATGAACATTCGACTTAGTATGAAAAGACAAAGAAAACCTATTATCCCTAAGGCTAGCTTTTCTCATGAACAATCCAAAGAAACACAATGTTATTGGATTATGTAGCTATAGATGTTTACGCGTGGATATTACTGTTCGTATTCTTATCCTATTATTGTTCTGCAAATAGTAGGGATCCGTTAAATACTTTTTTTTTTTAAATATGCTAAGGAATAAAAATCTAGTATCCAATAAGAATTGCACTAAGGAAGTTTTCGTAGTATTGAATGTCATTTAAGAATCATCATTGGGTGCCATCGGGTGGGATGCATCATCATCTTCTTGAAATTGAAGTTTGGTGGTCAACAATATGAGAAGGAGACTCCGATTAATTATTAAGATTAAAGAAACAAATTAATTAATTAATATACTACGATAATACACACATCGCCATCTAGCCCCAAAGTAAACATAGCTTGTGGGTGCTAAGATGACTGAATTTTTTTTTTCAATAATATACTTATAAAATACATATAAACAGCCAGACACTGAAAAACATTCAAGCTTATCACACAAACATTTTCCAGTTGTGTGATTCGAACCCACAGCATTGGACTCAGGAAGAAGGGTCGGTACTCACTGCGCCAATCGGCCGTCAAAGATTCTCCGCTTCTCGATAACAAAGAATAAGAATAGGTAATTGGGAATCGGATGAAATTAATTGTAAACAGCATAATTCATATATTGTAAAGTCAACTTCTCCTGAGGATGCTCTGGTTTCGGAGTGAAACAAGCGTAGAGGGTATATTGTCGAAGATCTGTTGGGTGTGGAGTATAAAGAGAAATTATTAATTACACCATACAGGTTCTATGATGGTGTAAAAAATGTGTTTATTTAAGACATCACATTAGCAAGTTCTAAAATTATCATTGTGTCTTTACTATAATATGCATGTATTTTACATATAAATGTTTGCTCTAGAATATCTACTAAAAAAAACCGTATCAAAATCCGTTTTAAAGATCTAATATATATATACAGTCTATCTGTATATATATATTAGATCTTTCAGCGGGAAGGGACTTTGTTTTATAATATATAGAATAGAAATAGAATGGAATAGAAAATCTTATTAACACAACACAATAGTAAAAAACACAAGGAAACTACTTATACTAATAGTACTTAGTGCTAGGGTGCAAAGGCGGCCTTATCACTAAAAGTGAACTTTTAAAGGCAACCTGAGCTTGCGAATCCGATAAAAATGTGGAAAGGTATGCAGTGATTATATAATCACCAGCTATACAAATGTTATTAGTGAGGCCCCCGGGAATTGAATATTTTTGGAGGTTTCTCTATTCACGTGTATCCACGTGGTTTGTGGCGTGACCTTAATTCCTGGTTTAAAAGATTAATGTATATATTGCACCGCTGCCGTTGATGGGAGATTCGGGATATCGAGATTCCTATTTTTCATCCACATCGGCGGTCGTGTAGCGAAAATAGCATTCTGAGGTTGACGTTTGCATTTATTTTCCCGTCAACTTCGCGAGGATCAGTTATTTTTATTTTTTTATTACAGTACAAGTTAGCTCTTGACTGCAATGTCACCTGGTGGTGAGTGATAATGCAGTCTAAGGTAGCGTGCTAACCTCTTTGGGATTATAGCAGTTATATTTAACCCATACCCCAAATTACGGGCGCAAAAGTGGAAATAATATCCAAATAATATATGTGTAGTAATAAACGGGGATAAACTTCTCCTATTCCATGTTCCCGTGGTTTAGCAGGTGGACACGTTAATTATGTCCCCTGTCAGGGGATACAATTATGTCCCCTGTCAGAGGATACAATAATAATATTTCGGTCTCCTGCCTGTCCTAGTATAGCTGCGAAAACTTGCATTAGCGCAAACGCTATTTTTTTTATCCAGCGAGTACATTCTGCTGATTCTAGTCCAGGATAAAGAGTATAATAAAGAATGTACGCTATCTTTATACAAAATTTTCCTAAGATCGGTATGCTGAGGAGTTATGTATGCTGAGGAGTTATGTAACCAATGCTATTTGTATATCATAAAAACCCATTAGTGGCCTACTACGGATCCCCTTCCACGATGAGAAGCCGTAGGTTAATGCCGTAGTCCACCACGCTAGCCCAGTGGGGATTGGCGGACTCCATACACCTTTGAGAACATTATGTAGAACTTTCAGGCAGTGGCGCGCATTGAGGGTATGTACAGGGTATGCAGATGATTTAAAATAAGTTATATAAATCCAGTACAAGTTTTAAAACTTAAGGGTAGTCTTTTTTTAACTCTTACTATGCCTACCCGTAAGTTTTATATAACCCGTACTGGAGATTTTTATCATTTTATGTAATCTGCATACCCTGTGCATACCCTCTATGAACGCCACTGCTCTCAGGCATTCAGGTTTCTTCGCGATTGAGCAAGTGATATTTTCATTGCTCAAAACGCACATTCAAACAAGGTCCCCTAGAAGTGGTATCGAAGTCCTACCCACTGGGCTAGCTAGGTGAGTGATAATGCAGTCTAAGGTAGCGTGCTAACCTCTTTGGGATTATAGCAGTTATATTTAACCCATACCCCAAATTGGTTTCTACGCGACATACCGGAACGCTAAATCGTTTAGCGGTACTGGGGTACTGCGGTAACTAGCCACGGCAAAAGCCTCCCATCAGACCAGACCAGAGAAAATTCGGAAATAGTTTATTATCATATCTGTCCTGCCGGGAAGTGAACCCGGGACCTCCAACCTAAAATCACGGCGCTCACCGCTGCGCCTATGAAGTTGACAAAATTAACCCCCCAAATTAATGTTCACTTATATTACTAAGTGTGTTTGTTAGTTTGTTTTGTAATCACGCAGCAACAGGGCAACCAATTGACGTGTTTTTTTTCATAAAGATCTCATTCTCATATGAAAAAAAGCAATGACTTTAGTATGTCAGTCGATTATACACACATACACACATTACACATACTAAATCTGACGTTTAAATATATATATATATATATATATATATATATATATATTTTTAACATTAAAACCAACCAGGCTCTTCAGTAAAGCGCAGCAAGTATCAGATAATAAAAATAAACCATCAAAAAATAACTCTCTGTAAAAAACCAGACAGAATAAAAATCTTCATTCAAATAATTAATTCAGTTCTAAATTTTGTACCATTTCATTTTCTAAGTTATCTAGACTATGCAGAGATTTAATAACGCATTTTTGCTTGCTTCGTTCGGAAACGTATTAAATATATAATGCATTTTCTTTTCTCTTCGAGTAGGCACCAAATTACATTCCACGCTTGTTGTCAGTCGCGTGCATAGGAATTTGGACCAGGCTAAGCAAAAATCATTAAAATGGCATTAAAAGTCAAACTCCCCCTCTGTTGCCAGTCATATGAAAATGTTACGGTAGGCAGTGCTTTTGTGCATGTATGAAGTGCACGCCACTGCTTGTTGTGAATGTCCGGGCAGTAACTGTTTCTAATACTACTGAGTTTCTTACCGGCTCTTCTCAATAGAAAATGCTGTCCGAACCGGCTGTAGACTACAAATAAACATACTTGACGTTTCAAAAGTGCTTATAAATTAGGCCTATTTGAAATAAATGAATTTTGAATTTGAATAAATACTACATGCTTACCAAATGAAGGAAGATAAAATTTAGGAGAATGGGAAGAGAGTTTTCGTTGCATTTTGCTGCACGCGGATTGGTCCGCGTATGTTCTATTTTTTTTTTAATTCCGTGGGATCCGTTTCCTTCCCAGGATTGAAAGTGTCGTTTGTCCGCTTTCTGCTCAGCTAGCATGTACAGGAGACAATTATCTCCCCGGTAAAAGGATACAAATTTAACTTCTCCCACCGCTGTATCAACTCTCAGAGCATTGGCGCACAAGTGGAAATAATATCCAAATAATATATGTGTAGTAATAAACGGGGATAAACTTCTCCTATTCCATGTTCCCGTGGTTTAGCAGGTGGACACGTTAATTATGTCCCCTGTCAGGGGATACAATTATGTCCCCTGTCAGAGGATACAATCATAATATTTCGGTCTCCTGCCTGTCCTAGTATAGCTGCGAAAACTTGCATTAGCGCAAACGCATTTTTTTTTATCCAGCGAGTACATTCTGCTGATTCTAGTCCAGGATAAGGAGTATACTAAAGAATGTACGCTATCTTTATACAAAATTTTCCTAAGATCGGTATGCTAAGGAGTTATGTATAGCCAATGCTATTTGAATATCATAAAAACCCATTAGTGGCCTACTACGGATCTCCTTCCACGGTTAGAAGCCGTAGTGTAATGCCGTAGTCCACCAAGCGAGCCCATTGGGGATTGGCAGACTCCACACACCTTTGAGATTATTATGTAGAACTTTCAGGCAGTGGCGTGCATAGAGGGTATGCACAGGGTATGCAGATCATTTAAAATAAGTTATATAAATCCAGTACAAGTTTTAAAACTTAAGGGTAGTCTTTTTTTAACTCTTACTATGCCTACCCGTAAGTTTTATATAACCCGTACTGGAGATTTTTATCATTTTATGTAATCTGCATACAGTGGCGTGCATAGGGTTTTCGGTCAGGGTATGCATAAAAAAAAATAGGTACTGAACATGCTATTTTGATGTTACTGTATAATTTTATTTGTGAGTAGGTACCTAACCTAACATTGTTTGTGATACCCATGTAGATCTTCTCATCATCTCCTATTTCCAGTAGGTATAGTAAGCTCTGAGACGACCGACTAGCGAGTTTTTTAAATTGTCTGCCATTGCGGCAATTACATTAAATAATGTTTTTTAGTGTAAACAATAAACAAACATAGGTATTATTATAAATAAATAATGAAACAAAACATTGATCACTGCTATTCGCCTGTTTCTGTAAGTCAGTCAGAGCTCTTTTTACGTGCCGCTCCTTGTAGGTGCATTCCTTCCTTTACGAATAATCTCAATTAAACGTTAGTTAAGAATTAGCTCTAAACTTACCTACATTTTCCAAGCACACTGAACCATCAGATCACACGCCGAATATAAGAACTTTCTTACACTAAGAATATTCCTCACAATCATTTACAAACAGTACACTGTCACAAATGTTAATGTTAACAATAATAATTGTAACTATTTACAAACAACCGTACAGCAAACGAAAAAAACAGTAATTAATTCTAATTCGGTGAATATAAGTTGTTATGACAGAAGGTAAAAGGTAAACAATAATGGCGCTGAGCGATCGCCAGCGATAATGAGAATATCATAGTCAAAATATGTCCGTAATATTTTCTTAGTACACAAATGCTATTAAAAGTTGTCATTTGAAGAATATTACTTCATCAGTTACCAATGGCACCTGGTATACGTTAATAATTTATTTAACATAATTCGGCAACTTTTAATTTGGTTATTTTAATATACTTTTTGAACAAATTAGGTACTTATAAATTTCTAAAGACCTTGAATTAATAAAATTCATTGATAAATTTTTTAACTACAAAAAATAATTATTGCCGTTTAAAACAATAACAAACAAAGCAAATTACTTGTGCTTATAAAAAAACAAAGCATACATTTGGATTTCAAATTTCCGTAAGCAGTGCTTTTAAGATTTGCACACAAGCGAAACCCCTATACTGGAAACCTGGAAAACTCGCACACATAGAAAGAGCCAAATATTGTGTAAGCACGCACGCGATTATATCACTACACACCAGAACTTCCATGTGTGCTGGTGCACACAAGTAACTACAGATGCATTCAATCGCCGTGCTTCTATGGAGACCGCGGCGGCGCGGCGCATTAATTCGAGCGACGAATAAACGATTTGCTCGGCAATGGATACTTAATCGTGAAAACCCCAGCTAATTTTATGAGATTTAAATTATATTTAAAGCGTTACTTTTTATTTAGGGATACTGTTTACAACTCAAAATTAAAATATAGTCGAAATATTATGCAGTTTGTCTATTTTAGTTCTAAACCATGACACGGGACTTGTCCATTGATTTACATAGAAGTCCGGCCGGTTTTAACTAGATGGCGCTTTTATAGTTTTCTATAAATTGTTTAATTTTTTTTCAATCTTTAAATTTTAAGTCGTCCTTATGGTCTGAGAGGCCCTGAGGTCAGGGTATGCACTGCTTATTTGCATCTATGAGATGCACGCCACTGTCTGCATACCCTGTGCATACCCTCTATGAACGCCACTGCTCTCAGGCATTCAGGTTTCTTCGCGATTGAGCAAGTGATATTTTCATTGCTCAAAACGCACATAATTTAGAAAAGTTCGAGGTGGGATTCAAACAAGGTCCCCTAGAAGTGGTATCGAAGTCCTACCCACTGGGCTATCGACGTTATTTATTGATCGAACTTAAAAAGATCCCGAGTGGGATTAGAAGTATTTTATGACGAACTAAAAATTCATGTCTCTGTTTTGGGAACCGCCTTAAATAATGTTATTATTTAGATTATTAGTATGTGTCGTTATAGCGGTAACAGAAATACGTAATCTGTGATAATTTCAACGGTCTAACTATCACACCTTCAGCTCATTACTCAGGGGAAAATATCCGGCAGAGACCACCTGGCTAAAGAAGAACATCGTGGCTAACAAATTTACGCCAATGGTTCAGGAAAAGTACCCGATCTTTTTTCTGTGCAGTGTACAAAGCCCAGATAGACTTAATAGTTGCCAACCTCCGATAGGATTCGGCACTGCAAGAAGAAGAAGAACTATCACGGTTCATGATACGGCCTGGTCTGAGGGACAGATAGACACACTTTCGCATGTATATTTAAAAGCTAACTACGTTGGTTGCGACACTAGCTGCTGTATAAACGGCAAGATTTATGATTTTGAAAAGTATCATGCTCTGAATAACTTCTCTTCAGAGGATCCGCGTTAATTACTTAAACTTCCGTTTCATAAAAGTTTAGTAAATAAGAAAATATGTAGCGAAATAATTGATAATTACAAAAAATGATGACCCAATTTACTCAGCTTAAATTATAGAGAAGGTTATTTAATAAACGCATTTATTTCTCTTTTTCTCCCTATGCAGATTAAACCTCCTGAAAGAGTTTAGCGTTTTATAACTACCCCCGGTCTGATATCCCAATGCTTGAAACCTTTTCTCTGATAGATCAAAGGGTTTTAGAGCATTGATCCACCAGGCTTCTCTAACGCGAGCTTTAGCTATATCAGCAAAGTGAGATCATGATAACAAAAAAAAAACCTAGCTCAGTTTGATGTGGGCTCTTCTTAGACCAGGGCATCTTTGGAACTCTACTAGTACTAGTGTTAAGTTAACGAGTCCAGTTATCACCTTCACCTAACATGAGTGGAAACAAGTTAAATGTATGAACACTTCATAAGTGATTGTGAAAAGGTCTACATGAATAAAACATTTTCGAATTTGAATTATCACATATAAGTGCACTCCGCGGTAAAGTTAGTAGTAGAAAAAAATCGCGCCAGTTTAGTAGAAAAAAATCTCTAAATTTGCGACTCGACTCGAATCCAGGTCCTCGCAAACCGAAGTTGACCATTCTATCCATTAGACCAATGAGCATGAAAAGTTATTTCACTATCCAAACTATTTAAATCTGTTATAAGAATGTTTAAATAATAAAGATACCTTAAGAAATAATTCAATAAAACAGACTGGATAGCTTCTGAAATAAGTGCTTTCAAAAATACACACAAATACTGTAAACTATATATAGTTAGTTACTGTAGTTACTGTATAGTTTGTACCTGGTGGCAAAAAAAAATATACTAAACCAAAGTATAATGTTTTGTTTGGCAAAAAACTTTCTGTAACCAATTATTTTAACGTTGTAATAGATTTCCATTCCCATCAAATCAGTAAATTTGATACGCAGTTAAAAGTTTTTTGGCAATTGAAAAATTGGCGCTGAAGCGATAAAGTCACATTATCTAACTGGGATCTATTGGTTTTATTTCCACTTTTTAAATAATGGTGTTTTTATAACATGGTATGTAAAATGCAACCTAAATAAACAAGGCTATGTTAGTACCTACAGCGAACCCTAAAGAAGTTAACGAATGATTGACTGGCAACAAAACACAAAGAAACAATAGAATAAAAAAAAAAAACGAAGAAACGAAAACTCACATTACCTAACTAAGATCTATTAATGTTATTTTTACCGATTTTAATAATGATTTTTTGATAATATGTTATAATATTATGCAAACCAAATAAACTAGGACATGTAAGTACCAGGTTGCTCTTCTAATAATAATAATAATAATTTTAAATGTCAATGTGAGATGGTACTAACAAAAAAGAAAAAAAACACCCGGCTAAGTTATTTGTGGGCGTCTTCGCGACCAGGACGCGTTTGGAACCCTCGTAGCTTTAGTTTTAAGTTTACGAATATAGTTATCGCCAACATCTCACTACCGTGTAATTCTCATGATGTACGCATCAAAAGTGCCACCTATGGGCCTCCTTGAATAAAGATATTTTTGACTTTGACTTTTGACTTTACCTACAGCTAAACCTAAAGTAGATAAAGAATGATTGACTGGCAACAAAACACAAAGAAAATATAATTAAAAAAAAGAAAGTATATGGTAGTTTTGGGATACAAAGGCGGCCTAAATAATAAAAGAAGTTTAAAATTATTATGTTAAACGCCTTAACTAAGCAAATAAACTTGATTTTTGGCATAGAGTAAGTTGAAAAGACGGATAGAATCATAGGCTACTTTTTATCCCGGGTTTCCAAGGAATATGTCAAAAATCGTCATTAACGCGGCCGAATTCGCAAGCAACAATTAGTTCTGTCGGCGCGCTTTACAACCATAGTGAAATGTCAAGTACGAAAATAATCAATGTCAATGTCAGTGAACTTTGCGTCATCTGTCAATGTAACTTGTCACACAAAATAATCTAATATACATACACTTATTCCAATACAACCTTCACTAAGGTCACGTTTCTATTCACTCAAACCTGCAACAAGAACTAGGGTCTGCCTATCGGGCCCTATGGTGTGTCAAATCTAAGGATTGAACAAATTCTAAAATTAACATGTCACTAAGAATGTGAAGATAAACTTGTACTATCATTTAAGTAAAGTTTAAATCAATGCTTATGTGTACATAAATAAATAAATATACTACGACAATACACACATCGCCATCTAGCCCCAAAGTAAGCGTAGCTTGTGTTATGGGTACTAAGATGACTGATGAATATTTTTATGAATTATATATACATAAATATTTAGAAAATACATATAACACCCAGACACTGAAAAACACTTATACTCATCAACATTTTCCAGTTGTGGGAATCGAACCCACGGCCTTAGACTCAGAAAGCAGGGTCGCTGCCCACTGCGCCAGTCGGCCGTCAAACCGACTGGCGCAGTGTGCTAGTAATTTTGTGATTACAACTTACGGTCAAGTTGTAATCACAAAATAACCTTGGCTGCAATCTCACCGGCTGGTAAGTGATGATCCAGTCAAACGATGGTAACGGTGAGCCCGTTACCATCTTTGATCATTAAGGATCTGTGAGGGATATCACTAATGGGTTTCCATGCGACATCGTACCAGAACGCTAAATCGCTTAGCAGCACGTCTTTGTCGGTAGGGTAATAACTAGCCACAGCCGAAGAGTTGGGTGGTAACTAGCCACAGCCGAAGCCTCCCACTGCAGAAAAGCTTGCTTAATAAATCAATTTAAATGATAAGATTGAATTAATTAATGGTTTTTTCTTTTATTTTGAAACATAAACAAAATAAGGAAATGTTTCCTAAATAACGTAAATGAATAACGTAAATTATTTTTAGAAGTCCTATTCTTTTTAAGCATTCATAATAAATAAATAAATATACTACGACAACACACACATCGCCATCTAGCCCCAAAGTAAGCGTAGCTTGTATTATGGGTACTAAGATGACTGATGAATATTTTTATGAATAATATACATAAATACTTATAATATACATATAAACAGCCAGACACTGAAAAACACTTATGTTCATCACACAAACATTTTTCCAGTTGTGGGAATCGAACCCACGGCCTTGGACTCAGAAAGCAGGGTCGCTGCCCACTGCGCCAGTCGGCCGTCAATCAGATTCAGGCAGATATTTGTGTATTTAAATAAAAGATTTGCGTCAAAAGAAAACTTGCAAACGGCAAAATCAATGATTCCTAGTATCCGGATAATTGGACGATGGACGTTGAAATGAAAGTTAAATTTTAATTAGGTCGTTTTCTTTAAATCACGTCTGAAAAGAATCCTTTTAGTTCGAGTTCTTTCCAAGAATAATAAGCTTTTGCTTCGTTAGTTACTTTTTACGCTTGACTGACAGTCTTGATGAAATTAGAAATTTTCAAATTTTTAATTGCCCGTCCAACAATTATTGGAACTTTATTTTCGGTTGCTATAATGTACTAGCGGTTGTCCGAGACTTCTTTCGCGTTATCTCATACCATTAAACGTAAAAGCGATTCTTGTATGTATGAATGAATGAATGAATGCATACAATTTTATGGTACTCGACATATAAATACAGGAAAATTGAAAAAAAAAGTTTACAGAATGCCTACAATTTGGAGGCCACATAGCGATCTCTTCCGGTCAACCAATGGCGTAAATCATAGCTCAAGAAGAGAGGTAGGTGCATATAAATATATTTACAAAACATATAAACTATAGCTAAGCGATGGGTAGGTTTCGGCTTTCCTTTCGTAAAGACCGAGTTCGAGACCCGGCACACATATGTTATGTGCGTTTTAATTTAAGCAATTTTAATATAATTTTCTTTAAATATATTTATAATATATTTATAATAATATAGTCTTTGTGATACAAAATATTACTCTTTATAAACAAAAAGCTGATATTAACAATCGACTTACCAGAAACGGACATAAATTCGTGATATCTGCATATCGTCTGCGAAAGGTGATGATTCCTAAAGTAATTCTTGGCCTACCAATACATTTAAGAAATATGTAAAAACACATCTAATACAGCGAGGTTACTATACATTTGACGAATTCCTTAATGACAATATGGATTGGAAGCAGCCAGCCTCGCTCTCATCTCCCGTAAGATAGAAAAATGATTGTAAATGTTGATGTTGGAAAAGAGCAACTACTGAGTTTCTTTCCAGCTCTACAAACATACTTGACGTTTCAAAAGTGCTTATAAAGTAGGCCTACTTGAAATAAATGAATTTGAATTTGAATTTAAAGGGTGAAGGAAACATCGTGAGGAAACCTGCATGCCTGAGATTACTCCATAATGTTCTCAACGGCGTGTGAAGTCTACCAATCCGCATTTGGCCAGCGTAGTAGAAACTAAAAAAAGATGACCTTTAACGCCTCCCATTGTCCCTGACCCTTGTTCAGTTTGGACCCACATTAAGTTAAGTTCGGCGTCCCACTTTTATTGAAATACAAAAGAGAGGTCTAGTTACACTGGTAGGTCCTAAACCCTTCTCATTCTGGGAGGAGACACGAGGAGACCGGTAGTGGGTCGGTAATGGGTTGAAGATTTTGATGATGATGATATTATAAACTTGTTACTGTAAATTTATTCTGATAATTAATATATACAATGAATATCAATAATACATAAATAGAAACAATATTTTCACAACAAAATAGAAGGGAATATACATTACTAAGTGTTACAGTAATTTTATTAAGTGGATAAGTAATTAAACATTTGATATTTTGATTGAACATACCATGACATGGAATTGGTGGGTATTTTGATATAAATACGACTGCCTTATCGATATACTCCAGTCCTACATGGACTCGAACGATGTAAAGATACCTCCCGGTGTTTTAGTCGTTTATCATAAGGCTCCGATGATTTAGACAAAAAATTATCTTTAACAAAATGTAACGTATATAATAAATAAAAATTCATTATTACGACAATAAACACATCAAGTAAGTAAGCTTAACTTGTGTTATGGGTACTAAGATGAGTGATGAATATTTTTATGAATAATATACATAAACACTTATAATATACTGATAAACACCCAGACACTGAAAAACATTCATGTTCATCACAGAAACATCTTCCAGTAGTGGCAATCGAACCCACGGCCTTTACCTCAGAATGCAGGGTCGCTGCCCACTGCGGTCGCAGAGAGCCTACGGACACCAGGTCCACAAGACTTCGAAATTTAAAACTCCGTACAAAATGATGTGTAAACCTTAATCCATTAAACACGTTACGCTTTGGTACATTGTAATATATAGGTTTACCATGATACTTTGTAAGCATTGTTCTGTGTAGCTTCTTTGCTGACTGGACTTGCCAACGCGAAATATCTCTGTTCCTACGGTAAGGATTATACTCTGTGCTCCCAATGAACGATTAAAGCCAAATGAAGCCCACAACAGACTTAGCCGGGTGTTTTTTTTTTGTTATCACCATCTTACAATGTCATTTAAAATTATTAGAAGAGCAACCTGGTTAGAGCAATAATTCACACCCAAGCTTTTTATCGATTACGTAGTCCTTTATACTATAATAGGACTTTCCTATAAGCTTACGTTTAATACAATCTTTGAACTTTTTAAGAGACATCTCCTGAGACCTATGTCCTATGATAGCTATTTTGATATAAATACGAGTGCATTTTCTATACACTCCAGTCTGTTATGAGACTCTAGACGATGCAGAGATAGTCTTTATCACTTAACTCTGTGTTTATTTTGTAAATCGTGTATTTTTGGATAATATACTTATTCAGACAAACTTATAAAACAAAACATTATCTTTAACTGCGCTACGCTCAACGTTAAATATACTGAAATACAATCAGTAAATGAATTGAAATAAAAAAAATAGATATATTCTAGAGTTCAATTTCGATCAGTCTTTTGTCCTTAACTTCATCTAAAGGTGACCTTTGACGCCTCCTATTATCCCTGACCCTTCGTCAGTTTGGACCCACATTAAGTTCAGTTCGGCGTCCCACTTTTATTGAAATACAAAAGAGAGGTCTAGTTACACTGGTTTTATTTCACGCGCATGACGTTGCCATGCATTTGCTAATGTGCAATAAAAATAAATCGAAACAGTAATTATTTCAGTTAAATTAGTCGTAAATTTTAATGATTATATCGACCACGAGACGGGAATGTTTGAACACTAGAGTCAATGAGGATGCAAACGCTAACTAGAATAACAGTTTTGATGGTGTGTTGCTTTCAGAATGAGTGAGAACAGTCTTTATTCATTTGACATAAAGCAAAGAGATTACAAACGCTACATTAAATTAATTGAATGTAGAAAGATCTTGAGCGTGTTGGTTGGTTGCAGTGGTTCTTGGTTAATTTATTGTTCATTTAAATAACTAACAAAAGGACTCTCGTTTAAAAATAAAAAAAATGAAATAAAATAAATTAAAACTAAAGCTACGGGGGTTCCAAACACGCCCTGGTCTAATATGAAACTCGCAACAAACTTGGGGTGTTCTTTTTTGTTATCACCATCTCACATTGTCATTTAAAATTGTTAGAAGAGCAACCTGGTTATAGCAACAATTTACACCCAAGCTTTTTTATCAATAATGTAGTCCTTTCCTATACTATACTATAATAAAACTTTTCTATAAGCTTACGCTTAACACAAGCTTTGAACTTTTTAAGAGACATATTCAAGACATCAACGGTTAGTTTGAAAAATACAATATTGTAAAGTTATATGCAGTTGGTATTTATTTTTGCCCTTCCTGTCACATCCGTTGCGATGTTATAAGCAAACCAGTATAATCAAGATACTTTAACAAAGGATCTTATGCTACCATCGTTATTCATTGTGACCCTCCAAATTTGAGATCCATCAAAATGTGTAAGCATTCTCTACCTTCCAAAAGGCATTCTGCAGATAGTAAGGATAACACTGTCAATAGGTCATACGGTCATTTTGACCCATATGCGTTATTCGGATCATATTAATTCTATGAGTCGCGATGAATGCTTAAAATCAGTAAGTCATTGTTGCTAATACACAGAAGGCTGAGTTTGCGGCCAATAGACATAATGTTTAATAACAATGCGGTAATTAAGTACTTCGTAAAATAACTTGTACTAACCAAAGAGTATAGCATAAATGGTTTATTATTATAATTATTAATAATAATACTTAATTTTTATAATTATCACAAAGAATACGTTACGTTACGTTTATAAGCCTACGAGTTGATATACACATACCTGACGCGAATCAATTGCTATGCAGAATCGTAATTCACCAGAACTGAGCCAGTGTAGAAATAATAAATTAAATAAAATAAATAAATATACTATGACAATACACACAGCGCCATCTAGTCCCAAAGTAAGCGTAGCTTGTGTTGTGTGGGTACTAAGATAACTGATGAATATTTTAATGAATAATATACATAAATACTTATAATATACATATAAACACCCAGACACTGAAAAACATTCATGTTTTTCACATAAACATTTTCCAGTTGTGGGAATCGAACCCACGGCCTTGGACTCAGAAAGCAGGGTCGCTGCCCACTGCGCCAATCGGCCGTCAAATTGATCCCTTTAAAAATTTCCCTCTCACAAGTGTTTCGTTATAAATAAGAAAGGCTTGCATTTGATCACTATCATTCATGGTGAAAAGTAACACTGTAATCTATAGTTTTATTTATTAAGGAAAACCAACAGCTATTACCTATTTTCTTGTACATTTCTTTACGTTGGTAGCCATAGTAAATGTTCAGCGTTATTACAGGTTTTCACGACGTTTTCAAATAATTACAAAGTTGATAATGTCATAATTAAATTTTCTTTGGCATTTTACCTACATATGTATTAATTCAACTGCTTTTTAAGATATGACACTAATATATATATTTTATATATAAAATTTAATTATTCTTTTATGCCCGTAAGTAAAATATTATTACAAACTAATTGATAAGGTGTTTGATGTTAAAAAATAAAATAAAATTATTGTTTTAGGCACATAACATATTACCTATAAAACATCTATATATTTATACTCTTTATTTGCACAAAACAAGTTGAAAAAACCAAAGAAGAATAAAAATAACAAAGAAAGAAGCACAGAACAAAAGGCGGTTTTATCGCTAGCGATCATTGCCAGGCAAAGTTACGATAAGGAAAACCTATCTACTCTTGCCTTGACTTAAAAGGCCTCAGCGTAAACCGCAGAGCCCTCGGTAGATTTATCAACAATGTTACCTTTGGGTCAATATGACCGCTTAAAGCGCCCGTTGAAACAGGTCCCGTAGCTACGTGTTAAATGGATTATGATTTCACGTCGGCCGCACAGCGGGCGGGCAATGGGACAAAGGGCGGCGACTTACCGTGAATACAAACTATTGTATCCCACTTTGTGAAATTAAATCCTGCAATTACTCTAACACTTGCGTTATGGTCATTTGGTTTATTGAAACAACGCACGTTTTACTGGATAAGCGAAACTATGCAACTCTTGCTAATAAAATCCACGTTATTAATAAACGTAGCGTAACGATTGAAAATCTATAGATAGAGTGTTCGTCTGGTGGGTGGCTTCGACTGAGGTTAGTTACCCTACCGACAAAGACGTGTTGCTAAGTAATTTAGCGTTTTGATGCGATGTTGCAAAGTAGAAACCAGGGTATGGCTAATAACCGCCGTCCCTATAACAGGTTAGCCCGGTAACATCTGAGATTGGGATAACTTGTTATAGAAAAAAAAAAACCGACAGCGCCTTCCATTAATCAATTTGAATTCGAATAAAACACTGCATTACTATACCGCGTTGTAGCCTGTTTATAACTAGGGAGAAATATATTTAAACTAATATGGCTATGACTCTCCGTCGGAAGCTAGGCTCAGCTCAGGTCACACTGCACTTTAGGTATGAATTCATAATAACAGCGCCACAACTCGACGTTGATGCTTATTTAGACTATTGTCACGTTCAATAATGGTGCAAGCAGCGTTTAGCACTGGCCATTAATGAAAAATATGTAAGCGTTAACAAACACCAAGGTACAATCATCAAGGTCACCAATAACAATTTTTTTGCTGTCGGCGTGTACGTTATCTGACTAGTTTAATTTACCCATCATCATCATTACAACTAGTGTACAGAGTTCCAGATTCTTGATGGGTTCAAAAAATTTAATGACGTCTGTCCACCTACATTCGATTTTGTCTTACATGCCTTATTATGAAAACATTTTTTCAATAACTTTTTAGTGTAAAGTTCCTTTATCTTATATCTTGAAACGAGCAATTCTTGTATATATATAATTGAAATCTCGGCTCCAACGATTTTCATGCAATTAAGTATATAGGGGGTTTCGAGGGCGATAAATCGATCTAGCTAGGTTTCATTATTAGAAAATGTTATTTTATTTGTGTTTTCCGGTAATAACCGATTTGGTGCAACGAAGTTGCACGGGTCAGCTAGTAAAATATTATAAAGTAATAAAAGCATGGCCCAGTTGGTAGGACTTCGACTTTACTTTCTAGAGAGCGAGTTAGAATACCGGCACGCCCCTCTAACTGTTTTAAATTATGTGCGTTTTAAGCAATCAAAATATCACTAGCTTTAACGGTGAAGGAAAACATCGTGAGGAAACTAAATTACCTGAGAGTTCTCCATAATGGTCTCAAAGATGCGTCAAGTCCACCAATCCGCACTGGGCCAGCGTGGTGGGCTACTCGAAAGTGAAGGGAAGTCGAGTTCCTACACACTGAGCTATCAACGCTTCATGAAAACTTACTTTAAAATAATTATTGTTGAATACATTCTTACTTTCAAATTCAAAAAATCTGTATTCTTGTAGGCCTATCACAGGCACTTATGAAGCGTTCATATCTACATTTTAACATAATTGTGTCAGAATCAAAAAATCTATACTACCTCTGCCATTTTAAACCTAAGGCTGAGAGGATTTCAAACGCGCCCTGGTCTTTGAAGAGCCCACAACAAGCTTAGCCGGGTAATTTTTTTCTATCACCATCTCACAGTTAATGAATATTTAGATTTGAATTCACGCACACAACCACACACACAGGAATACAAACACGAAGACACGTCCAATAAGTTTGACGCCCTGTACTTTTTGCATCAGGGGTTAAAAATTCTGATAGACCTGCCTGTTCAATAATAAGATAAAGATAAATGTTTTTGCAAAATATGCAAAGTTATATTGACGTTTGTCGTTCCACGTTTCAAAGCTGCCTAGTAAATAAATTTCAAGGTTCAATTATTTCGATAGCATTTCGCGTGAAATTGTATTTGCAATGAACTTCACACCCGATAGGATGCCATAGGTACGGTTGGAAAAAAGAGCTTTTTTTTTTATTTGCGTTCAATGTGAAGTACCTACATCACAAATCATCCTGTCATATGTGTGGTTTTTAATTTGAAATGTGAGGCTGCGATGTGGGGTTATAGAACGAAGCAGTCGATCTCAATGGTAGAACTAGTTTGAACATTGTAAAATTATATCGTCCATTCAACGCCAAACTATACTAAGCTCTCCTGCAAATTAGTACTTGCTTTATCGAGTTTAGAGTCAGAAATAGTAATCGGATTTATGTTTGGTTGAAATTAGAATAAAAGTAGAATTAAATTGGTATTATATGATAAGTAAAACTGTTCTGAAACATCATAATAATCCAAGCATGTTTTTATCTCAAAGAGAAGTAGAAGAGAACACGAGTTATATATAGTTATATACGAGTTTATTGCAGCATCACTTAGAGTTAATATCAAAAATTGGTTTTTAAAATGCAAATCATAATCGCACACTTCGGTTCCATAAATTATGAATTGTTGTTTTAAAGTAAAGGTACTTATGCTATTAAAAAAGGTAAAGGTACTTATAATATGTTTATGGTACAGTCAATACAAACAGACATACTTGACGTTTCAAAAGTGCTTGTAAAGTAGGCCTACTTGAAATAAATGAATTTTGAATTTTTTCCCGTTTTCACTAATACTAGAAATAGCCTTTATCGGATGCCTAGTGATATCGGTGATTCCTTTCCTTTACGTGCTTATAAAGAAGGCCTACTTGAAATAAATGTTTTTTTTTAAATTTTTATTCCTGTTTTCACTAATTGGATACCTAGTGATATCAGTGATTTCCTTTCACGATTTTCGTTTAGCAAGAACCATAGATAAGTTAAGTTATATTCGTTGCCTACTAAAAATTGATTGGTGAAAGGTAAATGTATGCCTAGGAGTCTTCTTTGATTAGACGTTACTTACTTTGTCGTGAGTGAAATAGGGCATTAGTTACTTTGATAACATTGTACTTAAATGACTAACTTCTAAATTACATTAAGAAAGTCGCCAAATTATAGAACACTAGAAAATAAAAGTATTTAGCACATAACGCTCCATTGAAATAAAATCGACGATTATGAGATAAAAATAAACTGAAGAGTCCATTAACTGTGCCAGCAAGTACGTGAAATTGTTGGAGCGGTGTTAAGAATTAACCTTAATAAATGCCATTGTACAGCTGAGTAATCTGCACGTGCGTATTTAAAAAGCGGTGAAGTGGTAATAGCCTTTACTGGGGTCTTCTCCTTAAAGCAGGATGCACGACTTCTTGGGGAAAAAATCAGTGTGTGGGATTCTTATCCACTAAAACCCTCTCGGTGGCCGTCCTCAGCATATTTGCCCGTTTTCGGGATCTCCTAAGGAACACACTGGTGTGTCCTTTGCACTGCGCTTTTAGCTCATCGGGGGGGAAAGGTTCCCTAATCGTTCTCTTGTCTCTATATGAGGCATGGCAGCCTAAGCCGCATAAAGCCACTGTCTTCCTGGGACCTCTCATTAGAGGCCAGAACCCCACTCCGGCCATCCGTGGCCCCAAGCTCCCTTTATCCAGGACTACTACAGCATGGGCGGTGAAGCGGTGATAGCCTAGTGGGCAGGTCTTCGGTTTCTTATTTGCAGGGACCGAATTTGATCCCCTGTACTCACACTCTTCGAAGTTATGAATGAATGTTATGAAAAAACCCCATGCCAAATCATTAAGTAAACAATTTTTCTATTAATTTTAAGTGTAAAGACCTTATAAAGAGATATTCACAAAGAATATAAAGAGATATTCATAAAGCTCTTTTTATTTTATATATTTTTATTTATTTTAACACATTTGATTTTCTTCTGGTATTAAAACATACTTTACACTAGAAAGTTATGAAAACAATTGTTGACATAATATGACAAATAAGAAAAAATTTAGTTTATCGTTTTTGTATGGATGAAAAAAGTATGTTTAAATGACGGCGCCCGATTTTCATTGGATCGTCGCTTAGGAAACAGAAATGGAAGTCCATTAACTGTGTCTGTGGAAACGTGAAATTGCTTGGGCGGTGCGCTCCTTGCTAAGTAAATACGTGCAATGGATTATAACGGTGCAATACAGCGGAATAAAAATTGCCACCAGTCATGTTAACATATTCATTCAGTCATTATTCACACTAATATTATATTATATGTGTTTGTT
Source organism: Pararge aegeria (assembly GCF_905163445.1). Taxonomy (NCBI): domain Eukaryota; kingdom Metazoa; phylum Arthropoda; class Insecta; order Lepidoptera; family Nymphalidae; genus Pararge; species Pararge aegeria. The sequence continues at coordinate 2,672,602 of NC_053189.1, forward strand.
TGTTTATTACTTCTGTTTGGCTAAAACGTGGAAACGATCTTGATAAAGCTTGGCACGCATATATTTAACCGAGAAAAGCTAACGGTAAAATTAACCCGCTGAAATTTAAAAAAGCATTCGCTTTGGCTTCACCGATTATCGTGGTACGGCTATAGGATACATTTTATACCGGGAAAATTTAGTTTGCATGCGGGGTTGTTAAAAACCCAAAATAAACGCGGACGAAGTCGCTGACAACAGCTTAGTATACTGGTTAAACGAGAAAAAACTATTCAAGAAAAACAAGCCACTTTTAATTGAAATAAAACCTACATATTCCAAGATTCTTTAAAATATAACATTTTGTACACATGAACTATAATTTTTTTGATATGATAATATATATTGTAGTCAAATTTCGAAAGCGTATTTAGGCGTTTTAAAAAAAAAGGTCTTAATGAAATATTAAGCTACCATTTTAAAATCTACTTTTGAAAAATCTTCTTTCCAAAAAAAAGAATCATCAAAATCGGTTCATAAACGACGAAGTTGTCTGCAAACAAACATATACGGTCGAATTGAGAACCTCTTCCTTTTTTAAAGTCGGTTAAAAATAAAACTCATTACAAATTAATTTGATGAGTACTACGGAGCCGAGTTGGGGACTGGACATTTTTATGTTCCGATTCCAGAATTCCCAGCGTATCGGCGGTGGTCTGAAGGCAATGGGCGCAATGTCAGCGCTTGCGCAATTACCGCTTAAGAGTTACGAAACGTTGTTGGGTGTGGTTTGAGTTGTTACACATAACTTTGTATTGTTTTATCCTTCATATTTAGGGCAAACATATAATGTAAAATTAGTATCAACAAGTATTTTTATGACAAATGCTAACCACACAGTTTTCTCTTTTCTCGCTTCTGAAGAATAACATGACAATAATTTATTCCTAATGGAATAGCGGATTTCATTAAATATGTCAGCAGGAATGTAGAATTACCGAAGCGACGATGTACGAGTACATATGTGTGATGTATGTACACACTGTCTCTGTAAAGTAAATACGTATTCGCTCCGAGACGATGCAAATGGAGATGTTTAGTATACAGAATATTTCTTCTTCAGCGTAGCTTGTTCAACCGGTGTCATAACAGAACTTTATTTATCCTGACTTGTGTTAGAAATGCGAGTGTGTTTGTTTGTACTTCCTTCGCGCCCTAACTAAACCATTTATCACGTCGATTTTTGGCATAGAGTTAGTTGGAGGGATGGAGAATAACATTGGCTACGGTATAAAAAAAACCGTAATAAACATCAAAGTTTGGATAGACATTTTTTACTTAATTGAGCCAAAATGGAGTATCTGGATGAAATGTACGCTTAGATAGATTATAGTATGGAAAAAGCTAATCGGCTAATTTTTATGCCGGATAAGTTGTACGGTTCTTTTGGGGATTTTTTTTCTGTTTTACACAGATAAAACATTGAATTGTTCGTCTGTGACTTAGTCATTAAAATTTTCACGCAGACGAAAACGAACAGCTAAATAAAAAGGCTAAAAGCATTTATAAAATTTGATTGTTTGTCTTTGATTTTGTAATGCCTACTTGATATCAACGTTTATTATTTAGAATAGAGCCTCACTCACCCACACGCATTTTTTTAAATTGTCGACTACTTAAATGTGTCCAATGTCGACCTCCACAGCAATGTAACAAAGATAAGTATTTACTATTTAGTCAATAATATATGATTAGGTTTTTTTTAAATGTTTATTATATGTTTATATTTTTTTTATTTAGATGTGCTACTAGTAGTTAAAAGAAGTCGTTGTAAAAGTAATTTTTTTTTTGCAAATATCGTGGGAATCGTTTTCTTTGGATAAAAAGTAAAGTATGTTACTCTCCGCCTCTTTCGCATTTGTTATATGAGTATGGATAATGGGTTTAGATCTGTATATGGGTTTTGCGCTAACCAATATATAGTTATCCATAAAAATAACCCATATAAAAAGGTGCAGAATTTACACATATGCTACAAGTTAAATAAATAAATATACTACGACCAGTTTTTCCAGTTGCAGAAATCGAACCCACAGCCTAAGGATTCAGGACTCAGGAAGTAGGGTCGCTACCCACTGCGCCAATCGGCCGTCTAAGTTATCACTAATATACATTGATTAAAAATGCTCACATAACAACCTACCTAAATAAGTATTTTGATATAGAATCCTCCTTTTTTTAAGTTGTTTAAAAATACACGTAGCAGATAAATGAATATTATCAACTTTATTAAATGGAGTGCGTCGCTATATCATATAGATGTATGTTACTCTCAGAATCCATTTCATCTCGCATTCGAGATCACCTTCGCAAATGTAATCAGTGTAGGCACAGAACTTGTATAATAAGGTTGATTTTTGCTTACAGGCTGTGGATGGCTAAAAGTTATTACGTACGCAATTTGACAAGGTTTAATTGCGAATGGTAATTATAGCCGTTTAATGATTGCGTTCATGACAGACTGGCCATGTATCTCTAAAGTCTTGTTGCTTCACGTTAACATAAGTTTTTTTTTCATTCCACTACAAATTAGCTCTCACCTGGTGCTGAGTGATGAAGCAGTCTAAGATGGTAGCGGGCTAACCTGTTAGGGAGTATGGTAGTCATACTCCTACGGTTTCCACGCGATATCGCACCGGAACACTAAATAACTTAGCGGCATGTCTTTGACGGTAGGGTGGTAACTAGCCACAGCCAAAGCCTCCCACCAATCCAGCCCAGAGAATTCGGGAATCATAAATTCCTAAATTGCCCCTGCAAGGTATCGATATAAATTCACAGCGCTCACCGTTGCCAGGGAGGACGTCAAAAGTAAGTTTAAAAATTTTAGAGCTGTATGTGACAGAGCTCGTTCCGGGAAGTATTCCAACCATGATTATTTTTGCTGCCAAACAGCATTGCTGTGAGGTCTGAAGGGCGAGGTTGATGGTGTTGTTACAGTCACATTAGGCTTAGCACCTACGCCTAGGCTGATGCTTTGTAGAACGTGCTCCTCGCATGCTCTAACCATCATCTGTATACAGAGCAGTATATGTATGGTTTTAAACTTACCATCGAGGTACTTGGACTTACTCGGTCTGTCAACTACTGTTATAAAAATTAACAATAACTTTCCCCATTTTATAATGATTCTCATTGGAAACAGGCAGCATACATACATAACAGTCAAAATATTGTCAAACATTGACGTTGGAAAAAAAAATGCCAAGATTCTTGCCGGCTGTTTTCCTTCACAGTCTGCCACCCAAACTAGTGTTAGAGTCGCTACAAACAGACTGACTTGACATTTAAAAAGTGCTTATAAAGTAAGCCTAGCTGAATTATAGTCAAAGTCAAAGTCAAATACAAAAATATCTTTATTCAAGTAGGCCCATAGGTGGCACTTTTGATGCGTACATTACAACAGAATTACACGGTAGTGAGATGATGGCGATAAACATATTCGTAAACTTAAAACTAAAGCTACGAGGGTTACAAACGCGTCCTGGTCTCAAACGCTGTTGATTTTTTTTGTTATCACCATCTAACATTGTATGTGTATATGAATCTGGAATTCTAATAAATACTGCTGACAGAAATAGTTTTCAAACCGTAGTTTGAATCCGGAAAATAAAAAACATCGCACGAAGATAAATCCGACGTATAGCAAAATTAATGTGAAAAACACCATTGCTAAAATGAAAATATGTTATAACTCTTACTATATAGCTAACACGTCGAATAAGATAGTAGATTTGAAGTGTAGCTCATTAAATATGTTAATAGAAACGTGAAATTACTAAAGCCACTGCAATAGCACTTAAATTTATTTTAATAAAACCGAGCTTAAACCACCTCTACATATTCTAACAACGCCCATATTAGAGTACTACTTTTAGGCACAGACCAACTGCCTTTGTAGAGGATTTTAGAGCTTCGCAATCAATCACAAACCCCCTTAACCTATACTCCTCTCTAACAGGAGACAGGGTTTTAAAGCATAGACCCACCACGCTACTTTAATGCGGGTTAGTAGAGCCTAAAACGCAACAAAATGACAATGTGTTAAAACACATTTAATAAATCGTGAATTACTTTACGATTAATGATTTTTTTAACGACAAGGCTTCTTGGAAGCAGTCTCCGCTCTCATTTCTCACAGGATAGAAAATTAATATATGTATATTTTTTCATGGTAAACTGTAAAATGATGTTGGAAAAGAACAATCTGCTGAGTTTCTTGCCGGCGCTTCTCGGTGGAATCTGCCTTCCGAACCGGTGGTAGAATCACTACAAAACAGACTGACTTGATGTTTCAAAAGTGCTTATAAACTGGGCCTACTTGAAAAAAATGTATTTTGAATTTTTTGAAAACGAACGATCCTGGACTCAACGTGTTCCCCGAGCACGGGGTTTGACACCAATGATTTCCTAACTTCGGGCTGGTACAGAGAATTCTTTAACATACAAACCAATAGGTACCTAATAAGAGATTGTACCCCTTACACAAGATGAGGCTATGTTATAAGTTTGACAGCTGTGTGGGTCTGTCTGTGGCACCGTACTTCTTAAACGGGTTAACCGATTTAAAGGTACATTTTGAAAGCGCCTTTATCCACCTCGATGCAGCAATCTGATGTTTTGTCCGCCAGCCAAGCAGTGGCGTATAGAAGGTTTTGGAACAGAGCAGGCATAAAGCAGAAACTTGGAAAATGGTAAAATCTTCCTCTCTCACGAGTTATATAATTTTCTTAGGATGGGCAGTGCTTCTGTGCATGTATGAAATGTAGGCGACTGCATCCAAGTTTAGAGCAGTTATGGAAAATTCCAATAGACGATGTTTTAATCCAATATCAAATGATTACGCTAAAAAAAGAGCCATCCATCACCAGGAAACAGTAATAAAAGGATAGCACGCTTAGCATGGATTGATTTTTTTTTTTTGCTGATAGCCTAGTGGGTAGCGCTTCGTTTTCATTTTCGAGGTGCCGAGTTTGAACCCCGGCACGTACCTCTAACTTTTCTAAGTTATATTCGTTTTAAGCAAATCTTATATCACTGACTTTAAAGGTGTAGGAAATCCTGCATACCTCAGAGTTCTTCTTGTTCTTAAAGGCGTGTTAAGTCCACCAATCCGCATTTGGCCAGCGTGGTGAACTACGGCCTAAACCTTTCTCATTCTGGCATGAGCCCTATGCCTTGTAGAAGGTCGGTAAAGAGTTGGTGTGAATTACGAATACACACATCGCCATTCTAGCCCCAAAGTAAGCGTAGCTTGTGTTATGGGCATTAGGATAGATGATTTTTTTTATGATTAATATACATCTTATAATATACAGATGTACAGACAGCACTGAAAAATATTTATGTACTGACGATTTTTGTTTTGGATTTCACAAAATAGGTGAGAAACCCAGTGCAAGTGGCGCATAATTATCGCAAACACGGGTGCATTCATTAATTAATTTTATTGCATTTTAACAAACCGCAATGTGAATTTCCATCGCACTGCGTTAGGTTTTATACTGGACGTTATAATTGGATTTTCTAATTGCGTTCCATTGTAGAGATTTCCATTAATACCGCTAAACGATACCGCTTTGGTCAAGTTTAGCATGATGGTTCTTTAATATTTTTAACATTTTTATTTTATTTTATTTATTCTCTTTATTACACATATAAAAATACAGAAGAAGAATAAAAAAAATACACACATAAGCAGTATACAAAAGGCGGCCTATCGCTTAGTAGCGATCTCTTCCAGGTACCTTCCTTAGGATAAGGAAAACAAAAGGATAACATACTGTAGGTTGTGCATATAAAAAAAAATACACACTAATAAGTACATACTATTACTTGAACTAGATTACACAAATAATTTATTGTTTATGTCTACTTATAATAAAACTGTAACTGGACAATTTCTGTACATTTAATATATTTTGAAAATTTTGACCGGGGGATGCTCGAATCGATACTGAGTCCAAAACATATTTTTATTGAATTTTTTGTCTGTCTGTCTGTCTGTCCGGGCATCACGTGAAAACTACCGAACGGATTTAAATAACATTTGGTTTAGGGTGGCTGATATTCCGGGTCAACATATAGGATACTTTTTATCCCGATAAACAATAAATATCCTCCCGAAAATGGGATTTAAAATTTTATCAATTTTACTTCGTAGCTCCGTTAAATTTGAACTGATTTTAATATTTCTTTTTTTATTTGAAAGTGCATACTATGAAGCATTTACTGTCTTATTTTAATAAGGATCTGATAAATATTGTTGGAGATAAAGGACATAACTCTTCATAAATAACAGCAAGTCGCAAGGCATATGGGACAACGATCGAATGCATGTTTATCATCCTACTAATATTATAAATGCGAAAGTTTGTGAGTATGGATGTATAAATAGTGTATGTATGTATGTATCAACTAATATAATGACAAGTTACTAACTCAGTATACCTCGTAAAATAATAGAAGGCAGACGAAGTCGCGAGGGTCCGCTAGTAATTTATATTTTTGTCTGTACTTTAATGATTATGTTTTTGAACTACAATGGTACGTGGTAATGATCTGCTGGTCTAAAATCCTCTCCTAAGGTGAAGGTTTGCCTTTAATCACCACGTTGGGCAGACAGATTGGTAATCGCAGTTGATGGTCGCAATAGCCCAGACCACACTCTACTACCCGTGCTCCTTTAAATTCCCTTAATCGCCCCGTACGACACCCGTGGGAAGAATAGGGGTGGTGACAACTGTATGCTGACCACACAACGGATACGGTATTCTATTTGATTCCTCATAGTTTATTTATGCTAACTTTTTTTAAAGTCTCAATAACGCTACTTATACAGACATAAAAACACTATTTATAAATTATAAAAAGCATTCGTCCGCTTGCGAGGCCTTTGAGTACCCAAACAACCGGCGGTCAGGGCGGAGTGACGAACCTCCTCACAATACGTGCTGTTGCAAGGACTGCTTACTGTATCCGACCCTTGATCCAACAACTAAGCGAAAGCTTCTTAAGATGTTGATCGAAGCTTTTCATGATAAGACCATTGATTGATACGACTATCGGAACAATAACGGTCGACTCAACGCTTCACTTATTTGTTATAATGCGATGGCCGAGTGGCGCAGTGGCAGTGACGCTGCCTTTTTGTCTAAGGCGGTGGGTTTAATTCCCATTACGGGAAAAATGACTGTGTGATGAACTTAAATGTTTTTCAGTGTCTGTGTGTTCATCTGTATATTATAAGATGTATATCTATTTATATATATATATAAAAGAGAAAGTGTGTGGGTGTGTTCCGTATAGGCTCCGAAACGGCTGGACTGATTTCAATGAAACTTTCAGGGAATCTCCATATTGACCTGGCGAGTAATCCTGTAAAGTTTGGTGACGATCGGAGCACTCCTATTTTTGAACTGTCAAACTGTCAAATACAGCTTTTATTTACTATGATGATATTCTATTGTTGGGTGTACATGGGTGTAGATAATGATCTTCACCCGCTCGAGAAGAGAATAGAAGAGAATGAATACGGAGAGAAATAAATGATTTAATATATTATGAGACTTAAATTTAAAAATTAATAATGTAAGTTTATTGTTTAAATAAAATAAAGCAACATCTAGCCCGGCGAAGTGGGCTTGATACGCTAGTCTTTATATATATATTTCTTGTGTGCGTGTGTATGTCCAGAACTCGTCCTAGACGGCTGGACCGATCTGAATGAATTTTTTGGTATACGTTTGGGTGGCACCCAGGACGGTTTGAATCACAAATTAGCCCGAGTGATGGCGCTGGGGTCCGCTAGTTAATCATAAAAAAAAATCATCATTTATCCTAATGCGCATAACACAAGCTACGCTTACTTTGGTGCTAGAATGGCGATGTGTGTTTTGTCGTATTTCACATCACTCATTACCGGCTCACTTCAGAGCGCGGGTCTCCTGCTACAATAAGAAGTGGTTAAGTCTACCATGCTGGCACATTGCGGAATGGTAGACTTCACACACCTTCGAGAACATTACGTGAAACTCTCAGGAATGCAGGTTTCCTCACGATGTTTTTGGTCACCGTTGAAGCAAGTGTTATTTTAATTACTTAAAACGTACATAACTTAGAAAAGTTAGAGGAGCTGGGATTCGAACTCGGCCCCCCGGAAGTTAAGTCGAGGTTGTACCCAATACGCTATCACCGCTTACTTGTCGTAATACATTCGTTTATTTATTTATTATTAACAAAACATCTATACTACTATCTATAATCGCAAATGTGTTATTCAATAAAGTTATCAATGTAGACTCTATTCAATACATTCTTATAGCGTCGTAGTATTCAAAAAATACGTAAAGCAAGCATGTGTCAGCAAGTTTTTAGGTCAACTGATATTTCACTGTTCGAGCCGTGTGTACAAAATAATGATTCATTGTTGTCATAGAATTATCAGCTTGTTCTTCACAGTGAAAAAAGAGAAAATCCTCGCTTCTGGAACACATTATTCAAGGAGTACAAGATACGAGCAAATAGAATTGTAGCTCATCTATATCTATCTCATAAATATGACATCTTTATTTTACTGTAATTGTAATTTTTACCTCAACGGTACTTGTTGTCTACATTTTGATGTACAATAATTCCGTTAAAATAGTTAAAAAGTTACAAAAGTAGTTATAGAAGGAATTATATTTCTTTCAACTATAATCATCATATATATTAAATATTAATTTGAGTAAATATATGTAGTAGAGACACACACACACTCACACACACACACACACACGCATACACACACGCAAACAAACACACACATTTAATGTTGAGATTGTAAACTTCTAAATATTCTCTCTGGTTTTTTCTCTCATCTCCCCCTCTAAGACACAGGATATCTTACTTTGGGGGTTCAGAGTAATTTAAGAAAAAAAAAATGTACTTTTAATTAAATAAAACTTATTATTATAAAGGAAATGTTAACAAACAAGTAAAAGGGCACTTATTATATTAAGCATTGATCCGTAGCGTTGAGAGTCAGCGAACGAAAAAAGCATAGAAGCATTTCTCTTACTCAAAAATAGCGTAACGGAAACTATGCCGTGGTGGGAGGGGCTTATAAACTGTACCGCAAACGAATCTAGTTGACTCGCGACATTCGTGCGTAGTGGCGGCTAAACGAATTGCGTAAAACTAGATTTTAATAATTCAAAATGCCTTCATGTGTTGTGAAATGGTGTCGAAATCATACGGATCATCACCACAAGGATAGTGGAATAACTTTTCACGTGTAAGTACACCGATAACTATACTAAAATCTAAATAAATACAATTACGTATTATCCTTATGGATGGTGTTATGCCATATGTAGTTATACGTTACCGCAAGTATGTTTTATTAAATATTAGTTAAACGTTAACGCAATAACGTTTTATTATATATTAGACAATATACCTACTTAAAATTCGCTGTTTTGTGAGTTATCTACTCATTATACATGAGTGTAGATTTCTTAATAAGTCTCATGCCATCGAGAGAATCAACCATCACACGTATAACTATAATAATGTTATAATTACTATAATAAAATAAAAAACATGTTTTCGACCAAATATTTGAAACAATAGTATAATACCATCAATCACTAATAATACCCACCTAGACAATTGCATTGTTTTAAAATATTTTATAGGGACGCGAAATAGATATTGATATCGATATAGGATCGTCGTCGTATATTTTAGCATACTCTTAAATGTTTTTCTGCAATAAAGGTTTCCGCAACATAAGTTTGATGTCTATTTGTATATTTTTTAATATTTGTACACCTGAGTTCGTCTGCACTATTTTCACTGGTATCGGTATCGTCGATAATTTATTTTATAAATATCGGTTTGCATTCCATTATACCGACAGAAGTACAAAACGATGCATCCGCATCCCTATTTTTTCTTATCGTCTTGAATAAACCTTATCGGTGCGGCCAGCGGTACCAATAAACTACTTAGTAATGAGTTACTATTGTTTGGAATTTAAAGTAAATTTAACAATGGTTCTGTATATTTACTGGAGGGATTATTATATTTAAATCGGCGTTTATTATGACGCTTTTTTAATCTAATTTATTTTGCTTTCCTTATTGCATAAAATCATCCAACGATTCCAGAGACTGCTTATGGTCCTGCGCAGCCGCGGCACTACGTAACTACCGGCCAATCACGCTTGGTCCCGTGTCGTACGACAAATAGAAGAACCTATTAAGAGCTCTTTGCGACTCAAGTTCCTGCTTTTAAAGGGCGTGCTTTTATTGACTAATTGGTACTAGTTTCGAAAGTCAATTTCTTAGAAACGCGTCTTCTATGCTTTTTTCGTTCGCTGTTGAGAGTACATTGCCGAAGATCTGTTTGGTGTGCAGTATAAAAATTTTAGTAATTCTAAATAACACCGTAAAGATTCCCCTGCCTGTCGCGGTTTAAAGCAAAATAAGCTTTATGTTCATTGACTTAACTAGGGGTTATTGAGCAAAACCAAACAATTGACATATCTATACACACACCGCCATTTGTTGATCACCACATCATTATTTTGGTAGAAAATAAATATGCCAAGAACACGAAAAAATATTATGGAAAGATTGCTTTTTAAGTATCACTTACAAACGTAAGCAAAAAGAGGTGAAATGTGTTAAAAGGAAGACCCATGTTTCGAAAAGGTGAGTTTTATGAATACCTTTGTTGAAAAATAGTCGCTGTCATCCCCTTTGAACACTTTCGGGCAACAATACAAGATATTTCTATATCAAAAGATACTTAATTATGCAGGATATCCCGAAATTCGAGCTTCTATATTTTCACGTGGAGCTTTCTGTTTAGCTCAAAATAATTGTACTTTTAAGTATGAGTAGTATATATCCTGCTAATATTATAAATATGTATGGATGAATGTGTTTGTTACATTTTCAAGCAAAATTACTTTACTTTACTAATTTGACTAAAATTTACCTGGATTAACACACAGGCTGTTTTTTATCTTAAAATTAATTAATGAACTTATATTAATTTGCTCAGTAACTACGAAAACTCAGAAAGTAAAAAGCAGCCCACAACCTTAAAAACTCCAATGCAAAAATGTACAAAATGTACACATGATCTCTCTTGCCTTTTTACTGGAAATGAGGTCCGGTAGCTCGATGCAGTGTTGAGACACCAATCCTATCGCTTTTCTAGGCATTCCTCAATGCATTATCTTATTTAAGTATTGGTTCTTAAATTGTATCAATATATTTGTTAGAATGTTTAAAAAATATTTCTAAAAAAACACCCCTAAAGCCCATATGCAACCGATTGTTATAGCATCCTTTGGTTAGAATTCCAGAAAGGAAATTTATGCAGTTTCAAGTCTCAAATATTTCTACCTTCCGTACTCAAACGCAATTTTGGTACCTAATAGATGCACTCGTCAATTAGAAGTGGTCAATTAAATTAGGGTGGAAACTAATATCTATCTGTGGATGCTTAACGTAATATCCAACCAACGACCATTATTTTTGTCAGCTGGTGATTATATTTAAAAAAATTAAGTTCAACAAAAAACTGTCAGTCTCCATACTAAATTATGTGCGGCCAAAACATGGCACGCTGTTTTAATATAGGTAACTGATTGATTATAAAACTTATCCAATGGCCCTTTGGCAGCCCTTAGTCCCGCCACAGTGCTGTAGTAGTTGGAATTAAGAGCGTAAGGTTCGATTTCAGAACTTTGACACGCAAACAAATACGCGATCTAAACTGCTTTATCGCCACTCCGATTTTCACGTTTCATCTTTATTTGCAATTTCTAGCTGTCTTATTGAAAAATTAAACATAAACAAAATAATCTTTAATCTACATAGTGATATAATACTTTTATAATAACTAAGAAAACATAGCATAGATGGAAATAAAATAGGGTAAATGTGTTAGAGATAACTTTGTAATTTTTTTTCTATACTAAAATATGTATAGTTTACGATGACTAAGTTTTTAGTCAGAAATCATCATCATCAACCGACTACCGGCCCACTACTGGGTACGGATGGCTGGAGTAGCGAAATTTGTACGTACAACAAGCGAAGCGCTTACGTGCGGAAACTGCCCAGAGAGAAGAAGAAGAAGAAGGGCAAGGGTCTCCTCTCAGAATGAGAAGGGTTTAGGCCATACTCTACCACTGCTGGCCAAATGCGGATTGGTATACTTCACACGCCGTTGCATTATAGAGAACTCTCACGCATGCAGATTTCCTCACGATACTTTTCCTTCACCGTTTAAAGCTAGTGATATTTAAATTGCTTAAATTAAAACGCACATAACTCTGAAAAGTCAGTGGTGCGTGCCAAAAAGTAGTCCGAAATCGATCACGATTTTTTTCTTTGTGAAGATCTTTGTTTGTTTGTTTGTTTGTTTGAAAGCTCACACATTTTATACAAAGTAAACAAATATGCAAAAGAAACTTAGAATAGAAAAAAGAGTGTGCAAAGGCGGTCTTATCGCTAAAGCGATCTCTTCCAGACAACCTTTGACGTTAGGAAAGACGAAGGAACGGATTGGTGCAGCAATTTAAGTTTATGGAACTTTATGGATACTCAGCATTTAGATGTGTAAATCCAACAGCTAAGCTAAGCTTCTTAAGCTATTTTTCGAAGCTTTTAGCTGTTAGACCCTCGACCGTAACGACTATCGGTATAATAACCGTTAAGTCAACATGCCACATGGCTGCAATCTCCTGAGCAAGGTCTGAGTATTTCTAAGCTGTTTTCTTTATCCTTCCAAAAGATTATAATGATTATGTAAACTTAATTTCCTGGAAGGACAAGGTCCCTTGAGGTTTATCATTATTTATTTATTCATTTATATAGATACTTATTGGGTCTACCAAAAATTTTACATTAGAGGTAAAATACAAGTTCACAAAACCTTAATAATTGAAATTTGAAAAAGTTCGAGTTTAATATTTAATTTTGCTGAATGAAACTTGAAAATGTGTAAATTTTAACAAACCATATACTAAAAAAGTTTGGAGTAATGAAAAATAGGTGTTAGATAACAAAAATCAACCGATCAAATTCAGGATGATGGACTCATCATTTCTAATCAGAAGATGGATGGATCATCAGTTCTAATCAGTCGATTAGAACTGATGATTACTTTTTGAAAATCATCATATAAACGATGGACATCCTTAGTGGATGCATACAAAAATTTTCCCCTCAAAAGATATCAATGTTATCTCTAACACAAATTAGCAGTTATTTTTTAAGAAATGGTTTAATAGTAACAGATATAATAAAATAGGTAGGAATTACAAATTACTTTGTTATTTTTAATTTAAGTAGGCAACTAAATATTGCAAAAAAAGTATTAAACGGAAAAGTGCACGGAGTGGCCACTTAACATTTGGCTACGTAGTTTGCTACGTTCTAAAATCGAATCCCAGGAGGCCGTGAGGCCATGTCAAACTCCGAACCTATTTTTAACCGACTTGAAAAAAAGGAGGAGGTTTTGCAATTATAATTATTATTATAAGTACGAGTATTTCTTTTTGTATGTTGTTACCTCAGAACTTTGACATTTATTAACCAATTAGAAAAATTCAAATTCAAATTCAAAATTCATTTATTTTAAGTAAGCCTAATATAAGCACTTTTGAAACGTCAAGTCTGTCTGTGTGTAGTGACTCTACCACCGGTTCGGAAGGCAGATTCTACCGAGAAGAAGCCAGCAAGAAAATCAGCAGTTGCTCTTTTCCAATATCAACAATTTACATTTTACATTTTAAAATTCCTTTTTCTATCTTGTGAGAGATGAAAGCGGAACCGGATGCTTCCAAGCAACCTTGTCATTAAGAAATTCATCAATTGTATAATAACCTCGTTGTAATAAATGTGTTTTAACACATTCTTTAAACTTATGCATTGGAACTTAGGATTTTTATTATATATTTTGTCAAACTAAAGGGACGTGAATCTTCTTTTGAAAAGCACCATTAGGTCGAGAGAAAGTTATGATGAAGACCACGGATGGCCACCGGAACGATATAATAATAAGTATAACAGAGGTTGCTATTCGATTATGGAACATGATTTGTACGCAATTAATACTCGTCACAATTAAAAGCTGATGGTGAAGTGCCGGCAGAACTCCTTAACAAATAACGCCCCGGCTTCGAAAACAGCAATATTTTGTAAAAGGTTGACTTATGCCTATAATAACTTTGATTACAGCAAACTTGTTTGACAATTAAAAAAAATTTGACAATTAAAAAAACTACTTTGTAAAACAACTAAAAAGCAATAAATAAATTATTTCTAAAACATTTTTAAAGTTGGTGCCGAGTAAAATGTATAACATTATTAGGTCAATACTTTCCTAGCTACGATATAAAAGAGGATGGTATACAAAGTATAGTTGGCACCGACCTAAAAATGTTGCAGAAAATATCTATGTCTTGCTTTTTAGTTGTTCGACAAAGTCCTTTTTTTTGTCATAGACTTTTTTAACGTGCAATCTTGTAATTTTTAGCACTAATCCTCAATTATATTTCTGACTATTTAAAAAAGAGGTAGTGGACCTTAGGTTAAAATTATTCATCCAACAATCGCAAAAAAGTTTTTCAGCTATGAGATATTTAGGTACGTACTCGGCAGTACAGTTTATTTGGGGTTTGCATTGTTTCCTCACAAAGAGCTCTAATTATGTTGTTGAGCGATTCGAATAATGGAAATTGACTTTAGCATAACATAATACCTATTTATTTGTACAAATTGTATACAACATTACATTTAAAAAATGTGTAAAAACGCATCTAGTACAGCGAGGTTACTATACATTTGATGAATTCCTCAATGACAAGGTAGAATGGAAGCAGCCAGCCTCGCTCTCATCTCCCGCAAGATAGCAAAATGATTGTAAATGTTGATGTTGGAAAAGAGCAACTACTGAGTTTCTTGCCGGCTCTTCTCGGTAGAATCTGCTTTCCGAACCGGTGGTAGAGTCACACAAACATACATACTTGACGTTTCAAAAGTGCTTATAAAGTAGGCCTACTTGAAATAAATGAATTTGAATTTAACATATGTTTAACATATGTACATTACGTATATTCAACAGTATCAAACAAATGAGGGAAAATAATCGAAATTTTCTTACTATGAAATAAAATTGATTATGTTTAAAATAACTTCGATTCCGTGTTAACAAGTTGATAAATGTGTTATTGATCATCAAATGCAAATGTCATTGTATGACCATTATTTGGTGACACAATAACCCATATTAAATATTGCAAAATGCTTTTATTTTTAAATATTTTATTAAAACATTTTAATGAAACTTAAAACAGATTTAAAACGAAAGTATATTTTATCTTGTATCTTTTCAAACAAGTATCTTTAAATACATACTTTTTTTTTATTTAACTGTAATGGACTAGCGCTTGACAATAATCTCACCTGGGACTCGCTTGCCTAGTAGTTGCCTATACACTCTTGTTTTAAAGATACCCATGTTGTAAGAATTAGGAAGCACATAATTCGGAAGGGTGTTCAGAACCCCAGCCATGCGTATAAGAAAAGACGCAAATCTCTTCGTGCAAGTAGAAACTACATAAGGAAAACCCGCCCGGTGCCTGGCAGTGCGATGGTAGAATGGCGATAGGGGATGAGAACAAATAAACACAGGTTTAATCCTCACGTGTCATTACACCAGCAACCGTTTTAATACTGCTTGGTGGCAAAAATAAGCATGTCCTTCCCCGAACGGGCTCCGTCACAATAGCTTTACTATCTTCATTAATTTATGAATAAAGAACCCACAATAAACATCAATCCTCATTTGCTGTAATCCCTGAAAAATCTGTACGGTGTTGTTTTTAATTTCGACGGACGATTGGCGCAGTGGGCAGTGACTTCTGAGTCCATATAAATTATTCATCAGTTATCTTAGTACCCACTAAGATAACTGATGAATATTTTTATGAATAATATACATAAATACTTATAACATACATATAAACACCCAGATACTGAAAAACATTCACGTTCATCACACAAATATTGTCCAGTTGTGGGAATCGAACCCACGGCCTTGGACTCAGAAAGCAGGGTCGCTGCCCACTGCGCCAATCGGCCGTCAAAAAATATGACCTGATCGTGGGGTAACTTGTACGCTAGAGTTGACCATAATGTTCCAAAAGGCGTGTGAATTCTACCGATTCACCCTGGGCCACCATTGTGGGCTAGGGTCTAGAACCATCATCTCATTCTAGACCCGTACCCTTGTAATAACACAAGCTACGCTTACTTTGACTAGATGGCGGTGTGCGTATTGTCGTAGTATATTTATTTATTTATATCATCTTTATAGGTACTCCAAAGAAAAGATCTTTCAAAATGTTCTCTCTACATTTCACTGCGACACAAGAGCATCCTTAGGACGTGTTGACTTTCAATACATAAATATATCGACAAGCTTCTCTCTACCAATAAATAAATATACTACGACAACACACACATCGCCGTCTAGCTCCAAAATAAGCAAAGCTTGTGTAATGGGTACCAACATGACGGATGAATATTTTTATTAATAACTAGCCCCGGTGAACTTCGCACAGCCATACAATTATTGGGATGTATATTATATTTTAATACTTATTCTCCTATTCCAGACTAAGAGAAATCCAAAAAATGAATTACCTTTCATAAAAATTGGTCCAGCCGTTCTTGAGTTATAAATGGTATAACTAACACAACTTTCTTTTGTATATATAGATAAACATAAATATTGATATGCGCAGTGGGCAGCGACCCTGCTTTCTGAGTCCAAGGCTGTGGATTCGATTCCCACAACTGGAAAATATTTGTGTGTTGAACGTGTATGTATTTCAGTGTCTGGGTGTTTATGTGAATATTATGAATATTTATGTATATTATTACATAACAATATTCTTCAGTGATCTTAGTACCCATAACATTGACATATTTAATATAAGTGTAGCTAAGTTCCTAAATAATATTCATACAAATTAACTAATATTTTTGTAATGTACATCTGTAACTTGTATACGTTTTGGCTAGCTGTAAGTATACTAAGGATATAAATAAATAAATAAATAACACAAGCTACGCAAACTTTGGGACTAGATGGCAATGTGTATTTCCGTAGTTTATTTATTATTATTTCTTATAATATGCACATAAACAAAGAGCCACTGAAAAACATTCATGTTCATAACACAAACATTTCCCGGTTATGGGAATCGAACCCACAAGCCCATTGCGCCAATCGGCCTTACAATTTCAATGAATCATTTCTATGAATATAAATTTAGTTTGACCAACACACCATGCCACCTTGTGAACTAGCCTTTAACCTGCGGCCTAGTTTAATTAATAGACACAACACTAGTTACCATTCAGCCAGTTACCGCAGTGAACGTTTTCATTGCAAGCATTACCTTTATACCGGACGCGATAATTGAGTCTTCTAATTGCATCCCATTGTCGAGATTTCCATAAAATGCCGTTGAATGTATGCCGTCGATTATGCCTGGTCGTGTAATGAGGTAATTACTTTATAATTCAGTTCATACGAACACAAATTAGATGACTGCAGAAGGCTAATCTAACACCATTTTATTTAGACGGCCGATTGGCGCAGTGGGCAGCGACCCTGCTTTCTGTGTCCAAGGCCGTGGGTTCGATTCTTGCGACTGGAAAATTTTTGTGTGATGAACATGAATGTTTTTCAGTGTTTGGGTGTTTAAATGTTTATATATTCATAAAAATATTCATCAACCGTCATAGTACTCATAACACATGGCCTGCTTACTTTGGGGCTGGATGGCGATGTGTGTATTGTCGTAGTATAAAAAAAAAAAGTTGCGCGTAAAATGATAGTCAAAAGCCATTCTTGATTGAAGATGCTTTGCCGATACGATTTGGGTTATTTCATACAGGACTCAAACTTTTCTAGGGTTATCTATAAGAAACTGTTCCAGCAATAAGACCGCCTTTGCATACCAATGTTTGCAAAAATATATTACCTATTTAATTTGTATTATTTGTAACAAAGTTTGCATTATAATTTATTTATCTATCTGTCTAGAAATCCAGAAATAATTTGGACTCAGTTCAACAGTCTATTATAGCCCATTATTTTATACACTAAGATGGCTAATCAATATAACATACAAATATATTTATAATTTACTGATAAGCACCCAGCAGTTGTCAAAGATATGAGGAAAAAGGGGCGTTTGAAAAAGAACATTCTGGCTGAAGAAACGTTTCTTCAGCCTAAATGTACCAGTGTTTTAGTTAAAGCTTTCGGTCACTTTTAGCAGCTACTGTGTCTTAAGTTGAGGTAGCCAGAATGATCACCGAACTTTCTTGGAAGACTAAGAAGAATTTGTTTTCAGGTTTCCTTGTAAGTACTTTTGTGGCTAGGAAGGCTCTGACGTAGTTTAACAACTAGACATAACATTAGTTAGTATTCCACCAGTAGAACCGCAATGACCGTTTTTATTGCAAGCATTACCCTTTATACCGGACGTAATAATTGAGCCTTCTAATTGCAACCTACTATAGAGATTTCCATTAAACGCCGCTGAACGAAAATTCCTGGTTGTGTAATGAACTAATTACTTTTTAATTTACTCTTTGTCGCCACAAAATAGATTGGTGCAGAACGCCCGATACAACAGACGCACTCACACAAACCCGTGTTTACAGTGATCTCGGATCAAGTTAATTACTACCGTCGCATAAATCAGTACTATTTCAATATTGTTGTCGATATTACTTCAGAAATATAATCCTTACTAGGTGTTTACTATTATGTTACTCAACGTCGTTTCAACTAACCCATGCCAAAACTCAAGTCGATTGGTTTCTTAGGGTGTAAAGAAAGGACAAACAAACACTCAAACACACTGTCGTATTGTTTGTTTATTTAGTACCAAAAATTAAAATATGAGGCTCAGCGCCCACTCATCAGGTTATGGAAACAGGGTGGAACATCGTAGGACATATTCCTTGCATGCCCTGCGAGGATTCGCTTTGGTTATAAAAGTTCCCAACTACGATCAGGTGGGGCATCTACTTTACCGTTTAATATTACTAAAAAGACGGACACAATCTTCAAGCAAATTCGATGCTATACCAATCTATGCTTATAATGCATGCAAATTGCAATATATGCTTTAAATCTCAAATTGCGCTGTAATTCTGGATTTCCTTTAACAAAACTTCTGCCAACGTCTGAGCTAAAGTATTTTCCATACTCGAAAACGACTCCTCGATTGCGCGAGAGGAAATCTTGTACCTACTAAGGGTACTGAAGCATTGTGACAGGACATTTAAATTGAAATCTCGTATTAAGGCAGTATAGGACAGTCGGTTCTATTAATAATAATCAGATGTTAATATGTTTAACCGACTGACGCCTTATGGCCAGCGCTAATGGGGAAGTCAGGGCAGAGCATTGTGTGTGTGTAACTTAAATTCAATCGTAACCATTGGTAACAAGATACAGATTCTAATGCTAAGAGATCGACCTGGAAAGTCTCCTTCGGTGCCTCGGGGTCAAGATCTAAACATGATCTGCCCTGACATCTGCGGTGCACGAGTCCTTTACGTGCTCATCGAGGCACGAGGTTCGAACAACGCATAATAATTCCGGCGAGTTATTATACTTTTTTTGTTTCCATAATAGCCTAGTAGTGATAGCGCGCGCGCCTTAAACTTTTCTAAGTTATGTGCGTGCTAATTGAAAGTATCACTTGCTCTGACGGCGAGGGAAAACATCGTGAAGAAACCTGCATGCCTGGTATGTGGAGTCCACCAAACGGCGGACTACGGCCTTAATCCCTCCTCATTGTGAGAGGAGACCCGTGTCCTGTAGTGGGCCGGTAATGGGTCAATATGATGATGCAGCACGCCACGCTGGAATCAAAAGAGTTGAAAATGCTAATGCTATTGCTATTAAGCTTAACTCATCATCATAATGTCAACCAATGGACGTCCACTGCTGGATATAGTTCCAAATACCACTGTCTTCTGTGTTTTGGTCCAGCGGCTGCAACTCGTTTGATGTCATCGGAGGTCTACAAACTAGGTCGCGATTCCAGCACCTTGCTGGCTTAATTCGGAAAATTTTACTGGGTATCTTACGTGGTTAAATGTCTTATCACAATTTTATTCAAAATGGTCGGCCTATTTGACGGAATCATAAGTATACGCCTACAAGTTGGCGCGTTCGATTAAGCAAAATTAAATCCAAAAATAAAATGGTAGTCAATCTCACTGCAAACCCAAATTGGCTTTCACGTTGCGCTTGACTCGTAATTCAAGAGTAAAACAAAATTTAAAGCGAGATATTAAGCAAAGGAAATTAAATTAAAAAAGGATTATTGGAAATTTTGAATTTCCGGAAATTAATTTTGCGGCAGTAAAAGAAAAACCGGTACCGCCGCTTAATTTTTATTTGCTTCCGTTTCTTTTGAAATACCGGGTGGAGCGTAAAACGGGGGATAGCTTCGAAAAATGGAGTATGGAGGGAGAATTTTGAAATCGCCTTAGTTGTTCCACTATTTCATATAAACGCCAAAGGCATGCACGGAATAAATCTTGTTTGAACCGCAAGACTGCGATACGATTGATCACAAATCGCGTAAGGTAGTTATTACTTGAACGTTTTCCATAGTTGTCGCCTCCATACGATTATTAACAAATCGTGTAAGGTAGTTCTTACTTTTCCGTTTTCCAGTGTTTTCGTATCTTCTATTAGGTATGTTCAACAATTATATATACTTTGCCTCATTAACTGTCATTATTTACTTTAGCTAGGTAATATGGGAACGCCACTAGTATTATTTTTTAAGCAAAATTCAAACCAACAAAATAATAAATAAGCTTAAACTATCAATTTGGATATTATTATTTTTAGTTATTTACTTTTGTTTTTATTATATTACTAATCTTGGAATAAATAACTAATATCAGTCGCGTAGCAAGGCTAAACCAAAGTGGCTCCTAGCACTTATAGTGGGCTCGCGTGACGATCAGATCGTAGTATAACAGCAGAATAAGCTCGAAAAATCAAAAACCCTCTTAAAAGACATTTTAAAGGCAAAGCAAGGAGCCAAGATCACGTGGAGATTCAAATTAAAAATAATATTCGAATATACTCCTCATACTAAATACCTCACCATTAAGATATATGTCCCTATACTTGCATCGTATTCCTTAAAATATGTCGTCAAATTGGTCCTGGAAATAGGTACTAAAGAAAAGGACCCTTCCTATTACCATCTTGTCTCAAATAATCCCGAGGTGTAAAAGCCCTTCGGTTCGCGAATTTGCTTTACATTTTCCTTTAATACACGCCCCTTTCCGGTATGGCGTGATAATATACAATGCCTCTTATAAGCTGACAGAATTCCAAACCGTGTAATACGAGGTTCACTTATGGAACTTACAAAGATCTGTTTTCTTAGAAATGCAGCAGCATTTACGGCTACGCGCTCTTTTATTGGAAAATCAGAAAACCTATAGCATCTGTCAATGTGTCCTCCGTCGTTTTGTATGCCAACCTCGTTTCTACGAATCTTTTTTTTTTCCACTTTAAGTTAGTGATTAGCAGCCTAAGATGGTAGGGGGCTAACCTGTTAGGAAGTATAGCAGTTATATTAAACTCATATGTCTAATCGCTTTCTATGCGACATCGTACCGGGACGCCAGTCGCTTAGCGGTACGTCTTTATCGGTAGGGGGTAGCTAGCCACGGCCGAAGCCTCCCACCAGACCATACCGAAAACCAATTAAAAGAATTATTGATCTACATTAATTAAACCACTGACTTCAAGACAAAACTCCAGACACTCGCGCAAGGTCTTCATTACTTTCACCAAGGGTTGTCTGGAAGAGATTGCTTTAGCAATAAGACCGCCTTTGCATTCCAATATTTGTAAAAAATTAGATACTAAAATGACATTTGTGTTGTTTCTTATTTTTGTGCAATAATGTGTTTTATTTATCTATACATAATCCGACCTCCCTGGCGCAACGGTGACCGCCGTGAATTTAAGTAGGAGGTCCCGGGTTCGTTTCCCGGCACTTTATAATTTCGGAATTTTCTCTGTTCTTGTGTGAAGCTTTGGCCATGGCTGGTTACCACCCTACCGACAAAGACGTGCCGCTAAGCGATTTAGTGTTCCTATGTGATATCGCGTAGAAATCGATTAGGGTATGTAGATAATAGGAAATAATAAATATACTCTAATATTATGCGTAAAACTCTTATGAGTATATGTTTTACACCTTTTAAATGTAATACTTTTTTTCTTGTACTTTCGATGAAATACAAAAAAAGCTAAATAAAATTTAATATTAGACTTATTTCAATTGATTTTCATGACATATAACGGTAATTTTTAACATAATTTTATGGTTTAACAATTGGCTGAGTAATTATTAGATATTATAATAGATTTATGAACTTGACGATCTTTAATAGTAACTAATTATTCTGACATCTGATACATATTTCTAATAACACTAATTAGAATCCTAAGACAGAATGTGTGTATTTGTAATAATTAAAAGAGTCAAAATGTTTCTTATTGCTACGCCCTCACAGGGAATGGATGCCATTAAATGAATAAATACCATACTCCTTAACAGGTTAGCCCGCTACCATCTTAGACTGCATCATCACTTACCACAAGGAGAGGTTGTTGAGGGCTAACTTATAGTTTTAAAAAAACTATATTCATCCATTCATCAGCAAACATAAAACGTAAATAGTATGTATGAACTTGTTATAAAATATCTTTGGCTATACTTTCTATAGCAATGGGATTATGTCCCTACCTACAAGATGGTACTTAAAAGTAAATAAACTATATTAAAGAATGTTTTGAAGTTTCTTAAAAAATGCAAAGAAACTTTTTCCACAACGTAATAAAAATACCCATCAATGGTAGCGTTAAACGTATAACGCAACCTTGTTGGAAATCGCATTAGAAGTTCAACTTCAAAAAAAAATTTAAATATCAATTAAGCGCCGACTGGGCTCGTTAATTTTGGTACAATCAACAATTTAAAATGCTTACGGGAATGAGCAAATTAGAAAGGCACAATTAACAAAATAGCGCATAATTATAATTTCTCTCACAGGAATTCTCATTGTTCTTTGGCGAAATAAGAAATATTCGTAAATCATCCACTAACTTTTGCCTTGTGTTAAATTGCACGGTAAAATTTTAACTAAAAATTTTGTCTGCTATTTAAATAAAAATAATTGTACAGTGTAATGTAAGAATGAATGAATCAATATACTTTTATTGCACACCACAAAAAGTACATAGAAAAAAAAGAGAAGTAAAACAAAACAACGTATACAATTTGGCGGCATTATCGCTTCAGGCAACGACGGAATGACGAAGATAAAAAAAGGTACAGAAAATAGTTAGGTGGTGCATATATACATATACCCATAAAATAAATATTTTATTACTTAAATATAACTAAATAAATATACTACGACAATACACACATCACCATCTAGCCCCAAAGTAAGCGTAGCTTGTGTTCTGCGTACTAAGATAGCTGTTGAATATTTTTATGAATATAATACATATAAATACTTATAATATACAGATAAATACCCAGACACTGAAAAACAATCATGTTCATCACACAAACATTTTCCAGTTGTGAGAATCGAACCCACGGCCTAAGACTCAGAAAGCAGGGTCGCTGCCCACTGCGCCAGTCGGCCGTCAAATATGTTATATGTAGTTTCATGCCTCGTAGGTGAAGTTGTTTTTTTGATATGTGCTGCTGGAGACGAATGCAAAATATTAACGTCTTCTTAGACCAGGGCGCGTTTGGAACCCTCGTGCTTTAGTTATAAGTTTACGAATGTAGTTAACGCCATCGCTACTCACTATTATGTATATAATCAAGTGTAGGTAAACACTAATAAAATTATAATAAATTATAAGGAAAAATATGACTTTGATTTTTAACGTTGAGCTTGCAAACTCGACTATCCACCATCTGCGGAAAACATTCGAGTAATCCGGAAAGACTCGAGCAGTATTGTAGACTCGGGCAGCGGTCCTGCTTTCTGAATGAGGAATGCACAGATTTAAGAACATACGGAATCCTCATTCAGACATTTATGCAGTGCATTGTGTCCAAAAAAAGAGAAGACGCCCCGAGCACCTTTCACTTCACACACGCGGAATGTTGCTAACTCACAAACTTTTCCAATTTTCCTCATTTTATGGTAAACGATTAGAACATTAGAAGAATCCTCATTCAGAAATTACTGTTTGCAGTGCATTGTTTCCAAAAACAGAGAAGACGCCCCGAACACCTCTAACTTCAGACACGCGGAATGAATGTTGCTAACTCAGAAACTTATCCAATTTTCCTCATTTTATGGTACACGCTTAAAACATTAGAAGAATCCTAATTCAAAAATTACTATATGCAGTGCATTGTGTCCAAAAACAGAGATGACACCCCGAACTCCTCTAACTTCAGACACGCGGAATATTGCTAACTTACAAAACTTTCAGATTTTCCTCATTTTATGGTAAGCGTTTCGAACATCAGAAAATTTTCATTCAGACTTTACTATATGCAGTGCATTGTGTCCAAAAACAGAGAAGACGCCCCGAGCGCGTTTTACTTCACACACGCTGAATGAATGTTGCTAACTCAGAAACTTATCCAATTTTCCTCATTTTATGGTACACGCTTAGAACATTAGAAGAATCCTAATTCAGAAATTACTATATGCAGTGCATTGTGTCTAAAAACAGAGATGACGCCCCGAACTCTTCTAACTTCAGACACGCGGAATATTGCTAACTTACAAAACTTTTCAGATTTTCCTCATTTTATGGTAAGCGTTTTGAACATTAGAAGATTTTCATTCAGACATTACTATATGCAGTGCATTGTGTCCAAAAACAGAGAAGACGCCCCGAGCACGTCTTACTTCACACACGCTGAATGTTGCTAAATCACAAACTTTTCCAATGTTCCTCATTTTATGGTAAACGTTTAGAACACTAGCGGTAAAATAATGAGTGTCAACTGGTGAATGAATAATCGTCTATTTGAGAAACACTGCTAAAGTGGAGTGGTTTTGATACTTCAATATTAGTCGCGTACACGGATTCTGTTTGTTCTTAGTTCTGTGGACGAATGTGATGTTCAGAAAGTTTGCATCCCTAGTCGAAACAAACCTGGTATTGTGTTCTTTTCTAAAAAGAATATTCAGTACCAACATGTAGATATGAAATTGGCGGTCTCAACGGAAATCTTAAACCGTCGGTCCCAGTTATTACGAGTAGAGTTTACCTTGTAATAATAGTAGTTAAAGTCCACCAACTATGTCCAGAAGTGTGACATAAATGGGCGGCGGATGATGATCTAATGTCATCCAGATTTTTAAACCATTTTACAAATTGACTCCAGTTCCAGAGGTTAGAGCGCTAAAACAAACAAACTCTTCACCTTAATTATTATTTTATAAATATAGATATCAAAAAGAGACTACCGAATCAAAATCCATTCAGTAATTTATTATTGAGGTCATAATGCGATATGCGTTTCCGATATATCCCATATGCTAATTATATGTCCGGGATAAAAAGTATCCTAATATATTGTCATTCTTCAACATATAAACTATCTATTTGCAAAACAAAAAATAACTCATCTAGATGCTCCGTTGCTGCGTAATTGAAGAAGTAATCAACAAAGGCATTTTCATAATATAAATAAGATTAAGAACCTAGCTGTAAATCTTAGAAAAATAAACATTTAAACTGCTTTGGAATTTTTTATAACGTATTTCACATTATTAAAATTTCTTCAGCATTGAATAACGTCTTTTCAATCTGAAAATGGAATAAAATTATTTACTTCAAAAAGAACAGTAATTCTATAGAGCCTAAAAATATGGGTGACCCATTTTGACCGCCATTTTTTTTTCTCTCGCACGAAACTTTACAGTTTAACATATAGTATTTTCCTTTATCTAGAATGTTTATTTATTAATAGAGTTGTTTTATGTTGAAATAAAATAATTGAAAATAAAATTAATTTCGTAAAAAGTTGGAGGGTCGTTTAAGAAATTTAAATCATCAATACTAAGAATCGATTGTACATTTTCTTATGAAAATTAAGCTTAATTTGCTATACTCCGCGAAAAGCAGAGTCTGTAAGTCTGTAATCCTTATACTCCACACCAAACAGATATTCTGCAATGTGTACTATGCACGTTTCACTCCTAAACCGGAGCATCCTCAGGAGATGTTGACTTTACAGTGGTGTGGAGTATAAGGATTGAAGAAATTATAAATTACACCATACAGATTCTCCTGCTTTTCGTGGAGTACAGCAAATTAAGCTAAATTTTCATAATATATCATAGATTTAGGCAAAGTAATGCCTGTTTCTATCCAATATGGACGTTTTCTAATTAATTTAAATTTGAACGCTTTTAATATGTTTTTGTAGTGAATGAAATTCTTTATGAAAGCCTGGTTATCGGCTCTTAACTATAACAGATTGTCATATAACCCAAGTTCTTGAATGTGTATGCACTGTTTATAAAAAATTAAGCAATAAATGGGAAAATCCTTTTGTAGAGCACTGGGTTGTTACCTACACGAAGTGCTCAAGAGGGACCTTAATTAGGAGATATTTATATTTATATGTTCGGCCAATTGTTTTAATTTATAAAATATTAAATAAGATCATTGTTACTAGCTATGGAATTTTCCGCATTAACTAGACTGTGATATGGTGTTAACAAAAAAAACCA
This sequence comes from Pararge aegeria, assembly GCF_905163445.1. NCBI lineage: Eukaryota > Metazoa > Arthropoda > Insecta > Lepidoptera > Nymphalidae > Pararge > Pararge aegeria. Next base: position 2,699,511 of record NC_053189.1, read on the forward strand.
GGCTAAGTTTGTCGCAGGCTTAGACCAGGGCGCGTTTGGAACCCTCCTAGCTTTAGTTTTAAGTTAACGAATGCAGTTATCACCATCACTAACATTACTGTAACATGTTAAATGCATGAACGCTTCATAAGTGCCTGTAATAAGGTCTACATGACTTATACATTTTTGAATTTGAATTTGAATTTATTGCTGTGTTTTATGTATATTGCGTTTTATTCATTAACTATATTTTTTTTTCATTTTAATTCTTTTATTATATGTACATTAGTTGAAACTTACGTTTAAAATAAACTAGCAGCCTTGGTAGCATCATTTGTTTAAATTCATGTAAATATTGTATCTATCTGTTTTTATACCTGAATTATTGTTATTGTGATTTATTACTTATGTAGGAAACACCCCCTTAACCCTTTCTCATTGTGGGAGGAGACTCGTGCCCTATAGTGGGCCGGTAAACCATTGATCTGATGATGTTGATGAATCTATGAAACATCGTCAGTATAAATTATCCCGACTTGGATAAATAACATAAATGCTAACTACATTAGCTATGTGTTATTTTTTGTAACTATAAATTTAACAGTAACAGTAAAATTTGTTTAGCGGATTGAATGTGCTGCACTATGTCTTGGCTCTGATATCCGGATAATATCTATCTTCTATACTTCTACTAAAACTGTAACTGGTCGAATTATGTACATTGAAAATGAATTCTTTTTAATTTTTTTGGAGACCATCTAGAAGGATTGGATCGTAAATAGCAGGAAATGTATTAAAAGTCCTCACAAGAAGCCACAATCGTATGTTTAAATATTATGTTGAATGAAGCTTTATTTTAGTATTTCATATGTGTGTTTAATATCATAGGTTTGTATTTTTGGCACTAATCACTTGGTTAGGTATCTGATTTATTGAGGAAGGATGTAGACTATAAAGCAATAAGCTACGGTCCGTAATTAGCGCGGGTAAAGCCGCAGGGCACAGCTAATAGCAAAATAAGTCAGAATAATTGGTTTTGTTTTTTGCTTTAACGTGCTAATGCAACACACATAAGCGCGTTAAAACGCTAAGCAAAAACGAAGTAATTACGTCAGGGCGATACAACGCGAAGGGATTGTGTGAAACAACAGATAACATTTTGTAGGAAAATAAAAAACTTAATTGAAGTTTGAAAAGAACAAAGCTACCCATTAAAGATAAGAAGAACTACTATGATTAATGCTTATAATGTATTTCGCAGTATTAAAAAAATAATATATGGTGGGTTTCAAAAAATCTATTATGCCTATAACTTTAATAATGATAAAACCCAATTCCTAATATGCCAAATTTTGTAATATACATGCTTTGCTATAAACATTCTCCATTTAAAACATACTTTTTATGCAACAAGTCATTATAATAATGACTATTCAATACGAAAACTATAGTCAATAAATGTATGAAAAAAAATAAAATTTATAATGCATAAGCATATTTTAGTATCGCTCGCTATATTAAAACTACCCAAAATCGAAACTTGTTTTGATACATTTTGCATTAATGAAGACGTCCTTAAATTCATATGGTCTATTTGCCCGAAGAAAAACCTAATGAAACTGTTTATAGCGTTTTATTAATACGAAAATGGAATAAGACAAATCGGTTGAAAAAACACTAATTACATATTCAAAAAACGTAGAGCGAAATTGCTGTCACGACTTCTCTCGCCACTTACCTTGGAAAAGGAACAAAAATATCGATGAAAACGTTATAATTCCATTCAACACCATCTTGACCACATACACAGCACAACACTATTTAACGAGTTAAAATTTAAATAGGGTTCGATATTCAAAAAAAATATTTCAAAACATCGTAAAATCGCGCGTTAAAATGGACAAGTTCGTATTTCATCCACGCGTCCTTCCTCTACGCCGGACGAAACACTACTGAAATGATAGCCAGTGCTGCCTGAAGGATCTCACTACAGCGTCAGATTTTACCGGCAGTCCCGGCTACAATAGCAATAACAGTTAGGATACTGCCTAATTCCAATACACGTAATGGTAATTTTTATTGGCTGTGGCATTTGTAACATTCGGAACGGTCCGTTTGAACCCGTTTAAACGACCTTCTGCTATGTTTTACCACTGATTGTTCTGCATTTACGTATTCTACGGGCAATAGGTATATTCATGTATTTCATTCAAAGTCAAAGTCAATTATTTCTTTATTGAAATAGGCACATAGATGGCACTTTTGATGCGATGATTATATACAAGATGTGTACATAACAGTGAGTAGTTATGGCGATAAATACAATCGTAAACTAAAAACTAAAGCTACGAGGGTTCAAAACGCGCCTTGGTCTAAGAAGAAGCCCACAACAAACTTAGCCGGGTGTTATTTTTTTATCACCATCTCACATTGTCATTAGAAAATATCTAAGAAGCAACCTGGTTAGAGCAATTGTTCACACCCAAGCTTTTTTATCGTTTACGTAAACCTTTATCCTATAATAGGACTTTTCTATAAGCTTTCGCTTAATAAAAACTTTGAACTTTTTTAGTGACATCCCCAAGATATCAACAGGTATTTATTTTAAATTAATTGCTTATTTTGTGTAGTCTAGTGTACTATCCTACAAGTTTATTTTTGCTTCTAACGTTCAAATTATTGCAGTCACATTTGCAGTCATTATTTATATATCTATAATAACACTATTTCATACTGAAAATTATAAAGGGTTACCAAGATAAAAGACATTTGTTTTCGCGTTTTCGTATTGATGAAATTTAATTATATACCATAATATGACAAATATCACACTTAAGGCATACAAGAGTTACAAGTATCAGCCTGATTTGAAGAAAATATTATAATGGTATATAACATTAAGAAGAAGCGGTGGTAGCCCTGTGGGTAGAAGCTCGACTTCCCTTTCGGGGGACCGAGTTCGAATCCCAGCATGCATCTCTAACTTTTCAAAGTTATGTGCTTTTAAGCAATTAAAATAGCACTTGCTTCAACGGTGAAGGAAAACATCGTGAGGAAAGCTGCATCCCTGAGAGTTATCCATTCTTCTGCATCTATATATTTTATTGTAGGTATATTATATGTATATATTATATTATTATATATAGGTATATATGCATGTTTATTTAAATGCACCACCTACCTCTCTTCTCGAGCTGTTTTTAACGCCTTTGGTTGCCTGGAAGAGATCGATATGTAGCGATAAGGCCGCCAAATTGTATACTTTTTTTTTTTATTTTTACTTATAATTTTACTATATGTTTATGTGGTGTACAATAAAAGTGTATTCATTCATTCATTCATTATCCATAATGTTCTCAAAGGTGTATGGAGTCTGGCGCTGTGCACTGGGCAAGCGTCGTGGACTACGGCCTTTACCCCTTCTCATTGTGGGAGGAAACCGGTGCCCTGTAGTTGGCCGATAATGGGTTGATATGATGATGATAATGTAAGATTATATCTCTTTTTTGAGTGAGATTTACTATCTTTGGTGTTATTGATTAAAAGTAACTCGGTAGCTGGAAGTAACATTACAGTGTTCTTATGTAATTATTTTTTTATTTCCTTAAACTTATAGCTACAAGATGGCTCCAATCCATCCATCCATCCAATCGGCTTGATTTGAGGCATAGAGTTAGGTGAAAGGACGGAGAAGTAACATAGGGTGCTTTTTATCTCGGGAAACCAAACGGTTCCCACGGGATTTGTAAGAAACTGTTATAAAAGCAGACGAAGAGACACGGGTAACTGCTTAACTAAAAATAAAACAAAGTGGCAACAGACAGTGCAGTGATGATATTAATGGTTTAGTTGGTTTAGACGGCCGATTGGCGCAGTGGGCAGCGACCCTGCTTTCTGAGTTCAAGGCCGTGGGTTCGATTCCCACAACTGGAAAATGTTTGTGTGAAGAACATGAATGTTTTTCAGTGTCTGGGTGTTTATATGTAAATTATAAGTATTTATATTATTCATAAAAATATTTATCAGTTATCTTAGTACCCATATCACAAGCTACGCTTACTTTGGGACTAGATGGCGGTGTGTGTATTGTCGTAGTATATTTATTTATTTATTATTTATTATTATTTATTAGTATTTGCTTAATATTATAAAACAGAATTCTTTTTTTTTTTTTTAAATATATAGACAAGTGCTTGACTGCAATCACACCTGATGGTAAATGATGATGCAGCCTAAGATGAAGCGCGCTTGCCTAGAAGATGCCTATTCACTCTTGATTTGAAGGTACCCAGATTATAGGTATCAGGGAAGACGGAAGATGGGAGAGCATTCCAGGCCTTTGCGGTGCGGATCAGAAAGGAAGAAGCAAAACGCTTCGTACGTGTTGATGGTATTTCAACAACGTAACGGTGCAGATTCTTTCGGTGCCTCGCAGTACGATGGTAGAAAGGTGGTTTGACCAAATCGAATCTAGACTACTTATTGAACAAGATATTATTTAGTATTTCCCATTTTTTTAATTCCACAGTTATAATTGTGTACGAAGGTAAAGGTTTTTAAGTGCAGCGAAATATCAAATGAAACACTTCTATGAATCCAGAATTGGTGCCCGTTGAAAAGGAGGTCTTGAGTTCGATTCCGGGACGAGGCAATTTCAGAATTTATAATGTCTGCATTTTTTCTCGTCTGGTCTGGTGGGAGGCTTTGGCCGTGGCTCGTGACCCTACCGAAAAAGACGTGCTGTAAAGTGTTCCGGTGCGATGTCACGTAGGAATCGATTAGGGATATGACTACCATACTCCCTTAAAGGTTAGCCCGCTACCATTTTAGACTGCATCATAACTTACTGCCAGGTGGCATTGCAGTCAAGGGCTTGTGGCGAAAGGCTTGCGACTGGCGTATAACTTGCAATCTTTGTTGTAATTTTTGTATTTTTTTGTGTCTTTATTTACGTGAGATATCGTATGTGTCGTAATGACCCAGCCAAACACGGTAACTTCCATGGCACACGTTTCCAGGTAACAACAAATTTGTCCCCCACCTAATTCATCCCCCGGGTTTTTAACTTTGTTGTAGGGTTTTCCCACTCCAAGTGTGGTGTCTATTTGTTTGTTTGACGGCCTAGATAGCGTCATGCCGTTTGTGTGACGGCGTAGGCTTTAATTAAATTGCCAAAACACGCGGATAGAAAACAAAACCAACTTCAAAAACCATCACAAAGTTTTTCAAAAGATATCTATGAAAGGTAATACTAACAAAGTATAGTATTACGGAATGACGTTGATTTTCATTATCAAGAATGAAAGCTTTTGTTTAGGAGTGCAACGCTGAAAGGCTTTTGTTCTTTTTAAGTAACTTTGTAGTATTAATATTAGCTTCGGCACAGACAATGAAGACATTGTAACAGAGGTCATGAAAAGACTTTTAAATGAGCTTTTTCAGTCGGCGTCGTCAGGATGAATTTGGATACAGCTGTGTATTTGGAGTCCAATGGTGCGATTGCGTAGGATTGTCTATCGATGATTTGTATATGAACACATACACAAAGTAAATATACATAATATTATATATTATGTGTATTAACATATGACTAAATATGAAGTTGTATGTATATATAATACACTAGCTGTTGCCCGCGACTTCGTCTGCGTTTGATTTTGTTTTTATCGTATTCAGTATTGCGAAGCCTTAAATGAGTACATGTGACTATCAATTAATTATAGACAAATAATTTGCAATAAAATAAAATTGCGACTATAATTAAATATCTAAGCTATCCTATCTCTTAAGTTGGAGCAGACTGCTCACGGTGTGCCAATTTAATTTAAAATCGGTTAAGTAGTTTAGGAGTCCATCGCGGACAAACATCGTGACAGGAGATTTATATATATTAAGATATAGAAGGTCTGCCTGATGTACACAGTGATTTGTCTATCAGCAGCGTGACAGGCTTGCGACAGGCGTAAATCTTGCAACCACTGCTGCCAAACGTCAATTTTCCATACAATTAATAAACAGAAGTGACGTTTGACTGCAGTGATTGCAAGATTTACGCCTGTAAATAAATATACTACGACAATACACATATCGCCATCTAGCCTCAAAGTAAGCTTAGCTTGTGTTATGGGTACTGAGAGAGCTTATGAATATAATACTAAATAATATAAAAAATATTTCTTTATGAATATAATACACATAAATACTTATAATATACAGATAAACACCCAGAAACTGAAAAACATTCATGATCATCACACATACATTTTCCAGTTGTGGGAATCGAACCCACGACCTTGGACTCAGAAAGCAGGGGTCGCTGCCCACTGCGCCACTCGGCCGCCAAATGTGGCAAGCCTGTGGCGAGATACGTATACCCCTACCGGTCATTCTTAACGATATTCAAATTCATTGAATTGACTACGCCAGTGATAAGAAAATTATAATAAAACTACTCCAAATTCATCAGAATTCCCACTACCCACAACATACAACTTAAACTCGACAAAGGATGCGGGTGTGCCAAACAATTAATATTAAAAAAAAAATTATATTTTTTTATCACTACTTTTTATTAAGTACCTATTTCTACTAAAAAAAAAATGAATAGTAGACATTAGGCAGATATACTGGGACACTGTTGTAAGTTGGTTTTAGTACGCTCCCTAAATCTTTAATATTTCTTAGGTTTTCTATTGTTTCTTTTGTGTATTATTGAATTCTTTATTGCACACAGCAATAAAGAATTCAATAAACTATTACACTTAAATTCTCTTGAAACTGTTCTAGCAACCCTGGAGTATTACAAAAAAGCCTTGCTCGTAAATTGAGAATATCTTTTATGAGATTAATAACCAAAAAATACCTAACCGAAAATAGTTCATATACTTAGGCCGGCCGCACACTTGCTTCTATGATTCAAGCAACTAGTTGCTTCACTCGATTACATTCTATTCCCATCGCACATGAATTTTAGCCAAGCGCGGTAGCTTAAAATTCACAGAGTTGCTTACAGGCGCTTTCAAGTGACTTTTTCTACTTCATTCACAGATAAAGAGTTCAAATTATTTCAAACTAAGCAAACATGCATATAATCTTTTTTATTCCGGTCTCGGGTTTTTATACCCGTTTATTGGATAACACAATTGCTTTTTATACAAATTGTTACATGCACCAGAGTGTATTATTTTGTTTTCTATAATTTTTTGCAGAAATCAAGATATACACCTGCGGGTTAACATCAGTTGCGTAGTATCTAATGTAGCGTTTGCAACCGCCTGATCAAAAAGTCGTTGGCTAATGTTCGGCCAGCCTTAAATCATAAATGGCTTTTTACCCGAACAAACAAGTGTGATATTATCGGTGTGGGCACACTTCCAATCGTCATTTACTTTCCCTTCGTAATAAATAATCTTTATATCTTTTTATTGCTACCTACCAGCTACCAATTTTTTTAACTCTCGCACAAAAATAATAGAGTTATAAATAAAAATAAATTAACCCTTAAAAAACAATCCTAACGTTCAAATTAGCATAAATAAAGAACCCGTGCACTTTTTTTGATGTGCAAGACATTTTTAATCCCGTCTAAAATTGCAGAGGTCCTCAAATCAGTAGTTATTTTTATATTGTTTTTGCGAGCTTCTTTGTCTGTTACTTTGCTTTGTAGGTATAACTGTTATGTTACGTTGGTTTGTTATTATTACTTAAATATTATTAAAATAAAAGCACAAAAGGCGGCCTTATCACTAAAAGTGATCTCTTCCAGGCTACCCTAACTAACGGAATAATGCAATGTGCATAGATTTATGCACTGAAAATACGTAGATAGTTAAATAAAATAATAAATACACATACGTACATATATACATAAATACACATAACATAAATAGCTTGGCAATTAATAAAACCATTATAAATAACAAATCTTAACGAAGAATTAAGCAAAGTAAAACCCCAATTTGAGTATGGCTGAGCTTGCTGATCTCCACGCAATTTTTCAATTTTTTGTGACAGCGCTGCGCAGAGACTATCAAAAAATATTTTTTCTTGTTCAGAAAGAATGCCTCGAAGCGCACCTTTTTAGCCCTGATCTAGTAAATAAGATTCCAATCAAACATTTTTTTTTTAAATCGCTTTAATAGACAAACATAAAAAAGGCAACCAAATTAAGAACCTCCATTTTTACACGTCGGTTAAAAAGTACATATTATTTTTACAACGGCTGTATAAAACGACGGAATGGAAGACCGTCCTACTTAGAGCTTCTGGCATTTTCTAAGTTGGTATTTAAAAAAAAAAGATTAAGAATGTCTAGATTACTTTTCTACTAGAATTGGCTGAGAATAAGCGGAGTGAGATAGTTTTACAAAAAGCTTTAATCATAGTCTGCTCTTGTACTTACTTATTTACTTAGAGCTTGAGGCTACGTTTTTTTTTTTGAATGCACTAATCTCTAAAACTACCGGTCGGATTAAAAAGTCTAGTTTACATGATAGCCCAATTGTTCATGACTGTTTTTAGATAATACCACCGGTTACAGCCAAGTGTTTAAAACTTCAGCTCCATTTTGGGGGGACAACAATACACATGAGTGTATTGTCGCGCACACATGTGTATTGTCCAATCTAGCCATCTAGCCCCAAAGTAGCGTAGCTTGTGTTATGGGTACTAAGATTTCTAGCGAATATTTTTATGAATAATATACAGATTAACACCCAGACACTGGAAAACATTCATGTTCATCACACATTTTCTAGTTTTGGGAATCAAACCCACAGCCTTGGAAACAGCGAGCAAGATCGCTGCCTGCTGCGCCAATCGACCGTCATAAATGGAACATAATATGTTCATACATATATACATGGGCCGTTAACCACACTCCCGAAGTCGGGTAAGAATAAAATATACAATATTCTCCAAAGTTAGACTTTAAGACCGGATGGATGCCGATGAAAAATCGCAGTGTTTTATTAAATTTAAAACTCTTCATATTTGACTTAATATGAAACTTTCATATAATAAAGACGTAAGAAAAGAGAGAAACTCATCAAGTTTCGCTCAAGAACTAGGCAGCGCGTGAAATAAAACTTCTTCTAACAATATTCATGAAATTTTGTAAAGGTCAGCTCAGACGGGCGACGTGGTTGCATCTAATTTGACATTATCAGCTACAGTGCACTGCGCTAAGAACAGGGCTCACACAAAAGTCTAAAACAACTATTGCGTCCTGCTTTTATATAATAACCCAAAATACTACCTTTTAAGTAACACAATGTCTTTAAAAAAAATTACCTACTGTATTTATTTTTATAATTTATTTTAATATCGAAACTCTTACTTCCGAAAAATTGTAGTTCTTATTTTAGGGGCACCACCACAGTGGCGTGCATAGAAGGTATGCAGACGATAGAAAATGAAGAAAATCTCCGAGTACGAGGTATAAATACTAAGGTAGGGTAGGCTAATATAACTCTTACAATGCCTATCCCTAAGTTTTTTTATAACTCGTACTAGAGATTTTCTTTATTTTATATCATCTGCATACTCTGTGCATACCGTCTATGAATGCCAATGGCACCTTAGTATCTTGAAAAATTGACGAAAACATAACTTTAAGCGGTGGTATTACCCTGTACTCAGCCAACCAAAGTATTGATTCATGATTGCAATTATTTATAGTTACTCTGGTACTGGGAAAACTTTTTGCTGCCACTTCGCCCGTCTGCGCCGATCCTAAGGTTGTGTCCACATTACGTTTGACCGCCTTGTATCATAATCGGCTGGCAGAATATGTGACACGGTGTGTAGACTGCTGAAGTGTTCAACGGATTTTTTTTTTATTTTTGTTAATTTCTACCTTTGCCATATTTGTTTTGACTATCGTTTTTTTGTGCACCCGTAACCCCTTTAAACCTGGCATGGGTCCAACGCGTCTTCATGAAAGAATTAATCTATGGACCGGATCTCATCAATACGTTTAACTTCGAGATAATCCTCCGTGGGAGCAGAATTGTAATAAGGAATAAACACTAAAGTTTAATTGGGTATATGAGATTATGGGTGTTTGAGTAATGCATAAATGCTATATAATTTATAAATAAATATTCATGTTAAGTATTACACATACATATATATAGACGAGAGCTTGACTGCAATCACACTTGATGGTAAATACTGATGCAGCCTTAGATGGAGCGCGCTTGCCTAGAAGATGCCTATTCACACTTGATTTGTAGGTACTCATATTGTAGGTACTGGGGAAGCTGGAAGGGCATTTCCAGATCTTTGCGGTGCGAATCAGAAACGAAGATGCGAAGCGCTTCGTACGCGTCCGCTGTATATCAACCACGTGGAGATGCAGATCCTTACGGTGCCTCGCGGTTCGATGTTAAACAGCTAAGGGGGGAACTAGATCAAACAGTTCTTTAGTACACTCTCTGAAATATATCTTATAGAATACCGAAAGGCAAGCAATCTTATATGTTAATACATAGAAACTCCAGCCAGATAGGGTGTACAGCTCAGCACATGCCCTATACTGTATATGTTGTAATATTATTCCTAATTAGTTTTTATTAGTTACTACCTGTTGCCCGAGTTCTTGGTCCGCGTTTATAACAGTTTTTTACAAGTTATGAGAACCGTTTCTTTTCCTGGAACAGCAATTTTTTTTTTAATTTCTATTCAGAGAAGAAATAAAGGAGAGTTTCTTTCTGTACAAATAATATGATTATTCCCTAAAATATCCATTGGAAATGTTGTTTTTCGGAGTAAATATAAGTAATTCAAAATTTATTTATTTCAAGTAGGCCTAAATAATAAGCACTTTTGAAACGTCAAGTCAGTCTGTTTGTAGTGACTCTACCACCGGTTCGGAAGGCAGATTCCACTGAGAAGAGCCGGCAAGAAACTCAGAAGCCTATGTTACTCTCTATAATATCAGCTTTCTCCATGACAAAATCAAATCGATTGGTTGCTTACTTGAGGCGTTTAGGAATAACAAACAAACAAAAAAACACACATGCATGACATGGGCATGGGCATGGGCTCTGGCATTGTGAAAGGAACTGATTCCGGGAATTTTATAACAACTAGCTATATTCGTTGTGTGTTGTGTTTTTTTAGTTAATATATAAATGGTTTTGTTTAAATAAAGATTTGCATGTCATATATTATGACTAAACATGTATACCTACAATGTTTTATGCAAATAAAAGTATTCGAATTTGAATTTGAATTTGTGGGCTTCTTCTTAGACCGGGGCGCGTATGGAACCGTCGTAGCTTTAGTTTTAAGTTAACGAAAATAGTTATCGCCATAAACTCACTTTTATGTCATATTTTACATGTAATGTACGTATCAAAAGTGCCATCTATGTGTTTATTTGAGTAAAGAAATATTTGACTTTGACTTTGGAACATTCTCTCTGGAACATTTAAACGCGGGGAAAAATTATATGATGTGGACTAAGCCTACCGTAAAACTTTTTTATTGACCGGAGTTTCTGTGTGCCTTCAAAGATAGTGTATTGAACACTTTAGATCACATGGAATAGTTTAAGTTTTCGCGATCCTTGGTAATATTTTAATATACTACTACAAAACACACAACGCCTTCTAGCCCCAAAGTAAGCGTAGCTTGTTTTTTGGGTACTTAGATGACTGGTGAATATTTGTATGATTAATATACAGATAGACACCCAGACACTGAAAAACTAATTCACCTTCCCAAGCAACAAAAGAAAATCAAAATTGGTTCATCCGTTTGGGAGCTCTGCACACACACACACTTATAAAACCCCGTAGTTCACGCGTCGTGAGTTAAAAATCAGCATTCTTGAGATTCTTTTAATAATCAATCAAAGTTAAATTGGCCTTTGTAACGCCTTTGGTGTTTAGATTCCTTGAAGGAACCGATTAAATTATTATGATATTTACGTAACCTTTAAAAATAATAGTAGGTACACACTAAAATTCTAGCTCATTAACCATGTTTTGATATAAAGTATAGATATAAAATAGTTAGGAATAACGTATAATGCCCGCCGGGCGTTGTTGTTAGGAGCATCGAATGTTTACCGGTATAATAAGTCTGATAACCTATCCTGATCATTAACTATGTATGGTAGAGAGTAGACTGACGGTTAAATAAATATATTTGGATATTTTGAACGGCGGTTATCCGCCTATATTTGTATTAGACACGTATTTTTTTCCATACAAACTTCTTTACCTTCTTTACCTTCTTACCGCAAGGGTTTACAATAGGGTTTACCCTATTGTAAACCCTTGCGGTAGTTTAAAATAAAATGTATCTTTAAAAACAATTTTAAAGCGCGAAAGGAGTTTCATACACTCTACCGACCTCATTTATTTATTTATTTTTATTTAACTCTTTATTTGTACACCACAATGAAGTTAGGAAAAAAAAAACAATAGAAATACAAAGACAAAAGTAGAATACAAAAGGCGGCCTTATCGCTTAGTAGTAAGGCTCATTATTAAGGGTGTAAATTAAGGACATAAAAAATAGCTGGAGTCAGTCTGTTTTATTGATAAGCTGGAGTAAAAAGACGGAAACGGATTTTATCGAAACACCTGCACTGGTATATTATAAGAAGGGGCGGACTTGTGAGGTATCTTAAATCTTAATAAATTATCTACTTCACTAATTAAATTACTATGAACACAATCATTGTCTCTAAGTTTTTAAATTTTAGAAAACCTAACGTCAAGCATCTAGACGTGTAACATAATTATTTTCTTCTTTAAATTTTTAAAATGCCACACAATGTTTACTTTTTGTTTTTTTTTCTTTATTAATAAACCAACGAAAAAGATTTTATTCTAGGGAAATTATAATTACAAACTAAAATTAAATGTTAACTATACACTTAAGTATTTTGATTCACATATTTTTTAAATTGATAAGTTATACAAAAATTTACAATTCATCGTATATCAAAGTATCGGAAGAAATCATTGTGATATCTCTCAATAAGATAAAAGTTTATTTAAGCTTCTAGAAAAAAAACTTTTATGATGTTAAGGATTACATAAAAGATAAAACTCGAAAAAAGTATGTGCGCTTCTCTTAGACCAGGGCGCGTTTCAAACCCTCCGACCTAAATTTTAAAGTTAACAAATGAAGTCACAATGACATTCGCCTCACAATAATGTCGACATAATATGTATTAATGCTTCATAAGTGATAGGCATAAGAAATTTTAGAATTAAGTTTTAATTTTGCTTCATTCATTGCAGCAATTCGTAGTTAACTTGCTTCCATGTTATTGGAAGTATCGATCGCATTAATTGACGCGATCGTTCCGTAATCCTTAACAAACGCCCGTTTGCGCTCCACCCCATCACGCAAGTTTGTTTGCAAAACCTAAATAAACAACATCGTTCTTTTCCCAGTTTATATTTTGTTATTTTGATGCTTCGATCGGAATTGCCCCTTGTTATGACGTTGTTTTCAAAGCAATAAATTACTTTTCATTTCGGCTATGATTTCCAGTGAGACGTGGTACAATAACTCAGATACCTATTTGAATGATTTGTAATTTTAATTATTTGTAACTTGAAATTTCACTGTGCAAAAGTTTCTCTTTCGTTCTGCCACCTGTATTTTAAATAGATTGGCGTATATTTTAAAATAAATAAATAAATATACTATGAAAGTACACACATCGTCATCTAGCCCAAAAGTTAGCGTAGCTTGTGTTATGGATACTAAGATGACTGATGAATATGTTTATGAATAATATACATAAATACTTATAATATACACATAAAAACTCAGACGCTGAAAAACATTCATATTCATCACACAAACATTTTTCCAGTTGTGGGGATCGAATCAACGGCCTTTTTTTGGTGGGATTCTTTAGAGGCAGTGCACATATTTTTTGGGCATCGCACTTCAATTTGACAGATTTATGCTCACCTGTAACTAGTTTTTTGGACCGCAGGATAGTGTTACATATTACTGATTTCTTTGCCTAAAAAACTTATATTGGTAAAAAAAAACTAAGTAGATAAATTTATTAATAAAATAAACTTTTTGTCTTCATGCCTCTAGCCTTTGTCTTCAATCTCACCTGGTACTAACTCTCTGATAATGCTATCTAAGATGATAACTAGCTGTTAGGGGTATAGCAGTTACATTAAGCCCATTCTCCTAATCAGTAACTAAACCGCATCGTACCGGAACGCTAAATCGCCTGGTGGGAAGTCTTTATCTTTATCATATAGGATTAGGGTGATAACCGAACACTTCGGGTGTGTTGATTTTTTTGTCAAATTAAGTTTACATTGTCAGTGCTATGTGCACTTATAATTGACGTCAGTGACAGTCCATGCTTCTGTGTGTGTGCTATATTTAAAAACGTGTCTTATATACATGTTGTTAGTGCTCTTAAAAGAAAAAAAAAACTAGCAAACGCAATAGCCCAGACCAGACAAGACCAGAGAAAATTCGGAAAATATAAATTAACAAATTGTCCCTACCGGGGATCGAACCTGGTCCCTCCCACTTATAAGACCGCAGCAGACCGCACGCAAAAATTCCAACATTATATTTCTCTAAAGCTTGTTCCAGATTGGATCTCATAAAAAGATTACTATAAATACCGTCCTCCCACACAGATCCTTCACAGAACGACGAAATAACGGCCTACAAATAAACCAACTCGCAGAATATTGTGTCTAGCTTGAGTACGAAATTAAAAGCGTTTTGCTCACGAAATAAAAGCTTTCGTACTTCCACCGACAAAGCTAAAAATTCAGGAGCTTAGTAATTTAAAAATAGGAATATTTTAGGGATGTTATCACAAATTATGTCGATAAATTAATAAAATTTATCGACATAATTTGTGGGTTGTGGATTAACGTAAGCTTCATGAAATAATTAATCTTAATTGAGATACAACAACGTAATCATTTTGTCTACTTAAGTTCAATTTGTCTGTTTGTGTTCACTTATCTACACAATTGGTGTGTTATTTACACACTTGTTTATGGAAGTGATGTTTACGAACACATTTAATAAGCTATTAAGTGGGGTGCTCACAATCCGTATTACAACATCCAGTATCTTATATAATAAATATCTTATATAATTTGGGAATTTATAATTTCTGAATTTTCTCTGGTCTGGTCTAGTGGGAGGCTTTGGCCGTGGCTAGTTAGCACCCTACCGACAAAGACGTGCCGTTAAGCGATTTAGAGTTCCGGTACGATGTTGCGTAGAAACCGATTAGGGGTATGACTACCATACTCCCTAATAGGTTAGCCCGCTACCATCTTAGACTGCATCATAACTTACCAAGTTACCACCAGGTGAGAGTGCAGTCAAGGGCTAACTTGTAGAGGAGTACAAAAAAACAAAGTTAACGGTGACTTGTTAAGAGAAGTCAAACGAGCCGACAGTAATTAACTATACGTTATTTTCTTTGTATCATAGCATATTAAACTTATTCTTCAATCTGATGTCGTTATTCAGATAAACACCAAAGTTAAGCACTAATGTATAACTAGGAATGTGCGTTTAACTAAACGTACGCACAGTGTCCTTTTTCAATAGCATCTTTAAGATTTGTAATAAATAAATATTGGTATAAATGCCTGAGTCGCTTATCTCGGCTCCAGCTTAGTGAAGATCCATATCTTCATTAAGCCGAAACCGAAACTAGCCCACGGTGTAAAATGCATTTCGAGCGTAGTTAAAATTTCTGTAGGTGTCGTGTGTAGCCGGCTGATCAGAATACAGTTGTCACCAACCTTTTATTCTCGCAGCTGTCCGACTAAGAGAATACAATACAGAATGATCTCGTAATGAACCCGTCTGCCAAGCGTGGTGATTATTAGACGCCCGACTGGCGCAGTGGGCAGTGACCCTGCTTTCTGAGTCCAAGGCCGTGGGTTCGATTACCATAACTGGAAAATGTTTGTGTGATGAGTATAAGTGTTTTTCAGTATCTGGGTGTTTATATGTATTTTCTAAGTATTTAAGTATATATAATTCATAAAAATATTCATCAGTCATCTTAGTACCCATAACACAAGCTACGCTTACTTTGGGGCTAGGTGGCGATGTGTGTATTGTCGTAGTTTATTTATTATTTATGTTAAACCCTCATGATTATGTGAAAGGCATTTATTGCACTAATTCACAGGTGATATATGATTTAGTTCATCAACATCATCATCAACCCAATACAGACCCCACTACAGAGCACGGATTTCCTCATACAAGTAAAAGAGTTTAGGCCGTAGTCAACCACGCTCGCCAAGTATTGATTTGTAGAGTTCACACTCCTTTGTGAATATTATGGAGAACTCTCAGGCATGCTGGTTTCCTCACGATGTTTTTTTCTTTCAACGTTAGAGCAAGTGATATTGAATTGCTTATTTCTGATTTAATTAAGTGTTTATAATTTCATTTTCCTGTAATAGAGTAGTCCACAATTACTAGTCTAAAATTATTTGAGTTATATTGAAAATTATGTCAACATATTAAACTAGGACCTACCTATGCAGTGCGAATATCACTTCCTGTGAGTGACCAGTTCCGGATAGTCGAAAACATTTCCGGTTATTCCCCACATCCAGTTTCAACCGCTTTGTTTGGCACTAATTTATTTTAGCCTCTATTACCTACCTACTATACCTTCATTTGGGTTGAGGTCATTTTCCAAAAAGGTGAAGACAGAACTCTCTATAAAAAACAAACGTAACCCTTTTTGAAAATTTCCTAATATGCTGCAGACTTCAATAGATAAAAATTCAATGGATAATTTATCAGTGAGTTAAGCTTCATAAGGTTTTCCAGCAAATAATATGGAGTTTAAGCCCACCATATTGTATTATGAAAATTAAGCTTAATTAAAAAGCAAGAGAATCTGTATGGCGTTATTTATAATTTCTTCAATCCTTATACTCCACACCAGACAGATCTTCGGCAATGTACCCTCTACGCACGCCCGCAAACGGAGCATCATCACTTTACAATGAATAATTGTTAAGACCAGATTGCTCTAGTACAGTTTGATCGGCTAGTGCTTAAGTCTATCGATAATTTTGTAGCCTAATGTTGCCACATCACTAACATCACAGTCGTCACTAATGACTGCAAACCTTTAGCGATAAAATCTGCACGACACGTCATTGTCATGGAGAGCAAACGAACGTTTCCCAGACTTCTACATTAACAAAGACCAACAAAATTTAACTTTAAAACTAGAAGAATAGAGTACATTTTACTTTGTAACGAAAGCCCATTAAATTTCTTCGCCGCGGAACCTAGCTCTTTGTATGAATAGCAAAATGTTGAAGGGCTTTATGTAGAATACAACGCGGTATGAAGCTCAGTCGATGGATGATACTTGAATGAATCAAATGGTATTTGTAAGACTTCTTTATAACAAAGTATGATGGGAGTCGAGCACGTTATTTGAATGATAATAATTACGTTAGTGTAGATTTATGAAAAAGTTGCCTGTTGCCCACGTTGTTCGTCCGCTTTTATTACTGCTGTTTACAAATCCCGTGGGAATCTTTTGTTTCCCTGGAATAAAAAGCCTCCACCATTTCAACTAACTCCGTGCCAAAAACCAAGTATGTAGAAATTGTTTAACAGTATACATACTTGGGACTAAATATTGATGCACGGTGATAGAGTCACTACAAACAGACATACTTGGCGTTCCAAAAGTGACACGACGCTCGTCAGAGCAGCCGAGGCCAATATGGCGGCAACTATAGTTCGCATCAGCTGACCGTGTATTGTATAGGCTATCACTCAATTGTGCAAGTGCTCCATGAAATATTGGTTACATTTATGAACTGTGAAACTCATGATGAAGATGGAATTGATAATAGAATGATTAAAAATAAGACTAAGTTGTGGAAACTTCATTGGTGATATAATAATACGGCATTACTCTTATGTGTAATAGTACTGTTTCTTTACCTTGAAAAGCGAATAAATAAATAAATAATTGAAAAACGGATTAAAATGACACAACGACTATAAAATGTCATCATCTAAATATAAAACAAATATATGTGTGGTTTTTTCAGTTTTGCTCAACCTGCAGTCTGTTATCTTTTTGTATTTTGTTTCCGTCTGAGTGTATTTTTTATTCTTCTTTTGTATTTTTTGTGTGCAAATAAAGAGTATAAATAAATAAATGTGTCGTACTCTAAGACAAATTTCAATAATAATATTAGTCGGAGACCTAGTCTACTTTTATCATTTCCCATTATCATTCCCATATTCTAAGTATAAAATTAAGATGAAGCAATTTTTTTACCCTTAATGGAACATTATTCCGAAAGTTTTAGGTTAAATGTTCATAATGTGAAAAAAAAGATTCACTTTTATCGTGGCTTCATAAAACCACACAATCCTTTTTTATGGATTGTCGGTGACATCGGGATGATTAAGCAGGCATAGATTATATATTATCGGACTAGAATCTCCGAAGCGTGATGTAGCATTTAAACAAATAAAAACGTTCGTCTACTATCTATCGTCAAATTTATGAACTATAAAATTTTATAATAAACTTGTGTGAGCATTGAAATTCGCTCTCCTCTCTTAACAAAGATGGGCTTAACGCGAAGACCCTCTACGACGATACAATATTAGTTCAAAAACGCATTTAAAGATATTGGTTACGTATTTTCATGGTTTCATCTTTGGTATTTATGTGTTCTTCTCGGATTCATTTTCCATACTTTTTTTTGTGCACACGACTTGTGTCTTGTTATGTACAAGGCACAAGGCGTGTGCACAAAAAAAAGTACTGTAATTTTTGTCTCGTCCTGTAATAGGTTGCCTGGTTGAGATCGCTTGATAGCGATATGGCCGCCTATTGTACCTGCCTAGTATTTTAAATTTTTATTTTAGTAAAGTTTTATTTTTCGTGTACAATAAAGTGTATTAAATAAAAATAGATAAAATAAATATTTAAATGTACAAACAAAGTACCCACTCTATTACACCACTGAAATGTAAAATTTCTATTAATTTATAATCATATGATCTCCTAAGCTTATTTAAGTTGCATTAACTTTGTTAATAACTAGCTATCCCCAAAAATGGAGTACAATAAGTTCTAAATTCCTCTTTTGCGATAGAAAGAGATTTAGCTCTTCACGCTACTGTAATGCGAAATGGCGGGCTGTAACGTTTATACTCACATTAACTTAAACTTAAAGTGTGGAGACGTGGTGTGGACAACGGAAATTTCCTAACTACGGATCGATACTAAGATTTTTTTTGTTAATAATATCCATTACCTGTAAATTTTTGGCACGAATTAGGAATTTAATCCTTTGAACATACTAACCAAAGATGAAATAAGACATTAAATATATTTTTTATTAACAATAAGCCAGTGCCTGAACCATTCCTTTTAGAAAGCAACGATGCGGCCAAATTATCCGCGGTCCAAATAAATATAAACATTTTAGATGACCTTTAGTAAGGTAATTTTAGTACTTTAGAAGTAAACAATTTGTTTTCTTATTAAAATTTATTCAAATTTTAGCAGAACACTATAATGTTGTTTACCCCTTCACTTAGCGAACGGCTTGACATTGGATTGTTTATATTTAGTCTGCGGATAAATTTGCCGCACTTTAGATTGAAGCGAACTATAGCTAGTTAAAAAATAAATATTAACAAATTAATATCCAAAAGTTGTTAATATAGCTGAAGATAAATAAAGAAAATCTAGGTCATAGGATCCCACAGGCTTTCTGAGCGGTGACTAAATAACTCCTAAGGTAAACGTTGATATCCCCTTCGGGGCAAATTTATAGCGTCTTAGACAACCTAATGTTTGACTTGAGGTCTAAATATATCATGCGTTCAAACACAACGCACGTAGGCGGTGAATGTTGATCGCACACTGACGCTATAAATAAATGAACTACGTTGATACACACATCGCCAACTAGCCCAAGTAAGCGTGGCTTGTGTTGACTTATAAATATTTTTATGAATAATATCCATAAATATATATAATATACATATAAACACACATATACTGAAAAAATATTCATGTAATAATATGTTCTTTTACACTTAACACCTCAACAACATAATATATTATCGTTATATGAATCAGTTTATAAGGGCAAGAAAATAATATATAAAATATTTTTAAATTAAAAAAAAACCGACTTCAACACATACATAAAAAAAAATTTGCAAGTTTAGGTTACATTATTGTTGATTTTTTAATAACAGCTCGACCGATTTCGATAAAATTTAAATGGGAACATCTGGTATGTTTGCCCATTAATACAAAAATAATTTTTCTAAATCGGTTCAGGCGTCTTTGAGTAATCGGGTAACATACATATAAAAAAAAAACCCATGATTTGAGAACCTCCTCCTTTTTGAAGTCGGTTAAAAAGAAAAATGTTAAGCTTTACCCATAAGTAATATATTCTGTCGGGCTGAAAGGGGAGTGTCAAAATGAAAGTGACATACCGTGCCCTGGTAGCAACCTATGCGATTTAACTTCACACGTACACTACGACCCAACATTAATTAAATGAAGTCTATTAATAAAAATACTGTAAAAAAGAAACAATTATTATATACTAGCTGTTGATCGCGTTTTTTGTACGCATTCTTCGTCTTTTAGAAATTTCAGATTGAGAACCGTAAGTTTTCCTGGATTAAAAAGTCTCCGCCATTTTGGATTACTCAATGCCAAAAATAATGATATTTGGTTCCTTAGTTACGGCGAGAAGGAAAGAGAAACAAACATGTTTGTTTGTTTGTATGTTTTACATTTTAACCTTAGACTCAAAACACAAAGCGGTCTCACACCGCTTTGTGTGTTGCTTTGGCTAGTTTACACATTTTTACATTTTACTCGTACATGTATTTGGTAAATCTACTTATACGTTTGTATAGTTATAGATGCAAATTTCGGTTTTTACAATGTATTGTTAAAATATCTTAAGCATGCCTTATACGAAGCAAATGTGCTGGCGCCTTTTTAACAGACTAACCAGATAAGGCCTTGGTCTTGTGGTTAAGACGAGGCCAGTCATTCCTGGTACTTTCTTGTGTTGTGCACATGTTTAACGTTAAAAGAGAATTAATTCACGAAAAATGCATTCTACGTGAACGTCAGCGACTAGTGCAAAGCATCTTCACGTGTTCGCAATGCTGGCGCGGGGGCTGCGGTTATGCGAGCGGAGGAAACTGGCTTGATATATGTGGACTGTTTGGTCGGCCAACGGCTTGGCTTGCATTGAAAAACTGTCTATACGACATAAGCAAGGCCCAATTGCCCAATGGCAACCAATTCTGGCCTGCTGCTGGCTGGATTCATATAAATTATAATGCTTAAAGCATAATTAATACGAAGCCTAGGCGTCGTATTAAAAGTTTTTCAGGCTAAGGCAGCGGTGTAGGTGAAGTTAGCAGAGCATTTGCCAGCAGATCAAAAATAAAACGGAGTTCTCTTCGCATGCAGCTGAGTTCTAGAGTTCCTGATGATTTTTACGAATAGTTCTGGCGTTTTTACCCCCAAAAAAAGGGTGTCAAAAAATGATCTGCTAACTTCCGATAGCAGATCATTTTCGAGCAAATCAAAACTTGATGCTTGTTCTGGACGCATGCAGCTTAGATCTATAGTTCCTGATACTTTTTAATAATAGTTCTGTCGTAAATACTGAAAAAAAAATACTTAAAGAAAATAACCCTAAACATCCTATCGTACACAAAGACCTTTGAATAAAACATTTTTTAGACCCGTACTCTCTCGAAACTCTTTTCTTTCTCACACATCAGTATATAAACTATAATAAAAAAATATTAAAGTTCTTATAAATCAAGTTTCAGAGTCACCACAACAAACATGAAAATTTATTTTCTTAAATAATTACATAAAATAATACAAAACATTTGTTTTTGAAAACCCTACCTATTAAAGGGGTAAGAACTCTTTTGTTTCTGTTGAAGCATCATGACGCCTGAAACATAACATAAAACCAAGCCTCAAACACTGTTATTCGAGACTGCATATCAGACGTCAATATTTTCAATCCAAAAGAATTATATGAGGAATTATTTTTTTGAAAACCCATTAAACCTCACAGCTAAGAACTCTTAAATTTCTGATAGAACGCTACTTACACTATAACACGATAAAAATTCAAGCCTAGAACACACGTACTTTAGACTGCATATCACACTTCAATATTTTAATGTCTAAAAAATTAAATAACAGAAAGTATAATTTTTTTTTGGCAACCCTATAGACCCGACAGCCTAGAACTCTTAAAATTCCGATAGATCACTACTAACACTAAAACATAATTAAAATTGAAGCCTAGAACACTCGTACTTTAGAGTACATATCACACGTCAACATTTTAATGTCTAAAAAATTAAATAAAAGAAAGTATAATTTTTTTTGGCAACCCTATAGACCACACAGCCTAGAACTGTTTAATTACTGATAAAACACTTCATACACTATAATACAATTAAAATTCAAGCCTAGAACACACGTACTTTAAACTGCATATCACACGTCAATATTTTAATATCGAATAAATTACATAACAGAAAGTTTAATTATTTTTGGCAACCCTATATTTCACACAGCCTAGAACTCTTCTGTTTCCGATAGAACACTACTAACACTAAAACATAATTAAAATTCAAGCCTAGAACACTCGTACTTTAGACTGCATATCACACGTCAATATTTTAATGTCTAAAAAATTAAATAAAAGAAAGTATAATTTTTTTTGGCAACCCTATATTCCACACAGCCTAGAACTCTTTTGTTTCCGATAGAACACTACTAACACTATAACATAATTAAAATTCAAGCCTAGAACACTCGTACTTTAGACTGCATATCACACGTCAATATTTTAATATCGAAAAAATTACATAACAGAAAGTTTAACTATTTTTGGCAACCCTATATTCCACAAAGCCTAGAACTCTTTTGTTTCCGATAGAACACTATTTACACTATAACATAATTAAAATTCAAGCCTAGAACACTCGTACTTTAGACTGCATATCACACGTCAATATTTTAATATCGAAAAATTAGATTACTTGATTTGAATTTTTTTTAAGAAACCCATCCTACAGCCTAGAACTCTTTAAATTCCGATAGATCACTACTAACACTAAAACATAATTAAAATTGAAGCCTAGAACACTCGTACTTTAGACTGCATATCACACGTCAATATTTTAATGTCTAAAAAATTAAATAACAGAAAGTATAATTTTTTTTGGCAACCCTATAGACCACACAGCCTAGAACTCTTTAATTACTGATAGAACACTTCTTACACTATAACACAATTAAAATTGAAGCCTAGAACACACATACTTTAGACTGCATATCACACGTCAATATTTTAATATCGAAAAAATTACATAACAGAAAGTTTAATTATTTTTGGCAACCCTGTATTCCACACAGCCTAGAACTCTTCAGTTTCCGATAGAACACTACTAACACTATAACATAATTAAAATTCAAGCCTAGAACACTCGTACTTTAGACTGCATATCACACGTCAATATTTTAATATCGAAAAATTAGATTACTTGATTTGTATTTTTTTTAAGAAACCCATCCTACAGCCTAGAACTCTTTAAATTCCGATAGATCACTAGTAACACTAAAACAAAATTAAAATTGAAGCCTAGAACACTCGTACTTTAGACTGCATATCACACGTAAATATTTTAATGTCTAAAAAATTAAATAACAGAGTGTATAATTTTTTTTGGCAACCCTATAGACCACACAGCCTAGAACTCTTTAATTTTTGATAAACCACTTCCTACACTATGACACAATTAAAATTCAAGCCTAGAACACTCGTACTTTAGACTGCATATCACACGTCAATATTTAAATTTCAGAAAAAATGTATTACTTGAGTTATATTTTTTTTTAGAAACCCTTGACATACCACAGCCTAGAACTCTTTTGTTTCCGATAGAACACTACTAACACTATAACACAATTAAAATTCAAGCCTAGAACACTCGTACTTTAGACTGCATAGCACACGTCAATATTTTAATATCGAATAAATTACATAACAGAAAGTTTAATTATTTTTGGCAACCCTATATTCCACACAGCCTAGAACTCTTTTGTTTCCGATAGAACACTACTAACACTATAATATAATTAAAATTCAAGCCTAGAACACTCGTACTTTAGACTGCATATCACACGTCAATATTTTAATATCGAAAAATTAAATTACTTGGTTTGTATTTTTTTTTAAGAAACCCATCCTACAGCCTAGAACTCTTTTGTTTCCGATAGAACACTACTTACACTAAAACATAATTAAAATTGAAGCCTAGAACACTCGTACTTTAGACTGCATATCACACGTCAATATTTTAATATCGAATAAATTACATAACAGAAAGTTTAACTATTTTTGGCAACCCTATAGACAACACAGCCTAGAACTCCTTAATTTTTGATAAAACACTACTAACACTATAACACAATTAAAATTCAAGCCTAGAACACTCGTACTTTAGACTGCATAGCACACGTCAATATTTTAATATCGAATAAATTACATAACAGAAAGTTTAATTATTTTTGGCAACCCTATATTCCACACAGCCTAGAACTCTTTTGTTTCCGATAGAACACTACTAACACTATAATATAATTAAAATTCAAGCCTAGAACACTCGTACTTTAGACTGCATATCACACGTCAATATTTTAATATCGAAAAATTAAATTACTTGGTTTGTATTTTTTTTTAAGAAACCCATCCTACAGCCTAGAACTCTTTTGTTTCCGATAGAACACTACTTACACTAAAACATTATTAAAATTGAAGCCTAGAACACTCGTACTTTAGACTGCATATCACACGTCAATATTTTAATATCGAATAAATTACATAACAGAAAGTTTAATTATTTTTGGCAACCCTATATTTCACACAGCCTAGAACTCTTTTGTTTCCGATAGAACACTACTAACACTATAATATAATTAAAATTCAAGCCTAGAACACTCGTACTTTAGACTGCATATCTCACGTCAATATTTTAATATCGAAAAATTAAATTACTTGGTTTGTATTTTTTTCTAAGAAACCCATCCTACAGCCTAGAACTCTTTTGTTTCCGATAGAACACTACTTACACTAAAACATAATTAAAATTGAAGCCTAGAACACTCGTACTTTAGACTGCATATCACACGTCAATATTTTAATATCGAAAAAATTAAATAACAGAAAGTATAATTATTTTTGGCAACCCTATAGACCACACAGCCTAGAACTCTTTAATTACTGATAGAACACTTCTTACACTATATCACAATTAAAATTCAAGCCTAGAACACACGTACTTTAGACTGCATATCACACGTCAATATTTTAATATCGAAAAAATTACATAACAGAAAGTTTAATTATTTTTGGCAACCCTATATTCCACACAGCCTAGAACTCTTTAATTTTTGATAAAACACTACTAACACTATAACATAATTAAAATTCAAGCCTAGAACTCTCGTACTTTAGACTGCATATCACATGTCAATATTTTAATATCGAAAAATTAGATTACTTGGTTTGTATTTTTTTTAAGAAACCCATCCTACAGCCTAAAACTCTTTTGTTTCCGATAGAACACTACTTACACTAAAACATAATTAAAATTGAAGCCTAGAACACTCGTACTTTAGACTGCATATCACACGTAAATATTTTAATGTAATATGCAGATGTGATATGCAGTCTAAAGTACGAGTGTTCTAGACTTGAATTTTAATTGTGTTGTAGTGTTAGTAGTGTTTTATCAAAAATTAAAGAGTTCTAGGCTGTGTGGAATATAGGGTTGCCAAAAATAATTAAACTTTCTGTTATGTAATTTATTCGATATTAAAATATTGACGTGTGATATGCAGTCTAAAGTACAAGTGTTCTAGGCTTGAATTTTAATTGTGTTATAGTGTAAGAAGTGTTTTATCAAAAATTAAAGAGTTCTAGGCTGTGTTGTCTATAGGGTTGCCAAAAATAATTAAACTTTCTGTTATGTAATTTATTCGATATTAAAATATTGACGTGTGATATGCAGTCTAAAGTACGAGTGTTCTAGGCTTCAATTTTAATTATGTTTTAGTGTAAGTAGTGTTCTATCGGAAACAAAAGAGTTCTAGGCTGTAGGATGGGTTTCTTAAAAAAAAATACAAACCAAGTAATTTAATTTTTCGATATTAAAATATTGACGTGTGATATGCAGTCTAAAGTACGAGTGTTCTAGGCTTGAATTTAAATTATATTATAGTGTTAGTAGTGTTCTATCGGAAACAAAAGAGTTCTAGGCTGTGTGGAATAAAGGGTTGCCAAAAATAATTAAACTTTCTGTTATGTAATTTATTCGATATTAAAATATTGACGTGTGCTATGCAGTCTAAAGTACGAGTGTTCTAGGCTTGAATTTTAATTGTGTTGTAGTGTTAGTAGTGTTCTGTCGGAAACAAAAGAGTTCTAGGCTGTGGTATGTCAAGGGTTTCTAAAAAAAAATATAACTCAAGTAATACATTTTTTCTGAAATTTAAATATTGACGTGTGATATGCAGTCTAAAGTACGAGTGTTCTAGGCTTGAATTTTAATTGTGTCATAGTGTAGGAAGTGGTTTATCAAAAATTAAAGAGTTCTAGGCTGTGTGGTCTATAGGGTTGCCAAAAAAAAATATACACTCTGTTATTTAATTTTTTAGACATTAAAATATTTACGTGTGATATGCAGTCTAAAGTACGAGTGTTCTAGGCTTCAATTTTAATTTTGTTTTAGTGTTAGTAGTGATCTATCGGAATTTAAAGAGTTCTAGGCTGTAGGATGGGTTTCTTAAAAAAAATACAAATCAAGTAATCTAATTTTTCGATATTAAAATATTGACGTGTGATATGCAGTCTAAAGTACGAGTGTTCTAGGCTTGAATTTTAATTATGTTATAGTGTTAGTAGTGTTCTATCGGAAACTGAAGAGTTCTAGGCTGTGTGGAATATAGGGTTGCCAAAAATAATTAAACTTTCTGTTATGTAATTTTTTCGATATTAAAATATTGACGTCTGATATGCAGTCTAAAGTATGTGTGTTCTAGGCTTCAATTTTAATTGTGTTATAGTGTAAGAAGTGTTCTATCAGTAATTAAAGAGTTCTAGGCTGTGTGGTCTATAGGGTTGCCAAAAAAAATTATACTTTCTGTTATTTAATTTTTTAGACATTAAAATATTGACGTGTGATATGCAGTCTAAAGTACGAGTGTTCTAGGCTTCAATTTTAATTATGTTTTAGTGTTAGTAGTGATCTATCGGAATTTAAAGAGTTCTAGGCTGTAGGATGGGTTTCTTAAAAAAAATTCAAATCAAGTAATCTAATTTTTCGATATTAAAATATTGACGTGTGATATGCAGTCTAAAGTACGAGTGTTCTAGGCTTGAATTTTAATTATGTTATAGTGTAAATAGTGTTCTATCGGAAACAAAAGAGTTCTAGGCTGTGTGGAATATAGGGTTGCCAAAAATAGTTAAACTTTCTGTTATGTAATTTTTTCGATATTAAAATATTGACGTGTGATATGCAGTCTAAAGTACGAGTGTTCTAGGCTTGAATTTTAATTATGTTATAGTGTTAGTAGTGTTCTATCGGAAACAAAAGAGTTCTAGGCTGTGTGGAATATAGGGTTGCCAAAAAAAATTATACTTTCTTTTATTTAATTTTTTAGACATTAAAATATTGACGTGTGATATGCAGTCTAAAGTACGAGTGTTCTAGGCTTGAATTTTAATTATGTTATAGTGTTAGTAGTGTTCTATCGGAAACAGAAGAGTTCTAGGCTGTGTGAAATATAGGGTTGCCAAAAATAATTAAACTTTCTGTTATGTAATTTATTCGATATTAAAATATTGACGTGTGATATGCAGTTTAAAGTACGTGTGTTCTAGGCTTGAATTTTAATTGTATTATAGTGTATGAAGTGTTTTATCAGTAATTAAACAGTTCTAGGCTGTGTGGTCTATAGGGTTGCCAAAAAAAATTATACTTTCTGTTATTTAATTTTTTAGACATTAAAATGTTGACGTGTGATATGTACTCTAAAGTACGAGTGTTCTAGGCTTCAATTTTAATTATGTTTTAGTGTTAGTAGTGATCTATCGGAATTTTAAGAGTTCTAGGCTGTCGGGTCTATAGGGTTGCCAAAAAAAATTATACTTTCTGTTATTTAATTTTTTAGACATTAAAATATTGAAGTGTGATATGCAGTCTAAAGTACGTGTGTTCTAGGCTTGAATTTTTATCGTGTTATAGTGTAAGTAGCGTTCTATCAGAAATTTAAGACTTCTTAGCTGTGAGGTTTAATGGGTTTTCAAAAAAATAATTCCTCATATAATTCTTTTGGATTGAAAATATTGACGTCTGATATGCAGTCTCGAATAACAGTGTTTGAGGCTTGGTTTTATGTTATGTTTCAGGCGTTATGATGCTTCAACAGAAACTAAAGAGTTCTTACCCCTTTAATAGGTAGGGTTTTCAAAAACAAATGTTTTGTATTATTTTATGTAATTATTTAAGAAAATAAATTTTCATGTTTGTTGTGGTGACTCTGAAACTTGATTTATAAGAACTTTAATATTTTTTTATTATAGTTTATATACTGATGTGTGAGAAAGAAAAGAGTTTCGAGAGAGTACGGGTCTAAAAAATGTTTTATTCAAAGGTCTTTGTGTACGATAGGATGTTTAGGGTTGTTTTCTTTAAGTATTTTTTTTTCAGTATTTACGACAGAACTATTATTAAAAAGTATCAGGAACTATAGATCTAAGCTGCATGCGTCCAGAACAAGCATCAAATTTTGATTTGCTCGAAAATGATCTGCTATCGGAAGTTAGCAGATCATTTTTTGACACCCTTTTTTTGGGGGTAAAAACGCCAGAACTATTCGTAAAAATCATCAGGAACTCTAGAACTCAGCTGCATGCGAAGAGAACTCCGTTTTATTTTTGATCTGCTGGCAAATGCTCTGCTAACTTCACCTACACAAGGCAGCGCTAGCCGCTAGTCCTAATGAGAATACAGTGCCCGTCTGATTCCAACTTGTCAGCGGTGGCTTGTAAAGAGTAATACAAAAGTCTTACTCAACTTTTGTACCAGTATAATATACTACCGACCTGCCCCGGCTTCGTACAGGAGTTATCTTTTTTTTTTTTTTAATTTAAACCTTAAGACATAACGGCACTGTCTTTGATGCATTATCAAGACCAACTTTTCTCTAGAACTCGACTATGTATCTTCAGCGTTAAGGCAACATTCGTAAGGTCGTCGTCGGTGAAATAATTTGCGAATCCGACTACCACGAAAAAGCCTTTTGGTTTGGTTTATAACACTCACAAATAATGCAGCTTTCTAGTGGTAAAATAATTTCCAAAATCGGTTTAGTAGATCAAGGGATTATCCCCTACAATACTATCACAAACTTTACCTCTTTATAATATTAATGTAGTTAAGTTTTCATCGCATGCAGAACCGTAGCATTATGACATGGCATACCGTGATTACACACCCCAACCGCACCCGTTGGTCGCATCGCTAGATTTATTTTCATATGAAAATCACGTGTAATGCCATTCATAAGCGCGTATCATGCAGCTAAATTACTTCGCAGTCCAATTCCGTTGATTATACCGGTATGGCTGTAATATGTAAATTAAAAAAAAAAAGTTCAGTTTCACTTTTGTAATTGAGTTGTTGTTTTATTACTAAGTTTTGTACGCTAGTGGTAGTGTAAGCGTTGGCAATTCGGTTCTGATTGATTAACAAACTTAAACTAAAAAAAACGTAAAGAAGTTAGAAGTGTAAGGTTACATGATATTTCGTCATAGATACGTGCCATTCTTAGCTAGATTATCAATACGAGATGATATGTAAATCAATAAAATTCATCTAGAAATTATAAAAGACCTTAGTCATCAATGCTTTTGATAAAAACAGTCATGGATATGGAGTATTAATATTTGATAAGACGGTGCTGCCACGAAAGTTGGAAGGACTGGCGACTGAAGGGACACGGGGAAAAAAAGAAAGAGCAGAGGAGAAAAAAGATGGCGCGGAAAGTGACATCGGCCGTTTGGGATTATTTGTCGAGATTTAAAAAGAGAAAAGGAAAAAGGGAAAGGATTATATAGTAAAAGAGTAATTATTTTAAAACTTTAAAGTGGAAGTATATTGTTAGCGTAATCGGCAAAAATATATGTTAGTGTATGATTCTGAAATTGGTTTTTTATTTGGACTGGAGTAATTTTACAGAAGTGATAACTTAAACTAATCTGAATTGATCAATTTAATATTTAAATTGTTTAACTATAAAATAGCTTAGGTTGTCACTTAAACTTTATGCATAATAATATGATAACGTAAGGCAAGGTTATATATTAAGAAAATCTTTTAATATAAAATATTTTTTTTTCTTATGTACAATTCTTGAATGCATACCAGTCTACCGCTGCCGTATGCGTGAAAGAAATATGTACATTAGCCTGTCACCTACCTACATGCGTGAGAGAAAGGGAAGCCAGACAGACGGGCTCCGTAACGCGTTACGTAACGAAGCAGTCCTCCCTCGTACCTCGCCTAAGAAGTATTCACTTCAAAGAAACACTCTCTGTGCTAAACTGGCTCACGTCCTTTATTAGTGGTCTGTTGTTACTGTAGCAGTCAGGGTTTTAGCGTAAAAAAATCCTTCCGAGTTAAGTCCCAAAAAAAGGAGAATTACGTTACGTTCCAATTGAAAGCGCTAAATTTAATTTTGACGATGTAACCATATGAAATTGTACTTACCCATAATGGAAGCGTCAGTCCACTGTCCGGGTCCCCGACTGACACTGTACTTGGTAACGGACGTATCGAGTAATTAAAGCGAGGTGCGGCGTAATCGAATGCGGTAAGCGACGCAGTAGGCTACGAATTAAGTTGCTGATGTATTTGGGACAATTAATGATTACTTATTTTTTCAGTCCACTATAATTCAGCCGTACATAGCTCGGAGAACCGATTGACGTTGGGTCCCAAGGTGATGGAATTTCGATTCCGCACCAGTAAACACAGCGTTGGTCGCCCCCAACTAGGTGGACATACGACATCAGCATCTTTAAAATATGGTTCAACGGGTACATACTTTAATATTTTGGATTTGTCGATATTTCGACCCAGTTGCATGGATCGTGGTCTAGACGGGACTGCGTAGGTATGAGTTGTCAAGTTGGATGTCACGGGCATAATCTGACTATCCGCTTTCGTACTCACGATACTGACAAGGTGACTTTTAAATTCAGAATCTGTACGATGCTTTCTTGGTTTGCATCATAATATAGAAAGAAATGTTAATAAACCACGTAAATCTTTAATATTACATCAAACGTGAGTTTTGGAACTTCCTACAAATGACTGGACATATCCAGCTATGGACGTCGATTGGTTGAAGTGATGATGTTTTTTTTTACTACGGGTTAAGAAGGCCATATAGAGATACTAAATTCGAGATACTTAATCAGGATTAAGTAAGTAATAGAAATGCGAAGGTTGTTTTATAGACTGGACAGAGACATAAGTTTTGTTTTTAAAGTCAAAGTCAAAGTCAAAAATATCTTTATTCAAGTAGGCCCATAGGTGGCACTTTTGATGCGTACATAAGAATTACACGGTAGTGAGATGATGGCGATAACCACATTCGTAAACTTAAAACTAAAGCTACGAGGGTTCCAAACGCGTCCTGGTCTAAGAAGAGGCCCATAACAAAGCTGGGTGTTTTTTTTTTGTTATCACCATCTCACAATGTCATTTTAAAATTATTCGAAGAGCAACTTGGTTAGATCAATAATTTACACCCAACCTTTTGTATCGATTACATAGTCCTTTATACTATAATAGGACTTTTCTATAAGCTTACGTTTTATACAAACTTTGAACTTTTTAAGAGATATCTCCAAGATGTCAATTTTAATTTTTCTACAAGTTAGCCCTTGACTACAACCTCCCCTGCTAGTTATTGATGGTAACGAGCTAA
Organism: Pararge aegeria; assembly: GCF_905163445.1. Lineage (NCBI taxonomy): Eukaryota > Metazoa > Arthropoda > Insecta > Lepidoptera > Nymphalidae > Pararge > Pararge aegeria. Next base: position 2,731,624 of record NC_053189.1, read on the forward strand.
CCTGTTAGGGGTATGGTAGTTAAACCCATGCCCCTAATGGGTTAATACGCGACATCGTAACGGAACTCTTAATCGTATTGATGCGATTGATGATTATATTTGTAAAGTTGCCAAAGTGTCAAAGTGTGTCAAAGTGCCTTCACATTCAGCGTGCGGACATTTTTTTTTTATTAATTTATTTATTGAAACACATTTTATTGATTCGCAACCTTTAGCCTTGTCGACTTGACAGGGTACTGCAAATTCCTCTTAAATAACGGATTAAGTACTTAAATACTAACATTTAAGTACTTAATCCGTTATTTAAGAGGAATGTGTGAGGCATGAGTTCCGACACAACAGTCATCATGCACGCAATGTAGATACGGGAGAAAATATATAGTTTCTAGAGTATTTAGCAACTTAAACTGTATCAAAACACAATTAATTAGACAAACCTTACAAAGTCAAAGTCAAAGTCAAAGTCAAAAATATCTTTATTCAAGTAGGCCCACAGGTGGCACTTTTGATGCGTACATAAGAACCACACGGTAGTGAGATGATGGCGATAACCACATTCGTAAACTTAAAACTAAAGCTACGAGGGTTCCAAACGCGTCCTGGTCTAAGATGAAGCCCACAACAAACTTAGCCGGGTGTTTTTTTTTTGTTATCACCATCTCACAACATGTGCATTCATCCGTACACGTAAATATTATCATTTCGTCTGTTATAAAATGATAATAATTATAAGTTTCATGTATTGCCAATAGGTGTCACTTTTGATGCATTAAATATTGATGATTAAATTCGGAACCTTAAAACTAAATCTACGAGAGTTCCATACGCGCTCTGGTTTCAATTGACGCCCTCGTCAAACTTAGCCGGGTATGATTTCTTATGTTCATTTCTTCGTACTAAACGTATCATAATAAACTGTTTTTACATTTAATATTTTATGGATACCAACTAAATATGTAAATTTTTATAAATACGCAATTACTTCAATCCTATATTTAAGTAATGAGCTTTAAGCGTTTTGTACCTAATTTAAATTGTTTTACTTTATTTTCTATATATAAATAGTATAGATATGTATATATATATAGTATAGCAAGAAGTCCTACCTTCGATCCCCGGCAGGGGAAAATTGTGAATTTATAATTTTTGAATTTTCTCTGGTCTGGTGGGAGCGAAACAACCTACCGACGAAGACGTGCAAAGCGATTTAGCGTTCCGGTACGATGTCGCGTGGAAACAGATTATATGGGTTCAATATAACTGCCATACCGATAGAGGCCCGCTGCCACCTTACCCTGAATCATCAGTTATCGCCAGTAAGTTAACTTGTAGCGGAATATAAAAAAAATTAAATAAACCTATGTCACTGTCCAGTTTAAAAAAACACTCACATTTCTATTACTAATCAGGGAATTCAACAATACATTAAATATCTCTAACCACGCTATGGCCTTCTAACTTTAACCGAAGCAAAAATAAAATGATTTAAACATAAACTGGGTGTGTCATATGGAAAAAACTATTATAATGCGTCATAGGGTTAGATGTTTTGAGTGCTAATTTAATTCATGTCATTAAAACAAACTTGCGGGTTCGCTTATCTATCTATCAAAGTCAAAGTCAGAAGTCAAAGTCAAAAATTTATTTATTCAATTAGGCCAAATAGGTGGCACTTTTGATGCTTACATAAGAAGTACACGGTAGTGAGATGATGGCGATAACCACATTCGTAAACTTAAAACTACGAGGGTTCCAAACGCGTCCTGGTCTAAGACGAAGCCCACAACAAACTTAGCCGGGTGTTTTTTTTTTGTTATCACCATCTCACAATGTCATTTAAAATTATTAGAAGATCAACCTGGTTAGAGCAATAATTCATCTAAGGACCGACAGGATTTGATCTATGTGCTCTGCCCATTGCATCATTAAAGCTTCGCAACTCTAGGTTCTTCTGTTTCATAGTTGTATAGTATTAAAGTAATGCTAGAACAGATCAACATTAAATTAACAAGCTATGTACCTACTATTATTTTACGTGGTATACTAAGTTTGTAAGTTATCATTATTTTAGTTGAAACATTCTTAGATACATCTATCCACATATCCATCCTCACAAACTTTCACACTTATAATATAAGTAGCATGGTAGGTCGATCGTTGTCTCATATGCCTTGCAACTTGCTGTTATTTGTGAAGAGTTATGTCCTTTATCTCCGACAATGTTTACCAAATCCTTATTAAAATAATACAATACATGCTTGATAGTATACACTTTTAAAAGAATTATTAAAATCGGTTCAAATTAAAAGGAGCTAAGAAGTAAAAGTGAATGAAAATTTAATCGGGACAAAAAGTATTCTATATGTTAACCCGAAATATCAGCTACCCCTATACTAAATTTTATTTAAATCCGTTCAGTAGTTTTCACGTGATGCCCGGACAGACATACAATTCAAAATATATTTAATGTACAGAAATCTTCCAGTTACAGTTTTATTATAAGTATAGATATTGAATGTCATGTCATGAAATTAAGTATCATGTAAGGAAAAGGCCCTTCGAAGTGTTGCTTTGAATCCATCATCCTGTGGCGTAGCTTTTAAGCCTCGATTCAATTTAATAAAATATGAATTTATAGTTTAAAAAAAAAAATTACATCGATGACCACGCCCTTTATATTGAAACACAGCAATGCTACTTGGTAGTTCCCGGGAAGAGCTCTGTAACAATGAGTTACATAAGTGAAGTTGAAGTCCTACCTACTGGTCTAATTAATAATGTTGGATTATATTGTTTCATATTTGTTCTGTACAAAATAAAGACATTTAAAAAAAAAGACTCGTGATCCGTAGTGGAATAATAAATATCCAGTAGATTTACGAACACTACTGGTTAGCCTATTAAAGAAGGAAGACTGGTAGCCTACAACTATATATCTATCCTAAACTGACAAATGAAATAGGCTGCCGAAAGAACATGACCGATGCGCGGCAATATTTCATAACGCCTTTACCGTGATCTAATAAGAGCGGGTAGCGGTTTAAAACGAAAATGTTAAGAGCAAGGAAATTACCAGATTCGATTAAACAACGTTGCAAACTAAATCACGACTAAAAAGCTACGTTGCCGCTGTGCACACTTCCATGTATCCTTTTTTTGTAATTTCCAATTATCTTAAAAAAATTAAACATAACTAAAATAATCAGTAATTGTCCTTTCACTTATAGAATGTGTATATCATCCCAAATTTTGTACAAATAACTAAGAAAACCTTGTGTTAGAATTAACTTTACCATTTATTTTTGATCGAGAATCTTTACTTAATCGGATAAACATTTAGTCACAAATAATGATGGTAAAGATTAACATAATATCTTATTTCCTATGTGTAGAACTTCATAGATTTAATATCTTAGATATCTTTTATCTGTATTATCTTTTATTAAATCTATCTTAAATATGATCATTTGTTTATAATTTAATTTCTGTTAGGTGTACAATAAAGTGTATTTTCATTTCATTTCATTTTACATATTAAACTGGCAATAATGTTCTGTAGTTAACGTACCTAGTACGAGTAACTAACTAATTATCTGTTAAGTTTACTTAATAATCTGTCAGCATATATTACAAACCAGGATGGTTTTCTGATGCTAGGCTACAAGTTTTTTTTTTGGGAAACTTTTATGTAAATAATTAAATAAATAATAATACTAAAAATAATCCCATTTGAACCTCTTTTCTGTTATCATACCCGTAACCGATGGTTTCTTATTTCTATGGTTTATTTTAAAATCGAAAAAAGAAATATGCCTAAAAAAAGGATTGTGTGGTTTTACGAAACCACGGTAAAAATGAAACTTTTTTTTCACATTATAGACATTTAACTAAAAATTTTCGGAATAATATTCCATTAAGGGTTTAAAAATCGCTTCATCAATCTTAATTTTATGCTTGGAAAATAAGAATGATAATGGGAAATGATAAAGTAGACTAGGTCTCAAACTTATATTTTTATTAAACTCTGTATCTTAGACTACGACACACATAATACTTAACAATTATTTAGTTGATATACACATATTAAAAAACTGAAAACAATATTTTATAATCGTTAATTCATTTTGATCCGTTTTCAATTATTTTCAATCATTCTATTATCAATTCCATCTTCATCATGAATTTCAATTTACTTTTAAAAGACTAATTTATTACAATCAGTATAAGACGTATAGTCGCATAGTCGTATGAATTAAGATTTTAAATATTTGATTTCATTCCTATTTGTTTTCAACCCGCTACCTCTTGAAACTATATTCCTCGTAATACGAAGCAACTGTTTCACCTCTTCTCAAGTATTTGATATCGCCCCAACCGACACATAATTCAATCTCGACATCGCAAGCTTGTAGACGATCAGTAATACCTTCGCAGGAGAGTTTTAGCTATTTGTACGAGCGACCTGTGAGGGGTCATTCGTACAAATCAGATGCCGATCCGTCTTTTACTAAAAATGTTAACCTTAGTACGGTTTAATCGCTCGCAATCAAGGAGTCGTTTTCTAGTACGGAAACAATTGAACATCGGGAGAAATGGATTTTATTTGAATTGTATTGAAGTGGTGATAGCTCAGTGGGTAGGAGCTCGACTTAACTTTCGGGGGGCCGGGTTCGAATCCCAGCATCCTTTTCTATGTGCGTTTTAGTAACTAAAATATCAATTGCTTCAGCGGTGATGGAAAACATCTTGAGGAAACCAGCATGCCTTAGAGTTCTAGATAATGTTCTCAAAGGTGTGTGCAGTCCACCAATCCGCACTGGGCCAGCGTGGTGGACTACGGCCTTAACCCTTTCTCATTGTGGGAGGAGTGGTGCAGAGGTCCCGTAACCTCCACGGGTTACCTCCCAAAATGGGAAGGGACTAGGGGCTAGTCCACCATGCTGACCCAGTGCAGATTGGTGGACTTCACGGTGCGTGCTGAGGTTTAAACTCGGCCCCCCGAAAGTGAAGTCTAAGTCCTACCCACTGCTTGCTATCACCGCTTACAAATAAATTTTCAATAGGAAGCATAAAATAGGTGCGAAGCGAATTTGTGTAAAGAAATATATAAATTAAAAATACTACCTAGTCATATGTCAAGTGGTTACATAATTTTCATAATTCTCTCGTATGTAAAATTATAAGACTTCATGTTAAGGTATTATGAACCATTTTCCTTCAAACTAATAGGAAAAAGCACACAGATCCAAAGAACTTTCTATATTTGCTCAAATTGAAGTTAGCTCATTAAAAATACTAAAGCATCCAGTATACCCTTAGTACAAAATAATGAACCTCGCAAACGGTTGTAGTTTTCGATTATATGGTGAAGGTTACGAGCCTTAAAGCTAAGCCTCAATAATAGGGTATGTACGGCTGCTCTTAATTATTCGGACCTTTATTTGGATCTAAAATAATCTTCAGTCTGGTATAAACTGAAAAAAAACAGACTGACACCTCATTTTCGTTAAGATTTCGGTAGAATATGAATAACTCTTAGTAACTACCTCGTATAATTTTATGCTCACTGTTTCGCCATTGTCAAGGCATTTTCTAGAATAAAATACTGTAACATCATGACTAAGATGGACTTTATTCACTGAACTTGTTTCGACTTAAGTTCGATATCTCACACAAAGCTAGTGGAAAGTTTGTAAAAGAACTCAATCAGTCGTAAAGAAATATGTACTTTGAATCGAGGAGCATTAGGTCCATTTTTCTTTAACGTTATTACGTTTGAAAGTTACGATTGCGAGTATGCAAACATATTCTAAAGATATAGTTGGTAACGGTTGGAGGAAGTCATGAGATAGTTTACGTTTGGAGGCGCTGATTTATATATTTGTTTGCTATCCAACCATCTTTGATATCAAAGAGCGAGCCATCGTTGCGCTGATTTTATAATGCTTAAAAGCAGTTCATGTCTTAAATATATTATGGTATGTTGTGGGAAATATGCTAGGTTCAATAAAACAAAGAAATAATCTCTTTGTTTATTCAAACGAAAAAATAGTTTAGTTATTCTGTTAATTTACTACTGTTTTTTTTGCCACTAGTTCTTTTTAATCCATTACAAGTTAGCAATTTTAACTGGTGGTAAATGATGATGCAGTCTAAGGTTGTAACTTTTAGGGGCGATGGTAGTTAAAATTAAACCATACCAATACACAAACCGATAATCGATTATTTTTTTTATATATATTGATTGGCTCAATAATTGACAACTGTCGAAGCATAAAACCTCGTACTAAGGAAAAAGATATGCAGTTCTGAATCATATAATTATGTTAGTGCTATCCAAATACAAGAGTTTCTTCGCGACTCATATATGAAAACTACTTCAATAACAGAGAGTTTCAACTATTTCCGGGCGGAGATGTAGTCCCGGAACGGTTTAGCAAACAGAAATGTCAGTGGTATTAAAATATACTCCGACAAAGACTTGAGGTGTTATTGTGCACTCTTGATCTACAATAATGCCAAATTGTACTAAGCTAAGTTGTTTGTAAAGGTATTATGGTAACTTTTTTGCATAATGATGATTACAGATAAAATAAATAATAACAAATAAAAACTACTTTGCAAATAAATGTTTTACCAAAAAAAACATGTATAAACATTTTCAAGATAATGCCAAGTAAAATGTAAAATTACTAGGTACTTTCCTAGTTAATATACTGACCGGTAGATATAAAAAGCAGGAAATTTAATAAGAAACTATGAATTTTATTTATCGTGGTTTCATTGTTTTGTCTAAATAATAATTGTGAATATAAATAATTGTTGTCAATAAACGTTTATTAATAAATATGGCATAACTTAAGAATCCCTAACTTATACAGTATTTTGCCATAACGTAAACTGAGAGAATCTTTCAATGTCAAAGCGTGAAACACACTGCATAACTCCAAATTGCCAAATTTTTAAATAAGGTTGTACTTATTTATTTAAAACTAGATGTGCCCTGCGGCTTCGTTCGCGTTAATTATGGGACACAGCGTACTATTGCATACACCTACTTCAATAAATCAAATAGTAAACGAAAAGTTTTTTTTAATCGTACAGGTAGTGCCTTCTATACAATCCTCAGATACGTTTTAAGTACTGATAGTATTTCAACATATTTAAACAAAGGACTTTAAGAAACCAGAGGTCGATCGATCCTTTAGCCTGGGTAAGGTATCAAACAAAGAAATAAACAGACACTTTCCCTATATATGCAATGGAATTTGGTAAAGCTCTCACAATGACAATTCAGACTGACAGTGAAAATGAACTGTCTGAACACCGTCAATACCTATTATTCCTACTCAACACGGGTATCGAATCCGTAATGGAACATTCCAACTACTAAACCCACAAGGTACGAACGAGTACCTACAACGAGAGATTTCTATTTTCTATATATGTCATAAGTTAATGATAATTTTAAGTTTAGTTAACTATAAATGTAATTTTAGAATTTAGCGTGTTGCACGAACAATGATTGTCGACGGCGCAGGGTGTAAAGGTAAAACTCTTAAGAGTTTATGTCTTACACCTTTTATATAAAAATAAAAAAGAAATGCAACGGAATATGGTAAAGCTTTCACAATGACGATCCGGGCTGGCAGTGAAAATGAACTGTCAGAACAACGTCAATACCTATAATTCCTGCTCGACACGGGTATCGAATCCGTAATGGAGCATTCCAACCATTCGATCCACAAAGTACGAACGAGTACCTACAACGAGCGATTTCTATTTGCTTAAAACACACCGTCGCACAGCAGTAGTCGTCAACATTTACGACAATTTTAAACTTATACAAATTGTATGTGGTATTGAAAGTTCAATTCAATAAAGTGGCATTATGACCTTAGTAGCAGCTAGGATCATACCAAGGCTTGTATGGAACCCCTCTCACAATAAACGAACTGTATTGAAATTCTTAAGATGCTCTGGAGAGAGACTAACGGAGCGGAAGAATGTACGTACATGCCAGCTATTTGAAACTTTCCCGTATCTGTACATGTTTAAAAGATAAACAGGAATGTCGTGGAACGTTTTCAAATACTTGAAATTTAAAGTAAATCTAATCATACTTTTAGGGTAAATACTGTGATACTTTAAAGGTAAAGTTGCCGTACCTTCTATAAACCAGCTGTTTCACCCGCGTTCTGCGAAGGTTGTTACGTGAATTTAAAAATAACTAGTAGTTTCCCGCGACTTCGTCCAGGATCAAATTCTATTTAACCTTATAATAATATATAGATTAAATAAAAAAATTCTTCTACGTAGCATCGTACCAGAATGCTGTTGCTGCCACGACGATGTTTCTGATTTTCTCTCATAAAATGATGAAGTCACTTGAACATTTGAAATAGGACCGCGATCCATCAGGGTTGGTCATAAAATACTAGAGCTATAAAATAAAATACAAAAAAGGAATAAACTAGTAAAAGTAATATACTTTAATCGACTGCAATCTATAAAAGTTTCCACCATTGTTCGAGTTATCCACCGAAGTTCCGGGAATCACGTATCGTTTTTATGCCCCGGACTGGTTGGATCCTTGGAAAGTTTTTATATAATTGCCCTACATGATCTACATTATGACTTTAACTTATTTCCTCTGCTTCTTTGAACTGAAGTCTTAATGAAAGGATCTTTACCATCATGTTCAAATTATACTTTTTATCATTATAATCATATATCATCTTAAGTGATCAGATTTTTAAGTCCTGGGTTCAAAGTTAATGGTTCGAAAAAATCAAACCCATATGTAAGAACTTCCTCCTCTTTATAAGTCGATTGAAAATTGATAGTCGGGTTTCCCTATAAAGAAATTCTCAGAATCAGTTTAGGATTTCTTAAAAAAAAAATTTGATACATAAAAATACGATTTTGCTTACGACTAACGAGTAAGAAACAAATATTTTCTTCAAGATTTTTATCCGGCGTAAAATGTCGGAAATTATAAGGTATCGCTCATAAACATCGTATTGCCTTTTATATAGTAGCAAGGAAAATAGTTAAACAGATACTAAAACGATTGTCGTGTTGTTCAATTAAAAAAAAAAAGTAGAAAAAATTGAATAACGAAAAGTGTGATTCAACGAAAGTGTACTTGCTCAGTAAAATATAAAACCGTAAGTACATTTAAAAGTAACGATATTACACTCAATCGTTTTCAAAACAAAATCAATTTATCACACAAATTGTTACTTCGGTAGATGTAGAAAAAATCCCTTTTACATTTAAAGGGCTTAATTGAAAACGTGTAACGTACGTGCGGCGCCACGTTAACGTAAATCAAGATGGAAGGGTATAATGCGGCAGGCGAGGGGGAGTATTATCACTGGTACTCCCTTTAAGGCCTTATTTAAGGTTTATCGACTCAACAGAGTTCCAACGTCGTTCAACTTGCGATTTACCACATGATTGTAAAATTTCTGACCTATGAAAATAAATAAATAAAGTTTTTTGTCATAGTATTTTTACATACTATGACAAAACACACATCGCCATCTAGCCCCAAAGTAAGCGAAGCTTGTGTTATGGGTACTAAGATAACTTATAAAATAATGACCGGCCGAGTGGCGCAGTGGGCAGCGACACTGCTTTCTGAGTCCAAGGTCGTGGGTTCGATTCCCACAACTCTGTCTGAAAAGTGTCTGGGTGTTTATCTGTATATAATAAGTATTTATGTGTATAATATTCATTAAAAAAATATTCATCAGCTAACTTATTTATTATACCCATAACACGAGCTACGCTTACTCTCGGACTAGATCTCGGCAATGTGTGTATTGTCGTAGTATAGGTATTTATTTATTTAAATTAGCTTAGCGAATCGAACCGACAGCCTAGGACTTAGAAAACAGGGTCGCTGTCCACAGTCGGCCGTCAAATAAATTAATAGCTGCAGCCTGCGACTTCCTGTTTTTTTTTTCATTCCCGCGGAAACCGTTAGTTTTGCTGGGATAGAAAAGTATCCGATTCCATATCCGTGGTGTAAGCCATCTCTGTGCTTACACCACGTCCAGATTGCTTTAATTAAACAGGCGTGCATAAGTAATAAAAGTTTTTTTTTGAATCCCAAGTAATTTAACGTGATACTGTTTTGGAATTTAAATTACCCCATGTCCATCTCCGGGATTCAAGCTATTTATTATGTGCTAAATTTCATCAATGCTAGTCTTGATGGCGATGCGTGTGACGGATTATAAATATTTCTTTATTTATTTGTTTAAATTTAGAACAGAATTTTTTTTTAGTATGTATTTGCTGTGTGTATTTCGGACTTCCACAGAGTAAAACACGCTTCAAATACGATCTCGCTGACACAAATGCCGTTTGAATAAAGAGTTCTAGATTTGATTCAAGTAGAGTCAATGGTTTTCAGTCGCGACAATACAATAAAAGTAAATCGCCTCGTTTTCGCCTCGCAATGCCTTTAATGTCCTAAAACGGGAAAAATCCGCCAACCCCGCGCGCGGTAACCTAATTCAGTGAGTTGACGGCTGTTAGAATGGCGTCTGTAATCTAATTCTGTACTTTGCTTACTTGTACAATACGTTTTTTAATCCATATTAATAAAGTTACCTTTAATGTATAAATTTGGCTACTTCCTTGGCCCAGTGGTGAGAGCCGTGGTGAATTAGAGGTCTCGGGTAGAATTCCTGGCTCGGGCAGGGGATTTATAATTTCTGCATTTTCTCTGGTCTAGTTTGGCCGTAGCTAGTTACCTCACTACCAACAAAGACGTGCCGCTAAGCGAATCCGTGATCTAGCACGATTTCGTGTAGAAATCGATTAGGGATATGTGTTTAATATAATAATAAGTTTTTTGAGTGTTTTTTTTTTAAATATAATTTACTTGGTCTAAGCAGGAGGTCACGTAAATATTTGCCGGTTGTTCTTTTTGTTTCCATTGCCTTAATAATAATTTGGAATTATTTAAAAAGCAACCTGTTTAGAGTTATAATTTACGTTATCCTAATTTAACTATTAAAGGACTTTATTATATCTTTCGTTTAATATAACCTTGGAACTTTTTAGGAGCCATCTTCAAGATGTCAGCCGGTAGCTTAATGTAATATTGTACACAATTTACTCCAAACTAACTACGTATTTTTTGTAGCCTACAAACAAATATCAAATGCTTTAAAAAAAGTTCTTACGCTACGCTGAAGTTTACTCAGGCAAACAGTTTGGAGACCACTGTATAGATACACCCATAGACACCGTGAATGTTTCCGGGATAAAAGCATATCACTCTTGGGACCATAATCTATCTTTATATAAAAAATCACGTAATTCCATGACTCTATTACTGCGTGATCGAAGGAGAAACGAACACATTTATGGTATTTACGTATATATTAAAATACTCTTGGCACTATCCCGTTCTCTTGCTGTAAGTCCTTTTTTCAAAGGTTGCCTGTAAGAGATTGCTTGCAGCAATAAGGCCACCTTTGCAGGTCTACATTGTTTACTGTATACTCCTTAATGTTTCTTTTCCTGTGTGTTTAAGTGCAATAAAGATACTCATACTCGCGACTTTGTTCGCGTGGATTTTCAGTTCAGTTCACGCGAACAAAGTCGCGAGTATCAGTTAGTGTTAAATATGCTAAAGTGAGTTTGAGGAAGAAGAAGAAGAAGAAGAAGAAACACTTTATTGCACTTAAACACACAGGAAAAGAAACATTAAGGAGTATACAGTAAACAATGTAGACCTGCAAAGGTGGCCTTATTGCTGCAAGCAATCTCATTCATTCAATAAACCAAGCTGTAACTATCCAAAACGTATATAATTAGTTTTACACCACTCCCTCGGTAATGCCCTATACGTCAATACATCTTATAAGGATAAAGGCGTTTATATTTTGAGAAAGAAAAACATCCAGCACGGCGTATCTGAATAAAATCTGTTCATTCTATATTGCTATCTCGCTCTAATGAATGCTGGCGTCCCTCTCACTCACAAAAGCCTGTGAAGCGCGTACCATAGAGTAAAGATTGTGAAAAAAAATCCCTCTAAAACTATATTTTATTGCCACGCGAGGTGTGTAGAGTATTCAACTCAGGCGCCCCTAAAACCCTAGCTACACTCAGAATTCAAGACGCAACACTCTTGCTACGCTTGGGAGTTACTCTACAATTGCTCGTTTGCTTGGGATTTATCCCGGCGCCTGTAACGTAAGACATTGCTTTACTTTGGTTAAACAATTTACTATTACCTACTTTACGAAAATTTATTAAACAATTGCTTTACAGTCGTCTGCACCGTCCTGCGCTTTCTAACCTAATTCAATTTGACGCAGAGTCAGAGTAGGCTCGGTAATCTAATTCTGTACTTTGCACACTTAGCGACTGCTAGCACGCTCCCCGTAATTTATGGTGGGTATTAAATAATTTGTTTATAATTTGAGTGCTGCCTGGCATACTGCGGTTTACTGCAGTGGTTTCAAAGCTGGATAGATGAATGCTTTTTGCACACAATAGCATTATGGTTCCGTTTTATTTCCTATTTCTTTCAAATTTGCTTCGTTTTGCGTTCGAATTCCATTAGATATGTCCATTTTTTATAAAATAGTTTTTTACAGCTTTTCTTTGATAATTTTTCTACTTTTAATACTAAATAGCCTTTGTATTCGAATTCCAATGAACATGTAATTTTTATTTTTTTTATTCTTTTTATAGCTTTTCATATAACATATATTATTAGAATAAGAATACTACATACTTAAATAAAAATATTTGTGACTTTGACTTTGTCTTTATATATATTTTATTGCGAACTCGCCATTCTTACCATAAACGTAAAGTTTCTAAGAGGACGGCTATGTAAGAGATTAAAATGTTTGTAAAAAATATAATTTAAATAATACAAAAACAAATTAAAAAAAACGCTTTTCTATAAAATACCTCTTTAGGTTCGATTCCCAGGTCAGGCCAAAAAGAATATTAAGTTCGCTTCCCGGCAAGTACAATTTGGAAATTTATAATTTGTGAATTATCTCTGGTCTGGTCTGGTGGAATGCTTCGGCCGTGGCTAGTTACCACCCTACCGACAAAGACGTACCGCTAAGCGATTTAGTGTTCCGATGTGCTGTCGCGTGGAAATCGTTTAGGTTAGCCGGCTACCAACTTAGACTGCATCATCACTGGTAAGTGAGATTGCAGTGAAATAAAAAAAAACAATCTCTTACAGACAGCCTTTGTGGACCGGATTCAACCGGATTCCGGAACAAACTATGACGAAGCAGAAGATATGCGTACTAGATATAGAATACCGCTACCTACATCTTCTCACAGCTAACGCGTATTTACATAGCGAAGATAGTGTGTACATGACATAAACATTGTCGCTTCGGTAATTCCGCATTCCTGCTGAGATATTTTAATGAAAGCCGTGTGTCCATATGTGCATCATATAAATATGAATGAAGGAATGAATGAATTAATATACTTTTATTTTCCACCACAAAAAGTACATAAAAATATATTATGCCTATCCCTACTAATATTATAAATGTGAATGTAAGTTTGTTTGTTACGCTTTCACGCGAAAACTACTGAACCGATCCTCATGAAACTTTGTACACGTATTCTTGGAAGTGTAAGAAGTAATAAAGGATACTTTTTATCCCGACATTAAGTTAGGTTCTCTCACTTTGGGAGAGGGGATGAGTGTTTGACGATTTCACACCATAACTCCGACAAATTATAACGGATTTAAATAATTATTTTTGTACTATAGAGGTTATAATATGTTTTTAATTTGACCCAAACTGTGGTTGGAGATAGAGGACAGAACTCCTCAGTGGACAGCAGCAAACCCCTCATTTAAGGCTTAGCGATACTGAATACTTTAATGTATATTATATAATTTGCCGAGAATTAGTCAGACTAGTCATGTTTGGGGGCGTGGCCTAGTCGGACGATGCCGTGGCGCGTGGCACGAGGCTGCGCGCACGCCAAACGGAGTTCAGTTCTACTTTATCATCAGAGATAGACTGACGTTATACTTAATTGCTGTCCATTTGCATAATCATTTAATAAAGTTTTTCTTAAGTTTATAATTATTAATTGTTTATTTTTTAGTTAAAATAAATCATAATTGCTTATTATATATATTTTTACTGTTTAACCTTTATTTTAACCTTTAACTTTAATACCTTGCTTACCTTATATATTTTTACTGATTAACCTTTATTTTAACCCTTATACTGTTGTTACCACCCCCGAATATCGTACGAGTCGTCGAAGGAACTATAACGGAGATAACGGAGAGCGGGCAGCAGAGTTCTCTATTCCACTAATACCTTCTACTGCGATCACCAACTCATTTGCCCAGCGTGGTGATTTCCGGCGAACCCTATATTATACTAGAGGTCCCTCGCGACTTCGTCCGCGTGAAAGTCAACCTTAAAAGACATTTGCTGTCCCAGGCTTTTCTTAGAACTTTTAAAAGGGAACAACTTGTTCATTGTTGTAAACGGTTAAAGTTTCGATAAAATTACGTGAATTTATCGAAACTTTAACCGTTTACGCAGCGCACGTAGCTCTCAAAAGAAAAAAACCCCGATGTTGAAACATTCTTCATTGGTACTAAACTCCTATTAGTCCTCAGCGTCTTCAAAGGTGTGTGGAGTACACCAATCCGCTCTGGCCGGCCGGATGCTTCCAAGCAACCTTGTCATTAAGTAATTCATCAATTGTATAGTAACCTCTCTGTAGTTTGGTTTTATTTGATGATAATATAGCGCTTACCTGTAAACGAATGGCGTGCATAGAGGGAATGCACAGGGAATGCAGATGATAAAAAAGTTAAGAAAATCTCCAGTACGAGTTAAAACTACTTAAGGGTAGGCTTTTTATAGCTCTTACAATGCCTATCCTTAAGTTTTTTATAACTCGTACTGGAGATTTTTTTCATTTTGTAACCCACTAACACTAACTTTTGCAACTCGTAACTAACTTGATGGTAAAGGACATGCTAACCTGCTTATGAAAACTAGCACAAAACGTCTTTTATCATACGCTTGATTAGAGTTTGCGGTGAGAGCCTAGAGAAACTTGACTTTCTCGGTAAATGGGAACTCCACTGCCCTATCTCAATTTATCCACGCAGCGGAAAGGATAATGCGCGAAGTTTTCACTCCATGAATAATATACTAGAACATTACCCCCTCTCCCCACCCCGCCGTATATCATGTCGGATATGTCCCATAATGCGAGGTTACCGAGTTCAGCTGATGTATTTCGAGCACCTACGAGTAAGTGCACTTGGTTGGATCGAGTGCAGACTAAATATGACACTTATATGGGTTTTAGAAGCTCTACTTTAAGTGAAAAGATGCAGCAACATAGACAAATGTTCGAAGTACTGGAATTTTTTAAAAATTCAAAACAACCGTAACCTTAATAGACTACCAATCCGAACTTGGCCAACGTGGTAGACTACGGCCCTAAACCCTTCTCGTTGTGGGAGGAGAGCCGTGCCCTGTAGTGGGCCGGTAACGGGTTGATACACAACAGTCGACTTACAAGAAATTGTCATAAATTAGTGACATCTGCATATCGTCTGCGAAAGGTGCAGAAGTCATTTGTGGGATTGACTATACGCTTTTATAATATGATTCCTAAGGTAATTTTGGACTACCAATGCATAAGTTTAAAGAATGTGTTAAAACACATTTATTACAGCGAGGTTATTATTCAATTGATGAGTTTCTTAATGACAAGGTTGCTTGGAAGCATCCGGCTCCGCTTTCATCTCTCACAAGATAGAAAAATGAATGTTAAAATATAAAATGTAAATTTTTGATGTTGGAAAAGAGCAACTGCTGAGTTTCTTGCCGGCTTCTTCTCGGTCTTCTGCCTTCCGAGCCGGTGGTAGAGTCACTACACACAGACAGACTTGACGTTTCAAAAGTGCTTATATTAGGGCTACTTGAAATAAATGAATTTTGAATTTTGAATTTGTATATGATGATTTAAAACAATTTTTTTTGCTCAAAAATGGATACGAAGGCATACCACGGGATCTTCAGGCCGAGGGGTTCAACAGCAATATTTGCGGCTGTAAATGTCGCTCGCGCATCGGCTTATTTGGTCATACAAAGAAGTGTAGCTTAGACAGTATTTGAACCGTCTCAAGACGGCCACTGATTTGACTTGACTTATTGCAGAACATAGAAAATACACGAAGGAAACAATTACTGAAATATATTAGATGCAAAAGGCGGCCTTATCACTAAAAGTGATCTCTTCCAGGCTACCTAAACTAACGGAATAAGGCAATGAGAGACGGGAAATCTCAAATTCAATACAAATAATTACATAGATTTACGCACTAAACTACATAGGTAATTAAAAGAGATAATAAATATATATATATAAATATATATATATAAAGCTTCGACCAACATCTCAAGAAGCTTTCGCTTGGTTGTTGGATCAAGGGTCGGATACAGAAGGCAGTAGTCCTTGAAACGGCGCGTATTGTGAGGAGGTTTCTCACTCTGGAGCCCTGACCACCGGTTGCTTGGGCATTCAAAAGCCCCGCAAGCGGAGGGTGGAAGTTTTTTTTTATAAATTTTTAATAGTGTTTTTTAATTTATTCTTAAGCATTGTTAATAATTTAAAAAAAAAAAGAAAAATAATAAATGATAGAAATTATATATATATATATTTATTATCTGATAATTTATTTCTTCTATTACCTAAATTATTACCTAAATATATATATATATATAATATATATATATATATATATTATATATATTACCTAAATATATATATATATATAATATATATATATATATATATATCATATTATATATGAATACACATATAAGCACATAGAGAATTAACATGTGTATAGTGACAAATAATGCCTCCTGACACGACTTTTAAAAATCGCTAGGGAATTAGAACGTTGAATGTCATCAGGGAGTGCACTCCACAGCGTTGCCGCTTTTACAGTAAAGAACTCCGAATTACTATGTTGTATATGTTATATGACTATGTTATTTCTTATAAGCTGACTTTTATCTAATAAGTCTTGGATAAAATATAGTTCTTATACATTGAAAGCATTGAATTGAAAAGTATATGTGGGTACGTTTGGATTATTTTTAAGTTCAGCAGTAAGTATTTTGTTACATTTCTACTGGTAGCATCTTTCAAATATCACATAGTGACAATACACTAAATAGTTATTAGGACCTTGTTCCATATTTAATTTTCTTAATTTTATTTTATTTACTTTTTATTAGTATTTTATGTAGTATAGGTACCTATTTATCATAAAAACCTTCTATTTGAAAAAAGCCAGTTTAAAATTTAATTTGACTGCGTAAAGAACTAATAGCGGAATAATATGGTACTCGTAGGTCATAGGAAATTAAAACCTGAAATTGTTGATAGATAAAATATTAATATATAATTCTAATACTACACATATAATTATTATAAATAATTATATGTGTAGTATTAGAATTTATAACATGTAGTATGGTTTGCAATATTTTTATTGAGGTACAAATTTTTATAGCCGC
Source organism: Pararge aegeria (assembly GCF_905163445.1). NCBI lineage: Eukaryota > Metazoa > Arthropoda > Insecta > Lepidoptera > Nymphalidae > Pararge > Pararge aegeria. The sequence goes on from NC_053189.1 coordinate 2,749,215, forward strand.
ACCAACCCGTTCCTTATAAAAACTACTTTCGCCAAAGGTGGTCTGGGGGTGATCGCTTTAGCGATAAGGCCGCCTTTGCACACCTAAACTTGTTTTTTATTATTTTTTTTATTTTTACATTTTGTGTTTCTCTTTGTATTTTGTTTTTGTGTGTGAAATAATAAATTCAATAATAATATTAAAAATCTTAAATTATGAAAATAAAGCTTAATTTGCTATACTCCGCGAAAATCAGAAAAATCTGTATGGCTATAATTTATGATTTCTTCAATCCTTATACTCCACACCAAACAGATCTTTTGCAATGGAAGCCGGAGCATCCTCAATGAATAATTGATATTAGACCTTAATACCATATAGCTTTCCAAGACGTATTTCACATACAAAATACCCCAAAATACTGGTGGGAGATATTGAGACTTTCCATTGGAGAAATAAAGACATATAATTCATTGTAAATATTGTAAATATAAAAAACTTCTTGAGTAGTTAAATCTTGCCATATAAAAACAAAAATACCTTGAGTAGTTTTAAAGACATAACCAAAAACATGAATCGCAAGAACTTCTGATTCGCATTTTCATTTGAGTCAGTTTTATTTTTGTTAAAGTTATACGGTTTAAGTTTTGCTACAGTTCGTAGAACTCCACATAAAGTTATGTCCTTTCCCATTGTATTACAAAAACTACCGAGAAACACGTATCGTTTTTATGTGCTCCAACTTCAGAGGGCTTTCCGAGAATTTTGTAAGACAGCACGAATGGAAAAATTAAAATATTTTGTCGAGTTTATCATAACTTTCACAAGTTAACTGTTCCAATAAAACCCACTTATTCAGAATTGAGTATTATCAGGGTTTCTTAGCTATTTTTTTTTTTATAGAAAAATATTTTAAATTTAGTATTTTAGGGTTCCGTACCCAAGGGTAAAACGGACCCAATTACTAAGACTCCACTGTCCGTTTAGCTGTCTGTCCGTCTGTCATTAGGTTGTATCTTATGGACAGTGTAAGTTAGACAGTTGAAAGTTCTCTTGCCGGTTTAACAACAAATACTATAAAACAATAATAAATTTTTAAGAAGGCCCTACAACAAATATGATTGTGGCTCTTGATATTGATTAAGGCGAAAGGAAGACGCTTGAAATATTCACATATATTAATGAAATATTCATATATATACTTTAAAAATTCATAATTAAATTAAAAGAAAACAAATATTTTTTGTTGTATTTCCCATCTAATAGACATGTTTTATTGTTGCTTTATATAGATAATGTTACGTAACCTTTCATGCGCGAGTCGACTCGCACTTTTTATAATGGCAATGCCCATAAGAATGTTTGGGTTGTTTTTTGGGTTTTCAGTATCAATTGAAGCAAACAAGACAAAAAATATATTTAAAATGGATCAACGATTCAACATTAAGTTAATTGAATAGCATTTTTTTCAATACAGTTTATGTATATATACACACCGGCATATTTAGCGGAACACTAAAAAAAGGTCCATAATTAAAAAAATATGGTTTTATTTTAAAATCTACTTACTACACTTCTTTTGTTATTTTAAGTTTCATTTATTTTACTTAAAATGTGATCACATTAAGAAGAGATTTTGCGAGTAAAAGGCTTAAAACAATTACATAAAATGTGATGTTCAGTTGTTTTCTTAATTTGAAAATATTTCTTTTTAAATTAAATGACGTATAAACCTGCCAGAAACCTTATATGATACTGATATCAAACCTTTTTTTTTGTGTTCCGCTAAATATGCCGGTGTTTGTATATAACAAAATAGTTTTTAACAAATAAGGTTAAGTTTATCAACTTAATATATATATTATACATCACATAACTATAAGTCAAATAGCTTATATACAATATGCACTTTTGTTTGAATAAAAATGACCTTATAACAGAGGAAAAGTTTTCCGGGATCGCTAAGTTCATTTCAGGGGCTGTCAGAAGTTACGATGAAGTTAGTAATCTAATTTATGTAACTTGCTTGTAACATTTCATTAGCAAACATTTTGTCACTCGCGTTAGCAAATATTAAATTACTAAGGTGTTACGTAGAAATGGACGACCGATTGGCGCAGTGGGCAGCGACCCTTATTTCTGAGTCCGAGACCGTTGGTTAGATTCCCACAACTGGACAATGTTTGTGTGATGAACATGAATGTTTTACACAGTCTGGGTACCTATTTGCATATTATAAGTATTTATGTATATTATTCATTAAAATTTTCATCCGTCATCTTAGTACCAATAACACAAGCTACGCCCACTTTGGGACTAGATGGCGATGTGTGTATTTTTATAGTAAATTTATTGATTTAATTTTCGACAGTATTAGTGAGCGTTATGTTGTTACAAGTAGAACGAGGTCCCGGGTTCGATCCCCTTTTCGTTCGTTATTTTTTATTTGTCAATGTGTTGGTCTTTGTATTTTGTTTTTGTGTGTGCAATAAAGAATTTAATAATAATATTAATAACTAATAAGCCGAAACAACTAACAGTTAATAATACAGGTACCCGATCGTATGAAAAACTCTGACTATGTTCAGAGATAGTGCATTACAAGTTATTTCATCTGTTAAAAATAATAGAGAGAGTAACCGTCCCAAAAGTGGTATAGCGTGGATTATATTTTATAAATCTAATATAATTTGCCTAGCATAGTGTAAGTCAGGACACGTAAAAAGAGCGCTGATGATCCGACATTAGGTGAGTTAACAATAAAACCGGATTTCATTATGAAACTATTTCGCGTGGAAAACGTCTAATTTTATTATATTTGCATTGTGAATGCCTTGAAACCAACTGTAAACCAACTTTAGAACATGCAAAACAGTGGTTCTGGCCAAGTGATAAAAAAAGTTGATTGTTGAATATTATATATACTAAACTATTTTTTATACCTGTATTCGGCTCAAACGTTGCACAGATTTTTAAGAAATTTGACATCGAAGTAGATTGTTTCTTGGAGATCGACATACGATTTAGATATTTTTTATTCCGTAAAAAATAGTATTTAAAAATCTAGCCATGTTAACCGACGCGTGGCGTAGAAAGTACAACTTCTTAATTTAATAGCATCTGCATACCCTGTGTATACCCTCTATGTACGCCACTGCACATGATACACTAAGTGCTTTTTTTTCGTGGCACCTATTATATCTGTGCAAGTAACCGCATACCCACTACGGATACAATGAACTTTGATTGGTACACGTTATCGGGCTTCGTACAGAATTCACATTGCATTGAGTGCGGAAGGGTATGTCATCGTCACAATACTTAACTATGCAGGTTAAGTAGTTTATATGTTTTGCCTGGTGGGAGGCTTTGGCCGTGATTAGTAGCCGCCATACCGATGTAAACGTGCCGCTAAGCGGTTTATCATTCCGTCACGATGCCGATGTCGCGTAGAAACCGATTAGGGGTACCTATTATAATATTCATACGAAATAAACATATAATATACTAGCTGTTGCCCGCGACTTCGTCTGCGGTTGATTTTGTTTTTAAATTATTCAGTATCGCTAAGCCTTAAATGAGTATAGTAGTTATATATATGTATAACATGTGACTGTCAATTAATTATAGACAAATAATTTGCAATAAAATAAAATTGCGACTATAATTAAAGATCTAAGCTATCCTATCTCTTAAGTTGGAGCAGACTGCTCACGGTGTGCCAATTAAATTTGAAATCGGTTAAGTAGTTTAGGAGTCCATCGCGGACAAACATTGTGACAGGAGATTTATATATATTAAGATGTGTTCCTCAAAATAAATGTTACTCTTAAGTATTTGTGAAAAGTACCACTCGTGGTTAAAAATTTAGACGAAAATATTTAAAAAAATAGTTTTAGAATTTTGTTATTAAAAATATTCGTTTATTATTGTGACAGTTCTTAATTAGTGTCTAAAGATTAAAATTTTAAGTGTTAAGACAATAGTCATATGTAAAATAAACTCAAAATATGTAAGAAAATTGCACGCCAGAAAGTGGCAAAATGTTGGAACTATTCCCACTTACAACACCAAGACAAATATACGCAGTTAAAGCAATATAATTTATTCTATTCTATGCTATGGATTTAATAAAACTGCTATACCCTTAACAGGTTAGCCCGCTATCATCTGGTGAAATTGCTGTCAAGGGCTAACTTGTAGTGGAATAACAAAAATTGACGACCTTCCTGGCGTCTTTAAAGTTGAGGTCCCGTCAAAAATGCTTCTAAAGGATGACATCTTTTATTTTTATTCCACTACAAGTTAACCCTTTGCCTATAAACAGAGCAAGAATCCACAGTAAATGCAAAGAGCGCGTCTTGCAACATGCTACCTTTATTTCTATCTGTTTTAAGAGTTGGTGTTAAGCCTCATGAGCCTGTAATCACAGCGGCAACCACGCCCTTCAGACAGAAACACAGCATTGCAACAATGCTGCTGCGCGGCAGAAATAAGCATGGCGATACTACTTCCCCGGACCAAGCTCTGTCACAAATCATTGATTCACTGCCGACGGCAAGAGCGCCAAGTTTTTTTTTTTTTTTTTTATTATTTTAGGGGCTTACGCGCCCTAATGTAACTTATGTACCCTATTTTAGCACTAAATATGCGTGCACAGTGAGGACATGTAAGGGTACCGTCAACGTAGTTGTAGGTTATATTGGTTGGCCTTGCTTTAAGATGGTCACGATAAGCATCATGTTCGTTCCTCCATTTGTCTCCGAAGTAGCTGGTACTCTGCTGGACTAATGACAACTCCAATATTTTTACCGACTCACACACCATTATGCATCCAAATTCTGAAATTCAAATACAGCCGAGGGGATAAACAACAGTTTGCAAATCTATCCGTGTTGAAATGTTTGTTACCCCTGTCGCCGCGCTATATTTCAATTATAAATTGGATATATATCGGTAGCTACGTGTTCATGGTTGCCAACGCCTGATATATGGAAATTAGGGAATATTGGATTTCTATTTTTGTTTTAACTACGTGGTTTTTCCGTATTTTTACCCAAAAATGTGAAGACACTCTTCACGTTTTTCTTATAATCTACATAGTGTATGTCTACATTCACACTTACAGGGTTAGTACAAGATTTTCTCAGTCACAATCGAAGAGTCGTTTTTGAGCATGGAAATACTTGAAAATAAATGTGTTTCCTCAAAAATGCAATCTAGGGTTATTGAAGGGGTGGATAAACAAATTCCTCAAAAGTGCCGCAGATGTTTATGGGCGGCGGTGATCACTTAACATCAGGTGACCCACTTGCTCGAACGTCCGCTATTAATATAAAAAAATATCGGAGTAAAATGAACCTTATTTTCATTTAATTAATGCTGAAATTCTTCAAGCAATTATTTAGCTTTGGATTTTGAAGGAAAGTTTGTAAAACAGTAATCAGAGGCACAGAATTTGCAACGCAACAACGAGAGAAATTAGCTCCATTTTACTTTAACGATACAGTTTGATATGCGAAAACGATTCCTCGACTTCGAGGCAAATCTCCTACTAAGGCTACTGGCATAAACTGATAAATGTATGTAAGTGAAGAAAACAACTGTCCAGAATAAATGTTATTCTAGATTTAAAAAAAATGGCTGAATATTCAAAGCGTTACAGCTGCTTTTTTGTAAATCTTCAAAGCAAATGGGTGTATGTTATATATAACATTTGTTGCCTTTTATATTGCTTCTGAAGAGATCGCTATGCTATGTCGAATGTTTTTTTTTTAATATAATAAATATATAAACTTAAAGATAAACTAAATAACTAACTAATATATAGCCTGTAGTCCAGAAAGGCAGACCAACTGTCCTCAAGGCTCTTAGTTTGTTTCAAATTATGTTCGTTTATAAAGTATTGAAGTGCATGACTTAATTCTACTTACGAAGCATTACGTACTACCTGAAAAACGGTTGCTAAAACTTATATTCAGAACTCAGCTTATACACAAACACATTTGAAACTAATAGCTAAGCTATCTGAAAACTCAAACTCATAGTTCTCGACACACATAGCGAGTCAACTTAGTACCCCTTAAATCAGAGACCTTTAAGAAATAGACCGGATAATGTAATAAATACCAGATAATGAATACGTAAGCAAAAAGTGACGTCTGGCAGCTTTACACTGCGTTCAACTGAATGGAATGCTAGACAATTCAATGCAAGTTATACTTGTTTGAATTGTTGGTAAGTATATTTATCATTATTATATGGTAACGTGCGCAGAATAAGAAAAATATTCATTCAGAAGTCACGGGACAGATTGACTAACGGATGGGCGTACAGATAGACATACGGATAAATTGCAAATTTGCCCGGATAAAAAATATTCTTATTTATTATTTGGACTGTAACAATTTAGTAACATGTATTGCAAGTTTGTGTTTTGAATAAACTTATAAGGCGGGTGGAATCCACAACCAATTTAATAACAATCAAATAAAAAGTTAATTCATAAACGTGTAAAAAAAATATTTTTAGGTATTTATTGTATTGTACTTAAATATAAGTAACAAACAAACTAACATACACTTACGCATTTATAATGTTAATGTAGATAAGTAAACAAAAATTTTGAAATACGATTAAAAGAGCCTTCTTTTCGAATGAGTCGTAATGTCTTTTACCACTTATTCTCGTCGACCGCCTTAATTGCCGCTCTACTTTTTGACTTACTCTATGCCTTATAACGATCTCCCCTTGAAACGTTTCCAGCGAGATCGTGCCATAGACAACGTAGTAAGTGGGTGTGTAGTGAAAATTAATGCAGACGTGGCAGCCTATCCGACGTGTAAGGTTACAAGTCGCTCCGGTTAGTGTTTGCCTCCGGGAACAGCGTTTTCATAAATCTAATAAGTGTCTTTATTTTTATTCCACAACAAGTTAGCCCTTGACTGTTATATCTACTGATGCTATGTGATCATGCAGTTGCAAGATGATAGCGGGCTAATTTGTTAGGTTACGACAATTGTTTTAACCCCATCCCCTAGGTTTTTAACCTGAACTCTAAGGCTCAAACCCGCCATCTGTCCAAACTTAATCAAAAATTCTAAATTCCCAAAATGACTCAGCCAGGGATTGAATGCGGAACCTCGCACTTGTGAGACCACTGCGCTTGCTACCACACCGGGGAGGTCATGTTTATGTGATTGCGAAATAACTTCTTCAAACATAATTCAATTCATTTCTTGTTTATTGCTTTTGTCTGTGCTAAACTGAGCACAAGGTACTTCGCCAATGTCTTGTAGATGGAGAAGGTACTAACTTAATATCAACGAATATTTCTGTGTCAGTTCTTAACTAGCCAAAGTCAAATATTTCTTTATTTAAATAGGCACATAGATGGCACTTTTGATGCGTTTATTACATACTAAATGTGTACATAGCAGTGAGTAGTGATGGCGATAACTACATTCGTAAACGTAAATTAAAGCTACGGGTTTCACACGCGCCCTGGTCTTAGAAGAAGTCAACAACAAACTTAGCTGGGTGAAGTGTCTAGTATATAGAATTTTAATTGTTTATAAATGTCACATGCAAAAGAAACTCGTAGTATATAAAAGTTGCACGACAGTAAGTGGCAAACTGTTGGAACTATTCCACCTTTACAAAACCAAAAAAACTTACACAGTTAAAAGTTATTGCACAGTAAAAGCAATAAAAATAATTCTATACCACTCTAATCTATTTTTCTTTATTTTTCTTCTTAGACCTGGACGCGTTTGGAACCCTCGTAGCTTTAGTTTTAAGTTTACGAATGTGGTTATCGCCATCATCTCACTACCGTGTAATTCTTATGTACGCATCAAAAGTGCCACCTATGGGCCTACTTGAATAAAGATACTTTTGACTTTGACTTTGACTTTATTCTATTAAGCTTATAGATAAGAAAACTCAGAATCCAGTGGAGAACGCATCGGAATGCTGAATCGCTTAGTAGATAAACGTCTTAATCGCTAGCATGGGAACTAGCACCGAAGATGACTCTCGGAGACCTCGAACCAAACCCGAACGGAAAAACTTAGTAATACAACAAATAGACCCTGCCGAGGATTGAAACCGGCTTTATTAAAATAATAATAAATTTATAAACCAAAATTCACAAGTAGACTTAAAACTATTATGGCGCAATCATAAATTCTTACAAATTTTACCGTACAACACCGTGCCGACGACAAAAGGTAACCTGTAAGGAAATTAATTAATAATTTAATTATCACCTACCTACTCACTACATAAATAAAGATATTCCATATAAATAAAAATTCACTCAATATTTATAGGTACGTACATCGGTTAAAGTTTAGAATTGGTAGTAGGTAGGCGGTTACTATAAATATATTTTAATATTAAGTAATCTTATTTAAAATTATATCCTATCACTTTATTAATAACTAGCGGACCCTCGCGACTTCGTCCGCGTATGAGTCAATCGAGAAGCTAGAATAGATCTGATGACATCATAATCATCGTGGGTACCGATGTACCTACCATTATTTTACGTGGTATATTGAGTTGACATTATTTTAGTAGATACATACATACATCCATACAATTTTAAATAAAAAAGAATTATTAAAATCGGCTCAAATTTAACGGAGCTATGAAGTAAAATTGATTAAAAAAAAATCCCATTTCCCGGAGGAAACTTATTGTATCCTATATGTTGACCCGGAATATCAGCTACCACTATACCTATAACTTTATTTAAATGCGACAGACAGACAGACAGACCGACAGACAGACAGACAGACAGACAGACAGACAGACAGACAGACAAAAATTAAATGAAAATCTGTTTTGGACTCAGTATCGATTATAAACATCCCTCGGTCAAAGTTTTCTAAATATACTAAATGTACAGAAATCTTCCAGTTACAGTTTTATTATAAGTATAGATATAGCTAATGCTATTTACAAAATACTTAAGTTGATAAATAAGCAGGTAGTTTAAAAATGTGATAAGTTAATACCACGAACGTCCATCTTCGAGCATATCGTTTCGATACAGGATGTTCAGTTGCCGAATATCTTTAGAGATTAGCTGTTATTGTGCTTGAAAACTTCCACTCATAAGTCCACAGCGCCTGCACCAGCACCTGCGTCGAAATGAAAATTTGAAATCAGTTCAATATATTTTAATAAACTCTCGTACCTATTCCGAAAAGACATCGCCGTCTTTCAACAATACTTCTACTTCAAAGTCGAGGACAATAAGTTATTAAAAACACAGTTCAGTCAAACTCGTTTCTGGGTTATCTTTGACGATTACTCAAAGAAAATGAGTCGACGAGAATGAACCGTCTCCGGAATTAATAATTTGACACAGATCGTGTCAAAAACGAACCGAAAGCATTTTAATTAATATTTTTTAATTACAATAACACCTCTGGTTAAATTAAAGGCTTAATTATGCTTTACTTGCAGATAGCCGTGCTTTTCACATTCAAATGATTCAATGCCGGGCCAAAGTGATGGTGATAGCATAAATAATATCTGACCGATTTTCTTGTAGGCCTTGTCTAACTCGAGGGCCATTATTACCTTATTCGACCCGCTCTGCAAGAAAAAAAATCCCAGTGGATCGAGAATATGTTTTATTCCAATAGAATGAACAAAGTTTTACCATCACTATCAGCCAATTCAGGTCCCACAGCACGGCTAGCATGGGTAGGAGACAATTATGTAAAGCTTTATCAACTCTCAGAGCACTGGTGCACAAGTGGAAATAATATCAATATAACATATGCGTATTAATAAACGGGGTAAACTTCTCCTATTCCATATTCCAGTGATTTAGCAGGTGGGCACGTTTATTATATCCCTTGTGTGTGTGTGTGTGTGTGTGTAAATGTTGATATAATCGGGGGATATAATTTTTATCTCCCGCCCGTGCTAGCCTATGCCCTGCAGCTGAGCATAGGCTTCCTCTCTCGTAGAAGAAAGAGTAGAAGTAGAAGAAAGAGTACGAGAAGAGAGTCTGAGTTTTATTTACTCTGCCCCTCTTATTAATAAGCATACAGTACAGGAGGAAACACCGATACACGTAATGCTCCAATACAATGGAGTAGCAGAACAACGCGCAGCACACCTTGGCTCCTCAGCAACACTCCATGAAGCACTCGGCGACCTGGGCGGCATGCTAAGCTTTTGGAGCGAGCTCGGCTGGCTGGAGTGATCCAGCGGGGAGCCGCATCAGTGGCCATACGTACAACGGACGGTCCCAGACCGACCAAGTGCGGAAAAGGCCCAGGAACAGAAGAAGAAGAAGAAGCATACAGTACAGTACAATAGCGTCCTTACTACTATCACCCACTGCGATTACAAACCCATCTGCCCAGCATGGTGATTATGGGCGAATCCTATCGTTGGGAGAGGCTCGATTAGTGGACTGCTATAGGCTATGGATGGGTAACGGATTCATTTAACCTCATCATCATCATCATATCAACCGATTTATGACCAAAGCTGGACATAGACACCTTTATTGGCCTGGAATGCTCTCCCAACTTCCGTCCTCTCCGATACCTATAATCTGGTCACCTTCAAATCAAGAGTAATAGGCATCTTGACGGCCGATTGGCGCAGTTTGCAGCGACCCTGCTTTCTGAGTCCAAGGCCGTGGATTCGATTCCCACAACTGGAAAATGTTTGTGTGATGAGCATGTATGTTTTTCAGTGTCTGGGTGTTGTATATTCTAAGTATTTATGTATATTATTTATAAAAATATTCAACAGTCATCTTAGTGCCCATAACACAAGCTTCGCTTACTTTGGGGCTAGATGGCGATGTGTGTGTTGTCGTAATATAAAAAAAAAACTTCTAGGCAAGCGCACCCCGTTATCTGCTGCATCATCAGTTACCATCAGGTGTGATTGCAGTCAAGCACTTGTCTTTATATTAAACAAATAATAAAAAATTGGGAGTTCCAAAAGTCACGCTCGTTGTTGTCCGCGAGCATTAAGCGAGCAACAAAACGCTTGTTGTCTCGCTTAATGTCGTGTGGCCAAAAGACTAAATATTTTACAAAAAAAATTAAACTCTCTCTTTCCATAGCCCCACACACATCAGAATAGGAAAACTGATATTTTACCTAAAATACGCGAGGGTATTATATCTTCTCCGACAATAAAAAACCGTTAAGTGCGTGTTACACTCGCGCAAAGATGGTTCCGTAATTTAGAAAAAATGTATGAAATTGTTATTCGTTTTAATAAGTTATTCATTTACATGTAAATAAGTTTCGAAAGAGATATAAATGTGAATTTTTAAAACTTGATTTAAAAAATAATAATATTTATTATTAATAGTATATTGTCTTGACTCGTGATTTTTTTTATTATTTGTTATTACAGCGGCATAAGATATAAACATTCTGTGAAAATATCAACGCTCTATATAATACAGCCGGCTGAAAGACAAACAGACGGTGAACAGCAGAGTATTAGTAAAACGGTCCTTCTGTAGCCTTAAAAGGACGATTTCCTTTAATAAATCCACAAACTCTGTATAAATTAGTTTTTCAAACATGTACCCGATGTTCCTTAAGGTTAGAGGAAATATGAATCAACAAACTACATGCAAATTATATTAAAAATTTCAATTCAAATCAGATTGATAAAGTCTTACCATAATAGTTATTTTTTTCTATTTGGTAAAGGAACCCTAAAAAGGTACTATAAAGAAGGGCTTATAGGTCGCTATATACTTTTTAGGTTGGCCTGTTTCCATTTGAGTTCATACCATTCAACCTGTCATTTATTTTCGGCCACAATAAAGCGATAAGGTTTTTTCCAGGCTAACTTATAGTTTATTGTATGCTAACGTATCTTATTATACCGTTCGCAGCTCTCAAAGTTAGGGATTATAATCGTAGACCCCACAATGCTTCAATGCAGGATGGTGGGTTTTACGATAAATATCAAATGTTAGTAATTGTCCGACCATTCATCTTTGGAAGTTGTATATATGGTAATTTTTTGTGAACAGTTCGTTAGCGCGATGCAAGAGCTTTGTGGTGCCATCTAGTTTTGTAATGTGGAGACCGCTACAGTGATAATAAGAGGGAGTGAAGGGATATTGCACGGACATGACAAACCAACAAGCTCAAAGCCAATGATGGCGGGCCCTAGCCTCTAGAAGGGCAATACCAGGGCAGCATAGTTGCCCCATAACGGAGTTTTTTATTTAATTAATATAACTATTATTATTTTTTTTATTATATACTTGAAATTAAGGATAAATATGTAACTATGTAAATGTATGAAGAAATAAAAGGCTACTTTTTTTTTTTTTAAGGAGGCGTTGCCTTGTGTCCCGTACCCCCACTGGCATATTTGCCGCTTGAAGATGACCCGCACGCCAGGAAGAAGAAGAAGAAGAAGAAACAGTTTATTGCAGGTATTTTCCTGTTTCTTACAGGAAAAGAAGCAGTAAGGAATATACAGTACACGATGTGTACGATGTAGACATGCAAAGGCCTTATTGCTGCAAGCAATCTCTTACAGGCAACCTTTGTAGAAAGGACTTATAGCAAGAGAACGGGATAGTGCCAAGAGTGTTGATACATAAATACCAAAATGTAAAGATACAAATACATATATGATTGAAATAAATATACGTAACTACACTATACGCACCCAGCCAAATTTCGCCGGGCTAGATTTTGCTTTATTTTATTTAAACAATAAACTTACATCATTAAATTTTTAATTTAAGTCTCATAATATATTAAATCATTTATTTCTCTCCGTATTAATTCTCTTTTATTCTCTTCTCGAGCGGGTGAAGATCATTATCTACACCCATGTACACCCAAAAATAGAATATCATCATAGTAAATAAAAGCTGTACTTGACAGTTAAAAAATAGGAGTGCTCCGATCGTCACCAAACTTTACAGGATTACTCGCCAGGTCAATCCGGAGATTCCCTGAAAGTTTCATTGAAATCGGTCCAGCCGTTTCGGAGCCTATAAGGAACATACCCACACACTTTCTCTTTTATATATATAGATAGCTAGATATATAAATATAAAATATACATAATATATTTAAATATATAACAAACATAATAAACCAGGAAGTGAAGGCTTAATCTTTTTTTGTATTTTTATTTGTAAATGGAAAACCATCGTCTATAAAAAAAGTATCACTGCGCAGAGCATCCTTCAAACGTCCTTCAAACTGACGCCTTGTGACCTGAGGCGTACTTTTTAGCCTCATGCACCGCCATTACACCAGTAACAGCATCTTTCACACCGGAACACAGCAATGATGCTTAGCTGCAGAAATAAGCAAAGCGGTAGTTCCAGCGCTGTCATAAAACGTAACGGTGGTAAGAAAACAATGTTACAAATGTAAAATGTGCCCATCAAATAACTATCGAAATTAAAAAAAAATATAGTTAATAATTTCATTTCATTTCATTCATTTCTTTTTAACCTTCGTTGAATTCTCAGCCAACCCAGATGAATTCTCCGTTGGTAACTGAACGTAAATATTAAACAACAATTTAATTAAAATTATTTATTAGGTGCCAAATTTTATAATAAAATACCTATACCTATAAGAAATGTAAATGTATTCAAAACTAAATTAGCTTCTTATATATTAAGTAATACCAATAAATTTTAGGAGGAATACATTAAATGAGTAGAGACTTAGGTCTTTTTATGGGAATAAATGTCTATTAACCTAAACTTAACCTATGACTAGATGGAAAATTTCAGAATTCCAACTTAATTTCGTATTCATTGAGGCCGGCTGCTCTAAGTCCAATATAAGTCAAAGTCAAATCTTTTTTCATATAGTTACATAAATGGCACTTTTTATGTGTACATTACATAAAGAAATATGTACATAGAAGTCAGATGATGGCGATAACTACATTCGTCAACGTAAAACTAAAACTACTATAAGTAATAATAAAGTTAATTAAATTCAATACTATCAACAACATTGTTGTTTATAGCTTGTGTTAACACAAGCCATAAACAACAATGCTAAAGCACAAAATCTCACTAAGCGAAATGCTATGCGGTATATAAACAAATCACAATATAATCGATGTTTAGTAAACCGCCAATGTTTGTTATTGGCCATAAATGTGTCTCGGGCAGCGCATATAAAATACCTACGTGGTTCCATGCAAAGTTTGGTAAGCTGGGTAAGATATTTTCCGAAGAGATTAACTAGTATTTACTTCAGTATCTATAGATTTAAGGAACCCCCAGTTCATAATTAAATGAAACCTTATTGGATTTCGATCTGGTAGATTTCTATTGGAAACATTGGGAAGCTGTAGTAATCGACTCGGCATTCTCTGTGGTATTATGTCTTGATATTTTAATTTTATTTCTTAGTACACACTAACAGTGTGTAACATAAACGTAATGCATAAGTTTAAAGATTATGTTAAAACACATTTATTACGGCGAGGCTACTATACAATTGATGAATTAATGACAAGGTTGCTTTGAAGCGTTCGGCTCCGCTTTCATATCTCACAAGATAGAAGAATGAATGTTAAAGAGTAAAATGTAAATTGTTGATGTTGGAAAAGAGCAACTGCTGAGTTTCTTGCCGGCTTCTTCTCGGTAGAATCTGCCTTCTGAACCGGTGGTAGAGTCACTACAAATAGACAGACTTGACGTTTCAAAAGTGCTTATTAGGCCTACTTGAAATAAATGCATTTTGAATTTTAAATATCTAAGTTCATCATATCGAGCCATTACCGGCCCACTACAGGGCACGGGTTTCCTCCCACAATGAGAAGGGGGTTAAGGCCGTTATCCACCACGCTGAGCCAGTGCGGATTGGTGGACTCCCACGCATTGGAGAACATTATGTAGAACTCTCAGGCATGCAGGTTTCCTCACGATGTTATCCTTCACCGTTGGAGTTAGTGATATTATTGGTAAGAACGCGAACGTTTTATGAATATAATACATATAAATACTTATAATATACATATAAATCCCCAGACACTGAAAAACATTCATGTTCATCACACGAACATTTGTCAGTTGTGGGAATCGAGCCCACGGCCTTGGACTCAGAAAGCACGGTCGCTGCCCACTGCGCCAATCGACCGTCAACGTTAATGCGAGTAAAATGACAGGAAACAGTAAGTCTTAAGTCAAAGCTACGAAGTCTAATGTAGTGGAACATTTATTGGATCATAAGTAGAGTGAATTAGGTTAGTTCTGCCACAAAGGAATATCTTGAGATAGCATTCGGATCTTGCCGACCGCAACAGATGACCGTGAATCGTAATCTCAGCTGTGGTCGCTTTTATTGACTGAGCAAACTACTAAGGCTATCTGATTGAGTTTGTTTTGGGCTTCTGGTCTACAGTAGGACTGATATGACATGATATAATTATATGAATTGGTCATTGGTCTAGTGGTTAGCATGTTCAACTTCGGATCACAAGGTCTTGGGTTCGAATTCCGGGTCGGCCCGAATTATATAGGGTATTTTCCACTAAAGAGTTTTCGGTCCTAGCTCGGAGTTAGGAGGTTGGCGGTGTCAGTCCCCGTGCGTCGAAGAGCACGTAAAGCCATCGGTCGCGGGTATTATCACTTAATTATCTGGTGTATACTCGTTGTGTACTTCTTAGCGCTGCAGGGTGAGTCTAAATCCTGCGTGTTATAAGTTTTTATAAATTTTTTTAACGGCTGGCTAGAAGCATCTGTTAGTTACTTTGTGGAATTCCATGACATATTTTGAAAATAAAGCTTAATTTGCTATTCTCCGCGAAAAACAGGAGAATCTGTATGGTTATTCCAAATAGATCTTCTCCTACGTCACGGAGTATAGCAAATTAAGCTTTATTTTCATATTTTTTTTAAAGACTCTTTACTGCGATCGTAAAAGAAGCTAAAAGGCACTGCAGCCAACGATAGAAGCGCACAGACTATTGAATAAGGGGTTCGGAAGTTATAAACCCGCGTAAAAGTTTAAAAACCCCATCGCAATACAAAGGGATTTTTGGATGATTCCGCAAGGCCTTTGACGGCTGGATATAACTCGCGCCACAAAACATAACTTGCATCCAGTTGAGATAACTTTGCCAACATTGCCAAAACCACGTGAAATGCCGCCCGGGGCCACATTTATGGCCAATAACAAACATTCGCCGTTTTGATAAACATCGAGTGCAGCTTTGAAATTTATACAGCGCGTAATATGCGACCTCGTTATGCACTTTACAGCAAAATCAATTCGAACTACACGACTCGAAATAATACGAATTCAGTTGGTTTACAACTCGATAATTAGTTACTATTCGAGAAATAATTTTCGTGTGATGAAGCATTACGTATTTTGTGCCTAATAATAATAATTGAATCTATGATAGCGCTGTGAGTAGGCACTCGAATTCAAATTCGGGGGGCTGAGTTCGAATCCCAGCACGCACCTCTAACTTTTCTATGTTATGTGCTTTTTAGTTATTAAAAAAAAAACTAAAAAATTTGGAATGGATGGAAGATTATTCCAATTTTTTATATTGATAATTGGAATAATCTTCTCAGATTAGTGTATTGTCATCGGTCCTCGATATGTCTACAAAGTTTGAATCAAATCTGATCGTTCAAAATAGGATTAAATCGAGCTCAAAGGGGTCGGTTAAATACAAACATACATTTAGGTGAAGCTAATAAAAGCGTGTTAAAACATCACTGCGACGGTAAAAAGAAACATCTCGAGGAAACCTGCATGCCCGAGAGTTGTAAATAATGTTCTCAAAGGTACGTGGAGTCCACCAATCCGCACTGGGCCAGCGTGAAACCCGTGCCCTGTTGTGGTCCTTAATGGGCCGATATTATGAATACTTGAATGTACCGCTTGATTACGGCAGATCAGAATACATTGGTTACCAACCCTCCTCTTCCCCCGGGTGTCGTACGACTCGACTAAGTGAAAATACTATTTTACCAGCTAAGTTTGTTGTGGACTTATCTTAGGCAAGGGCGCGTTTGGAACCCTCGTAGCGGTTTAAGTTGGCGCTCGTTGTAATCACGAGCAACTCACAATATTATGTTAACGCTTCATAAGTGACTATGATAGACCTTTGTGCTATTACTACAATCTACTGCGAGCACTAACCCGTCTGCCAAGCGTGGTGATTATGGGAAAAAACCTCCCGTTGGGAAAGGCATTTAGTCCAACAGTGGACTGAACAGGCTTTTGATGATGCTTTCCTGAATACATGACGTGCGAAGCGGTGATAGCTTAGTGGTTTACGCTTCGAGATCTCCCTCGGGGGACCGAGACTGCACTCTCTCCAGCAGGGCTAGCACGGGCAGGAGAGTAAAATTATATCCTCATCCACATATATTATTTGGATATTATTTCCACTTGTGTTCCAAAGCTCTGAGAGTTAATATAGCTGTGGGAGAAGATACATTTATACCTTTCCCCGGGGATACAATTGTCTCTTGCCCATGCTAGCCGTGCAGATCTCCAGCATGCTCCCCTCACTTTTCGGAGCTATGTGCATTTTCAATTTGAGCAATCATATATCACATTCTTTAATGGTGAAGGAAAACACCGTGAGGCAACCTGCACGCCTGAGAGTTTTCCATAATGTTCTCAAGTAACTAAGAATAAAAAATATCTAAGGAATAAAAACTAAAAGAATATTAGACTTGAATTTTCATTCTTTGTTTTGCTATTTGAAACAAAAATAAAATGTATCCATTTACAAAAGAATGATCTCAGAATACCGAACTTAAAGTAACATAAATATATACTGAATATTTATTCACTAACTTGTTTGAATAGCACAATGTTTCTTTTCCCTCATTGTGGTTCTCGATTGATATTTGTATAGTTCAATTGTGTTGCATTGTTATATTATTATTTCAGTGGCAGTAGGTATTTAAACAAGATGTGAATGGAATAACTCGAGCATCACAAATATGATTGCTCTAAGAGAACGTCCACATCTACGAACAAGTTATAAAATGGTGATGAAATTAAAAAACTTCCCCTGTGCCACTAGCGGACTTCTTCTTCACGTTTGTTTATTTTAATATTTTACTGCGCGAGAAGGAAACACATCTATTTTCTTCCAGAGTCACTTTTGACTCCATGTATACTTTATACATGGTTATGTATAGTGCGTAGATAGAAATTACGTGAGACAATAACATGTTACTTGAAAAGTCTATTTCTACAGGGCTGGTTCACGCACTCTAAACTGTTCGTCTGTTGTACGTTGAGACCTCCACCGTTATGAATATAAAGCTTAATTTGCTATACTCCGCGAGCAGCAGGAGAAGGACATTTGGCTAATTTTTCACTTAACAATTATTCATTGTAAAGTCAACATCTCATGGGGATGCTCCGGTTTCGGAGCGAAACGTGCCTAGAGGGTATATTGCCGAGGATCTGTTTAGTGTGGAGACATACATTCGCGTTGTATAGCAAATTAAGCTTAATTTTCAAATAATATTAAAAAAAACAACGCAAAGTAACGCCTGCTTATATGCAATACCTCCACCGTTCTCAAAACCAAGGCATTAACACTCGCGCCAGAAAGTCTAGAACATAGTTGGCTACGTAAGCTGGTGCCAATTTTCTCCAATAGTCAGACTGATAAACGGGTTACCAAAGTCAAAGTCAAAAAGATCTTTATTCAAGTAGGTGGCACTTTTGATGCGTAAATCACATGAGAATTACCTAGTGTCATGATCATCATCATAATCCCCAACACGTCAAAATCAGAGGGAGAGTTTAAAAGAGGTTGGCAAGCTTTAACAATATCGATGAGTACATGAGTACTCTCAAGACACATGAGTGGACAACGCCAATATCAAAACTTCAGGTTGGTACTAGAAGTTATCAAATCAAAGGGCTTGACTAGTGGAATAATGTACACAATATTGAAAGTTGCTAGTTCTTAAATTTTTAATTATTAATTAAAAATATTCACAATATTGATCGTCGCGGGAACGGGTTCGTATAAATTGCCACAAAATACCGAAAACCACTTCAAAAGGTGCGATTCCCCATTTATATTTACTTAATAATGCTATAAATCTCTTGAATTAAATTTGAGGGAACTTCTGTGACTTCTAATGGCATAATGTTGTAAGGGTCAACTTCCCGACCAAGTTCAACTTGAAGAATGATGTAAATACTCATTTTGTGAGGAATGTTAAAGTTGAAATTGTATCGTTGGATGCCTGTATAATTGAACATTATGAATTGAGTTTTAGAAAAAGAAGAAACACTTTATTGCACGTATAACATACAGGAAAAGAAATAGTAAGGAGTGTACAGTACACAATATAGACATGCAAAGGCGGCCTTATTGCTGGAAGGAATCTCTTACAAGCAACCTTTTTTTTAAAGTTTTAGTACATTTTTCTTTTCAATATTTTTATCTACCTATAGTTAACTTGCTACAACACTATACAATAAAAAAACAAAACAGCAATGTGCATGGAATTTCTGATATCACGTGAGACTAAGAAATTTTCACGCTATGCTTATGCTTTCTCCAGAAACAAAACTAAAGGCGAAAATAAAAGCAAATCAAAGTCATAATACCGTTTACAATACAAATGAAAGACTTTCAAACAAACTTTAATCCCCTATTCAGCCCTTTGGCATGGGTTCTTCAAAAACTGTAACAACGCGTTTCTTTATTCTTTTAGTAAATACCCAAAGTTTCATGGATACCTACTTAAAAATGACACACTATCAAGAACGGGCAAGAGTGATATTAAACTGTAAAAATCCTAAACCCGCATCGAAAAAGCATGTTTGGTATGAGATCTCATCTCTCTCTCTCTCTCTTCCAATAGAGACAGGAGATCTGCTCCCAGCTTTGTTAACTGATTAACAAGTCGTTTACAATATAAGAACACAATATTTTTGACGGCCGATTGGCGCAGTGAGCAGCGACCCTACTTCCTGAGTCCAAGGCTGTGGGTTCGATTCCCACAACTGGAAAATGTTTGTGTGATGAACATGAATGCTATTGTAGTGTCTGGGTGCTTATGTGTATATTATAAGCCATCGTCATATCAACCCATTATCATTGCACTACAGGATACGGGTCTCCTCCCACAATGAGACGGGTTTATATTATATTATAAGTATTTATGTATATTATTCATTAAAATATTCATTAGTTATCTTAGTGCCCATAACACAAGCTACGCTTAATTTGGAGCTAGATGGCGATGTCGTAGTATATTTATATTTTTTATATATTCTTAGTGACAACAACACAAGTATTTGGATTGAATTTCAGTTTCAAGTGAATTGACATGTGAATAGAAGATAGACGTCAAAACAGATTTAACCGTAGTTGTGAAAAAGCAAACTTGCAGTTAACGAGAATCGAAAATTTCATTTCGAATACGATCGTTACCTTTCAATTCATTTCAGCTTTCACTCAGAAGTTGCCGCGCCTTAATTCCACCTGTCTTCAGTCTAAACACAGTTTAATGGCTGTTGGCATGTTACGGCCGAAATTCTGGATTTCACAACTTAAAGCCCAGTTTGCTGATTTGGAAACACACGGAAAAGGTAAAACGCCGAGCATACAACGGTTAAATTAAATTCACATGTGGCGACATTATGGTCAATAACTTTATTATTTAAAAAACCCCCATTCTCAATACAGTGAACAATATTCTACTAGTCAAGCCATTTGATACCCAGTTGTGATGAAAAAAATTAATTCGCCATTTTGTTGTGGCGGCCATCTTGCACCGATTTTCATCTAACGTAGGTAAGAACACTTTCGACTAGTGTGTGTGTTTTTGTCCTTTCAAACAAAAATACACACACAGACACGGTAAACTTATTACACCTCCACATCGTTTTCGCGGAGGCAGTGGCGTTCCTAGGGTTTTTAAGATAGGCAAGCCCTAAAATATATATTAAAGTGTGTCCAACGTCCGACTTTCAGACACATTAACAGAGTTATCTGTTGCTAACATCGGGAGTTTCATCGATAATTACCGAAACAAATGATGTCAAATTAATTTCAAAATCGACGCGCGAGTTAATTACATCAGCTACGGAATGAATAATATGATTTTAAATTTTATTACATAAATTACTCGGCCCGGATTTGCCGCTTAGTTGATTTTGCATATGTTTTTCTTAAACAAGATCGTATTTTGAAAGTAACAATACAAGTTCTACGAAATTTCCTTTATTTAACGAACTATTGGACTCGTCATGACCTCTAAAAGGTAGTTCTTGTTGTGCCAAATGACAAACAATATCAACTAATCTTTGAAAATCACTACGATTATGGTCAACACGCGAATTAATATGGAAATTTTAATTGATAATTGGTGGGATAAAGAAGTTTCTATGCGATGTTTGCCGAAATTAAACAAATAAATAACAGCACTCAGATGTTTATGTTAATTCCTAACCAGCCGCGTTCCAAACGTTCTTTTCATTAGAAAAAGATATGCAATAAGTACCAACAATATAATTTATTAGAATGGGAGCATCCAACAACCCGAACGAGTATTGTATACCGATCTTTTAAATTGTCACTTATGATTTTTACTAGTTTTAGAAATACATAAGTCTGGCGTAGGTTTCGGTAACGTTATTAGCTGTTTTTTTCCAAAAAAAGTTAAATAATTTACCTTTTGTTCACCAATTAACGTTTGCACACAGCTGAGCCCGCCACAAGAAACAATTTCCACACAATTTGAACTCATTGTTAATAAAATTTACTTTAATTAATTATGTAAATAATTATGAACAAAAACAATGAAATGCACTACTCCGCAAACAATAATAAACTTCAAATGATG
Source organism: Pararge aegeria (assembly GCF_905163445.1). NCBI lineage: Eukaryota > Metazoa > Arthropoda > Insecta > Lepidoptera > Nymphalidae > Pararge > Pararge aegeria. The sequence goes on from NC_053189.1 coordinate 2,771,050, forward strand.
AATCACAAAAATCTATAGGAGAAGTGTGAAGTTGTTCAAATTTGACATCCTGACGAACTTCAACCCGTAATGTTGCTTTTTGTGGGCATATAAATTATAGAATAATTTAGATTGTCTCTGCTAAAAACACTAACATTTCTATAGGTAAAAGCAGTAAAAAATAAGCCCCATGCAAGCCAACGAGAGTGAGTGAGACAAAGCGTGAGGTCTTCGGGCGTGACCTTGATTTTTGGCATTCTATCGCCGCTACTCGGAAGATCGCTGCGTTCGGGATATTCCATACCGCTGCGTTCAGATATCGCGCAGTGACATTCTATGGGCTATGGGCCGGTTGCTACCACACCTCCAGCCGTAGTGTTTGTATACTCATTGTGCAAACACTATTGAGTCAAAGTTAGTAAATCGTTTTTAATTCCTCATTGCTATAAATTATGAATTATTTTAGGAGATTTATTGTAACGCAAGCCGGGCTTTTCGGCTTGTATCGTAGTACCGCCACTCCGCGTAGGGGGTTCCAGGTTCGATGCGAATACGGGATGCAATTGGACCTGAACGCAATTGCATCTACTCGCATCTCGTTCATCGAAGGACACACAAAGCTTTTGGTAGCAGCAAGCCCCACATAACCACTCGGTTTCCCCCAGTGCCATTTTCTTTGTTTATAGATATATAAATAAATAAAATAAATAAATGTACTAGGACAATACCCACATCGCCATCTAGCCCCAAATTAAGCGTAGCTTGTGTTACGGGTACTAAGATGACTGATGAATATTTTAAAGAATAATATAAACACCCAGACACTGAAAAAAATTCATGTTCATCACACAAACATTGTTCCATATTTAAAAATACCGCCTTGTAATTTTTTTTACTGGTGATTTTCTTTGTCCTGTGATCTTCTTGTGAAATATCGCAAGTTCGATCCCGGTTAGGGAGAATTTTATAATTTCTGATTTTCTAGTCTAGTCCGGTGGTAAGACAAAGCGGAACTGCCAAAATGCCGCGTAGAAACCGATAAGGGGTATCACAGTATATTTTCATATATTTTCCGAATATACGTTACACTGTTCGCCAGCATATTAGATCCTGGATTTTCTGAATTTGGCAGGGAATTTTTATAATTAATTTAACACAGTGAAATATCTTTGTTCTTCTTTCTTTGTTTTAAGGTATCGGTGTTTGATTGGAGTTTCTTTGGTTGATCCCCTGACCATAAATTGGCATTTAACTTTTTTATTTATAAGGTATTCAGCAGCCAAAACAGCGGCTTGGACAGCGGTCGATTTAAGTATAGCTGGTGTAACGTTAAAAGTATACTTGCTGTGCTAAAATCTGTGTATACTATCCATACAATAAAATGCGTTAGTGCGATTAGGACTATACACAACACTTTAGAAACAAGACTTTAAGATATAGATCGCTTAATAACATTGGTATGCAAAAAAAAAAATTTTTTTCTCCTTCTTTTTTTCATGCATGAATTCTTCATATTTTGTGCTCTAAACACGGAATCTGACATACAATTAAGTACCACACGTAGATTTTCAATATAATATTTATTTAATTTTCAAATAATATTAGTATAACATCAATTATTATAACGAAATGAATAAATATTACAGTCTAAGTTTTACATTGAAATATCCTAAATTATAGTCACAAATGAACAAATATTGGTCAGCTATCTCATTATATGGTGAGAAAATTTGTTATTTTGTAGTTTTTTTTCCTTTTTATTGCTTCTATTGGAGTTTCTCGGCGAATTGAACAACAGAAATCAGCAAGCATTGCTGCTGACCATACATTTTATATTTATTGTTTCTGCTGATAAAAAAGTACATAACCTACACATAAAATACTCAAAACCAATATAGGGAACATGAACTTTATGCAAACCGTACCAAAATATTTGATACATAACGTAAACAATTAAGAGACAAGTTTTCACTCAACTGTTGTGGAGTCACAGCGAATACTGCGCATGCGCGTATGTACTACCATAAAAATCACCTTCGGCACTCAGTGGCGTGCACAGGGTTTTTGACCAGGGTATGCATAAAGAAGGAAAATGGCATAAAATGGAAAAATCCTTCCCCTTTACGAGTAAAACAAAATTTTTAGGGTATGCAGTGCTTTTGTGCATGTATGAAGTGCACGCCACTGTCGGCACTTCCCTTCTTTCTCTTACAACTCGCTAAAACTTATTTTGTACATACACTGTTTGTATACACACTATTTATAACATTGTCGCGCAAAAAAATTAAAAAAAAAACCCAATTTTTTTAAATTTGAAAAAAAATATTATAGAAAAAACCCTCGACGTGATGGAAAAATTCGGCAAACGGGGATAGATTCAGAACATTTGAATCGTCATATTTATGTCAAAATTTTTTAAAGGAGGATTTCATTGCAGACCAGTGTAATCATCCTTTTAAGCAAATATTAATACATTTTCTTTAATTTTATTTATTTTTGATATAACTTAGAATCATCTACTACTTTACTACCACCTTTATTCAAAGTGACTTTCTTCTTATTATTGTAAAGTAATAAGTAACAGTGAAGTCCTCAGGCTTACTGAAAAATGTTATTTTTCCGTAGATGAGTACTTTGCTGGTACTTAAGGCCTAAATTAAATTCATTGTCATTATATAGCATCGGACATAAAATTGACATTGTAATTAATTAATTTATATTATAATTGACGTAATCTAATTATGAATGTTTTTAATTATTTTTAAGTTAAGATTTGCATGCTTCTAAATGGGCTAAAACATTGTTCCGTATAATAATTTTAACATCTATAATTTTACATGTTTTTTTGCAAATAAATGATTATGATTATGATTATTAAAAATATTACAGTGTATTTAATGTCCATCTTTTTCTCCTAGATTGGGAATAATTAAAATTTTATTACCGTTGCAGGAGTGCTTTTAATAAGATTAAAAATAACTTAGACACTTGTTAATTTTTAACTATTGTTAATCATCGTTGTTGATTATAATAAATATAAAAGGGTGTATGTTCGTTTGTCTCTCCTTTCAGCGAAAATGAAGCAGCCGATACGTTATGTTTAAATGTAAATTGTTTAAAGTTTAATGCACTGATAGACAAAATAAAGTTTTCGCAATAAAAAAAAACTATCGCGTGTCGCGATGCTCAGCGCTCTTTTAACGTGACATTTTTATAAGAAGCATCTTTATATCCTTTGTTATAAATGCAAAATAAGAGAATGAAGTTACAAAAGCTTCATACAATCTTATCTTTATCTTACTCCGCTGCTCTACGTTTTATACGCACCGCCTTGATTTTAAATTACTTCTTATCGCATCGGGAGTGTTGCAAAGTTTTAAGTAGCAGTGGCTGAAACCGACGGTTTTTAGTCATCTTTAAATGTCCGGGCTGTTCTTATTAACTTAATTTGAAGTACCAAGATAATATAAACATTTATGTTCATATATTGACAACCTTTTAACGGAATTAACGCTTCTGATTAATACGCACTTAATAAAAGAAACTTAGGCATTCTAGCGCAGGATGCATAATGACAGCATAATAATCGATAACAATCGTTTAATGTCCTGACTGTTTTAATTAACATATAACTGTACTGTACCAAAATTATTAAAAAAATTTAAGTTCCTACATTTAAAACCTTTTAACGGAAAAAAACGGTGATAACCCAGTGGATAGGACTTTGACTTCGTTTTCGTGGGAGGCGAGTTAGAATCCCAACACGCGCCTCTAACTTTTCTAAGTTATGTGCGTTTTATATTTAAAAAAAAAAAAAAATTATATTCAACGGTGAAGGAAAATATCGTTAGGAAACCGGCATGCCTGAAAGTTCTGAAAGGTGTGTGGAGTCCACCAATCCGCACTGGGCCAGCGTGGTGGACTACAGCCTTAACCCCTTCTCATTGTGGGAGCCGGGAGGAGAACGTGCCCTGTAGTGGGGCGGTAATCGGTTGATATGATGACTTGTTGCCTTACTACTAGTTATATCGATGAACTGTATTATGATAACTCGGCTATTATGATATGATATCGAAGTTTATAATACCTAACTGAATCAACTCACTAATAACATAACACGATCCTGATAATACGACGCCGGTACCACACCTGCGTAGCGGAGCGTGAAACTTTGCTATGTGGTCTATGTTAACACAACCAAGCGTTTTATATATTATAAAGCTGAAGAGATTGTTTGGTTGAATGCGCTAACCTTAAAAAATCAAGGTTCGAATTTTAAAAATCTTTGTATTTTAAATATTCTAAGTATTTATGTATATATAATTCATAAAAATATTCATCAGTCATCTTAGTACCCATAACACAAGCTACGCTTACTTTGGGGCTAGGTGGCGATGTGTGTATTGTCGTAGTATATTTATTTATTTATTTATTTATTCTAAGGCTATAATATGACACGCAACGAGCGGAGCATCAAAAAAAATGCAAAAAAGCGATAAAATATTCCTTTTGAAAACTTGAATATTCCTTTGATGTACTCAAATTTTTTTATGAATCTTGTTAGTGGTTCGATTAGATAGACAAATAAGCGTTTTAAAATATTGAATGTCGGAGAGACACCAACCGCCAAGAGATTGAAAAAAACTAAACGATTAAGAATCATTTAATACACTGCATACCCGTGCGTAGTAAAACACCATGTGCCATTACCGATGTCGTGTATAAGTGTTTAAAAAAAGTAAACTTTTAACATCTCCGTAATTTTTTTTCTTATCAACGGAGGTTATTTCAGTCTCATGTTAATATCCTACAGGTTTAGAGAAGTACAATCATTGCTATCCAAAATTTATTTATTTAATTTTTGGAAGCAAAGTAAGTATTAATCGCTTCAGCGTATGGCATAGAATACGCTACATGTGGAAGTGTAGTATAGACGCGTTCCTGTTCTTACACCGTATAGTATTGGTATTATCAGCTCAACTGCGCCGCCATTCTCACCCGGGAATCGACACTAGCTGCATACAATGTACGGCTTGTTAGAGATTGCATTGTTCTACAACAAACTTCTTCGCTCCTAGTCACTAGTGTACCTAATGAGAAAAGTTGAACGCACAAGTTTGACAGTTTCTTAAAACAAGTGACGCGCTATAATAGTTTCAGGAGCATTTTATTTTAAAGATCGTAAACAATAACATAATACCAAAGTGTCAAATTACAATACTATGAACCTCAGGGAGCTTACAACTAGTTACATATTCAATAAATGATGAACAGACAGAAATCAATAATTTAGATAGTTTTAATTTGACATCAATAAGCAAAATTAAAATATTAACATAACGCTGGAGTCACGGAATTAACAAGCATGTCTATAAAATGTTGTTGTTGATTGCATTATTGTATAATAAAAAGCTCTGCTGCTGCTCTCCTAGTCACTAGTATATTTAATGACAAGACTTTGATGCATATTCTCATGAAGTTTTACAAATCGCATGATATTAATTATCCAATCGTTAATTTGTGTAAACACTGTGATACAGATAAGAAGTTATTATTTATTGCCTTTTCCAAGGAAATAAACAGTATTTCTTAAATATAGTTCAACGGGTACATACCACGATAATATTCGGGGTAGTCAGATTCTGCCCGTGACATCGAACTTTACAGTTCGTATTTACGCAGTCCCGTCGCGACCACGATCCATGTAACTGGGTCGAAATATCGACAAATCCAAAAATATTATCGTGGTATGTACCTACCGGTTGAACTTTTTTTTTTTTCTCTTTATTTAAAGAGCTTAGTCACATAATGTGACTATGTCGCTCTGTTAGTTATGTACAGGTATTTATTCTCTTTATCTAAAATATGTTGTAATTAATTTATATATCAGTTTTGATTCTGATCTAAGAGGAAACGCTAAAAAGCTAATTACATCTACTATACTTAAATAACTATCTAGTAAACTTATTCCAAGTGGTTCATTCCGAACACATTCCAACACTACGTGATAAATATCCTCAATTACCCCAAATGTGGAGCAGTTAGGGCCTTCATTTTTTCCAATGAGGTAGGCAAACATATTTGTTGGAATATGTCTATATGACCTTTATTTAAGAAATGTTGATTAACCACGCAAATCTTAGTTTAAAATCTTTAAACAAACTGTACTTTTACACATAAGTGTAATATAGTTTTTATCACATTAACCTAGGGCTTCCCAAACTTATTTAACTTGGCACCGACTTTAAAATGTTATCGAAGTTAGTACCCAAAAGTCAACAGCTCGTAACCCTTTACAAGATTCCGATTCCCGAGACCGGGTTATTAATGCTCGAGGAGTTCTACCAGCATTATACCATCAGTTTTTTTATCGTGTTGAGCATAAATTTCTCAGCAGCCATAATCGAAAATCAACTCGTGTGATACCAACCATATTGGTTTTCTTATGAAATTGTGATGTGATAAAACTTAACAGTAATTATAAGCGGACAATAACGCAGAGCACCGCTTGTAGTTAAATCAAGCCACGTATATTTGCATTGCTAATTTATGGCAAGACATGTGCAGGACTTAATCACGATTATATATAATATGTCATTCCATTCAAATGGGCGCATTAAGGATCACTATTTTAGTTCCGTTTTTAGCACAACCGTTAAAGGATTATCACCTCTTAAGTTATTGTATGGCAATAACAATTTACAAAAAAATACCAAATACTTTATTTACCCACCTCTGCCTAAAATTAAGATTACAATTATCGAATGGCTTATACTTCGTCAGTTTTATTCAGTAGACGAATATCTAAAATTATTTTGTGTCCAGGTTTATATTTTGGTTTACTTTATACTATTTAATTCGAAGTTGACATTGTTATTTATTTTACAATTTTGATACCTTAATTTTCTGACATTTTGTATAATATGGAAAATAATTTTGTAATCCCTTCTCATTGTGGAATTATGGAAGGAGACCTGTAGTGGGAAACCCTGTAGTGGGCTGGTAATGGGTCAATATGATGAAAATAAAAGGTTTTTGTATATTCATCTGTCCAATGTCAGTTTGAAACTAAAGATTACGCAAAACGGTATCGTAACTTATGATGGTGCCTAGCGGCGTTAGTCACTTTAGTAGTGAGTTGGTGAAAACCCACATTCACACCCATCATTAGGCATCCGATTTAAGCGTTTCCTAAGTTTTGTTAAAGCGGCCATTAAGATCCTAAAGTCAACTGGTCCTCCACTCTCACTTAATTGAGCTATGTTTGTAACCTTAGTTCGCTTAATGCGCTCGTAATTTCTAATGATCCTAGAAATTTTCCAAGCATAGCTCTCTCTATCTCGTACTGAGGGATTGAGAGCTGTTGCTACCAAGTTCAGTTAAAACAATCGTTGTACGACCTCCCTGGTGCTGTGAATTAAAGTAGGAGGTCCAAGGTTCGCTGCCCAGCAATTTGGGTATTTATAATTTACGAATTTTCTCTGGTCTGGTCTGATGGGAGGTTAAGGCCGTGGCTAGTTACCACCCTACTGACGATGCGATGTCGCGTGGAAACCGATTAAGGATATGATTACCATACTCTTTAACAGGTTAGACAGCCACCATCTTAGACTGCATCATCACTTACTGAGATTGCAGTCAAGGGTTAACTTGTAACAAAAAAGCATTATATAAAAAGTTCATAAAACATATTTTACACTTCTCATGCTCTTAGTTTTTCTGTTTATGCTACGTGTAAGCGGATTTAACTAACGTGCACCTGCTTCATAAGTGCTTAAAAATTATCTTTTACCTCCGTAAAGATAAAATATACATTTGCACTGAACTTTCTAAGTAACATTCTCTCAGAGAAATGATTAGGAAGCATAAATCCTTGTTCAATCTTTCATGTCGGAAGATTTAAGCCCGTTTTCACTAACGAAGAACAAGGATATACCTAAATAAGTAACGCCTTATACTTATAAGAAACACTACAAAGAGAGAGAGAGTGATAAACGTTGATGTGTGTCGTAGAGTCACTACAAACATACTTACTTGACGTTTCAAAAGTGCTTATAAAGTAGGCCTACTTGAAATAAATGAATTTCAATATTTTATTTTTTTGAAGAATCCTGGGCATACATCAAGCATTCACCAATAAGTTATCACCTAAGAATTGGTGATTATTTTTCAATAGACATCACCAAAATTACTAGGAATTCTATATAGGCGGTGCCTAGGTTTACTGAAAACGGGCATAAGTCTTTTTAACACAATGTTTTATTTTATCGCAATCAAAGTGAAGATTAGAGTATAGTTAGCAATTACGATTTATTTTAACTAAAAAAAACAGGTAATAATTATCAACTTAAGAAACACTTTATGAAATGATTATGCAAATGGACAGCAATTAACTATAACGTCCGTCTATCTCTGGTGCTGAAGCCGAACTGAGCTCCGACATCAGGGTCTTCGCTCACGTCCCTAATGGGCGTGGGGAAATCCGTTCAGGGCGATGTGCCCTCTGCGAATGGTGATTCAATCGCGTGCCGTAAATACGGCACGGTCCTTGGATTAGCTCCGTTTGGAGCTTCTGTAGTGTCGGTGGGGGTCCCATTGGGTGGGTGGAAAAGTCAGGTGATGAGGGTGATGGGTGAGATGGGCCGTCCAGCCGCTAACTCACCATCACCGTCTCATGTCTTCATCATGTTGGAGCTGGGTCCTAGGTGAGGTCCCTTGGGTAGGCTCTCCTGTCCGGTGGGCGGGCATGCCATGGGGCGATGTCTTTAAGATAGATGAAAGTAGTTGTCTCTGTCCGGGCGAACATGCGGCGGGCGAGTTGGGTGATGAAGCATTCTATGAGCTCGATACGTAAGTCTCTTTGGATAACAGAGTTCCTTACGTATCGAGGCGCGCTCGCGACCTTTCTCAGGGCCGCCGACTGCTGGGCTCTCATGGTCTTCCTGTTTGATTCGCTTACTGAGCTCCGTTTGGCGTGCGCGCAGCCTTGTACCCCGCGCGCCCCTCCAAGTCCGCTTGCCTCACGCCACGGCATTGTCCGAGTATCGCCCCCAATCATGACTAGTCAAGACTAATTCTCTGCTAATTGTATCTATTATATTATGCTTCAAGCTTCTGCTTTTTTAATATATTTGATGTATAATAAATTAATATACCTATTATACATTTATATATTATTTTGTCATGTTTTAAGCAAATAAATGACTTTGAATTTTGAATTTGAACATTATTAGTATTATTTATTTATTTAATTCTTTATTAGTACACCACTATGAAGTTAGAAATAACAGAAGAATATAAATACAAAGACTGAAGTAGAATACAAAAGCGGTCTTTTAGCTTAGCGATGTCTGCCCGGCCTCCTTAGGACTAGGACAACATGAGTGAGAGCGGACAGGTGTTGTAAAATTATTACAAACACATATTTTACACCAAGTATCGTCCTTTACGCCCTAACTAAACCAAAAGACTAATTCACCTTGCATAATATAACTTAAAATAACTGATAGCGTTTGATGACTCATTGCTCGCTATTGGGAACTCAATCCAAAAAAGACGTGGAAATTATTGAAGTTCAAAGTCATATACTGTGATATACGAGTTTTGGTTTCCATTATGGATGTGACTCAAATAAATATCTGTTGGGGCGACGATTTATTATTCGACAAACAAATTGCATAACGGATTGCGATATAGATTCGATAAAAAATACATGATCGACCTATAAAATATTATATTTTTGATCGATGCAACGTTAAAGGGGATTTATGACACTTTTTAGGAAAAATGTAAACCTATTTATCAAAATGCCACCCTCCAGACAGATAGGTATGAAATAAGTATCCGCATACCAGCATGAGAGCAGTGTGGTGGGTATATGCTCTAAAACCTTGTCTTCCAAGGGAACTATGCCCAGCAGTGTGACCCTAATAGGTTTTTGATGTGTGTTAAAATGAATATATTACACTAGCTGTCCCGGCGAACGTCGCACCGCAGATATATTTTTTTTATGAATGTTCTATTTTGTAAGCCTACTAATAATTATTATAGCTAGCGTATAAATAACTACATTAAAAGTTACGTTTATTTGTGATATTGAGTTATATGCAGCAATTGATCTTGATAATTGTTGCACTAATATTTGTTATTTTCTTTTTCGAAATTCCTATAAATATACGTGTGAATTATATTAATAATAATTAAATTGTAGAAACACAAACTAGTTATAAAATAATCAATCAACGATACTTTTGAGGGTACATCTGTGCGGTAGTTTTTTGATTGAGGGTGGGAGGTGGTCATACGATGAGGCGGACGGACGTGGCATTAGACGATATTGTGTGAGCACGATTGGTAGAATTCCAAAATATAAGATGTGTTAAAATCAGTGTTGTGAAAATTATTTAAAGTTCCTGTTTCCTGGTGCTAGGCCTTCAATTTTAATACGTATTTCCCTATTCCGGTCTAAGAGGAATCCAAAAAATCAACCTTTATCTACTATTATTATACGTGGTATACTGAGTTAGAAAGTTGTCATTATTTTAGTTCATCATCCATCAATCCATCCATACTCGCAAACTTTCGCATTTATAATATTAAGTTGAATGGTACGCATGCATTCGATCGTTGTCCTATTTGCCTTGCTACTTGCTGTAATTTGTGAAGAGTTATGTCCTATATCTCCGACAATATTTATCAGATCTTCATTAAAATTAGACACTACATGTTTGACAGTATACGCTTCAAATAAAAAAAGAATTATTAAAATCGGTTCAAATTTAACGGAGCTATGAAGTAAAATTGATAAAAACTCTCATCTCGTTTCCCGGAGGAAACTTATTGTTTATCGGAATAGAATATAAGCTACCACTATACAAAATTTTATTTAAATCCGTTCTGTAGTTTGCACGTGATGCCCGGACAGACAGACAGACAAAAATTAAATAAAAATCTGTTTTGGACTCAGTATCGATTATAAAGCATCCCCCGATCAATATTTTCAAAATATATTAAATGTACAGAAATCTTCCAGTTACAGTTTATTATTATACTTAATTATATTAATCTATACTTATTATTATATTTACTTATAATAATAAGTATAGATTATCAACCTATCGACGTCCACCGCTGGGCATAGATCTTTATAGGGAATTCCAAATACCACGGTCTTGTGCAGCTTGGATCCAACGGCTCACTGCGACTCTATCATCTTCATCATTACCGGTGCGAGGTCGCCATTCAAACTCATTTTGCCACGTTAGCTTAGCGACTCTTAGAGACCAGTGAGAATAAATAAAATAATATAATTTGGGATTTATTTTGCGCATTTGCAGGATAAATGTATATTTGCCAGTAAATTTTCTCCGCCGGGAAACAAGCCCGGGAACGGTCCCGGAGCTGTAATTTTTTTTTATTCAACTTACAAGTTAGCCCTTGACTGCAATCTACCTGGTGGTGAGTCATGATACAGTCTAAGATGGTAGCGGGCTAACCTGTTAAGGAGTATTGTAGGCATACCCCTAATAGGTTTCTACGCGACATCGTACCGGAACACTTAATCCCTCAGCGGCACGTCTTTGACGGTAGGCCTAAGCCTCCCACCAGACCAGACCAGAGAAAGTTCAAAAATTATAAATTACGACTGTCGTCAAACATAATGTAAGCAAAAAATTGATCGAGGTGCTATCGCCCAAGCAAGCCGTGTATATCGAGTCTCTGTACCGCATGTAGAGTGATTTTCCATTAATGTATTTCAGAAAGTGGACACAACCGACGTGTGTCCGACACAGCATCGTACCGAGACCATCTCATTACGGGCGACAGCGGGAGGCGTCCCTTGGAAATGCAAAATACGAGAGAATTTCTGCGGGATGGTTAAATGTTAAACCATTTTGATACCAATGTGTTTTCTAGCTAGTTGCAGCTTATATAATTAAACATCAGAGAACAGTATTAACTTAATAACAAGAAATTTTCGTAATTCAATTTGCCATTAAGTTACTTTAAGTGTAACTGTAGATACTGGAGACCAACGCGTTTGCAACCAAAGAAATTGTACCAATCTTAATTTTAGAAAAAGAGCGATGTTATATTTTTTAAGGGCCAATTATATTAATAACTAAAGATTATAAACTAACATGTTCGTGGTCAATCATAATTTTTTAAATATAGTTCATCGGGTACATACGACGATAAAATTATGTGATTTTGCAATATTTCGACCCAGTTGCATTAATCGTGGTAAAGACGGGACTGCGGGTACGAGTGAAGTTGGATGTCAGGTATTTTTTTTTTGCTATCACCATCTCACATTAATTTATATTAAGCTATGAAGTTAGATCAATTCACACTCTAGCTTATTTCTGAAGCTAAGCAGCTTTGCGGTGTTTTGGTCTGAAGGGCGTGGTTGCCGGTGTTATTACAGGCGCATGAGGCTATAAAACTACGCCTTGATTGCATTTTGTACGATATGTTTCCTTGCCTGCCCCGCAAAGTGTTGCTTTGTTTATAGGCAATAGTTAACCAACTTTCATCAAGTAAACTATCTTTTTGGTACGATAATTATTAACATAATTATAACTGAATAATATATCGTTATAGTGTGTTAACTCTGGAGCAGTGGCGTGCATAGAGGGTATGCACAGGGTATGCAGATGATATAAAATAAAGAAAATCTCCAGTACGAGTTATAGATAGGCATTGTAAGAGTTATAAAATGCCTACCTATTTATAACTCGTTCAAATTTCTAACTCTGGAGTCATCATCATCGACGGCCGATTGGCGCAGTTTGCAGCCACCCTGCTTTCTGAGCCCAAGGCCGTGGGTTCAATTCCCACAACTGGACAATGTTTGTGTGATGAGCACGAATGTTTTTCAGTGTCTGGGTGTTTATATGCATATTCTAAGTATTTTATTTATAAAAATATTCGTCAGTCATTTTAGTACCCATAACAACGCTTACTTTGGGGCTAGATGGCGGTGTGTGTATTGCCGTAATATATTTATTTATTTATTTAACCCATTACCGGCCTACTACAGGGCAGGGGTCTCCTCTCAGACTGAAAAGGGTTCAGGCCGTAGTCCACCACGCCCTTGAAAACATTATGGTGAATTCTCATGCATGCGGGATTCCTCCGATGTTTTCTTTCACCGTTTAAAGCAAGTCATATTTAAATTTCTTAAATTAAAAACGCACATAGCTCCGAAATGTTAGTGATGGGTGCCGGGGTTCGAACTCGGTCTTGCAAGAAATGAAAGCCGAAGCCTTACCCACTAGGCTATCAGCGCTTCATTATAGGTGTCCATATAATATTTAAAGAGTTCCTCAATTTCTCTAAGATCCCATAAACAGATCTTAAATAGATGAAAATGGAACCACATGGGAAGTATACATTCAAAACAAAAAATAAATTCAAAACACTTTGTAAGTGACAGACTTCCGAGCTCACAAAAAAAAAACACAGAATCTACTCCTTTCTCGGGAGTCGGTTAAAAATTGAATAGAACAAAGAGGATGTCATGGTGTAAATAACACTCAAGTTGTAATCGGACTACCCGTTTGAAAGTTACAACGCCTGACGCAGACAAAGGCGAAAAACAAAAGGTGTAAAGCTGCTTGCACATCTATTATCACTCACGTACGCTTTACACAGACAGCTATTTTGTAGCTAGTCCAGTACTTAAATGATAGTACCTTTAGCTACGGTCAATGAATATAGCTCTCAAATGGTAGAAACAATTTCTGTTTTACGAAATGCGTCTAATACATTAATATGTTATGAACTTACAATAATTTTACAGCATGAAAATAAAGCCTAATTTGCTATACTCCGCGAAAAGGAGAATCTGTATGGTGTAATTTATCGATTAACCAGTTTAACTGTTAACAATTATTCATTGTAAAGTCAACATCTCCTGAGGATGCTCCGGTTTCGGAGCGAAACGTGCGTTGGTGTGGAGCATAAGGATTGAAGAAATTATAAATTACACCATACAGATTCTCCTGATTTTCGCGGAGTATAGTAAGTAAGGCTTAATTTTCATGATATATCATGGATTTCCGCAAAGTAACGCCTGCTTCTATCCAATATAAATTAACAAATCATCGTCATCACCATCAAATGCCTTAAACAATCAACTGCACTAAATGTTTCTCCCAACGGGCTGGTTTTCTTTTGCCTATAATCACCACGTTGTAAAGACGGATGTTTGATCGCAGTAGATGCTAAAAATAGCACTGAGAACAATGTTTTAGTCCCTCAATCTCCTCGTACGTCACCCTAAACTTACTAATATTATAAACATTAAAGGCTTTTTGTTAGTTTGTTTGTCCTTCCATTACGCCCTAAGCAACCAACCAACTTGATTTTAGGTATAGAGTTAGTGAAATTTTGGAGAGTAACATAGGCTATGTTTTGTTCTAGGAAATCAAACGGTTCCCACGGGATTTAAAAAAAAATCGTAATTAACGTTCGCGAAGAACGCGGGCGACCGGAAGTTTGGCATTAAATAAAGAAGGTGTTTCATGTTCATGTTCATGTTGATTGGCATTAATGATTTATTACACAGACCCGGGCCACGAGGCGGCGTTTGGCATTGATGATTTATTACACAGAACCGGGCCACGAGGCGGCGTTGCATTGACCATTGAATATTAGATAATGTTGGCGGCCACTAGGCACCACTACGGTACGCGGTTAGAGCGCTTCCTGTGTTACGAGTGAGGTAGGAGCTCGACTTCACTTACGGGGGGCCGAGTTCGAATCCCAGCTCGCCAATCCAATCTCCGTGCGTTGATATGTGCGTTTTATTGGGTAATTAAAATATCACTTGCTTCAACTGTAAAGGAAAACACTGGAAACCTGCATATCTGAGAGTTCTACATAATGTTCTCTGGGCCAGCGTGGTGGTTTACGGCCTTAACCTTTTCTCATTGTAGGAGGGGACCCGTGCTCTGTAGTAGAGTTAACAATAGCAAGATCTTCCTACGTGCGTGAGGTCCGACTATCCATCTTTGGAAGTTGTTTATGTCGTCCTGATTTATGGAAACTTCGTTAGCACGAAGATCCTGCATCTTTGTGTCGCCATCAAGTTTGTTAATATGGAGTCCGTCACAAGTTCAAACGGCTGCAGAGAAAATAAACAGAAAACTGCACAGTTTTGTAACATACCCCGTGCAGTTCAAAGCTACGCCCATGCCAATGCATCCAGCCAGCATCCATGCAGGCGTGAAAATTCCAAACAGACAACGTGCTTAGAATTGCCGTGACTGTACTCGTAACTTCCGGATATTGTAGCAGGATAAACACTACTCGTATATACATGCCTGCGGAAACTCTGACAATGCTAACTAGGTGCTTGAAGTTAAATTGATCAATTAAAACTTAAAGCCCAAGATAGTACAGACACTTGGAGATGTAACACGGTAATATTATGAATGTACCTATACAATGTGTAGTAGCGGTGATCGGTATAGGTGGATTAAAGTGTTACTAAGCAATGGAATATTACTTGCTTTAACGGTGTAGGACATCGTGAGGAAACCTTCATGTCTGAGAGTTTACCATAATATTCTTAAAGGCGTGTAAAGTCTACCAATCTGTACTTGGCCAGCGAGGTGGGCTACGGTCTGAACCCTTCTCACTCTGGGAGTAAACCCGTGGCCCATTTGGCCCTTCTTTATTCCTTACTTTTAACATTATTATATGCGAAAGTTTTCTTGTTTATTTGTACATCCTTCAAGCCCTTATAAACAACCGATAAACTTGAGTGTGGGCTTAGACGATATAGAAACTTCAGCTAGGCTTGTGTATTTTAGTTAATTCCACAGCATTATGTCCTACGGCATATTATTATGGGGTAATGCTGCTGATATATATTCTATTTTCGTCCTGCAGTTATAAAATGCAATATATAAAATGAGCCCAAGAGAGTCATCAGAGGATAAATTTAAAGAAGTTAAAAGAATGATGGTGCATAGCGAGTACATATTTGAAAATTGAATTTATGTCCAAAAAAATACAACAAAATTATGCTTCATAAAATTGCTAGTTCATTCAAGGGCAATCGTATATTATTTTATAACAAAGCCCGCTTCGCCGGGCTAGATTTTGCTTTATTGAAGTGAAACTTCTTTATCGGGGTTGGAAAAAAATTTAGTGTAACATTTTTCAGTTACGCGTCACATTTTTTCGTTACGCGCCGTCTTTTTCTTGTCTTAACCACGGTTGATTCGAGTTTATTAGAACTTCAAATGCATTGCAAAATTTAAACGGCTGAAGACGTAAGCATATATCATAATACTAATGATGTTGTTAACATTGTAACTTCATCGATAGATCTTTCTGTTCTTTCTCCTGACTTATGTATGGCTCAATGCCAAATGGAAAATAGGATAAATATTTTGATTGTTGCACTTTATATATCTCCAAATCAGAAGTTGGACGATATTATTAATTTTTTTCTTCCTCCTCCCTCTTCGTGCCTCTTAACTCGGTTGCAATAATGATAAAAAACCGATCTGCATCAGAAAAATCTTTGAAGCTAGTTGAATTTTTGAAAGATTATTTGAATTTTATATATTATTAAAAAAAAGTCCTCAAACATTAACAACAAGATCCGGCACTAAAATTGCTGGAGTTTTTATGGAATGTAAACAATATTTGACGGCCTACTGGCGCAGTGGGCAGCGACCCTGCTTTCTGAGTCCAAGGCCGTGGGTTCGATTCCCACAACGGGAAAATGTTTGTGTGATAAACATAAGTGTTTTTCAGTGTCTGGGTGTTTATATGTATATTATAAGTATTTTATTTATATTACCTATTCATAAAAATATTCTTCAGTCATCTTAGTACGCATAACACAAGCTTACTTTAGGGCTAGATGGCGATGTGTGTATTGTCGTAGTATATTTATTTATTTATATTTATATTTCATATTTCAGTTACCATAAGCCATAATAATAATATTACAATTAAATTAAAGCTATAATAATCTTAGTAGTAATAAAGTAAAATGACATAATTGTATTATTTGTATTCATGTCCATGATAATAAAAGCCTTTTGTTAAACTTTATCTAATTTAACTTTATTTAACCAGTTTCTGTAAAGTTGCAGTAGATCATTTTTCGAAAAATAAGGTCTTTAAGAAGTTTCACTTTTTACGTGTGTACACTAGTACACGCACACATTTTTTTTTATTTAAACAACAAACTTACATCATTAAACTTTTAATTTGTGTTTTATTGGTTTTATACATAAACTAATTGTTTTATAAATATAACCTAAAAGAAACTATTTAAAACTAAATAAAATCTAAAAGATCCTCGAAACCACCGCAGCGAGGCACAGTTCCTAAGATGCTGGCAGCATTGCCCCTTTGGATGGCCAAACTAATTCTTTGGCCAAGGTAACTGCCCGCTCTAGGATCTCCGGTAGACTCGATAACCCTTTTCGATAATTCTTTGAAAAGATCTCTTGCCTTCGGACCCCACGGTCCCAAAGTATCTACTCCAAAAGGTACAAAAATTAAACTGCTATCCAGGTTTTCATATTTACGCCTCTGGGCCGCAGCCGCACCCACCATTGACGAGTTGGCCTGGATGTGTGATGCAGCTAGGATATCAACACAAGTTGCATCCCACAGAAGTGATCTTCCAAGCCTCCAAGGTATGAGCGTCATACCATCAGGTCTTTTGCCATCGCTCCGCGCCAAACCAATAGGTTCTATTATTAATTTAAGTCTCATAATATATTTAATCATTTATTTCTCTCCGTATTCATTCTCTTCTCGAGCGGGTAAAGACCATTATTTATTATCTACCCATGTACACCCAACAATAGAATATCATCATAGTAAATAAAAGCTGTATTTGACAGTTTGACAGTTCAAAAATAGGAGTGCTCTGATCGTTACCAAACTTTAGAGGATTACTCGCCAGGTCAATCCGGAGATTTAACATTGACGGCCGATTGGCGCATTGACGGCCGGTGGGCATCGACCCTGCTTTCCGAGTCGAAGGCCGTGGGTTCGATTCCCACAACTGGAAATAGTTTGTGTTTGACTGTTTTTCAGTGTCTGGGTGTTCATATGTATATTATCAGTATTTATGTATATTATTCATAAAAATATTCATCAGTCATCTTAGTACCCATAACACAAGCTACGCTTACTTTGGGGCTAGATGGCGATGTGTGTATTGTCGTAGTATATTTATTTATTTGAGCACCGTGTATGTAATTTGAATGAGTTATTCAGATAACTGAACCTGCATAGAGCGATCTCGGTTATCACGCATCTTGCATATGCATGAAGCAGTGTCATGCGCACGAAGGGGTTAATTGTTCGGATGTATTGCTATGAACTCACCACGAACTAGCTTTGAGAAACGCTTTGTTGACAAAGTACTAATCTGAACGGGAACATTAAATCGAGGGAATTCTATCTCTGTGCTGTTAATTCTATGGAGAAAAATATTGCTATGGAGGGAGTCGTCATCATAATTCTCAATTGGCGTAACTGAGCGTTGTACTCTTGTAACTATTTTTTTTTATATACTACGACAATTAACACTAAGCGCTTTAGTATTCCGGTACGATGTCGCGTTGAAACCGATTAGTGTCGTGACGGCGGATCAGAATACAGTTGTCACCACCCCCTTCTTCCCGCGGGTGTCGTACAAGGCGACTAAGGGAATATAACGGAGAGCGGGCATCAGCGTCCTCTATGCTACTACTACCATCTACTGCGATCACCAAGCTGCCCAGCGTGGGGATTCTGGGCCAGTCCTCCAGTTGGCAGAGGCCTTTAGTCCAGCAGTGGACTGTGATAGGCTGTTGATGATGATGAAAGTTAAAAGGAAATTCCAATCCCTATCCCTATCCCTACCCTACTAATATTATAAAATTCAATCTAAGTTTGTTTGTTACGCTTTCTCGCAAAAACTACTTAACCGATCCTCATGAAACTTTGTACACATATTCTTTGAAGTGTTAGAAGTAATATAGGATAGTTTTTATCCCGACATGAAGCACGTTTCCTTTGGGAGAAGGGATGAAAGTGTTTGACGATTTTACACCATAACTCCGACAGATTATAACCGATTTAAATAACTATTTTTGTATTATAAAGGTTATAATAAGTGTTTTATTTTGCCAAAACTTTGTATAGATCTGATGAATGTAGTTGGAGAAAGAGGACAGAACTCCTCAGCGGACAGCAGCAAACCCCTCATTTAAGGCTTAGCGATACAGAATACTTGAATGCCAATTGAATGCCACATCAAAAAACAAAATCAAACGCAGACGAGTCGCGGGCAACAGCTAGTAACAAATAAATTATTAATCAAACAATACAATAATTAATAACATTGGAAACATTAAATCAAAACTGTTATTGCATTCGATTTCAAAGTAATTTAAATAAAATAATAATTAATGGACGCGGGCATACAAAATAAATATTTTATTGATAAAACAGATCAACAGTTATGCGGTTGTGCACTGCGCCCGATCTTGTTCCGAGAAAATACGCCCCTAATAGGCATAAAACTGGCGTGGTAAGTCTTATAGGCGAGACGGATAAATATCCGTCTCGCCTATAAGAGAGAGAAGGACTGTGACACAGTCCTTCTCTCTCTTATAGCTGCTGTGGGACTGGCATATTAATGGCTAAGTATGATAATGCAAAAAAGTTGTATGTTTGAGTATGTTTTTAAAAATAATTAACTTATAGATAAAGGGGTGAAGAGTTAAAACAATAATACCATTTAAGTTTTAATATCCTATTTATTACATCATTACTGTTATCACTTTATATTTTTATCACCACAGAATTAAAAACATATGAAACCGTGTAGACGTCTAATATGGGCATCATAATAAGGCTCCGAGTGCGGCGAAGGTCCTCAGCGGGCGATGGAGAGAGATATGCTACGAGTATCTCTACGTGCACAAATCAGAAATGATGAGATCCGTAAAAGAACTAGAGTTACCGACATAGCTCAGCGAGTCGCGTAGCTGAAGTGGCAATGGGCAGGGCACATACAACCGATGGACGTTGGGGTCTTAAAGTGCTGGAATGGAGACCTCGCACCGGTAAACGCAGCGTAGGTCGGCCCCCAACGAAGTGGACAGATGACATCAGGCGAGTCGCTGGGAGCCGCTGGAGGCCCAGTACCGTGTATTGTGGAACACCCTACAAAAGACCCATGTCCAGCAGTGGACGTCAATTGGTTGAAATGATGACGATGACACGACTAATATTGAAGCGTCAAAAACCACTCCACTTTAGAAGCGTTTCTCGAACAAACGGTTAGCCACTTCAAACCATAGCATTTGACAGTAATTATTACATTTAAACTGGATAATATCTGGGATCTAATTCAAAATTCAAAATGCACTGGCACTTATGAACGTTCATACATTCAACATGTTAATACTAATTTTAGGTGATGGTCATAACGCATCCTGGTGTAAGAAGAGCCCACAACAAACTTAGCCAGGTTTTTTTATGTTATCACCATCTCACAGTCGTTTCGAGTTCCTGTTTAGCTATGAAGTTACAGCAATTCTTACCCAAGCTTTTTTATCATACATGTAATCCTTAATATTATAATATAGGATTTTTCTAAAAGCTTACATTTTATATACTTGGAACTTATTGAGAGGCAACTTAAGGATTTCATCTGGTAATTGAATCGGTTGGATCAATGGCTTAACCTGCTCTTCGTGGCACGCAGGTGTACACTGCTAATTTCATAACATCGGGCTGGTACTCGGAGTTATTATATATTATATTATAAATCCTATATCTCTACAATCTTGGCCCCGGGACCAAACAGGCAGCTTCATAAATAGCCTATAACAGTCCACTGTGGACTAAAGGCTTCTCTCAGAAGGGAGGGAGAGGGGGGGGGGGGAGTTTGTTTAGCCCATAGTCACCACGCTGGGAAGATGGGTTGGGGATCGCACCAGATGGTGGTATTAGCCCACGGAAAGATGGGTGCTGGCATCTGGCAACTGTATTCTGATCAAGAGGCAATTTAACTGTATTCTGATTAAGAGGCAGTCTTTTACATTTATTTTATGTTAACCTCTCAATTTTGTATATGGGTCCCCGACCTGAATTTAGATGATTAATGTTTTTTTTTTTTTTTATTTATCGTGTCTAATTTAGATCAATTCTTTACATCAATACTAACTCAAACCTC
Organism: Pararge aegeria; assembly: GCF_905163445.1. Lineage (NCBI taxonomy): Eukaryota > Metazoa > Arthropoda > Insecta > Lepidoptera > Nymphalidae > Pararge > Pararge aegeria. The sequence goes on from NC_053189.1 coordinate 2,792,243, forward strand.
AAAGTAGCCGAAGCACCGTAAACTACAAAGCACACAGGTTTGAACCAATTCAACCACAGTTAACTTACATCGAAATTTCAAATAATACGATGTATTTTCCGAGTTAAAGCAAATTCTGGTCTACTTTCATATACCAATATTTGGAATAGAGCTAAAGCGGAACGTTTTAAACTTACTTTTCCGTAGGTATAACCTACCTACTAAGTAAACACTTAAGTTAAAATTAAAATCAAATTACTCGATCTCCCTGACACAGTAGTAAGCACTATGGTATATTAGTAAAATTTCGGTTTCGATCCCCGGTAGGGACAATTTGGAGTATACATTTTCTGAATAGGCTTAATCGCTTAGAGGCACGTCTTTTTCGGTTACTAGCCACGACGGAAGCCTCCCACTTGAATAGACCCTTAAACTCCCACTTGAGCTTATGTCTGGTGGGAGGCTTTGACCGTGGCTGATTACCACCCTACTGACAAAGACGTGCCACTAACGATTAAGTGTTCCGGTGCGATGTCACGTTGAAACTGATTTGGGGTATGACTAACATACTCCCTAACAGGTTAGCCCGCTACCATCCTAGACTGCATCATCACTTACCACCAGGTGAGATTGCAGTCAAGGGCTAACTTGTAGTGGTATGAAAAAAAACCATTTTATAACTTCCCATATTGGCCTCCCGGTAATTGAACCTGGGACCTCCCACTTATAAACAAACATGACATGAGCGAAACCGCGTACGAAAGCTAGTTTTATATATGGATATAAAGAATGGCGCTTGACCGCAATCACGCTATGGTAAATTATGACGTAGGCCAAGGTAGAGCTCTCTTGCCCAGAAATTCTAATACTCTTTATTTACACACCACTAGTCGATGAAGCAAGAGAATAATAGAAAAACAAAGACAGAAACATAATGCAAAAGGCGGCCTTATCGCTTAGTAGCGTAGCCGGCGACCTTAGCATTAGGAAAACATGATGAAAAAAGAAAGCAGGCGGTGCATAATTAGGAAAAAAAAAACGCACTAATAACTACATTAGTTGCCTGGCAGAAATCGCTATGTAGCGATAAGGCCGCCAAATTGTATACGTTGTTTTGTTATACTTTTATTTTTGTTCTATGTAATTTTTGTGGTGTGCAATAAAAGTATATTCCTTAATTCATTCACTCATTCTTTCTATCATTCATTCGTTCATTCATTAATTCATTCATTAATTAATTCATTAATTCATTCATTCATTCATTCATTCATTCATTCATTCATACATACATACATACATACTAATACTTTAATGAAGCGGTGATAGCGCATTGGGCAGGAGCTCGACTTCACTTTCGGGGGCCGAGTTCGAATCCCAGCTCGTACTTGTAACTTTTCTGAGCTATCTGCGTTTCAAGAAAAACAAAGACAGAAGTACACGACGAATACAAAAGGCGGCCTTATCGTTTAGTAGAGTAGCAGGCAACGTTAGGAAAACATGATGGAAACAGAATGCAGGCGGTGCTTAATTAAGAAAAAAAACGCACTAATAACTACTAAACGCACTAATAAATACTAATAACTAACGCGCTATCACCGCTTCATTAACATATTAGTATAACATAGCGCGTTGGGAGCTCGACTTCACTTGCGGGGGCCGAGTTCGAATCAAAGCTCGCACCTCTAACTTTTTTGAGCTATGTGCGTTTATAGAAATTAAAATATCACTTGCTTCAACGGTGAAGGAAAACATCGTGAGGAAACCTGCATGTCTGAGAGTTTTACATAATGTTCTCAAAGTTGTGTGGAGTTCAACAATCCGCACTGGGTCAGCATGGTGGACTACGGCCGTATCCCCTTCTCATTGTAGCAGGAGGGGACCCGTGCACTCTATAAAAAAAAAAAAAAATAACTAATACATGTATCATGCCATAAATGCACCTATCATTAATACATACGACCACCGATTGGCGCAGTTTGCAGCGACCCTGCTTTCTGAGCTCAAGGCCGAGGGTTCGATTCCCACTACTGGAAAATGTTTGTGTGATGAGCATGAATGTTTTACAGTGTCTGGGTGTTTATATGTATTTTCTAAGTATTTATGTATATAATCCATAAAAATATTCATCAGGCATCTTAGTACCCATAACACAAGCCACGCTTACTTTGGGGCTAGATGGCGATGTGTGTATTGTCGTAGTATATTTATTTATACCTTCATAACAGTAAAAATATTGAAGTACATACGTGATTTTCATGTAGGTGGTTAGAAAAATAGAAGCCCAAATTCCAGGTCTTTGCGGTGTGCTGTGGGCACGAGGCAGTAAAACGCTTCGTGCGTATCCGCTGGACATCTAAGTCGTCTCGTAGAGCAAAGACCGTATTTTCCTGTACGCGAATCTGATGCAGTGCGCAACATCCGAATTCAGTCTGAAAATAGACCAGAATAGTGTTTTTTGCATGATTATACCGTGGAATTTGTACAAAAATAATATGTATCCTTAGTACGAAATTGCATAAGTCGATAGGTCGATAGCGGCGATTGTTATCGAGTGTCGAAACACTGTAATATCAGAAACAAATGTTACTTCATTGAAATAATTCAATTAACGAATTTTCGTTTAGGTCTACTGAACATATATCCTTAGTATAAGATTTCTCGATGGTTGATTAAACATTGTAGCACCGTAAGTTGTAACGTCAGAGTAAAAAAAACTTAACTCACTTCAGCCTATCTTCTGTGTGTCCACACTTCTATAATCAGCACTTCTAGGATAATAAAGAATTAATTTATATACTACGACAACGCACACATCGCCATCTAGGCCATGAATAATATACATAAATACATATAATACACATATAAACACCCAGACACTGGAAATCATACATGCTTATCACACAAACCTTTTCCGAAAGCAGGATCGCTACAAGCTGCGCCCATCGGCCGTCCAATTGAATGGCCGTCAAAGGATGGTTGTTAAATACCTTGTCTGTGTTTCTAGAACTATTTAAACACTTAAGAACTCACACTTTTTGGCATTAATCTAGATCTGATTCAATACACGTCATCAAACACTTAAAATAAAAAGTAAATAAAACTTATATTTTAATAAGATTTGATAAGATAATCATAAAAAAAAATATTTATACGAAATTGTATGCTTAAGAACAAACATAATTCAAATAAAGAAGTAAATAAGTCTGTAATTACAAAAAAAAAACAGTCATACATACATACTACATAGCGCTAACGTAGTTTTTGAACATAGGAACTATATATACACATGGTGATATATTACTACCATCACTATTACTGTGGCACTTTAAAGATTCATTACTAGCTTAATTTATAACATATGTAACTTTGTATTTTGTGATAAGGATCATTAGATCTATTTCTTTCAAAATGTATCAAACCTTAATAAAAATCAACGCTTGCGAATTCGAATAATTCTTACTAAGGTTACTGAAATGAAAACATTTCGAACAATAAGTCACTCCCGACAACAGAAATTATCGGCAGCTTTTATTCGAAGTCCATACATTATTCAGTAAAATGGAGATAATGGTCATCGGTTTCAAGAATACAATAAAAATGGTATACATTCATAGTACCACTTCGGGCGCCATTTTACAATCAGTTTAAAAGTAGGCCAAGTACGAATATGAGTACACGCTTATTCAATTATTTTAGTGTGAATTGTACGCCTGATAGGACACTTCTTTACACTTATAGTCACAATTTGGGCACCATTTTACAATCAAATTCAAATCCCAAATTAATTTATTTCTAAAAAGTGTAATATATAAGCACATTTATGCAGAGGTTGACACTATTACCAGTTCGAAAAGCAGATAGCAAGAAGAGAACGGCGAGAAAATCAGTTTCTCTTTTCCAAAAACAATTTGACAGTTCTTTTAGCACATTTTCCCACTTTGGGCACTTTTTTACAATCAGTTTGGGAAGTAGACCGAGGACTAATTCTGTTATGTACTTAAATTTATAGTGCCACTGTTTTATACTTTTATCATTTCAACTTCTTGACGTCCACTGCTGGACATAGGTATTTTGTATGGAGTTCTACAATCCACGGTCCTGGGCCGCTTGCCTCCAGCGGCTCCCAGTGACCTGATGTCATCTGTCCACCCCGTTGGGGTCCGACCAATAGTTACGGCGGAATGTAGCAGGATGTTCTTTGCTTGCCCTGCTCAGTGTTGTTGTTGTTGAAGGATGCATATGGAATCACCCTGTTAAAATATTAAATCACGTGAAGCATATTTTTGACGGCCGATTGGCGCAGTGGATAGCGACCCTGCTTTCTGAGCCAAGGCTGTGGGTTCGATTCCCACAACTGGACAATGTTTGTGTGATGAACGTTAATGTTTTTCAGTGTCTGGGTGTTTATCTATATATTATAAGTATTTACGTATATTATTCATATAATTATTCATCAGTCATCTGAGTACCCATAACACAAGCTACGCTTTCTTTGGGGCTAGATGGCGATGTGTGTATTGTCATAGTTTATTTATTTATTTCTCCATACGAACTAATTCAAAACATTTGTTCAACAGTGTTTACTTATGACAACCCTTTTGAAGATAAAAGACTGACACGCGCATATTACCTACGCTACGCGACGCGTAGCTAATAAGGAGGTACAGGAGTCACTTGATATTAATTATGCATTGTGATGTTATATCATATTTATATATATCTGATTTCTTTGTATAAAACCTTTGGCAGTGGTTTGAAGATAAGTCTTATATAAAGTAAATAATGTACCTCTAAGGCATGTAAAGTAATATTTCGGTTCTTATTTACACGTTGTATAGGTGATGTTCTACTTATAACCACAGTCAAACTGCTTGACTATTATTATTATGATGCAATAGTTTGTTACTTCGGCATATCCACGGGATAGCCATAGTATGCCTGCTAACCAAGAAGCGGCCGTATCGCATCATGTTCAAGTTACTTCGGCGCAGCAAATTCCGGAGGCTAGCTTTGAATCGTAATACCCTTTTTATCAGGCTTCCTATGGAAATTAATTGTAAGACTAAGGCTGCAGCTGTATTTGAACTCCAAAAGAGGAATTCAATTTGGGTAGTGAGAGATTAATATTATAACAAATATTTTTCCTTTCCCAAAATAACCTGTACGTACGTTTTCCTGCTTTACGCAAGCATATAAACACAGTTTGCTTGCGCATAGTTGAAAGTGCCTATCTAAATATTTTATTGGTACAATAACTGTTGCCCCTTATCTTTGTCTGTCTTCAGAAAATAGGGAGCTCATGCTACAAATCGGCCGAGCATCGTCAAAAGTTTTAATGTTATAATAATTAATAATGTAACTCTTTGACTAATAAATTCATATTAGTCTTAAAATCTTTTCATTCTGTGCTCTGCTGCGACCCTATGTATAATTAGTTTTTCATTGTTTTGACGAACATTACCCGATTTGTTATCAAGTTAATCAAGGGTCCGTCATTCGGAATCGACAACTGATTTGATCAAAGCATACTGTAGGCCACATAATTATCTCATGAATACGACGCCAAGGAGGCACGCATCGAAAGCCCAATTACATCGTTCAATTAACACGAGTGTGCTCTAATTAACCACGAATATATACTGTTGTAAGATTGACCCGAGCCTCTTTGGAGCCACTTCGCTTAAAGATACTTGAGAACTTGCAGTATTGGTCAGTAGCAGAGACCCTAAATAAGACACCGGTATTCAAAGGGTTGCTAAGAAGCGGTGCAAGACGATAGACGGAGTATGTTGAGTAAAACCTAGCGATTAAGAAGACAACATCAAATCAAACAAAAAGCTTTAGTTCGAAGTCCATACATTATTCAGTAAAATAGGGATGGTGGTCATCGGTTTCAAGAATACAATAAAAATGGTATACATTCGTAGTCCCACTTCGGGCGCCATTTTACATTCAGTTTAAAAGTCGGCCGAGTACGAATATGAGTTCCTATACTAGTTCCAGACTTAATAAATTCTTTTAGTGTGTATTGTGTGTCTTTACATTATAGTCACAATTTGGGCACCATTTTACAATCAAATTTAAATCCCAAATTAATTTATTTCAAAAAGGCTTGCCTGCATAAACACTTTTCTTAGGATCTATTTTTTTTAGGATCTAAAATTGCTTTTAATAAAATACCTTTGAAAAGGTCATCACGAAAGGGGAAAATCGCAGTTTGGTTAATTCGTTTCATACCATCATGTCTATCAACCAAATACTAGCCCGTCAACCAAAAGCAAGGGTCTTCAGTCTGAGGAGGGTTGTTGCAGCAGTCCACCAGCTGGCCAAGTGCGAAGTCACACGCCTTTGCAAAGTAAAGAACACTAAAGCGAGCATATTTCCTGACGATTTAATTTTTTGTTACACTAGCGGTCCCTCGCAACTTCATCCGCGTATAAATAATATAATAATAATAAAGCCCTTTATTACTGAAAAAAGCATGATTGTTAACAAAAAAAAACATAAATATTCAAACTATTATTTAAAACACAATCTTCCTTATTTTTTTCTTAACATATAAACGCACGCGTATAAGTCAACCTTAAAAGATAGACATATGCTGTCGCGGACTTTGTTTTAGAACTTTGTCATACATGATTTTATCGAAGCTTAACCGTTCACGCAGCGGGCGCAGCGGTAGATGTCTAAAGGAGAAAAATAACCCGATTTTGAAACATTTCATTGGTGCTATGGTCATATTGGTATTTGCGTGATGCTATACAGCCTATAGCCTTCCTCGATAAATGGGCTATCCAACACTGAAAGAATTTTAAAAATCGGACCAGTACATCATCGCATTCAAGTTAACAAACAACCTATTCAGCTTTATAAATAAATTAACTATAGCAAAACACACATCGCCACCTAGCCCAAAAGTAAGCGTAGCTTGTGTTATGGGTACAGTCATCTTAGACTGATGAACAATTTTAATGAATAACATACATAAATACTTATAATATACATATAAACACCCAGTCACTGAAAATATCATGTTCAAAAGATTTTCCAGTTGTGGGAGCGAACCCACGGCCTTGGACTCTGCAATGTCGCTGGGTCGCTGCCCACTGCGCCAACCGGCCGACAATATTATCTATATTAGTATATAGACGGCCGATATATATTAATATAAGGTGTAATTGCTTAAAACGCACTTAAGTCCCAAGTGCTGGCAGTGGCGTGCATTGGGTTCCTTACCAGGGTATGCATACTGCAGGAGAATTGAATATAACGGCTGAAATTCTCCTCCTTTACGGGCTATATATCAATTTTAGGGTATGCAGTGCTATTGCGCATGTATGAATTGCACGCCACTGAGTGCTGGAATGGAACTCGGTCCCCGCATAGAAAGCCGAAGTCCTTGCCACTAGGCTTTCACTCGTGACAGATAATAAAGCAACATAATGTGCTCATAAATGTCACAAAGAGATGGCATGCATAATGGACGAGCAAAATTACACCGGACAATAATTAGCATGCCAGTGTATTATGTAAGTGGCTGTGAATATTTGATACTCTATCAATTATTTTGGTAGTAGAGCTTCTTGTGACAGAGCTCCGTCCGGGGAAGTACTACCATACTACCAATCCGTGGAAGTAGTTCCCTTCCGATATTTAAGAGACGTCTGAAGGACTACTACCTCTCTTTTAGTGATGGAATTTGAAGTAGATTCTTTATATTCTTTTTTTAACTGTGTGTTAAAATCTACTTAATTATGTTTGTTATATATTTATATATTATGTATATTTATTTAAATTATATATGTATTTGTATCTTTACATTTTGGTATTTATGTATATCTATCAACACTCTTGGCACTATCCCGTTCTCTTGCTGTAAGTCCTATCTACAAAGGTTGCCTGTAAGAGATTCTTTGCAGCAATGAGGCCGCCTTTGCATGTCTACATTGTGTACTGTATACGCCTTACTGTTTCTTTTCCTGTTTGTTATACGTGCAATAAAATGTTTCTTCTTCTTCTTATTTTTGCCGTCAAACAGCATTGCTGTGTTCGGGTCTGAAGTGCATGGTTACCGGTGTAGTTACAGGTACATGGGTACCTACGCCTTAGGTTGCTGGGCATAGGGCAACAGGTTGCAAGCCGTGTTTCATCAACCTGAGGCGTAGATAAAGTATTATAGAACCGGTGCATCCTCAGGAGAATCTTTCTTCATTTCTTCTTTGTAAAGTCAACTTCCTGAGGATGCTCCGGTTTCGGAGCGAAACGTGCGTAGAGGGTACATTGCCGAGGATCTGTTTGGTGTGGAGTATACGGATTGAAGTAATTATAAATTACACCATACAGATTCTGCTGCTGTTCGCGGAGTATAGCAAATTAAGCTTAATTTTCATAATATATTATGGATTTCTGCAAAAAAACGCCTGCTTGTATCAAATACATAGATAAAGTCCCATTTGCCTGTAATTACACCGGCAACCATGCCCTTGCCTATGGTTTATTTATTTATTAGTAATCCTTTATTACAAATCTAAACTGTGACAATTAAGCAATAAATAAATAAACCTATACCTACTTATAATAAAACTGTAACTGGACGATTTCTGTACATTTAATATATTTTGAAAATTTTGATAGGGGGGTGCTTTATAATCGATACTGAGCCCAAAACAGATTTTTATTTAATTTTTGTCTGGCTGTCTGTCTGTTTGTCCGGGCATCACGTGAAAACTACTGAACGGATTTAAATAATATTTGGTATACTGGTAGCTAATATTCCGGGTCAACATATAGGCTACATTTTATCCCGATAAACAATAAGTTTCTTCCGGGAAACGGGATGAAATTTTTTATCAATTTTACTTCATAGATCCGTTAAATTTGAACCGATTTTAATAATTCTTTTTTTATTTGAAAGTGTATACTAACAAGCATATATTGTGTAATTTTAATGAAGATCTGATAAATATTGTTAGAGATAAAAGACATAACTCTTCACAGATACTATACATAAATAATATACATAAATACTTATAATATAGGTACAGATAAACACCCAGACACTGAAAAACATTTATGTTCATCACACAACCATATTTCAGTTGTGGGAATCGAACCCACGGCCTTGGACTCAGAAAGCAGGGTCGCTGCCCACTGCGCCAGACGGCCATCTACTAGTTGCAAGTACAATATAATTATACAAAACAATTAGTTACGATATTCACAACAGCATGAATGAGTGTGAGTGTGCGTAAGTGTGTGCGTGTGTTTATAAGTGTGCAAATGTATGTGCTTGCTTATATTTATAAATTAAATAATGATCAAAAACGGAACATATTTGGTGGGGGCGAAAACGTCATTCTGACAACACCGCGGCGGTTGAAATTGAGACATTGACCGCAACGGACCGTAGCCGCAACCGATTCATATGGTACAGGTATTTTAACCGAATCAGTTACTAGGTTCCACCCTACCGACAAAGGCGTGCTGGCAAGCAATTTAGCGTTCCGGTACGACACCACATAGTAACTAATTAGGGTTATGAGTTTGATATACCTGCCATACCCGTAAAAGGTTAGCCCGCTACGATCTTAGACTGCATCATTTCACCAGGAGATTACAGGGCTTATTTACAGTCGTTTTAAATAAAGCTAATTGGAAACTGAAACTTCTAGTTATATTTAATTACTACTAAAGTAAAATCGATTTAATTAACTCAGTCTCTCACACTATGATTTAAAGTGCACTTTGCTTTCGTTACTGTACTGAGTGCTAAGTGTGGGATCTTCTATCTACGTTAACACACTCGATCACGTAAAAGTTAACTGCGATTTATATGGTATCGAAGAAGCACCATATAGTGACATTACTGGGAAAACGTACTGCAGTAATAATAGATCGCCCTCTTTCGATACATGCAAATCGTAGTTAACTTTCACGCGTTCAAATAAGTAAACGCAGCTAGCAAATCTCACATTTGGCACTCTGATCTTCAGACTTGCAGTGGAAAAAACACAATTAAACTCGTAACAATACAATCGTTTCTAAAAGAATTCCAAAAACCAGCAAATAGTTTATTTCAACAATCAGTGCGATATATTGTGAGCGATCCAGCTCATTTCATTTCTCCGGTGCAGTCAATTGCTTTCTGCTCTTGTTCCACTTTTCCGATATCCACTGCTGTTAGTTTTAACTGAGTGTGTATTTTTCAGAGGAACAATTAATGAAGTGCTCTTTTAAAAAAGTTCGCGTCACCGATATCGTCGACATGCTAGTGACGTTTTGCGCCGGACTGAAAAGTTCTGTCCTGTATATTCAATCATATTCATCAGAACTACGTGAAATTACCGAAAGTTAGCTTAAACTGTTTTGTTACAGTTTTACATAAAATTTTTCTAAGGTAGAATACTATTATTCTTTTAAGTAGTACTTCTGAAAATTCGATAATATTTTAACTTGTTAAAGCATATATTATCAACGCATTATATACGAGTAAGTATCTACGTTCCGGGTCAGTTCACTTCTCTGTATAAAACACGGGCAATTGTTTGCCTTGTTATTTCGCTCCGTTATGTTTCCAAACCTGTTTTTATTTTACCGAAATTATGCTTTTACTGAAGTAGTAAGTTTTTCTAATAGTTTTATATAAAATTAGGTTTCCAGAAATTTTATTTTTATTCCACTACAAGTTAGTCATTGACTGCAATTTCACCTGGTGGTAAGTGACTGGATCTTTTATTTGCAAAATAAAAGTTTTGAAGCTGTTACATAATTAAAAAGTAATATATATTACAATGTATTGCCATAAATGGCGTGCAATTAATTTTTCAAACTATTTTTAATAGTTTTAAACTGTCATAACAAATTAACCAGCTATCACTGACTTACAAGTCACAAATCTACCAGATAACATTACAATCTCATATGATTGCAGTAGAGGGCCAACTTGGCTAACTAAATCAAAACATATAAATAAATAACCTTATCATTTTGTAAGATGTTTGTATTAGTCATTGATTTTTCTACAATACACCATTCCTTACTCATCTTATTTTCCTAAATAAGTACAATTCTTCTTCAAAGGAATATTCGAGAACAAAGATATAGTATGGCAATGCTTTTATTGTCATAGGCTAAGTTAGATGGGAAATTATAGGATGTTTTGTATAAGTCCAAGTTTCGATGGCAATAAAGAAGAATATGAACAAAAATATAGTTTATTATATTTATCTACTTATAGAAATAAATAAGCATCGAAGCAAAATGAATTTTGGCATATAACAAAATATTCTTTATGATCAACTGAAACACTTATTTTATACTGTTTGTCGTACTAACTATTATAATAACTGTACGTTTAGTTACTTAATATTTTTATCATATATCTGGACACAACATTTCTTAGGGTCAAAGAAATAAGCTACGCAGGCGGGAAAGAGTTAATTAAATTCACCTAAAAAGTCTTTACAAGGTTATATTTTGTGACTAGCGGAACCTCTCGACTTCGTCCGCATATGAGTCAATCGAGAAGCTAGCATAGATCTGATGCTAACATCATAATCATCGTGGCCAGCTACGTACCTACTATTATTTTACGTGGTATACTGAGTTAGTAAGTTGCCATTATTTTAGTTGATACATACAAACATCCATCCATATATCCCTCCTCACAAACTTTCGCATTTATAACATTAGAAGGATGGTACGCATGCATTCGATCGTTGTCCCATATTCTTTGCGACTTGTTGTTATTTGTGAAGAGTTATGTCCTTTATCTCCAAAAATATTTATCAAATCTTCATTAAAATCAGACAATACATGCTTCATAGTATACACTTTCAAATAAAAAAAGAATTATTGAATTCGGTTCAAATTTAACGGAGCTATTAAGTAAAATTGATAAAAATTTTCATCCCGTTTCCCGGAGGGAACTTATTGTTTATCGGGATAAAAGGTAACCTATATGTTGAATATCCGCTACCACACACCGGAATATCAGCTACCAATATACCAAATTTTATTTAAATCCGTTCAGTAGTTTTCACGTGACAGCCGGACAGTTAGACAGACAGACAGACAGACAAAAATGAAATAAAAATCTGTTTTGAACTCAGTATCGATTATAAAGCATCCCCCGGTCAAAATTTTCAAAATATATTAAAGGTACAGAAATCTTCCACAGTTTTATTATAAGTATATAGATAATGTCCACTGAGAAACGAAATAGCTTGTTTAGAAATTTAAACACAATAGCAAACTTAGAAATAAAATACTACTACTTTTATGAGGTAGACTATTCTAGTATACTACTTATTGTTAATAGTTTAGTACACTGTTAATTTTTAGAGTTGTACAGCTTGCCAGGTTGAGTGTAGAAACTTTGGAACTGCATGAGTGATTCAAGTGGTACGCTGTCCATTATCCCTTGGGGGGATCTTTCTATGACTTCAACAGACGCAAATCCAATGTATGTAGCACTAACTTGACACATCCTTCTGATACTAAGAACTATTGCTGGTTAAAATTAATAACATAGTATCGTATGCGTGTGTTAATTATGTTAAGCCCATACCCCATAATCGGCTTCTTCGCGGCATCGGACAGCTAAATCGCTTGGCTTATCTTTATCGGTTGTGAGGTAAGTAGATACTGACAACTTTATTCTTTTTTTTTTTTTGGTGCCTCGGTGGTGGACTATTGAACGATGGCCGTCATCTCATCATATAATTTTTGGTCTTTTGCATAAAGCAAAAGTTATGCTATGTTGGCTATCCCAGTCCATTCAAGGATGTTTCTAAGCCACGAATTTTTTCGTCTACCGATGCTCCTTTTCCCTCAACTTTGCTTATCATGATAGTCTGAAACTACCTACTGTACTACTAATTTTTCCGGATTTGAAGTTCAAAATAAGGTCTCTTTTTTACCGATGGGTCTTGATCGTTTCTTATTTAATAGACCCAACTTATTTACAGCATTATTCATTACCAAATGTCTGACCTCCTACTTATAAAAATGCCAGGGAGGTCAGTAGGTTGTTTTCTCAGATATTGAAAGGTAAGGCTGCGTCAAACCTGTGTTCAAGTTTGCGATCTGCGTGTGGCCAATCACAAAGCGCGTCTGTTAAAGCAATTCTTGTGATTGGTCGCACGCAGTCTTAATGCCGCTAAAGACGTTAGTTTGATGCCGTATGGTGGCCTTCGCTGTAGTTGCAATCAACTTAATTATCAATTTACCTTTGCGAACCATACCACTAGTATTAAATGAGATAATCTTATACGTAAATAGGTAAACGAAGCGATCAATGCGCGATCAAAGATATTTTAAATGGTAGAACCGCTAATGTATATATTCATGAATTAAATAAAAAAAATGTATACTACGACAATATACACATCGCCATCTAGCCCCAAAGTAAGCGTAGCTTGTGTTATGGTTACTAAGATGTCTGATGAATATTTTTAGGAATAATATACATTAGAATATACATATAAAAATAATAATCATTTATTCAGGCTAAAAATAGTAGATACAATAATTACATGAATGCCCTAATATGTGCGGAAGGAAAACCTGTGTTACAAAGGGTAGGTCCTTCCAGTTGTTACAAAGGATACTTATTTATTTTAAACCTATGTTTTATGAAATCTACATATTATAACAATTTAAAAGCTAAAAAAAAGAAAATTAAAAAAAAATTAAACAATAGCTGTAGAATAAATTGTGTAGGTTTGTTTGTATGGGGCATTTTGGGTGTGTGCGTGTTAAGTGTGTGTGTGTGTGACCATATGTGGGTGAGTGCGTAAATGAGTGTGCAAGTGAATGCTTGTGTGCGAGCGTGAACACTATTTAAGACATTAAAAAAAAACATAGAGCACTAAGATGAAAGAATGTACAAATGATTTTAATACATATACTGATTAAATAAGTTAGGACAACTACTAATACAAACTTAAAATATAATCAAATGAAATACTAAAATGCTATGAAATAATAGTTTAATTAATAATCTCATTACAAATCACACACAAGTTTACCTGCGTGCGCAACTTTTGAGAGAAATTCATTCTCATCTAAATTTTATGACCCGTCAAAAGAAATAGAACTTCAACAATAACTGAACTTAAATAACAAGTTCATTTACGAGTAGTTGTAACTACAAACTTACTTTAGCTTTATGTTTAGAGCGGCACTAACAAAACTGAAATGTAATTTTTAAGACATAAAGAAATGTAGATTCTAAGGGACCGTTCCATTTTCTGTATGAAATAATGCATTTGAAATAAAATAAAAGTCCCTTAAATTTTTTAAATCATTTTAATAGGGTGATTTTACGTTATGGTGGTCTGAAGGATCGAGTTCTTGGCTGATACAGCGTTCTTGTTACTAGTCTTAATTGTGTTTCTCGTGGCTATTGGCCGAAAATAATAATAAATCTAATCCAAAATCTACATATAAAGGATCAAATATATTTTTTATATCTTTTTCTTGATAAATTTTAAATATTTTTTTATTTAAAATACTAGCGAACTTGAAAATATAATGACTTTGTCAACGTATCATACTATATTTTTCAGCAACTATTAATGCTATCGACACAAAATTCATACAGTTAGCGTTACTAACGATGTGAATGTTGTGGATTAGATTGATAATTTATTCTTGTAATTTAGGGTGTAAGTCCCATCTGTAACTAATTTCTTGTTTCTTTATCTTCGTTCGTAACATAATTACGGGTCGTGAACATTGCTCGAAGATAGGGCGCATTAATTACAATTACGCAGGTCAATTAGCACCCCGGTGTATTACAGCGTAATACACTGTATTACAGAGCTGTAATTCCTATGAATATTGGATAGAGAGAGTATAGTTTGTACCATTACAAATCTGCAGGTTGATTCTCTAAGGAAAATAACATATACATTGGCTCCGACATTAATTGGTTTTACCGCTACATCTATACTAATATTATGAATGCGAATGTTCGGATGGATGTTTGTTAGTTGTCTAAGATTGAGGACAGGGATGGATCATAGTCGGGAATAGAACATAGGCTACTTTTTATGCTACTTTTGGACAGCCGATTGGCGCAGTTTGCCGCGACCCTGCTTTCTGAGCCCAAGGCCGTGGGTTTTGCGTTGGGGACACACAAAATGTTTGTGTTATGTTTCTTTATCTTTGTTTTTCAGTGTCTGGGTGTTTATACGTATATTCTAAGTATTCATGTACATTATTCATTAAAATATTCGTCAGTCATCTTAGTGTTCATAACAAGGGCTACGCTTACTTTGGGGCTAGATAGCGATGTGTGTATTGTCGTAGTATAACTATTTATTTATGTTATTCTATCATTTATTGATATTCATTTTTTTTTTAATTCTTAACAATGCTTACAATAACACTATTAAAAAGTTATAAGAAAAAAATAAAAAAAAATTGGTTGCCTGTAAAGTCGGTATACGGGCGAAAGTTTTACGTGACAACGACTTTGAGTGGTAAAATAATTTTAATGTGAATATTCATTCGTATAGTAGGAAGAAGGATGAAATAAT
The DNA here is from genome assembly GCF_905163445.1 of Pararge aegeria. Classification (NCBI taxonomy): domain Eukaryota; kingdom Metazoa; phylum Arthropoda; class Insecta; order Lepidoptera; family Nymphalidae; genus Pararge; species Pararge aegeria. The sequence goes on from NC_053189.1 coordinate 2,807,767, forward strand.
AGTAACAATTTAAAACATTTATTTATACAAAGAATTATATTTAAAACATTAATTTATACAAAGAATCTCGCACTGAATTTCATATTAACATAATTTTATTTTTACCTTTACACATACATACGTATTTATATACAAGTATACATACAATAACTTGCAATACATTTGCGTACAATGAAACAGCGTTTACTACAAAGGGACGCGTGCCTTTCACTTTTTATGTCTGTCTCTCTCGCTCTTAGGCGGGCTAACCATGCCCGAGTGGAAGGGACGCGTGCCTCTCACTCGCTCTCATTGTGAGCGCATAACGTGAGCGGAGCGTAACGCTTTTTCTTGAAGTGTCACCCGGCAAACCAATTTATAAGACGTTGTCACGTCAAAAAAAGCCACCCTCCGCTTGCGGGGCTTTTGAATGCCCAAGCAACCGGCGGTCAGGGCTCCAGAGTGAGATACCTCCTCACAATACGCGCCGTTTCGAGGACTACTGCCTTCTATATCCGATCCGATGTTTAGACTTAGTTATTATTTTTTATTTTTTTCCTTTACTCTTTTTTGTGTTAGTTTAGCTAGTTTTGTTCTATAGTATATATTGTCATCATTTTTATATATAATTTAAGTATTTGTTTTTTTTAATTTATTCTAAATGTATGTTTTTGTTCGCGATGCAGCTTATAAGTACTCTCATGTCTCTCTTAGTTTCTCTTATATGTCTCTCTTAGTTTCTCTTATATACTTATGTTTCTCTTATATAGTTTTGTTTTTGCAAGTTGTGGCAGTCTTTAAGTGGGTCTACAATATGTTCATATTTCATGTTTATTCTTTAAAATAATTGTTTTATAAATATAACCTAAAATAAACTATTTAAAACTAAATAAAATCTAAAACCTCCTCGAAACCACCGCAGCGAGGCACAGTTCCTAAGATGCTGGCAGCATTGCCCCTTTGGATGGCCAAACTAATTCGTTGGCCAAGGTAACTGCCCGCTCTAGGATCACCGGTAGACTCGATAACCCTTTTCGATAATTCTTTAAAAAGGGCTCTTGCCTCCGGACCCCACGGTCCCAAAGTCTGTACTCCAAAAGGCACAAAAATGAAGCTGCTATCCAGGTTTTCATATTTACGCCTCTTGGCCTGCTCGGCACTGGTAGCAGCCCACAGAAGTGTCTACAATATTACATTTACATGTTTTTTCATTTTTTGTTTAGTTTTTAAGAGTTGTTGTTGTAACCTGTTGATTGTCCCTTAAATAAATAAATAAATCCAACTACCAAGGTCGAAGCTTTTCGCGAGAAGCCCATTGACTAAAACGACGCTTAAACGTTATTTATTTATTATTATTATTATTTATGCTGAAAGAAGCTCCCGTAGAATAGATTTGTTTTTAAATATTGAATAGAAGCATTTACTTTAGGTTACTTAGCGAAAATAAACGTAACTATACTTGCCTTATTACAATCAACAACTGCTTACACTTAGTAATTGACATCTTCTGAGGATAGTCCGGTGTTGGAGCGATACATGTGTGTGAAAGATCTATTTGATGTGGAGTATATAGATTGAAGAAATTTTACATTACACTGAAAAGATTATCTCTTGCGTTTCGCGAATTATAGCAAATTAAGCCTAAAGTTGGTTGTATACTTAGCTTTGTTTTAGTTTTTAACAGAGCAAGAAAATGACGTGATTTTTGCATAGTGGTAGTTTGCAGGGGTCAGACTAGCTTTTTATTTGCAAAAATATAAATTATTAATATAACATAATACAAAGATTCAACAGCACATTTACTGCAATATTAAAAAAAAAAAAAACGTATAATTAGTTTTTTGTCTAGTACACTAATGCTCGTACCTAACTAATGTTTATTGATAGTATTGAATTGTTTCATTTCATGCCATGTAGGTACCTGCTTTTTGCATACCCTGTGAACGACACTGAGCCTCATGTGTCTGTATTTACACCGGGAACCACGCCGTTCAGACCGGAAAACAGCATTGCGACAAAAGCATGGTGGTACTCCGTACTTCGCCGGACGAGCTCTTTCACTATAGAATAGAATATCCCAGGATATATCATACCAGCGATTATGTGATATATCAGAATATCCCATAAACGCCGATCTTTTATGGGAGAGGTCGAGTTATGTAGAAAGTGAGCTACTTAGGGTATGTCCTTCTCTGACCTAATTTTTTATTATTGCATTGACGGATCAAGCCCATCTGAATTTACACAATGAAGTTTTTATATGACCAGGGATGGTAAACATGCGATGTTACAACTGATGTAAATTTATCATCCTTAGAGAATAGCCCTGCTGATTCTAATTCAAAGCTCATACCGGTTTAATCTGAGGGCGTTATTCTAACAAATTATCTGGTAGATCATGTTTAGATAAGACGCGATATGCCATCACTTGGTAATATAGATGATGGATTTATACACCAACATCATAATCTCTTTATTCGGGTCGAATATTCTGCAGTAACTCGAACTAAAACCTCTATGTTACCGATAGCAGTGTTCTGTATGGTTAACGTTCTCCGTTCTAAATTTTGAATCGTCAAATTCGAAGACAAATATTTCTTTATTCAAATAGGCACATAGATTGCACTTTTGATGCGTACATTACATGTAAAATATAAAATAGAAGTGAGTTGATGGCGATAAATAAATTCGTCAACTTAAAACTAAAGCTACGAGGGTTCCAAACGCGCCCTGGTCTAAGAAGAAGCCTACAAAAAACTTAGCCGGTTATTTTTGTTATCACCATCTCACATTGTCAGTAAAAACTATTAAAGAAGCAACCTGGTTAGATCAATAATTAACATCCCAGCATTTTATCCTACTAGTAGTAGTCGTAGTCCTTAATATGTATTTATTTTTTGTTTTTTCTACAATTTCATTTCATTTTATTTTCATTTTATTTTTTTATTTTTTAATTACTTTTATTTACCTACTTGTTTAATTTAAGTTTGCGTTAGTTTTAGTTTTACTGGCTCTCTTTTACAGTTTATTTGGATTTTTTTTTCTTTTATTTAAATTTCTTTCTTAAATTTACTCGGGCGTCGCGGTTGTTTGCTCAGTCGGATACTGGTGCAGACTGAAAATCAGCGCTGAGCATTGTTGCTAATGCACAGCATAAGGCTGAGTTTGCGGCCATTTGCCATATTGTTAATATTAATGGATGATTCTTTTAGTTATTAATCTTGTATTAGCAATAGTGTATGGCAATAAAGGATTTTTATTATTATTATTATTATTATTATTAATACTGTAATAGGACTTTTCTATAAGCGTTTAATAAAAACTTTGACTTTGAACTTTTTAAAAAACATCTCCTATCATCGTTATAACCCACTATAGGCACGTGTCTCCTCCCACAATGAGAACGAGCTAAGGCCGTAGTCCACCACGCTGGCCTAGAGCGGATCGGTGGACTTCACACGCCGTTGAGAACATAACGGAGAACTTCCTTGTAGGCAGGTTTCCTCAGAAGCCGGAAGTTAGCGCTGTATTTGATTTCTTTCAGTCAAAAGTATGGCAGTGGTTTACTCAAAAACGATTAGGTCTAAGAGACAGTACATAATGTACCTCTAAAGACTTTGAAGTGTTATTTCTGTTGCGTATACAACGCTGTTTCAAAATTATTGACGATAATCTTTTGCTAAAACGTGCTGTTAATAAACTGCGTAGGCAAGCAGGATGCAGGGCAAGGTACGACGCGAAAACACTTCTTACTCATAAGTAATCAGAAATCCAACGCAGACGAAGTTGCGGGCGTCCGCCAGTAATATAATAAAATACTACAGCGTTCCAGCTCAATTCATTCCTATCTCCACGGTCAATTGTTTTCGCTATCTTTTGTGAGTTTTCCGATATCTGGTATTTGGTTTAGTGAGGAAAGTAATTTCATTCCGGACCGACTTGCCGGCTATACGGCTACCCTTCACGGCTAATTGCACATTTTGTTAGGAACGATTTTGAAGCATCCATATAGTTTCATAGTTTCTCAGTTTTATCTTTCGTGTTTAGTAACCGGCATGTGACCACTTCATTCATCACATCAACCCATTACCGGAGCTTGGGCCACCTCCCACAATGAGAAGGGTTTAAGGTCGTAGTCCACCACGCCGGCCCAGTGCGGATTGGTGGACTCCACTTGCTTTGAGAACATTATGTATAACTCTCAGACATGCAGGTTTCCTCACGATGTTTTCTTCACTGTTGCAGCAAGTGATATTTTCATTACTTAAAACGCACATAGCTTAGAAAAGTTGGAGATACGTGCTGGGATTCTAACTCGGCCCCCCGAAAGTGAAGTTGAGCTCCTACATAATGTGCTATCACCGCTTTGACAACTTTATTAACTACGCCATATCGCCATCAGGTGACTTGTACTAAAGGCCTCTCCCAACGTGAGACCGAATGCGCTGCCAACTGCGCCATTCGGCCGACACCTAACTGCTATCTGTAACTCAAGTTCTTCTACGGATCTCCTCATTTCTGATATGATAACATCAACTTTAGATACTTTATGTTTATGTTCTGCTGCTGTCATTGACAGGCCTTCGTTGCCAGGACGCTGACGCCATCATCAGAATCGACATCGATGGGCCCCATGACTTCTAAATGAGCCCTACAAACAGGTTCAGTCCCTTTAACCTATCACCTAAAGAGTCTCTCTTCTTTTATAGTTATTCACAGATCACGCCCATAATCACCACGCTGGGCAGACGGGTCGGTGATCGCAGTAGATGGTCGCAGTAGCACAGAGAACTCTGCTGCTCGTCTTCCGGTACATTCCCTTAGTAACCTCGTACGACATCCGCGGTAAGAGTGTGGTGACAACTGTATTCTGATCTGCCGTCACCATACCACACAGTATATACACATGTATGATTAGCAAAGAGTAATGTTTGTGTGAGATTTATTCCACTATAAGTTAGCCCAACAATCTTACCTGGTAGTAAGTGATGACAAATAAACAAAATAAATAAATATATTACGTCAATACACACATCGCCATCTTGCCCCAAAGTAAGCGTAGCTTGTGTTATGGGTACTAAGGTAGCTGTTGAATACTTATAATATACAGATAAACACCCAGACACTGAAAACCAATCATGCTCATCACATCAACCTTTTTTGAGTTGTGGGAATCAGAGGACTCAGAGAGCAGGGTCGCTGCCCACTGGGCAGTCGGGCGCAAATGATGAAGCAGTCTAAGATGGTAGGGGCTAACCTGTTAGGGAGTATGGTAGTCTACGCGATATCGCACCAACACTAAATCGCTACTCGACAAATCTTTGTCGGTACAGTAGTAACTAGCCACCGACTTTTATTAAATAAAGTCGGCCCTTCAATAAAGATATTTTTGACTTTGACTTTTAATTTGATTAATAACCCACAGATATATTTTTTGCCAAAAAGGTAAAAACAACGCAATACAAAAACGTATTCCGACAAAAGAAGGACCTAGACAGAGAGTGAAATAAATTAAATTTAAAATATACTGCGGTTTAAGACCGAACCATTTCAATTTTGTTATTGCTCAAACGGATATCCTCGTTAATGCCAATAATAAAATTCAAGCGGCGACTTTTACTGCCTATTTTATGGGCAACAGCATTTCCTATTTAAATGGATTTCCCTCGGAGTTTTAATATTATTTTTTTAAACAAATTTTCTTAATTCTTATAAAAAAAAATAGTGTCCATTGCAAGAATGAGGCGTATATTTATATATTTTTAACGGCCGATTGCCGCAGAGGGCAGAATCTCTGCTTTCTGAGTCCAAGGCTGTGATTCGATTTCCACAACTAGAAAAATGTTTATGTGATGAATATGGATGTTTTGCGCTGCGCCAATCGGCCGTAAATCGTAATACCTATGTCCAGAAAGTTAAAGTCAGAAAAAAAAATGTCCAGAAATAATACACATGATGAATACTTTAAGATAAATCGTATTTTTCTATACCTTCTGTCCTATAAAATAGGTTTTAGAAATCAATGTAACATAAAAAGTTTTAATGATAATGGAACAGCATCGCAAAAAAAAACACCTCGAATAAGAACCTCCTTTCCGCAGTCGGTTAAAAAGAACCCCTGTCTAAGTTATTATTACAAAGCATATTGCGATGCTTTACTTTAATTTTTAAACCCCCAGTAACCCAAAAGTTTCTTAATCATTTAGAGAGAGGCAAAAACAAAACGTCTCATTTCCCTATGGTAGTGAATAAATCACGACTCCCTCCAGTCTGGACTCGTAAAATAAGTTCCCGCGGTCCGGAACAGTGTTAATAACGTAAAGAATTGTGATTTACATCTCAGAGTTGGTACTAATTCGCTCATTTATTCCGCACTTTGTAAGTTTGTCCTCGGCGGAGTAATCTAGCTACCTTGTCCCCACTTCGACGTAATTCGGTTTAATTGCGCAGGGTTATTCTGAGGGGCAGTGATAAACGTTTTCGTAACGATACAATAATAATAAATCTTTAATATGTAAATAAATAATCTATATACTTAAAATAAAACTGTAATGGGTCAAATTCTGTACATTTAAGATATTTAAAAAAAAAAATTGGTGGGCACTCGAATTTTTCGTTCGTGTCTGTCTGTCTGTCTGACAATGAATTCTAATAAAACCTGTCATGATTTGAGTTCATGCCACGAGGTAGGATAAGTTTTAACCCGAAATTAAGTTTAGTTGTTTTCAGAGAGGGAATGAAAGTGTTTGACGATTTTATACTATAACTCCATCAAATGTTAACCGATTTAAATAATTATTTTTGTACTGAATTGATTATACTATCAGATTAGTTTTGGGAGTTCAGTGCTTCGACTAAATTTCACAAAAAATCTTGGTTAACCTTAAGCATACGAACCAACCAAAAATGCGATTTCGATTATTTCCTTAATTCAATTACTTTTCGTTGTCTATAGTAGGAGCTGAGACTCATGGGATATTAAATAAAATTTCAAACTTCAAAGACGGGCACCCATCCATTTACTGTCTTGGGTCAACGTTCCTTATTAGAACTATCGACTAATATGTAGTGCTGCTGTTAATCCACACACAATTAATCAATCATTGTTATAGAGAATTCCAAGTATTTAAAATAAGGCAAAACGGGAGTAGGTTCTCGGGACAGACGTTTGCGTTTGACAATGGTTACGTCATTGAAGGTTACAAAAATAGTGATTAAAGCTCCAAGAGCAGTTTATATGATAATAGTACAATTAATAACCTTAGTGAGAGTAATATTAACGAATGTTTTCGGATTAATGTTCGATAACCTCAAGTTAGCCCAACAAACACACTTTCACATTTACAATAATAGTTGCCTTTAAATATAAGGTTTAGTGCTATTTGTACTAAAGATCTATACTGATTGACGGCCGATTGGCGCAGTGGGCAGCGACCCTCCTTTCTCAGTCAAGGCCGTGGGTTCGAATCCCACAAATGGAAAATATTTGGGTTATGAACTTGAATGTTTTTCAGTGTCTGGGTGTTTATCTATATATTATAAGTATTTATGTATCCTGTTCATGAAAATTATTCATCAGTCATCTCAGTACCCATAACACAAGCTACGCTTACTTAAGGGCTAGATGGCGATGTTTGTATTGTCGTAGTATATTTATGTATTTATTTATTTAATATTATATATGCGAAAGTTTTGATGGATATTTCTTACATCCTAATTGTTTGAACGGCTAAATGAATCTGCATAAAATTTAGCACTACGGGAAATTTTGGAAAAATTAAAAATACAGGGTTCCAGTGGGATAGATTGATATGTCTTTTGCATAGTCTGGTAGTTTATGGAGAAGAAAATAACAGAGGAATTCATATCAAAACTTCTACGCGAACGAAGTAGCGAGCAACAACTAGTCTTATATTAACAACTATTTTCTAGGTTGGTTTTATGTTAACATTTTCTCAACGTAAATTGACCGGAAGGGTTGTCATTTCTTGCTTTTCATAAAACAATGGTTTCTCAAAGTAATCCCCCGCAAGTCGTAATAACCTTTACGGGGGCACAGCTTGTCTGAATTCAGCATATTTTATTCACAATATTAATGCAGTACTTCTGTAAACTATACGAAGAATACTCCTTTGTATTTTCCACGGAATCTTTTCGTTTGTTTTTCTTCGAAAAAAAAATCTTAAAATGATTCTTTAAGAACATAAAAGACGAAATTTTATAGCTCTTTAGAAAAGTCCCATAGACAATTAGCGAATTATATGTCTAGTCGCATCTATATCGACATCGTGATATTTTGACAATACCCCTGGCGCAGTGGTAGGCTCTGTGTCGCATGAGTCAAGGCCCCGGGTTTGCTCCCGACAGGGGCAATTTGAATTTTCTATTTACCCTACCGACAAAGACGTGCTGCCAAGCATTTTTGCGTTCTGGTGCGCCGCGTCGAAACCAATAAAAATGTTTACCAGACTATAATTTATGAGATTACATTACTATATGTTTTAATAATAAGCTTCTTTAAATTTATTTGCATACTTAACGTTTCAGAAGTGCTTATAGAGGCCTACCTGAAATAAATAAATTTTGAATTTTTAAATTTCATTCTGAATTGTGGGACATTTCAAGCCTACGAAAATGGAGAAAGAAATAAATGTAATTCAACAACCTTTCATGAGTTAGGTAGATACTAATATCTATATAAATAAAAGAGAAAGTGTGTGGGTATGCTCCGAAACGGCTGGACCGATTTCAATGAAACTTTCAGGGAATCCCGGATTGACCTGGCAAGTATCCGTGTAAAGTTTGGTGACGATCGGAGCACTCCTATTTTTGAACTGTCAAACTGTCAAATACAGCTTTTATTGGATGGTGTACGTGGGTCTAGATAATGATCTTCACCCGCTCGAGAAGAGAATAGAAGAAAATGAATACAGAGAAATAAATGATTTAATATATTATGAGACTTAAATTAAAAATTTAATGATGTAAGTTTATTGTTTAAATAAAATAAAGCATAATGTAGCCCGGCGAAGCGGGCTGGGTACGCTAGTACCTAATAAAGCTGTTAATTATTGTTCTATATAAAGACTCGTTCTGAGACGTAATAAATATTTTTCGTAAAATAAGATTAACTCGGGCGTTGTTTACGTGACATGCCCGTGAATGTTATTTTATGTATTTATTGAAGTCAAAATAATTATTTCTTGGATGCGAATTGACGGTAAAATTCCAAGGGAGCGACAGAGCACATTTTGTTACATAAGAGAGGTGGAAGTGAGAAAGTGACGACGTTCGTTATGGATTTAGAAGTGCGAGGTTCCGGGTTCTATGCCCGGTGGCAATTTAGAAATTTATTGTAATAAATAAATAAATATACTACGACAATAAACACATCGCCACCTAGCACCAAAGTAAGCGTAGCTTGTGTTATGGGTACCAAGACTGATGAATATTTTTATAAATAATATACAAAAATACTTAGAATATACATATAAACACCCAGACACTGAAAAACATTCATGCTCATCACACAAACATTTTCCAGTTGTGGGAATCGAACCCACGGCCTTGGACTCAGAAAGCAGGGTCGCTGCAAACTGCGCCAATCGGCCGTCACTATATCATTATGTTTATATTTTCTCTCGTTTTCCCTGCTGGAAGGCTTTGACCAGTATAAATTACAACCCCAACGACAAAGACTTGCCGCCAAGCGAAACAGAAACCGGTTATATTGGTATGGTTTTTATAAAATCGAAGGATATCTTTGGGCTGTTCTTACACCAGGGTGCATATGGAGCCATCCCAGCTTTAGTTTTAAGTTAACGTATGTAGTTATCACCATAACCTAGCATTATTAGTAACATTTTATGTTTGTTGTGGGCTCTTCTTAGACCAGGGCGCGTTTGGAACCCTCGTAGCTTTAGATTTAAGTTGGCGAACGAAGTTATCACCATCCCGTTACAATTATGTAAACAAATATGTATGAGCGCTTCATAAGTGCCTGTGATAGGCCTACATGAATAAAGAAATTTTGAATTTATGAACTCTTCATAAGTGCCTGTTATAAGGTCTACATGACAAAACATTTTTTTTTTAATAAAACTGACATATAACCCTAACAGATTAGTAGGCATTGCTTTTCATCAGGCATGATAATTTTCAAGCGTAAGCCTATCTAATATAAAAAAAAAGTTTGCTACAATTTTAGACTGTTTGATCATTAACCGCCAGCTCAGATTGTGGTTACCGCCACCGATGGACATCAGCAGTAGGTACTTACTAACGGAACAGACAAGCACTATTAATTATACGTATATCATCACATAATAGTCAATTTTTCAGTCAACAATACAAATTGAAGGAACGGTGATAGCGCAGTGAGAAAGAGCTCGATTTCACTTTCGGGGGGCCGAGTTCGAATCCCAGCACGCAACTCTAACTTTTCTAAGTTATGTGCATTTTTTTTATATATTGACTTTTAATTTATCTCTTTGATAACCAGAATAATGAATAAAATTAAAATTACAAAACAATTTGCAGTTAGGCGCATATAAAAAATATCATCTTCATAATTTAAAAACAAAAAACAAATAAAGCTTTGCCATAAACTTTGGTAAATTACTTTGACGGAAAATAAAGTTTTCTAATAATACTTAACTTTTTACGTACATACATAAATCTACGGAGTTCGAAATTTTTCAATTAGTTTGAGATTCGTTTGGAGAAGCATAAAAAAAATACTCTTACGTCCTTAAATCAAATCAAATACCGCTTAAGCAAATACGATATTTCCGCTTTCATTAATACTAATAGAAAATGGATTAAGTCGAGTGTATATTATGTATATTCAATAACCAGTAATTAATTAAATAATTGTATGTGATGTGTTACGTCGGCAGCTCAGAATTTAATTGTCACCTCCCACTCCACCCGTCTTCTCGCGGGTGTTGTACGAGGCGACTAAGTGAATATAACGGCAGCGTCCTCTATGGTACTACTACCATCTACTGTGATCAACTGTCTGTCCAGCGTGTTGACTCAGAATTCAAATATCTAATTTATTGGCATATCCTCCAATCGCTTAGCCAGAAGTGGACTGTTATATATTATAGTTGATGAATATTAGTAGTCAGCTGTTTTATTAGTTTAGTGGTTACCGTGTCCGATTTACAATCCCGGTTTTATTCTCGGATCATACCCAAATGCCTCCTGAAATAAATAAATAATAAATAAATAAATATACTACGACAATACACACATCGCCAATTAGATCTAAAGTAAGCGTAGCTTGTGTTATGGGTACTAAGATGACTGATGAATATTTTTATGAATAACATACATAAATACTTAGAATATACATATCACAAAAATATTTTCCAGTAGTGGGAATCGAGCCCACGGCCTTGGGCTCAAAAAGCAGGGTCGCTGCAAACTGCGCCAATCGGCCGTCAAAATAAAATAAGTGACAGCCTGAAAAATAAACTAAGTACGAGTTCGGGTGAAGAAAATTGACGATGTCCAACCCCTTGCTTAGGACAGTCCAGGCTACTATCTGCTAAAATTTGCTAACTCGCATTGAAACAGTGTAGCCTTTAAATTCTTCTTCTCCGTTACATAGACTATATACCCAGACTATATTAATCCCACTGCTGGACATATAACGTTCCCGTACCGTAATAATAATAATCGGGGGCGTTCGGACTAAACAATGATTAGTCCAAAAGTCCACCAACAGTCAGATTAACATCGAACCGAACCGAGGTCCGAGTTCTCGCAGGTGCCGCCGATGTCGTCGAGCCCTGGGGCTCTTCTCATGGCGAGCTTTCGCGCTCGTCCCACTCCCGCGGTGACGCCGTAGAAACCCCTCAGGTGGTTATCGGCAAATGTCCTTCCGAAAAAGCAAAAAATAATAATAATAATCTTTATTTCGACCAGAACATATTAATAGACTGAGGACGATAAAATCAGCATACGTCTGTATTTTGGACATTATTTATGTTCTAGCGGACCCTCGCGAGTTCGTCCGCATATGAGTCAATCGAGAAGCTAGCATAGATCTGATGCTAACATCATAATCATCGTGGCCAGCTACGTACCTACTATTATTTTACGTGGTATACTGAGTTAGTAAGTTGTCATTATTTTAGTTGATACATACAAATACGTAAATACGTCCATCCTCACAAACTTTCGCATTTGTACTATTAGTAGGATGGTACGAATGCATTCGATCGTTTTCCCTTATGTCCTTTATCTCCGAAAATATTAATCAGATCCTCGTTAAACTAAAACAATACATGTTTTATAGTATACATTTTCAAATAAAAATTAAAAATATAATAATTGTAATTTAACGGAGCTATGAAGTAAAATTATTAAAAAAAATTAATCCCATTTCCCGGAGGAAACTTATTGTTTATCGGGATAAAAAGTATTCTATATGTTGACCCGGAATATCAGCTACCACTATACCAAATTTTATTTAAATCTATTCAGTAGTTTTCATGTGATGCCCGGACAGACCGACAGTAAGACAGGCAGACAGACAGAAAGACAAAAATTAAATAAAAATCTGTTTTGGACTCAGTATCGATTATAAGGCATCCCCCGGTCAACATTTTCAAAATATATTTAATGTACAGAAATCTTTCGGTTACATTTTTATTATAAGTATAAATATAGATGATACAGGTGAAATAGATGTTATACAAAAATAAGTACCTAGATCATAATTTGGCGTGCAAATTATTATTAGGGTAATATTTAAATTTAAAGTGGCGATACTTCTTGCTACAATTGAGATATGCGAAAACATGGCTAACTGCGTACTGCGATGCTTTGTAGTGTACATGTAGGCATGTTTATTGGCTCATCTGCTTGCTCTGACAATTATAAATATGAAGGTGACAATAATGTTAGTTAAACTTGAACGTGCTGTAGTCCAGTACGCTGGCCAAGTGCGGAACTCTCAAGCAGACCATTTCCGCGTTTTTCCTTCACCGTTCACTTCGCATCGAATTATATTAAGTGAAGCTCCTCAAAACTTCTCCTTTATTTTAAAGATAAAGAAAAATATTGAAGAAATAAACGATTCTAGTTCACAGATCCACAGAACGCCTCACTGTGATGAGCGATTCCTCGAAACACTTAGATATTGTAATTTATTCTGTTGTGGAACTTTTTACATATTTTAGACGTCTTCCAGTACATTAGAACTAAAGTAAGCGGCGAGATTCATCCTAGAGGAAAATAAAAGTCGTCTTTTATTAGAAAACTTCTGACCGTATTAATATATGGGTAGTATTTAAACGAGAAAACTGGAATATTTTTTATAGTAACTACTGAATACGGCTTACTAAAATACTAGGTGAGCGAAAGTAAATCCTGATAACGGTTTATTTTTAATTAGGTGCCTATCTAACTCAGTGTAGATAGGCTAATGAGGCTAATTGTACATCATGTACCTTCGTAAAGTAACGCCAGCTTTTATCGAAAACATTTTGTTCAAAGAAGTCAATCAATCATTCATTCCTATTCAACGTTAACGAAGTTTTATTAGGTCATATGGGTAGTATTTAATCGATAAAATTGTTTGATTTTTTAAGTATAATGACCACTGAATATGGCTTACTAAAATACTAAGTGAGCGAAAGTAATTGAACTATAGAAACCCTGATAACGGTTAGTTATTAATTAAATAACCTGTCCAACTAATTGTAGATAGGCTAAAGAGGTTCATTGTACATCATGGACCCACGCAAAGTAACGCCAGCTTTTATCGAAAACATTTTGTTCAAAGGAGTCAATCAATCATTCATTCCTATTCAACGTTAACGAAGTTTTATTCGAGGGTAGGTAGATATTAAGTCTCGTTATTCTGTCTTTTGGAAGACTTTAGCATTGGCTAGTTACCATTCTACCGACAACAAGCGATTTAGCGTGCCGGTATGATGCCGCGTAGATACCGATTTAAGTATAGTTTAATGAGTAAACTATTTATTTATTTATTTTAAACAAAAACATACAAAGTAAGTCACAGAATAGAGATAAAGTCTGTGATTTCCACACTAGGATTCCCTGTGTCATGAAAGTACTTTTAGAATAAAAGTAAATATTCAGTATACAAGGCAATCGATACAAATAGACCATACTGAATTGTCTGTTTGTCATGTCAGAATAACAGCTTCGTACTTAATGCAATTAAAGTACCTTGTGAAATTTTTAAAACTTTTTTTTATTGTCTGTTTGTTCAGGGAGTCTCTTGGGTCTTTTATAGGCAGTTAGAGACTGATACAGCGGGCTAAATAGGTTTCAGCTTATATAACATAGTGGATATAAGAATGTAAGTACAATTTTACTAAACGTACATCACATCACGCAGTTTAGTTTAAAAATAAACTTTGTATTATCCACGAGTCCGTTTGCGTGGTATTTTTTATGTGTATGTCATTCTCTGACCTATCTCAACTGCCACTAAGCAAAACGTGTCAATATATTATATTGTAAATGAAAAATAAAACTCAATCTCTACCATGGGGACTTTTCATTCGGTTCATTTTTCTGTGATATAAAGCAGCCTATTTATAACGACGGACAACATCCTATCTATGAGCTAAATTTCACCAGATATCTTCAACTATTCGGGCATTATTGAATATAAAACATCCATCCAAACTTATGCATTAATAATAATGTAGATATACCTACAGATGAGTAATGATTAATCGCGACCCTTTCTGTCATTCATAAAATTTATATCCTTTTATTTATTTTCTGAGCACAAATATAAAAATGGTCACAAAGAAAACTTGGGTAATAGATTAACTTCAAGAACAACGTCGGGCCATCGACAATTTGGTCGACGTCCAAAAACTTGTCACTTTAGGCTTAGGAACTCGCAAACTAGCCTTTTATAAGTTGACTCTTATAAAGCCTTTTTGGTTTTACTTTAACGTAATGATGAAAAAACTTAAAAATTAAAAACCTATAAACGTTGACCATAGCCATGGTCACGGATTCCAACTGGGGTCAAGGAGTAATGTTGGGTATTTCCGTTAAATTTTCAGAGCAATTTTTCAATTCAAATAATTTTACACTCGCACGCACATACACACACAGACACACATACACACACCACACACACACACACACACACACACACACACAAAATAATATAAGTTGTAAGGACCTATTATGCATATGCAATTACACATTTTTACCCATGTTTTTTTACACAATAAGCAAATTATTGATTTTTATTCTATTCCCGTGGGTGCTGTAAGGGGCGACTAAGAGAATATAACGGAGAACAGTTAGCAGCCTAATCTGTGCTCCTACTACCGTCTGCCCAGCGTTAGGAGGGAGTTGGGAAGCGTTTAGTCCAACAGTGAAATGGTTTAGACTATTGATACCTTTCTCTCAGATAAAAGCCCAAGAAGTCGAATTCGAACTTCCCAGCCGGGCATGCACATACCTACTGGCTTTAATGTACTTTAATTTTTTTCTGTTTTTGTATTACTTTTTCTTGAAAAAAAGCTATTTATTCGAAACATCTGAAGAGTAATTCTATCAACTCCATTAAAAGTAAAATGAAATTAGTAAGGTCTCTACCGAAAAAAACACGGTCCGTTGAAATTTTTTTACCGAATTACCGATCTCCGTAGCTAAGGAGCTGCCGGCAATTTCGGTATTCCTTATTTATTAACTTATTAAGAGCACTAACAACATGCATATTAGACGTTTTTAAATATAAAAAAAACATGGACTGATATGCACGTCAATTGACAAAGCGTCATGTAAACTTAATTAAGCAAAAAATTCAACTCACCGATAAGTGTTCGGTGAGTTTTTTCCTAAAAACTGTGGATGAGTGGAAGATATCGATGCCAGGTATCTTTTTAGATAACTCGTTGTATTTCGCACATATACGTATTATAGGGGCTTATTTTCCGAGATGGGATTTAGTAAACGGTATATGAAAAAATGTTGTGGATTTGCAACTTCTGGTGTATCGGTGCGGGACAGTCAGAGATATATTTCGATTGCGAAGGTTATTATTATTAAACTCTTTATTTGTATACCACAACATTAACATATTTAAAATATAACAAAAACAGAAACATATCGAAAGAAGTAGTAATACAAAAGGCGGCCTTATCGCTTAATAGCGATCTCTGCCAGGCAACCTTAGAATTAAATTATTAGAAAAAAAAAAAAAAAAAAGAAGAGGAGAATAGACTGCTGGTGGTACAAATATTAAAATACATACATGCGAAGGTTGTAACATTTAATCACAAAACACAGATCAAGAATATTTTCACAGGCCTATTATTTTGACGGTCGACTGGCGCAGTGGGCAGCGAACCGTGGGGAGCGGATCGTGGGTTCTATTCCCACAACATGAAAATGTGATGAACATGAATTTTATTCGGTGTCTGGGTGTTTATCTATATAAGTATTATGTATATCATTCATAAAAATATTCATCAGTGATCTTAGTACCCATAACACAAGTTACGCTTAATTTGGGGCGCTAGATGGCGCTGTGTGTGCGCTTCGGTATCTAGTAAGTCGATTGTTTATATCCACTTTTTTTTATATAGATTAATATTTGTTCTACAAAGATCAAATTGTTATAAATAGATAAATATACATATTTATATATATGTAATTACAAGCACATGAGGCTTCACCCCTACGCCTCAGTTTGATCAACACAGTGTGGCACGTTGTAGGAAGTGTTCCATGCATTCGATGTGTTGCTCTGATTATAGGCGATGGTTTTCATCATCAGATGAGCCATGACCGCGGTTCGTCAATTATTCCTATGTAAAAAAATACTAATAATTAAAATATATCTATACAATGAATATCAATAAATAAGTAATATACAATATTAGTGTAAGTACAACATGTGATAAATTAAAGAGCACATTTTATTTAAATTAAAAGTTCATTCAAAGAAACGCTTTACTATTTGACTGCCGATTGGCGCAGTGGGAAGCGACTCTGCTTTCTTAGTCCAAGGCTGTGGATTCGATTCCTACACAAGCCACGCTTACTTTGGGGCTAGTCGGCGATGTGTGTATTTTCATAGTATATATTTATAAATATTTATAAGAAAAAAAAATTGGCTATGTTTGTTGTGGGCTCTTCTTAGACCAGGGCGCGTTTGGGACCCTCCTAGCGTCAGTTTTAAGTTAACGAATGCAGTTATCACCATCACTAACATTAGTGTAACATGTTATATGTATGAACGCTTCATAGGTGCCTGTAATAAGGTCTACATGAATAAAACATTTTTGAATTTGAATTTGAATTTTTAATTTATATTTAGTATGTTTTGAAAATCTAAAATTTGACTAAGTTTTAATTTTTTCTGCCACGAGCTCCCGAACTGACCAGTTATAACAAACCTTGAATGCTAATGAAGCGTTAAAAGTAGATATTTAGTTTTGTATTGAACAATTAAAATAACCAGGGAAATGGAAACTTTTAGTTTTTAACGCAAAGTAGGAATGAAATTGTATTCTTTTCTCATACAAGCTTGAAAATTGAGCATTCAAAATACATATCTGTTGCGGTCAAATAAATTATATTGTAAACTCATATCGGTCGTATAATTTAAAAATGGAACGATTTTTTAGTCTGAAACATAGGAACCATGGAGGAAAAAGGTTTTATTTTTTGAGTTACTTCTAAATACAATAGTAGTAGTTATAAGTTAAGTGACGGCCGATTGGCGCAGTGGGCAGCGACCCCGTTTTCTAAGTCGATTCCTAATCTAGAAAATGTTTTTGTAACAAACACGCATGTTATTCCATCTGTAAATATATTATAAGTATTTATGTATTTACAGATAAACACTTTTATATATAAAACGTATTATTTATATACATATTCATAAGTCAACTTAGTACCCATAACACAAGCTACGCTTGCTTTGGTGCTAGATGGCGATGTGTGTATTGTCGTAGTATAACTATTTATTTATTTATATGATTAAGTTATAGGTATTTATGAAGATGAACCATTTTTAAATAAGCCGGGTAATACAGATTCTTTTTTTAACCAACAAAGAGGTCTTATGAGGCGCAAAAATAGTAGATATTTCCATTTTTACCTTCTCAATTATGATAAATGAATGTTTAATTTTATCAAATTACCCACAATTAAATTGTCCAGTTTAACATCCAGTATATACTTATTACTAGTTAGGTCATCAGTGCCGCCATATTTTGTAATGCCCGATAACGTAATTAAAATTGAAACGATATGATCTAAGAAATGAAATATTAATTTTTGTATAGGTAGGTTTGTGCAATTAACAAATCAAAATGGATTATTCGTTTCGCTATTCGTATATAACTTTAAATTAGATAACGATATTATTCGTTAAAGCAATGATACAGAAGTGAATATCGAAACTATTGAATATAACGTAATTTTTACGTAAAAAACACGATAGGTTTGAGAATGGTACATCCGTCCTACATGGTTTCCACAAAAATCCACGGGTGAATTATTTTTTTCCCTACAAAAAAAGTGCTCTAGATTAAAGATAAAATCTTCCGAAAAGGCGTGACAGTGAACGAGACAGTTGCTGGCATCGATATAGGCGCAAAAAAAACAAGCAGGAACTTGGAAAACTTCCAAATAAAGGTCAGATCCAGACGATATGTATCAAGATATACTCGTAGTTCAAAAACTGAAACATGACGCTTAACGCTTTTAAAATGCAACCACACGAAAACGACGAGGTGTTATAAGTTTGACGCGTCTACATGGTGTCTGTTTATGGCATCGTAGCTCCAGAACGGATGAACCGATTTTGATTTTGTTGGGGTTTGAACTCGGTCCCTCCGATAACTTGCCAAAGTTAACCGAAAGTTAGCCGAAAGTTAACCACTATGCTATCATCATTTGATGTAGATAATTGCTATTTTTAATAGGAACGATTTTATATTTGCCATTTTGTAAGTTTCCGAACAAATATGGGCACAATAACCGAGAACTCAAAGAGAAATGTGCTTGAATTTTAAAATAGGTATTGGATGTGCCTTGTTTTGAATACATATTTTTCAAAAGAACTTACTTCTTTGGCCCTTAAAATAACTTTGTATTTATTATACCACTACTATAGTTGGTCCATCTACTGGACCAACTACTATAGTTAGTCCAACTACTGGACCAACTACTATAGTTGGTCCAAGAAGAATAAAGATTGACGACCTCTGTGGCGAAGCGTTGAGCGCTGTATCTTTTATGTGGGAGGTCCCAAGTTCGATTTTTTTTGTACAATTGTATTGACAATTTGGAATTTGTAATTTCAGAATTTTCTCTGGTCTAGTCTTACAGTTATTTCTTTCGGGAAACCTTTTGACGAATTGACTCATTTATAAATCGAATCTGATTCATCATCATGTCCACCCATTACCATAATAAGAAGGGGTTAAGCCCGTCGTAGTCCACTACGCTGGCCCAGGGCGGGTTGGTGGACTCCAAACACATTTGAGATCAATAGGGAGAACTCTCAGGCATGCAAATTTCCTCACGATGGTTTCCTTCGCCGTTAAAGCAATTGATAGTTTAATTACTTAAATGAAATGAAATGAAATGTTCGCGAGGGCTCATTCTGATGACTTTTTTGCCATCAGAAGAAAACAAATAGCATCCTTTATGAAAAGAACGTGGGTAAGCGGTAACGGCATTCTGAAAGCATTAATAAATCGATACGACTCTCCGATTTACAAGCTGTATATTAAACTCCACGTAGGGCTGCCTGGACGCAGAAATTCTAATTTGTAACTTTTTGTAAATTAGCATATTAATATATATTTTTTTTAATTATTTAGTTTAGTTTTTAATTATTCTGTTATGTAATAGTGTAGATGGGTCATAGTTAGGGTCAATTAAAAATCATTAGTTAGTTTAGTTTAGCATAAATGTTATTTTTGTATTCACGAACAATGATTGTCGACGGCGCAAGGTGTAAAGGTAAAACTCTTATGAGTTTATGTTTTACACCTTTTAAATGTAATACTGTTTTTTTTTTGTATTTTTCGATGAAATAAATAAATAAAAGAAATAAATGTGACGCAAGCTCCGACACGACAATTAACAGATCAAGCGTAGCACCTACCAACTTATCATTTACCCTATCCGGGTATCAAACCCAGAAGCTCGTGATTTGCAGTCGAATATGATAACCACTACGAGGCAGTTAAAGTCACTTCATTAAAAAGTCAGTCATATTATATAGCAACAAATACGCACAGAAATAAGACCATGCAGAAACCGTGTACACGACTAATATTGAAGCATCAAAAACCACTCCACTTTAATAGTGCTCCTCGAACAAACGGTTAGTCACTTCATACCATTTAGCAGTTGACAGTAATTATTTTACCTCTAAAGTTCTAAACGTTTACCATAAAAGTTTAAGAAAAAAGTTTGCGAGCTAGCAACATTCCGCGGATGTAAAGTGAGACGTGCGCGGGGCGTTTCCACTGTTTTTGTGCACAATACACTGCATAATGGCTGAATGAGGATTCTGTATAATCTTAATTCAATGCAAATAAGTAACCTAGAGAAATCTAAAGATAAACTTTATATAGATTGTTTAGTTTTGAACTTTCGTGTGCAGCTAATCTGTTCAGACAGCCAATACCACACGTGAGTGGACATTGGCTGTGAGCTCTGATAAAAGGATTCTACCTTAGATCTGCTTTTTCCCAGATATACGGTCAAATGTGTAGCTAAAGATGGGTATTATATCTAAATACTTATGAAAATTTTGATCGGGGGATGCTTTATAATCGATGCTGAGTCCAAAAACATCTTTATTTATTTTATGTCTGTCTGTCTGTCTGTCTGTCTGTCTGTCTGTCTGTCTGTCTGTATGTCTATCTGTCTGTCCGTCAGTGCATCACGTGAAAACTACTGAACGGATTTAAATAAAATTTGGTATATTGGTAGCTGGTATTCCGGGTCAACATATAGGATATTTTTTATCCCGATAAATAATAAGTCTCCACCGGGAAACCTACTAATATTATAAATGCTACAGTTTGTTAGGATGGATGTATGGATGGATGGGTGTATGTATTGATGGATGGATGGATGTTTGTTACGCTTTAACACCACAACGGAAGAACCGAGTGGCTGAGATTTGGCAGAGACATACAATATAGTCTGGAATAGCACATAGGCTCCTTTTAACCCGGAGAAGCAAACAGCTCCTACAGTCATAGCTATTTTTCCGCATTTGTCTTTCAAATCAAATCAAATCCTCGCAACGGAGTTTAAGATTGACGTGGGTTTTTGGATAGGCATAGTTGTAATATTATAAAACTTCTAAGTCTTTTTGGTTGAACGCGCTAATATCAGCAAATGCTGTTTCGATTTCGACTTTTCTTTGATTGATAGTATCAATTAAGGCTATATAACATCACGCTACGTCCAGTGGCTACTATCATTAATGAGATATGTTTCCTTTTTGAGAAATTCCGATTGAATTGTTGGAATTGTTTCTTTAAAGTTCAAAAAAACAGTCTGCGACTATTTTGTAAGTTAACTCATTTGCGGACGAAGTCGCACGGGTCCGTTTGTAAAAAATAAATAAATACATAAATAAATATACTAGGACAACATACAACGTCAACTAGTCTCAAAGTAAGCGTAGCTTGTGCTATGGTTACTAAGATCTCTGATGAATATTAGTTTTCAGAAGTATACACAATACTTATAGTATACAGATAAACATCCAGAACTGAAAAATGTAAACGGTCACCTCACAAACATTTTCCAGTTGTGGGAATCGAACCCACAGCCTTGGACTCTGAAAGCAGGTTCGCTGCCCACTGTGCCAATCGGCCGCCAAACAGAAGTGACTAGAAGTGACGGTAATGGAAGTGATAATGATGAAACCTGGAAGTTTTCGTGAAAAATACACTTCGTTATCAATACATAGATATACTCGTAGCTTACGTACGGAAGGAAACTAGATTTTTCTGGAAACAAACGGGGATGAATTCGCAAGAAAAAGCTAGTGCTAAAATAATATAAAGCTAATTTCTTATACCAGAATTTGCAAGCTACCTAAAAATGTACCTATTAAAATAACTGTAAGTATTAAATTTATAACTAACCCCAGAATGAATTCTCTAAAATATCTTTATATATATATTTCTTGTGTGCGTGTGTATGTCACTGAACTCCTCCTAAACGGCTGGACCGATTTAAATGAATTTTTTGGTATGCGTTTGGGTGGCACCCTGAATGGTTTAGATTCACAAATCAGCCCGCAGATGGCGCTGGGGTCCACTAGTCTTTTTATAAATTTTAATAAACGTAAGTGTATTGAATAAAATCCTTGGATTAATAGGGTGAGAAAAACTTTAATAGCCAAGGATTTAATTTAATTTGCTCCAATTAGTTTTTAGTGAATTGAGATACGGCGACGAAAAAAAAAGCTCGGCTGAGTTTATTGGTGGACTTCTTGTCATACCAAGACGCGATTAGAGCCACTTTAGTTATCGCCTTGTTGGTTTAGCGAGTAGAATGTTCATTTACAAACCACGAGGTGCTGGATTCGATTTGATTCTGGATTTTTCAGTTAAGCATTAGAAGTCACTCACTCATATCCGACGCCATGCCTTAAAGAGCACGTAAAACGATAGTAATCGTTAAAGCCCTCGTACCCACAGTGGAGCAGAGTGGTGGGTGTATTTTCTATCACCATCTGTTTGCACTAAAGGTAAAGCCTTGACTGCGATCATGCAGTCAGTTGGGAATATGGCAGTTATAGTATTCCCATACCCTCAATCAGTTTCTACGCATATTTGAATGCTTAATCGCTTAGCAGCACGTCTTTGTAGGTATATTGGTAACTAAACCCGACGAAAGAGTCCCACTAGACCAGTTTAAAAAATTAAGAAATTATAGATTATCGATTTAAACGGTGATAGCCCAGTGAGTAAGGCTTGGACTTTATTTTGAGAGAGCCAAGTTCGAATTGCCCAGCACGCAACTCCAACATTTCTAAGTTATGTGCGTTTTGTAGTAACTTGCTTCAACGGTGAAGGAAAAAAAACATCGTGAAACCTGCATGCCTGAGAGTTCTCCACAATGCACTGAAAGGTGTCTGGAGTCCACAGATCCGTACTTGCCGGTAATGGGTTGATATAAAGATGATGATGATGATAGGTTGAATCCGGGACCTCCAGCTTAAAAGTCCACGGTGCCTACCAATGCGCCAGGGAGGTCGACAAATAAGACATGTGCCCAGCATAGTTACGTTAATAAGCTTAAAAGTTGGAAATTTTTAAGCGACAACATTTTGTACAAGTATTTCAGTGATGTCTGCAATATCGTAGTCTAGATTCAAGATATTCTGAAGAAATTATTTCCCTGCACCGTAGAAACGCAGCGCAAAGGCTGGGGCGTTGATGAGAGGAAAATTAGGTTAAACTTGTAATTTTCTCTCGCCGTCGCTGCCTTCTTTGAATGCTTGAAATTTCCTTATCTCTTTATAATAGACAGTTTGTGACCGCAAATCTTTCAACAATCAGATGAAGTGAGAAATCTTCGTATATATATTACTAGCGGACCCCAGCGCCATCTGCCGGGCTGATTTGTGAATCTAAACCATCCAGGGTGCCACCCAAACGCATACCGAAAAATTCATTCAAATCGGTCCAGCCGTTTAAAAGGAGTTCAGTGACATACACACGCACACAAGAAATATATATATAAAGATATGCCAAACTAGCTACTGCCTTTACCTTTGTTCAGTTTTTCAACCGATTTTTTTTTAAATCCTGAACGTTTATTTTTCAAACATCCTAAAGGGTTCACCTTTGTGCAAGCTTTATATCTTAGTGTTTAAACTTTATCTTAATCTTAAATTTGTAGTTTAAATCTTAATATATATAAATCTCCTGTCACGATGTTTGTCCGCGATGGACTCCTAAACTACTGAACCGATTTTAAATTAAATTGGCACACATTGAGCAGTCTGGTCCAACTTAAGAGATAGGATAGCTTAAATCTTTAAGTAAAGTCACAATTTTATTTTAATGCAAATTATTTGTCTATAATTAATTGACAGTCACATGTTATATATATATGTATATATATATATGTATATATATATATATATACAACTATGCTCATTTAAGGCTTAGCGATACTGAATACTTTAAAAACAAAATCAAACGCAGACGAAGTCGCGGGCAACAGCTAGTATTATTATAAAAATAGAGCTTAATTTGCTGTACTCCGCGAGACTCTGTAGGTATGGTGTAATTTGTAATCTCTTTAATCTTTATACTCCACACTGCTACTGCTACTGCTTTGTGAGTCCAAGGCTGTGGGTTCTCACATTTAGAAAATGATTGTGTGATCAGCATGAATTCAGTTTTCAATGTCTGTTTACTTGTATATCAAAAGTATTAATATTTATCTTTATATATATATTTCTTGTGTGCGTGTGTATGTCACTGAACTCCTCCTGAACGGCTGGACCGATTTTAATGAATTTTTGGTATGCATTTGGGTGGCACCCTTCATGGTTTAGATTCACAAATCAGCCCGACAGATGGCGCTGGGGTCATCTGAGTACCCAAAACACAAACCACTTCCGGGTTAGATGGAGATGTGTTTATTATTTTTAAATATAGGATAATATTTAGTTCGAGAAATCAAAAAAGTTTCCTTGGATGTTTTTTTTTAAACGATTCAAATGCGGATTCTGACAATATGGAAAAATTGCTATAAAATTTTGTTGAAAATTTACAAGGAAATTACATTTATGAATCCAATATTTCGAAAGTACATCAGGCGTGCCCCGTATTCTTGTTCAAATAATTTGATAAGGAACTCTTCGAGTTATTCTTTTTGCCTTAGAGCTCGTTGTTTTTACCAGTAGCTCTCTATTGTTTTTCTTTTCAGAACTTTACCTTTGTTTGAGGAAAAGTAGCTTTCTGGTTTTTAATTTTTTTTTTTTACTTGTAATTTTCCGCAGTTGCGCTCGGGAAATTCACAGTACCCTACACTTAGTTGGTATTAAAGAAAAAGCAGCTTATTTTTTGACCGACTTCTAGAAAGTATAGTTGTGGTTAAAGACGGTTATTTTCTCAAAAGAATTCACAATAAAATAAGTTGTAAATATTCTCAATTTCACTCAATGAGAATATTTACAACTCATTTTATGTAGGTTATATTAAAAGTACAAACAACGGCACATACAAAACGATCAGAAATTATATAAAAAAACTTGAGGGTAAATTTAAAAATACTTCATACATAGCCAGGACTCGGGTTTTGTCATTTACGAAGATTTTAAGATTTTGTTGTAAATATTGAAATATAGTTCTATTTCTTTTAATATAGTTAGGTATTTTACATTAATGCTTCTTCAAAGCTTATGTTTTTCTTGCCGGAATTTGTTCGCGGTTTGTTTAAGCAAATATTATTAGCACTATGAACTTTCATAGTGCTAATAAAGTTATACGTGTTCCTTTTTAGTAGTAAAGTTTAATTATTAAATACAATGTTTCATTATTAAATCTTTATTTACCACGTAGTTATACTTTACCGTTGTTCAAACGTAACTTGTTATTTATTTATTTTTAAACATCTTTATTGCGTCGTATAGGATAAATAAGGAATATTTATAAAATTCAAAATTCAAAATTCATTTATTTTAAGGCGGCCATAAGCAATAAGCACTTTTGAAACGTCAAGTCTGTCTGTTTGTGACTCTACCACCGGTTCGGAAAGCCGACTCTACCGAGAAGAAGCCGGCAAGAAACTCAGCAGTTGCCCTTTTCCAACATCAACAATTTACATTTTAAATTTTAACATTTATTTTTCCAAGCAACCTTGTCATTAAGAAATTCAGCATCATATGAAAAAATGTAAAGGCGACCTTATCACTAAAACTGATCTCTCCCAGGTTACCTAAACGATAGGAATATACATGGGAGACAGGAAATCGCAATTACAACATAATATTACATAAATTTACATACCAAAGTACATACTATTAATAACTTATATGATAAATATTAAGAGAGAGAAAAAACCTTCTTTCACGATTTATTTACTCTAAAAAATTCAAAATTCAAAATCCAAAATTCATTTATTTCAATTAGGCCTAATATAAGCACTTTTGAAACGTCAAGTCTGTCTGTTTGTAGTGATTCTACCACCGGTTCGGAAGGCAGATTCTACCGAGAAGAAGCCGGCAAGATACTCAGCAGTTGCTCTTTTCCAACATCTAGTACCCATAGTACCCATATTAAGGGAATTAAGAAAAATATTTACCCCATTGTACTAACCCAAGGCCAAAAATGCCTAAAGAAAGGACAAACAAACAAACATATTTTTGCATTATATAATAAGTAAGGATTGAAAGGTAACATTTTTCTAGGGCACGAGTTAGTGACATTTTCTGCATAACTCCCCAAGGACACGATTTTCCGGTAACATATTTTTCATTTACGTGCACATTAACTTGTTTCCCATGAAGAAAAGGTAGAAGTCCGAACAAAATACCTATGGAATGATAATGATAAAGAAGAAGTAATCGATACCATTCTCTAGATCTTTAATTATCTCCATGCAGACAATCAAGATTATCTACTGCACCGTTGCTGCATGAAAGAAGGGCAAACTAGCAAACAGCACACAGTAAAACTTAAGCATTTATGATATTGAGTAAGTAAGCATGGATAGCAGGTAACCAATAACTTGCTTAGATCAATCGTATCAAAGTAACCCAAGCAATTCTTCTTCTTTAACTTGATCACACTTAAAGTATGTAGAGGTAGATACAAGTATATTTATTTCTTACTAGCTGTATGACCACACTGACCACACTACACTGTGACTCAGTCTGATGTTAATCCCCAGGGACTTTAGGAATAATAAGTATAAACAAAAAAATATATAAAAATATCAGTAAAGTAAAAAAATAAAATCAATTACTTTTTTTATCTTCTGATTAAAATATGGTAGCTTAATTAATATTTTATGTCTACTAATAATAAAACTACAGAGTTTGGTATTTGCAAATTAGTTCAAAAGCACATATCTCACTAGAATTTGATAAAACCTTCGATTCTTGATAGCCTAATTTTTAAGCCGAGCCAAAACAGTAACGAGGCTGGACGACGCAACACGTTGAGCCGGAGTATATTGCGAATGATATTTTCTATGAGCGTAATTTACTTCTCAGAAGTAGAAGGTCGCTCGAAACCGCTTATATAATATATATGTGTATAGATAGATAGATATACCTTTTGTACCACAAAACCTGACGTGACTTATCAAAAAGCTGTAAGGAAAAGGCTGAAAGTGTCGTTCTAAGAAATTCTCGATAAAAATATTGAATGACTCGACATTCGAGATGCCTACTTCCCTTGTTTATCGCCTCTATCAGTTCTCACCGAGTTGGCAACAATAGTGATGCGCCTGTTACGATAAAATATATCGCTACAATTGTTTATCTTGAGGGAATTTTCTTTTCAATACGTTCTGCTGTGATGTTTTTATGACACCGTCGTTAAATGTTAAACAGCAGTAGGTATAATGAACGTTTTATACCATCAAAATAATTATCTTTGATCTGTTCTCACTCTTGAGGCTTGTTTTTTTTTATTATTAAAGTAAGATTTTACTTTATCATCAAATTCGAAAAATGCTTATAAAAATATCTAACATTAAAATAGCGACTGTGCTCTCATTAAATTAAATAGAAACTCATTGGAGAAATTGAAAATGTGTGTGGAACAATTAAAAAAACTTCTAGTATTCATTGCATACATATATGTGGAATGGTAATTTTTAGGCTTAAGTTTTTCTATTTTATCATTTTATTGCCCTGGGGATTGTGTTTGGAGGAAAGTTATAAAACAATGGTCATTTTATTGCACCATTGTACTTAGCAGTAAGTAATATCTTTTAAAAGAGGTTGTAAACAAAGGAATAAAAGAAGAATCCTAAATGGTCAACGAAAAATATTTAGTAATGTCTGTATCCGTGGGAACGTAGGTATGTATTTGTGTCGTGGCAAATTGGTATGTTACGAGTACCTAGAGTGAATGAATAAGATAAGTATGACCGATGCGGGTTGAGGAAACCCAGGTAGAGATGTGATAAAACCATGTAACGACGAACGGGGAGTCCCGAACTAACCTTGAAGTAGGACAGACCTCTGTCTTTTTAGCTGCTATCTTCGTATGAAAATAAATACACTAACATTTTAACCGTCTCGTGATTTCTTTAATTCAATACTATTCGTATCCTGACATCCGATACCACATATATATAATTCGGTACGTGTGATTGTCACCTAATTGCTTAGCACCGGCTGGTCCGATTTGAATGAAATTTTGTGTGTTTATTACAATGGGTTCTAAGATGGTGGTGATGGTCTGCTACTATTACTTAGAATATAATATTAGTTCTCACCTTTGCAACTGTTGCAGGCTTGTAATTTTTATAATCATACCTAAAATACTTATTTTTTTTTAATATGAAAATCAATAAGGTGTCTCATCACTAGTGCACGGAAAAGTGAATACCTTCGGAAGTTGTTTTATAGTTTTATTTTGCTTCCTGAACCAACTTTATCAAACCGTTGAAGATACATAATAAAACCTAGTTTTTTTTAACGTTCGTTTATTATATTTATTCGGAAGTGTTGGTAAAAACTCAAATAAAACTTTTGTAGTCAAGTATTAATGATTGTTCAAACTTTGGCTTTACTATCCATTCTTATATTATAAACTAACTGTTAATCTAGTCTTTCCTAAATTCACGCAGGAATTATTTATTTTCTGGGTAAAAATGTATCATGTGTTTCTCCAGGATGCAAACTATTTCCATCCATAATTTCACCGAGATAATGATACGATAAGATTCTGACGCGCTTGCATGTTCTTTGAAAAATACCGCGGAAAATAGAAGGACACGGGTTGCCCACTCCAAATCCTGCTGCTGAGTTTCTTGCAGACTTCTGACGGACGATTGGCGCAGTTTGCAGCGACCCTGTTTTCTGAGCCTAAGGCCGTGGGTTCGATTCCCACTACTGGAAAATGGTTGTGTGGTGAGCATGAATTTTTTTCAGTGCTTATATGTATATTTTAAGTATTTATGTATATTATTCATAAAAAATTATTCATCGGTCATCTTAGTACCCATAACACAAGCTACGCTTACTTTGGGGCTAGATGGCGGTGTGTGTATTGTCGTAGTATATTTATTATTTATTTATTTATTTCTTCTCGGTAGAATCTGCCTTCCGAACTGGTGGTAGATTCACTACAAACAGACAGACTTGACGTTTCAAAAGTGCTTATATTAGACCTACTTGAAATAAATGAATTTTGAATTTTGAATTACAGGCACAGGAAGCACGTTGTAAAACGTATTTCTCACATGCTCAGCAAACTATTGCTGTTTATATGGGATGATTTTCTATTTACCATCAGGACATTATGAAGGCAATCAATTATTACTTATCTATTAAATTCAAAATTTCTTTATTCATGTAGGCCTATCACAGGCACTTATGAAGCGTTCATACATGTTTACACAATTGTAAGGGGATGGTGATAACTTCGTTCGCCAACTTAAACCTAAAGCTACGAGGGTTCCAAACGCGCCCTTGTCTAAGAAGAGCCCACAAAAAACTTAGCCGGGTAATTTTTTTTTGTTATCACCATCTCACAGTATATCTAAGCTTACCCAAGCTTTTTTTAGTTTAATTAATCCTTAATATTATAATAGGATTAAAATTTGAAGGATTATTATTTAACGGCCGATTGGCGCAGTGAGCAGCGACTGCTTTTTGAGTCCAAGGCTGTGGGTTCGATTCCCACAACTGGAAAACTGTGTGTTGAACATGAATGTTTTTCAGTGTCTGGGTGTTTATATTATTCATAGAAATATTCATCAGTCATCTTAGTACCCAAAACACAAGCTACGCTTACTTATGGGCTAGATGGCGATGTGTGTATTGTTGTTATATATATATTATATTTATTTATTTATACAATATATATTTAACGTTTTGCTTTACTCAGAATAGCAGGAGAATCTGTATGGTTTAATTTATAACTTCTTCAATGTATATACTCTACACCAAACAGATCTTCCGTAATATAGGTACTCTTTACACACGTATCGCTACTTCTACGGAGTATCGTTCGTTTATCGTTACTCAGGTGATATTTTAAACTAAAGAAGAAGAAATCATCAATTACACCGTACAGATTTTCCTGCTTTTAAGCTCCATTTTATATCATGGAATTCCGAAAAGTAACGCCTGTTTTTGACGTGACAACGTCTTATAATTCGATGGAGCCGGCTGCACGCACGAAAAAACATGACGTATGCGACGTTACCTCGCTCTGAGGCGTTCCATTCAAGGCTTGAAGTGCAAGCGAGAGCGCGGAACGAGCGACAAAGAGGCACAGTCGGCCTCCGCGTCCGACATCTGTCTCTCTCCTACTTGAGTGAGCGATGCGTCCGCGTGGACAGCTTCTAAACAATAATACATTTACATGTTTTCGGCAAGGATGAAGTGCAGTGAAAAGTGAATGTGGTGTCAATTGTTTATAGCAACGATAATATCTATCGAACAAATAAAATTAAAATTTTCTTTTGAAAAATGCAACCATTCCATCAGTATTTTGTTACGACGTTGTCACGTTCAACTATCGTCAGTAAGCCGATTTTACAGACAACAAATTTTTTGTAAACAATAATTATTACGATTAAAAAAAGCAGACAAACCAAATTTCATTTATAGATTTAATTTAACGAGCATTTGAATATTAATGTATAGGTAAGTAGGTAAGTCGCTATTAATAATTTGCTACGTGAGTAATACCCGGTTCGTAGAAGGCCACAGTGGATTCTAAGTGATCGACCCTTCAGAGCGTAGACTGTGGAGGGCTACTTACGCTTTAATATCATACAAACTTTCTACAAAGGACCCTTTTGGACCACGTCTCCAATATTGTTTACAGCTTGTAAACTATAGTTTTGATTAAATATGTTAGGTTACATAATGTACAAACATTTTGTTAACAATTGGATTTTACAGCATATTATTAGTATATAATATCATTAAGAGTCTATTAAGGTCCCATGGTCTTTCATAGGAGTAGACCGATACGTGGGTTGGAAGGGTTAAGAATTTATATTGTCAGTGATGATAAAATTGGACTAATGCTAGGCGCGGGGATGTATACCGAATTACCTTCCTAGAGGCTAAAAAATAAAATAAAATACATGTAGTAAGTATGAATATAATCAACGTGAAGTTTCGTTAGGCTTTCCTCTCTTAAGACCACTGACTTTTCGGAGCTATGTGTGTTTTTTTTTTAAATTGTGTAATTTATTTATTTCTACAATAAATATTAGGCTTAATTTGCTATACTCTAAATAGAAGGAGAATCTGTACGGTGTAATTTATAACTTCTTCAATCTTTATTCTCTATAAGCACGTATCGCTACTTCGACGGAGCATCCTCAGGAGATTTAGACTTTAAAAAAAAGAATAATTTGGAAAATCCAAAAGTATACGCCTCTTAATCTCATTTCCCGAAAAAAATACGTTAAACTTTTCACCAGATGTTGGCGCTTCAAGTCATCTATTATTTTCCTTTTTTTATTATTATTATCATTTACTAACTCTATTAGTCAATGACGTAAATTAAATTTTTAAAAATACTTTCAACATTTCGTGCCATTGTCGACGTAAAGCAACACAATAGCTCGCAAACATTGTGAAAGAAAGAAGAATTTTCATTATTATTTAAAAAATTAAATTAAATT
The DNA here is from genome assembly GCF_905163445.1 of Pararge aegeria. Taxonomy (NCBI): domain Eukaryota; kingdom Metazoa; phylum Arthropoda; class Insecta; order Lepidoptera; family Nymphalidae; genus Pararge; species Pararge aegeria. Next base: position 2,839,597 of record NC_053189.1, read on the forward strand.
ACACAAATATTCGAGGACGTCTGGATGCCTGTCCGTACTCACGGCCGTAAAAAATAATGTATCGATGACAATAAAGACTAAACAATGTTTAGTCTTTATTGTGACAATAAAGACTAAACAATTATTTTTAGTTTTTAATTAATTTTAATTAAACGACAACGAATTACTTAGAGATTTTCAATAGCAAACAGCCTGCTGCGATTATGAAGCTTTTAAATAAAAAACATCGATACATAATTTTTTTTTTACTTTAAACAAAATAATTGTTTTTTTAAAATATCAAATACGTTTGAACAAATGTTTTTTCTTGATATATATATGATAATAATATCCTATACGGGCAATGTGAGAAAAATAGTCATTTTTAGTTTCGAAAAGTCCTTGACTTTCATATATCGGGCTATTCCCGATATATGAAAGTCAAGGACTTTTCGAACTTGACTTCAACGCTTCGCTTATAAGGCGATCAATATTATAAACTTAGAAAGAAGAAATTATCGACTACTTTAAAATAAAATAAATATACTACCACAATACACACATCGCCATCTAGCCCCAAAGTAAGCGTAGCTTGTGTTATGGGTACTAAGATGACTGATGAATAATTATATGACTAATATACGTAAATTATAATATATAGATAAACACCAAGCCACAGAAAAAAACATTCATGTTCACCACACAAACATTGTTCAGTTGTGGGAATCGAACCCACGGCCTTGACTCAGAGAGCAGGGTCGCTGCCCACTGCGCCAATCGGCCGTCAAACTTTAGGCTAGTGTAGTAAATCATTCGAAGGATAACCTTTGACAATAAAATCAATTCCTATTCCCCGATTTCAATGACCAAATACTAATCAGCATAGCAAAGCTTCAAGCATTTAGTGCATGCATTTAGCAGACCAACCGCTCCGGGCTTCATTGGCTTGACAGCACGGCTCTATAGGTGAATTATTTCGCCAAAGCCATCTTTGTTCTGTGTCAGAGAATTTCCAAATCCGTGAAGCAATTGTACAAGAACATAGTATTGATTTCATGGCTTAAAACGTTTGATTTCATTTGTTAAACAGTTAATTCGGATTGTGATTAAAATTTAAAATTCAAAATTCAAAATTCATTTATTTCAAGTAGGCCTAATACAAGTAGTGTGTAGTGACTGTACCACCGGTTCGGAAGGCAGATTCTACCGAGAAGAAGCCGGCAAGAAACTCAGCAGTTGCTATTTTCCAACATCAAAAATTTACATTTTACATTTTAACATTCGTTTTTCTATCTTGTGAGAGATGAAAGCGGAGCCGGATGCTTCCAAGCAACCTTGTCATTAAGAAACTCATCAATTGTATAATAACCTTAGATTAGAATTATGGATTACCTTTAGATCGTATTAGACAAGAATCAAATGGTTTGTTATTATACAAAAAAGCGGTCCCGCGCGAATTTGTCCACGTATAAGTCAACTTTAAAAGATAGACATATGCTGTCGAGGTATTTTTATTAGAACTTCAAAAGTGGAACAACTTCGTCTTACACGATTTTATCGAAGCTTTATTTGTTTTCGCAGCGCACGCAGCGGAAGCTCTTAAACTAAAAAAAAACCCCTGATTCTGAGACATTCTTCATTGCTGCTACGCTCCTATTGGTCTTAGCTTGATGATATATATATAGCATACAGCCTTCCTTAATAAATAGGCTATTCAACTTCGAAAGAGTTTTTTAAATCGGACCAGTAGTTCCTGAGATCATCGCGTTCAAGTAAACAAACAAACTCTACAGATTTACATATGAGTATTAATATTTGCTTCCTCCATATTTAGCGCAAAACTTTGCTTTTTATTTTACCCTTGTATCTGTTACTCATTTTACTAAATGAAAGCTTAGTGGAATTTTATTTCAAAAGTATCTAAAGTCGCTCGAATCTCCGAATGCCCCGCATTCCGTTTATATTTAAGAGAAATACCCCACCCACAAGCCCCCGACAAACCTGCTTGTAAAAATATTCATAACACGAAGTTTAAAGTTCCCTCAAGTTTTTCCAACTTAGCAATAACCTCTAAAAATTCATCTCGGTTTCACTTTTCGCCATTTCAGCAAGAGAATATAGGGGAGTGAAAAATTGAGTGCAATAACGTTTCCTCTGACAAAGATATTAAATAAAGCGGTGACTGTGCCTTTACACCAGAAACGCGCGATGGCCGTGCGTAGCAAGAGATATGTTTGATTCAGCTTTGCTTTATGTTGTTAATGCCCACGAAACCGCATCGAAGCAGCGTCGTGGTGTTTAAAGCAATAATTATGTGGGTAAGTGTGGAACCATCGCCTTATGGACCGGAACACAATGCTGCTATGCCCAAAAATAAACATGGCGGTTCGACTTCCCAGAACGAGCTCTGGCTCCGAAAAGCTCTACTACAATGATTAAAAATACTGTTTTGGAAAAGTTTATTGTGTGTGAAAAAAGAAATATAGATCTGAATTTGCATCAATAGGTTATATCCCTATCCCTATCCCTATCCCTACCCTACTAATATTATAAATGTCAATGTTCCTCATGAAACTTTGTACACATATTCTTGGAATTGTTAGAAGTAATATAGGGTACTTTTTAACATTAATCTCGGTTCCTTTGCGAGAGGGGTTGAAAGTGTTTGTAGATTTTACCCCTTAACTCTGACAAATTATAACCGATTTAAATGATTATTTTTGTACTACAGATGTTATAATATGTATTTAATTTTGCCAAAAGTTTGTGTAGATCTGATGAATGTGGTTGGAGATAGAGGACAGAACTACTCAGCGGACAGCAGCAAACTCCTCACTTAAGGTTAGCGATACTAAATAGTTTAAATTTTTTTAGAACTAAAACTAAATTGAATGCCACATCAAAAAAAAAAAAACAAACGCAGACGAAGTCGCGGGCAACAGCTAGTAGGTTATATATTTCATAATTACTCCATAGGTTTGTTGGTAAGTAATACATCATTTTACAGCTGACCTTCGCTCTATTTATCGCTAGCTTCGTCACACACCTCCGATGGTTTCACAGCCTAAACGTAGCGGTGAGTAGGGATGTTTTGAGAAGTGGCGACACATAAGTCCCCTGCCATCCTGTCACGGCAGTGTCACTGTTAGCTTGGTGACAACATTGTATCACCCTGGAGTTTTACTGTTTCCGCTCACGTTCAGTATCCTCAACCATTTTGGTATCTATAGCCTTGAATATCTATCAAATAAATCTCACGACTGTAAAAGAAATATTACGTCCTGCATTTAAAATGACTACCTAACACAGAAGTGGCGCACCATTTCACAAGAACATGGTACTTTTTCGTCAGGTTAAGCATTGTGATTTAATTTTAAGCGCGCGCCCTGTAAATTTTTGTCTTCCAAAAATAACACCTAATTAATATCAGTTATTTTTCAGGTAACGTTAACGTAGTTTCTCAATTAATGATGTGTCCAAGATATTTACTCGCGTGCTATCTTTGGCACGCGTGCGTATGGTTCGCCATCCCTGACCTAACATATAAAAAATTCAAATTCAAAATTCATTTCGACGAGACCAGCATGACCGAAAGTTCTCCATCGTGTTTTCAAAGGGGTGGAAAGTTTACCAATACTTAAGTAAAAGGCGGTGATAGCCTAGTGGTTACAACTTCAACCTCTCTTTCGGGGTGACCAAGTTCGGTTCCACGCACGCACCTCTAACTTTTCTCAGTTATGAGCCTTTTTAATTTAAGAAAGTTACAAGATCACTTACTTCAGCGGTGTAAGAAAATATCTTTAGGAAACCAGCATGTCTGAGAGTTCTCCATAATGTTCTTAAAGAGGTATAAAATCTGCCAATCTCTGCAATAGGACAGCTTGGTGGAAGCCTAAACCATTTTAATATATTTTAAAACGGTTAAAGATTACCTTCTTAAATTGTCGAAGGATGCCCTTCATGCATACATATACAAAACTCCACTATATACTTACTTGCATGTTATAATTATAAATTTTACTTTAAATGTAAAACAAATATACCTATACTACACACATTACTTTGCATGCATTCACTACACACCCATACATAGCACCACTGTAAACATACTCATTTTATTTTAACATAACACTATTTGCTCGTTGTGTAATTTTTCCTGTATAATTGAGGAAGGCTGACTACTGAAACACAGCTTATACTAGTTCAGTTGTCATTGAACAATAGGATTGTTTTACAATTTCACATAGGCATTTGCGAAGTAAAATGTACCTACCTTATAACTATAACCTACATATATTATATAAATAAATAATTAGTGCAATTTTTACATCGCACAAATTATTTTACAGTTGCTGTGTGTACAATATGTAAATTAATTAAATAAAAAAATAAAAATAAATTCTAAAACGAGACCCGTGCCCTACGCCTAGTGGTGAGTGAATATCGATGATGATAATTAATTAATAAATAGGTGACATCATAATAAACATTATGGTTTCTTAATAAAAGTAATGAAAATTCAAGACAAACATGTTGGTTTGTTATTTTAATTTTCATTTTAAGTTCATTTTTTATTATTTTACTCCGATGATGAAATATTTCATATTGAAAAGCCGGCAACGCATCGGTGGCTCCTCTGGTGCTGCAGATGTTTATGGGCGGCGGTGATTACTTATCATCAGGTGACCCACTTGCTCGTTTGCTCGCTATTAATATTTAAAAAAAAAAAAATGAAAACGCAACGTTGGGGGGAAATCTTGTACAAAAGCTTTAGGATATCGAAATAACGTTCCCCAGCTCAGCGGTTCGTATAAGAAATGGTTAAAGAAATGTTTCGTGTAAGTAGATTGGATGTCAACCACATAAGGATGCCACCGCTCACGGCGATATATCGTTCAGCGTACCTAATTTCTTTTTACATATTTTTTTTCAAGATTATAATAAACTAGTGGATGCCCGTGACTTTGTCTGCATTGGTTTTCTGACTTCTTGAGATTAAGAAGATTAAGTTTTTTTCGCTTCGTACCCTGCAGTGGGTGCCTTCTTAACACAACACTTTTAGTTAAAATCTCTCCGTTGTGTTATTTTTCCTGTATGATTGAGGAAGGCTGACTACTGAAACACAGTTTATACTAGTTCAGTAGTCATTGAACAATAGGATTGTTTTACAATTAAACATAGGCATTTGCGAAGTAAAATGTACCTACCTTATAACTAAAACCTACATATATTATCTAAATAATTTGTGCAATTTTTACATTGCACGTTTTCTCACGATGTTTTCCTTTACCGTTAAAGCCACTGATGTAATAGTGGTTAAAGCGAATAGATTTAACTGAACGCACGTACGAACGAACAAAAGTTAGAGGTGCAGGGCTTCGAATTCTCCCCGAAAAATTGAAGCCGGAGTTCTAGCCACTAGGCTATTACCGCTTTTTCTACAAGCCTATTTATTCACAACACAAAAGAGTATACCTACTCAAGCCCATTAGGGATTGTCTGACCCTTTCGCAGACAATATGACGACATCGTCATTAATTTATGTCCGTTTCAAAACGGAGGACGTAACTGTTCAAACTTGAAACTAGTCGATAACTCAAAACTGAACTCCCTCTCACAGCCTCCCTTACGTAACGTATCTCAGTTAGCACGTCGTGTCACAGACAGCACTGTGTGGGTGGCGATGTGAAAATTAATGCAGACGTCCTCTGTTGCGCCGACATGAAACATTACTATTTACTTCCTATAAAGAGTACTGTCTATGTATTCATGGGATCCTGGTAACTGTTACCTAAATTTTACTTACATTAAAGAAGTGAGTGCTGTAAAACAAGAAAGAACTTAAACTATAGATTATAAACTGTCTCGTTCTTCATAACGATAATAAGATGTGTTATTCTTGTCCTGAGTTCTGGGTAAATGGCAAAACAATCCAGTTTAATTTTAAAAGTTTTTTTTGTTTTCTCGCAGTTTTGGATGAATTGATGGACTTACACCATCAATATTTTTTTTCATATTTCAACCAAAATATACTGTGGTGTTACAAGTTCTTCATTTTACCCCAAAATATTAAAACATAACATACATTATGTTATGTTATAATATTTTGAAGAAAGATTAAATTTTCTTCATAAAATGTCAAAGTTATCATTTTCTCGTATCGAGAAAAACGTGTAGCTTTTGATAGTAAGACGCATGGTCAAGAATAGTATTTTTTTCTGGCTGTGTTGATATTTTGAATTACTAAATACTAAAAGCCAAAAAAAAATACTAAATACTAAGAAAAAAGCAAGATATTATAAAATTCTTCAGAAATGTATAAAGCAAAGCCTTAACTTAACATATTTTATGATCACATATACATTATTATTGTATATTAACAAGATTTGGGATCGCAGACTACTTTCTGCTATATATGAATAATTATTTTCCCTCGATGCTGAATATTTACGACCGTAATTTGATTTATTGCGCAGGTTTATTTTGTTACTTTTGCGATATGGTCGCTGTGTTTCTTGTTTTTTTTTCCAGAAAAGATTTATTTTTATTTTCCGCATCGTAGTTTTTAACATTTCTTACAAAAACATTTCTTCTTAATCATCATTCCACTAAGTAAGATTACAGATCTAACTCGTAGGAGCATAAAAAAAGGTTCCGCTGGTATAATATGAAAATTAAGCTTAATTTGCAAACTATATCCGCCCGCCTGCCCGCCTGCGTGGCCGCCTGCCTTCTCGCCTATGTATTGAAGTGGCTTCCTATTAGGCATCGGCGTAATCTGCATGTTCTTTCAATCCTGTATTCTACTCTTATTCATCCTTGGACACCACTCTACCTTAAACAATGCTTTCATTTCCTTGGCCCGTGTCCATCTCAAGGATCTAGCGAATATTTTCCGAATGATAAAATGTAAGTCTCAAAGTTACTCGGAATCCTTCACAATAAACGCTGCAACGCTGTGGTATGCACTCCCTGACGATATTCGTCGCTCTAAATCCCTAGCTATTTTCAATAGCCGTGTTAGGCATCACTATTTATCACTATAATTATATTGTACGTATATGTGTACTTATGTATCTATAGTAAATATATATAAATATTTATTATTGTATTTATATATATTTTATTTTGTTTTTCTCTTTTAATAATTTATTATATTAGTTATTGTAAATTTATGTATAGTTTATTGTAATTGCGATTTCCCGTATCTCATGTATTATTGTGTATCGTTAAGGTTACCTGGCAGAGATCACTTTTAGTGATAAGGTCGCCGTTTGCTTCTTATTTTTTTTAAGTATATTTTTAATTTCTCCTTTACTACAATAAAGATGTTTAAATAAATAAATAAATCCCCGCCTGCCTGTTTGCACGCCAGTTTTCCCGCCTGCATTTTCGTCCTGTCTACCCGCCGCCCTCCACGCCTGCCTGCCCGCTGCCTGCCCGCATATCTGCTGATGCCGATTATGATGATGATGGAACGCGAAAAAGGAACGCGGGCAACAGCTAGTTTACCATAATAATAGAGATTGGAGAATCAGAATCCTGTACAATTTGTACGACAATCTAAACTGTAAATAATGCCTAATGTTTTAAATTCTGCTATAATCGTTAAGAAACTTTACGCTTGCTAGGTGAAAACTCTATTACTCTATATTATACAAAATGTAAGAACGAAAGCTGCGTGTGAAACTATTACATTTTTCTCGTTTAGTGGACAGTTTTGCGTGACTCGAGGGCCATAGCTTTGTCGTTTACCGCGACTACACAGAGCTTTAAAACGATGGCAATGGCGGAAAACACTAAGCCGAAAACATGAAATGCAAAATCGTAAAATGTAATGTAAAACCACAATGGCGAAAAAACACTACGGTAGCGATTATCGCCAATGCGGTTTTACGTCACAAACCAAGTGGCTTGACCACGACACATAGGCCACGCATACGCCCCACTGTATCAGTTATCACGCAACCGCTGCCTATTTTAATTTCAATATATTTATTAATTTCACTTGAAATGATGTAATAAGGTACACGTTACGAGCAAGTTTTGTTGAAATAACCGTAAAACAATTTGTTCTCTCAACAGAGACAAAGATACATACACAAAACGACAAAATGTAACGACACTTACAAAAATCCTTTTGTCAACAAACACGAGCGTGTGAGCTTCTTGCTTTTTTTTGAATAGTTATTGCCGTACCCACCTGACGCTAAGTGGAAAATTGTCGCCTATAAACCAAATTACATTATGCAGAGCAAGTCGGGGAGCACGTCCTACCAAGTTCCGCGATTTGTCCATAATTCTAAGGCGTGCTTGTACTTACATTGGACCCCAAGATCTGAACACAGTAATAGCGCTTAGTAGCTGAAATAAGCATGGCTCTCCCCAAAAGCTCTAACTATACTGCTACTACTAAAACCTGCTTATGGAAACTCACTCGAAAGCCGTGGCCCTGGAGTCACATACCATCAGCTTTGCATAATGGTGTCGTAAAAGGTTAATGTGTCCGTAAAGTGTAAACGCGCTACTGGAAGTTCTAGCTTTAAAAAAATGGCAACGATCCTAGAAACGGTCTACCTGGCAGATTAATGGCTGCTTCAAAAGACAACGTCATGTTAAATTAAACTCTATTTTGTATGCGTCCCGTTGTTGAAGGATTCAGATATCTTCTATATATATAAAAGATAAAGTGTGTGGGTGTGTTCCGTATAGGCTCTGAAACGGCTGGACCGATTTCAATGAAACTTTTAGGAAATCTTTGGATTGACCTGGCGAGTAATCCTGTAAAGTTTGGTGACGATCGGAGCACTCCTATTTTTGAACTGTCAAATACAGCTTTCATTTACTGTGATGATATTCTATTGTTGGGTGTACATGGGTGTAGATAATGATCTTCACCCGCTCGAGAAGAGAATGATTACGGAGAGAAATAAATGATCTAATATATTATGAGACTTAAATTAAAAAGTTAATGATGTAAGTTTATTGTTTAAATAAAATAATGCAAAATCTAGCCCGGCGAAGCGGGCTGGGTACGCTAGTTAAAAATAAAAATGAACTTTTTCTAGGTTTACAAATAACATGTACTCTAGTTAAAGCACATTTTTACAACTTATTTTGACAGACTGATTTATGAATAACCCATTTATTAAAACCAGGTGGGTTACTAAGCAATTATTGATGATTTTTTTTTAATGCTTCGATTCACCTTTGCTTTCATCTTATGGAAGACGGAATAGCAATTGTAAAAATGCTGAGTTTCTTGCTGGCTTCTTGGGTTTAAAGACATTTCTTCACAAAAGAAACAGTTTCACTTAAGGAGAAAAACACTTAAAATCAAAATAAAGAAGTGCTAGTTTTGTATCCCACAAACTAGATAATATATTACCATATTATCTAGTTAGTGGGATAACAAACTAGCAGCTTAAACTAATAACAGCTTCTCGGTAGAATCTGCTTTCCGAACCGGTAGTAGTCACTAAAGACAGAAAGACTCGACGTTTCAAAATTGCTTTTACCTACCTACTTGAAATAAATTAAGTGTTAATTTTGAATTTGAACAGTTTAAAAACATTTTTAACAATATCTACAAACAAGGTTTTTATGCTGTTTTACTCTTTTCCGCACAAAGTCACAAACAATAAACGTGAGACTTATGTAATAAATCGGTTGCAAGCTCTTATTACACTGAGAAAATACTGGAAGTTGTGATATAACTTTCTTCTTCTCTGTCTGCAAATTCGTCTTCTATGCAGGAGAACTTCTGTCGTATTTTTTTATCCCACTACAAGTTAGCATTTGACGTTAATCTCGTGATGGTAAGTGATGATGCAGTCTAAGATGGAAGCGGGATAACCAGTATGCAAGTTATGTTTAAACAATATTCGCAATCTGCGTAACGGTGCGATGCCGAGTAGAAACCGATTCGGGGTATGGTTATTAACATTACAGCTTTATCTCAAACAAGTTAAACCGTGACCATCTTAGTCAGCGTCATCACAACTACCAGGTGAGATTGTGGCCAAGGGCTAACTTGGATTTATAAAAAACAAAACATTAATTTTCCATAATATACCATTTTTCTTATTTTTTAACAAAAAGTCCAAATACCAATGATTATTTCCTGTAAACATATCATACCATTAGTTCCATCAGGCACGTTAGAGGCAAAGTTTGTGAGTTTGTGACGTTGTAAGGGGTAATCTCTGGATCTACTGAACCAATAGAAAGCTACGTTATTGTTGAGTATCATCCCTATCCCTATCCCTACTAATATTATAAATGTCAATGTAAGTTTGTTTGTTACGCTTTCACGCCAATGTGTTTGACTATTTTACACCATAACGCCGACAAATTATAACCGATTTAAATAATTATTCTTGTAATATAGAGGTTATTATATGTGTTTTATTTTGCCCAGACTTTGTGAAGATCTGAATGTGGTTGGAGATAGAGGACAGAACTTCTCAGCAGACAGCAGCAAACCCCTCATTTAAAGCTAAGCGATACTGAATACTTAAATTTTTTTAGAACTACAAATATAATGCGTCATCAAAAAACAAAATCATACGCAGACGAAGTCGGGGGCAACAGCTAGTAGGCTAAAAAGCCTGAAAACTGAAAAGAACTTTTCGTGGGAGTCAAATTTACAAAGTAAGTCGAAGTAAAAAACGGCTAGAGATACATGATTGAGTTCTCTATAGAATAGTTCTACAGCTTGATAATGCCTACAATAAAGTCCGCGATAGCATATGTATAACTATTATATTCGATAAAATTACTGATTAATCGCAACTGAATTCTACAAATTCAATCAACTCAAAGTACCTAAGCTCTTATACGACTAAGGACTCGCTTCGAGGCGGGTAATTTCATAAAAATTACGAATTTTTATTCCCTTTAATATGTTTTCCTATTACATTTTGTACCTTCTACACTTTTCGCGTAATTATTTCAGTCTCGGGTGAATAATTTCGTTTGAGTGCTTCTTTTGGCTGTAATTTCAGAGGGACTATACATTAGCATCATAAAGAAATACATTGGCACTTTGAAGTACCATACCTACTTACACTGTGTGTACCGGAAACATGGTAAAATAATTGGCTTTCGGAAATCTAGAGAAGCGGTGATAGCCTAGTGAAGCGGTGATAGCCCAGTGGGCAGGACTTCGACTTCACTTTCGGAGGGCCGAGTTCGAATCCCAGCACGCATCACTAACTTTACTAAGTTATGTGCGTTTTAAGCAAATAAAATTATGGTTTTTCACAAACATTTTGAGGAAACCTGCAAACAAGGTGCGTGCAGTCAACCAATCCGCACTGGGCCAGCGTGGTGGACTATAACCTTCACCCCTTCTCATCGTGGGGGGTGACCCGTGGATATGATGCTGATGATGAATCTACAGCATCGCCTGAAATGAATCGTTAGGTCTATTGATTGTCATTCTCAACGATGGACTACCGTAGTCCGTTGTTCGTAGAGCCACTCACTACGGGTCACTCTTCACTCAATCACTCCAGCCAGCCAAGGTTACTCCTAAACCTTCACAAACTGACTAGGTCACCGAGTGTTCCAGGGAGTGCCGAGAAGCCAAGGTGGGCGATATGCTGTTCTGTTTCAATTCCATAGGAGCTTTAGTTCAGTATTTATTTCAGATACATTAGAAACAGTTTTATAATAGAACGCGGCAAATCCTTCTCACCATTATTAACGGCAATATTTCCCTCAAGAATTTCCAAGACATTTTCATAGAGTATAAGCTGAACAGATGAGACGAGGCTGGGGATGAATCCATCATGCCACGTTATCGATTGTGCACTCGCGGGTGAATAATTTCACTTCGCAAAATGTACCGTTCGCGCTATAATAATACTCGTATCCACTTATCCTTTATTTTACGATCACACTCCTTAATAAGACGGAGTTTTATTCGTGTATCGGCCAAACCAGAATATCGATCCATTATTTATCTATTCATTTCTTTTATCGTCTATTTCTTATATTTACTCGTATCTATTCATTTTTATTTTATGGTACCTGATATTGTATTGGTGTATAGACTAAACTCGTCACAGTTTTGTTTATTTTTTAGGGTACACCACTGCAACACTGCGGAAAGTTTTGACGATCTCCTTGACACAGTGATAAGACCTATGGTCTTTTAAGTTGACGGATCGATTCCCGGCACGGGTGATTTAAAATGAATTTTTGAATTTTCTTTGGTCTGGTCTGGTTTCGGCCGTAGCTAGTTACTACCCTACTGATAAAAAAATGCCAACAAGCGATTTAGCGTTTCGGTACAGTTTCGCGTAGAAATCGACTAGGGGTACGCGTAGCGCGTTATTTATTCATTTGATAAAGAGCATCTACAGGTAGCAAAAAATAAATAAAAACTATTACATACTAGCTAAGCAATAATAAAAATTTGGTATTGGCTAAACATTTTGGTATTGGCTGACATTTGAGGCTTTAATATTATGACATTAAATTTAGTTATAACTTTGGGAACCAAATTGTATTTGAAATTAATTACTTTATCGTCGTAATATTATAATTATTATTAGTTTTAAAATAATGTTAATGATTTTTTGCACGCCAATTTTAGCTGAATACGTATCATGAATTACGCATAACATCTATCATTTTTTTGTACCATGCTCAAGCAAAATTTAATAAATATATAAATAAATAAAATAATGTATAACGTAAACGATGGTCTTACGTTATAATTATGGTTAGAAAATAGCCCAATACTATCCTAGACTTCATAATGACTGGCCACCAGGCAAGGTAGAGCAAAAAGTTAGAGTTTAGAAAAATAAAAGGGTTCCGTTTCAAAATCCTGTTGAGTCAAATTTGAATGGAAGCTTCATACAGTACATGCATCGGTTTTCCTAATCCTAAGGTTGCCTGGAAAAGATCGCTACTAAGCGATTTTAAGTTTATTTATGTTTTGTCCATTGTTATTTTTTTCCTATTTGTGGTGTACAAATAAAGTGTATAAATAAATAAACAAATAAATACGGTACGACATACGAGTAGTCCATCCGTCCGTACCGATTTCTGGCCTGTTTTATTTTATTTTTGGGGTATCGGAGCAAATTTGTAAAAACGTAACCCGATGACTTTACGTCTGTCCGAACGTCCTTACAATGGAATAATCCCTACTAATATTATAAATGTAAATGTAAGTTTGTTTGTTACGCTTTCACGCAAAAACCACTAAGCCGATCCTCATGAAACTTTGTACACATATTTTTGGAAGTGTTAGAAGTAATACTTTTTTTAATAGGATACTTTTTATCCCGACATTAAGCTCGGTTCCTTTGGGAGAGGGGATGAAAGTATTTGACGATTTTACAACTCCGACAAATTATAACCGACTAGCTGTTCGGAGATATGAGATGAACTCCTCAGCGGACAGCAGCAAACCCCTCATTTAAGGTTTAGCGATATTGAATACTTTAAATTTTTTTTAGAACTACTACTAAATTGAATGCCACATCAAAAAACGAAATCAAACGCAGACGAAGTCGAGGGCAATAGCTAGTTATACATAAAGCGAGATAACTAGACAAATGGGATATCTTATTAAAGCGCTATACTTTCACATCCTAAAACATACATTTAATTATTTACGCAAAAAAAGGTATTTAACTTATCGTGAAAAATTATAATGAAAATAACGCCCCCGATAGTTTTTGCATGGAACACGACCTGCAACGTGCCGGCCTGAGTCCATTAACCTGTGACGTAGGTGTTAAGCCTCTGTTTTTTTTTAATTTACGGCCGATTGGCGCAGTTTGCAGCGACCCTGCTTTCTGAGCCCAAGGCTGCGGGTTCTATTCCCACTACTGGAAAATGTTCGTGTGATGAGCATGAATGTTTTTCAGTGTCTGGGTGTTTATATGTATATGCTAAGTATTTATGTATATTATTCATAAAAATATTCATCAGTCATCTTAGTACCCATAACACAAGCTATGCTTCATTTGGGGCTAGATGGCGATGTGTGTATTGTCGTAGTATATTTATATTTATTTATATATAATTACATCGGCAAACACCCCCTTTAGCAACAAGCATGGCGGTAGTACTTCCCTAGACGAGCTCTGTCACAAAAAGCTCTACTACTACTAAAGAGAGAACAGTGATAATTAGTCAGCATCATCATTTTTTTTTTCTTATTTAGAATACTTTATTGCACGAACTTAGAAACAATACAAGAAACACACAAGAAAAGAAAAAAAAAATAGGTAAAAATAGAAACAATTAAAATAATAAAATAAAAATTAAGTTAAATACAGTTGTGTGCAAAGGCGGCCTTATTGCAAAAGCAATCTCTTACAGACAACCCTTGGTGAAAGCGATAATAGAAAACATGAAAGAAAGACAGTGCAAAAAATGAAACATACACAGGCGAGAATAAAAAAGATATATATACTATATACTATAACATACACACATAAAAATTAATAAAATTAAATAAATATACATAATAAAATAAACATATATATATAAACAAATTTATGTACTCATCATTATCATACAGGCAGAATTAAGACGCCATTGAGAACATTCTGGAGAACTCTCAGGCAAGCAGGTAACCTCAGGATGTTTTCCTTCACTGTTGAAGCAAGTGATATTTTAATTGCTTCTAACTAAGATAAGAGGTGCGTGCTAGGATTGGAACTCGGTCCCCGAAAGTGAAGTCGAGATCGTACTGACACATTATGATTGAATTGATTGGATTGAATGATAGTTAACGGGACCTGATGACAAATCAGTGAGCGATCGTATTCAGCTTAGTCAGTAGACACATTTCGGCAATGTGCAATAAAATTTATGTATATCTGCGCTACAAATTTTAGCTTCAAAGTAATTAATACAGCAATAAAATCATATTATCTTCGAGAGCGAAATCATTTGAACCACGTAGCAGATAATGAGAGAACATCGCTATAAATATTAAGCCATATAACGGTTGGGACTCTCTGAGGAGCTGTATTTGAACGTTTATACAGTTAAAAGGTCACTGTTAGGGTTGTCGACTCCCAACTTCTGTCTTGGTCAATATGAAAGAGTTAAATTATTTATTACGCTAAATTAAGTTTGTTTTGACGTGAATGAGTTCACGCATACATTATTGTGAAGCGGTGATAGCCCAGTGGACTTCGACTTCACATTCGGGGGGAGCGAGTTCGAATCCCAGCACGCACCTCTAACTTTTCTAAGTTATGTGCGTTTTAAGCAATACAAATATCAATTGCTTGATGCAGGTAAAGGAAAACATCGTGAGGAAACCTGCATGCCTGAGAGTTCAACATAATGTTCCCAAGGGTATGTGGAGTCCGCCAATCCGCACTGGGCCAGCGTGGTGGACTACGGCCTTAAACCCTTCTCATTGTGGGGGGAGGACCCATGCCCTGTAGTGGGCCGATAATGTGTTGACATGATGATGATGATACATTATTGAAAACAAAAGTGATATTTAAATATAACTTAACACTATCAGAAACGCGGTAAAAATAAAAAAAATTAAAAATTATAATTTTTTTTACTGAAATTCTACTCTCTCAAACTACTTAAGCTACTCGTAGCCATTAACTAGATCTACTATCATACTACCACGTAATATATAGGGTAGGTACGGTAAAACATACTCATAACACTTTTGTTAAAGCAATATGTTGCAAACTTCTAGATAAATCTTATGGCAGCATTGTCTTTTAGACAATATTTGCAATAAGTTTTTAACATCGATTCGATTTGAACTACCTCCCCGGCGCACAACGTTGAGCGCTGCGAATTTAAGTAGGAGGTCCCAAGTTCCATTCCCGGCAGAGAAAATTTTGGAATTTATCATTTTTGAATTTCCTCTGGTCTGGTCTGGTGGGATTCTTTGGCCTTGGCTAGTTACCACCCTACCGACTTCTCAGGAATGTAGGTTTACTCAAGATGTTTTCCTTCACCGTTAAATAAAATAAAATAAATAAATAAATATGCTACGACAATACACACACAGTCATCTAGCCCCAAAGTAAACGTAGCTTGTGTTATGGGTACTGAGATAGCTGTTGAATATTTTTTTTTATATATATAGTACACATAAATACTTATAATATACCGATAAACATCCAGACACGGAATAACAATCATGTTCATCACACAAAAGTTTTCCAGTTGTGGGAATCGAACCCACGGCCTAGGACTCAGAGAGCAGGGTCGCTGCCCACTGCGCCAGTAAATGATATTTTAATTTCTTAAAATTGAAGTTGAAGCCCTACCTACTAGGTTATCACCCCATCGATATTAATCGTAACTGTTTTAAATGCCACGCCTTAATAATAAGACGATTATCTCATCATATCAAGTGAGTAGTTGCAGGCAGCCCTGCAAATAGGGTGGTTGAACTTAAATTGATCAATTAAAACTTAACGTTCCAGATAGCCGTAGAGACTGGAGCAGGTTACAATCAGCTCAAATTGCTCTGCTCATCCCTTTCTACGTGTTGGATGGAAGTTTTATACCTCCTCGAATTACTTATTAATATGTTCAACATTAGAAACTTATTTATTGATACCGGGTGATCTTATCTAGTGCCAGAAGGGCTGGCTGATTTTTTTCGCAAATAATCAGCCTGGCTGTTCAGCGCGGAAATGCAGCCAGCCTCTTCGCACTATTCCACGCGGGCATGAACTTTACAGTTTTAAGAATAAAATATAATAGAAAAACTTCATTGCAACAAAACAGTAATAATACTTAGTGCTAGGGTGCATAGGCGGCCTTATCACTAAAAGTGATCTTTTAAAGGCAGCCTTAGCGTGCGAAGCCGATTAGAAAGAGGAAAGTGGATGGTGCATAAAGTATGTTACAAAAAATAAAATAATTTTACATACTTAATTTACATAATAACTACAAAAATACCGATATAAATTTATATATACTACTAGCTGTTGCCCGCAACTTCGTCTGCGTTAGATTTTGTTTTTAAAGTATTCAGTATCGCTAAGCCTTAAATGAGTCTAGTAGTATATATATATATATATATATATAACATGTGACTGTCAATTAATTATAGACAAATAATTTGCAATAAAATAAAATTGCGACTATAATTAAAGATCTAAGCTATCCTATCTCTTAAATTGGACCAGACTGCTCATGGTGTGCCAATTTAATTTAAAATCGGTTAAGTAGTTTAGGAGTCCATCGCGAACAAACACCGTGACAGGAGATTTATATATATTAAGATAATAGTTTAGTTATAAGTTTTATCTTGAGCAATAAAGACGACATGCATCTTCTAATAAGATGCAGTCGATGTTAATTAGAATTAGAATTAGAATATATCTTACTAGATAGAAGCAGGCGTTGCTTTGCGGAAATCCATGATATATTATTAAAATTAAGCTTAATTTGGTACACTCCGCGAAAAGACTCTTTACTTTTTTCGCCGAGTATAGCAAATTAAGCTTACTTTACATAAGAATAGATCTTTACTTTTTTCGCCGAGTATAGCAAATTAAGCTTACTTTACATAAGAATAGATCTTTACTTTTTTCGCCGAGTATAGCAAATTAAGCTTACTTTACATAAGAATAGATCTTTATTTGCATAATACACACGTTAAGTAAATGTCATATATACTTACGTAGTAGGTATGTGTGCAGTGGCGTGCATGGAGGGTAAGAACAGGGTATGCAGATGATATAGAATTGAGATCTCAAGAACAAGTTATAAAGAACTTAAGGATAGGCATTGTTAGAGTTATGAAAAGCCCATATATATATAGATCATTTTGTATCATATGCATACCCTGTGCATACCCTCTATGCACGCCACTGTATGGGAGTAATACACCCTAACAGATTAGCCCTTTGCCATCTTAGACTGCGTCATCACTTGCCACCAGGTGAAATTGCAGTGACGGGCTAACTTATAGTAGAGTTAAAAAAACGGATCTCTTACTCTTCCCGTCAACGAGCTAGAGATCCGTGACATACGAACAGACAGCTTTGTGCTATTAATTGGACTCAATTTTAATAACATTTTTAAAAGAACATTCCAATAACTATATCTTATTTATAGCAAATCCATAATAGGAATAAGAATTTTTATACTTTCCAATAAATAACGTTGAACTGTGAAAAATCCCGTAAACTCGGGAGCTATGTCAAATGCGACAACGGCAGTTAAATAAAAACAGCAATAAAAAAACAAGATCGTAAAACATCAAAATGGCTGGAATGCCAAACGGTTATAAAGTTCTCCCTTTTAAACGTGAAATTCCAACTGCGAAAAGTTAGGTCGGCTCTATTAGTTAACAATGTACGTTACACTCTTGTTCTACGCTTTTTATAGCATCAACTGCTATACGATACCCGAGGCTAACTTGAACAATGTAGTTAATATAAGTTATTTCAAATCTATGAGTGGAAAGTTTCCTGAAATATGGGACTGGAGGGAGAAGGGCGCGGTCTCCCCGGTGAAGGATCAACACAGTTGCAATGCCTGCTGGGCGTTTAGTGCTATTGGTAAATAGTTATGGAAAACTTTTCGTCATCTTCCCGACTAGCGCAGTGGGCAGCGACCCTGCTTTCTGAGTCCAAGGCCGTTCGTTCGATTCCTACAACTGGAAAATGTTTGTGTGATGAACGTGAATGTTTTTCAGTATCTGGGTGTTTATCTGTATATTATAAGTATTTATGTATATTATTCATTAAAATATTCTTCAGTCATCTTAGTACCCATATGACAAGCTAGGCTTACTTTGGGGCTAGATGGCGATGTGTGTTTTATATATATATACTACGACAATACAGTCATCTTAGTACCCATCATCATATGGGTACTAAGATGACTGAAGAATATTTTCATGAATAATATACATAAATACATATAATACACAGATAAACACCCAGACACTGAAAAACATTCACGTTCATCACACAAACATTTTTCAAAGTAAGCGTTGCTTGTGTTATGGATACTAAGATAGCTAATGAATATTTTTTTTTAAATATAATACACATAAATACTTATAATATACAGATTAACACCCAGACACTGGAAAACATTCATGTTTATCACACAAACTTTTTTTTTCCAGTTGTGGGTATCGAACCCACGGCCTTTGACGCAGAAGGCAGGGTCGCTGTCGACTGCGCCAACCGGCTGTCCAACCGGCTGTATTGTCGTAGTATATTTATTTATTTATTTATATTTATTTATCTTCATCAAACCGTTACCGGCCCAGAACGCAGGCCTTTTAGATAAAGAAAAACTCTTGACTACACATGCCTTTGAGAAGTTTATGGAGAAATCACAGGCATGCAGGTTTCCTGTCGATGTTTTCCTACGCACGTAACTCCATAAGTTATAGAAGTGCGTGCTGGGGTTCAAATATACACTATGTATATTTGTATTATTGTGTACTAGCTGACCCGCGCAAATATGACTGCACCAAATCGGTTATTACCAGTTTTGATATATTAAAAGAACCTAGAACCTCCGCCCGCGGCATATTTCTTGCTTTTGGCATTTTTTTGCCCGTCGTAAATTCTAACCGATAAATCCAATTTGAATAAATTAAAGAGGAATTCGCAGGTACATAATCAATCTTAATCATAAAATTATTTATTTGGATATGGATTAATAACGTGATATCCTATCACGTTATTAATCCATATCCTTATTACCACCTTTCTATTGTACCCGTGTTTTGATTGACAAATATTGTGACTTAACCAAAACAGTTAGACAAAATAAAGCCTCGCGAATTTTTTTGTAAATAATAAGATTACTTTATATATGTAGTACATTATTTTTATGTACCATCAATCATTTTTACAGCATACGCCAGTAAAGCTCCAAGTCGTTATGACATCCTTAACGAACATAGTTATATTTCAGCCCACATACAGAAAACCATAATAAAATATACACTAAAACCTTTCGCATGAGTCGCTCTGTACATTAGTGAAAACCGTATGAAAATCTGTTCAGCAGTTTTTCACTTTTTCGCGCCCAGACAGACAGACGCGGCGGTAGTCTTTGTTTTATTGTATGTAAAGATTTTTAGTAGGTATGTAAAATAGTTTAATGTATGGTATGTTTAGTCGCGTTATTCGAATGCCTTGTTATTTAGGCGATGCCTATAAAATAAAAACGTTTCATCAACTCTATTCACAATAGAAAATTTTGTATTTAGGTCAAAAGAGTTTAATGTTCGTTTTATATAACCCTAGGTGTCGGTCGCGTTATTCGAATGCCTTGTGATTTGGGCGCTGGCTAAAACATAAAAACGTTTCATCAATTCTTAGAATAGAATAGAATAGAATTTTATGGTTGACAGTCAACCATAAAATTCTATTCTTAAACATAGAAAGGCAGTCGACAAGGCCTAGGACAGCTTTCAAAACAGTATACCCACAGCCGGGCGTTCAATTATAGTACTTTAAATGAATAAAAATTACAGTACATTAGGTGATAACCGTTGGTGGACAGTTGGTGTATGCCTAGGTATCTCCTTAGATTAGGCGTTACTAAGTGTGTATGTCACTGAACTCCTCCTAAACGGCTGGACCGATTTGAATGATTTTTTTGGTATGCCTTTCGGTGGCACCCTGGATGGTTTAGATTCACAAATCAGCCCGACAGATTGCGCTGGGGTCCGTAGTATATATATATATATTTTTTTTTATTTATTATTTATTATTTATATATATATTATATATATAAATATAATATATATATATAATATATATATATATATAATATATATTTCTTGTGTGCGTGTGTATGTCACTGAACTCCTTCTAGACGGCTGGACCGATTTGAATGAATTTTTTGGTATGCGTTTGGGTGGCACCCTGGATAGTTTAGACTCACAAATCAGCCCGACAGATGGCGCTGGGGTCAGCTAGTCTTTATATATATATTTCTTGTGTGCGTGTGTATGTCACTGAACTCCTCCTAGACGGCTGGACCGATTTGAATGAATTTTTCGGTATGCGTTTGGGTGGCACCCTGGATAGTTTAGACTCACAAATCAGCCCGACAGATGGCGCTGGGGTCAGCTAGTCTTTATATATATATTTCTTGTGTGCGTGTGTATGTCACTGAACTCCTCCTAGACGGCTGGACCGATTTGAATGAATATTTCGGTATTTCGGTATGCGTTTGGGTGGCACCCTGGATGGTTTAGATTCACAAATCAGTCTGACAGATGGCGCTGGGGTCAGCTAGTATTCTATAAATTTAAATTTTGTTGCAGCCAACATTGAAAGCCACCTGATGATATACTTGGGGAAAGCTGAGCAGTTGTCAGAGCAATTCCTCATAGACTGTGACGGAAGCGGCGTCGGGTGTAAGAGTGCAAGCGTGTTAAACTCTTTCGGGTAAACAGTTAAAATATAAATTATAAAAAAGCTATGTTTAAACGCTTTTTTAAACACTATCCTACTAGGCATCGCTAAAGGAAGCGGAAGGCATAGAACAATTTAAACATCATTATTAATTCATTGCCGGCCCTCTGCAAGGTACAGGTTTACTGTCAGAATAAGAAAGGTTAAGGCCATAGTCCACCATACCCAGTGGCGTGCATGGAGGGTATGCACAGGGTATGCAGATGATATAAAATGAAGAAAATCTCCAGTACGAGTTATAAAAAAACTGCAGGATATGCATTGTAAAAGCCTACCCTTAAGTATATATAACTCGTACTGGAGATTTTCTTCATTTTATATCATCGCATACTCTGTGCATACCCTCTATGCACAAAACTGACCATACCATATCATTTTCTTCACCGTTTAAGCAAGTGGTATTTAATTGCTTGAAATGCACATAGGTCCGAGGAGAAAGTCGAAACCATACCCTCTTCTACACTTTTGTCTGTCTTGTCTAGCTGTGGATAACAGTCCAGAAAAGTCCTCTCTGGCGGAAGAGCTTGTCCATAATTATTGTGACTCCAATGGTGTGGGCTCGATTACCACTACTGGAAAATGTTTGTGTGATGAACATGAATGTTTTGTCTGTGCCCAGACACAGACTGTATATAATCCGTATCCGTTTTGTCTGTATATAATCCGTATTTGTGTATATTATTCTAAAAACGATATATTCATCAGTCATCTTAGTACCCATAACACAAGCTACGCTTACTTTGGGGCTAAATGGCAATATGTGTATTGTCGCAGTATATTTACATATTACTAGCGTACCCAGCCCGCTTCGCCGGGCTAGATTTTGCTTTATTTTATTTAAACAATAAACTTACATCATTAAATTTTTAATTTAAGTCTCATAATATATTAAATCATTCTCTCCGTATTCATTCTCTTCTATTCTCTTCTCGAGCGGGTGAAGATCATTATCTACACCCATGTACACCCAACAATAGAATATCATCATAGTAAATAAAAGCTGTATTTGACAGTTCAAAAATAGGAGTGCTCCGATCGTCACCAAACTTTACAGGATCACTTGCCAGGTCAATCCAGAGATTCCCTGAAAGTTTATTGAAAACGGTCCAGCTGTTTCGGAGCCTATACGGAACACACCCACACACTTTCTCTTTTATATATATAGATAGATTTAATCGCCATGTTGGACAGATGTATTGGTGATACCAGTAGATGGGTACAGCAGTAGTAATAGCACAGAGAACGCTGCTAACCGCTCTCCGTTATATTCCCTTAGTCACCTCGTACGACATCCGCGAGAAGAGGAGAGCTGGTGAGAACTATATTCTGATCTGTGTAATGTACATACAAATGATACACTGCAAATATTTGTCTAATTGTTGCGCAATATAACAAATTAATGTAAATGGTTATTGGATTTGCATGGGCAAAACTAGGCCACTCGCAAATACAACTGAACAATATGCGAATATTTAAATAGAACAATTCCACGCATAAACTCGGGTATAACCCGGGTATTAGTTCTTTAAACTTCTATATACGTTTCTGGTTCTACCGTAGGCTTTACTTATCATCAGATGAGATCATAGCCAAGTGATTCTACTTCTTCTCTTTGTCCCTTTCCATAATTGGAGGTTGGCCGTACGTTTTCCAAACAAGTAAATCAATAAAAAAGGAACCACGTCATAAAATACACATTATACTATAATATCCGTGACTCGGAGAGCACGTTAAGCCCTCGATCCCGGTTATTATCACTAACTTGTGACAGTAGTTGATGAAGCCCACCAAACCGCATCGGAGCAGCGAGGTGCTTATACTCTGAAACCGTCCCTTCTAAGAGTCACGAAGCCTACGCCAAGCAGAAGGACGTTAATAATTTGCGGATGATGAAGATACTATAATATTATATAGTTTTCATTATTTTTTTATTTCACTACAAGTTAACATCATATCAACCCATTACCGGCCCACTATGAAAATGGGTTAAGGCCGTAGTCCACCACGCCGGCCCAGTGCGGCTTGGTGGACACACACACTTTTGAAAACATTATGTAAAACTCTTATACATGTAGGTTTCCTTACGTTGTTTTGCTTCACCGTTGATGCAAGATATATTTTAATTACTTAAAACTCACATAACTTAGAAAAGATGGAGGTGCGTGCTGGGATTCGAACTCGGTTCCCCCGAAAGTGAAGTTATTTCAATATCTTTTGAATACTGCATCAATTGGACTTTTACTTTACTCGTTGTGCTAATATTACGTTGATCGGACTGTCGGATATAGTAAAATCAAATTCTCTATTCAATATTTTTTTTCAATAGAGATTTTAAGTATCCTAAAGCAGTTTTCGATTCAATTAAAGAATAAAATAAATAAATAAATATACTACGACAATGCACACACCGCCATCTAGTCCCAAATAAAGCGTAGCTTGTGTTATGGGTACTAAGATCACTGATGAATATTTTTATGAACAATATACATATATACTTATAATATACATATAAACACCCAGACATTGAAAAACATTCATGTTCATCACACAAACATTTTCCAGTTGTGGGAATCGAACCCACGACCTTGGACTAAGAAAGCAAAAAAAAAAAAAAAGAAAGGTCGCTGCCCACTGCGCCAATCGGCCGTCTAAAGAAAAAAAAATATTTCTTAGGCAAATAGTCAAAACCCTTGGAGGGGTTCTACGCTATTCAGATTATAAACCATATTCGGGCGATCAACTATCCTGCTCCTGGAAGGGATATCCGAAGCCCATCCCCGTGACTGGATATAGACGCGTACGCTCTGATGAAGAAGACATGGCCAGAGCTGTTTATAAATATGGACCTCTCTCTGCTGGTAAGAAATGTTCTTCGTTATTTTAAACTAGCTCTTGTTGATGTGAAATATCTATAGGTGAGGGTAAACCTGATTGTTGGCGTGGCGACACATGCCGTGGCGACGCTTCGCCACGCTTTATTATTGATTTTTTGTATTTCGTATGTAACAATAAAAATGCATATTAATTTTGTTTTAAAACAGTCATTATAAACCGACTTACAAAAAGGATTGGTTATCCATTTGGATGTATTTTTTTATTTATGGAAAAAAATTGTATATTACGTTTTTTTTTAAATAACGTGAGAATCGTGTGATTTACAATTAATAACTAATTTTTTTTTTTTTTTAATGTATAAATTTAGTAGTATAAAGCCTACGAGTATGTTACCCACCGCCATTTCAAGTAACTCTCAGCCAAAAATAAAATTGATAAGTTGCTGAGTTAGTAAAGGTATGACAAACAAGCACACAAACAAATAAACAAACACAATCCATTTTAATCCGTTATAGGTAAAACGTAACCGTAGTACCTAAGGATATGAGAACATTCATCATTATCCTCAGACCATAATATTAAGAACGTATAGAGAACCCTCATTTAGCCATTATTGTATAAGAAACGGCCCGTTCATGTCTCCCTTCACACCAGAGTAATGTTGTTAGCTCACAAACTTTTTCCCATTTTTGCCAATTTATGGTAAACTTTAAGAACGGTACTATTGAACAAAAATATAATGACACCGTACAGATTCCCCTGCTTTTGGCGGAGTACAACGAATTAATAGCTTAATTCGATGTGCTAATGCATTGTATATCATGGAATTCCGTAAATTTACGCCTGCTTCTATCCATGAATTGATTTGAACTAGACTGGCCTAACGTGCTCTCCTTGGCAAGTGATGTTCAACGCCAATTTCCTAACTTCCGGCTACTCCTTTTGGCCTGACAATTCCACTTAAAGTTTAACCCTGTTTTTAGTAAACTGTTATTCCATATTTGGAAGCCTAATTGTAGCAAAAGGAAACTGAAACCAAGCCATTTTCCATCATCAACGTTTAATGTAAAGAAGACTACCTAGTAGAAGTTTTACCTAGTTAAAAATTCAGTCCCCATATTTATATCCCATTTCGGAAAACGAGCGCCTATTATACGTATGTTTGCGAAATACAACGAGTTATCTAAAAAGATACCGGGCATCGATATCTTCCATGACTCACCCACAGCTTTTAGGAAAAATATTAACCAAACACTTAGCGGTGAGTTAAATTTTTCGTCAAATTCAGTTGAAGTCAAAGTCAAAGTCAAAAATATCTTTATTCAAGTAGGCCCACAGGTAGCACTTTTGATGCGTACATAAGAATTACACGGTAGTGAGATGATGGCGATAACTACATTCGTTAACTTAAAACTTAAGCTACGAGGGTTCCAAACGCGTCCCGGTCTAAGAAGAAGCCCACAACAAACTTAGCCGGGTGTTTTTTTTTTTTTTTTTTGTTATCGCCATCTCACAATGTCATTTTAAATTATTAGAAGAGCAACCTGGTTAGAGCAATAATTTACACCCAAGCTTTTTTATCGTTTACGTAGTCCTTTATACTATAATAGGACTTTTCTATAAGCTTACGTTTAATACAAACTTTGAACTTTTTAAGAGACATCTCCAAGATGTCAATTGGTAGTTTATTGTAGAATTGTATGCAATTTCCTTTAAACGAATTATGAATTTTATGTAACCTAGTATATTGCACTGTAAGTTTATTCTTACTTCTAATGTTTAAATTATTGCAGTCACATTTTTTCTTAAATTTAGAAATGTTTTTATGAACGTACATTAAATTTTCAAATATGTACTGACTATACACTGCCATTATTTTAAAATCTTTAAATTTATCTCTCAATGACTCTCTCGGACACATTTTGTAGATAGAACGAACAGCCCTCTTCTGCAGCACGAAAATAGTGCTAATATCAGCAGCATTACCCCAAAGTAAAATTCCATATGACATAATGCTGTGAAAGTAACTAAAATATACCAGTCTAGCAGTTTCTACGTCGGTCATATGGCGTATCTTCTTTACACGACGCTTTGTCAATGCTATGTGCACTTGTAATTGACATGCATATCAGTCCATGTTTTTGTGTTTGTTCTACATTTAAAAACGTGTTATATGCATGTTGTTAGTGCTCTTAATAAATAAATAAATATTTTAACTTTGTTACAAAATAGATCGTAAGCAATATTATATTGTACTTATATAAATTATGTAGAGAAATGAACAAATCATTCAATCAATCATTCATTCAAACCCGATTGGGTTTTCGTTACATTGTCATATAAATATTATGATGTTAATTTAAAAATGTATATTTTTATTTTTTCATTTATATAATTTTTATCTACATTCAAAATCAGACTTTAAGTTATAAGTAATAATAATTACAAACTGTTCACTTATCGGCATGGTACCCAAAATGCTGGCGCAATTGCCCCTTCGGATTGCTGGACTAAGCCGAATCTGAATCCGAATCTGTTGTCTTTGAATTAATAAAATAATAAATAATAATTCCAGGAATCAACTCGGCATCAATGAAACAGTATAAAGGAGGAATTGATGAACCCAGAGAAGATCTCTGCTCTCCTAGAGAGTTGGATCATGCAGTCTTAATAGTAGGCTACAACATTTACCGTGAGTACTTCCTTTTTTTTTAACCTCCCCCAGACCAGATGTCTATTATCTCTCAGATGTCTCTTTGATCTATTGTTTACCAATCTAAACCTATTATGTGGTTCTGCGTTCGATTCCCGGTTCGGGCCAGGTTAGGAATTGGATTTTTCTTCGATCTTTGATAGATATACTTGATATGTGTTAGCCATCAGAAAGTGTCCGTAAAAAATAAGAAATTACTTGCGAATTCTGAGTCGTACGCTTCATCTCATAGGTCAGTTGGTTTTATAGTAGGTATAGACCCACCAAGCATCTCTTATTATGCTAGTTTGATGGTTTTATCAATTTATCACATTTAAGTGATTATAACAGAGAGACTATATTATCAAAATTAAGCTTAACTTGCTATACTCCGCGAAAAGCAGGAGAATCTGTGTGGTGCAATTTATAATTTCTTCAATCCTAATACTCCACACCAAACAGATCCTCGGCAATACACTCTCTACGCACGTTTCGCTCCGAAACCGGAGCATCATCAGGAGATGTTGACTTTACAATGATTAATTGATCAATGTTTGATGTGGAGTATTAGGATTGAAGAAATTATAAATTGCACCACACAGATTCTCCTGCTTTTCGCGGAGTATAGCAAGTTAAGCTTAATTTTGATAATATATCATGGATTTCCGCAAAGTAACGCCTGCTTCTATACAATAACAGAGACTATGATAGCATAACCACCAATCGCATAACTATATATCCATACATTTTGGTATATGTATATATTACAACACTCTTGGCACTATCCCGTTCTCTTGCTCTAAGTCCTTTCTACAAAGGTTGCCTGTAAGGGATTGCTTGCAGCAAAAAGGCCGCCTTTGCATGTCTACATTGTTTACTGTTTCATTAATGTTTATTTTCCTATATGTATGTTATACGTGCAATAAAGTGTTTCTTCTTCTTCTTCTTCTTTTAAGAACATATGGAGAACTCTCAGGCATGCACATGTTATTTTAATTGTTCAAAACGCACATAACTTAGAAAAGTTACAGGTGCGTTGCATGTTTGCGCATGCAACGTCGCAAAGCGAAAACGTAACAAGGTCATTCATCAGTAGATTTTACTCCTCACATTTTTCTCATACCGGGCGCCTTACATATATAAATCGATTCTTAAGGAGTAAACTCCAAAAACCTCATCGTCTACTTAATAATGACCCCCAAGCAAGCACAGTTCTCTTGTCAATACCGCTTTTTCCGATGTGTAGAAAGATCCCACAACGTCTGATGAGAATTTCAAACATTTTTAGTAACAAATTGTACAACCTTCGAACAGCGGCCGTAAAATAAAACAGCTAAAGTGTGCACTGAAAGCCAATTAATTAAATACAAAAGCTCTCGAATAGGTCCCATTGGAATTTCGTTAACTTTTGTTTTATAACTTATTGTTATTATCTTGTTAGAACGACCGTAAAAAAGCACGGGTAGAAAAAAAAAAAAGGTCAATATTTACTATAATATGTGTTATATAGAATAATAAACATTATCATATACAGCATCTTAGGAACTGTGCCTCGCTGTAGTAGTTTCGAAGACGTTTTAGATTTTATTTAATTTTACATAGTTTATTTTAAGTTATATTTTTAAAACAAATGTGAAAGTTATAAATATTTTTTTTAAATAATAAGTTATATATCTTTATTATTATACAGGGTTAAATAAAAAATACCAAAAAGCTTTCGACCTGTAGTTATTTACATTAAAACTAACAACTTTTGTTTACAACTTTTCAAAATGTTGTATTAATTGATACAATAAATTAATAAATCATGTTATTTCTGTAAAGTGATATTACACTGTGAAGCCGTTACCATAGTACACTGCACTTGTTGTCAAACAGCTGCGAGCGTGATTATCGTGGTTCGCACGCTACATTACAGAGTAGTTGCAAGTAGAGTATCTATGTATTTAATATTTCACAAACTATGGAGTTGAAAAAAATCGTAGAACAAAATTTGTTAGTTTTAAAGTAAACTACAACAGGTTGAGAGCTTTCGGGTATTTTTTATTTAGCCCTGTATATATGAGTCAAATTTACATGTTGATGGTGGACAAGTGAGGTATAAAATCAGTCTTTTCTTCTGAATAAACTCGGAAAAGCTAGGAATACTCTGATGTTTAGATTGTGATTTTGATTTGTGGCTTGTAATTAAAATAATAATTCCCTTTTATTATTATTACTTGCTTCCTTCGAGTCCTGTGACCAGCTGTGAAACTAATTAAGCTGCGGATGCTGACTTTAAAACCCGCAAACCCGCTTTGTATCTTGAGAGATAGAGAGAGATTCCATGAGAGATTAGGTATGTGCTCAGCAATGGGGCATTAATCTATCTATATATATAAAAGAGAAAGTGTGTGGGTATGTTCCGTATAGGCTCCGAAACGGCTGGACCGATATCAATGAAACTTTCAGGGAATCTCCGGATTGACCTGGCGAGTAATCCTGTAAAGTTTAGTGACGATCGGAGCACTCCTATTTTTGAACTGTCAAACTGTCAAATACAGCTTTTATTTACTATGATGATATTCTATTGTTGACTGTACATGGGTGTACATAATAATATTCACCTGCTCGAGAAGAGAATAGAAGAGAATGAATACGGAGAGAAATAAATGATTTAATATATTATGTGACTTAAATTAAAAATTTAATGATGTAAGTTTATTGTTTAAATAAAATAAAGCAAACTCTAGCCCGGCGAAGCGGGCTGGGTACGCTAGTAGGCTCATAAAAGAGTTTCTATGTGTGATATTATTACATATTTAAAATAGTAGTGCATAATTTAAGTTCTAATATTGCCTTGTTTGTTTCAGTTGACAGCAATACGGGTGAAAAGGTCCCGTACTGGATTATCAAGAACTCTTGGGGTGTCAATTGGGGTGATAAAGGCTTCTACTATTTAGTCAGAGGCCGTAACGCCTGCGGAATTGCCAACGACGTTTCTTTTGCTACTGTTAATTAAAGTACCGAACTAGAGTATTTAAATATGTATTTAATATAATATTATCTTGAATTTGATTTTCATATATTTCATTGTAGACTTATACTTCTATAAATAGCACTATGATAAAGATAAATTATTTAGGAAGCCAATGCCGTTTACAGAATCATGAAAGGTGGGATGGATATTTTTTTATACGTATATCCCCAAAACGTGTCGTAAATGTAAATTTTTAAAAAAAAGAACGGCTTCCAAGTATAAACTTTTTGAAACTGACATTTAGATTTTTTCATGGCTTGACAGGTTAAAAGTATATATTTTTATTTTTTTTTGTTACGACATTGGCTTGAAATTTGGGAGGCCGTGTTCAAAACCCAGCAAGCAGCTCTAACATTTCTAAGTTATTTGCGAAAGGAAACACATCGTGATGAAACCCGCATGCCTGAAACTTCTTCATAATGTTCTCAAAGATGTGTGAAGTCCACCAATCCGCAATGGACCAGCGTGGTGTACTATGACCTACACCCTTCTCAGTGTGAAGGAGGCCTGTGCCCTGTGATGATTACTTTTTCGGCGTTCCTTCGTTAACTTACTATTATTAGCCTTTAATTAAATATCCATAAATGTTGTTTTTGGTCATGACATGAGCGCTTTAGCTTTCTTTTTTTGCTCACTTAAGGCACGCATAGCCCCTTGTATATTAATCAATATAGCACACTAGTGTCATAATGTATTATTAGAATCTAGATTTGTGGTGAGAACAAAAATGTATCTTTTCTTCATTTTCAAACTTCAATTCGAACATACGTATACGTTTTCGATTAAATTTCTACCTTTTGTCGTTCACTCTCGGTTTAAAGAAAATCCTTAGGAATTTGAATATAAATGGGAAAAGCTTTCTTTTGCTAGCTATTCAATTTACTTTAATTAAGCCAACATTTTAATACTGCGATGGCCAGTGGCGTGCATAGAGGGTATGCAGATGATATAAAATGAAGAAAATCTCCAGTACGAGTTGTAAATACTTAAGGGTAGGCTTTCTAAAACTCTTACAATGCCTATCCTTAAGTTTTTTATAACTCATACTGGAGATTTTCTTCAATTTATATTGTCTGCATACTCTGTGCATAACGTGATTATTCCATATAAATACAAACTGTACCGGTTTTGATGATTTAATTTTTCATTTGAAAGATTTATATCTGATGAAGGTCTTCAGACATAGTACCTCAATACATATAAAGAGTTAGGAGTCCTAGCGAGACTTTAAATAGCGTTTTAATAATCTCTCTTAAGAATTGAGCATCGAAAAAAAAACATTATTTGCATGCGACTGGTTCGTCCAGAGATGAATAGGAAATAACCAAACAACCTTATATAAATAATATTAATATTACAGTTGGGATAGGTGTCTGCTGCTTTTACACTGCGGGAACTGTCTATTTTCCGAGTTTCAACATTATCCTTTGTACTTTTCCAGAGTTTAATTTACTATATATATATATATCTATGTTTTATCAGACAGGCAGACACACACACACGTTTCGCCTAGATTAAGCGATAATATATTAAAAGCGATACTGTTTAATAAACATTTTCCAGTTGTGGGTTCGATTCCCACAAGTGGAAAATGTTTGTGTGATGAACATGAATTATATTTATAAACATATTCAATAGCTATCTTAGTACCCATAACACAAGCTACGCTTACTTTAGGGGTTTTCGGCGATGTGTGTATTGTCGTAGTATATTTATTTATTTATTTATTATAAATTTTCGTTTTTTCCGGTAAAAAGTATTGACAAATCGAGACTTGCTAGCTCGCAAAATAACAAGCTCACCTTAGTGTGTTCATTAGCGATTTATTCCGTTGTAACTATATTTACCTAATGTATGTAAAAAACCAAGTTGTAATATTGATGTTCAAATAAACTTTTTCATTTTCATTTTTCATTTTAATTGGTTAGGAGCTCGACTTCACATTCGGGGGGCCGAGTTCGAATCCCAGCACGCACCTCTAACTTATGTTTCCTATATTATGTTTAATTTTATTAATTAAAATATCACTTGCTTCAACGGTGAAGGAAAACATCGTGAGGAAACCTGCATGCCTGAGAGCTCTACATATGTTCTCAAAGGTATGTGGATTCCACTAATCCGCACTGGGCCAGCGTGGTGGACTACGGCCTTCGCTTCTCATTGTGGAACGAGACCCGTGTAGTGGGCTGATAAAGGGTTGATGTGATGATGATGACCTATGGTTTAAACGAAACGAAACAGACAAAGAAAGTTATTTTCCAAGTTATTAATATGAATACCAAAAACCGTTCGTAGCACACGAAAGTCGGTATCGTTTTATTTTTTAAGCTTTATTATTATTTCATAGAGTCGGGGAATACCCAATACGATTTCTACTTATATCAAGATGTCAGTTATATGAAAGTAATAAAACAGTAAATCTAAACACGGGAATCTGATGGTTTTTTTATTGCTTATACCGAAATTGTGTTCCTTGCCGCGTATAATGTGTACATAATATAACATTATCGGAAGGGTCCGGTTTTCCTCGAGGACCATTTTATGGATTTTATGCCCACAACTACGAAATGCTGAGTCGAATAATTTTTAGTACCGACCTATTTGATTTAAGGCTATTCTTTATATGTTAATAGCTTTTTCCCGCGGCTTCGCTCACGTTAAATTCAATTTAAGATTTGGTAAATTTTAACTGAAAAGATTTTAACATAGACATTTTGTCTTGCTGCTAATAGAAAAATACGAACGTAAATTACTTAAAAAATCAGAAACTTTTATATAAATTTTCATCTCCTATATTATTTATGCCTTTGGAGTTTGAATTTTTAAAATATGTGAAACACGTATTTCTTTATTTTTAATCGAAAACCTAAAATCAAAGTTTCATGGAATTAACTTGAAAAATGAATTGATAAATGAAGGATTTTATACAAACATTTATACCCCATTTAACCCTCTTAGTGTTGGAATTTTCCAAAATAATTTATTAACTGATTTCTACATTGTAATAACTACCTGTATGCAAAATTTCAGCCCGATCCGTCAAGTGGTTAGAGCTGTACGTTGATAGATAAGTCAGTTAGTCATTCACCTTTGCCTTAAATATATAAAGAAGAATACTAGTTACTATTAGTATATCGTTCGATTTTGTCCGCAATTATTTGGGTTTTTAGAAACCAAAAATACCTAACAACTTTTGGCCCAACCTGGAAATCGAACTCAGACCCTCGTGATCCGTAGTCAAACACGAGGCAGATGTTAGTAGGGCTTACAGCTTTATACCAAGTGATTTTTTGTGTTAAATAAATAAATACATTTATAATTGACCATGCATTAAACTTAGACAGCAGGTTGATAAACCCTTTAATATTAACTAAAAACTTCCAATTATATTGACTTTTATGACGTAATAAATACCTCGAAAAAAAAACTTTGTTTACGAACTAACGACTTTTTAATATCTGTAACAGAAAATGAAATAAGATAAGCGTAAAATGATAGATCAGAAAATTAGCTTTAATAGTAAGGTTTCTGAGTTTAAATCGTTTTGATGTAGAGACGCGACAGACTCACAACGTAATCTCGAAAGTTGATTGAAATGGATATCTCACAGCCCTAGTATGCCAGATGAAAAGGTCTCTAGCATGAAGTATGAACTATAACATTATTATATAAACTCTTCAAGAACACTTACTGAACGAGAAGATTTTCTATAAAATGTACTAAGGGTGTTGTCACACTGGCGCTTTACTAGCGAGTTTAAAGCGAGGCAATAGTCGCGCTACTATAACGCCACCCGTGCGCGTGAAACCAGCGGAATGCGATCCGCGTCTTCCATAATCAGTAAAGTTATAAGCTCGTGTACGGAGAACTTTACTGCAATATCTCGCAATATGGATTGCAAAATCATCAAGATTTTGTATATTTCTAGATGTAACTTTGATAAAAAAACAGTAAATTATGATACTTTCCCATTTACCATAAAGTGGCCCATCTGCTTGGTTCATCTATTTTATTGCTATAAGAAAAAAAAAACGCAAATCTTCGTATTAATGTGACCGGTAGCAATAGCGAGACCAATGCGAGTGAGGTTAATATGTCAGGCATTCTGTTACTTCGTAGACGTAGGAAACAAAAAAAAAGAAGCTACAATACGAATAAGATAGGTTCTGTTAGTAACTAAATACTATGACCAGGACGCGTTTGGAACCCTCGTAGATTTCATTTTATGTTTACCATTTAATATGGTTATCGCCATCATCTCACTACCGTGTAACTCTCGTGTAATGTACGCATTAAAAGTGCCACCTATGGGCCTACTTGAATAAAGATATTTTTGACTTTGACTTTGACTTTGTGAAAGTTACTTAAATATGTTATATTGCAAACATTATAAAAATAATCCGAAACAAATAAATAGCTCAATTGTACCTATCAACGTTTGAATCTCTAAGTGATTCCGTCGTCTCACTAAGAATTTACTCACACACACGTGTCATAAATATTACTGTTTGAGCGTTTTTGAAACTGATGGGTTCTAACAGCGTCATCATAGGACGAGGGCGAGCTCCAAAACTTGCCAGGGTTTAAGCCCCAAGGTTCGACGACTTCGGGGGGTAAATCGGAACACAATTCAAAAAATCCTTTATTCATGTAGGCCTATCACAGGCAATTTTGAAACGTTCATACATTTATGTGTCTATAACTGTGACATAAATATAAAATAAAACATATACTACACATGTCGCCATCTAGCCCCAAAGTGAGAATAGCTTGTGTTATGGGTACTAAGATGACTGATGAGTATTTTAATGAATAATAAATAAATGAATACACATATAATAATGTTTATAATACTCCCTTCAATGGGTAGTTGAAATAAAGACGATATTGCGTTTCTGTGAAAATACAAGAAACAACATTTAAAGCCCTTACTTCAGGTCTTTAAAATCAAAATAATTTCTTCTCAAACATCCTTTTCTTTATGTCACTTATCACTGTAAAAACATTGGTGACTTTCAGAAAAGGTTCGATATATGAACTCGAGAAAAGAGTTCTTTACATCTCCCCCTTCGGAGAATAACAATTTCATTTCATAATGTATGTAATTGTTCATTCATTGATAAAAACTGGAGAAAGTTTTGTTATGTGGTAGAGATTTCATTCCGTTTTGCTGCGTCCGGTATCAACTTCATAAATTGAGTTAGAAATCTTCTTCAGAATTTTGTACGGTCCAATCCTCAATTCATCTATTTTCTTTCTATTTAATCGGTTCCCGTTTTCCACATAGACTCTGTCTCCTACTTCAAATTTATATTTTTCCCTGTGAATGTCAATTTTTTTTTTATTATAGTTGTGAGATTTTATTGTGTTCTCAAGAGCTAATCTTCTATCTCTTTTGAGATCTTCTTTTGTACATTTGGATTGTAATTCAATTGGTAGAATATTTAATTAATTTTAATTTCTTTACACACAAATAGTTATAATATACAGATAAACACCCAGACGCTGAAAAATATTCATGTTCATCACACCAACACTTTCCAGTTGTGGGAATCGAACCCACTGCTTTTGACACAACAAAACATGAGAGACGGGAAATCGCAATTAAAATAAACAATACATAAATTTACACACTTAAGTACATACTACTAATAACTAATATAATAAATTATTAAAAGAGATAAATAAATATATATATATATATATATATATATATAATATATATATGTATATACAATAACAAATATTTATATATATTTACTATAGATACATAAGTACACATATACGAAAAACAAAATTATAATGACAAATAGTGATGTCTAACACGGCTTTTGAAAATAGCTAGGGATTTAGAGCGACGAATATCGTCTTAACTTTGAATATCGTTAACTTTGTACTTAACTCTTACTTTTTTACTTAACTCGCTCGCAAATCGCCAATGTGATACCGCCCTTAGCATGTCTGGAACTAAAGATACGTACAATAAACTTGTACTGGCATTGTTAAGAGACTCCTCTAATAACTGGCGTTAGTGGATCTCTACTCTTTTCAACTGTTCTCACTGTACCGAGCTTACGAGATTAAAGTATAGAATTCAGAAATTTCGCGGTAATATCGTTATACCTTTATTTTATATCTTAACTTTTGAAAGTGTCTCCGATATATTCATTATGTTGTAGCAAGATAACTATGTTCTTTGATAATTATGGTATAGTAGGTGTGAAGCTATATATAATATTACGGATAACATGTTTGATAACTTTATTGTGAGATGGTGATAACAAAAAAAAACTAAGCTGGCAAAAAAAAAAAAACTAAGTTTGTTATGGACTCTTTTAAGACCGGGGCGCGTTTCGAACCCTCCTAGCTTTAGTTTTAAGTTAACGGATTCAGTTATCAACATCACCTAACATTAGTTTTAACATGTTAAGGTCTACAGGAATAAAACATTTTTGAATGTGAATTTTGAATTTTGAATTTGAATTTGCTAATTTAACGTTATCTTCTAAATAATCGCGAAACGTTATTTTCTTTAAGCAAGGACACCACGAATCTCACAATACGAAACATATTTCTGAAAATATTTTTAAAACCCACTATAAAAGCTCGTTTGATCAGCCAAGAAGTAGTATAGGATAGCAGCGATAGACAATTGGCAGTGGCGTGCACTTCATACAAGCACAAAAGCGCTGCCTACCCTAACAGTTCCATATAACTGGCAACGGAGGACGATTTTGCTATTTTATGCCATTTTACTTCTTTATGCTTACCCTGGTTCTAATCCACGTGCACGCCACTGCCCATTGGTCAAGAGAACTTTCAGAGTTATGTGCGTTTTTAATTCATGCAATTTAACGCCACTTGCGGTGAAGGAAAACATTGTGAGGAAACCTCGTGCAGGTTTCCTCGCGATGTTGATTGAGAGAACTGAGAGTCCACCATAATGTTCCCAAAGGCATATAAACTTGGCGTGTTGTACTATATCCTCAATATTCTTATTATTATATGTATCGAAGACCCGTGAAACAACGTAAGCTTATAACATTACAGAATATTTATTGGCACAATAGGATTCCTACCATTTACTTGATATACTTATAAGAATTTCAGTGGGTTCTCGCACACTCAATGGATTCCCGCATCCGGCACTTAACACCACTTAACTTGCACGACGGCCGTCAGTCGGCAGCGACCCTGCTTTCTGTGTCCAAGGCCGTGGGTTCGATTCCCACAACTGGAAGATGTTTGTGTGATGAACATGAATGTTTTTCAGTGTCTGGGTGTTTATTTGTATATTATAAGTATTTATGTATATTATTCATAAAAAATATTCATCAGTCATATTAGTACCCATAACACAAGCTACGCTTACTTTGGGGCTAGATGGCGATGTGTGTATTGTATATTTATTTATTTATTTTATTTACTGTTGCGGAGAGTAAATGGAACGTAAATGGCCAACAAGACAGCCGAAGTATTACTCCGCAGTAGTAGGTGCAAAAACCCGAATCTGGGGTTATTTAGCACTATACAAAGGGCGAACTAATTATTATCAAGTTCTATATGTATGTATTTGGTAGGAAAATTGTAATTGACGCGTGCACCTCAGCCGTGAGTCGAGAATTCTTATGCTCACCCGTACTCCTCTCA
Organism: Pararge aegeria; assembly: GCF_905163445.1. Lineage (NCBI taxonomy): Eukaryota > Metazoa > Arthropoda > Insecta > Lepidoptera > Nymphalidae > Pararge > Pararge aegeria. The sequence continues at coordinate 2,877,200 of NC_053189.1, forward strand.
CTCTGACGGGAGTGCGCGAGTAGCGTGGTGGGAGGGTAGTTGCCGGAGTGTTACACAGACGAGCTCTTACAAAAATCACCTCATCGTATACCTAATGATTACGGCGATGTGTAGAGAAAGAAAACGTTTCACCAACTCTTAGATGATAACTATTGGTGAAAAGGGGCAACCCCCACTATAATGGCCCAGTAATGTGTTGATAATGATCGTGATGATCACTCAAACTATAATTAAGCTTTACGTTATTTCACTTTAAAATCTAATCCCAAATATCGCCGTCAAATATAGATTCCGTTTCGTGGCCGTTACATGTATTTTTTTTATATATAGGAAAGTTCCCAACTGGAATAAATATTCATAGCTAGACTGGATTCAATCAGTCCATTTCAAAACTAACAACTAACTTTTCATATGCAAATTAAAAAAGTAATAGATATAGATGTTTTTTTATTAAAAAACAACAACACTACCTACCCCCCCCCCGGACGAGCTCTGTCACAAATAGCTCTACTACTACTACTCTTTCATAGAAGTAACCCCCTTTTCGCTGCGTAGTTAAAATAACGAAGTGTGACAAACTTAAAATGCCATACGGAAAAAGATTGCTTGATCAAGTTTTATTGTTATGTAAAAAGAAACGGCTTTTGACCATTTCAGGACATCGCGTTAATTGCATTACCTAATTTACTAAGATTTGAATATCAGTACAGTATCAGCATAAACAGGAGACAAGAAATGTATCTTCCGATTACATCCTATGACAAAGGATACAAATAATTTGTCCATCTGCTAAATCAAGGGGATAGGGAATAGGAAAAATAACCATCGTTTAATATCACGTATATTATTTGGATTTTATTTCCACCTGTACGCTCATGCTTGGAGAGTGGAAACAAAACTGTGGGAGAAGATAATCATTTGGAACTTTCCCCGTAGAGAAAATTGTCCCCTGCCAGCCAAAAATTGTTGAGAATTGATGTAGGTAGATATGCAACTGCACCAAAGGGGTTGCTACTAAAACAGTTGCAAAAAAAACATACCATTTTAACAATCTATTCCACAAATCCTATCACAGGCTAACCACAGAGTAGAATTCGATTGCAATCTAGATTTTAAGTCATTCCCGTTAATGCACTCGCATTCGCTACACTGTGATGCAAACTCGAGTTTAATTAGAAACCGCGTTTAAGTGTGTGCACATAAGAGATATTTTGTTTTAAGACTTTTTATCATGTACCACACATTTCAAATAAATTTATCAGGGAAACTGTACGTTAGAGCTCTGATAATGTTAACTATTTATGACTGATGCACTGATTTTTATTATTAACACTGGTCTGGGGCACATAGCTCGTAGAACGTTTGGTGCCATCGCACCGGTAAAAAAGTGGACGGATCAAATCAAACGAGTCGCAGGGAGCTGCTGGACCCAAGTGGCACAAGACCGTGATATTTGATAATAACTTAACTAAAAAATCCACATTTCTGATGCGTACCACTAAGATGTGGAATGCCCTCCCGGCAACTGTGATTCCTGCCACGTATAATTTGAGTACCTTCAAGGCTAGAGTGAATAGGCTTTTTCTAGGAAAGCGTACTCCAACCTAGACCTCATCATTGCTTTCTAACGGGCATGATTGTCGTCAAGCGCTGGCCTATCACTTATAAAAAAAAACCACAAAAGAACTATGTTTTTAGCTGTGGACGTCCATGATGATGTCTGGCCCTATACAAATGCCAGCTTATGTTTTGTCCCAATTCGGAACTCTATAAACGAATGAAGAAATAACATCATAATCGTTATCCATAGGCCAAAGCCTAACATGCCACTTCTAGACTCAGAGAGAGACTGACTAGAGAAACTTAGAGCTTAGACCCTCGACGTTGCTTCACTAGAATAGGCCAACTTATCGTATCACACATATAAGGGATTTTCATTCGATTCGTTACGCACGCACTATGCTCGAGATGCACCAACATTTCGCGCGCTCTCTTTTCTTAATAATAAATAAGTATATATAAATATACTACTAAAATACACACATCGCCATGTAGTCCCCAAAGTAAGCGTAGCTTGTGTTATGGGCACAAAGATAACTGTAATTTTATGAATGATATACATAAATACTTATAATATACATATAAGCACCCAGACACTGAAAAACATTCATGTTCATCACACAAACATTTTCCAATTGTGGGAATCACTCATGAATGTAGTAGGGGCCAGGGCAGGGCTGGTGTTTAAGTGAGCGCGTAGCGTAAGCACCCAACACTGAGCGTAGAGCAAGCATCTCACGCTAAACGTAGGGCAAGTGTACCAAACAGGAGTGTACCGTGAGCATGCAAGTATTCCACGCTACCGCGTAAAGCAAGCATCCCTCGCAGGGTGTAGGGCGAGCATCCCATAGAGTATTGTAGAGCAACCATACGACCAGTGGCGTGCAAAGAGGGTATGCACAGGGTATGTAAGCAGAGGGTATAAAAAATCTAAGGATAGGCATTGTCACAGTTATAAAAAGCCTACTCTCAAGTATTTAAAACTCATACTGAATATTTTATTTCATCTCAAACCAAAACAAAAACCTTCATCTCACACAGCTCAAAACATTTTGTCTAGAAATATGTCGCCAGTGCGAAATTAATGTTTCTTTGAATAATTACTATGAAAACTAATTTACAAGTTGGTGCTGTGTATTGTGTATGTTTTAACTTGATCTGCTGTTATTTCTTTGACTTGTGCTCACCGGCTAATAAATCATAAGCATAACATATTATAAAGTTTGTTTTGTACACGGAGGTACGTGTAAATCATAACTAATATTTTGTTACGAATGAAATTGAAGCTACGATTTAACGCCTTGCATTTTTATGTAAAACAAAAATGTTAATAGGGTTTCATCCTCAAACAAAATTATATTCCCAAATAATGAAAAATATAACTATTAGAAAAGGAATTAACTGACAAAATGTACGTTGAACCGCGCAAAGCCGTGGGCAAAAGCTAAGAATAAGCTATTAATAAAGCATTTTATGGTATTACTAAAACACAAACGGTAGCATGGCAGGTGTGAAACATCAAACATTTGATTTGAACATGAAACATTTGACATTGTGAGATGGTGATAACAAAAAAAAAACACCCGGCTAAGTTTGTTATGGGCTTCTTCTTAGACCAGGACGCGTCTGGAACCCTCGTACGTTTAGTTTTAAGTTAACGAATGTGGTTATCGCCATCATCTCACTACCGTGTAATTCTTATGTACGCATCAAAAGTGCCACCTATGGGCCACCTACTTGAATAAAGATATTTTTGACTTTGACTTTGACTTCAAAACTATCTGTACAGAACTAAATATCATCATCACATCATCACATCCACCCATTACCGGCCCACAATGAGAAGGGGTTAAAGCTGTAGTCCCATATGCTTAAAGTTATTTGGAAAACAAATTGAATTCGACATATACAAATTCATATTTTATACTCGAAAAGAAAACCCATGACCATTCGATTTAATCATTGTTTTGATGTTTTAAACAAAACTGTCAACTAAATATCCTTTAACATTCCATTGCTGGACTAAACGCCTCTCAACGGGAGGGTTTTCAAACATCACCACAATGGGAAGACGGGTTTTGATCGCAATAGACGGTTGTAGTAGCACAGACAACTCTGATGCCCGTTCTCCGTTATAGTCCCTTAATCGCCTCATACGACAACAGTTCCGAACCGAGGGTTGATGACAACTGTATTCTGATCTGCCGGCACCACATAGCACTACACACTTAGCTGAATACTTTTAATAATAAAACAAGTGTCGTCAAATCCAAAATCAGCAACTGGAATTCAAAAGCGATTCAAATTCAATCACGTCTATTTTTACATACACCGGATCTCGTGGGATCAGGAATCTGGAGAATTCCCCCACAGCACTCCATCCTAAGCAAACGGAATGAGCGTTACTTTGCAAAAGAGGCTCTTAAAATTTCTACCTATGTGCCCGGTCCATCTGGGTTCTGTAGGGTTACCACAAATAAGTTTCGATTAAACAACAAAATTCATCGGTCAATTGCGCTCGTTTCTTACCACACTACCTTTTCTACTACATTTGCAATTTACTTACAATTGCGATTTGTTTTTTTTTAATTATTACCATCAACTATATCAATAATCAATATTAGTGTAGTAGTAGTATGCAGTTTGTTTGTCTTGCAGAGATCGCTTTATGCATTTGATTTTATTTATTTTATTAATTTGTGTGCCTATAAAAGTCCACCTCTGAACTAAAAGCCTTTTTTTTCGCTTTGATATGCTTTTACGCATCCCTGTCGTAAGTGGTGCTGGAAGCGTATCCCAGCCCCGAGAGGGTATGCGGGACTTACCGGCCAGGTGGCCAGAATGTGACCCACTAAAACCCAGCGTACCCTCTACGTTGTATGTGAAGCGCCAATGGATCACAAATCGCACTCGACATTTGCGCTTCTGAACTAAAAGCCTCTCCCAACGGGTTTTCCCATAATCGCCGCGCTGGTCAGACGGTTAGTTATCGCATGATGGTAGTAGCACAGAGGAAATATATTTTATGTAAAGGTTTAATAAGCACTAATATGTAGGTACTAACAGGATAATTCGTATCAGAAATATAAAATATTATGCTTGTATTATTATTATTTTTAGCTAATTGACAACCCTAGCCTATCTGAGGCCACTGTGCCTTCGAATGCAAATAAACTTGTTTTCATTTCAAACATAATGTGGGTACTTACATTTTACGTAGAAGGGCTTTGAATTTGACAAAACCCTCCCTACGATACCTCGAATCTTTCCAACTCATAAATATTATACCAAGGAGACATTTTTTAGCCCTTTATCGTCATCAACCCATTACCGGCCCACTACAGGGCACGGGTCTCCACTCAGTGAAAAAGGTTCAGTCGGTAGTGCACCACGCGTCGTTATGGAGAACTATCAGGGGTGCAGGTTTCCTCACGATGTTTTCCTTCGATGTTAATAATAATAATAATAAAAGCTTCGACCAACATCTTAAGAAGCTTTCGCTTGGTTGTTGAATCAAGGGTCGGATACAGAAGGCAGTAGTCCTTGAAACGGCGCGTATTTCGAGGAGGTACCGCCGGTTGCTTGGGCATTCAAAAGTCCCGCAAGCGGACGGTGCTATTTTTTTTTCTTATAAATTTTTAATAGTGTTTTTTTAATTTTTGTAAGCATTGTTAAGAATTTAACAAAAAAAAATGAAAATCAATAAATGATAGAATAATAATAATAAAATTGTATTCCAGGCATAGCCCATGTAGAATGCACATTAACATAAAAAAAAATAACATAAAAGGAGCACAAATTAAATAAAAAATGATAAAAAAAAGCAAATTATATTTAATATTTAAAACGCACATAACTTAGAAAAGTTAAGAGTGCTTGCCCGGGTTCAAACTGGGCTCCCCAAAGTTAATCCGAGGTCCCGCCCTCTAGGCTATCACTGCTTCAACTTTTAACCCTTCTATTTATTTCCAGAGAGACATTACAGTTTCCGGATTTTTTTCAGCTATTAAGATAACACATAATTAAACAAATCATAGACATAAAAATTAAATACAGCACACAGTAACAATTAAAAATACAAAAATTAATTTCGTTGTAACATTTTAGATGCCCCAAGTTTTAGTATAGATTAACACAACATTGATCTATACTAAAACTTGGAGCGATATTATGACATTTCCAATAGCGTAAACCAATTTGCTAAAATAGACTGGTAGAAACTCATTCATCTAACAAATATAATATCTAAATGGCTCTTTTGTTAATATAAAAGTAATTACAAAAAAGCCACGTAGATATATATAAAGAATGCAAGGTATATCGGTCCGTCAACTCTTTCTATCGCAAGTTATAAAACGCAAACATAATTATCTCAGCCTTGATAAAAAAGTAAACAGAAGATTAGACATGATTAAAACAGAAGTAAGCTGGCAAGGAGACATGAAACCATAAACATATATCCACTGAATGGAAATATGTAAATGTAAAAATCGTGTCAAAGAGTCGTTGCTCATACAAACATATGCCGAAACTGAAAAGTTGCTGGAACTTTTAGTTCAGTAGTGGCAAACGCATACACACACAATATGGCCCGATCCAAGAATCGAACCCAGAATCTTGTGTAACGTAGTCGAACATGGTAACCACAAAACCAACGGGACAGTTAAGAGGCACAATTTTTTTTTCGGTTGACATAATATTCACACAATCTATCTCCTGTTGCTCCGTTGCTGCCTAAAAAAGCACAAACATACTCTGAGGTTTGTAGTTTTCTATCCTTTTTTAAGGTGTTAAGTTTAAATATCAAACCAACTAAACCGGGTCGAAGTTTAGCGAGTCTTGAGAATTTCTAGTGCTGTTCAAACTCATACAGTTTGAATGATCAATTTAAGTTTGTCAGATGGAAAGTTTGTCTGCGGAGAGGAGTGGACATTTCAATAAGGTATTTATTTATTTCCGTTTCAACTGACTTCGAATATCGTTTTTCATTTATTTCATATCTGATTACTTTTTTTTACCATATTATTACATAATACACATATCTAATAACTTTTTTAACTTTATATTATAATTATATTTATATTATAGTATTACAGCTGTTTAAGCCGGTAAACGCAGCGGTTTAAGCGGGTAGCTGGGAGCCGCTGGAAACAAGCGGCCCGGGACCGTGGATTTTAGAGCTTTCTACATAAGACATATGTCGAGCAGTTTACGACAATCGGTTAAATTAATAGTGATAATAAACAGTTTTTTAGTATCTAGTTACTCGTTTAGTTTAGCCCGTTGTATTATATTGAAGCATGGTGCAGGATTTTATCTGTCAGTCAGTCTCGTCGTGTCTATATGTAAATTATTCTACCAAGCCCTTTCATTTGATAACAATACTGACAGTTGTGAAAAAATATGTAACCCGCCATTTTGTGACGGCGGCCATCTTTGACCGATTTTCATCAAACATAGTTAAGAATACTCAAGACTAATTCACCTTTTAAACAAAAGAACTAAATCAAATTCAGTTAGGCACACATGGACACGTATGCGCACACAAGCACGCACACCAACAAACTCAAACACAGCTCACACACACAGTCCCCCTTTCACACACGCATACAGACACAGACATGTAAAAAAAGGAAGCCTACAGCCGGAAGCTGCTGAATATTTTCGAATAAAGATAACTTAAATGAAAATATTTAAGTTACAGAGACATAATATGAGCGTTAATAATTGTTTTTATATATAATATTACACATATTATTTTTATTCATAAATAATGTTACAATACCACTTATAGCTAAACTAATTAATGTACAAGTCATGCCCACGTTGAATGGTGCCAAAAATGCGAGCTACATTTCCGCGCGTAACAGCCCAGGGTAATCCTTTGCGCAAAAAATCAGCCAGCCCTTCGGTCATCAGATAAGGCAATCACCGCAATGTAATGTAATGTCTGTTATTTGGCACTTAGGCTTCATGAGTAAAGGGTATCCACGGCGAGGGAACAAATATGCAAGTATTTATTAAAAAGGCTAGAATGCCTTTTCCGGTTTCAGCCAACTCAGCTGCGATAACTTACAATTATTGGTACTCTGCTCTCAACTGACAAACGGTAAATTTCTAGACAAGTTTACGTATTAACTCGTGCTGCGAGCACTGTATCTCGAGAGAGCGAAATATTATTTTTCCATTAAAAGAAAATCCACTTCCTACTTTCACGAACAAGTGCCATTAAATTTAAAAGGCTAACTCTATTTCTTGCCGAGCAACTTCACAGTATTCACGGCTGTATTGTGTCGAGCGAAAGATATGCTCTCAAAGTAGGGGTAATAAGCTTCGGAATTATCGCGGACTATAGATATTATATGATATAAATATCTATCTAACCAGAGTGTTGACAGTATTTAGAAAGAAAGAAAGAAAAGAAAGATCGTCTTTATTGTCACACATTTGTGTAAAATGTTACATTTGTGTCATAAATTTGTTAAAGTATTAATAAAAAATGTGTGACAAAGGAGCTGGCTCAGTATAGCTGCATACAAAAACCGCAGCATTGGTTTTCAGCCAGCCGCACAGACATATATACATCACGCACCCAACACACACCATTAACTTACCTAACTTATGTGCGTTTTAAGCAATTAAAAAATCACTTGCTTCATCGTGAGGAAACTCGTACACGAGACAATTCTTCATAATGTCGTTAAAGGCTTGTGACGCACTCAACTGACTTTTCCAATAAACAAACCGACAAAGTAATAAACAGTCACTTTCGCATTTATAATATTAGGTAAGTACTTATGTTTAGTAACATTCCTAACTGAGAATGAAGCTTGCCCTAGAACTGGCTATGACATTACTGTAACGAGTAAAGTTTCATGAACAAGTGTCACAATTTAAAAGGCTCTATTTCAACTTCACAGTATTCACGGCTTGTATTTTGTCGAGCAAAAGATATGCTCTCGACGTAGGGACGCTACGCTACGGCTTTATTTAGGATTTATTACAATACTTTTTTTAAATAAATTATTTTCTAAGGAAAATGAATCCTGCGTTCACTGGGGCAACCTGGTGGGTCTATGCTCTAAAACCGAGTACCCTATGAGAGATGAGGCTTGTGCGCAACAGCGGGACGTTAACAGGCTGCGGATGAAGATGATGATGATTTTTTTCCCCTAATACAACACTATAATACATAATATTATTAATATATAATATATTAGATTAGCTCGCAAGTTTTTAAGAAATTTCTTTTTTATCTTAGTTGAAAAACCATTCCTCTATATTTTTTGTGCCATTTATAGTAAATTAGTACTTACATACATGGTTAAGCAATCTCTATTAATTGTATGTATTACATATTCGTCTAAGTTGTTATGTAAACATAGTATATTTGTATATGTTTTATTTTGGTTTTACTTGTGCTCGGTTCACAACAAGTTAAGGATTACGATATATACATAATATTATAATGTTAAGGATTACTTAAACGATAAAAAAGCTTGGATGTGAATTGCTCTAACTTAGACCAGGGCGCATTTGGAACCCTGGTAGCTTTAGGTTTAAATTGGCGAACGAAGTTATCACAATCCCTCTACAATTATGTAAACATTTATTTATATACATAAGTGCCTGTGATAAGCCTACATGAATAAAGAAATTTTTAATTTTAATTCGTATGTATATTTATGGTAGTTATCTAAAATTCACTTTGTGCACAATTCACTGCCTTTAATTCTTCTAACGCTCAGATTGCCTTCAAAAGCTGACCTTAAGTGATAAACGGCTGATTGCTCTCTAACATTATTTAGTGTCTTTGATTCGATTAGTAATAAAATTTTCGTAAAATAATTCTATCCATCCATCTAAGTTCAATCAAATACATTAATGTCCACGGCAACTCATGGTCGCCCTACATCAAATTGAATCAAACTTTGTAATTAAAAGTTTTACTTTCAGGACTTGTGACCAACTTGCGACTTAAATCAGTGTAGCTACCACAATACATTGGACTCGTTTATTTTGTTTCCAACGTGAATCGTAGCGGGAGAATCGATGTTGGCGATTTAGAAACGAGGAGTTTCTTCTTTTTCTTGACGGCCGAGTGGCGCAGTGGGCAGCGACCCTGCTTTATGAGTCCAAGGTCGTGGTTTCGATTCCCACAACTGGAAAATGTTTGGTTGATGAACATGAATGTTTTTCAGTGTCTGGGTGTTTATCTGTATATTATAAGTGTTTATGTGTATTATATTCATAAAAAAAATATTCATCAGCTATCACAGTACCCATAACACAAGCTACGCTTACTTTGGGGCTAGTTGGCGATGTGTGTAATGTCGTAGTATATTTATTTATTTATTTTATTTATTCTTTCCCTGGGCGTACGTAGTGCCACTGGTACGGCTCCCCGCTGGGTCACTCCAGCCAGCGGAGCTCACTCCAGAAGCTTAGCAGGCGGGCCAGGTGACAAACTGCTTCAGGGATTGATGCTGGGGAGCCAAGGTATGCTGCGCGTTGTTCTGCTACTCCTCTACATCAATACGTGAGTCGGTGTTTTATCTGCCTCCATGCATGCTCTGCACAGGGGACCGTCGGTTATACCAAAAATGATAAAGGTGTTTGTTTAGTTGGCAATGCCCTGTTATCATGCTTACTACCGTCCTTAGTTTGTTCCGACTTAGTTTTAGTACTTTGGTTGTCAGTATTGTCAGTAGTGGTTGCCATAACACAAGCTACGCTTACTTTGGGGCTAGATGGCGATGTGTGTATTGTCGTAGTATATCTATTTATATTTATACTCCCTAACAGGCTAGCCCGGTACCATCTTAGACTGCATCATCACTTACCACCAGGTGAGATTGCAGTCAAGGGCTAACTTGTACTAGAATTAAAAAAAAACACATTATTATTAAGGGTAGGCTTTTAATAACTCTTACAATGCCTATCCTTAAGTTTTTTATAAGTCGCACTGGAGATTTTCTTCATTTTATATCATATGCATACCCTGTGCATATCCTCTATGCACGCCACTGCGTCCGGAGTATTTTGTCTGTGGCATCGTATTTCCCGCACGGATGAACCGATTTTGATAAGGTTTTTGAAAGGGGAATTATATATACCCTGTGCATACCCTCTATGCACGCCCGGACGAGCACTGTCACAAATAGCACCTACAAATGCAAAACCTCTAACCAATCAAATGGATACGTAATTTCGTTACTTTCCAGAGTCGAATGGAATAGCTAAATTAAATTTCGTTCGAAATTTAATTAAATATCATGTAGGTATACTAATCTTATATTTTTGTTACGTAGCAAAGTTAAAAACACTAATTACACCAAAGAGTAATTATAATATCACCAACACGCACACAAGCAGTGAGATGTTATAACAACTAGAGGTTTGATAAACATCAGACACATTATTTTGTGATTAACTAGCAACCCGCTCCGGCTTCGCACGGGTGCAATGTTAGGTACATTGCATCCGTGCGTATAGCAATTATTCATTTAAGTTAAGATCTTAACAATTATTTTAAAGTCATCATCTAATGGGGGTACATTGCCGAAGATCTGTTTAGTGTGGAGTATAAAGATGGAAGAAATTTTAATTACACCATACAAATTCTCCTGCTTTTCGCGGAGCCGCTGTACCCAAGCGGCACAAGACTATGGTATATGGAACTCCCTACATACACCATACAAATTCTCCTGCTTTTCGCGGAGCCGCTGTACCCAAGCGGCACAAGACTATGGATCCCTACAAAAGACCTATATCCAGCAGTCCATTAGTTGACAACATGATATTGATGATATTTATCCGCTGGACATGATTAAATTCAATTTTTCTCGACAGAAAAAAAAGATAAAGCTCCCTCTACTAAACTCAGATGTATGATGATGTGTGAACTAAGGTTTTCTGAGTTATTTTGGGATAAACTTAAAGAATACCTTCTGTATATTAGTTCAAGTTATCTCTAAAATATAATTTTTATTAATACATAACTATAACCTAAAATAAACTATTTAAAAACTAAATAAAATCTAAAACGTCCTCGAAACCACCGCAGCGAGGCACAGTTCCTGTTCTACATAAAATAATATGCAGGGATTATGATTATTATGTTAACTACGTTTTTGAATTATTTAGACACCTAAAAGCGTGTATTATAGCGGAAATTTTAAAGTCACGTTTTAGTTTGCAAAATTCTAAATTCGAATCCTGTCATATCACGCTCTTAAGTTTAACCGTTTAAGCGGGACAGTGCGAACTCTACTGACAATAACATATCACGGTAAACGACACTAACCTGATTATTTTAAATAGGTCACTGGACTGGAATAAAAGCCTTTTAATAGATCTAAAAATTCCACTCTGAAGCACGTAGGTGCGATTTGTACTTGACAGTAAACAACATTCACGTGTTGGTAGAAAACGTCAAATAATGGTCATCGCTGACTAACTCCGCAATGCTGAAATTAAAATTCCCCAGGCAGTCCGTCGCAGAGACTTGACGACCTTCCTGGCGTAACGATGAGCGCTGTGATTTTAAGTTGGAGGTACCGGGTTCGATTCCTGGCAGGGGCAATTTGGGTATTTATGATTTCTGAACTTTCTCTGGTCTGGTCTGGTGGGAGGCTTTAGCCGCGGCTAGTTACCACCCTACCGACAAAAACGCGATTTAGTGTTCCGGTGCGATGTTGCGGAGAAATCGATTAGGGGTATGACTACCATACTGGCTAACAGGTTAGCCCGCTACCATCTTAGACTGCATCATCACTTACCACCAGGTGAGATTTCAGTCAAGGGCTAACTTGTAATAAAATAAGAAATAAAAAATTGCTCGCAGCGATCCATTACTTCTTAACACATATGCAATCGGAAAAGTACGACTGCTGAGTTTCTTGCCGGCTTCTTAACGGTAGAATATGCCTAACCGGTTCAGTGGTCACTATAAACAGACCGACTGAACGTTCCAAATGTCCTCATAAAGTAGACCTAAGTTTTGTTGGTTTGTAGGATACAAATCACCATAAATACTGGAACCAATATTTGACGTGTTTTTTTCTTCTACCTAACTTTTTTTAATGAAATACGTCTTACAAGCTAAAGTAACTTGGATCTTAAAATAATACTCAGGATATCTTGAAGTTTTTACACAAGTTCATATATACGAGTATATACTCGTAAAGTGACTGTTGCTTTATCCTTGTTTTACGTATAGGGCACAGTCTATAGGTACCTACATGCTACATGCGGGCAACTTCACTCTCAACACATGAAGAGATGTGATATGGACCCATAACTGTGGGAATTTGAAGCAGAAGATCGGCCGCGATGGAGACACTCCGTAAATAAAAAGTATCGGAGTTTGAAGTTAAAAGGCGCGCAGAGCAGGATGCTAGGCGTAATGAGATAAAGGCCAGACCATAGCCGGCCATATATTACAATATAATTGGTGGAGTACTGACGTGCTGTCAATGTGATGGCACATTTAAAACAAAGAGTGGTTATGCCAGTCACTTGAGAGCACATCAGGTACGCTCATAATAGCTAGAAGGAGTCGCTGTGGCCGGATACGGCCAAGAGGAAGATACATGCTACATGTGAATCAGACTTGCGGGGAAGGTGAGATAAGATGTAGTGTAAAAGTCTTATTTTAACGTCGTTTTAAAGATATATCTTTGACAAGCTTGTGTAAACAAAATCCAATATCCGGTAACGTAACCGACATGATGAAATTGCATGGAAATTACGTTTTCCTCGCTATATAAAATGTTGTTTCATTTTTATTTTAAAGAATTAAAAATATTAATTATTCAAATAATCTGCATCCTTTAATGATTCAGGAAGCGGGCACTGTTATAAGCATACACTGTGTTAGCTTCTTACTACCGAGTCGACTGGGCCTACCGCTGGCGTTGCGGGCAAGGGGGCGACCTAGGACTCCTCCATGACTCACTCTCACTCACTATTGAGGTGATGATAGTAATTTTATTCTTCAACTTAAAAACTAAAGCTACAAGTACGCATATTAATTAAAACATTTAAAATTTATAGGGGTATTTAAAAAAAAACAATGTTTTAATTGTGTGTTTTTTTTAAACATAACCAAAAAGATTTACTATTTTCTAATTTAGTACTCCTAAACCAGATTTTTTTTTTTTTTGGTTTGATAGCTTCACCTTGTGATGGAAAACCACCACGGCATGACCCTTTGGTTGGCTTTAGTAGATGTCTGGGGTACCTACCTGTTTTATACTACACAGGTGCCCCAACCGAAAGATCTTCTTGCAATAGACAATTCTTATATTCCACTTATTTTAGGCATTTCGTAAGAGCCGAAACATTAATTTTGTCTATGTCCCCAAACGTACATGCCACGTTATCCATCAGCTTTTCTCATTTGCTCTTTTTGCTTTTGCACGGTATCGTCTAATTTTCAGCGTTCTGCGCCGCTTCGTGCAGTCAACCATTCGAAAATAGAAGGACATTTGGAGTCGTTCATATTGCAGTATGTCCTAGATTACATTTGGCGTTGCTATTATATGCTTTGTGCCGTATTGTGACGACAGATCAGAATACAATTCAACATCGTTTCTCTTGGAATATGGAGTGCGGACAGCAGTATTCTCCGTGCTACCATTACCATATACTGCGACCACAAACCCGTCTGCCCAGTGTGGTGATTATGACTAAACCCTCCAGTTGGGAAAGGCCTTTAGCTCAGCTGTGGACTGTTATAGACTATTGATAATGCAGCCTTGTACATTGCGCAATGCTACGCGACCTCTGAGGGTCTTACATACGGGAGTTGTCCGTACAGTCCGTACCTTCAAGACCGTCGGAAAACTATTTCGTTTGGACAAGGAGAAGTTTAAAAACCTGACTGCTGACATTTTAGTAATGGAGACACGCAACTCGATGTACAACTCGACGCGCAACTTGACGCACAACTTAAGGCACAATTCAATCCACAACTTAATGCACAATTTAACGCGCAAAACACTGCATAACGCACACAGATCTGTATTTCCCTGTACGTCCCTAACTCTAACAGTTTTGTGGCGTATAGGCGAAAGTCAGTGATGACCCGCAGGTTAATTCATATAATGTGAATCCAGGGTAAAAGTGACATAAAATTAGTCCGTAGGTTCGACTTAGCGAATCACGACACGTAGTCCCAATTAATATGCTAATATGAGAAAGGCCCCGTTTATATCATACGATAAAAAAAATACAGGGCATATTTTTTAACCGAGGCTATTTCTTTTAAAAAAAACCAGGTCATTACACTTAAAACTTATATGAAAGATAACTTTAACTTTTTCGATCGAGAAAATGCCACTGAATCTTATAAAGCGCGTGACAGTCAGAAGTATGGTTCAGAATAACATTTTTTTTGGATGTTACTACATGAATTATTAACAGTTTAACAGGTATAATGGAGTCGTTAATTTCAGTGCAAGTATTCCTATTTCGCGACCCGGCACCTCGCGCGTAAGTTGATTAACGTTAAGTTTCAGTGATATGCCTGTAAAAAAATATCCAGACAACCATATCTATCATAGTTTATAATTTATAATCGGCATTATATTTTTTTTAATATGTTATCTATAATAAAAAATAGCATACAAGCTACTTAGCTTGATAACTAAATATCTAGGTACAATTAAACTGCACAACTGGAACTTTTCACTTTTTAAAGAAGCATATTTTCACGATAAATCTGCACCTTGTCCTTAAGCATGAGCGTATTCACCCTAGGGCCTAAAGGGATACGGCGGCTACAAATGAATGAATGTATGAATGAGTTGAATGAATATAGGTACTTTTTTCCTGTAAAAATGCACAATTCTTATAAGAAAGAACTAAAGCATGGTTCTGTTATAACCTCACCGCGCAAAAACGTTTTTGCATTTATAACATTAGCGGAAATAGGGAGAAAGTAAAATAATGATGATTTCAGCGGACGAAACTATCTGTAGGCTGTACTTGTAACATATAATAAATGGTGTTCTGGCATATTTTTTAGTTTATTCATTTGATGGCCGATTGGCGCAGTGGACAGCGCCCTGCTTTCCGAGTCCAAGGCTACGATTCCCACAACTGGAAAATGTATGTGTGATGAACATGAATGTTTTGCAGTATTTATGTATATTATTCATAAGAATATTCATCAGACCTCTTAGTACCCATAACACTGTGTGATTATGTGTGTATTGTCGTAATATATTTATATTTATTTTCCATTAATTTATGGGGCGGCCAAACTTACCGGCCCAGGGTATTGAATCATAAAATACGTTTAGCTGCGCGGTGCGTCAAGTAAATAATAAAGACATACAATTTCCCATAGGGCCAATTAGTTTGCTAAACCTTCCTTTACTCACCTATCGCGTGAACAATCCGGTAGGGTTTCCGGCAGGTACGGGTACCTACGATATTAATTAATTAAGTTTATACGACAGACGTGCTGTGGTGAAATAAATCTTTGCCATAATGGAAATGTTAATGTTTACTAATAAAGCTAAAAATATAAGATACACAGAGAATAATTTGCGCATTCGTGCACGCTATGTTTTTTTATTACAGATTCAAGATACCTAAAGGAAGATTAAACGATAAAAAAGCTTGGGTGTGAATTGCTCTAGCTTCATAGCTTAATTTAAATTTACTGGAAGATGGTGATAACAAAAAAATAAATTTACCCGGCTAAGTTTGTTGTGGGCTCTTCTTAGACCAGGGCGTTTGGAACCCTCGTAGCTTTAGATTTAAGTTGGCGAACGAAGTTATCACCATCCCGTTACAATTATGTAAACAAATATGTATGAACGCTTCATAAGTGCCTGTGATAGGCCTACATGAATAAAGAAATTTTGAATTTGAATTTGAATTAGGTAGATAATAAATAGTATAATTATAAATGAATTTATTGTCCATCAGCAGCATGTACCTACACGTAGGCTTATAAATGATACAGAACACAAATCTTACAAAATGCAATGCAATTGGTTTTATCAGTACTTACTTAAAAATAGAAATGTGTGTATTGCTGAGTTTTTGATAAATTAATGTAATTGTGCAATTTAAAATCTACTGTCCCTTATTGAGGTAAGCACCTGTATTCTATGCTTGTCTGTGTATGTATTTGCGTGACTCTGCTTACCCTAACTAAGAAGTTTTTAGTTTCCGTATAATTTGGCAGTAACCACTCTTTTACACAGACAGACAGACAGACACAGATTTGACATTTACACCGATAATCACACCCAAAGCTGTTTGTAGAAATAAACATGACAGTATTTCTTCCCACGACGAGCTATGTCACAAAAAGATCTAACAATCTAAAACATGGCTATTTTTTTTATTTAACTATTGATTGAAAACATTACACAAACACTGTGAGGTTGCATAGCTATATGTTTATGAATACAGGCAAAAGTATGCTAAGCCAGTTTGCAGATGCATTAGCAGTCAGCACAGCTGAAACGGTTTTATGGGGATTAACAGTTAAATGAACGCTTAAATTTCTGAACAATAAAAATAATAGCCATCAATATAATACACGAAATAGAGAATATATTTTTACAAACAAGCTACACGCCCGCGAGTTTGGATTTTTTTTTTCCACTACACCACCAGGTGAGGTTTCAGCCGTTGCCTGCGACCTCACCTGGTGGTAGATTATGACGCAGTCTACGTAACGGGCTAACCTGTTATGGATAGGACAGTTATATTACAGACATTTCACTTCAAAATTCAAAACACAAATGATCCCCTTACATTCGAGCTCAGCCTTTTTATATCTTGCCTTGAATGAGTAAGATTATTGACAGCTGTCAATAATCTTACCATTTCATTACATATCTTCAAAGTATATTGTTATTGTGTAAATAATATTTATAAATCATAGTATTAAGTTTATTAATTAAATATAACTTTTACAACGCCATTAAAATATATCTATAATATTTAAAAATAGAATACGTGTTTAAAACTATATCCTGTATGTATTGAAATTCAAGTAAATTGTATTTACTTGAATTTCAATACAGGATATAGGTTTATTATTTATAATTTAGGGAATAGTTAAGTTATTTATTTTACTAATTTACACAGTTACTAGCCACGGCCAAAGCCGCCTCCCAGTCCAGGCCAGAGAAAATTCTGAAATAATAAACTTCCAAATTGGCTTCTGTCTATTGGATCCGCGACCTGCACTTAGCAGTTCTCCTGATAGTTGTAGATCTTGCATTCTTAATTGTGCATATTTACGACCCTCTGGTCAGGTACTTTGACAATGAGAATTTTAAACTGCTATCCAGCAAAGCAACTCCCCATAGCGTCGCGCGTCGATGAGAATGGCATTGTTTTTTTCTTTTAACAGACAATAAATCTACGGATTCAACTCAATACAATACATAATACAGGGCGCAAAACATTTACAATAAAAAGCAATGGCCGTGCTACGCTACCCGGTATTTTATTCGATGTTTTCATCAATACAATTAAATAAAATTGTAGGAGGTGTTTGTGATTTTGTAATCACCACTATCAACTTATTCGCAAACCAACAAAGGGCATTGGTCTCCTGGCCAAAATCGGAATGGTGGACTTTAGAAAATATTTCCTCACGAGGTTTTCCTTCACCAGGAAAACAAGTGATATTTAACGGATGCCCAAGTAGGTATGAAAGTGTGGGAGAAGATATTTTTTATCTTCTCCCACACTTTCTTTTCTTTATTGTCTTTTTCACGAGAAGAAAAATGTCTCCTAGCCATGCTAGCCGTATGGGTCTTAAGAAAAGAGCACAGCAATCGAGAATTCAAATATGATTTTAATTAACTCGTTACAAGGTCCAATATTATCGTATCTTTACACTTATAATAAGTACAAAACCGTTCGTTCTTTTATTACAACGTGATAAAACCGAAAATATTAATTTAGGAAGAAAATAAATCGGAGGTTTTAATGATATACCTACTCAGAAACAGAAGAGATTCCAAATTCAAACCGCTAGAATCTAGATTAAATTTAGTTGCAGTTCTGAAAAAATAAAAGTTTTCTGTATCGCTAAGCCTGGGGGGTTTGCAGCTGTCAACTGAGGAGGTCTGCCCTCTATCTCCAACCACAGTTTGGGCCAAATTAATCACATCATATAACCTCTATAGTACAAAAATAATTATTTAAATCGGTTATCATTTGTCGGAGTTATGGTGTAAAATCGTCAAGCACTTTCATCCCCTCTCCCAAAGGAACCGAGCTTAATGTCGGGATAAAAAGTATTCTATATTACTTCTAACACTTCCAAGAATATGTGTACAAAGTTTCATGAGGATCGGTTAAGGTTTTGCGTGAAAGCGTAAAAAACTAACTTACATTGACATTTATAATATTAGTAGGTTTAGGGATAGGGATAGGGATTTTTAAGGCAATGTTTACATTTACCTTAGTAGTTAGTTAAGTAGGTAGGTACCTACTTTTACTATTTCTCTTTACAGAGGGCTGAATGAAATCTGAAGTTTACGTAGAGAATGCAGCCTGCATCAAGTGCTCTCAGGCCCGAAGAAAGCTTGCGTCAAGGTGAAAGTTAATATTTACAAAAGAACGGGTTGTGTTCCAGGCTAATTAATTACTTACATTTATTTTCTGTGGTAGGTATTTTGGTGCGCTAATTATTAGTACCTGTTAGCATCTGTATTCATCGTGGTCCATCATGTTCCAAGTAAATCTTTAATAAATACAGAAATGTGTGTTACTGCATCTAATATCATAATCTAAGGTAAAGTGAGAAGCGATTCATTTCAAATATTTCGCAGTTTTCCTTTAAACAAGCGCCATCTCAACAAAAGTGTGGAAACTACTTTGTGGCAATAGAATAATGTTGCTAGTTTTCGGTTAATATCACGTGCGCAGAAATTTTATAAACTAGTGTTAACTATTGGTTTTTAAACCTTATTAGTTTAAAGTTTAAATTATATTATAAATGAAATTATATTATAGAACACAGTTCTAATGAAAAATATATCTATAAATATAATTATCATATTAATTAAAATGAAACACCATAATATTTAAGCATTTAGTTTAATAGATACCTAATTAAAAAAATACTTCGTGTTTTATATTTTTTGGCTCAAAACTTTAAAGACTTTATGTGAGAATTGTAGAAAATTTCAAAATTATTAACAAATTCAATGTATATAACACAACTTAAATCATCAATGGTAGTTTATGGCAACTCCATAAAAGTGAGCCATCGCCCATCGTCCTGTGTCATGGCGGTTTGACTTGTTGAAGGTTTTTTTTTTTGCAATAACTTACCATTGTTAATGTGCTTTTTAGTAGTGTGACCTTTAATTTCAGTGTATAAAATCACATAATTCAAAATAGTTAATAATGCGCGAATACAAAATAGTCGTACTAGGAAGCGGAGGCGTGGGAAAATCCGCCCTGACAGTACAATTTGTACAAGGCATCTTTGTGGAGAAATACGACCCCACCATCGAAGACAGCTACCGGAAACAAGTGGAAGTGGACGGACAGCAATGCATGCTCGAGATCCTCGACACGGCGGGCACGGAGCAGTTTACGGCAATGCGGGACCTATACATGAAAAACGGCCAGGGCTTCGTACTGGTTTACTCGATCACCGCGCAGTCCACGTTCAACGACCTACAGGACCTCCGCGAGCAGATCCTGCGGGTGAAGGACAAGGACGACGTGCCCATGGTGCTGGTGGGCAACAAGTGTGACCTGGAGGCGGAGCGCGTTGTGGGCAAACAGCAAGGGGCAAACCTTGCCAACCACTTCAACTGCGTCTTCATGGAGACGTCTGCGAAGGCGAAGATAAGTGTCAACGAAGTGTTCTACGACCTAGTGCGACAAATCAACAAAAAATCTCCCAAGGAGGAGAAGATACGGAAGATCAAAAAGCCCATATGTCAACTGCTGTAAGGGACGCGGCGTTACCACCGCACCTAGGTATTAAATATTTAATAATTTGAAAGACTTCTCGTACCCGGATTTGGCTCTTGATGGTTCCAAAAGTTGACTAGGTTGGGTGAGCGTGGTTGGTTATTAAATACCTTGAGCATTTTGCAAACGTGCATTTGTTGAGTTAATGTGGTCCAGTGGTGAGTGGAGAACGCATCACAGATCTCACCTCATCAGCCCCCCTTGACCGGTGTATAAAGTAGTTTACTACCCTCGGTCTGTGTATTTATTAGTGTTTTATTTGAGGATGCGCTCGACTCTGTGTGTGTTTTTCCCTCAAGATTCCATTTTGTATAGTGTGAACGATGCTGTGTTCAGAAGTTTCAAACTTTGATGTCCTATCCAACTTGTGATTTCACTTTACATAGACGGCTATAAAAATATAAATAGTGTATAAATTTACCTGACTAGAGCTCCTCAATTTTTTACTTTGTTAGAATTAACCGGTTTTGCAAAGATAACACCTGTATAGTAATAGTATTATTAGAATTCACGCTTAGTTCAGACAATGAGTTAGGGTTGTAACACACTATAACAACTAAATACTCTGACTCTTAACACTGTCAGCTCCTCAAAGCAGTAAGAGCTGTATTCTATATCCAGGTATACATAGTAAGCAGACTGCAATGAAAGGCCAAAAATTATCAAAATGAGACTACAACCTAGAGGAGTCTTGTTTGTTATAATGTATTAACTGTGAGTCTAAATCACATATAAAATTGGCAACAAGATACAAAAATACAGACTGCTAGATGGGCAGGTAATCTAAAACACATTAGGCATTAGTAGTCTAATTTAGAAAAATATCCTTTATCACATCACTATATAAAGCAAACTTTTTAATGGTTCACTCATGAGTTGAATACGTGTTGAGTGGTTATAGTGTAGTGCCTTAATTATATTGAACAGGATAATAATTAAACGAGTTATTTGTTTAATTCTATGTAGGAAAGACGTGTCCCAATCTTTGTGGGGTCTGAAGCTTTAAAAGTTTTGCACAATTTTGCTTTAGTTAAAGTTTAGTTGGTTAATGATATAACAAAGGTGGTTATATTGATTAGTTTTGAAAAGATGAATATATTATAGTGTGTGTAAACAGATGAGAATGTTGATACATTGTTTGTGAGGGCAATGTATCAATATTTTGTAGTAAATTTGATATGGGTCTGATAGCGAATGTTCCTGCGAGTGATATTATATTGTGCTCATTTATTTGTTGTTCTTCTGTCTGAACTAAGCGGACTTGTTATGAATAGCATTTATTTCAATGATTTGAGTTATAAAACTTCAGAGAGGGCAGGATGTGAGTTATTGCTGGCTCTGCGCAGCCCAGGAGTACGTGCCAGCAGGCCTTAACCAGTGTATAATGTTTAATAATTAAGAATACATTAAATTTTTTCAGATATATTATTGTCTTGTTATATAATGCAAATGTATCGAAGGGAAAGTTGATGATGCAACACCATATGGGACTCTTATAACTTTTGAACAAATACTAGTGAGCCTTAGGTGAGTGCACCCCACCAACATAGTGTCCAGTGGGCGGCAGCCAGTCGACACAAATCAGACTACTCTTTGATGTGAAGTCTACTACTAAAAGTAAAAAAATTATCGTTATTGTAAATGGGATAAAGTTTTATGATTACTGGCTCATTGAATGTGAATTACCAGCCTGTGTTGCTATACTATAAAAAAAAAACTTTGTTGAAGTAATAATTATTATAAATAGGTGTTCAAATATTGTTACAGTTTAGATGTTTCTCCTCCATTTTTTCATTTCTGTTTTATAATATTATGTAAGATTAACTGCACAAGGATATTGGTAAATAACAATATGATCTGAGTTGAATTATATTTTTATATATATCATGCAAATTAAGAACTTGTATATTTTTTATCTTTTCAATCAATAATCGACATGTACAATTAATTTCTCTTTTTTTTTTGCAAATTTATCAATAAAACCAATTTTAAATATTGACACTTTGGTTGTGTATTCTTTGCTTGCTTGGTACAGTCAACAGCAGAAGTAAAATTTGCATGGAATTCAAATTTAGATAGTTACAAAGATTTAAAGAGTTAAATATGCCCCAAGTTACACCAAAATACTCTGGCTATATTTTGTGCTTATTGACAGATGGTATAGAAGTGACCTACTGCATTATTAGTTAAGTGGTGTGTCTATATATTGGTAACTAGACATGCACTTATGTCAATTATGTGAGTTAACTCATTTAAACGTAGATAAATTTCACCAATGTGATATTAAGGTGAGGGCTTATCTAACAATAATTAGAGTTTTTGATCAAATATAGTTGAATACCCCAAGTGGCATTATTTTACCTGTGAAGCTCTTAGTCGTTATAAACATAGTTTTTTTTTTTTTCATATTTTATTAATGTGATTACTAGTGCTTGACTAAATGCCTCACTGGAAATTGATGATGCAGTATAGCTTGGAACATGCTACGTTTATATTGTTTATGGCATCATATTATTTTGACAGCAAATATGTTTAAAAAAATAAATTTTTACTTTACTTTCCTGAATAGACAAAATGTTATGAGTTACGACCAAAACCTACAAGCTAAGTATTGGTAATTCTTTTTATACTTATGATTTTTCAAATGTTGAAATAATAATTGTGTATTGATAGTGAATTTAATCTCGAAATATGAGATATTGAAGTTTTTATATTTGAATAGGAATTAAAATATAACATTGAAAAATAAATATCTGTCTTCCATTTTATTAGATTTTTAATTGTAAATTCATTTTTACAATATTGGGAATATAGGAATCTCTAATTCTTTATTTCTTGAAATGATATAATAGCAACTTGACCAATGTTCTTTCAATGCTGAACATTGTATTTTTTTAGGTATTATTACTCTCTGGTCTAATCAAAGTTTAAAAATTAAATAGGACAATATTTGAGGTTTCATGCATTTATTCCTAAAAATATTTTTTTTGTTACTTGATCATAATTAAATCTATATTTTCATTACTTTCTAGTGTCAAGTATGTGTAAATAGTATTATAAAATAATAAAACATACTTAAATAAAAACAATATCTTTCAATTAATTTATTATTAGTGTTTATATAATATGTGTTAAAATAAATGACACATTTGTTTTTTTTTTCCTTTTTTAAACATAATTTACACTAAAAAGTAATTGAGATTTTTTACATCACAAGACAAGTAACAAAAAATGGTGTAAACCTACTCATGTTTACTTTACCGCAGTTAGGAGAATTGTGGTTTGATAAGTGAAAGGTCCAGGTTCGATTCGTGGCAATTTGGAAATGTATCACTTCTGATTTTTCTCTGGCCTGATTTGAGGCTTCGGTACCCGATTGAGTTATAGCTTTAATATATCTGCCAGGCCCGAACAGGTTAGCCCGGCTCCATCTTAGACTGCATCATAACTTCCCACCAGGTGAAATTGCAGTCAAGAGAAAACTTGTAGATGAATAAAATTTAAAAAAAAAAAAAAAAACCGAATTTTTCTACTTTAAATTTAAGCTAGGAGGGTGCGCAGTACGCGCCCTGGGGTCCGAAAATCTTATTGCTGCCCGATCTATACAAAATGTACCTAAACATCAATATCCAATGGAAGGGTTTGCCCACGCTGGGCAGGTTCGGTGATCACAGCACATGGGAAGAGGATGGGTAGAGAGATCTGTATTCCGTTCGCCGTCACCAATCGAAATACATTTCGGAGAGTGCTCAGGAGCTATTGGATTTGGTCAAACCATCTCCTTTCTACCATCGTACTGCGAGGTACCGAAAGAATCTTCACCGTTACGTTGTTGAAATACCATCAACACGTACGAAGCGTTTTGCTTCTTCCTTTCTGATCCGCACCAAAAAGGCCTGGAATGCCCTCCCATCTTCCGTCTTCCCCGATACCTATACTCTGGGTACCTTCAAATCAAGAGTGAATAGAAAGAAAGAAAAATCGTATTTATTGTCACACATTTGTGTAAAATGTTACATTTGTGAAATAAAATAATTGTTAAAGTATAAAAATTAAAAAATAAATGTGTGACAAAGGAGCTGGCTCAGTATAGCTGCAAACTAAAACGCGCAGCACTGGTTTTCAGCCAGCCCCATTATCTTCGTCATAGGCATCTTCTAGGCAAGCGCGCTTCATCTTAGGCTGCATCATCACTTACCATCAGGTGTGATTGCAGTCAAGCACTTGTCTATATATTTAAAAAAAAACCTACATAAGAAAGTAAATAATGGCAGTGCTGCCAACATCTTGGCACTATGCCTCGCTGCGGTCGTTTTTAAAGAAGTTTTAAACTTTAGTACATGTTCCACAATTAAATACCTAACTTAAAAAAAAATTAAGTTTTAATAATTTATTTACAATTGCAATATTTGACTTAAGGCCCTTGGCTTATCTTATTTTGACGAGACTTTCCCACTGAATCTGAGTCCTTAATATTAGGAATTGTTTTACAGTATTAAACTCTGTATCATCAAAGTAAAATATACCTTATGTTAATTGTTTTAGAGTCGCAAATGATGTAGTTCCGATTTTTATTTTACAAAGTTCTTCTATATCCCTAGCTGAAGAATTGTAGACAAATTTGACCTTCAAATCAACGTAAATAAGATCCATTTTGCTACGATGTTCAAATACGTTACTAATCGAAAACGACTCGTTGATTGCGAGCGAGTTTTGTACAAGGCAAGGCTACTGTAGTCTACAGCGAGCGGTACAAAGTATAAACGTTCAAAGTACATTGCAGTGAGTCACGAAGGACGCATGCACGAAGCCCTGCCGACTAGCTACATACAATTGACTCGGGAATTTTAATGGAATTTAATTAAATGAAACAACCGTTTTTAGGGTTCCGTCGTCAAAGGGTAAGATGTAGGCACAGAATTAAGAACATACAGAAACCGCGTACACGACTTATATTGAAGCATCAAAAACCACTCCACTTCAGTAGTATAGTGGAGTAGCAATAAACAGTTAATAATTTACCTGTATCTTCTAAACTTTAGTTTAGGTGTTTTAGATGTCAACTCTCCGCGCTCGCGGACGTTTTTAAATAATATTGAAATAATATGTGTGCACCTACCTTAAAATAAACGTGGGTAAACTTCTCCTATTGCCTGTTGTAGTGCTTTGGCAGTTGGACACGTAAATGTTATACCTTGTCAGGGGATATAATTTTTATCTCTACCTATGCTAGCCGTGCTACGGTATTTAAAAATTATATTTATAATTATTTTACATGACCCATAATTAAATGAAAATAATCGTTTATTCAACCGAAAACAACAAAATTTATAGATTGGTCCCCCCTACTTACCACAATTTTTAAGGACCCATAAACGAAGGTTTTTGCTTTGATTCCCTTAGGGCATGCCCCCACGACTTATGTGATAGGTCTAACTTAATTGGCTGAACTATGCGATGGCTGCTTTTGATGTTATGGATCAGTAGACTACAGCGCTGATTATCATCACAATTAAAAAAAAAGAATCTAAATTAAAAATTCATTTATTTCAAGTACTTAGGCACTATCAACACGTACGAAGCGTTTTGCTTCTTCCTTTCTGATCCGCACCGCAAAGGCCTGGAATGCCCTCCCATCTTCCGTCTTCCCTAATACCTATAATCTGGGTACCTTCAAATCAAGAGTGAATAGGCATCTTCTAGGCAAGCGCGCTTCATCTTAGGCTGCATCATCATTTAACATCAGGTGTGATTGCAGTCAAGCACTTGTCTATATACTTAAAAAAAAAAAAAAAAAAAGCACTTTTTAAACGCCAAGTATAGCTGTTTGTAGTGACTACCACCTCAGTGGGAAACTGCAGTTTTAGAAGTCGTTACAAACCGAGTCGAGAAGGGTAGGAATAAATGAAACAAAAATTTACTACTACTATTTTATTGATATTATAGTGTGAAAAAGTTTCATAAAACGTGTCTCTCATAGGTACAATTTATAACTAAAACTACGTAAAAACATACAATATGGATTGAGGTGTACGAAAACTAAACTAAGTGCATCTGGTTTTCCCTGTTCCGTCTTACTTATGGATGTTAAGAAAATTACAACCAGATGGTACCTAAGTACCTATATGTAAATTAAAAAAAAATAATATTATTTTTAAAGTCCATAGGGCTTAACGATTCAGACGTTAACCATAACAAAAATTTTAGATGTCTCATTCATTCATTTTTAAGACCGAAAATTAGGGCTGCTAACTTAGGCAAAAAATTTCCAATAAAAATTAAGTAAGTTTTGTTTGTATAGGCATACCTGAATATCACTTTTACTCGACTGGTTCGATTTTACTATTTTCTTAATATTTTTCTCAGTCGAATAAGGTTTTTAGGGAAAGAAAACTATGGTATTACAAAATAAAATAAATCTGCGAATGCATTAAGTAAATATTCATTTATTTCAGACCACATTGAGTCCATAGAAGACTGATAGTGTTTATAATTTTAGTAGGTACAATTTTTTCTTTAAATATCTATGTTAGGTTTGTTAGAAAAAAACTAAAATTTCCATCATCCAGATAGAATAACACGAGGTCATGGCCTCACATTTTTCTACCTATGGAGCCCTGTGTTTGACTATTGGGCAGCCAGACATCTCTCTAATAGCATATAGAATCCTGTTGATGCTACTATGAAAGTGGTGTAGGGGTGAAGTCGATTTAATTGATAAACAACACCATCGAACAATTTGGACAAGACAGTATCTGGGTCAACTTAATTAAATAAAAATAAACTTGTACCGAATACATGCTTTTGGAAGAGAAAGTTGAAAAGTAAGTATCTACCAATATATCCATTAATTCATTCACATAAGTCATATCTCCGACCACAACGATAAATAGGGGATCAAAATAGTATGTATAAAGTATCGCTTAAATAAGCGATTTAAACAGAGTGAATGAATGACATACTATTTTTACATTTACGATTTAACATTCCGTTTCGCCTAAGTTTTATAATGTCAAGTCATAGCCCTCAATAAGTAAAAAAACGTGTGTGTACATGCGTTAGAAGTTATACTTCTTTGGCGTAAATGGGGAATTTTTTTGTCAACAATTTTATCTTTCGCCTTATTCTAAGTTAAAAAAAAAAACGACACTAACAATAGAAAAAAGGTATTGTTTGAATTATTGAAGGTCAACTGTCAAACCTTTTTTAGAAAAACCAAAATGTTGACTAATTAAAGCTAACTTGTGTAAAATGGTGTCGGTTTTTTTATGACGGTGTGCGCGCGCATCGTAAAAATTTACTCTCACCATTTTTCCCTAACGCGCCAAAAGAAGTATAACTTCAAAATGAATGATTTCCTTAGATACTTACTACTTAAGTACCTAACTCATTTTATTAGGTAATTAACACTACAGAAAGAAAATAGACGGATGCTCTAAAGTTAATTTTAACTAATTGTACCTAGTTTAGTTATAGTACGCCTCAGCGATACTATAAAAACGCCGGCCGCTAAGATTATAGATAATGGTAGTGTGATCGATATTCCAAGAATTGACAGTCCAATGGAATTGCGCTTATTGACAGGCGACTAAGTATGACATGTAAACTAAGGAATCATATTAGGGTTGCCATCTTTACGCTACCAATTAAAAATAAACCTCTTTTTCCCGAGCCTTACGGCAATATCTGAGACCAGCTCTCTAAGTCTTTCTGCGCCAAAAAACTTTCGATTTGGCATAATAAATATTGGCAATTTTAATATCAAAATTTTTTAAAACTATTGTAACGAATAAGGAGTTTATTTAAGTGTGTACGTGTTTTCGTCGTTAAATTAAAAAAATAACATATTTCCTCAATAGGTAACTAGGCTATCTAAAGTGAAAAAAATACTAGTTCCTGAGATTAATGCACTCACATATATACATACAAGTTCATCATAATTTTAATATTATTATGGGTTACAAAATAATTTGAATAGGAAATCAAAACATAATAAATAAAAAAGCAGATGCACTTATTGTTAACGGTCGCTTATTTTAAGTACGCCCCAATCAGACGGCGCGGCGTAGTTACGATAAAAGATAATGGCAGTGTGACTCGGCGGGCGTATGTCGATATTCTAGTAACACAAGAATTGACACAGTCCAATGGGATCGCACTTCTGGACATGCGACTCTGACATATAAACCAAGTGATCTAATTAGGGCTGCCAACTTTACTTTTTCACTAAAAACTAAAAACATTTTTTTTATTTACCTACACATCAAAATATCTAGGTATAAACTGTTTTAGATATATTCTATTCTAGATATATTTCTGTTTTCTATATATGTATACTAATTAAGCTTTGTTTCTGGAATAAATAAATTAGTAGGTAAGTACCAGTGGCGTGCACTGGGTTCACCACCAGTACACCAGGGTACGCATGTATGCATACAGCAGGAAAATTGCATAAAACTGCAAAAATTCTCCTCCTATACGAGTTATATATAAATTTTAGGGTAGGCAGTGCTTTTGTGCATGTATGAAGTGCAGTGTGCAAACACGATTGCAACGTCCCCTTGCCTGTTTAGCCTCAGAATATTTAATTCTTAAAATTAAATTCTTTCACACACAAAAACAAAATACAAAGAAAAACGCATAAAAAAATAAAAAAAACTACTTTAGGTATGCAAAGGCTATATCGCTAAAGCGATCTCTTCCGAACCTTAGACGAAAATACTTTTTATATGGATTTTTTGGAATTTATCTGAGAACCTCACACCATCGCCACCGCATACTAAATTACAACATACTGTGTGCAAAATAAACTCCTCTCTCATGTGATAGTATATATATCTATAATTTGCTACTAATTTTCGACAACTCGACAAATCTGTAGAACTGCAGTCTATTTTATATGTACACACGATTATCGAATATCGGAGCATCCTTAGTCTTAACAACTCATTGGAAATTAAAAAGTCATCGCAATACTATAGTGGAAAATCGATAATTTCGATTTTAAACCAAATCAAAGCATTGGCTAACTTAACAGGTCAGCCACGTGATAATGAATTCACTGGTTTGGAAAACTGCTCTAATAGAAAAGAAGAAGAACTAACAAGGAACTCCAGCGGTCGCTCTTTTGCAAAATCATAGTTAAATATTATATGCCTGTTTTTTTTTTAAATTACTTATATACGCTTGACCGTAACAATAGGGAGGTCCGAGTAGTCAATTTTTGTGAACACTTCGCTAGCGCGATGCAGGATTTTTGTAGCGCCATCTAGTTTGATAATGTGGAGACCACTACATATTTTTATAAATGTTGGTATCACAACTGGAAAATGTTTGTGTGATGAACATGATTGTTTTTAGTGTCTGGGTGTTTATCTGTATGTTATAAGTATTTATGTGTATTATATTCATAAAAATATTCAACAGCAATCTTAGTACCCATAACACAAGCTACTTTGGAGCTAGATGGCGACGTCGTAGTATATTTATTTATTTATTACGTAATAGTATCAGCCCACCAAGTTGAAAAGAACTCAGTGTAAAATTTAGCTTTCCGAATGCATAATATGGATTTAGCCGGTTATTTGATGGCAACTTTCAACAGTGGCCTTTCAAATAGGTCTCTAAAATTAATGTCAACTGAGATACAGAATCAGCCTGCCCCATACAGGTGGCCCATTTGTTTGGTACATCAATTATTATTTTAGGACCTTAATCAAAAGTTCATACTGGCAGTTCGTTAGGATTTTACAAATATTTACACCAGGGATCAGTAGGTATAAAACATTCATACATTTTACATTCATACGCTTGTAATAAAAGAAGTAGGTAAGCACCTACAGTTGGCAGCCCTTGTTCTAATTATAATATTACAAACCAAGTGTAGAATAACGTTAATAAAACGCATCTATAGTCGCATCCCATAACGTGATGCCAAGGTCTCGTGGAAAGATCGAGTTCACTATGGGAGCGTCACTTCAAAACCAGTTTAACTTTTACCATAACATTGATATAAAAATACCATAGATCACGGTTTTTTTACTAACGGAACTCAAGCTATAACATTTTTCACTTTTTGTGTTCCGATTAATAAATACATACTTAATTAATTCACTCTCTGGATATGCAGTATTTTACAAAATTAATCATTGTTTGTAACTTTAAATACGTATCGTTTGTTAAAATAAGGCTTAATATGCCGTCACTTTTATTGTTTTTTCGGCCGATAAAAACATATTGGAGAAACGTTGGATTCTCATTAGCTAATTAAAGAAAATAGATTTAGGGTACCCAGTTTGTGGGTAAGAACTTATTTTAACGGTCACTTTAAGACGGATTACAGCATAACTACTAGGTAAATCCCTACTAATCCCTACTAGTATTATAAATGTCAATGTAAGTTTGTTTGTTACGCTTTCACGCAAAAACTGCTTAACCGATCATTAAACTTTGTACACATATTCTTGGAAGTGTTAGAAGTAATATAGGATACTTTTTATCCCGACATCTCGGTTCCTTTGGGAGAGGGGACAAATTAAAACCGATTTAAATAATTATTTTCGTACTATAGAGGTTATAATATGTGTTTAATTTTGTCCAAACTGTGTAGATCTGATGAATGTGGTTGGAGATAGAGGACAGAACTCCTCAGCGGACAGCAGCAAACCCCTCATTTGAGGCTTAGCGATACTGAACACTCTTATTTTTTTTAGAACTACAACTAAATTGAATGCCACATCAAAAAACAAAATCTAACGCAGACGAAGTCGCGGGCAACAGCTAGTTACATAATATAAGTAGATAGTATTTTTTATTTCAGACCCTCGATATTTGATCTAGGATTTTGTATATCAGCGTTTTATAATAATAATCACTATAATTTAAATTAGAAAATAGACGTGGGAGTTTAAACATCTACTTACATACAATTGCAAGTCTAGAATACATTGAAAGTGAAATGTATATTTTTTACCTACTTACAAACATTCAAGATTCGAATACAAATAAAAAAAAACAATTTTGTAGAACAGGTTAAAGAAATGTTCTCAGATAAAAATAAGTTCTTACAAATAATACTTACCAACTGCGGAAGTGTGTTTGTTTGTCTTTCCTTCACGCCCTAGCTAAGCCACCAATCAACTTGGCTTGTGGCATAGAGTTAGTTGAAAGGACGGAGAGTGACATAGGCTAGTTTTATCCCAGGAAAACAAACCGTTTCAGCGGGATTTGTAAAAAACTGTAATAAACCCGGATGAAGGACGCGGACAACAGCTAGTGTAGCAATATATTGTAATAATTATACATATAAAGCTTTTATCATTATCATCATCATCATCATCATATCAACCCTTTACCGGCCCACTACAGGGCACGACTCTCCCCCCACACTGAGGAGGGATCAAGGTCGTAGGCACACGCCTTTGAGAACGTTATGTAGAACTCCCAGGCATGCAGGTTTCCTCACAATGTTTTCCTTCGCCGTTAAATCAAGTGATATTTTCATTCCTTAAAACGCACATAACTTAAAAAAGTTAGAGTTGTTGGGATTCGAACTCGGGCCCGCAAAAGTTAAGTCGAGGGCTTACCCACCGGGCTATAAGCACTTCCTATAAAGCTTTCACTGACCTATAAAGTTAAACAAGTATGTATATATAAACTTGTTGTCCATATATTTAACTTTTAAAACGAGTTCGCAACCGGACGACTTCATAAACAATTACGTTTATACAATTAAGGGCCCCATAAGAAGACTCATTCACTTTAGCGCCGAGGAGAAAGCTGTGCTCCTAATGTCTCAGTAGTTATCAATACAGAAATCAGGTAATCCGTCGAAGAACTAGAGTTACAGACATAGCTCTAAAAGTCAAAAATAGCGAGTCAGATTTTTACTTAGTACGATAGGATTAGGTACACACATCGCCACCTAGCCCCAAAGTCTGCGTAGCTTGTGTTGGGTACTTAGATGACTGATGAATATTTTAATGAATAATTTACATAAATACTTATAATATACATAAAAACACCCAGACACTGAAAAACATTCATATTCATCACACAAACATTTTCCAGTTGTGGGAATCGAAACCACGGCCTTGATTCAGAAACTAAGGTCGCTGCCCACTGCGCATATCGGCCGTCAAACTTGTGGGACAAGTGTCGCTCTGTTAATAGGAAATGGGCTTCAAAATGTGGGCATATACTTGGCCGTCCGTCATCTATATATTACTATAAAAGAAGTTACTTTACAGCCAATATAGATGCAACGCAAAGTACATATAGAAAGTGCAATATTGATAAGAATGAAATTATGATTACTTACATTATTACTTATTATATTGAAGGAGAGCCGATGATAGTTGGATGACCAAAAAAACAACTTTCGCTGATAAGGGCCGTTGGTAACACGCCCACGTACAGTGATAAGCGATAACAGAAATAGTCGTGACTAAAAATACTCGTGGGCATCTATTTATGCTTTCATTCTTATTGCTACATGATCGATGTTTTGGCGATATCTCTATCGCTGTGGTCTTATAAGCGGAGGTCTTGGGTTCGATACCCTGTGGGCAATTTGAGATTTAATAGTTTCTTAATTGACTGGTTATTTACTATCCTACCGAAAATGACGTGAAGCGGTTTAGCATTCCAGTACGATGCTGTGATCAAATCGGAAATAAGGAGATTCGTAGGAAACCAGAATTGTTGTGTTACGCCGTCAATCCCAGAACGCTTCATTGCAACAGCGTTGTGGTAGGAGAGAATTTAAGAGTATATCTTAAACTCTCTCCTACGAGAGAGAAGGTTTATACCCAGCTGTGAGCTATTAACAGGCTGTGGAGTTAATAAGAAAGATAAACCTAGCATTCTATATTTAATTTTTATCATCTTAAAAAATTGTAACTTTCTAACTTTCTGAGTCAAGGCTGTGGGTTCGATTCCCACAACTGGAAAATGTTTGTGTGAAGAACATGACTGTATTTCAGTGTTTTAGTGTTTATTTGTATATTATAAGTATTTATGTATATTATTCATAAAAATATTGATCAGTTATTTCAGTACCCATAACACAAGCTACGCTTGCTTTGGGGCTAGGCGATGTGTGTATTGTCGTAGTATATTTATTTATTTTAAGGTGTCCCGTACCGCCCTGTGTCCATAAACCTAAGGCGTATTCTGCAGGCTACTTGGGGGAAACCTGAGCTAGGCGGTAGTAAGTACTACTACTACCGTTTTTAGGAAGCATTTGAAATGTGTTCAATTTACAACAAAGCACTGAACCATGGGCGTACCCAGGGGGGGCAGCTGCAACGCAAATTAGTTAGTTTGACACACAAATAAACTAACAGATAGGTAAAACACAAGTATACTCTTTTTCGAAGGTTTTAAATTGAAATCTTAATTTTTTTTGGTGTACCAAAAAGTCATTTCAAACATTGAATTATTAAAAATGTGAATATTTATATATTATTAAAAATGTGAATATTTATATAATATTAGCGATTATTTAATATACCTAAAACTGATCAAGGAAACATTTATACACCTATTCAAAAGTGTTTAGCTAAGAAATGTTTAAATCTACAATGTTTTTGAGGTATGAGAATAGTTTTTTTAAAAAAAAGATCAAGTGTATAGTATATTTTGGCGATTATTTAATATAAGGAAACCTAGTAGTATGGGAATCCGAGTAGCCAGGTTACGCGAGTCTGCTAAATTCACCGAAGTAGTAGCACGTAAATAACCGTTTACTGGCACGGTCATTAACAGCTAAAAACCTGATAATTAGTAACAATTATCCTCATTCTATACACGGTATATGACGCAGTATTGCCCGTAGCTAAATGCTTACATAACTAGGCCACTCTGGTCTAGTGATTAGCTACAGATCACAAGCACCTGGGTTCTATTCACGGTTTAGGCGAAAAAGTTTTAGATATTGCGGCTTCTTGTTAAGGCAAGACGAGTTAGTTGTAAGACGCAAGGGGGTGACGCACAAAACCCTCAAATTTGGGGGTTGAGAGCGACTTTTTTTTTTAATTAAATAAATATACTACGACAATATACACACCGCCATCTAGCCCCAAAGTAAGCATAGCTTGTATTAACATGACTGACGAATATTTTTATAAATAATACATATAAATACGTATAATACATATATAAACACCCAGACACTAAAAAGCATTCATGTTCATCACACAAACATATTCCACTTGTGGGAATCGAACCCAGGGCCCTGGACTCAAAAGGCAGGGTCGCTGCTTACTGCGCCAATCGGCCGTCAACGTTTTAGTACCAGCTCGGAGTTTTTAAATTGTTGGTGACAGCCTGTATATCGGAGAGCATGCTAACCCGTCGGTACCGATCATCAATAATAGGTGATGAAAAGTTGCTAAAGCTTACCAACTCGCATTGAAGCAGCATGGTGGGCTTTAACGAAGTGTGCAGTAAGAAGCCCTGTCTTGGGCTTTAAAGACTATCAGTATTAAGAGGTAGTGACAGGTAAGGTTGATGAAGTACTAATGATAACATATTGCGAGGTGGACTTCATCATCAACACCATCAGCCTATCAAAGAAGCACCAATGAGAACAGCCTGCTGGCTGCTACCTTATAAAATAAAAAAAACAAAAATGTTCTGTTCAATGAATATAACTTACCCACGCATGGAATGAAATATTGTTTTTCCGTCACATAGACAAATATAAATTAACATTTAAAAGTTTAAACTGCTCCAAATATTACAAAAAAGATAACATTCGATTTATCGTATTTTTTTTAAATAACAAATAAATTTTGTTTCGTAGGCACACAATTTTAATGTCATTAAAATCGGTTTTTTCGTTCTTTAGAAAGCTACTTTACCTAGAAGTACTAATTATGAAAGGAACATTAGCACGGCTAGCATGGGCAGAAAACAATAATATCCCCGGGGAAAAGATATAAATGTATCTTCTCCCATAGCTTTATCAACACTCAGAGCATTGGCACACAAGTGGAAATAATATCCAAAAAAAGTATGTGTAATACTAAACGGGGGTATCCTTCTCTTATTCCATATTCCCGTACTTTAGCAGGTGGAAACTTTAATTATACCTCTTGTCAGGGGATATAATTTTTGTTTCCTGCCCGTGCTCTGCAGGGGACACTCGGCGCGCGCTACTATTTGTAACTAATTGTACATATTTCGAAACTGTCGTGAGTGCATGTTGAGAGTAAAGCGGTAATAGCCCAGTGGTTCGAACTTCGGTTTCACCATTGGGTGGCCGAGTTCGAATCCGCAGCAGACACCTCTAACTTTTTTATGTGCGTTTTATAATTGAAATATCACCTGCTTCAACGGTGAAGGAAAACATAGTGAGGAAACCTGCATGCCTGAGAGTTCTCCATAAAGGCGTTCCCAACAGACACCAGACACCTCTAACTTTTTGATATGCGTTTTAAGCAATTAAAATATCACTTGCTTCAACGGTGAAAGGAAAACATCGTGAGGAAACCTGCATGCCTGAGAGTTCTCCACAATGTTCTGAAAGGCGTGTGGAGCCAGCGTGGTGTACTACGGTCTAAACCCTTCCCATTGTGAGAGGAGATTTATGCCCTGTAGGGAGTCGGTCATAGGTTGATATGATATCAATGCCTGTGTGAGATTTTCTTCCTCCGTTTACTTATACGATCCCGTATAAGTCAACTAAGATTTAAATGAAATCGAACAAACTGCATTTAGTGGAATAAGCCGTGCTTACGATGTAGATACGCTAATACTAACGAGGTTGCGCCGGAACGCTTCGTGCTCTTCAGTGACGTAAAACAAGGAAACTCATATCGACATATTAAATAAACTATTTTAACTCAGTTCTCAATATATACAATTAAATATAATAGCAGCAGTCAAAATTAACTAGGCGGAAAACACTTGTACAAACTACGTTTTTACGTGCTGTCAATTCTTTCGGTACCTATTGATATTAATAACCCTCGTAGCTTTAGGTTTAAGTTGGCCAACGAAGTTATCACCATCCCCTTACAATTATGTAAACATATAAGACTGTATGAACGCTTCATAAGTGCCTGTGAAAGGCCTACATGAATAAAGAAATTT
The DNA here is from genome assembly GCF_905163445.1 of Pararge aegeria. Lineage (NCBI taxonomy): Eukaryota > Metazoa > Arthropoda > Insecta > Lepidoptera > Nymphalidae > Pararge > Pararge aegeria. The sequence continues at coordinate 2,913,836 of NC_053189.1, forward strand.
TGAATTTGAATTTACGTGGGAAAATTTTATAAATTTAAAATGCATGGAAAAATTATCGAAACCGACAGGATTTGAACCTGCGACTTTCTGGCAACCGCGGCCTGAGCGCTTTAACCAATTAAGCTTAGGCTCTCCTACCGACGCTATAAGATGTTATAAGGCATATACTAATTTCGGCATCGACGGTAGGAGATTAACGTGTCCACCTGTCAAAGCACCGGAAGAAGTTTACCCCCGTTTATTTTTACTCATATTGGAGTTACTGGGGAAAATGGAAGCTGGAAGGGCATGGCAGATCCTTGATTCTACATAAAAATAAAGTCATTATTTTTCTTGCTTTATCCGATATTAAAGCGTTTATAGAGTTAAGATAATGGGCTCTCAATTCGCGAGTGAATTCTTATTTTTCACGGACACTAGACAGCACATCTAGTATACCTATTATATTGATCGAAGAATCTAGGTCAATCATAACCCGGCTTCGATACATTAATAGGCTTAAGTCAGAGACGAAGTCTTAGTCAAAGGCCGACTCGCTAAAATTGAGTTTCTACCTTTGCAAAATGTTCACCGACGGATGTCAGACGGCCGACTGGCGCAGTGGGCAGCGACCCTGCTTACTGAGTCCAAGGCCGTGGGTTCGATTCCCACAAATGGAAAATGTTTGTGTGAAGAACATGAATGTTTTTCAGTGTCTGGGTGTTTATATGTATATTATAAGTTTTAGTCAACGAATTAGTTTGGCCATCCAAAGGGGCAATGCTGCCAGCATCTTAGGAACTGTGCCACGCTGCGGTGGTTTCGAGAACGTTTTAGATTTTATTTAGTTTTAAATAGTTTGTTTTAGTTTACATTTATAAAACGATTATAAGTATTTATTTATATTATTCATAAAAAAATAAATATTCATCAGATATCTTAGTAGGTACCCATAACAAAAGCTAGGCTTACTTTGGGACTAGATGGCGGTGTGTGTATTGTCGTAGTATATCTATTTATTTATTTATATATATATAATATATATATATATATAATATTTATACTATTATATTTATAATAATAAAAAAAAAAACCTAGGATTGCCAAATCTAATAACAGCTGGCCGACGCTTCGGATTTCCCTTAAACAATGTCATCATCGTCATCAGCCATTGTGCGTCCACTGATGAATATAGGCCTCTTAAATCAGCGCCAACTTTTCCTATTTTCGGCTTTCCTCATCCAGTCGATGCCTGCCACCTGCAATCACTAAATAACGTGCTTTAAGGAAATGTTTTGATTGCATCCTTATACATTTGGCAGTTTACTTTACTATTTACCTATTGACGGCCGATTGGCGCAGTGAACAGCGACCCTGCTTTCTGTATCCAAGGCCGTGGGTTCGATTCCCACAACTGGAAAATGTTTGTGTGAAGAGCATGAATATTTTTCAGTGTATGGGTGTTTATATGTATATTATAAGTATTTATGTATATTATTCATAAAAATATTCATCAGTTATCTTAGTACCCATAACACAAGCTACGCTAACTTTGGTACTAGATGGCGGTGTGTGGATTGTCGTAGTATATTTATTTATTTATTTATTGAAAATTTTTGAATTTTTGTACAAACAAAATACCATAACTTTAGGTATATAACTTCTAATCATCATTACAAACCCATTACAAGGCACGGGTATCCTCTCAGAATGAGAAGGGCTTAGGCTGTATTCCACCACGATGGTTCAGTGCGGATTGGTGGACTTCATACGTCTTAAAGAACGTCATGGAGAACTCTCAGTCATGCAGGTTTCCTCACGATGTTTTCCTTCACCATTAATGCAAATTTTTTGACGACCTCCCTGGCGCAACGGTGAGCGCTATGAATATAAGTAGGAGGTCGCAGGTTCGATTCCGGGTAGGGGCAATTTGGGAATTTATAATTTCTGAATTTTCTCTGGTCTGGTCTGGTGGTGGGAGGCTTTGGCCGCGGTTAGTTACCACCCTTACGCGGTTACTTATCGACAAAGACGTGCCGCTAAGCAATTTAGTGTTCTGGTGCGATGTCGCGTAGAAACGATTATGGGTATGAGTTATGACTACCATACACCCTGACAGGTTAGCCCGCTAGCATCCTAGACTGCATCATCACCTACCAACCTAACTTAAAATCAAATAAGTACTCTGAAACGTTTGAGTTGCGGGCCGGGGATCAAAACGGAAACCAAAGCCCTGACCCCTTGGCTTGGATTTTTGGACACCTCTACTGTCATAATGTCGTGGACTTTAAGACACTTTTAAAGTCAGTCGCTGTCAGTTCGAGGCAATATGTTGGCTCGCAGATTTGCACGATGTACTACGCAGGTAAAGATAACCCTGTTTAGAGCCTACTGTCAATCTTTCTACACGTGCAGTCTGTGGACGAACTACACGCAGCGAGCCTACAGCGCCCTGCGTATTCAATATAACAATGTGTGGAGGGCGGTGCTGAGGAAGCCTCGACACTGCAGTGCGTCAGCAATGTTTGCGGACGTTCGTGTGGACGATTTCTTCGCGATCATGCGTAGGCGTGCGGCGTCTATGTTGTGCAGGCTTGTGAGCAGTACCAACACCCTCCTTAACACATGGGCCAATAAGCTGGATAGCCCCCTCTGGAGGTGCTGGAATGGTGCACACACGGGCTATAGGAGGGCCACACCCAGAGCCTGGTTTGTTGGGCCGGTATAGTTTAGGAATTAAGTTGTCTAACATAGGATAGTGGTTTTGTATTGTTACTAACATTATATTTATTTATTTTAATATTTGTTTCGTGTTTAATTATTAGTATTTTATTAATTATAATTATTTTTATTATTATTATTGTTAATTTAATTTATGCTTCATTTTATATTATTTTTAAAAACTGTTAAGTGCACACTATATGGGCTATGCCTAAAATAAAATTTTATTATTATTAAAAGACACGCGTAGAGTCTACGATTCGCTTCCCACATTCAATTTGCATTATCAGTTTTATTGGATGTTGTTTTCGTCGAAGGCCGCATACATAAGTAGAGAAACGTTCCTGCGTTTCAAAAAACTCCTGATCTATACACATAACCGGTAACATTTGTTCCATAATCTATACTAATATTATTAAGAGGAAAGATTTTTGTTTGTACCCAAAAGGCTCCGAAAGTACTGGACCGATTTTAACGATTTCTCGCCAAAAGACAGCTACACTTTTACGCAGAAACATAGGCTTTAAATTATTTTCAAAAAAATTGGAAATCCTTAAGAAAATATCTATACTTGACCATCGCTATCAAAGAGTCGAAGTATCGGAGTCATAAGTTAAGTTTATGATGAAGATACAAAGTTTAATATTAAGCCCGTCAACCTGCTTAAGAGTAGGATGGTCTAAACTCCGAATCCCTCTCCGATGAGAGACTAGACCTGTGTCTAGTAGTGGCACGTTCTGATGATCAAAATCTTAGTAGAAAAGAATAAATTTATCATCATCATCATAATCAGACAGGCGATAGAGAGAGCTATACTAGGAATATATGTACGTGATTAAATCAGAAATGAGGAGACCCGTGAAAGAAATAGTCCTGAAGTATCTCAGCAAGTTGCGCAGCTAAGTGGCAACGGTCAGAGCACATAGCTCGGAGAACTGACGGAATTTGGCGTCCAAAGGTGCTGGAATGGCAACCCCGCACCGGTAAACGCAGCGTTGGTCGGCCTCCAACGAGATCAAACGAGTCGCTGGAAACAAGCGGCCCAGGACCGTGGATTTTGGAACTCCCTACAAAGGACCGGCAGTGGACGTCAATCGGTCGAAGTGTTGATGATGTTGATCAGTCAGGCCGCAGGCTTAGTGTTGTGAACCATCCACGCTGTCTCGATACGGGTTGTCAGTTTTTATAAGACCGGCAGCTTAGCGTGTTCTTCGAGACTTCGAGGTTGATAACGTCAATTTTCCAACTTACAATACCTAATATATAATCACAGCTTTTTGGCCCCATGGATCTCTTTATCCGTAGTTTAACATGCCACAAAATGTCTCGGTAACTTTTTTTCGCTTTACCACAGTGACCCAATTCATTGATACAAAAATTATGAACAAATAAATTATGAATAAAATAAAATTAATAGTTTGGTGCATAAGAAGCACCCTGTATCGAGTGTCAGCGGCGCGGTGCGGCGGCGACATTAATTCAATCAATTGAGATTATGCCTACTTGAAATCAGCATGGCGGTAATATTAACTTCTCCTGACGAGTTTGGGAAAAAAACTCTCCAATTAACTAAAAGTCTAACACTACTACTAAAGATTAAAGGGGGTTATTAGATAATAAAAATAACTGTGTATTATGATATGTATTATATAAAATGCATGGAAATGGCCTTTGATATTTTTAACCTGCACAAAAGCGGTGCGCTCTTATCGCGATTTTTGAAGCGGCCCACTTGGCCCCGCGCGTAGGCGGCCTTCGATGACCCTAGGCCGCGTCAACACCCCTCCAATAAAAATTAATAAGGCAAATTGAGTGTGGGAAGTATCGCCTTAATACACTCCATACATATTTATATCATACAAAATACCTAAAAGTTCAAAATCTACATTTATCATCCCACTTATTTGTTAAGTAGGTATGATACTCTTCATACATCTATGAAAGTAACATAGTCTTGTCTCAAAGAACGTAGAAACAAAATCTTACTACAAGAATAATTTACGTTTGACTCACAGATAAAAAAATCACTTCCGTATCACTTCCGGCTAACCGGCCTAACTGACCTCAACAGACCTGTGAGTAGTTATCTATGACTCATCCCTCACTGAATCATAACACGTTTGCCAGCTAAGACGACCGTTAAATCAACGCATCGCAGAATTAATAATAATTTTTTGCAAAACATACTTTGAACCCGCATAACTTCTTACTAAGCAGTTTTTTTTTGAATATACTACGACAATACAAACATCGCCATCTAGCCCCAAAGTAAGCATAGCTTGTGTTATGGGTACTAAAATGACTGATGAATATTTTTATGAATAATATACACTAAAAACATTCATGTTCATCACACAAACATTTTCCAGTTGTGGGAATCGCATCCACGGCCTTGGACTTAAAGCAGGGTCGCTGCCCACAGCGCCAATCGGCCGTCATAATATATTAATAACATTCTGGGGTTTCACCCTCGTAGCTTATAAATTATGCACGCGGATACCCTACTCATAGTCGTAAAATGCCCATCCTGTACTGGTTTTAATTTTATTTTTTTACTATCTTCTAAACTATGCGTCCAAATAGATTAAGTTAAAGTTTTATTGATAAAAAAATAACTATTTTTTGTAAGGAATAACATCCTGTGCCCAATACTGACGATTGAAAATCATTATTTAACAATTAATTTTTTTTGGCAATAAAGGCGTTAAGACAAAAACTTGTCTGAAACTAGAACAGTTATTTGAAATCTACAATTAAGATATATGTGTCAATTTAAATAGCTAACCTAACGAAATAAAAGCAAACTGAATATTTATGTCCTAACCTAACGATTGAACTGCGTTTAATTTCGCAAATGAAATCTTCAGTAAATAATTATTGTAACATGGGTAGGTAATGAAAACTCAAAATTTGTGTTCTAATTAGAAATTTCTATGTGACATTATATTTATACTAACATTACAACTACACAATGTAAAGTAAAACCAGTCTTTTTAATCATTGGACAGAAAATTAAACAGTTTTATAAATACATATCAAAATTACGACCTGGGATCCCTTTAAACAGGGAGTCGCAGAGAATTTCGCCATTTCAGCCACCGTTCTCTTGCCCACATTTTATTTCATAAATTGAACATTTACCTAATAAACTTTTTTATCTGTACAAGCAATATCAATGCTAGTTTTGAAATTGCTAGTTCATTTCAATGTATTTTCCGGTTGGGTTCAAAAACATTTGACTTGGCAAAACACTTCAACGTGGCAAAACACTACGGCTTCGCAGCCGTAGTGTTTTGTAAGTAATCTGGCTATTCAAAACCCATCAGTATCTTAATTTTAATATGTATTTTTTAAAATTACAGACAGTCTCTGGGTGTATATAATATAAAGTCAATCGATAGTTTCTATTTTAAACGACTAATCTCAAAAAGTACTGGACGGAAAAGTATACTTACATTATACATTATATATTGGCCGTTGACAGTAATTTATTTGGCCCTACAGCTTATAGTTTTACATAAAACCTGTAAGTGACAAAAACACGTTTACAATATAGCTAAAATGTAACCACTGACACAGTTATTACTACTGGACACGTTGTTGGCATTTTGTTTTTATCTCCAATTTATTAATGCCATTTTGGCGCTGTAATACGAGCGTCGAAGCTACTCAAACTATTATTACTAAAAACACTTTATTATTAGTTCCAGAGACACTCGTATGACACATTTGGCGCTTCAGGAGTAGTAGAGTTTTTGTGACAGAGCTCGTCCGCAGAAGTAGGCCATGCTTATTTCACTAACGAGGAGGGGATCAGGACAGCTTGAACTTCCCCTCAGACCGTAGAGAGGCTTGCGTAGTTCCAGACGAAGGGACATCAGGGTAGAGAACGGTCTGACGGGGACTAGTAGTCACGTCATCACCTCTACTTACGACCCTGGGAAGACAAGAAGAGACAAGGTGTTGGCTTACCTCAAAGTTACGTACATACAGGAAATCGGGAATTATAAATCTTCCCGGGATGAGCTATAAGCGTTGTGCAAGGGAGGCACCGGTGCGTTCCTAGGAGATCCCGAAGCCTCCCATTATGTACTGAGGCTGGCTACCGCGGGGGTTTTAGTGGGTAGAAATCCCACATAACTCAAATTGTCCCACAGAGAATTGCGTATCTTTTAAGAAGAATTCCCCCCCGTCAACAAAAAAAAAGAAAGGAGTATCCCTACTTGATCAAATCAGAAATGAGGAGATCCGTAGAAGAACTAGAGTTACCGACGTAGCTCAGCGAGTCGCGAAGCTGAAGTGGCAATGGGCGGGGCACATAGCTCGGAGAAACGATGGACGTTGGGGTCTTAAGGTGCTGGAATGGCGACCCCGCACCGGTAAACGCAGCGTAGGTCGGCCGACGAGGTGGACAGATGACATCAGGCGAGTCGCTGGGAGCCGCTGGAGGCAAGCGGCCCAGGACCGTGTATTGTGGAACTCCCTACAAAAGACCTATGTCCAGCAGTGGACGTCAATTGGTTGAGATGATATGATTTAAACTTGTGCGCCAGTGCTCTAATAGTTTAAAAGTTGATAAAGTTGTGGGAGAAGATAAATTTTCATACTTTCCCCGGGGATGTAATTGTATCCTGCCCATGCAAGATGGGCTTCTGCTTGGTACGGACCATTCTGACATGATTAAATGATCCTATGAAAAGATAGACACTTCGAAGGGCATGCAAGAAACCCGCCCTTATAGACGATAGAAGATATCATTGCAACAACGCTACTAAGCGGGAGAAATAAGCATGGTGGCATTACTTCCTCCAAAGAGCTGTCACAAGAGCCCTACTCGTATTAAGAGGTTTTAATGTTTGGTAGTATTCATTGCCACCGGTGCATTAGTTTCCTATAGTAAATATATCCATCTACAAAACAAGCATTACAAATAGTAATTCTACAATTGACTTGTGCAAAAGTGGTCCTTTATTCTTACTTAACACATATCTCACTTAGCCTAAAATGGTGCCAAATCTGTTATAGACAAATATATCCTTTAACGAACGATATTGACAGTTATCATCATCTTTTTATGTCAGATATCATCTTTTTATCCCACAGATCTCCTTTAATACGGAACCTGAATTTATCTCCACGCTGGTTCCTCGAGATATCAACTAAGTGTCAGATCCTTAGGAAGCCTGCATATAGAACTGTCAGTTAAGTTTAGTTCATGAACTGAATTGGCACCAAATAATAATGGTTCAGAGGTATATTACTAAATAACTGCCAACCAGGGATGTGTTTTATGACGCTTGGCATATATATGTTGGCACCAATAAAATCGCGTCGTTTTCATAGCTCAACTAGCTGTACCTTTTCCAGCATCCTTCCGATAACCTAACACACGATGTTGACGTATCTAACATCCAGTTTCACGCAGGAGACACCATAATAAACCGACCGACAATGGCGCCAATTCAGGGGTCCAAGTCTGCTAGGCATGATGACAAATTTTGAAAAACTGCATTATGATTTCTTAAATATACTTGAAGTCCAGGGGCGTGCATAGAGGGTATGCACAGGGTATGCAGATGATATAAAATTAACAAAATCTCCAGTATGAGTTATAAAAAACTTAAGGATAGGCATTGTAAGATTTATAAAAAGCCTACCCTCAAGTATGCCTACCCTCAAGTATTTATAACTCATACTGGAGATTTTCTTCATTTAATATCATCTGCATACCCTGTGCATAACCTCTATGCATGCCACTGAGTTCAACGGGTACATACCACCATAATATTTTGGAATTTGTCGATATTGATATAATTTTGGGTCCCTTCGTGACCACGATCATGCAACTGGGTCGAAATATCGACAAATCCCAAAATATTATCGTGGTATGTAACCTTTGAAATATATTTAAGAAATGTTGATTACCTATTAAAATCTTAGTTTAAAATCTTTAGTGCACTAAGATGTTCCAAAATATCTACTATATCTACAAAATATCTTGTTGTTGGAGAAGTTAACGGTTTTGTTGATAAAAATTACAGATCAAGTATATTTAAAGTAGTCATTTCCGTACTCGTGCCTTCATCAGCAAATTAGAGCTTTAGAAAGTTCCAGAGCTAAAGATTATTTAATTTTATTAAAGAGCTAAAGATTATTTATTAAACAAAAAACTTAGCAACTGATAGTTTGCAATCACAAAATAATGAAATATTAGTCATTGATCGACCACTGAAACACAATGTTGTTAGCAGACTAGGATTTCTGTTTTGTTACACACCTTTTGGTGATTTAAAACTAACATAAACTTATTAGCGATTATTAAGTTTTTATGCAGATCCAGTGGGAACTGTTTGTTTTCCTGGCATAAAGAGAATGCCTATCTCTCCGTCCTTTCAACTCTATATTTCACAAATCAACCTTTTTACCAGTTTTTTTGACAAACAAACAAACACATTATTAGGATATTTAGGATTACGTCTTTGTTCATCCAAAACAACAACCGATTAAGCTATGAAAATATTGAATGAATTCGCAAAATTGCTACTTTATTGCACACATCCCTGCTGGAAAGGCAGTTTAAACACTTGAATATATTACCAATACGAATATTCTAAAGTAAACAATAAAAAACAATTCGTATTAAAAAAACAGACTTCAAATCTGCCTTGTTATACAATAAACATCTTTCCAAAAGTTAGATGAAACCAAACAAAACAATCATAAACATTATTGGTTATGTTTAACGCGCACATAGAAACATATAGGGTAAACAGAGAACCTACATATTTAAAGTCGGTTAAATGGCTTAAAAATAATTGTATCATCTTGATAACAGATTCATTTCGAACTATTCAGCACTCATTTTCACTTGACACACATTATGTATTCAAAAGTAAATATCTACCAATCAGATTACTGAAAGATGACGTGATACGTGTACACGTCATTTCTTTTTAATCCAATTGATGGTAATTGGCAGTACTACCACAGTTTATTTTTATGTCGATGAGATACTATGTTCATCCCTTACTATTGAGGCCAGTTAGCACAACACCTCACCTTTACCGCAAGATTGCTGGCTTCGTTGAACCTCTATATACCTTTCTTTTTTACTAAACTAGATGGCGCTACAAGAATTAATGTAATATAAAATATGGACATCGTAAGATCCTACATCACGCTATCGAAGTTTTCAAACATGAGCGCCTACCAATGTCATGGATATTAAGGATCACATAAACGATGAAACAGCTTGGGTGTGAATAAATCTACTCCATAGCGAAATATTGTCTGTGAGATGGTAATAGCAAAAAAAAACTGGCGAAGTTTTTTGTGGGAGCTTCTTAGATCAGGGCGCGTTTAGTACCTCTTAGGTGTAGGTTTAAGTTACCGAATGTCGTGATCATATAATAATGGTAACATATATTACTACCAAAACTACCAAAATATTTATTTAATTTATTTATCATAGGTGGGTACATGTACAAGTAAAGTAAAGTAATTACAATAATTATACAACCAAATGCGTACCTCACATCTTATATTGGTGTGTATGTAATGGTGCAATTTAAAATCTACTGTCCCTGATTTAGGTAAAAACCTGTATTACAGGCGACAGTGCTTCATAAGTGCCTGTGAAATAGGTCTAGATGAATAAAGTTTTTTTTTAATTTGAATGATTGTACCTTGGTACCCAAGCACAACACAAGCTCGGAAGACAATATTTCTATTGGTACGGTATGAAACGCAACTCCAGTACAAGTAAAACTAAACGTAACACTTCGATAGCGCGATGTAGGACTTCCATTGTCCATATATTGGATCACTTTGATTCTTGCAGCGCCGTCTAGTTTGGTAACAAGGAGACTGCTACATTAAAAATTTTCAGTAATATATCAAAAAAAAATATTAAAATGTACGCGATTGGGATATGAATCGTTTGATGAAATTAAGATTTAACCTTTTTTTACACACTTGGATAAACCTTTTCTTATTTAGAAGAGTCGTAGCTGTCGTTGAGAGGTGGCAGACTTTGTGTGAGGGTGCTGTCCAGTTTCCTCGCTTCGTGTTCCAAGGTATACGAGTCCAAAGCTGGATCCTGCGGGAAAAAGAAAGTGTATATTAATATATATTATATTTATATATATTATATTTTATTTATATTTTTATTATTTGATATATATATATATATATATATTATTACATTTATTATTTTATTTAATTATTTATGTATTTTATTATTTTTTATATAGAATTGCGATTTCCCTTCTCTCATTGCCTTATTCCATAAGTTAACGTAGCCTGGAAGAGATCACTTTTAGTGATAAGGCCGCCTTTTGCATATAATTTATGTTAATGTTAGTGTTCCTGTGTGTGTTTCCTTTATTATGCAATAAAGTTGTTTAAATAAAGAAAGTATAATCAAAAAACCGCCGTTGTTCAAGGCGGTAGAATTTGCTATTTTCACCAATATAACTTGAAAAATGACTTTCATACAAACTTTTAACTTTAATTAAAAATTTTAATGCCACAGAAGTTTAGCTATCTAATGCAAAAAATATTTGTCAAAACCGACTGGTACTTTCATAGATTAGCGCGTTTAAACAATAAAACTTAACTATTCGGCTTCATCTTACTAATATTATAGATGCGAAAGTTTGTATGGATGGATGGATGTTTGTTACTCTTTCACGCAAAAACGAATTTGACTGAATATTGGAATGGAGATAGATTATACCCTAAATTAACACATAGGCTGCTTTTTATCCCGGGAAAATTGACGGTTCCCGCAGGATTCATAAAACAAAAAACTCGCGTACGAAGCCCGTACGTATTTTTTTAAATGCGAAAGTGTCTTCGTTTTTTGTCCATCACATACAGCCTAACTAAGTAACAAACAACTTTATTTTTGGCGTAAGAGTTAGTTGAAAGGACGGAAAGTAACATACGCTACTTATTATACGAGATTTGTAACAAAATGTAATAAACGCAAAAGAAACGAACACCGGCAAATATAGACGGCAGACGCATTAATGAAACAATATGTATTTTTATGTACTCAATAAAAGTTTATTCATTCATTCATTCATTCATGAAAGTTCGAATGTACTAACCTGCGACACTGTACGTAGCGAATCCCGTAGTGCGGATCGTAGACCTTGTACGTCGCGTGCGGCGCGCCCGCTTCGTGCTATGTACGTTTGCCGGCGACGGATCTCAGCGGACAGTTGCGAACGGAGCTGCGACAACTGACAAAAACAAAGAGTCCATTCATCATATCACCACCACCACCACCTCTCTTCTTGAGCTGTGTTTTACGCCTTTGGTTGCCTGGACGAGATCGCTATGTAGCGATAAGGCCGCCGAATTGTATACTTTTTGTTAATTTTATATTTATAATTTTTCTGTATGTTTATGTGGTGTACAGTAAAAGTGTATTCATTCATCCCATTACCGGCCTACAATGAGAAGAGATTAAGGCCCTAGTTCACCACTCTGGCCCAGTGCGGATTGGTGGACTCCACACACCTTAGAGAACACAATGAAGAACTCTCAGGCATGCAGGTTTCCTCACGATGTTTTCCTTCGTCGTTGAAGGAAGTTATATTTTAATTGCTTCAAACGCACATAACTCAGAAACTGGGATGCGAACTCGCCCCCCCCGAAAGTGAAATCGAAGTCCTACGCATTGAGCTATCACCGCTTCCATTACAAAGCCTTATTTGGTTCAAAAAACCTACAAACAAGAATTATTCCCAAATTAACCGAATACGCATAGATGCGAATTTACTGGTCCAACCAAAATTCAAGTCAAATTTAAAACCTCCGTCATTCAAATAGACCTATATACCAACTCAACATGAACCTAACCTAAAACTTAAATACGTGTAAAGCGAATGCACTCTCGAACTAACATCATAAAGCTACTTAACTTAATCTAACAGTAAAATACGTGTTAACCGAAATTCCCTCGATCAAACATTGTAAACGTTACAGAACCTAACACTAAAATACGGGTAGAAGCGGATTTACACTCGACCTAACATAATTAACGAATTCATAACAGACAGACAGCAAATTGCACCCCATTTATTAATTATCACTTAATAAAACATAACTTTTAAAGCTAGCATCAAACACTATAATAGTAAATAAAGATCGGGGAATACCCATCATGATCACCTGAAAAAAAACACATTTAATTATCATTGCGTTTGAAGTTACCATGGGACTTACGTTGGTGGCAACAGAACGACAGAGACATAACACTTTTTCATTACGACACGATTGTGAACAGTTAGCTCCAACCGCAAGCCGTTTTAAGGAACTTCGTTCTAATAAATTTTCTTACTTGATTATCAAGACGGATGATCTGTTGTCTATGGCTGGCTTCACGTGCTTCTAGTAACCGCTCCGCCTGCAACGCTGCCTGTCTGTACTGCTCTATGTCTTGTCTATTGTTAGCGCCTCCGTTGTGTGACGTATCGCTGAAGTAGCGGTTCCGAGATAGTGAAAGTTCTGCCTCCTGAAATAGGTCATTTTTACACGCTTATTACCTCACATGTATGTTTCATCAAACGGTCTGATTAAGTTCAAATTTCGTAGATATATCGAGGACCGACGACAATACTCTAATTCGATAAGATTATTACATTTTTCAATTTGAAAAATAAGATTTTTGTTGATATACGTTTCTATCTCCATTGTAGTGTGTCGATTGCAATAAATGCATTATTGTACCTATAATTTAAGCTATGAGGTTTCCAGGCGCGCTATGTTCTAACGAAAAACCCGCAAAACATATAAAAAAAAAAATCATCATCACAAACAGTTACGCTATTTTAGATATTAATCCTAATCTTCGAAATATTTCACAAACTAGCTTACCTTATCAGCAAGTTCCTTCTCTAAGCGACGTATCTTCATTTTGAGCTCCCTGTTTTCAAGCTCCAGTAGACTGAATTCAGCGCTGTAGGGTTTGTCTTTACACGGAATTTCCTTGTAAACGCGTGAATCTTTTGTCGAATCTGCTCCTAAGTAGAAGAAAATATTACTATACTTTTAATGATGCACTATCACAAAAAATATTGAACGTATAAGCCAACAAAAGACTAATTAGCCAATTTTATAAACGCCACATGAAGTTCTTCTCAACTGACTGTTCGAAATGTAGATGTATACACATATGTCAAGAATATCTTGAACAAACCAAGCACGGAATGACAATATAGTGCTATAGAGAAATGGGAAAGCTCTATATGTAATAACTGTTAGGAAGTACAATTTAGTTCCTTTGACTCAATAGTATTTTCGCTCATATATAGTTTTCTCATTCTTGACGCATTGTTCTGTGTAGTCAGTGGCCAAGTAAAATTAATTGGTTTTTCTCATCCCTAAACTAAAAAAAAAATATATAACAATAAAAACAATCATGAAAATAACGAAACTAGAGTATATCTACAGTATGTCAAAAATAACACCAAAAAAAAAAAAATTATCTCCATCAACTTTCATGACCTAAACGCTGACGCCAATGGCGCCAAATCAAGAGCACCACAGCCTTATTTGGAAAAGCGGTCTCTATAGTTTAATTTCCAAAATGTTTAGAATTCCTCGTAAGAAGACGCCATGCTTCAACTCAATGTTTCTCAGCTAATAAATAACTCACCCGAATCCAAATCGGAAGAATAGTAAACGCTCTTCTCGTTCCGATCGTGACTTTTGCTGCGAAGCGCAGAAGTGACGGAAGGACGTATCATACGCCGTTCCGCTTCCAACTTCCGGACGGTGTCCTGTAACGCGTCGTTCTTGGCCTTGAGCTCAGATCTATCACGTTGTAATTCGTGAAGTTCGCGCTCTAGTTCACTGTCGTTGCTCTCTTTGCCATCCCATGTTGTCATGCGCAGTTGGGATTCGAAATCCGCTCTAGAAATTAAGAGACACATTTTATTATTTGCCTGTTACCTATATTCACTGCAAAAGCACAATTAAACGGTCTATTAATAGGCAGTGAAGTACAAGCCAATATGAAGAACAGACTAACGTAATAAACGACTTTGAATCCGACGTACGTGTTTCTAATTGGTCCATACCACAAGGAAGTGTCATTGGATGTATACTATTTTTGATATATATTAACGACCTACCTACCTATATAGACTCGATAAACTCACACTCGCGATGCATCATGTTTGCGGATGACGTATCGATCCTATCCATGTGCTCGAATGAGACAGATTGTGAAAATTTTATCTCAGAAAATCTAACAAACATCAAAAACTATTTAAATTCCAATAACCTCGAAATGAATGTTAACAAAACTAAGTTGATACAATTCCGGCCACACCAAAAACAACCACTAAATCTAAGATCGCTCGTGAATACTACAAAAATCAAAGAAGTTACAGACTTCACCCTTCTCGGCCTAACTATTGATACACACCTGAACTGGAAGAGCCATATTCAAAATCTAAGCGTCAAGCTCTCACGATTTGTATATGCTCTCAGCATACTAAAAGCAAATACAAGTTATGAAATTGCACTCTCCGCATACTATGCATACGCGTATTCTTGGATAAGATATGGGATAATCCTCTGGGGTGCAAGCACCAACGCAGAGGATATCTTCATCCTCCAGAAAAAATGTATCCGCATTCTAGTCAACATAAAACCTCGCGAAAGCTGCAGACCCCACTTTCTAAATAAAAGAATTTTGACACTACCCTCAATTTATATCATGGAGACGGCTCTATTTGTTAGAAAGCACCATTACCTGTATAAAACAGTGGACAATGCAAAAAAACACGAGAGAAGCACGCGTCGCAAAAATAAGCTTGTACACCCTAGGTGCAAACTTAAAATGTCCAGCAGAGGCCCATTAAACAGATCGGTAAATATTTATAATAAAATCCCGAAATATATTACTGACGAAAATACTGATGCAGCCTTTAAGCGGAAACTCAAAGAATGGCTCATACACAACTGCTTCTATGAGATAGATGAGCTATTGCAATCCTAAAACTAGACGTACTTTACCTTACTTTAATATACCTACTCAAGACCTCAATAGCGTGACAGCTTATAATTTAAATTCAAAACGACTATGTACATCTAACTTAACTAAACTAAGTGTTTGTTGCTGACTATAATTGTTGTAAATGAATTAGTAAACATCATCATTATCATTTTTCTCTACAGCGAACACGTGACAGGACCTATGACAGAACTAATCTGACTAACTATCTTTAACACTGACATACTTATTAAATTATAATATTATACATTTTGACATTAAACTATTAATTATGAATCTGCCATTAAATTAAAACCTTTTGATTAACAAATAACTAACAAACTATTATATAAGACATATTTTATTAGATTAATATCGATAGGTACTAAATATTGGAATAATGTAATGAACTTCGCAACAATGTAGCAACGCCCTGACAGGGCATCATGTGTATGTACTATAGTTGTAAGGCATGTACATGGAAGCTATGAATAAATGAATTGAATTGAATTGAAGAACTCACTAACGCCCGAAGTTAATAATATATGAAATACCTAATGTTTCGAAACGCGGTCGCTAACTATCCTCATAAGAAGGTTAAGAGTCATTCAGCGGAAGATAGACAGAGATATGCCCGAGTATCTCTACGTGATTAAAGTAGAAATGAGGAGATCCGTAGAAGAACCAAAGTTACAGACATAGCTCAATAAGACGCGAAGTTGAAGGGACACATAGCTTGGAAAACCGATGGACGTTGAGGGTGTGACCCTGTGGTATGTGTATTTGGAACTTCCTACAAAATACCTAAGTCCAGCAGTGGAGGTCTATCGGTTGATATGATGAATACAATTCAAAATCTTTAGATAGCAGATTTAGTAGGCAAAGTTTGATTATTCTAGAATGATCAGTATGCAAAAATTGATTATCCAGCTAAAACCTAGGTACCTTAACATTAGTACATAAACGCGTATTTACTTAAGTCCATGGCTGCAGACGTGGCAGATTAATTTCCGTGTACACTTACTTTATTTTAAGCCAATAGCAACCTGCTTACCATTTATAAAGTATCAAATTGTTTATTATGAAGAACTTGCCAGAATCTATAGTGTTCAGTACAATTTTATATCTTTACGTATCACCGTAAACATAAAATAAAAGCAGATTCTACAAACCTCTGCGCTTCAACGTTTGCCAACTGATTGGTGAGGCGGTGCACTTGATCTTCTAGCGAGCAGTTGAGACGTTTCATCTCACCCAGCGCTGCCTTAGCGCTTTCCAGCTTTTCGGAAAGGACGCGTCGTTCATTTTCACAGTTTGCTAAAACATAGTAGCAACTTTTGATACTATTATGATGATGAATCTGGTAAATTGTCTCTGTATCCGGCTGTCGGAGCTCTTCATCTTTTGAAAAACTGGTCGCTAAATATATTTTAAACTTTCTTTTATTCCCTTCCCTTAAAACAGTTTTTCTTGTACTTACAAAAAAAAATATTCGTGCTGGTGTCCTTTTGCTCGACCTTAACAACGCCAATATTACGTGGTGTTTCCTATTCACTCTTATGTTAGATATCGGTAATACAGTATGATTGCTTCAAACATGAGCGCTTGAGAGTTACATCTGGAGCGTAAAATTAGAGTAAAATAAGCGTAAAAGTAAGCATCGAAAAGCCTGTAAGCCCAGCGCGCCCAACAACTTTTTATAGAACAGGATATATTGTAATAGGTCAGAGAAATTGCCTATAACATTTTTTCAACAAACGCTTGCACCTGGTATTTTCAGACACCCAAAGTAGAACTCTAATATTTCTTACTTCTCAATGAATATAATCTATTACGATGTGTACAGTGTATAAATGGAAGAAATAAAAATTAATAATGAAGTTACTTGATTTGGAAAACCTCATCTTGCCGGCGCCATTGGCTGTAACTTACCAATATTCTTCTGCATCTGTCTCAATTTATCCATCGCGTTGGCCTCGTTGTTCTTCGCTTCGTTCAGCACCCGTTGGGTTTTGCTCAGCTCCGCTCGCAGCTCGCTCTCAGCGGTCGCCGCTTTCTGCAGCGACGTCGACAGCTGCTCGACCGTGCCCTTGAGGGACGTGCACCTGTCTTCTAGGGACGCGATTGTTCGCGTGTGGCCTTCACAACGCTCTTGGAGTTTCTGTTAAATTTGTTTTAGTTTATTCTACAAAAATTACGAAAAAGGTCTAACTCAAATTGACTTTGTGAGATTTAGGGTCTGTAAAAGAAAATTGGCAATGAAGAAAATGGCTTATGCAGTATATCAGTTTTTACGCGGAACCAGCGTACCGGAACGCTCAATCACTTCGCTGCATGTTTTTGTCGGTAGGATGGTAACCCCCAACAGACCAGAGTGCCAAGTGTGAGATTTTCAACCCAAAGAAGAAAAATAAAGAAAGAAAAAGAGATTGAAAGAGCGCCGCCTAGTGACAATATATTTAATTCCTTATCATATAAATTGCAGTTAAATGTCACGCGATCGAATAAGTAAGTTTGTATGTAAATTCTCACACTAGGCACTCAGAAATAATAAATTTCCCGCCGAGGGTACCACGAGTGAGGTTTTAAGGGGGCATACTTATACTTAATTAAATTAATTATATTTTTATATTACACGTTAATACATGATTATAAGTTTACAAATTTTGTATCGAATAAACCGGTACAATTATTATACCGGTATATATTATTAGAAACACTACAGGTTGATCAAATATGTTAACTACACTACTACCCCACATTTCGATTACCTTAAGAGCTTGATCGCGATCTCTAGCGGCGACCGCTCCGCGTTGTACGTCGCCTTCTAGTTGAGCACGACGCACGTCGAGTCTTGCCGCACGACCTGATCCGTAACAAAGTCTCAAAATTCTTTTCTTCTTTTTAAACCATTTATCAGTAGGGCTAGGATGCGCGCCACGAGATAGTTATGTCTATCCATTATCTAGTCAATCTCTATAAGAAAAATACGAGTAACGCTTAGTCATAACTATCTTGTGGAGCGCCCTATTGGATACAAAATACCAACACTTTTAAGAGTCTTAAATTTTTTCAGTTTTAAATTTTAATAGCTTCTTCTTCCTAGAACTAGTCTAGCATATTGAGAAACCAGTGAGGGTACTTTAAAACCAGCTGCACATAACCTAAAAGTCCTAATTTAACTTACATTTATTAAAAAAAACCGCAAGTTTGTCCATTAGTAAACAAATAGCAATAAAATTCTGCATTATACATTCTTGTACACGACTTTTCGTAACTGAGTCAAAGTTCTATAAATTTCTGGGCACTGTCCTTCAAAGACTTGATAGATTTAAAATACAAAATACATATACTAATACATACAAACACTTTAAAAATATCCGTTAAAGCCTATCAGGAGATATCCAAACGACTCCTGAAACGATTATTAGAAATATTTTTTATGATGAGATGGCTACCTAGTAACCCCTTTGACCCTTAGTATCCCCTTTGACCCCCTAGTACCACAAAAGATCTTGTATACGCACCTTCAGCTGCTGCCAAAGCTTCACGCAACTGGCCGACTTCTTGTACGCGTTCAGCCAATTGCACTCGCAGGTTATCAGATTTATTCTGAAAAAGATACAAATTTTTTACGTAACATTTGTGCCACTCAGCGGGAAAAGAAGAGAGCTATGCTCGGACTAACTCTACATAATCAAATCAAGAGTTCCATAGAAAAACTAGAGTTACTGAGAAGCAAAGTTGTATCTGCTTCATTAGCTCAAAGAGCACGTTGCGGCCATTAGCCAAACTTTTAATCATCATTACCCACAACTCAGTTTGTTCTCTGCGTTGGGTCTGAACTATGTATCTCTCCTATAAGAGACATGACACGTGCCCCACACAAAATTACGTTTATAAAGTAAAATTTATAATTTTTCTTTGTGTGACCTACACTTGGAGGTATTATCAATTTTATAAATTTAAAATGTCACAGGTAAAAACATTAATAAAAAATGTAAAAAACTAATGTATTATCTATTGTTCTAAACGTTTCTAATGGTGATATGGACCTTTGAAGATAGAAACTGTAAATTTTTCTACTAGATGGCGCTATAGGAATGATATAAAAGGCATATACTAATATCAGCACGGGCGGTACAAGAACCGTAGCTTTGTGATTAAAAAGTTCAGACCGCGATTGCCAGAGAGTCGCAAGTTCAAATCCTGTCGGTTCTAAAAATTTTGATACGCGTTTTAAATTTATAAAATAAGATTTTAAAGTTCCAATAAGTCCGATATGAATTGGATTTACCTCGTTTTGTACTTTCTCCTCTGTAATAGAACTCAAAGTGGCTTCCAGACTGGTGATTTTGTCTCTTAGGTTACTGATCTCTATGGTCTTCGACTGCACAGACTCGTTCTGAAACACAAAATCACATTTTGATTAAGTTCTGAGAAAATATTTTTGAGGTTTTGGAAATAACTACCTATGCTTTTAAATAACAACGGTCTTTTTAGGGTTTAGGGTTTTTAGGTTTTGGTTTCGAGTATGTTGGTCGACAAAGTTCCTGACTACTTCACAGTTATAAGATCGCGGATTGCGGCTTTTTGGTTTCGTATTCGAAATTCTGGAAACGAGATACTCAAGAGTATCCTACTGCTCCAAGCGGCCATCAAAATATAATTAAAATGTAATGTAATGTAAAATTCAGTGTATGCCTATATAATTAAAAGCTTACCAAAGCGGCCAACTGCGCATCCTTTTGGCCCAAAGTTGATTGAAGCCTAGCCTTTTCTTCTTGCAGGCTACGAAGGTTCGTGTTGAGTGACTGCATACGCCCTTCGCCCTTACCCTGTTGCTCCGTTGCCTCTTTCAGTTGCTTCTTGAATACGCTCACTTGAGACTTGTAATCATCCTAAAAAAATGTTTTTTTCTTTTCAAATTTGGTTTAGTATACATGTCTTAACTATTATAGTTAGCTCTTCCGCAAATTCCGCTTAACAGCATGAAAATCATGAAGGTACAATCTATATATATAAAAATGTTATGTTGGTTTGTGTACGCTTGAAAAACTCAAAAAGTTCTGCACCGATCGAGCTGAAATTTTAGCATGATATATAATACGCATCAAGGATTGTTTTATCTATTTTTGGCATCAGTCACATAGCAGACAGTGAAAAAACAAAAAAATATATATCCACAAGTTTTGCAAAATGAAACTTATATGAAACGTATTCTTTATTTTGTTTCTCATTTCAACCATTCAATCACAATGTGCCACAGCGAAGCGTGGCAGGGTACATCTAGTTATTTATAAAAGTAAGTATTAAAATATTAAGAATAATAATAATTTAAAACATGTCAAATTTACATCCCACCTTTTAGTTTCACTGAATTCTCCATTTATTCTCATCATCATTTAGTATCTGTGTCGGGTCAACAATATTTGTTGATCTATGTTCGATCTATGAGATAAATATCGATTGCATAGTGACTCTTATCAAATAATAATTCATTTAAATTTTAAATTGAGTATAGTGGGGGTAAATTATTTTTAACAAGCTTTTATTAGCTTCACCTCTATGTTTGTATGTTTGTAACCGACTTTGGGCGCTATTTTGACCCACTTTAAACGGTCAGATTTCGTTCAAACTTTGTAGACATATCGAGGACCGATGACAATACACTAATTTGAGAAGATTATTCCAATTTTCAATATAAAAAAATATTTATAGTAATAATTGTAAAGCCCTCGCCTATAAACAGCACAACACATCGCATGGAAATATCCTGCAAAGTGCAGCCATGTGTCCACCAATTAGAAGCTTAAGTGTTAAGCCTCATGTGCCCGTTATTACACCGGCAAAAACGCCCTTTACACCCGAACAAAGCAATGCTGCTTTGCGGGAGAACTAATTAGGGTGGCAGTTCTTCCCCGTACGAGCTCTGTCACAAGAAGCTTTACTACTACTAATTATAGCATTTCAAATATAACTTGCTTTAACTGTCAAGAGAAACGTTGTGAGCCAATCCACACTTGCACAATTTACCCGGCTTTTTTTTTTTTTTATATTTATAGACGAGCGCTTGACTGCAATCACACCTGATGGTAAGCGATGATGCAGCCTAAGGTGGAGCGCGCTTGCCTAGAAGATGCCTATTCACTCTTGATTTGAAGGTACTAATGTGTACCGGCTAAGTTTGTTGTGGGCTCTTCTTAGACCAGGGCGCGTTTGGAACCCTCGTAGCTTTAGATTTAAGTTGGCGAACGAAGTTATCACCATCCCCTTACAATTATGTAAACAAATATGTATGAACGCTTCATAAGTGCCTGTGATAGGCATACATGAATAAAGAAATTTTGAATTTGAATTTGGCTGGTGAACTACGTCCTCAACCTCTGTCTGAGAGGAGACGCGTGCCCTGTTGTGGGCCAGTAATGGTTTGATTAAGACGTATTTAAACTGAAAGGCGGCCTTATCGCTAAGGAGTTCTTTCCCAGACAATCTTGGCGAAATTCCGACGGAAAGGGTTTCGACCGTTAATATTTTTTGTAAATCTGGTATTCTAAGTATATTTTAAGCAAATAGAGATAAGAAAAAGACTATAATGTTACCTTTTCTCTTTCGATCTGGCAAACTTCATGCATTAAATTCCTAACACCCTTCTTGATTAGTTCGGGATCCACGTCTATGATCTCGTTGCGATCTTCAGAATGGTCGCGGCCTGCAAATATTACCAAAGACTTAGAACTGAATGATACAATCGTTGGTAGACTTGCTAAAACTGGGAAAACGTTCTGATACTAAGGTCGGTACTAGTTTAGGACTCTAATGCCCGTTTTCACTAAACTTAACAACACAAAACTGGACAACATTTTAGTACCGATACAAAGGACGATAGTAGTTTAGAAAGGTTAGATGGGTACTAAATTAGAACTGTTACAAAACTGGACAACATCTTAGTACCGATACAAAGGTCGATAGTAGTTTAGAAATGTTAGATGGGTACTAAATTTAGACTGTTACATAATTGGTTAACGGCTTAGCACCGATAACAAGGTCGATTATAGTTTGGAATTGTAAGATGATTTGGCTAAGATATAGCGAGCAGATACATATTTGAATTCTTGTTAGGAACCATTACAAAACGAAGATGACAAACATGTTTTGTGTTAAAGTGCTTTATTTTGTGCTTTAAAAACGTACGTTTTGGTATATTAAACCATCATGTCCTAATGTTTAAAGACAGTTTCATTGACGTATTAAAATGTCTAAGAGCAGTGATACTACCTACACTTCTGCTTTCGTTTCGGGAGGACCATGTACGATTAAAGTCTTCTAATTTGTCATATACCTCTATGAGGACTGTATCTTCTAGAAGGACTGGCGATACGTCGTCTAGCGGCCTGGTGTACGCTTCCATCGGGCTGTATCCCACACACTCTGCGAAGCGAATGTGCTACTGAAGACAGTCTTGCTTCGGCTTCTCGTCTGCCAGCTTCGGTTTGAGCTAGTGCCGTTTCAACCGCGCGACAACGGCTCTCACTAGCGCCAAGACGAGTCTACGTCACAAAAATACACCTTGAATTCATGCACAAGCTATGTTCGAAAAAACCTTGAATGCTTGCCTCTTAAAACTTTTGAAAAAAAATTGGCATATATATATATATATATATAATATATCCCATCTTTGATGTAGGAATAAGAATAATCCTATTATACAATGAGAGGTACGGGTTAATATAACTGCTGTATACCCCCAACAAGCCCGCTACTATCTTAAAAAGTTAAACAGTCATCGACTAACTTGTAAACGAACGGAATAAAACAAATCTCATACACGGTATATGTATGTTTGTTTGTTTTATTACTCTATTGTACAGTTAAAAAGTAATATGTACATAAACGAAACTTAATGCCTGTAGACATTTTTTATCAGTCTAAACTTTGGTAATGTGGACGGTATTAATAATTGTACTTAGATAGAAAAGACTTAATTGGTAAAGATGGCAACAAAAAAAAACAAAACTGAAGAGATGAGAGACTTTGAAATATATATATATATATATATGAATACGATACAAAGTTTAATCTAACTCGTTTTATTTACCTAAAGGGCCTTCGCAGGCCCCGTCGCTATGTCAATAGTTACCCACCTATGTGATTCTCATAATCTATAAATCCATGTAAGTTACATATGTATTGCATAAATTTTGGCGGATAAATTTGGTTACTTAAAAATTAATTAATTTATAACTTAATCCAAGTTTATAAAATACGAAAATCCTAATTACCTTTAGCTCCTGTATCTGCTGTGTAGCATCAGCGAGACACACTTCTAAATTATGTTTTAACTCTTCCAAGCGACGTTCCTTAGACCTGCAATCTTCCAAACGTAGCACAAGCTCCTGCAAATTTAAATAGTACTTATTGATAACTTCGATCTCGAAACTACAGCTTTTGTTATGTTAGTGCACATAGGATGGAATATGGAATGAGAAAACGAAGGAGATTTTCGTAAAATGTTCACGAAGAAAGGGTTGCTTAAGCTGGAAGCAAGGCTTTTGGAATATACTCAAAGATGGATGTTCAGAAAGGCATTAGACAATGAATAATGTGCAAAAACTAGCATTGGTTTAAATAATAATAATAATAATATATACCACGACAATACACACATCGCCATCCAGCCCCAAAGTAAGCGTAGCTTGTGTTATGGGTACCAAGATAGCTGTTGAATATTTTTATGAATATAATACATAAATACTTTTTATATTCTCGTATATATAATTATAATATAAACACCCAGACACTGAAAAATATTCATGCTCATCACACAAACATTTTTCAGTTGTGGGAATCGAACCCACGGCCTTGGACTCAGAAAGCAGGGTCGCTGCAAACTGCGCCAATCGGCCGTCAAATCGACAAGCTTATACTGGCAGTCTGACACATTTGTTTTTGGACACTGCTTGAGCAATAATAACAAACATTTAGCGCACGCATTACACAATACATTATATTTAGTCCAATCAGCCTTCGCCGGCTCGGAGCGACGTTGCCAAACTTACTCCAATAGGATAGCTATCCGTAGTGCATCTTAGCCTCTTATCAATTTAGAGCGAGATGTGTTGTCTAACCTGATCTCTAGCCCGGCAAGCCTCTTCGAGCTCAGCCCCGCGTTGTCTAGCCGCAGCTAAATCGGATCTAGCCGCGGCTAACATCGCCTCTAACTCGGCGCTGTGACGTTTAGCTGTTGCTGCGTCGCCCGCGCAACGCTCGCGCTCTTCACTTTCATTTTGCAACCTTGGAGAAGTGGCAAATATTATTGAATGAAAGAATGAATATACTTTTATTGCACACCAAAAAATTACATAGAACAAAAGAAAAGTATAACAACACAACGTTTACAATTTGGCGGCCTTATCGTTACATAGGGATTTCTTCCAGGCAACCAATGGCGAAGACAAAAAACACTTACAGAAAAAAGTTAGGTGGTGCATATATAGATATACCTATAAAATACATATTGCATTACTTAAATATATACATATAATAAAAAATATACATAATAGATTAAATATGAAACAAAATATATAAAATAAATAATTATCCTCAAATGAAATGAATTAAAGCGAAGAAGGGAGCAGTGAAATATCCCGGGTCATTAGTTGATTGAGACATAAAGTGATCTTTCACAAGTTTTTTGAAGATTTGGATAGATTTTGCCTCTCTAATGGCCAAAGGAAAGGCATTATTATTGATAAAATGAGTTTTTTAAAGATTTAGCAGGAGTAACTGGCCAGTGAAGTCGCGATGCCTTTGAGCCACCTCGAGGGTATCGCGACTGTTTCACTGAACCACTCTCCGCGATGTTATCTTCGTGTGGAGACTTCCTCTATTCGGTATTGAATGTAATCGCACGGCGAGTTTAATGCCACTTTATACTCGCTCGTGGCCATGAGACTTATAGCTTGAACCTATACTTCAAAGAAAAAGAAACCTCACATCCACAGAAATAATTCTATGAGTAATTAAATTATAACTCAAAAATTGTTTTTGTACTTTCTTCCTCAAAGGACTCATTTACTGCAACAGGGTGTTACGTCAGCCCTATAATACTGTTAATACGTTAGCCCTATAATAAAGTTAAATACAGTTAAATTTGCTGGTGAGTTTTGCATTAATCCATCAGTAGTGATTATTTTAAAATAATTAGTTTGAAATAATAAGGATTTTTTACACAGAAGGACAATAGAAGAACAGTTTATCATAAAGCAAAAATCTTACCGAGATTGCAATTCCTTGATATCGTGTTGCGCCTGTTCCAAGGCCGCGCGTTCTCTCTTCAACTGCGCTTCCGTTGCACGTAAAGATCGCTCAGTGTGTTCACCCCCACTTTCTGCTTCCTTCAGCATAGTTTGCACGCGAGATAGCTCGAGCTCCAGGGTCGTGCGGTTTTCTTCTAACCCTGGTGAATCAATATTAAAAAATTACTGCTACACTGCAAGGTACAGGCCACTTGTTTTCTAACCGGTCAAGACACACTGCTAACGCTACTACGGTTCCAGTATAACGCCAAATAGGTACTGACCAGTGCATGGGTACAATAAACTTCACGGACAGTGTGTTTGTGTCTTAAACTGCACAGGTACGTTGTGAGGCGCCAAACTTTTTTCCAATTTTAACTGTAACATACGAGGTGACGAATAGTATGGGCATATGTTTAATGAGTGTATTTGCTGAATAAACTTTTTTGTATACTCATTGACAATACCGGCACGCAAGTAAAGCCGCGCAGACGTCGCGTGTGGAAGGGGGACTCCACACCGCACCTATTTGTGGCCCCATCGAATGACGTAGTTAACTCATCATAGTCTTCGGTATGGGTAGCTTTTCGTTGACGTTCACCTATTATCATTTCAGTTTTGCAGTTTGGGAGCCAAATCGGGCGAAATACAGTAACTATCCGCCTGTTCTTGAAATGGCATTTCATTTTGTGATGCGACATACCCGCGATCTTATGATATGCTTCGTCTCTCGCCCTGGCAGCGTCCCTTCTCTCGTGCTCCGCGCGTTTGACATGTTCGCGCAATTCTCGACATGCGCTGTTATACTTGTCTCGTTCGGCAGTGCAGTTGCTGAGTTGACGACGAGTGTCGGTCAGTTCTTTGCGGAGGCTCTCTGATTCGTTTTCCACTGAAAAATATGAAATTAAGTTACTCTACGAGTATACACGACTGTTAAACATTTACACAATAATAGGAACACCTATGAAATGACTGGATGGAATATCTTTTGTAACAAAGGTTATTTGGTTGTTCTCATTGGCAATGGCCATTTGACATCGATGTTCACAGTTATGTATTATACTTTCTATCCCTATTAACAAGATATATGAATATTTATAATTGGTACTCAGAATAGAGAAGAATAAAAACTCTCGTATATAATTAAACGCCATATTATATTTTATACCATTAAAATTCGATTTGGTACACATTTTTTTTTTAACTTTTACAAATTTATGACATAAATGTAACATTTTACTGTAATGTGTGACAATAAAGACGATTTTTTTTTTTTTTTTGTTTCTATATAAATTAAACTACCACCTCGTTCGGCTAAAGGAGACATTCTGTACAAGAACAAATGTGTAATGGGCTGAGCGCATGGCTAGACAAAATATGCTAATAACATAAAATTCTTGTTTTCCCTATTACTGTGATTTGGCAGATATAATCGAGGAATAAGATTTTGGTATCCTGCCAATGCTGTAAGTAAATTATAAGTCTAAAGTGAATTATCCTCACAATCTTTCAATTTGCGCAAAGTGTCCTGCAACTGCGCATACGCCGCATCGTATTTGTCCTCGGCGAGTGACAACTGCGCGCGTGTCTCCTGACACTCGCGGTTCACTGCCTCCTTCTCCAGGTGAAGCTCTTTGATGCGATTCTCGAAACGAGCACATTCGTCTTCTGCTGCTGCCCTGTTATCCGCAGACGGACAATTTTAAATAAAACTCTCAGAAATTTATTCCTAGCTGATTCCAATTTAAAAATGGCGAACCGTTACAACCCTAGCCGCATATTGCTTTTATTTCCGATTTTTTTTTAATTTATGCCCATATTGCTTATCAATAATAATATTGGCCTATAAAACCAATACTATTTGCCCATACTTTTTATCCAGTTAGTTCTTATTCTTCAGTCGAATTGCTGCCCAACTACGGACCTGGTTTTTGCCTGCCGGTTGGCTTTCAGCAAAGATATATAAGATAAGGAAACTCCGCCTCGAATAGACTCTTCATTAGGGGCAAGCGACAAGTATAACCCAAGTAAATAGTAAAGTGGTTAATGTGGATATTAAATGTTTATAAATTATACGTAAAAAAGTGGTGTTAAGAACAGTTTGTAGTTTTTTTTTTAAAACCCCGAACTTTCCGCTCTTATAGCACGACAGTCTCTGCTGTCAATAATATAATTTAATATAATAATAATAATAATAAAATAGTTTATTCACAAGAATGTAGGTACATAGAGTTTTTATAATGTTAAGAAACTGTACCTAAATTAACTTATACAAATGGTTGAAAATTAGGGTAGGTACGAGTACACAGCGTGTGCCTAAATATTTTCATTAATGCAATTGATCTTCTTTAAAAGAGATCCCAAGCAAAATCGCCATAAAAACTCTCAGACAAAAAAAAACTTAATCTATATGTATAAAAGGCAAAGGTGACGGACTGACTTGACGGAACAGGCTGAAATTATTCGCTAAGAAAAGATTTTTGAAAATTCCATCCCTAAGAGGGTTAAATGGGGGATGAAAGCTTGTATAAAATCCTTCATTTATCAATTTATTTTTGAAGTTCCATCCATGAGATCGTAGGTTTTCGAATAAAAATAAAGAAATACGTTTTTCACAAATTTTTAAAAGTCCAACTCGAAAGGCATCATATTTTTCTTTTAACGGCAAGACGTTTTTAAACCTTTGTATTTAAAAATTAACAAATAAAAAATTCAACTTAACGTGAGCGAAGGCGAGGGCAAAAGCTAGTCTTTTATAATATTATTAAGGAATTGTAAAACATTCCGAGCCCACTTATAAAACTTTGGTTACATTAAGATTTGATTTTACGTGAATTGTTTTTTGTTCTGTACTTACTTTGCTTCCTCCAACCTGGTCTTCAAAGCGGCCAAATCATCCTTCAACTGGTTAATATGATTTCTGTCCTGATCCGACCTTGCTTGCCCGTCTCTGCGCACGCGTTCCAGTTTATTCTGTTCACAGCAGAGGATGCGTTTGGCTTCTTCAAGTCTTTCAATTAGTGCCTGGTGTTCTTGATGAGCTGTCACAAAATTTAATTTTCATCATCATCATATCCACCCATTACCGGCGCACTGCAGCACAGGTCTCCTACCAAAATGAGAAGGATTTAGGCTATCCACCACGCTGGCCAAGTGCGGGTTGGTGGACTCCACACGCCTTAGAGAACGTTAGAGAGAACTCTCAGGCATGCAGGTTTCCTCGCGATGTTTTCCTTCACCGTCGAACCAAATTACATTTTAATTACTTAAACCTAAAGTGAAGTGAAGTGTAAGTCCTACCCGCTGCACGGCTAGCATGGGCCGGAGACAATGATATGCCCGAGAAAAGGACAAAAAATATATCTTCTCTCTAAGCATTTTCAACTCCTAGAGCACTGGCCCACAATTAATATCCAAATAGTATATATGTAATAATAAACGGATGTAAACTATTCCTATTCCATGTTCCCGTGATTTACCAGGTGGACACGTTAATTATATCCCCCGTCAAGAGGTATAATCGGGGTATATCGGGGTAACTTTTGTCTCCTGCCTCTGCTAGCCCTGCTGGGCTATTATAAGCTTCATATAAAACTTACCCATGAGTAAAGCCTGTTGTTTATCGTTCTCAGCTCTTAACATGGCCTCGTCGTGTTGCAACATTAACTGATCCCTGGCTGCTAATAGCTTTTTCTCTTTCTCTCTTGCTGCGGCCTCGAATGATTCCCTCTCGCTTGTCAGTGATGCTATTGTTTGACTCAGCTTTTGTTCTAACGATTGTCGCAAAAGTTCCTGTTTATTTGAATAATACTTAAGTGTTACTGAAGTTTACCAAAAGTTTATTGACTTTCTTACTCAGTGAAATTATTATTTAACAGAATATCACTACTCGACATCAATGATTCAAATGTCGCTAAAATTACGCAACATTTCGTTAGTTACATTATATATTTTTTTAAATTAATGACTAGAATATTAACTATAACTCGACGGATTTTTATAACGACATAATATGAATCACGCTTTGGGAAAGAAGATTTAATTCCATGTTCGATTCAGTCAATTTCCGCTGCTAAAGTGTCAAGGTTTTCTACACTTTCAAATTTATTTTAAGGTACACAGGTGCCGGAATGACATACCTTTTCCTCTTTGAGCTTGGTTATATTCTCCGTAGTAGTCCGATTGAGATTGGTGATGACCTGCTGGTACTCAGCCTCCTTCTTGCCTGATTGCTGCGACATACTGTTTCTTGTTTCTCGAAGCTTCTTTTCGCTATTTTCGAGATCTTTTGTAAGACGGGCAATTTGTCCTGTTACGAAGATTATTATTCGTAAAATAAATAATAAAATAAATATACCATAAGTATCATATCTTAAGTATTACCGCAACTATTCATCAGTTATCTTAGTACCCATAATACAAGCTACGCTTACTTTGGGACTAGATAGCGATGTGTGTAGTGTCGCGGTATATTTATTTATTTATATACATAAATACTTATCATCACACAGACATTTTCCAGTTGTGGGAGCCCACGGCTTTAGACCCAGAAAGCAGGACCAATCGGCCGTCAAATAATTTGTCTGGTTCTTTTATATGATCATGAAATTCACAATCGTTTTTTTATAGATAGAAATTTATTTTACATAGTACACGATCATAAGGTACAGTTAGGTAACGTCGATGGTATTACCAAAAATAATTACGAATAAACTGAAATTAAATCAAATCAGAACTAGATATCGAAGTAAACTATATTCTTCTTCATACAGAAGTTTTTTTATAACCGAAATTTTACCTTTAAAGTTCTCTTGCTGAACCAGAGTTTCTTGCAAATCATGTTCCAGCTTGCTCCTCTTATTATCCGCGTCCTCTAACATATTCGCTGTATCGAACAGCACCGCTTCTAAAGCGTCCTTCTCTGAGCGAACCCCCGCTAACTGCTCTTGTAAATGTTGTTTGTCCTTCTCCAGATTGTCTATCATTAGCTATGGATTAAACCAGAAACTTAAGTGTAATCTTTATATATACATTTCTTGTGTGCGTGTATGTCACTGAACTCCTCCTAGACGGCTGGACCGATTTGAATAAATTTTTTGGTATGCGTTTGGGTGGCACCCTGTATGGCTTAGATTCACAAATCAGCCCGACAGATGGCGCTGGGGTCAGCTAGTATGAATAGGACAGCTTTTTAAAACAAATTGTTTTATGTAAAGCCTGATCAGCGCAGGAACTCCACATTCTTTGGATAAGTTATTATAAAACCTAGACGGACAAATATGAAAAGGACTCTTCAAATCTTAGGACTTATGTTACTATATACTTATAAATACTCGATTTTCGTATGTCAAGGTTTCCAAAATAACAACATAAAATAAAGATATCTTTTTAACCCATTCATTTAAATCTAAAGCGAAACACTTATCTCGAGTTTTTTTTTTCATTTTGCTCCCCGCAAAATCAGAATTTGTTTATTTACGCTTTACGGTACTATAATCAACCATTTACGCTATTTGTTTTTATTTGTTCTCTTGGTACATAGATTGTATAAGTTATTTACGCATAGTAATTGGCATTAAAACACGAGTCTGTGTTTCTAACACGAGGCGAAGCCGATTGCAAAGCATACGAGTAGATAAAATATACAACAGCCATAAACAAATATACATGCCTGTTTTTCCTCGGAGTCCTTAACGTGGTCATCCAGAGATCTATTCAGTCGACCGATAGTTTCATTTGCCTGCTCCAATCTTTGTTGCAGACGTATGATCTCTTCATTCAACGTATCTTTTTTACGGGCCATGGCTGTCAATTGGGAACTAAGTTCGCCACGCTCTCTGAAAAACTTTGTAGCTTCAGGGAAGTATTGACGTATTAAAAAAATAATAATTCAAAAAGTAATTCAATAGGCGCATATAGTCGATAAAAATTATAGATATAATAAAAAGTGAACGGCTAACGAAATACAATGAAACTTGATCAACGATCAGTTGTAATCACTAATTTACGGAAGTTACGAGAGACCTTCAAAATTCGGTGAACATCACTATAGTAATTATAACTTTATTTTTTAAAACGACGCAGAACTCTGCAGTAGTAATACAAAAGTAATAGCAAAAACTACAATCAACAGACAGACAGGCAAAGCGGTGAAACTTATGGCAAATGCTGAGCTGCCTTTCTGTCTGGTGTTATACACAGACATTCTGTTACTATTTTATTATAAGATGTACTGTTTGTAACACTTAACATGAAAAAATGTATTTTATTTTCTTTCTTTATATGAGTAATAACCCTTTTCAAGATAAAGAGATACAGCTGTATAGAACTCTTCGGGGCTTAAAAGTGGATGGTTTTAAAAAAACAACCAACCAGTAGTTAAGAATTCCATACCTCATCACTTGTCGCAACTCCATCTCAACTTTCTCCCTCTCACCCTCCAGGAATTTAATCTTCTCATACAAGGACGCCTTATCCGCCTCCAACTCCATCCTATTTTGCTCAGCCGCTAGTAACTCTTTGCGGAGTGAGTTCAGATCACCCTGTAGGTCTGACGACTGATTTGATAGAGATGATCTTTCGTCTTCCAGCTTAAATTAAAAGATTTGAAATTTTAATTCTGTCATATGCATCTATATATATCTATAGAATATATATGAATATACACCCTAAATATATACATACACATTCTTGTGTATAAAACATAGTGATTTTTTATCGTCGAAAATCGACAGCCCGTTTAATTTATCTAATTTACAGTAACTCTAAGCAATATTCAAAATAATTAAAGTTTATAAAATTTCAGTTTGTTTGTAAATTTATACATTAACTTCTGCATTTAGAAATCCTACGGAATACGGAAACAACTGATCAAATTAGGTGCCTATTCATATTTCAGGATGATTTGAAATGAAACTGACGCCGCACCGTGTCACTAGTAGTAAATACAGGGATGCTACTTTTACACCTTACAGTTAATTTAATTTTCTTTATTATTTTTTACCAATCAATAGTAGACATTGGGTATATAAACTGGGTCACTATTGTTCGACGAAAAAAAAGGCACTGTGGATTACATACAAATATTTGTCACCGATTGTATTACGATCCTTTAAATGGAAAAACCCATGCCTTTCTAAACATTGACATAAAATCTTATGCACTTAACTCGAATAGTTATTTCTTGTATTGATTCATGTTAATAAAGAAATAATATTTTGAATCAGGATTCAGGGAAGGGTCGTCGTTGCGTGAATCTAACGGATGAAAATACAAAATAAATCAATTTACTTACATTCTTGACATCATCTTGTAGTTTCTTCTTATCGGATTCCAAGTTTCTCACAACATTCTGCAATTTCTCTACAAGGTCTTGGAAATCTCCACGCTCTATTAATGTTCTTTCTAGCTCTATTTCCAGTTCACCTGTACAAATAATTAAAACATTTCGATATTATACACATACACACGCGTTTCAGTCATGCATGCATTCAGCATGCTATTCTCACATAACCGTTAGAGAACCCAACACACCCTAGAAAGTTTCCTTTGTTAAAGTGCACTATATATTATCTCAATGATTGGGAAGGCACTGGCCTAAGATACGGGATTTCCTAGTTTAGGGGTCAGGATTCAAAAGATTTATTGTACTGAGTTTTTCTAATAAATATATTCTATTTTCTATTTCTATTTCTATTTTTATTATCCGATGTACTATCCAAATAGCATTGCCGACAGTGTAGTCTATATTTTTTCGCTGAAGGCATGCTGAACATATAAACGACTCTTTCTCTCACACACTGAAAAAGAAAAGTAGTCTACTTCTACTTTAGATCTTCAGTGAGTCTTTTATTAAAACCAAATGGGGCGCTTACCAGTCGCCTAACACACAATTATTATTTCACTGGTATTAAGGTAGGGACCCTTGAAAACCGATGACGAATTTTTACAAGTCAAACAGATATGTATTTTAAAAACTTGTCACAAACAAACGACGTATACACCGCAGTAATTGGTTGTAGATTAGTATGGGGATATCTCAGGGTGTCTCCTTTAGTCAATTGGCTTCTAGAAGGTGGATCGTTGTGCTAGGAGACTCATTGGCCACGACCTTGTAGTCTTCAAACTTCTAACTTGTATTCTAAAAGATTTATTTCGGAGAGTGGGCTAGGGAGCTATTCGATTTGGTTGAACCTTTTTTTTTATTCCACTACAAGTTAGTCGTTGACTGCAATCTCACCTGGTGGTAAGTGATGATGCCATCATGACATCGCACTGGAACACTAAAACGCTTAGCGACACGTCTTTGTCGGTAGGGTGGTAACTAGCCACGACAAAAACCAGGCTCTCCTTTCTACCTATTCTGTGGTTGAAATACCATCAACACGTACGAAGCGCTTTGCATTTCTGATGCGCATTGCAAAGGCCTGGAGTGCCCTCTCATCTTCCTTCTTCCCCGATACCTATAGTCAAGCACTTATCTACTTATATATTAAAAAAAGAGGGTTTTCTGAAAAGGAAAATCGAACTTACTTCTGTTTTTCTCCATCTGGGACAATATTGCGTCGGCTTCCAACTTCTGCTGGTCCAAAAGATCTCTGGCCAAGGCTATCTTGTTAAGATCCTCTCTTACAGTCACGAGTTCTGAGCGCATTCGTGATGAGCGCTCCTCTTCGGCTCTATAAATTGTTAAATTAGGTTTATTACATTAATTATACCATTACTAGCAAAAAAACTATGCTCAGTCGATCATAATGCGATGAGCATTAAATTCGACTGAACATTGCCTTGTCTACTAGTCGACCTTGAAGCAGGCTTATAAAGCACACGGTTAAAAAACTGAATAAATAAAAATTAAAACATACAAGTATGACACATATACGTAAGACGTTCCATTTAGTTCATTATTACATATGCAATATTACCATGTTTAAAACCAATCTAAATGTTCTTTTCAAAAACATCTGTCAGTTTCTCGTTTATTCATTTGAAAGACGTATTCGGGGGTTTAAACTAAAAATAGCGCTGGGTTTTAGGACATCTCAACGGTTGTGTATCCGTTTTTAATGTTCTTTAACGCAAACAACATGCTGAACTAAACGTTAGCTCGTCTTAACTACTAGATAATTTGTTCAATATTAAATACCTCAAAACAGATTCTCTGTTAGACGCCTCACGATGTAAACGGTCCACTTCGGAGTTCAAAGCACGCTTCTCACCCTCCAAAGATTCTATGCCTTTTTCTAAACGACTGTTAATTTTCTGAAGTTTCTCGTAATCTGATGTTAACGACTCCACCTTTTGAAATAAATAAAGATGTTAACGAGTTTTGTTACAATATAAGAGTGATAGGTCGACTTCACTATTGGGGGGCCGAGTCCGAATCCCCCTAACTTTTCTAAGTTATATGCGCTTTAAGTAATTAAAATATCACTTGCTTCAAAGGTGAAGGAAAACGTCGTGAGGAAACCTGCGTGCTTGAGAGTTCTACATAATATTCTCGAAGGATTGTGGGGTCCACCAATCCACACTGGGTCAGCGTGGTGGACTATGACCTTAACCCTTCTCATTGTGGGAGGAGACCCGTGCTCTGTAGTGGGATGATGATGATGAGATCTTCCCGCAGAAAAATATGCAAATATTCATCCTTAAAGCTCGATAAATATCTCCTCGTAATATGTATCTGGTTTAAAAAGCATTCATAAATTCCGAAAGCTCATTTTAATGCCCAGTTTAGAATTACATTATTACTAAAAAGTCCGTACAAAATCGCAACAACAGCCGGTCAGGATCGTAAGGTTCTAATTTGTAATGTGCCTTTTATATTCTCAGACTTGGGGTACAGTTTTTAATAATGATTTTTATGTAATTTTATACATGAGTGATATTTCTGTCGAAAAGTTATGGAAATAAACTTACCGGTGTGGGGGATAAACCATATATAATACACACATCGCCATCTAGCCAAAGAAAGCGTATGGCTCGTGTTACGGGTACTAAGATGACTCATGAATATTTATACGAAAAATATACATAAATACCTAAAATATACATTTTAACACCCAGACACTGAAAAACATTCACGCAATGTTTGTGTGATACAAAAATTTTCCAGTCGTGGGCAAACCCACGGCCTTGGACTTAGAAAGCAGGGTCGCTGCAAACTGCGCCAATCGGCCGTCACATATAATGAAGGTAAGATAGAAAAAAAACATACCATGGCATTGATTTCGACTCGATTCCGTTCCAGATTGTTCTTATCGATCCGCAAAGCTTCAACGGTCTTCTGCATCGATTCCTTTTCTTGCATAAGTTGGTTTAGATCCGTTTTTGCTTGATCTAATTTACCTAAGTAAAAAACATTACTATTAACGTAAGTATCTCTACCTGATCATATCAGAACCAGAGTTACATAGCTCAGCGAGATGCAAAGCTGAAGTGGAAATGGGCGGGGCACATAGCTCGGAGAACCGAGGGACGTTGGGATTGTAAGGTGTTGGAATGGCGACCCCGCACAGGTAAACGCAGTGTTGGTCGGCCCCCAACGAGGTGGACAGACGACAGCGAACGAGTCCGCTGGAAACAAGCGGCCCAGGACCGTGGCTTTTGGAACTCTCTACAAATGACCTATGCCCAGCAGTGGACTTATATATAATAGTGACTATTAACGTGAAAAGTTTTTTTTTTGTTGGTTAATGTTATTAGCACCACCCAGGTTAATTTCATAGTATATTCCTAAACATACAACTCGATTTATTATAACAGTGTTGTTGGTACGATTGTTTTCTTGCTTGTTAAGATACAATCATACTAACAAGCTCTTAAGCTAAGCTATATATCATTCTAGTACGATCCCGTGAAGCAACTAAATAGAGGTAAGGGTTTAAATTCAAATTCAAATTTATATTTTGCATATTACAGGTCAGGTTGGATAGAATAACACGTATGAAGTCCCAATGTATATCGCCTCTTTGGGCGTCCAACAATTACAATATTTTAAAGACCAAAGTTAATTATTTAAAACTAGTACATAAAATGTCTTAATTAAACTAATAATATTAGAAAATTCATTAATATTATAAAATGTTTTGTTAATTTTTTTTTTTTTAATTATTTAAATTATTTTCCCATATGATCTTTGGTAACTTATTTGGGCTACTTATTATTTAACAACTGCCATCTAAGACTAATGTCAAATGAGATCGCAGTCAACTGTTTTGAAATAGCCAAATCTCCTGAACTGCAAGCAACCCCGTTGCCCGTTTTCACAAACGACAAACAAGGCTATAACTTAATAAGTAACGCCTGATCTTAGGAGATTCCTAGGCATACATCAACTTTTCACCAATAGTTATCATCTAAGAGTTGGTGAAAAGTTTTCTTTCTCTACACATCGCCGTAAACATTAGGTATACGATTTAGGTGATTTTTGTGAGAGCTCGTCTGTGTAACACTCCGGCTACTACCCTCCCACCACGCAACTCGCGCACTCTCGCGCAGAGTACGGGTGTGCATAAGAATTCGCGACTCACGGCTGAGGTGGACGCGTCAATTACAATTTTCCTACCAAATACATACATATAGAACTTGATAATAATTAGTTCGCCCTTTGTATAGTGCTAAATAACCCCAGATTCGGGTTTTTGCACCTACTACTGCGGAGTAATACTTCGGCTGTCTTGTTGGCCATTTACGTTCCATTTACTCTCCGCAACAGTAAATAAAATAAATAAATAAATATACAATACACACATCGCCATCTAGCCCCAAAGTAAGCGTAGCTTGTGTTATGGGTACTAATATGACTGATGAATATTTTTTATGAATAATATACATAAATACTTATAATATACAAATAAACACCCAGACACTGAAAAACATTCATGTTCATCACACAAACATCTTCCAGTTGTGGGAATCGAACCCACGGCCTTGGACACAGAAAGCAGGGTCGCTGCCGACTGACGGCCGTCGTGCAAGTTAAGTGGTGTTAAGTGCCGGATGTGGGAATCCATTGAGTGTGCGAGAACCCACTGAAATTCTTATAAGTATATCAAGTAAATGGTAGGAATCCTATTGTGCCAATAAATATTCTGTAATGTTATAAGCTTACGTTGTTTCTTTAAATAAAGCCCAATGTAACATATGGCGCCAAATATTAAGAGCAACACACTCATATGGGTTCCCGTGTTATGATAGTTCTTGTTGATACTCTAAGGCTTTAAAATTAGTTTTAGTGATGCAGTAAAGCAACAATATTGTAGAATGTATAAGCGTATAGTTAGTTCTATTCTTAATTACATAGTTTAAATTTTATTTTGCAACACACACCTAAAATAGATTTTGCATTATATCTATGTAAAGAACTCTTTTCTCGAGTTCATATATCGAACCTTTTCTTAAAGTCACCAATGTTTTTTCAGTAATAAGTGACATTTAAAAAAGACATTTAAGAGTTTATTTTAAGAAGAAATGATTGGATTTTAAAAGACCTGAAGTAAGGGCTCTAAATGTTGTTTCTTGTAATTTCACGAGAAACGCAATTTCGTCTTTATTCCAACTACCCATTGAAGAGACTAATAAAGTATAAACATTATTATATCTAAAAAGGAAAGGAAGGAAGGCAATATCGCCGTGCTTTTTTGTGCCGCTGAACAGCATTGTTGCAATGCTGTGTTCCGTTCTGAAGGGCGTGGTTGCCGGTGGTATTCATCGGTCAAGAATTATGCTTACCTTAGTACATCACGCTTACCTTGCAAGTCTTGAACTTTGCTCTCCAGAGATCCTATAGTGCTGTCCGCCGCCTCACAGTGCTTCCTACTGGTCAGAAGTTGCTCTCTAGTATTTTGCAATTTCACCTAAAATAAAACCAGGTTTAATACAAAGAAGACATAACGTTACCAGTGGACCATTGTTTAGGATCGTGTTTTCTAATCCCTCTCTGATATGAGAAAGAGGAGCGTGGATCGTTGCTAGATACGAACCTACTGACAAAGACATGATGCTACGATTTCGCGTAGAAACCGGTAAGGGATGTGAGTTTAAAATGACTGCCATATCTTTAAAACGTTCAAAATATGAAACCTAGTACAAATGTGATTACCAGCGTTACCTGCGAATTCATATCTTTCATTTTTTTTTGTTCTAAATGAGCCATATATAAGGAGAGCACTGTCGCCTTTAACACAGGTTTATACCTAGCTTAGGGACAGTTGACTTCTGTATATCCGTGTTAATTATAACATTAATATAAGTATATATAGGTATATATTGTGCGGATGTAAATTGTACCTATGTTTATTGAACAATAAACAAATATTATTATTATTATTATTATATCTCGAACAGGTTAGCCGTTTTCCATCTTAGACTGCATTACTTGCCACCAACCATGTGCGTACCCCATTCCAGGGAGCATCAAAATGTATGCTAAGATACAGGCAGACAGACGAAAAAAAAAACATACATTTTTGGCTTCAGTATGGACTATAGAGGGCCCTCTAAAAAGATTTTACGAAACAGCCGTGGCCAATCTGACCTATAAAATTTATTATTAAATTTGTTATTATATATAATTTATATAAAATATATTATTGGCTCTTGCCAATAAACCAGAAGGTGGGTACGCCCATGCCACCAACACCAAGTGAGATTGCAGTCAAGGGTTAACTTGTTGCAATCTCACTAGTTGTTAATCATTACTTAAGTTTACTTAAGAATTTTGCTTACATTATTTTGGTTTTTGTTTTGCGCATATTTTTTTTATAACAGCACAATTAGACTGTATTTTTAATAACTTGAATTATAAACAAGTCTGATAGAATAAATAAAAACACACATAATAAAAATTGATTATTTTCTTAACAATTAACACTAATTAAATAATTGAATCAGTAATTTAATGTATGGCAAATTTATCAACGGACCAAATGTTAATAAGGAAATGGCAGGTCGTTAACATTTTAGATTAAGTTATTTTAATATTTAATGTGTTCTTTATAGAAGACTGTAAAAATTTTCTGTAATCTTCTGTTATAATTTTTACAGATGACTAAATAGTTTTTTACCCCTTCGCTTTTTACCAAATGACAGAATAAAAAGACATTTATATTAATAAAGAAACATTTGATTCTGTCATTTGGTCCACGGATAAAATGGCCGCACTATAGTTTACTTTAGAGATTTGTGCACGTTATTATATTTTAGAACAACTGTATAGTTTACCTGCAACTCGTGTATCTGTATCTGATATTTGTGCAACGCGGCTTGTACGGCTGAGATGGTGCTCTCGGCGAACGCTGTCGCATTACCCGATGACGGTGCGCCGCGTTTTGGTGATCTGGACATGTTATTATATTTATCTTCGGTATCGAAGTGTAACTGTCAATTATAAATTTGACAGCAATATATAAATGAGGGTTATTTCGATGCAAGCCAATCTTCACAAAATAAGGAAACTTTAGGAAAGACAAGGGCCACTTATAAATGCGAAAGTGATTCAAACGATCTTGAAGAAATTCTTCATCCTGGAAATAAAGGAGTCCTACGCGATTTACAAAACTATTTCTCTTGTAACCTATTAACAGATTTAATGTTTACATAAAGTCACATCGCCGTAATCATTAGGCACTTGATGTAGGTGATTTTTGGAATAAGGATTTCTTTATAAGGAAACTTGACTTTCTAATGTCCATCACTCTAAAATTCTTTATTTTTTTCCAAATAAGAGTCGTCCATTTAGCTAAGTCTGATTTTTTTTAATGCCTAACGCATCTTTGGCTTAAAAAGAATGACAATTAAGTATTAGAAATTAAAAGTTACTCCGTATGTAAGTCTGTATGTATCGTTCTGTATGTAGCAAACGAAAACGTGGAAGGCCAAAGGCAAAGTGGTCTCTGGAAGCGAAAATGAAGGCTTCTAGCTTATCTTGGACCACGCTTAAGTCTGCAGCTTTGGATAGGTCTGGATGGGAAAAGTAGTCTCGGCCCTATGCACCACCAGATGTTGAAGGACTCAAAGAAGAAGAAGAAGGGTTTCTATTCTTAATATTAGCGATTGTCTGATCCCTGGATGTAATTTAAAAAGGTCGTCAATTATAATTTCGCACGCAACGTAGAGGAATTTCGAAATCTGCAAAGTAATTTGTATACAATGTAGGGCAACACGCACCGTTCTGACAGATGCAGATGTTGCGGAGCGGCATCGGCTTCAGAGTCCTGTATGAGAGCCCGAGCAACCTCCTCCAGGGCCGAACGCATAATTCCTGCTTCAGAGCACAATGTCTCGGCGCATTCACAACGCTCCTCCTACGATAACAGAAGAGAAAATAACACAAAAATACATAATAAAACGTTGATAGACTAGTAGGTCAGGCTTTGGGTCCCCTGACCAGGGCCCAGGGGGGGCTGCGGCTTGGAACGCCCTTTCGAGTTTTGTGTCCCCTAATTCTTACAACCTGAGTATCTTTAAAACAATAGTGAAAAGGCATGTCCTACAAGCAAGCGCGACCCATCTTAGGCCACATTTACACTTTTCATCAGGTGAGATTGTGGTTAAGCGGTAGTGTATTAACCTTATAAAAAAAAAGATAAATATGAACACTTTAAAAGATATATAATAATAATAAAAATAATAAATAAATATACTACGACAATACACACATCGCCATCTAGCCCCAAAGTAAGCGTAGCTTGTGTTATGGGTACTAAGACGACTGATGAATATGTTTGTGAATAATATACATAAATACTTATAATTTACACATAAACACCCAGACACTGAAAAACATTCATGTTCATTCAGCCGATAAAAATCTTTAAAGCACTTACCAAGCCCTGCAGTTCGCCCAATAGCCGTTGTATACGATTGTCACGTTCACGAAGTTCTGCTAGAGCGGTATCGCGTTGCGATGTGATAGTATGCATTTCCAAGCGAAGACCTTCTGCTGTGGAACCTGAGGTAGGCTGTGTAGTACCCTGTTGGTGTTGTGATTCAGGCTGGAACTTTATAAAGTGTTCATTATTTATTGAACTAATATATAGGCTTCGCGAGAAACGCAAGAAATGAACCAAAGCTTTGACAGAATGGGTAGTTAGGAATGGCTAAAAAATAAAACGGGGTAGACCAAGCGCTAGGTTCATGGTACCTAGGAGACAGCAGGCATTATACAGTCGAGGAAAGCTCAGAACCGTAACATATAGAATCACTTGGAGGAGAGCCTATGGAGAAATGCTTATCACAATTTTAACACTATTCTAATAGGTTTAAAGTTTCTTCCTGAAAAGTATAATAGTACACATAATGATAATGGAATTGAATTAAAAAGTATGCCTGTGATTTCGCAATCGCCTCTGATTGAGTTTTTAATACTTAGATATAATTATTTGGAAGATGATGTTCTTTCTTCAGGCAAAAGCCTGAGCTATTGGATATAATCGAAGAATATTTTCGAAGAACTGACTAGAATTTGATACGTCACATTTTGAAACGTTTTTACAACTTCATTCACTAATAATATTTATCACAAACGATTTAAGTATATATTTGTATGGCCAAAACCAGAGCGTAGTTACAGCAATAACGCTGACATCGCACATTACATAGTTGCGGTGTCGACTTCAGATCTTAACAAACTTACCAAAAACAGTGAAATAAACGCAATCGTTAGTAACGGATGTTTATTTTCGACTCACTATAACTTACCTAACTTACTCACTAACTACTATTCCCTACAACCAAACAACGATAGTAAGTATATATTTATATACTTACTATCATACTACTCTAATTACTGTACAGGAAGCGCGGCGTGTTCCGTATCGCAGAAAAAACTCTTTGGAGGTCAAATTTGACCAAAATTTTTAGTTGCATTAGATAGAGAAATATGCAAGTATTGTTCTAGTTCCAAAATTACTGAACTTTTGACCAATGGCTTACCTTAGAGCCTTGAGTAGCGTAAGCAGTAATGGCATAACCACTCAACGTCCCCACAAGGTCACGAGAAGCGGATTCAATCTCATTCTTCACTTTGTACAGATCTCTTTCAGTACTGGTCTGAAGCTCTGAGAAGAAACGCTTGACCGAGACCACCTCTCGCCAGAGATGTAGAAGACGATTGTGCTCACTTGAGTAGTAGTCGTTGAATGCCTAAAATTAATATTTCTTAAATATGTTATAACACTAATAATATACGGTATTTATATTTTAGATACATCTATAATTTATTGATATAATTGTAAAATATTATTTATTCATTATTTATATATTTATTTAACATCTTGTTAGTAGTTTCATAATTATAAGACAAATGAATGAAAGATGACACTTAACATTATAAAAACATGATATTAATATAGTGTGTATATATATATACTATAGCAGTACTCTGCAAATATTGAGGTAAAGGTCAAATATTCTCATGAAATTTATGTTACCAATCAGCTAAGATAGGAATGTAACATAGGCTTTTTATCACAGGAAAACTAAACCTATGGGATTTGTAAATAAACCTAATAAAAACAGACAAAAGAATGTGGGCGACAGCTAGTTATAGTAATAAAAATACCTGTTCTTCATCCTTCCACTCATCCTCTTTAATTGCCATCTCATCCCTCAAACCTTCCCAGTCATTTGTGAGCTTCTGCAGGTCATTGGTAAGAGCTTCATTCAACTGATGGGACTCCTCGAGTTGGTCACGCAATAGGTTGTTTTGTGATACCAGTTTCTCGCATCTGTTTAAAAATCAATACAGAAGATGTACATTTTCATCATGTTTGGTTAGCATCACATTAGGTTGGCTTAAAATAAGTTTTCATTCATCAATAGCCTATAACAGTCCACAGCTGGACTAAAAGTATCTCCCAATAGGAGGGGCTGTACATAATCATCACACTGGGCAGCCAAGTTGGTTATCGTAGTAGATGGTAGTAGTAGAACAGAGGACACTGCTGGCCGTTCCTACTTTTATTCCCTTAGTCGCTTTATATGACAACCGCAAGAAGAAGAGGGTGGTGACAAATGTATTCTGATCTGCTGTCACCACATAGCACAAGATCAGTTTGGTTTGTCTCATTCTTTCATGCAGCACCAAGCTGTAGAATGTAATTTTTTTTAGAGGGAGAGAGAGTGAGAGAGAGAGATAGAAGAGACACAACAAAAGACAGCTAAATTCTTATTTATACTAAAGAATCACTAATTTAATTTTATTAATACTCAAAATATTTGACCATACCTAGAAACAGGAAACAGGCTTTAAAGTGCGTAGTTAATAAAGAGGTTTTGATAAAAAGACAAATATAACACATACATATAACTTTGCAGAAAGTAATGTTAGTTATAACAGCATTGTTCTTTTTGTCTTTTCTGAAAGTAGGTTCAAACTGATATTTATAAAGTGGTCTTATAATTAAGAGATCCTGGGCTCTATTGTCAGCCAGGAGGATAAATTTATAAATTTATGATATCTCAACTTTTCTGGTCTTGCTTCTGCCGTGGCTTGTTACCGTTACTGGCAAATAAATTGGACCTACTTGCGTTTCTCTTCATCAAGTCTTCGTAAGGCAGTTTCCAAGTCCGCAATCCGCTCGTCCCGACGGTCCGAAGTGGATGAAGTACCCGCTGAGAGTGCAGATGGAGCCGGGAGAGCTATCTTGCTGACCGGCTGACGATAACTTGGTTCGCTGCGAGGTGTTGTCTCCAGCATTTGGTTCTCTAGCTCTGCGCATCGCTGCTTGTATTGGAGAACCTTTGAGCAGGTGAGACGGTTTTGAGATCAAACTAACGGACGAAAACTTTTCTTCACCAATAAAAATATAGCACTGAGAGAGTAAGTATGATAATGATAATTCTGTCTTTAGTAAAATAGCACAAATAGCAAGGTTTTTGATTGACTCATTCCTTGTTAAGTTTTGAAAACAAAACAGTAAACAAAGTGGCTATTGCAATTGAC
Source organism: Pararge aegeria (assembly GCF_905163445.1). Taxonomy (NCBI): domain Eukaryota; kingdom Metazoa; phylum Arthropoda; class Insecta; order Lepidoptera; family Nymphalidae; genus Pararge; species Pararge aegeria. Next base: position 2,958,792 of record NC_053189.1, read on the forward strand.
AGTACTGAAATGACATTGACACATCGTAATCAGTTACAGAGCGTTCTAAAACTGGGAAATACATTAACTTGCGTTCATTTTAAAATTGATTTTCTGTTGGTTCCTGTCTTAAGCTGAGGCGTGCACACTACAGCATGCATGCGGAAGGAAATGGCCTACCCTAAAGTTGTCTTATTTAACAAGGATTTTCTTATTTTATATCATAAACATGCATAGCACGCTTAAAGTTTCATCATAATATATAATCATCATCAACAGGGTACAAGAATCCACTGAACATAGGCCATTCCAAGAACGTGGCACAATACAGGATCCTCCGTCTTTCTCATCCAGCAACTTTTTTAAGGTAGTCGGGCATAGCGCGGGAGCTTCAAATGCATAAAATAAAGGATGTAATGCTATTTCCTAACATGACACCATTTGTTCTCTTCTTAGCTCAGTTTAACCCAAATACCAGATACAACTACACAGATAGCTAAATTAAAAGATTGTGAAATAAAGTCGACCAGGACTTTTGCCTCAGGGGTCATTGGCATTAAGCGTATATCAGGTACTTCCTCACCTGTTGAAAATTTGTTTAAATAGTTTTATAAGTACAGTTCAGTTTTACCTTTGCTTGAAGCCGGGAAACCAAAGCAGCCTGCCCCTGCTGCGACCTGCGGTAAGCGTCAAGCCTCCGCCTATGGTCAGCGCTCTCACCAGCGAGCCGGGCGCGCAACTCCTCGTTCTGACGACGCAGATCACTGCTCACGCTGCCCCCTGGAGACTCCATCTCCGGCGGACTTTCCGGCACCTTCTAGAAATAGTAAATTTGAATACTAGCGGAAGGATTGAAAGGAACCGGCCTTTTTGATTGTCAGTGGAAAACTATCGTCTATAAGCAGAGCAACACTTTGCAGGGCGTGCCAGAAACACGTCTTGCAACGTGCCGCCCTGTGCCGATCAACATGAGGCGTAGGTTTTAATCCTCATATGCCTGTAATGACAGCGACAACCAAGGCCTTCAGGTCGGAACACAACATTGCAATAATGCTACTTTGCGGCAGAAACAAGCATCGCGGTAATATTTCCCCGGACGAGTCCTTTCACGAAACTACTCGATTGCTTCACTACTACAAGTTAGTCCTTGACTGCAATCGCTCCAGGTACTTAGTAGGTCAGTGATGATTCAGTCTAGATGGTCATGGGTTAACCTGTAAGGGGAAGGTTTTCCAGGTACCTACAAGTAGCCAATACATCCTAACTTAACGCTGAATAGCTTGGCGGCACGTCTTTGTCGGTATGGTGGTAACTAGCCAAGGCCGAAGCGTCCTACCAGATTTTGCAGATGCAGTACACGTGATAGAAGTTGCACAGTTTCACTTGTGAAGTGAATACAGGCTACAATAAAATGCTAACGTTTTTGTAGGCTTCGAAATCCAGGGCGCGTGTGGACCTCGCAGATTTACGAATGCATTGTCGCTATTACCTCACAGTAGGTAATAGACAAATAAATATACCTATCAGTCCATGCGAACGGGATATTTAAACAAAGATTGATTTAAGATATTCATTTATAGGTATCATTATCTAAAATTTATATGGTTACGATAAGTTACTTCAAAAACCTTATCAGTAATTACCTCTTTCACCTCCTTCTTAATACGCTGATGTGGTAACGTTCCCGTCGGTCTTCTACCGAGAGGAGCTCGCGCGCTCCTAGGCGTTGTCAAACCTTCCCTCGCTGGCAACTAAAACAAGAAAAATACATAAACGATTCAGTTGAATTCATCATTTCCTCCCGCGCAAGTATACGCAGAATTATTGAAGAATAAAGTAAAAGCCTTTGAAATGTTGTGACGGCAAATCGAAACACAGTTGTCACCACCACTGCACTTCCCGTGGTTGTCGTACGAGGCGACTAAGGGAATATAACGCAGAACGAGCATCAGCGTCCTCTGTGCTACTATTGAAGGTTTGAAGGCCAGGCGAAATCTAATCAAGTACTATACAAGAGGCATTTCGTGGACTGCCGACTGGCGCAGTGGGCAGCTTTCTGCTTCCTGAGTCCAAGGCTGTGGGTTCGATTCCCACAACTGGAAATTGTTTGTGTGATGAACATAATGTTTATCAGTTTCTAGGTGTTTATCTCTATATTATAAGTATTTATGTATCTCTATTATTCATAAAAATATGCATGTTATCTTAGTAGCCATAACACAAGCAACGCTTACTTTGGGGCTAGATGGCGATGTCTGTGTTATCGAAGTATATTTATTTCCTCATAACTCGGCTATTTAGTAGTGATACCTCTGATGCTGCACTACTAGTTTCACACTTGTGTATAGACAGCATACATTTAGGGTAAGGTTGCTTAAATCGTACCTCCTGAGGAAATAATACTGTGATATGCATTTCGATTGAAATATAAAAAAAAAAATCTACATTTATTGAACCTCTTAGTTGGTTTTTAATCGACAATCATAGAAACTTGAAAATCTTTTATTAAAATAGGTATTTTAACGTTTTTCTAAAATATACCTACCTTCGGTACGATTAAGGCGTCTAGTTGCCTAATTCGTACCACTTATAGCCTAAGTCGTACCTAGAAAATATAGGTAAATTAACTTAATTGAACGTATAATAAACTATATAGAAAAATACTTAATAACCAGAGATCACACGAACAATCTGATATCAACTTAAAGCATTTTTTAATTAATTATAGATTTGCTTCACGAAGCCGGCCGGCCCTCCACTTGTTTATGTTTGCTCGCTCGATTAAATAGTTCCGATCGACGACACAAGAGGGTGCAATTTGTAATTATTAGGCAAGATATTGCCGAGGTACGAATGCCCGTTTTCACTAAAACTTGGAATAGCTTAAATCGGATGCCTTATGTGTTAGCGAAAAAAAAAACGTTTCACCGATTAACGACTAATGAAGTAAAGCGCCATCTTAAGTTACGAGTACGTACTTTGAAAAATTTATACTAAGTTGACGGATGAAAAAAATATAAATTCGGTTTTTTTAATAAAAATAATATATAGTACACTAAAAATGAATACATAATACAAAATATGATAAAAAAATTGGTTGCCTGTAAAGTCGGTATACGGGCGAAAGTTTTACGTGACAACGACTTTGAGTGGTAAAATAATTTTAATGTGAATATTCATTCGTATAGTAGGAAGAAGGATGAAATAATAGTAACAATTTAAAACATTTATTTATACAAAGAATTATATTTAAAACATTAATTTATACAAAGAATCTCGCACTGAATTTCATATTAACAAAATTTTATTTTTACCTTTACACATACATACGTATTTATATACAAATATACATACAATAACTTGCAATACATTTGCGTACAATGAAACAGCGTTTACTACAAAGGGACGCGTGCCTTTCACTTTTTATGTCTGTCTCTCTCGCTCTTAGGCGGGCTAACCATGCCCGAGTGGAAGGGACGCGTGCCTCTCACTCGCTCTCATTGTGAGCGCATAACGTGAGCGGAGCGTAACGCAGTTTCTTGAAGTATCACCCGGAAAACCAATTTATAAGACGTTGTCACGTCAAAAACAAAAAATACCACACCTTGTGGCAATAGTCTCAGGTAAAATCTTTTGGCAAAAGGTAATCCGCATAGGAAATTCTTTGATTTTACGTTACATATTTAAGTAATGCTTTGTTCGTTGTTAGTGGAAACGGGCATAATAATTCTTCTATGAAAAAGGCCCTTTAGTATTTACAGCCTGATAGAAATGGGTTAATGGGTCGTCTTGTTAAGCCAAGTACCTAATTATAAAAAAAGTTTGCCTTGCATCACCTACTTGGAAATAAACCTTCTTTTTTACTTTTTTCTTGTGTTTCACTTCCAAAGGATAATGTCTAAGTTCAAAAGACATTTAAAAAGTTAAATTGCAACTTGCAACACTTTACACTATCTCAGATTCAAATCTGCACACAAAAAAGCGGGAAAAACGAAACGAGGTCGCGGCCGAAAGAGTTTTTACTTTATTTTACTTTTTATTTTTGCAAGACAACGATGAAAATGTGCCGAGTTTAACCACAAACTAAAGTAGACTCCCGTATTTCCGTAGGGTGGTGAAACGGTGGTAGGGAAATAGGAATACTGGATATCGGGCCCAGGCATCTAATTACCGCCTACATCGGAATAAATGCAATTTAGTGAGGTGAATAAACTCGCCAGCTTAGAGCAATTAGAAATATTAGGTTTTTACTTTAAATAAACATATCTAAGTAATAAAAATGTCATAATATTGAATGGTTACGTCATGCGCTTAATCCATACCAATATTATAAATGTGTTTGTTTGTTTGTCTTTCCTTATCGCCCTATCTAAGCAACCAATCGACTTTATTTTAGCATAGAGTTAGTTGAATGGACGGAGAGTAACATAGGCTCCTTTTGATCCTGGAAAAATATAAAATTCCCAAGGATAGTTTACAGGAACATCTGTTTTTTTCACCAAATATTGTCCTTCCTTCACGTTCTAACAAAGCAACCGAATTATCTATTATGAAAATTAAGCTTAATTTGCTATACTCCACGAACAGCAGGAGAATCTGTATGGTGTAATTTATAATTTCTTCAATGTGCATACTCCACACAAAACAGAACCTCGGCAATGTACCCTCTACGCACGTTTCGCTCCGAAACCAGAGCATCCTCAGGAGATGTTGGCTTTACAATGAATAGTTGTTAAGTCATTGTAAAGTCAACATCTGCAAGTTATAAAGTAACTCAAGACATAGTTACATCCGTTTGTTTCATTATTTCTAGAAATAATGAGAACTATGTACCTACCTACATTCTAATAACGCTGCAAAGCTATGATAGCCTAGTGGTTAAAGCGTCGGCCTCTCAAGTTGACAAAGTTGGATTCCCTAATTACGCCGACAATTAAAAAGGTCATATGTTTTAACGGTGAAAGAAATTATATTAAGGAATCCGGCATGAATTAGAGTTCCTCGTAATGTTCTCAAAGATGTGTGAAGTCTGCCAATCGGCACTTGGCCATCGGCTGTAGTCCGCGGCCTAAACCCTCGTCATTCTGAGAGGAGTTACCCTTTAGTAGGCCGGTAATAGGATGCCCAAAATTCGCCAATAGGCCATCTATTATTAGAATCATCATCTTGATTGTCGCAGTAGGCAGCGATCCTGCTTTCTGAGTATAAAGCTTTCAATTCGATACACACCCAAAACACCCACCCACCCACACCCACAGCTGTATAATGTTTGTGTAATGAACAAAAATGTTTATCAATGTTGGGTGTTTATATGTATAATATAAGTATTTATGTATATTATTCACAAAAATCTTATATAGACGTGGTTCGGACATATAGCAAGGAGAACTCTTGGTGAAAACGTCTCGCCGAATGGAAGCCATGGGGAGAAAAGTGCCCTCAAGGTCGGCCACAAATGTGCTGGAAGGATGACGTGAAGAAGATAGCCGGTTCGAATCAATGTCGCGAGGAGTGAAAGATCTTGAAGGAGCGTGGTCTACGGACTAGCGCCTACACCAGAAGAAGACGATTCATAAAAATATTAATCATAAGTATTGTGTGTATTGTCATGGTATATTTATTTATTTTCTAATAAAGCAGAGAGAGTACATAGGCTTCAGCAAGGTACTCGACCTTGCTGAAGCTTATGTACTATTCAATTGCACTGATTGCGAAGATCTACAATATAGATCCTCATCAAATAATACTAAGTCACATGAAAAAACAATCTGGATAACCGTTCAGATTTGATAGACATAGGTATGTTATATTTACTTACAAATAATATTGACCGCAATAAATTCTATCAACAACAAACATATAAATATAAAAGGAGAAACAGTTAGTGGTGAGGAATTCGACTTCACTTTCAGGGGGCCGACTTTTCGAAGTCTTGTTCAATATAACTTGCTTTTACACACTCTCTATGTTTTTCACTTACATTCCGCAGACTTATTTTGTCGAGGTCTTGGATTCAAATGTAGGATGGTTTTATACCTACACATTATGTATTATTACTATATATTATTATAAAACTATTTAATCTATAGACTTAATAGATTTTCTTAATAGATTTCATTGGTAAGTTTTATTGGGTTACACTATTTAGCAGGGGCGTGCATACAGGGTATGCACAAGGTATGCAGATGATATAAAATGGAGAAAATCTATGGCACAGTTTTATTAAAAACTTAAGAGTTGGTGTTGTACGAGATACAAATGGCCTACCCTAAAATACACTGTATGCACGCTACTGTTATTTAGGTAGGTAGGTATATAATTGGATTTCGAGTATATACTTACTAATCTGAAGAGTTTGTTTGGTTGAACGCGCTAGTCGCAGGAACAACTGGTTTTAATTCGATCTTTTTGTGTTGGATAGTCTATTTATCGAGGAAGCCCAAAGACTATATAAGATCATGCTTCGGAACAGAGCATCAATGAAAAATGTTGCAAAACGGAAATTGAGCGGACGGAATTGTTCCTGTTTAAAAGTTTAGAAAAAGCTACGACAGCCCATGTCTATGGTTTAAGGTTGACTCATACGCGGATGAAGTCGCGGGTGACTGCTTGTATTTCTATAAGATTGATATCTAAGTACTTAAGTAATAGTTGGAAAGTCTCAAAATCTATTATTATCTACCATTATTGCTGGTATCAAAACATCTACATAACTTTAATGGTCGTATAAAAATTATTATGATTTAAGGTAAGTATCTGAGTACTTATTTGATTACAGGGATTACGGTATTTTGTGATAAGGTTAGAGGTGACACGAAAGGCGAGATATTTTGATATCTCTGGTAATCATCGGCGCCGCCGGCCGGCTACGGTCGAATTCCTTAGAATTGTTGTCAATTGTCAACTATTCGTCACAGTGTATATAAAAATTGTATACACTTAGTTATCTATATATTATTATTTAATAATAAATAAGGACTGCCGACAGAAGTAAAATTCAAAGCAATGGAATTTGAAAAACTCTATTTCCGTTCATGTTTTTTTTCACTTCTTTATGTACAGTGAACTTAAAAATTAGTAACACATTTAATCAATGTTTATATTAATTAAATTATTATAATTCTGGACAAGTATGACATTGGGGTCAAAGACCCACTATTGTATTGCAAAGTCAAACCATTAATCAATTCCAATAATGATTATCAAAAAAACTATTAAAATAATATAATATAGAAGCTATACACAAAATAAACTTTTCAAATGGTCAACAAAACTTGCTTGCCCAAGATTTTACCCGTACAGAAATGCTTAGCATAGCGGTATGTGTAGCAATATGCTATATGCATAATATGAACACAATATATTAGTGTATATACGTATACAATATACATGTACACCGAACGCTATAGATGGGTGGTGCAATACGTCACGAGCATGTCATCGGTGACGGTGACGCGTCCAGAAAAGTTTTTTCTCAAACAGAGATCGCTCAACGCAGCTCAAAAAGAATGTGGTAGGTACTAGAACATCATCCACAGAAAGAATCACTAATATTTGATTTAGAGAAATGCCTAATTATAATTTTTAAATAACTTATGTTTCAGTTTTTATATAAGTAATGTAATGTAATTTCGTTTAGTATTACATTTAGTAAACATGTATCTGGTTAACATATTATATGTGAATTGTTTTAATATTATTATCTAGGATTCATAAGGTTTGCTGTTGCCATAGGAATGACCCCATTTGACCTTTATTTTGTTTCTTAAACAGAATAATATAAAATTCAATTAGAGGTGGGATTTTTCATAACGGCACCGTTACGTTGTTGAAATACCATCAACACGTACGAAGCGTTTTGCTTCTTCCTTTCTGATCCGCACCGCAAAGGCCTGGAATGCCCACCAATCTACCGACTTCCCTGATACCTATAATCTGGGTACTTTCAAATCAAGAGTGAATAGGAATCTTCTAGGCAAGCACGCTTCATCTTAGGCTGCATCATCACTTACCATCAGGTGTGATTGCAGTCAAGCACTTATATTTAAAAATTCAATATACCTATTAAAAAAATAATAATCATAACTTTTTGCCATTTCACCGATTCCTTTATAGTTTTTCGACCGATATGCTTGATTAGGTATTGATATCATTTCATTTGAAGTTAACAAATATATTTCTTACCAAATTCTGAGTCGACAACCATAGGTTTTATACTCTATAGTCTATATACGTTGTTATTTTGAAAAGCTAAACTTTTAAACAGGTAGTCTTCCAGTTGCCACATCACTAAAACTGAACACTAAAACTCAAGCGTCTAAAACATCAAAGGTAGCAACAATTAGTTAAATCGATATCTCGTTATATTCTTCATTGTGGCATGATTATTGAAACATTTTTGTGGTGCGATATCCCAGAGAGGGGTTCTGATACTGATTAATATTTTACGTTCTTTACCGTGTTTTTAGAAGGGTTCCGCTTCACTTAGCACCCCATAGTGTCCAAACTCAACCCCACGCACCTTGCTTCAGTCTGATAAGAGCTATGTGTCATAGACGTGCACTACAATCGATGTAATCAAGTGAGGTGCGTTTACGAGGTGTGTGTGCACTGGCATATGTGTGAGTTACCCTACCAGAGGCGTGCACTTCATAGATGCACAAAAGCACTGCCTACACTAAAATTTTAACATAACTCGTATTCGAGGAGAATTTTATTATTTTATGACATTATCAAAATTAAGCTTAATTTGCTATACTCCGCGAAAAGCAGGAGAATCTGTGTGGTTTAATTTATAATTTCTTCAATCCTTATACTCCACACCAAACAGATATTCGGCAATTTTCCCTCTGCGCACGTTTCGCTCCGAAACCGGAGCATCCTCAGGAGATGTTGACTTTACAATGAAAAATTGTTAAGTCAATTTTTTTTTTATTTGTCATTTTATGACAGTTTTCTGCTTTATCCCTACACTGATCAAATCGCTCTGCTAGTTCACACGCAGCATCGTATCGGAACGCTTAAACGCTAAGCGGCACGTCTACATCAGCAAAGTGATCGATATAATCACGTGTGTTTATCAATTTACCCAGCGTAATGTTGAGCGCTGTGCTCATATAAGTTAAAGTTCTCGTGACATCGTACCGGAACGCTAAGTCACTTGGCGGAACAGTGGTAGCAACGGCCGGAGCCTCGCACCTGACCACACCAGAGAAAATTCAGAAACTGAAAGTTCCCAAATTGCCCACATAACCACAGCGCTAACCATGAGGGTCGTCGTTCGAGTTTGGTGCATAAGAAGAATCCTATATCCAGTGTAAGCGGTGCGGTGCGGAGGCGGTATCAATTTAATCAATTGCAGTAGTTACATGCAGCAGATGCATTCAGATTCCAAATTTTTTCTCTCATTACCCCTGCCAGGGTAATCGAAACCGGGACCTCCCACTTTAAAGACCATAGCTTTCATTATTATAATACAAATAATATTTTTTATAATGTACATGTGTAACTGACTTAATATACGTTTTGGCTAACTTTAAGTATACTAAGGATATAAATAAATAAATAAATATTTAATTATTATTGTTCTAGGGAGATCGTCAATGATCTCCTACACATCGCTATATTATTTATAAGTTCTTATAATATAAATGCGTTAGTGTGTCTACTTGTTTGTTAGTTCAGCCCTAAAACTTAACTTAAACTAAACTTCCGCCCTTCAACATTAAGTCGATTTAAAGTTTGGCATACATTTGTAAGGACGAAGATTACGTATACTACTACTAAATACTAATCGGCTACTTTCGTTCCGAAAAAAACATCAAATTCAAGATTCATGTAAACTACTAACAGGATTTATTTTTATTTTTAACCGACTGTCTTCAAAATTAAGGAGGTTATTAAATCATTTTCTTATAGATGTTCGGGCGTAACTCAGTCATTTATCGCCTGTATCACAGTCTACACTCGAAAGGGTTACGAAGACATAATTCAGTTTATCGGGATACACGGTACACCCACATTTGCTATCAAAGTTAGTATATTATTAGCTAAAAAGCTAGTTTTAACACAGTATTCAAATTTGATATATTAAAAAATGACATTAACTTTTTAGTTGGTATAAAATAAATGGATAGTATGCTGTGGGCTGTTCGTAGACCAGGGCACGTTCGGAACTTCGGATTTAAATGAACCAGTGTAGGTATAAACCATCATCATCATCGTCATCATATCAACCGATAGACGTCCACTGCTGGACATAGGTCTTTTGTAGGGAGTTCCAAATTCCACGATTCTGTGCCGATTGAATCCAGCGGCTACCTGCGACGCGCCTAATGTCGTCCGTCCACCTCGTCAGAGGTCGACCAACGCTGCGATTATCAGTGCGGGGCTGCCATTCCAGTTAAAAAATGAATTTGCAGGTATATAATTAAACTTAATATTTTTAATATTTTATTTCTTTCGCATTTATAATATTAGTAGGATGGTACGCATGCATTCGATCGTTATCCCATATGCCTTTATTTGTGAAGAGTTACGAGTATGTCCTTTATCTCCGGCAATGTTTATCAGATCTCCATTAAAACTAGACAATACATGCTTAATAGTATACACTTTCAAACAAAAAAAGAATTATTAAAATCGGTTCAAATTTAACGGAACTATGAAGTAAAATTAATAAAAATTTTCATCCCTTTTCCCGGTGAAAACTTATTGTTTATCGGGATAAAAAGTATCCTATACGTTGACCCGAAATGCCAGCTACCACTGTGCCAAATTTTATTTCAATTACTATACATAATTATATACTGTTCAGTAGTTTTCACGTGATGCCCGGACAGACAGACAGACAGACAGACAAAAATTAAATAAAAATCTGTTTTGGACTCAGTATCGATTATAACCGCCCGGTTAAAATTTTCAAAATATATTAAATGTACAGAAATCTTCCAGTTACAGTTTTATTATAAGTATAGATAGGGTAGGAACGATAAAATTAAAAAAAAATAAAGTACATAGTTTAAAGTTTATCTGCATATGACTTTGGGCCATGTACTTATTCTGCACATGTTCATGAAACTGTTCTTAACATCTTGATGGCCCAAGGAAGATCAATGCATACGTTGCACTGATCTTCCTTAACATAAGTCCTGATTAACTTGTATCCTATCAAAAGAGCTGAGTAGCCGTGTCTCTGCTCTTCTGCTGCGAATATTTAGTTTCAATATCCACACCATGAAAGATAAATATTTTCTTGTTGAATAAAATATCGCCCTTCGTTCACGTCATAACAAAGCGACTTATAACCGCATATGTGCATCATATCACGTAACAATTTAGCTAGCCTTCATTATCCTAGACTCCGTAAGCTGGCGCCTTATAACGCTATCAGACTTGCAGTTATCACACGGATCGCGTATCGGCCATCGAACTCACGCGTCGATAGTGCGTATTGACGACATACGCAATGTTATTGTGAAGAGCTCGCATTTGCGATTTGCGAAATTTGCGTATGAATCCTTACTAATATTTTGAATGCGAAATTGGAATTTTTTGTTCTTCCTTTACGCCTTAACTAAGCACCCAGTCAATCTGATTTTTGGCATGGAATTAGTGTAAAGGTCGTTGTAAGATATGCTACTTTTTATTCCAAGAAAACAAAAGGCTCCCACGGGATTTGTTGAAAAAAACGTAATAAACATGGAGTAAGAAAGCGGGCTACAGCTAGCTGGATCTATATTATCATCATAAGTGGCGTGCATACAGGATGTGCACAGGGTATGCATAAAGCGGACAGATGATATACCTAAAACGCACAAAATCTCCAGTCCGAGTTATAAAAAAACATAAGGATAGGCATTTTAAAAATTATAAAAAGCCTACCCGTAAGTTTTTATAACTCGTACTGGAGATTTTCTTCGTTTTACATCATCTACATACCCTGTTCATATCCTCTATATATGCCACTGGACATATGTCTATTTTGGGGAGCTTTGACGATCTCTTTGACGTGTGGTGAGTGCTGTGGTTTTAAGTGAGAGATCGACCCCCGGTGGCAGTTCGGAATATTATAAATTTCTGGTCACTCGTTTGGTGGAAGGTTCTGACCGTGGAGCTTTACCACCGATAGCGTTCTGGTACGATGTCGCGTAGAAACCGATTAGGGGGATTAACAGGTTTGCCCGCTAGATTGCAACATCACTTACCACCATGTGAGATTGCAGTCAAATGCTAACTTTTAGTGGTAAAATAATGATTAAAAAGGTGCAATATTGACTTTTTAGTAGTATACGAATGAATGAATAAACTTTTGGCAGCGTTATCGCTACATAGCGACTGTAGCAAAGAAGACTACATAGAAACTGTGTAATGAAATATTTATTTTACGAATTGAAGGTAAAGACTGCTGTTCGTTAGGTCATCAGCTCTTCTCTATTAGGTGGAACCACCTTGCAGATTACAAAAAAATAACATCTCACGCCACCATCTTAGACTGCAATATCACTAAATACCAATGATATTGCAGTCAAGTGCTAACGTGTAGTGGAAATAAAAGAAAAATATCATCACCTCTTCAACCCATTGACGTCTATGATGGGCATAGGTCTTCTGTAGGTAGTTTTAAAATCCAAGGCTCTTTCGGGAAGACGAATTCGAATCCCGGCACTCACTTCTTACTTTTTAATGTTATTAACGTTTCGAGCAATTAAATATCACTTTCTTTAACGGTGAAGGAAAACAACGTACTATGTTCTATGTTTATTTTATTTGTTTAGTTAAAATCATAGTATTTTACTCATGTTGTACCACCTACCAATTTCCTATAAAATTTTCTCGTATGCCTTTGGTTGCTGGAAGAGATCGCTATATAGCGATAATGCATCCAAATGGTACGTTCTACTTTATTGTGCTATTGTGTATATATCTCTGTCTCCCCCCGATGTCGTCGAGCCCTGGGACTCTTCTCATCTCTCGCGCTCGCCCCACTCCCCCGGTGACGCCGTAGCAACCCCTCAGGTGGTTATCGGCTAGTGACCATCCGAAAAAAGAACTTTCCCTGTGAATTTTCTTTATGGTGTACAATAGAATGTATTCACTCATCGTGAGCAAACCTGCATGCCTGAGAGTTCTCCATAATGTTTTCAAAGGAGTGTGAACTCCACCAATCAGTAATAGGCCAGCGTGGTGGACGGCCTAAACCCTACCCTGTAGTAGGCGACAATGGGTTAATATTTTATTTATATCATCGAAAATTACAAAAAAAAAAGAACATGATGTTAGGAATCGCAGTAAAATTAAGAATTTACGACAGATTTGTAACTTATTATTTAAAATAATTTCTAGAAAAGATTCCAGTATCATATAATATTTTTCTTATCAAATCAGATTCCGTGTAAACACGAGCCTGCTTAAAAATCTTCTCGCGGTCATTGACAGTGTCCAATCTTATCTTTGGTATTAATTACAATTATTAATAATGTGATATTATAAGCGAAATAACTTATTATAGAAAATAATAGATCTCGGTTGTAGCTTAAAAATCATTTTAGCTGTTAACAGTTACGAGGTTGAATATTATTATAGTAAAGTTATAAGTATATATACCATTAATTGATAAGATTACCTTAGAACACATAATTAACTTAAATTTCACAGAATTAAGAACACACAGAAACCATGTACCTACACGACTAATATTAAAGCATCGAAAACCACTCCACTTTAGTAGTGTTTCTCGAACAGGTGGTTAGTCACTCCATTTAATTTAGCAGTTAACATTAATTATTTTACCTCTAACGTTAAGAATAACGTTTACCACAAAATGGGGAAAATGGGAAAAGTATGTCCGCTAGCAACATCCTGCGAGTGTGAAGTTAGAAGTGCGTGGGGACGCACTTCTAATTTCACACTTAAAAATAACTTACGTTTACGTTTTTACTGTGTTTGGACACAATGCACTGCATGAAATAATGACTGAATGGGTTCTGTACGTTCTTAATTCTGTGTCTAAATAAAACTTTTTTTTATCGTTAGTCGGACCTAGCAGATGGTCCAACTAAGGATGTGAAGTAAAGGTATAAACCTTTAGCATTGCAAGCTAGGATCACGCGCTACAAAGTGCCACACTGTATCTATCAACCTTAGGCGTAGATGCTAAGCCTAATAAAGTGCCTGTACCGGGAAAACCACATCCTCACACAGCCAAGCTGCTTGGCGGAAGTAACAAGTATGCGACAAGCTTTGTCTCTCTACTAATACTAAAACTCTATATCTCTCCCTCCTCTCAGGCAAGACTTGCTCTCCCTCCTATCTCATATCCGATGGCAAACGACACAAATGTCTATAAGAGAGGCCTGCTAATTTGTTTACCTACTCGATCAGTGTGACGCCATATTTATTGGAATATATAAGCCAATAAGGTCACAACTCATAATAGTGTTTTACAGAACAGATAACTTTTAAAAGAAGCTTTGATTTATTATCTTAATAAAATCTTTAAAAAACTTGTGAAAGATCAATTTTTGTCTCAACCAACTGATGACCCGGAATAGTTCACTGCTCCCTTCTTCTCTTTTTTTAATTTTTTATTATTTTTATTTGAGGATAATTATTTATTTTATTTATTTCGTTTCATATTTAATCTATTATATTATTTTTAAGTAAATATAATTTTTACTAGCGGATCCCAGCGCCATCTGTCGGGCTGATTTGTGAATCTAAACCATCCAGGGTGCCACCCAAACCCATACCGAAAAATTCATTCAAATCGGTCCAGCCATCTAGTAAAAGTTCAGTGACATACACACGCACACAAGAAATATATATATAAAGATATATTATATATATAATTGTAGTTGCTTATTTATTTATTTTTGCAAATATTGTTTTTTATATATTTTATATATTATGTATATATTTAAGTAATGAAATATTTATATTATGGACATCTGTGCACCACCTAACTATTTTCTGTACCTGTTTTTTATCATCCTCATTGGTTGCCTGGAAGAAATCGCTGTGAAGCGATAATGCCGCAAAATCGTATACGTTGTTTTGTTATACTTTTCTTTTTTTTATGTACTTTTTGTGGTGAGCAATAAAAGTATAATAATTCATTCATTCATTCGATCATACCTTACTAATATCCTTTTTTATATATAGGTATATAATATAGACAGATTTAGGAATTGTGCTTAATAAAAGCACAACTCCAAAATCCGTAGAGCTAAAACTGATTGCATAGATTAGCAAGATTGCTCATACAAAGCCCGCATTTCCAACCGGCGAACTTTTGAATTAGTTCGCCCAAATTTGCACTAATACTGTTGACTTGTATCCCAGCGTTGCGTGACGGCTCACGGGAAACAAACGAACTGGGTCGCAGTATAAACAGTATATCATTTGCGATACAATGATAGAACAGCCGAATTATTAAAATGATGAGGGAGCGTTTACGAAAAAGAAATTAGGGAACGCATTGCCGTGATGTTATGTCCCAATTTCACAACTTCTTTCGAAAAACTTAGATCGGTTACCAAAGTGCCTTGTGCGAGATTTTCTACCAATTTTTTTTTACAATGGGGAAATCTCCAGAAAGGTAGATACCCGAATTCTTAGGAAGGAGAAATTTGGATAAATGGATTTGAGATATGAATATTTGGGAGGTTCCCCAATTGCTCTATTGCTTGAGCCGCATCAAGGCACCGTCTTTCCGGGACCAAATGTTGGAAGCCAGAACTCCCGTGGCCTTGAAGTTCCTTTATCCAGGACTACTGCATGGGCGAATCGTGGTGGCAGTGTACTTCCAACCTAAGTGCCTATGCCTATTGTGGGATTTCCTACATACTGTTTCCTATTATAGTGAGCAGATGGCGCTCTGTGGATTCCATACAAATATAAAAGAGAGATAGATTCTACCCGGAGACGAAAACGCCGCGGCAGCGATTAATTGTCGTTGTCTACAATTGATTAGCGCTGTTACTGAATCCAGATTACAGTAAAGCGTGAGCGGAAGTTTGAAGGCTGTCTACTGCGCAGGTTTATTCTCAGAGCTCATTTTACATGATACGACCATACTGTTATGTATGTCGTATTAATACGTTCTCCACATGACCCCGCAGGCATTCCTGACACTCATCCGCGCAATGTCGGCGCAGAAGCGGGGCCAGGCAATACCGGACGACGCGCCCGACACGTCCAACCCGTGCAAGCTGCCCTGCTGCGCGATTGTGTGCCTTGCGCTGTGGGCGACATTTCTAGCTGCTCACAACGACTGTCCAAGGAAATGTTTTTTTTTTTTTACTACCGATAGTCTAGATCTATACTAGATAGACTTGCGCTTGACAACTATCATGCCTGATGTAATGCAATGATGCGGTTTAAATTGGGGCGCGATTGCCTAGAAAACGCCTATTCACTCTTGCCTTGAAGGCATTCAAGTTGTATGAATCGGGAAACACGGAAGCCGGAAGAGCGTTCCAAACTTAAGCAGTCCGTATCAGATCTAAGTATAACCTGTCCCTGTGTCCCTATGACAGACGAGGCCTGCAGCAGTGGTATATTAATAGGCTGCAGATATGATGCTGATTGTATCGATAAAATCGCGCGTTATAAATGCGCCAAACGGCCGAAATCATTGATTCGCGTTAACGAAACGAATTGAGTTACTACAAACACTACTGAATTGCGACAAAACGTCACTATGGGCTAATACCCTTAGAACACGCGTTACAAATGCGCAAAAAGACAAAAAACAGTGATTCAATTCGCACAATTGAATCGCTACAAAAAGTCGTTATAAATGCACCAAATGTGACCACCAAATCAAATGCCCACTATAAAAAGTAGATGTGGGCGACCTCCCTTAGAGCACGCACGTAAATATCTGTTTACTAACTTTGTCCCGTACTTCCGACCTACCGCAACTAGCTGATATATTTTAATAAACAACCAATTAGATTTTATAAACACCATTAGTGTAATTAGTGTAGCTAAGTATTTTTCGGTAATCACGTTCCGAAAATAGCCGTTCTTAGATAAGGGACGCCTATTTTGCAAACTACAAACGAATGGTGAAAAACACTACATTTCCGCCCCGCGGTTTTAAGTTTTTAAAATAAGAACAGGGTACCACTCCTACTTCGTTATCTGCTTAGGCGCTTGGTTTCGCCAATGGAGGATAGAGGTGAATCCGGATAAAAGCACAGCAGTGCTTTTCACTGGACGAGCCCGCCCTGACCTCAGGGACAAAAGGGACCTTAACTTATTCAACCGTCCTATACCGTGGCAAAAGACAGCCAAGTACTTGGGTAGTAGTTGTCACTTCGTCATAAAGTGACACTCTATAAAACCTGTGTCCGCCCCATCATGTCATATGCGAGCGTCGCCTTCGTGTTTCGCCCTCCCTCCGCATATAAGAGATTCCAGACTCTCCAAAACCGCTTCATGCGCAACGCTACTGGGTACCCCTGGTTCGTACGCAACGTCGATCTCCATAGAGATCTCAAACTCCCCACTATTGCTCAATACTTTAAAAAACTCTCGAAAATCTACTTTGAGAAGTCTATCCGACATCCCAACCCTCTCATAGTTGCGGCTTCTTTTTACTCACCCAACCTTAGCGCCACTCTCAACAAGAGGAGGCCAAAAAATATCCTTCACGACCCTGACGATCAGATTACTACTGACAATGCTCCCTATCAGAACACACAATCAACCTATGAACAGCGTCTTCGCCGGCGAAGACGAGGTCCCCGACTTCTAACGTCAACCGGACGTGGGCTCGCACCACGTTCTCGGAAGCGTGCGGATTAATCACCGTCCGTAACCCTTTCCCTCCAATCGTCGCCTGAGCCGAGGTTCGGCCTCACATGAGGCGCCCTCAGGCCGACGATCCCTTCGCTTCTTCGAGCCCTAGGGTTCAAACTCTTCCTGGCAGAGCCCCATTCCGAGGCTCGCCAACAAGCCCGCGTTACGCTGTTAAAATCATTAGGGTTAATCAGCTACACACAATCCGAAAAAAAAAAAAAAGAAAAAGAAAAAAAAAAAACTTCGTTATCTTTTATAATAGACAAACTAAATACATTACAAAAAAAAGGCAGTGCATTCGTAACCTTTTTGGTTTTATCATTAAATGTTATAACATCTAGGTCTATTTTATTACATAAAAAATCAGATAACTACTTATTAGATACTGCAATAAGTCCATGGAAATCTAGCGCTTAATAAAAAATGGCACGTTCTTCGTCTGCGTTTATTACGGTTTTTTTACAAATCCCTTTGGAACCGCCTGGTATAAAGAGTAGCCCATGTTACTTTCCGTCCATTCAACTTATTTTAAAATCAGGAAGATAGACGTGAAAGAAAGACAAACAAACACACATTTATAATAATAGAAAGTATCTTCTTCTTACGGTGCCTCTCCGACTAGCGAAGGTTGGCAGTCAGCTTCGTAAATTCTTGTCTATCTTTCGCGAGGCGAAATAATTCTGCTGCACTCGCGATTCCAGTCCACTCTCTGATATTACGAAGCCAGGACTTTTTTCTGCGACCAACGCCTCTTCTTCCTGCAACCTTTCCCATCATAATAAGTTGAAGGAGCTCATATCTCTCGTGCCTTAGCACGTGCCCCAGATATGCAACTTTTCTGATCTTGATGGTGTGCAAAAGTTCACGCCGTTGGTTGACGCGTCGCAGAACTTCCTCATTGGATACTTTGAGAGTCCAACTAATGGCTAACATACGTCTGAATGTCCACATCTCAAATGCTTCTATGCGTTTCCTGAGGTCTTCTTTAATAGTCCAAGCCTCGCATCCATATAGCAGTATGGGCCAGATGTAACAATGCAGGAGTCGAATGCGCAAAGGGATCTTAAATCTGCGGTTGCAGAGTACTTTTTTCATCTTGGTAAAGGTACTTCTAGCTATTTCAATCCGAGACCTAATTTCCTGATCACTGCTCCAGGTATCATTAAGCCACGTACCTAAATATTTATAATTTCGCACTCTCTCAACTTTTTGGCCTGCTACCGTGATGTAAATGTTATCAACTTTATTTTTAGATATGACCATGAACTTGGTCTTCGAGATGTTCATCCTAAGACCAGCGTTCTCACTACACATATTAACTCGGGTGACAATTCTCTGAATATCTTCCAAAGACGATGCTATTAGGACTGTATCATCGGCGTATCTTATATTATTTATGTTCCGCCCATTTATTTTGACTCCGCAGTCTAGGCCTTCGATAGCTTCTGCAATTATTGTTTCAGAGTACAAATTAAATAGCGTAGGTGACAAAATACATCCCTGCCGAACTCCTCTCTTAATTTCGACATCCTTAGTCTCTTCATTACCAACCCGAACTTTAGCTCGTTGATTCCAATACAGATTCTGGATGATACGTATGTCCTTCCCATCTAGGCCTATATTATGTAGTATGGCAATAAGTCGATCATGCAATAAGTCGATAAGTCGATCGAATAGAAAGTATAATAAGTATTTTCACACATTTATAATAATAGAAAGTATAATAAATCCCCCAGTTCCTGAAGACTAAAGTCTTCGAACAGTGCGTGTTGCCAGTGATGACTTACGGATCAGAGACATGTTCGCTAACTATGGGCCTCATAAGAAGGCTCAGAGTCACTCAGCGGGCGATGGAGAGAGCTATGTTAGGAGTATCTCTACGTGATAAAATCAGAAATGAGGAGATCCGTAGAAGAACTAGAGTTACCGACATAGCTCAGCGAGTTGCGAAGCTGAAGTGGCAATGGGCGGGGCACATAGCTCGGAGAACCGATGGACGTTGGGGTCTTAAGGTGCTGGAATGGCGTCCCCGCACCGGTAAACGCAGCGTAGGTCGGCCCCAAACGAGGTGGACAGATGACATCAGGCGAGTAGCTGGGAGCCGTTGGAGGCAAGCGGCCCAGGACCGTGCATTGTGGAACTCCCTACAAAATACCTATGTCCAGCAGTGGACGTCAATTGGTTGAGATGATGATGATAATAAGTATAATCTGTTTATCACGCGGTTGCTGACAGAATCAGAATTACCCAAACAATCAGTGAAAGTTAATATGGCACAATACTTTTGACAAAGAGTCATTCCAAAATATTGGGCTTTAAGTCGTCCATTGAACTTTTGACAATGAAATTAAGATATCATAAAATTATATAAAAATCCATACAGCTGTAGCCCACGACTTCATCTAGAGATTAAGAAATTTTCTCAAGAATAATGGTCGACACTGGTGCCAATTCTGTTGCACAAAAAATTTCTTAAGTTAAATTTAATTGATAGGTTTAAAGTAGTGCAGTCCTTTTCACAGCGTTTGCGATAGAAAAGGACAGCACTTTGACTACTTGTCAATTTAGTTAAAATGAATGATTTGTTTTCAACAGAATCGGCTCTGTACCAGATATACCCTAATTAGTTTTGACATTAAAAAGTAAATAAGGAAATTCCCTTTAGATAATATTAAGTTCTTTAAGAAACGTGCACTTTCTGTGCTACTTTGTAGTACATGTACGTAACGCTCCTGCCAACAAACCGGGACCACGACAAACCAACAAACCATCTTTCCATCAATAGCCTATAACAGCCCACTGCTGGGCTAAAGGGCTCTCCCATATCGGAAAACCCTTTTCGCTAAGCAGGCGGGTTAGTGATCGCATTACATGATAGTAGTAGCACGGACGCTGCTGCCCGTTCTCCGTTATATTCCCTTAGTCGCCTCGTACGACACCCGCGGGAAGAGGTGGGGTGGTGACAACTGTATTCTGATCTGCTGTCTCCACCACCTCAGACGGCACAACCAACAAACATACTCTCGCATATATTATGCTTCGTAATAAGCATGGATAACAAAAAAGCAAACAAATAACTTAATAACACTGTTTTAAAAAGTCATTATCTTTAATCACTTAAAAATAATTGCCGTATTTACAATAACAAATACAGAAACGAAAGCAAAACATTTCGCCACTTCGCAGTAAGCCGCTGAAGGTGGATAATAATGTACCGCTGCTAAATTAAATGCAGGCGAATTCGATACAACAATCCTAATTCCTATTTCCTCATGCCGAAATACTCAACATAAAACTGTCATGAATAGAAATTGTTCGTTAAAACCGTATTTCCGCGGTTCATGTCGGTCTCGCATGTCCCATCCTGCCTCGCAAACTTCCCGCCCATAAAGAACGTTTTATGTCACGTGTCAGAGGCGCCATCTTTGTTCGGCGACCGAGCCAGGCATACCCTAACTGTGACACCCTTAAAATTCATATGCGTTGTGCCCTCCGAATAAGGTCTAAAGTTCCCTAAATTTTTTTGGTTTGGCGAATTCCACGTAGCTAAGTTATAAAAAATCGGAGTCGTCTGTATCGATTGTGCCAACTGGTGCTTACCGCCGATCTCGATTATTCAATTGGCTTGTTAATAGTTCTCTCGATTACTTTACTAGTAACGTAGTGTCTGTAGTGATAGGTTACATTTGCTTAAGTTTGTTTATTTTGTATCTAGTACCACGTAGGTATTTACGTAAATAGCTACATTGACTTAAGTTGTAGGTACTTTAGCAAATTAATATAAGTACTTGTTCAATGACATCCGCCCTCATTTGTAGTGTAAACACTAGACAGTCAAGATACATCAGAAGAAGGAGATATTAGGGGTTTATAGTTAACTGTATCAACTTTTATTGGCCATTATATAACAATTTATAAAAACTGAAGTTATTCAGTTAATATATTAATTGAATCACCTTCTCTCAAAACACATTTTAAACATAAATTGTTGTGTATTTAATAATGCATAATACACATCATCCTAATATCATTTAATTTAACTGAACCAAATGTTACTAGCGCAGTTAAATTATAAACTAAGTAGGTATTCAATCATGAAATCCAAAAATGACAGCGAATTGCTATATTTATATATTCAAGATAGGCGGCTTCCGCCACATCAACAAACATTAATTAACCTTAAAGATTTTTAATAATGAATGAATGAACACACTTGTATTGTACACCAAAGAAAAAAAGTAGTGACAGAGACATAATGATATTTATTTGATTGGGCGCGATTGCCATCATCAAATTTACAACCTGAATACAGAGGTTAATCGTTGACTGGTTGCTGAATCTCTCAGGAAGAGATTCGAGTCACAGAATTAAGAACGAATTATCGTCGAATTCCTAAAATTTCAAATTAATTTTGCAAAGCTAACAGTAGTTAGGTACCTACCGCTAACGTTAAATAATTAAACTCTTCTCTATAAGTTGGAAATGGCTAAAAGACAATATCATGTTTTTTTTAATTCCACTACAAGTTGACCCTTGACTGCAATCTCATCGGGTGGTAAGGTATGATACAGTCTAAAATGGTAGAGGGCTAACATGTTAGTGGTAGGTTTGGCAGTTATTTTAAACCGATATACCCCCGAATCGGGTTTAATCGTATCTGACCGTAACGCAAAATCTAATGGCAACACATCTTTTATTTATTGAGGGGATGCCTGCCATTGCCAGACGGGTGATCTGTCCTATGTAAGGACATTTCCACCCTATTTCCTAGGGATGTTTGAGACACAGGTTTAACTGGTGTCCTAGCAGCATTTCCCCCTGAAACCTACCTGTTTATTTTGTGCACCTAACAATATCCATAGGGTAACTAACCTTGCAAAGCCTTCCATACCAGACCAGAGAAAATAAAGAGGTTATTAATTCCTAAATGTTTGCAAGGGAGCCCCGGGATCTTTCAGTAAGACCACTAGGTTATCACCACTACTATAATAAAAATAATAATTTCATCTTACCGCAATTATTTTCTTTTTACGAATGTATGAAACATTAGTCACCCGGATTGTCACAAGGAAATGACGATACTTGAGCTACATGCTGGCTTGTATAAAGTGGTGTAAGGTAATCTAACTTTCACCAACTTACAGCAAACACCTTACCTATATAGAATAATAAATAAATAAAATAAATATAATACGACAATACACACATTGACATCTAGCCCCAAAGTCAGCGTAGTTTGTGTTATGGGCACTGAGATGACTGATGTATATTTTTATGAATAATATACATAAGTTCTTATAATATACATATATCTAATATAGATATCTTGGATATGTCTCTAGAAAAGTTCAAAGTGTGTATTAAACGTAAGCTAAAGGATTACCTAAATGATAAAAAAGCGTGGTTGTAAAATATTGCTCGAGCAAGGTTGCTTTTAAATAGTTAAACCTCAATGAAAATGTGAGATGCTGATAATAAAGAGCTAACCGGCTACACCCTTGTCTAATTTAGTTATCGCCATCACCTCACTACAGTGTACATATTAGGTTATGCACGCATCAAAGGTGCAACCTATGTGCCTATTTGAATTAAGAAATGTTATTATTGACTTTTACTTTGAATGCTCATTTAGCTAAAATTTTCTGTTAAAAAGTAGAGAAAGAAGGACTGTTACAAACTATTAAAGAGTTTCTTTTAATTAAAGATTTTCTAAATTTATATACCTATCTCAATTCTTGGAAGACATCTTCGTATACCAAAAATTACGTATGTTTTACTTATTGAAACATGCACTCTTATGGAGGAGTGTATTAAGCATGCCACGCCACTCCAATATGGTTTGGTGGGCTTCGGTAACATTAGTGACTTGACTAGAATTTGAGGCCGCAATATTCATCCTCTGGTTTCTGTTTTTCTTTAAAAAAAAAAACATTTTGATTGGTCCCATTAACATACCGTCCTAATGTTCAATTTGAAAACCGAACAAAAAATGGCATCGCTTTCATAATGGTTTCGCTATATTCCGATCAATTTGATTTTTACGAGGCACGCACAACATTAAACGGAGATTTATAGACGGAATGTAGGTACACTAAATATAACTTCCAAACCTATATAAACTCTAACTAGTTATATGTAAGTATTAAGTAGGTAGGTTATTTTTATTTTTATACTAACGATAGGTCAGAGCTTGGCGGCAATCATGCCTTTTAGAAAGCATTGATGAGATCTAGGTTGGAGCACGCTTGCCAAGAAAATAAATAAAGATATAAATATATTACGGCAATAGACACAACGCCATCTAGCAAGTATTCGTAGCTTGTGTTATGGGTACTAGGATATGGATATCTGATGAATATTTTTTTATAAATAATATGCATAAATACACGAACATCTTTCCAGTTGTGGAAATCGAACCCACAGCTTTGGACAAAGTAAGCACTGGGGTCCACAAAGGGTCACTGGCCAGTGCGCCACGCCGTCGGTGAAATGTCCTATTCCCTAGGTCCTATTCCCTCTTGCCTTGAAAGGCAAGAGTGAATAGGCATTTCACCATAGGCATTTCATATCTTCAGATAGTCCAGTTATACTAGACAGAAACACAGGCAGGAGGGTGTTTTGACGGCCGATTTGCGCAGAAGGCAGCGACCCTGCTTTCTGAATCAAATGTTTGTGTGATGAACATGAATTTTTTTTTTTAATATTAAAACCAAAAAGCTTCTTTATAACAGTTTGGTAAGAAGTGTTATAAAATATTGTTGTGTGGTATGGCGGCCGCATTACGCAACGCACATATTAAGAATAGAACGTATCCAAAAGAGGTTTCTTGTGGCATTTGACTGCAAGTATTGGAAACGGTGACAGACAATTTTCATACAAGGAAAGGCTAGCATACTTTAAAATACACTCCTTAGAAAAACGCATGGAACTTCTAGACCTGCAGTTTGTTTATAAGATTCTAAACGTTAAAATTGACTGTCCTCAAATACTATCCAGTTTTGGATTTAGGGTACCTGTTAATTATCCCCGTAAACCTATAACTCCACTCTGTCCTCCGTTGCGTAGAACTGTTCTTGGTGCCAATTCCCCTGTTCCAAGATTATGTAAGACCCTAAACCACATTAGCACTGGAGTTGATATTTACTCTGACTCGTTGTATAAGTTCAGAGATAAGATATTTTAATCATGGACCAATTGACCCTTATTTGCTGTTACCTTGATTTATTTTTTAGTGTGTGAGATATTTTGTTATTATATTCACGATACCTTTTCTTTTCATGTTATGGTGTTATTGTATATTTTCATATGCTGTGTTTACTTTTAAGAAAACATTACACTTGAATAGAATAGTTAAAATTTTAAAAACGGTTGTATTAGTGTAAGTGTTTGTAAGTAAACCTAATAAATAAAAAAATAAAAAATCCAGTGTCTGGGTGCTTATCTGGATATTATAAGAATTTATGTATAGATATTATTCATTAATGCGCGCGAAGCAGTGGTAGCGCATTGGGTAGGCTCGATTTCACTTTCGGGTGGCCGAGTACGGATCCCAGCTTGCACCTCTAACTTTTCTAAGTTATGTGCGTTTTAAGTAATTAAAATATCACATGCTGGTGAAGGTGAAGGAATACGTCGTGAGTAAACCTGCATGCCTGAGAGTTCTACATAATGTTCTTAAAGGTGTGTGGAGTCCGCCAATCGGCCGTCAGTAATCTTAATAAGTATATTAGGTATATTCATCGGAGAATTATCAAGTTTTAAGAAAATATAAAAAAAATTACACGTGAGTGAGTGCTTTATAATAGGCATATTGATTCTCATTAAATGAAAAAGGAATTGCAATTGATATTTAAATTGCTTAAAACGCACATAACTTAGAAAAGTGTTACAGTAATTTTATAAAGTGGGTAAATAACCAAACTTTTGATAACTATAAATTCATATTTGCCAGATATTTTATTAAATTGATTTTACAAATACACGACAGATCTACATGGACTCGAACGATGCAAAGATACCTTCCGGTGTCTTTAGTAGTTTATCAAAAGTTACAGGTGCTTCGAAGTCCTACCCACTGAGCTATCACCGCTATTCGCCATGTTCTTTACCCAGTTATAATAACGGTTTTATCTGTACGAGTACAGACTTCTTAATTGCAGGCCCTGCACCATTTCAAGGAGTCAATATTTTTTTAGTCGCAATGCCAAGATTTCTGTAGATTTGTCAAAAAAAAACTCACAAAACGCGCGTGAAAAAAAATTACAGGCGCGCGTTCGATTATTTGCGAATCAAACTAGAGACGCATATCATTAATAAACAAATAATCTATTATTACTTTAATTATGATGTATTTATTAATAAACTTATTGACTACTTTAATATGCCTCTACATTAGACCACGCTTCCAGCACGTGGCGGCGATGGTAGGTAGGTAATTGACGGCTTCTCACTAATTAGCCACGGCAATATATAATAAGCTAAATAAACAATATTAAATGTTATCACTCGAAGATTACGCTTGTTTACTTGCTGTCACGGTGTTAGTGGGTAATTTAGGTAAGACTATATTAATATAATAATAAAAATTGCAAATCTAAGAGTGCACGCATTTTCCACTAAAAAAAGTACCTAAAACTTTTAATCGCAGCGGGCGCTCCAAGTCATCTTTTTCTTTATTATTATTATTATCATCTACTATCAGCCAATGACAGATGGAATAAAAAATACTTACAACATTTCGCGCCATTCTCGACGTAAAGCAACACAATAGCTCGCAAGCATTGTGAACGAACCCAATTTTCATAAGAGACACACTAAAGACTAATCAAATATTTATAAGTTTTTTATTAATTGTAATTAAACTACTACGAATTACCCAAAGATTTTCAATAGCAAACAGTGCGCTGCGATTATGAAGCTTTTAAAAAAAAACTTTGTTACGTTAATTTTTACGGTCGTGAGAGTGCCAGATCCATACGGGACAGACATCCGGACGTCCTTTAAACAATTTTTTTTTTTTAAATATCAAATACGTCTAAACGAATGTTTTTTTCTTGATATATATATGATAATATTATCCTATAAGTGCAATGTGAGAAAATACAGTTACTTTTAGTTTCGAAAGTAGAGCATCACCTCAACGCTTCGCTTAGGCGTACAATAATGTTGAAGCATCAAAAACCACTCCGATTTAGAATGGTTTCTCGAACAAAGGGTTAGTCACTTCATACTATTTAGCCGATGACAGTAATTATTTTACCTCTAATTTTCTAAGCGTTCGCTGTGAAATGGGAAAATGGGAAAAAGTGTTGTTGTGAGCTAGCACCATTCCGCGGGTGTAAAGTGAGACGTGCCCGGGGCATTTTCACTGTTTTTGGACACAATGAGGATTATGTATGTTCTTATTTCAAAAGTTAATAGTTGAATAAGGCGCTTCGTGACATCGTTTCGTCTACAATTTTTGTTACAGTGGGTGTTGCCAGTGATGAATATTATTAAAAAAATTAACTTTTCTATATTCATCATCATCATTATATCAACACTACCGTCCCTCTACAGGGCACGGGTCTCCTCCCCTCCTCCACTGAGAAGGGTTTAGGCCATGTCCACAATGTACTGACTTTTATAACTTTCGGAAACGATATGCAGTCATAGTTAATGACCATTTCTTCTATTGGTATATATATAGTTTACGATCGTAAGTCGATTGTTTATATATACCTTTTGTTTATGTGTCATGTTTCACGTATATACATTTTACTGATAAAATTACCTTAAAATAAATCAAATCGAAATGATAGACTGCTTTTTATAGAATTTCGTTGTAAAGTGACGTTGTATCTAAATATTTATTACGCGTTAATGTTCAGATAAGGAACATGTTAGAAAATATTCCATTGATAACTTTAGGGCAATGCTCTATATATGTTTACAACAAAGTATACTGTACAATAAAATTATCTCTCAAAAGCTTCACTTGACGATAAAAAAGCTTCGCTTTCCTTAAAGCTATTTAGCATGAAAATTATTATGATTCTCACACTGTGAGACGGTGCTAGCGACAATAATACCCGGCTGAGTTTGTTATGGTATTGCTAGACCTGGGCGCGTGTAGAACCCTCAAAGCATAACTTATTTACTTAATTATCATAATCACCACACTAAAATGGAAAGAATTGCATCGGTTTGTCATTGCTAGATAAGAAATTATAACTGTCATTCACACTGTGAGATGGTAATAACAGAAATAATACACGGCCAAATTTGCTGTCGGCTTCCTAGATCTGGGTTCGTAAGTACCCTCGGAGCTTTAGTTTCAAGTTATCGACTTAGCTATCATAAGTACCTCACTACAAAAGGTTGATTTATAAAGATCTGTGCCGTGTGGAAATCGCGAGGAAACCGGCATTCCTAAAGAGTTTTTCATAATGTTCTAGGAGTCCACCAATCCGCACTTGGCCAGCGTGGTGAACTACGGCATTACGCCCTTAACCCCTTCTCATTGTGGGAGGAGACCCGTGCCCTGTATTGGGCCGGTAATCAGTTGATATAATGATTTGAGGTTATAGGGTAGATAGAGTATCCGTGTCGGACCAGAACAAATGTGGCTAGTATGTGGAACAAAATAGAAATAAAAGGCGAAATAATAATTACCGTTATCGTAGCTCAATTATGCTATTTATCTATGACCGTGAACGTATGTTTGTGGTTTGTATACGTGACTGATGTCGCTTATGTTTGACCCGGATTTGTTTTTCGTCGTTATAGCCTCATCATCAGTGGCGTGCATAGAGAGTATGCACAGGGTATGCAGATGATATAAAATGAAGAAAATCCCCAGTACGAGTTATAAATACTTAAGGGTGGGCTTTTTATAACTCTTACAATGCCTATCCTTAAGTTTTTTATAACTCGTACTGGAGATTTTCTTCATTTTATATCATCTGCATACCCTGACCATACCCTCTATGCACGCCACTGCTCATCATCTTATATATAAATGACAATTAACTACTCTTAGGTTTGACTAAGGTTGGCCGGCTAAGGTATCTGAATCCAGAATGAAGTTGAGAATCGAGTTGGCTAGAACCGTCGTGGCAGCGTAAGATCTCATACCAAGGCCATTTATTGCTAAACGATTGGTACATCCTGCTTCGAACCCTCGTTATATGGAAGTTAATATCAAAAGGAGGGGTTGGAAGGCGATTAGGTTCCAAGCTACGAAATACACACAGTACAGTGGGCCGGAATCAACACGGAATTTTTTTTAAACCTTGTCTTTCCAAGACAAAAAAATAACCGATGGCCGGTTCTTTGTTTTATACAACTGAGAAGCAAGAAATAAATATTTTCTACAGCATCTTTAAGTTAGTGCCAAGTGATATATAGAAAGTTACTCTGTATAGATCATATCCTTCGTAGGCCGGTTCGTGTGTTTTGTATAATAGTTATAATTGACGGGCCAAGCCGATGACCGGCCTCATGGTAATTTAAGAATTATAGACTGTGAACAGAGGAACACTTCGCAAGTTATACGATCTACAAAGTGCTATCCACCGACGGACGCTTGGCGCAGTGGGCAGCGACCCTACATTCTGAGTCCAAGGCTGTGGATTCGATTCCCAAAACTGAAAATGAATGTTTTTCAGTGTCTGGTTGTTTATCTGTATATTATGTTTTATTTTCCCAAAAATATTCATCAGTTATCATAGTACCCATAACACTAGATATCGCTATGTAGCGATAAGGCCACCAAATTGTACTCTCTTGATATGTATTTATATCTTTGTAACTACTTTTTTTTTTCTTTGGTGTACAATAAAAGTGTATTCATTCATTCATTCATTCACAAGCTACGCTTACTTTGGGGCTAGGTGGCGTTGTTTGTATTGTCGTAGTATATTTATTTACCTAAGGCGTTAGAGTGAAGCCTAATGTGCCTGTAATTACATCAGCAACCACGGCCTTAAGGCATGAAGAGCCTACAATGCTGCTGGGCGGCAGAAATTTGCATGGCGGTAGTACTTCCGGTTTCCCTTGGTTTTCCTAATCCTAAGGTTGCCTGGAAGAGATCGCTACTAAGCGATAAGGCCGCCCTTTGTATCCCACTTTTTAAGTTTATTTTTGTTGTGTCCATTGTTTTTTTTTCCTATTTGTGGTGTACAAATAAAGTGTATAAATAAAATAAATAAATAAATACTTCCCCGGACAAGAAGCTGTGTCACTAAAAGCTCTACTACTAGTAACCAATGCCGGAATCATTATTGTTTATTGTTATTAGGTACACAAAACAGGTAATAACTAAAATTAGATCCAAATATAAGTAATAACAAGTTTTGTTCTAAGCTACAACCCAAAGTATGTGTACACAACTTGGAATTAAATTAAACAAAAAGTAAAGATAAAATTAAATTTGAAACAAAAAAGAAACAACTATAAAATAATATATATATGATTTCCCTAAAGATTATGTTAAATAGTGCTTAATAATTTGATTTTTAAAAATATTTATCCTTTCGTTAAAAATGTCAATATTACGACTACTTGATACTAAATCATTATAAAGGCGGCACATGCGAACGATGGGATTGTAAAAGGAAGTATTGTTCTTGTAGACACTTAGGACAAAGGGTTTTAAAATATTTTAATCTGGTATTAACGCGAGTATTTATAGTAATGAGCGAGAGTAACACGGAAGAATCAATTTGGGAGTTAATGAGCTTGAATAAGAACATCAAATGAAAGTATTTTCGACGAAAATGTTATTTATTTGTTTTTTATTACTTATTAACTTTATTTAACACGCTTTAGAAGTATTTATTTATTTAGAACAGTTTGAAATAAAATTATAAATATAACCTAAAATAAACTATTTAAAAACTAAATAAAATCTAAAACGTCCTCGAAACCACCGCAGCGAGGCACAGTTCCTAAGATGCTGGCAGCATTGCCCCTTTGGATGGCCAAACTAATTCGTTGGCCAAGGTAACTGCCCGCTCTAGGATCACCGGTAGACGCGATAACCCTTTTCGATAATTCTTTGAAAAGGGCTCTTGCTTCCGGACCCCACGGTCCCAAAGTCTCTACTCCAAAAGGCACAAAAATGAAGCTGCTATCCAGGTTTTCATATTTACGCCTCTTGGCCTGCTCGGCACTGGTAGCAGCCGCACCTACCATTGACGAAGTGGCCTGGATGTGTGATGCAGCTAGGGTATCAACACAAGTTGCATCCCACAGAAGTGACCTATTATAACTTTTTTAATTGTTTTTTATTACTTAAATTATGTATTATTGTTGACTTATGTATGTGTATACTTAACAACGATGATTTATTTCATCATATCGCAAAACAGATAGGCTCGCCATTTGAGACGCTGGCGGACTTTGGACTGAGATTGTCTCGCCGGACATCTATTATAGGTTTCATTTGTTTATATATAACAATAATAATTACATTATGTTTATATTGTACTGCGCAGATAAAGGGGTAATTCTTTTTAAGGATTCAATTCTTACTTTTAATATTGATTCGAATTCGTCAGCAGAGCTACGGATTGTCGTGATTTTTGGCCTTTCTATAAAGAAAAAAAAGAGAATAAAAATACTTTTGGAAACATGCAAAGTACCAATGGGATAGAGTTAAAGTATAACTCTGACTAATATTAAAAATTTAAAAGTTGGCTTGTTTGTTTTATCTTCTTTCACGTCCTAACTAAGCAAACCTACTTCATATTTTTGAATCTAATTGCTTAAAACGCACTTAACTCAGAAAAGTTAGGATGCCGAAGAATGAACTCGTTCCCTCTATAAGGAAAATTAAAGCCGACTAGGCTATCACTCCTTACGTTGCTCTTCCTGAAATTAGCACAAATATAAAAACAATCTCTTCAGCCCTGCATGTATTTTTTTACGAAAGACCCTACTCACTTTTGCATGGATGATAAACACAAACTTTTTATGATAAGTACCTATTTCGAGTGTAAAACAGTAGCACATAGCAACTCCTCAAATAGTAAGTTAGGTACCTGTTTAATCTAATCTAAATCGAACGAGTTTTTGTGGCTTTCATTGCGATCTACCTGCTTGATAAAAGATAATTGTGTTTTTTACTTTCACTGCCAAGATACTGAGTCTTATCTTTATGTGAAATTATAAATTGTTTTAGCAATTTTAATACATTAGGTATTAAATACGTATAATTCGTTGTTATCATATAAATAATAAATAAATAAATAAATAAATATACTACGACAATACACACACCGCCATCTAGCCCCAAAGTAAGCGTAGCTTGTGTTATGGGTACTAAGATGACTGATGAATATTTTTATGAATTATATATACATAAATACTTAGAAAATACATATAAACACCCAGACACTGAAAAACACTTATGCTCATCACACAAACATTTTCCAGTTGTGGGAATCGAACCCACGGCCTTGGACTCAGAAAGCAAGGTCGCTGCCAACTGCGCCAGTCGGCCGTCAATCATATGCATTTCAATATGCAAAAAAGTTAAATGAATGTAGCCTATAGGTACTTATGTGACCAGCAGGGTAAAGCATGCGTGCCCCGAGATAATTATATCTACCCCTTGCTAGTATTTTGTGGGCGTTGTCTTTCGATTTTGTTGCTAGCTTGTCTTATTATGTAAACAATTTTTTCTTGAATTTTTTGTGTAAAGTGTGTTTCGACAAAGAAGGAAAATTCGAATAAATAATTAAGAAAGGGTTTTTGTTTTAATAGACGTACCTATTATTATAACAAAGTGTAAATGAAAACCGAAATGGTACTTATTAGATACCCGAAATAGACTTATTTGTAAAACCGAAAAGCTAAAACCGAAATAGTACTTATTAGATACCCGAAATAGACTTATTTGTGAAACAAAAAAACTAAAAGTTTTCTAATAACCGGCGTGCTTAATGTAAGAAATCAGATACAGCCCTAACATCACATGCAAAATTAAAATCAAGTGACTCCTGTCACTTTATTAGGTACGTGTTGGGTAGCGTAGGTACTATGCGCGTGTCAAATTCAAATTCAAATTCAAAATTCATTTATTTCAAGTAGGCCTAATATAAGCACTTTTGAAACGTCAAGTCTGTCTGTTTGTAGTGATTCTACCACCGTCTTACTACAGTGTCGGTCTTTTATCATCAATAGGGTTGTCATAAGTAAACACTTGGAATGTTTTGAATTATTTTGTATGGAAAAATAAATATGCTTCTTTTGATTTTATATATTTACAGGATGATTAGGAAATATACATATGCACCCGTCAACAATATTTCGTAATTCCGTTCCTACGTTGTGTATATATTCAAAAAATATATAAATATTATTAAATAGAAAAACTTTATTTGGATATACACACACTAGAATTAATAATAATAATAAAAAATAAAAATAAAAATAATAAACACACTTAGGCACCCTTGTTCAAATATTTTGTTGTTGGAAAAGATATTCTCTTAATTTCTTTTTAAAAGATATAATATATATTCAGAAACAGTAAACTTCCTGTCAGATAAGTACACTTAC
Source organism: Pararge aegeria (assembly GCF_905163445.1). Taxonomy (NCBI): domain Eukaryota; kingdom Metazoa; phylum Arthropoda; class Insecta; order Lepidoptera; family Nymphalidae; genus Pararge; species Pararge aegeria. The sequence continues at coordinate 2,992,125 of NC_053189.1, forward strand.
AGAATTTATTAGGAAACAATTGTTTTAACATTATCTTTTCTCTTTTCTGTAGGTACATACGTTTGTTCCGACTACACGTTATCTTGGTCGATTAATTGCTCATGAGTTATTCAATTCTCATGTCCAATTAGTTGCTATATTTATGTTGCTCTTACTATGTATGAGCGGTGTAAGCCTAGCGGTAAGACATCCGTTTTTCTTTCGGAGGACAGAGTTCAATCCCCGGCACACGCCTCTAACCTTATGGAGTTATGCGCGTTTTAAATAAGATATAAGCAATAAGATAAATACACTATTTAAACGATTCTTTGCAATTTTAAACTAAGATTTTCGTGGTTAATCAACATTTCTTAAATACAGTTCCCGTCGTGACCACGATCCATGCAACTGGGTCGAAATACCGACAACCGTACCCGTTGAACTTTATTTAAGAATCGTTAATATTTGCGATTGTACTTTAGGTAATATTTGCGATTTACCAAACGTAAAGTGTTTTGATAGACATTTCTATTCCGTTCAAAAGTTCATCGACGAAACCCCTTTTGCACATAGACGGGTGGAAGTTCTGACAACGTAATAACTTCGCAACTTTATGACATGATTAGACGCGATATAGATTGCCGTCTGCTAACTTATTCGGTAGGATTGCCGAAATGTAGATAATAGCGATAGCGGCGAGTTTTAAAATTAAAATACGGCATCCTTCTATTATTCATATTGCAAAACTAGTTTTGCCCTGCGATTCCACCCGCGACAACGACAGATCGCAGTGTAGTGCTATAAAGACCACATTTTCCTCAATAAGTATAGCCTTCAAAACATAGATTCGGACTGAGAGTTCCAGACATGAATCTTAATTTGGCTAAAAAAAAACTAATAATAAAAGTTTCTCTGTTAAAGTAATATTATTAAGATCGGTTAAGGAATGGTGGAGTTATGGAGTGAAATCGCAAACGAACCCGATTGTTTTTAGGGATGTAAAGTATATTTTATAAGCCTTCCTTAACGACAAGGCTGCTTGGAAGCAGGCTCCTATCTCACACAAGATAGAAAATTTAGTGAAAAGATTGTGAACTGTAAAATGATGTAGAAAATGAGCAATGTGCTGAGTTTCTTGCCGGCTCTTCTTGGTGGAATCTGCCTTCCGAACCGGTAGTCTAGGCACTACAAACAGATTGACTTCACGTTTCAAAAGTGCTTATAAACTGTGCCTACTTGAAATAAAATTGAATTAATTTTGAACATTACCAAATTGCAATCAAATACGTTCAGTAGTTTTTGCGTGATGCTCGTACAAACCAACAGACATACAGACACACAGATATACAGGCAAACAGACAATAGTTAAAAAACTGGCATTTGTGCATTCTATTTATTATTTGTTACGTCTCTCAGTTATATTTTGCAAAAATCTTTAATGTAAAGACGCAGCTAATCTGAGATTTTATTATATGTACTTCTAGAAGATATCGGTTCGTCCGCGATCTCATTCACATTTTGTTAAAAATCTCATGTTAAGTGTTAGATATATATAGTTGATAACTATTAGATAGTTTACGAGTAAATTAGGTTAGGACTTCCGCTTCACTCGCCAGGGGTCCGAGTTTGATCCCCAGCACGCACCTCTATCATTTCGAAGTAAAGTGCGTTTTAAGCAATTAAAAATCACTTAGATCTAGAGATAGATCTATTCCGCAATTCCGTTTTTCTAATCATATTTTAACCTAAAACTGGTAGTTTCTTTAATTACATACAGAACTATTTTACAGCTAAAAACTATTAAACAAGTAGGTTTATGTATATTTATTTTGTAAAAAGTTCTGAGTTTATCAAATATACGAAAATAACGTTTAAAATCGAAAAGTCAGACACGATACCAAGAGTACCTATCTATGGTTCTAAAAGAACATAACTGCAGCAACTGCGATATATTTCCAATACGTAAACTGTACCTGTTAAGCATTTGTGTACTATTATAGCGATTGCAAGTAATGTGCTATTGGCATTGAGGATTTATGTCCTCCATTTTTGGAAGACTTGATCAGATTCTAAAATTAAAACCTGATGACTATCTATCTGATATCAATGAAAATAATCAAATTATTCTACGCATTGGAAAAGTTATGGTATAACCATATTATAAGCACATTCCGTAACGTTTTAAGTGTTTGCATGGATACAGGTATTCGTCATTACACATAAGTATGTACTACGTATGTAGGTGTGTTTTGGTAGCCTTATAGCGAAACTTTAATATCGAATTTAAAGCTGTTATGAAGTCAATATAAATTACCCTATAAACCAAAACTATGATTGAACGTGCTTTTTGGCATTATAATAGTGGAGTCAAAATTTCGCTAGTATGAATTCTTAGTAGTACATTATATTTTGGTTTAAAGATCAGTGTTGTAATTTTAATGTAACCAAACGTTTCAACAGAATTGGGAAACGTGTCATTCAATATTCCGCCAACTAACAATATTTACATAAAATTCATTACACAATGGTTCATAAAATATTCTGAATCTGAGCATAAAGTGTCCGTAGTCCTGGATTTACTAAACGCAGTTTACAATTAAGAAATAGTCCTGAAAATTAACTTACCGGCATTTCGTCCAAAAACCCGCGTAGTCCGCCCGCCGCGCCCGCCCTACTGCCGTGAGCAGCGAGCCTCCACTGTGCCAGCTCACCACCTGGCCCCATCTGAAGCCTATTTGCGTGACTTCCACCAACCCTCTTCATAAAACCGTCTTCAACCCTACCATTTTCATGTTTAAAGTCCAAATCTGTTTGGCAGGCAACACCACGATTTACATTCGAATTTGATGTGTCTTCGACATCCGCATTAGTTATTACAATCGCTGGGACATCTCCATGACTAGCGACTCTACCACCATAACCACAAGACTCCGATTTGTTAATGTTGTGATAAGTTCCGGCATTACCAAATTTTTCCTTTATCGAATTAATAATGGCCTTCCTTGCCAATTCATACTTAGCTTTCAACTGCCTTTCCCTCCATTTCCTAAGTATTATGTCTTTTGAATATTTTTCGCGTTTTAATTTACGATTGGTGTTCGTCAACCGGAATTCACTTTCTTTATTTTTTGTGCTTGTTGATTTATCTTTTGTTTCAGCTTTTATTACATTTATATCTTTGCCGTTTACATCTGCGATATTTTGTTGATAAATTTCGTAACTGTAGCCAGTCAAAAGGTTCCACAACATAACGCCATTTTCATCTATCGGTGCTCTAGATCTTGGTGAATTTATAGAGTTAACACTTTGGGACATTTTAAAGTTTTCAGCTACTTAACATACTTTATACTTTTGCTTTGTTACCTTCGAATTTTTCAGTAAAATTTACGGACTTTTAATGGGTTTTAAAATAGTTAAAAAATACATGAACACTTCAAAAACTCTTTATGGCTACAAAAGCCTATAAACTAATTTTTAATGAACGGAATAAAAAATATGGAATAAAGTTCCATATTTTTTTCAAAACTATCTCATAATAAACAGGTAAAATTTACGTCGAGAAAGTTTGTATTGATGAGGCGTAGGTGTGAGTTCCACAATTTTTTAAGCTACACTGAAGGTATTAAAGTATTTAGTTCCGTGAAACTGCAAGTCAGTAACCTAATTAACTTCACCATGTACTATACAAATAGTTTTTAATACGTAGTATGAAATGGTACATTCATGCATTTTGTTAAACGCTATTATTGTTGTCGTTCAACAAATACCTTTGTACCTTGGATTAATCATAATCTACTTTCTTTTAGTAGGTCAGTGTGTTGATAAAGAAGTAGGCGAGCATAATGCATAAATGTACCTACTTACCTATATAATTCTTGATATGCATTTTTGTTTCTTTTATCAAAATCTAATAATTTATTGTTTTGTATTTTTTTATATATGAAAAAATTTATAATGCTTACAGCAGTTTAAATTTTTTGATTATCTAAACACGGTTTTGCGGTAATTTTTTAAAACCGACGTTTCTTGCTAGCTTTCTTCTTTGACAGTGACCCTGCTTTCCGCATCCAAGACCGTTGGTTCGATTCCCACAAGTGGAAAAATGCTTGTGTGATGAACATGAATGTTTTTCAGTGGCTGGGTGTTTATCTGTATAAGTATTATACGTATTTATGTGTTAATACACTATTCATAAAAATATTCATCGGCTATCTTAATGCCCATAACACAAGCTACGCTTACTTTGGAGCTAGAAAGCGATGTGTGTACTGTCGTAGTATACTTTTTTATTTATTTGTTTGTTAAATACAGTCGCGGTGGAGCATAAAAACTCAGCCTAGACTATTCAATCTAAGTTGTTCTACTTACTTTTTTAATAAAATACTGTTAGATTGATTTTTAAAGAGTCATACAATTCACATATACATATAAATCTCGTAGAATAAGCGTTTCTTTAACAAAAAGGAAATGAAAACATCCTACTTCCTACTTATATTATAAACGAAAAAGTGTGGATGTTTGTTACTCAATCACGCAATAACGGCTGAACGGATTGGGATGAAATTTAAAACATAAGCTACAAATTTAGAACATAAGCTACCTTTGATCCCGATTCCTTAAGTAGGCCCCGAGGGAAAATTGAAAATTGATTACGAGCTGAGCCGCGTGCAGACAGCTTTGAAATTTAGTATGCATGTCACCTATGCTATTGAAAAGGGCATGCACCTACTTTCTACACCATTCTCTCAAATAGTTCCGGTGGTAGGATTAAAATTTTTTAACAAACGTAGCTTTAGAAACAATTCTGAAGTCCACACAGATGAAGTCGCGGGCAAAAGCTAGTCCTTACTAAATATCTATAGGTATTACATCTTAGTGGTCTTGATTATAATATTGTAGCTGTTGCTTAGGTGGCTACCGACCTAGTATAAGCAAATATTTTATTGGGTTCAATGAATTCGCTGAACAGTCAGTTTCCAGACATCAGAGGCCATCTGTACACCGTTTATCAGTTCTTATTGATTAATTATAATTAATATAGAATATTTTACGTTCTTCAAGGTATAAATAATGATTTAGTATAAAAACGGTACAATTTATGTTTTTTGTTTTTCTTTTAAAAATTGTTACGCCCGTAAAAAAATTTCCCTATATACTTGGGTCGACAGGTCAATGTTTGCAGATAACTATTTAGCTCCATTTCATTCTAATGAGTAGGTTAATTAAACATAGTAAACGATATGATACTTCTAGTAGATGATTTTAAATCGAGCCTTTAATCTTTATTAGTAATCTTTAATTATCCTGGCGGCACCTTATTCAGAGGTAGCCAGAATGCTATTAGATTTTAAGCTAAGATAAGAGAAGTAGGAAGTATTAACTTTCGTAAAGGGAACGATGGGGCTGACATTCTTATTGTTAAGAAAAGTCCCGAATAAATAAAGAATTAAAAAAAAAAACGAGCCCATACACTACTGATGTACGTAAATTCAGCCTATATAGTAGAGCACATGTTCACGTTGAACAGTATCTTTAATATACAACGACGGGGAAAACAGAACCCCGAAGAACATTCAAGATCTTTACTACATGTGAAATGTCAACTATCAATATAGACACATTTATATTTAAAATAATATTGGCATAAACGTAGAGTATTCTCATAGAGTGTGCTTAAAAATAGTAGCAAATGAAACGAATATCCTCATAAACTTTAATCCAAAAAAAAATGTTTTTGTAGACACAGCCCTTTTAACCTGCAGCTTCACGTAGCTACCATGCTGCTACACCGGTTGCTACGTCGTAGCAGATCTTTGAATAGGCATAGTACCTTGTGATGATACAAACACTTTTAGCCGAATATATCTATAAACGAAACTGACGTTGATGAACTATATCTACATTTTTGAGTACTACGGATGATTTTTTTTTTATGACACTCCCATTTTCTGATTTCTCTTTGAACACAATTTAGCAGACCACACAAAAGAAGACGCAAACTAAAACTAGTCTATATAAATTTCTATATAGGTATATCTGCTGTTTGTGAATACTTCTGAATTTATCCAAATGCCCAAATTCCAGACCAGATTTATCAACATTTTTTACAAATTCCTACATAGTTTTTTATTCTGAAACATTTTTTCCGGATAAAATAATATCTAGCCTATGTACTACTTCAAACTATGAACTACCTGTGAGATTATTATCATCTAGATCTGTTCATTCATTCATCCAAACCACTCATCTAATTTTCACAGATTATTAATATAATGTATACTCGTATGTCAAATGAATCTGTGGTATAACTGTAGCTCTAACTGCGACCTCTTGGACCGATTTTAATTAAACGTAGCTAAAACAGTCCCGACTAATTTAACTGATCGTGATTTTGTTAGAAAACAAAATCACGATCGGATCATCAGTTCGGAAAAGAAGCGCGGCTTGGTAAAAATGGCCTTTGAGAATATTGTGGAGAACTCTCGGTAAACAAGGTTTCCATACGATGTTGTACTTTAACGTTACTACGAAAACTTAGAGGTGCTTACTGATGATCAAACTCGTTCCCCGAGACTGAGGTCCAAGTCCGAAGTACAATGTCACTGATTTGTTATAAAAAAGTATTTGTTAGTAGTTAGCTCTTGTAGTGATATATTGTGGTAATCACTATATATCACTACACTACAAGAGTGAGATGTGGGTCGCGTCGTCTGTCCGCTTGGACTTCGCCCGTCTGTTAGCATCCACGGCGATGCATTGACCCAAGAACTTTCCACGAGCGGGCGGTTCGAACCTGACACATCTCTACGCGAGACAACAGTTATAGATAAATAACAATACATTTATTAGTGTAGGTAACCTAGTAATGTACCTAATCAGATTAGCTGTCCATTTAAAAAACATATGTTTTTTTTGTTAATTTTGGTTTTTTATAAAAGAAAGAGATATCACTACACTACAAGAGTGAGATGTGGGTCGCGTCGTCTGTCCGCTTGGACTTCGCCCGTCTGGTAGCATCCACGGCGATGCATTGACCCAAGAACTTTCCACGAGCGGGCGGTTCGAACCTGACACATCTCTACGCGAGACAACAGTTATAGATAAATAACAATACATTTATTAGTGTAGGTAACCTAGTAAGGTACCTAATCAGACTAGCTGTCCATTTAAAAAACATATGTTTTTTTTGTTAATTTTGGTTTTTCCTAAAAGAAAGAGATATCCCGGTATAAAAAACATTCTTTATTTTATCGTTGGAAAAGAGCGCCTCCTGAGTTTCTTACTGGCTTCTTTTCTGTAGAGTCTGCCTTCAAGATTATAGAACTTATTTAGGTTGTATATTTTTTACAACATTTTTAAGTCGGTGCCAAGATAGATATATTTATTTCTTGCTTTTTAGTTTTATCACAAAGTCGGTTTTTATTTGTAATTTTTTTTATCTATAGGTATACATTTTCAGGTTATATAGTGCCTGTGTTACCTGTGTATGTTAATGGTTAAATCTATTGTTATTTGTGCCCTAAATATAATTTAATTGGTTGAACTAACACTGTGCAAACCAAACTTTTAGGTTCCTTTAAAATCATGTTTGTGAATATGAAGGTAATTTATATTACAAAATGCACCCCTTGCAACTAACTCCATTATTTGGATATTTTAAATACCTATTATAGGGTGGTTAAATATGGTTTCCTTGATTCTAGACCGGACCACCCCTGGAATTTGTTTCGTTAACCTAAAGACGAATCTAAATAAATGTTAAAATGATCCTAATGATCTATGTTTTAAAGTTAAAAGTTAATTGGTATATCTATAAATAAATAATAATAAAAAATATACTACGACAATACATACATCGCCATCTTGTCCAAAAAAAAGCGTAGCTTGTGTTGTGTATATAAGATAACTAATGAATAACATATATTATAGGTATTTAACTTATAATATACAGATAAACACCCAGCCACTGAAAAACATTAATGTTCATCACTCAAACATTGACCAGTTGTCGAACCCTCAGCTTCGGCCTTAAAAAGCAAGGTCCCTGGCCCACTGCGCCAATCGGCCGTCCATCTAGGTACCACTAATGAGCCTACCGAAAAATTTCCTCAATAAAGTCAATAATATGGAATGTTTCGGAGCCTATTGTAAAAAGGCTTAAAGTAGAGTAACAGACAGGGTAAGGAATGAAACGATTATAAGTTTATTTAAGCTTTTATTTATATTCTTCCAGCAGTAAGTAATGTTAATTTAAATGTTAATTTAAACCTGACTGAAGATGATGCAGTCTAAAATGGGAACTGGCTTAATTTTGAGGGGTATGGCAGAACGCTTGCGGCTCATTTTCGTCGATAGAGTGGAAACTAACGAATGCCTTCCAACGGACCGGACCAGAAAAACAACTAAAATTATTAAATCCCATATTGAACCTGTCAGAGATCAAATCTAGGACCTCCCCAGCTTATAATACCACATCAGAGATCGACAGGAATTTGGAGCTCCCTACAAAATACCTCTGTCCAGCAGTGGACGTCTATCAGTTGATATAACAGCTTACATTTCGCACCTTTCCTCAACTCCTGTCCAATATACTGTACAATAGTCTCTCAACTAACTCAATTTTTTAATTATTTTAAGCTGTAAACTTCGTATGTGCATACCTTATCTAATAATGTTGATTAATTTATCAAAGCGTATCTGGAAATGTAGTTTATTGTACTGGTATACAATATATATATACGAGTATATGGATATTGACTATCGTACTTTCATCCGGTGAGCGATGCTCTGACTGGTGATACTCTGGCCACGTAGGCCACTTTTTAAGCAACCTAAACGAAAGAGAAGGTACTTTAACTAGCTAACTAACTTTTGACAAGTTTCTTTTTTTTCCATACAAATTTAAATCATCTAAATATTGTCCTGGCCCCTAAGATACGGGATTTCCTAGTTTAGGTGTCAGGATTCCACACAACACAGGATTTCTAATAAATATTTTCTATTTCTATTTCTGTTGTCCACTATATTAAGACTCACCGCGTTGCATTGCCCGCCCGCGCTTTTCTTCATTTGCTCGTCTCTTTAAGATCGTTTTTGTGTCATTTTATCATATGTGTAAAGGCTATATCTTTACACATTATTGTGTCTTTCCAAAACGGAATACATAGCGTAGATATACTCCCAAGTAACGTTATCAACTAAAGGGACTGCCGGCATCGAACGTGTCGCAAATAAACGGACGGCACTAGATCTTGGGATCCCTACAAAATACATAATATTTAATAGTAGTAGAGCATTTTGTGACAGAGCTCGTCCGGGGTAAGTACCGCCATGCTTATTTCTGCCGCCAAGCAGCATTCAGGCCTGGATTCAGGAATAGTTGCCTGGCTAACTACAGAAACATGAGGCTTAACACCTACGCATAAGGTCATGTACAAAAGGCGAGTTCCACGCACGACCTCCGAAGTGTTGCTCTGTTCAAACTCTGGCTGGCCATACGCTGAGTACGACAATTATTACTCTAAAAAATATAACCAGGTAAGGGCATTTAATCGTCAGCCTATGCAAAAAAAATATTATACAAATACGAAACACTATATGTATCAATAAAGCATGTTCTAATCAATTAGATAACTACAATCACACCACTTGCGGTTGACTGTTTCTGTGGCACAGCTACTAAACTGCGTTCCCGTATTGTTTGTGAACATTAGTGGCGATAAGGAATTTAATCTGCGTCTACAGCTCGTCTGACCTACACTGCACAGCCTTGGACGATGGACAGATACAAAAACCACTGTATCAGTGATAACAATATATTTTGGTTCTCTAAAAAAACAATGTTTGAACCTATTTGAACGTTGTTTACTTAGGGAGACTCATGTCACTAATTTCAAATTTAGGGCTTCTATTTAAATCTTCCAACCAGTGCACTCCGTTCACAGTTATTTTACGTCGGACATTAGTTTAATAACAATAATGTAATTAGTCAAGCATTACAATTTATATCATTTCATATAGTGTTGCAATCAATTAATTTAATTAGTATAATTGGGCTTACCCTATTTAGTTAAATAACATTAAATAAATAACGCCAACCTTACAGCTAAAGGTAATATAATAATAGTAATATTGTGAAGGGTAATTTAGGTATTATCTTAAATCACAGGTTTGTACAATATACCTTAGCGCACCTAAATTAAGATTATGATATTTATGGTAGTAAACAATGCGTTAACGCATCGAACTCAGCGCTTTTGAAATACTGGCTACAAATTGCAACAGAACTACAAATAAATAATAATATTTTTTCTATCGCTGTTGATTATGAATTAATAAATAAAGTGAAATGTTTAGTTATCTTCATTACCCTAATAATGTTCCACTACTGGACACAGTTTATCGAAATAAGCTCAACGTGTCGCGAAGCTGAAGTGGCAATATCAATAGGCGGGGCGTATATCTCAGAGAACGTATGAACGTTGAGGTCCCAAGGTGCTGGAATGCTGAACCCGCAGTGGAGCCGCTACGAGGTCAGACGACATCAAGCGCGTCGACAATTTGGAAGTCCCTACGAAAGATGAGTCTCTATGAAGGTCCTTCAGTGGGCGTGTATGGGTTGGTACGATGATGATGATGACTGGATGCAGGACTTACTCGCTTGGTAGAGAAGGTCCTACGCTGCCCCAATTCGACTTAGATTCATGATTATCACATGTTAGTGAAACCTCATTATTATCGCTCAATGTGATAATAATTGTACCTACTTAAACAATGACTGGTTGGTTATTAGAATAATCTATATAGGGTTCGACGCGAAAACAAAATTACTGAGTTATTCGGCAAAAAAATTCCTCCCTAATTTAAAAATGGCGGGACAGCGCAATTACGGAATTTCGTCGAAAATTTGAATTTACACAACCCTTGAAGGTTAAAGCAATAACATTCCTAAAATATACCGTAAGCGTTTAAAGTCCTTATTTCGGATGAGAAGGCAAGTTATATTGTTTTCTACTTGTTTTTATTACGAATTAGAAAATACCAACCATTATATTCTTCTAAATTGAACTTTGATTTCTTCGATTCGTATTAATTAACCACTGATAACTATAGTGTTAATGTAAATAAGGAAACACTACGTCTTTAAACCGTTTTAGTTACTCACATATTTGTTTCAAAACTGGCAAGATAGTTAAAGTATACAACAGGCCCAGTCCAAAGGGCCAAAAATGCAATTAAATCTGTCTTATGCTAAAAATGCTTATTGTGGCGAAGGTAAATTACTCGTAAGTCTGTATTCTTCTTGTTTTTAGTCGGTTCGCTCTTGTCAGAGCGGTCGTGGTCGTCACTTAATTGTTTTGGATCGCTTGAATACTTTTTCGTCGCCACTCCTCTCTGGCTGCCTTTCTAGTACACTCATGTAAGGGGTAAGTCTGTACAGAGCTTACTTATTATCTTTTAAATTACATTTTACAATGACGTCCCTAAAATAAGAATTATATATCTGTAGTTGAAGTTCTTCAAAATTATGAAAAGAACATAAATTTGTAAATCCTAGTGTAATGTAACTTCAATTCAACAGGAGAAACAAAAATCTTTCAAATGTCAATTTCAGATTTACGCTAACGCGTGCGACGTTAGTTTACATGAAAACTTACCTAAGGCTACAGAGCATTATAATGGTAAATACGGCGGGTTGAACAGGTATCAGTCAGAAATTAGTTCGCTCACTCAAACCCGCACATCTGTTATGAAACTGTCTGGACTTTTATCAGTTGACATCCTGGATTGTACTGATATACTTAGTTTCAGTATTGTACACGTATTTGTGCACGGAAATATTACGATCCGGAACTATGTCTAGACGGGCGACCCACACGTTGGGGCAGCGTTGGTGAGGTATCTACCTCTATGGCCTATAAGACAAACAGCCTTTAATAAATTGATGCTAGACTCGATATTCTTACAGCTAGTTTGTTGACCTACAGATCATAAGTTCCTGGTTTTGATTCGCGAGTCTCCTCCCCTCCTCACCATTCTACTATCGCACTGCAAGGCGCCGGGCGGGTTTTCATCCCTGTGTTCTTAATATCCCAAAAACTCGCACGAAGCGATTTGCATCTTCCTTTCTTATACGCATGGCTGGGGTTTGGAACACCCTTCCGAGTTCTGTGTTTCTTAATTCCTTTAACCCGGGTATCTGTAAAACAAGAGTGAATAGGCATCTTCTAGGCAAGCGCGTCCCATCTTAGGCCACATGTACACTTTCCATCAGGTGAGATTGGGGTCAAGCACTAGTCTATTATTATCAGTTAAAAAAAAAAAGTCAGGCCATCAACAAACTCAATCAGCAAAAACTATCCAAGAATACAATAAGTATCATACGCTGATTATTAATAACTCTGCTCATATTCTGAGGGGAGACCCGTACCCTTTAGTTGGCCGGTAATGGTTTGGATGGATGTATGATGATGAATGGATGATGATGAAAGATCTTCAATCTTCTTTCGTTCTTCAAAAATTCTTCAATCGTTACTTACACGTATCTGCGTCTTGGAACACGGGGATAAACCTAAAGGCATTAATATAATTCACTAAAGACGGCGTAAATTTAAAATTGTGGTAATTTTTTCAAGGGTCAAAGGTTAATTAAGTTTGCCGAAATAAATTTATCATCAGTAATTAAGTATGACAAATAGATATACCTACTGACACTCAAATACTACGTAATTTATGAGCAATGGGTATAGCTTATCGAGCCGGAACTGGCCTAATGCGGGAATGGCCTGACTGATGAACAAATGTAGACTTTGGCAGACACGAGGCAGACGCCTGACCGCCAAATGCGTGGAACACACTCGCTGATAAGCGGAAAGTGATACTGCCCCTTCCGCTTATGGAGAGAAGCTATACGTTGCCCTCCGCCAATGTTACAGACCACTGGGTCCAATAAAATAATGGCTCAGAATGAACACCGTTTAAAGAGTCTCAACTACGAATTTATTTTTATAAACAATTCATTACGCACATATAACTAATGTACCGATTGCAATCAAGGGCTAACTTGTAGTAAAATAAAAAAATCATCTTCTCATAAAAATCTGCAAATATGTCAAACTCGGCATAAGTACCTGAATAATTCGGTACCATATTGTATTAATAGTTGCTAACAGTCAATGATCTGTAATCAAAATACATAAATATTGATGTTACGTTTTTGTATGTGTATGATGTATAATGTATTTAACAGTACGTTTCAAATGGCATAGTGTTTATTTTATACCCTAGTGCCCTAGTTTTCTAAATCCTCCTAATTGCGATGCACCAATGTACATGATGTACATTGATAAGTGTGACATTGAGATGCAGTGTACATTGGTGTAGTACGTGCCGAATCATAGAATTCAAATTCAAATTTAAAATTTCTTTATTCATATAGTCCGATCACAGGCACTTATGAAGCGTTCATACATATATGTTTAATCGCAAGGGGATCGAGATAACTTCATTCGCCTACTTAAACCTAAAGCTACGAGGGTTCCAAACGTGCCATGGTCTAAGAGTAACCGAGGCTCGCCTTTCGGCATGTTTTAGCGCGTTAACTATGTCTTCTCCTAGAAAGTTCTACCTATGATGTTGGCTGGTATAATTATTTCTGGTGCACTGATGTTCACGTGGCCTGTTTATTTATAGAACCGGACACGTTACTTATTAAAGACGTCAATTTTGAATGAGTTTAAGTAAATTGGAATTATTTCGTCTAACGTCCCAATTATTTGCGAGGAGAAGATATTTCTAGTAAAATAACGAAGTCACAAACATTACCTATTTTAAATTCCCATTTCTTTCATTTGGCCACGATTTTCAAAATGGCCGCCGTGTCTTAGCCGTTATACGTTGCTGTATATTTTATTTAGTTTTAGGTAGATCTTGTTTAAGTAAAACTGTTAATTTCTGTTAACTGACCGAAATCATATAAGAATCGGTGTTTCACTTTAACCGATTAAACAAACGTAGCCATCGTCACCCTCATCATCCTCAGCCTAGTTGAGCACAAGCCCACTCCCTCATGTTAGAGAACATTTTAGAGCATAGACACACCACGTTTCTCCAATGCGAGTTGGTGGCGTTAACGATCATAATGATCGTTAACGCTTGAAACTTGAGCTTAACATGCTAAGGCACAAGGGTGGACACGATGAATTTTCTGACAACGGGCAGGTAAATATTTTTTTATTGTAATAGTCACTGACCTAATATGAATTTACTAACCTAATACTAACCTAACCGTCCGCTGAGGAGTTGTGTCCTCTATCTCCAAACACATTCATCAGATATACACGAAATTTGGGCAAAATTAAACAGACATTATAACCGTAAAAGTATAAAAGTTATTATTTAAATCGGTTATCATTTGACGGCGTTATGGTTTAAAATCGTCAAACACTTACGTCCCCTCTCCCAAAAGAACTGAGCTTAATTTCGGGATAAAAATCATCCTATATTAGGTAATTCTAATACCTTGAAAAACATATGTACAATGTTTCATGATGATCGGCTTAGTAGTTTTTGCGCGAAAGCGAAACAAACAAACTTACATTGACATTTACAATATTAAGTAGGGATTTAATTTCGGCCCTATTTCATAGAATCCCGGACCTCGTAAAACTAATGTAATTGTTAACCACTAAAGTAACTAGCAGTAGTAAAATTCAAGTTAGTTTGGGTGATTACGGTTGCTTTGAATTTTTGCGTTTTCCAAGCAATGTTACTAACCTGGCTTAACATGGCACCTTATTAATGTATTACGTAACAATCTGAGTAGGTTAGTCTTTGCCTGACTCTTGCACTTATTAATTAAGCAGCCGTTGATAAGGGGCAATCACGTTAATTTAAATTACAAGTATCATCTAACACAAGTAAGTCACGCTTTATTCACTTATCAATTTTTCTTAATTGACAATTAGGAACCGTGGATTGATAGTGAGTTTTTTTTATTGAATAGACAGTCCTGGTTTTTTGGATTCACACTAGCTGTTGCCTGCACTGTTTTTGAAGTTTTACTTCTTTTGGCGTGTTAGGGAAAAATGATGAGAGTAAATCTTTACGATGCGCGCGCACACCGTCACAAAGAACATACACCCTGAAGTTAGCTACAGTCAAAATTTTAGTTTTTCAAAAAAAATACCAACAAAGCAAAAGTAAGGACGTATGTTTGCGTGAGAACTGACAACTGTATTCACGATATGTATTTATTTGCGATATTTAAATAAACTTTATTTAACTAGAATGCGTTATAATAAAACTTTCAAAGGATTAAATATCTTTTTGTTTTTTGTCGTTTTTTCTACAAACGCTAGAAGTAAAGCTAAAGATAAGGCGTAACAAGATAAAATTTTTGAAAATATTTTATCTTGTTACGCCAACAACGAACTAAGTATAACTTCCAACGCGTGTACATAAATAAACACACTTTTTTTTTTTACAAATCCTGTGCGAACCGTTTGTTTTCCTGGAACAAAAAGTAGCCTCTGTTACTTTGCGTCTTTTTACCTAACTCTATACCAAAAATCAAGTTGATTGGCTAGCAGCCAAATTTAAAGTTACAAGGAAAAAAAACACATTCTAGCATTTATTATATTAGTTAGGATTTAACACTGAATTAACTTGTGTGTGTTATGATTTACGTAAATGTTGAATGTGGTTGTAGGGACACATGCATAGCGCAACACGACTCCTGTTGCTTATACATCGAGTCGCCCCAGCCAACCAACGACCAACCAACCAACCAACCACCGGGGTCGTCTCGAAAAAATTCAGTGACTTGGCTGCAAAATACATTTTTGTAGTCATCATCATCATTACATGTCCACTACAAAGCACGGATTTCCTCTCAGAATGAGAAGAGTTTTGGTAGTAGAAGAGCTTTTTGTGACTAGTCTATCAGTCCATGCTTATTTCTGCAGCCAAGCAGCATTAAATAAATATACCTACTACGACAATACACACATCGCCACCTAGCCCCAAAGTAAGCGTAGCTTGTGTTATGGGTACTAAGATGACTGATGAATATTTTTATGAATTATAAATACATAAATACTTAGAAAATACATATAAACACCCAGACACTGAAAAACACTTATGCTCATCACACAAACATTTTCCAGTTGTGGGAATCGAACCCACGGCCTTGGACTCAGAAAGCAGGGTCGCTGCCCACTGCGCCAGTCGGCCGTCGGCATTGTTGCAATGCTGTGTTCCGGTCTGAAGGACGTGGGTGCTAGTGTTATTACAGGCACATGAGGAATAACACCTACAAAAGTCTTGCTCTGTTTATAGGCGATGATTTTTCAGTAACCATCGAGTGGGCCATTTGCTTGATTCGTCAATTCTTACTTTGCTAAAGATATGTATTTTTTTACTATTTATAGAAAATTTACTTCAGCTTTATAACTTAGCTTAGCTCTGAAAAATTATCTAGACGATAGTGAAAACCGCATCAAAATCCGTTGCATGGTTTTCAAGAGGAGTGAGCGGATAAAGTCGACCATCTGGCCGCTGAAAGCGACTTCATTTTGTACGTATAGAAAGATGAGATAGAGATACAGATAGAGTAGAAGCACCAAAACAAGAACGTCAGGTATATTAAAAGGTCCTAGTTTTTTCCATTCGGTAACTAGGGGAAGCTCTAAATTATGTAGGTTCCAACCTTACTTCATGAATTAATCTAGACTTCCAACTTCCATGAAAAGAAAGTAAAAAGTATTTTTGGAATCGTAAGTAAACGTCAAAAAGTACGCAGCAAGCTGTAATAGCTTATTGTGTAAGACCTCGACTTCACTTTCGGGGCCGAGTTCGAATCCTGGCATGCACCTCTAACTTTTCTAAGTTATGTGCTTTTTAAGTAATTAAAATATCACTTGCTTCAACGGTGAAGGAAACCTGCAGGCCTGAGTCATCTACATAATGTTCCCAAAGGTGTGTGGACTCCACCAATCCGCACTGGGCCAGCGTGGTAAAGCTACGGGCTTTATAACTTACTCTCAGTATGGGAGGAGCCCGTGCTCTGTTGTGGGCCGGTAATGGATTGATGTTATGATAATGATGATGAAGTAAAGTAAAGTACAAAATACATTACAAAGAAAAACAATAAGCAGATATATATGTACATAATCATCACAAGTGCATGAAATAAGCCATTTTATCCGCAATGTTAATCCATTTGAGCCAAAGACGAGGGTAAGATAATAAATTTAAGTCGAGGACAAACGGGCTTCATGCCATTTTATGCGCTCCGCGTTTCACTTTTACGACGAAACAAAACTGTTACCTTCCTATATTTAAAGTAATTTCATTCCTTTATTAAAATATAAAGAGAAATTTAAGCGATTTTGTATATTTACTGAACTTATTGTTTTTACATTGTTGCGATGAAGAATGATTAGATTCTGGTTTACCTAAGTCGTTATTTAACCAGAATCCTAGCACAAGAAAATACCTACTTACTTAGCAGTTTTTATAATTATTGAGTTACGATGTATTCTTAAGAAGACTATAATATAGTCTTCTTCTCTTATTTCTGTGTTCTTTCGATTCTATAAAATATACATTATTTTCATCCAAAGTATAAATAAGTATATGAATTCTGTAATAATTTAATGGAGATAATCCATTTTAAGTACCACCATAAAATGGCTGCTGAACTCACAGCTGGCTTCCGACGAGGATTCCTCAACGGCTATGAGCAGACACGACATTTTGTGCTTCTTGCTAGCTCTATTATAATAATTATTATTGCCAGTAGATAGACACAAAGAAAATGTTTGCTTTTATTGTATCAGAGGACAATCAAATATGAATGCTTTCGATCTATAAAGAACTGGGCCACTTCGGCGAAAGTTGCAACCAAGCTATACCGCCATACAAAATATTCTAATGCAAATCATTCAAAGCGTATATTGACGTGGTAGAGCGACCACGTTTTATACAGTTTCAACCGATTTTAATGATAAATAATACATTTTAATGAAAAACATGGTACGTAGCCGACTTTACCATAATAATTGGAAATGTTGGAAAATTTGGTGATATGTCCCCTAGTTGTATGGACTGTGGAGTTGTGGGACATCACGTTGGATGTCACACACGAAGTTGACGTAAATTTGCTGAAGATGCCTCCACTGGTGACTTAATAATAATCTCAGAGAAATCTGAAAGGATCTGATGAATTAATGAATACATAATAGAGGGTAGGTTATGATTATTTTGCGTTATGAATATGCGTAAAATATCAGATGCACAAATATGTAGTCAAATATAAAAAAATACCGACTGGAATAAATTATGAAAGTATCTCAAACAATAAGAATAATACAAAATTTTTATGCTCTCCCAGGCCCTGTCAGAAAACGGTGATTATTTTAATTCCACTGGGAATTTCTTGAAAGAATACCGCCTATTGTACTTTTACTCTCTTACAATCTTATTTTTTAGTTGTTTGTGTATGGTTTACAATAAAGTGTATTTTGTTTTGATTACCTTTAAAGAATAACTGAAAACCTAACAATTTTTAGTCCGAACAGTTATTCGAAACCTGGACGTCCTGATTCGATATCGAACACTCTAACTTTTTAATCAATAAAGAAAAAGTTACGAAAATAAATATAGATACTAAACATAATAGCTCTACTTGGTCACCCTAGTTCTCCCCTATCAACTTTGAAGCTCGCATCTCGCCCGCCGCTCACGTATCGCGCACGCACACGGGTTATGGCCCCCGATCACGACACCAAACAACCAGTTTTTAACTAACTATATTTATATAAAATTATAGTTATATGAAGACATTAAAGCTTTAATTACCTACTTAGATACTTAGTTTAAAAAACCTCGTATATTTTAAGTAGGCCTACTTTATAAGCACTTATGACGACCTCTCTGGCGCAGCGGTGAGCGCTGTGGAGGTTGATGGAGGTTCTTGGTTCGATTCCCGGTAGGGGCAGTCAGTGCGTGCACAGGGTTTGTGACCAGGTTATGAATAAAGCAGGTACATGGCATTAAATGGAAAAATTGCCCTCTAATACGGGTTAGGTATATAAAATAATTTGGGTATGTAGTGTTGTGTGTGTGTATGAAGTGCACGCCACTGGGGGCAGTGTGGGAATTTATAATTTCTGAATTTTCTCTCTCTCTCTGGTCTGGTCTGGTGGGAGGTTTTGGCCGTGGCTAGTTACCACCTACAGACAAAGACGTGCATCTAAGCGATTTACTGTTCCGGTGCGGTGTCGCGTAGAAACCTATCAGGGGTATGACTACTATAGTTCCTAAACAGTTAGCCCAATACCATTTTAGACTGCAACATCACTTACCACCAGGTGAGATTGCAGTCAAGGGCTAACTTGTAGTAGAATCAAAAAAAAGCTACCTACCTTACCTAATTGAGAAATGCACCAATTTTATAGGAACCTCGCTATAACAGATGTATTATATTAAATGTGTTATAGGAATCAAAACAAAATACACTTTATTGTATACCATACACAAATCAATAAGAAATACAATTGTACGAAAGTAAAAGTACATTCTTTCAAGAAATTCCCATTGTAATTAAAATAATCAATGTTAGGCTGTGTCGGAAAATGGCCGTGTAAACCTAGAAATAGCACGTTTAGCCACCGGTCCCGGGTATTAACATTAACAAGTAAAAATTAATTTGACGCAGTGGCGTAAGCAGGCCGATGACATAAAAAGAAACAAGCCTACTATATTATTCATACTATAGATCTGTCAACTGCCGAGTTGGTCTAGGGAAACATGTTCAACTACGGATCACGCGGTCCTGAGACCGTATCCCGGGCCGCGCCGGACCGAAAATGTTTAGGTATTGTGTTAAAGAATTTTCAGTACCGAGTTATGGTTCTGCCGAAAAAAGGTGGTGTCAACGAAGAGTGCACGTTAAACCACCGGTCCCGGATATCATCGATAACTGGTGATAATCATAGTATGTATAACCAACCAAGGTAATTCGGGTAGAAGGCGCATTGGTTATTTGTTTTAGTAACCACTCTAAAACCTACTGTTTCAGTACATCACGCGTAATTCGGTGTGTTTTTCGTTGTTTCTTTATTTCGTTCTTTCGTTATTAGGTTACTGGTTAAGAGATTAAAATATATATAGCTAAATGCTATTTCCGCGCTGCTATTTTCATCTTGACGATTGACCCTGATGAGCCTTCGGCTAGCGACGCCCTTGTAAACTCTCAATGCTGTATTATCGGCGAATCTTATTTCGTAGACACAGATTGGAGCCGCGGTCACTGTCTGGTAGCTTAACGGCGTCTACTTCTCTCAACGGTCATCTATTTTTCCACAGTGCGATCAGCAAGGTGCGATCTTTGCCCGGCCGTCTGACCCGGGCGGCGATAGCCATTATCGCGCCAAGTGCAGTGGAATTCATAACAACGTTTCAGACCTAGGGTTGCCATCTACCACTTCTTGGTTAAGGGTCGTGATCTTGCTGGACGTCTACTCCAATACGTCTATTCTCCTAGTACTCTTGGGAACTTGGGTAAAACAGCCGCTGCTGCGTCTGTTTTCCGAACCAGTGGTAGAGTCACTAGTTACTAACAGAACACTAGACTACACAAAATAAGCAATTCATTTAAATATAATAGAAATAGAAATAGAAAATATTTATTAGAAAAACTCAGTACAATAAATCTTTGGAATCCTGACCCCTAAACTAGGAAATCCCGTATCTTAGGGGCCAGTGCCTTCCCAAACATTGATTCAATCATAAAGTGAAGGTAAGTAAGATAAGGTAGTTAAGTTAAGTTAAAGGAAATTCTATACAATTTTACAATAAATATTGGGGATGTCTCTAAAAAAGTTCAAAGTTTGTATTAAACGAAAGTTTATAGAAAAATCCTATTATAGTATAAAGGATTACGTACACGATAAAAAGCTTGTGTGTGAACAATTGCTCTAACCAGGTTGCTTCTTAAATATTTTCAAATGACAATGTGAGATGGTGATAACAAAAAGAACACTTGTGGGCTTCTTTTTAGACCAGGGCGCGTTTGGAACCCGTTGCTTTAGTTTTAAGTTTACGAATGTAGTTATCGCCATCACTACTCACTGCTATGTACACATTTTGTATATAATCAACACAACAAAAGTGCCATCTATGTGACTAACTCGAAGACTTGACATGGTACGTTCGCAATGCTCTCTAATTTATGAGACACTGGTGGCAATGCTGTTATACACAAACCTCTAAATGAAATTTACACGTCTAAATGTAATGCTATCATTTTCACAAAGTTACCTGTAGAAAAGGACAGCACTATTTTTGCAGTGGACGTCTTAGGTTAATATGACGATAAAGTATGTATGTGTGGTGGCTGCGCTGACGCTAAGTTTTTGTAGCTATGAGTGTTTTTAATTTAAGTGAACGGTGAACGAAAACGAAACCAGTAGGCCTACAAGTTCTCCATCGTGGTCTCAAAGGCGACCTGCAATAGGCAATGGGTCGATGTTGATGTGGCATACCTACAGTGTCAAATCAGACAGTTATTATAAAATGAAAAATCTTTACCCTATATATTTATACTACAGATCGGTGAATTTAGTTTAGTATTGAGATTTGTGGACTATGTAATTGGAAACATTCCGCTATTGACTAATATACGCTATACATATGCGTACCATAACTTTAATAAAAATAATAAAAACAATAGTCCCCCCTAGATATTTAAATATACCCTGAAAAATGGGAGAAACCAAATAATATAGACATCTGGCAACCCTATTCCGGCCTTATCACGCACGATGCACAAATACATAGTGAGTATCACTGCAAGTTTGTTTCTGGCGTTTAGAAAACATATCTAAATATACTTAAGTACCTAAGTAAATGTACTTATCCGATTAAACTAAATTAGGTTTATTACCGTGTACCTAAACATAAACTTAAACGAATTTTTATTAATAAATATGGTATAACGTTGGTGTAATGAGGATACCAATAGAAGAATTAGAGAGCGACTCAACTATCAGAAGTGGCTTGAAGAACCTATCTTCATCATCATTCATTCATTGGTTTGTAGTAATTATCAACGGACAAAGCAGATGGGTCACCTGATGGTAAGTGGAAACCAATCGTCTATAACCAGAGGCGCAGATTGCCTTATGTGCCTGTAATTACTCCGGCAACCAGTCCTTTTCGATCGGAACACAGCATGCAACAATGCTGCTTGGCGGCAGAAGTGAGCTTGACGGTAGTAGGTTCCTTTCCCAGACGAGCCCTGCTACAAAAAGCTCTACTACTTACTCAAATTCAGTTGCGAGACGCCATGTGCTTATAATAAGTAGGCAGGTTTATTTAATAGCACCGTTTGACTACTTTGTAAAATTAACAAAATCCGTCTATAGGCTCTGGCATGCCCCTAGTGGCGTGCATAGATCAGTACAAATCCCCAGTACGAGTTCTAAAAAGCTTAAGGTAAGACATTGTAAGAGTTATAAAAGTTCCTTCAGTTTATATCATCTGCATACCCTCTATGCACCACAATGCAAGCAAACGACAATAGTTTATTTTTAAGTGAAATCGGTGAATGGTCACCAATTTCACTTAAAAATAAACTATCGTCGTCTGTAGTTTACAAACTTTTGTAGAAATCAGTTTACACTCAGGGACCCATTTTGCGAATACATAACACAACTTGAATCAAGACGCATTTTGCAAGATAATGAGTTAGGTACGGAACTCACTGCATATTGTTTTGAACTCTTGACACCCTACACGACTTAATTGATAAATATGCATATAACCAGTGCATGATACATATTGCATTGAATTAAACTTCAGGAAAGTTCTACGCCTCCGCGTAGCTCTGTATTGTTATATTTTGCTCTATTATTTACCCTGCCTTGCAAGCACTAATGCAAATAAATTAGTATTTTTTTTTTTTTTAGGACCTTCAGGAACACATATTAACGCAAGTACTTATAACTTATGGACGAAAGATTTCTTCCAGCAACCAAAAATGTACAGTGGTTCCTAGTGGCTACTAATTAATATTTCGATCAGAGTAAGTAACACCTATTTAATGCTCATTAAATTGGATTATATAGGTGAAAATATGCACAGCCCATTTTTATTACTTGTCCTTATTGTAAACAATGTGTTCATTTTAAGTAACATAAGTAACAAGTCAAAAAGTAATGAAAGGATTATTTATATAATAAGACAAGTTGAAAAACATGATATTGATGCAGAAATAATACCACAATTTATAACTGGAATAAATTATTTATTACCATAATATTTTCTTTCTTAAAAATAAAATCCTAGACCACTTAATATTAATCCATAAAATTAATAAAGAGTCTTTAATATAATATCATTCATCTGGATGTACTCATGTAATGCCTACTTAGTAGATACAACTTATATCGTCCTCCGACCCCACGACCTTCACTATATTCGTCCGAGAGAGAGAACGGGTAGAGAGCGTGACTCCGAGGACAGCATCAGAAAACTTCCACGCACTCTTCAGGTACTCGAGCGTCTAAATAAATAATCATCTTAGCCACTATATGCCTTCTGCATATCAGCCGCAGAGGCTCAGAGGGGCACGTTTGGAGGAGTCTTACAAGGCTCCGGCGGGGGCGGCCTCCTGTCCTCAGGCAATCGAGACTGGTAATAGGCACAGTAGGGCAGAGGATCCCAGTAAGCAAATAGCGCTTCACGTGTATCGAGCACCGTGTTCAGTAACTTCCCAACGGTCGCAGTATGGCCGCATCGTTTCGACCCTTGGCACAAATACGGTAACGACACACCAACACGCGCTCCTATCGCTATCATTCGGCTAACATGCCCGTTCGTCGTGCTTTCCTCGCGCACTAATCTGAACGATATATGCCCCGTCATAGGCCGCGACGGTGTGAGGCAGGAAATAAATCTTTGCACCCAAATATCCGCTTCCTCGTCTCTTTGCGGCACCAAGCCTTTCCTCGTAGGATCAACACGACAGGTCACATTATTCACTGCACGCGATTCTTTCAATGTCGTACAAGTTACCATCTTTTCTCCCTTAGGCTCCCTCACGATCACCCACGGTTTCTCTGCGCTTATCTCTCTCGGAAATCTGAAGTGTGTTCTGTCTTCAGGCATAACAAACCGTAGACGATCCCTGGCACCACGCGCCCCCGCGCTGGCAATAAAGTGACGGTACCCTTCCTTAGATGCCCCGCTTTCGTACCAAGCTCGAACGTCCTCCTCACTGGTCACCACCCAGAACTGGGGTGTAGGTAATCCGGCGACTCGGCACACGCGCATCAACTCCAACGGGTCATCTAACGTGACGACATCACGAGCACATGGCACAAAACATTGGCATCCGAGCACTTCTAAATGAGGTTTTGCTAATGCGTCATAATACGCTGGCGTCGTCGAGCTTACTGGAATGTAGAACACCGCAGACTCCCTTTCTGCAATTTCTTTTAAAGCCCGGGCGTAGGCTAATGGATCCGCTGGATTCGGTCGAGGAACTGTATAGAACTTGTTCACAGCAGCAGAATATTTCAACAAGGCGAATTGCCCCTCAATCTCGAAAGCGATCACTCTGGCACCGGCAGAGTGAAAGTTTCGAGCTAAGTGCAACGCTTGAACGGAGCTGCCTCCGCTGATGAGGACCGTGCGTCGTTTGTCAGTGCTCCTGGAGATTGCGCTTCCGATCATCTTCAGAAATCCGATTGGACACTGTACACACTTCCAGAAAATGAATAGTGTCGCAGCGATCCATAGCGTGGGCAGGACTACCAGTATTTGTTTCCATGCGGGGTGTGCGATGAGGCTGAAGAGCGCGAAGGCGGGTCGCAGGCACTGGCGGGGGAGCCAGGTAGCGATCTGCAGAAGTCGCTGCAGCGGCGGCGTGTACTCGGGCGGCACTGCTCGCTCTTCGGGGATGAGCGAGAAGGTAGAGGAGAAGGATCGACGCAGCGCGGTGAAGGGCGGCTGGTGGGAGCAGCGTTTAGCGCGCGGCGCGAGCGCCAGCTCAGTGGCGGAGCGCAACAGGCGGTACTCAGGCGCGCAGGCCGGCATCGTTCGGCGTACTGACGCGCGCGCATCTTTCCCCGGCATATAAACCGGCCTTATCTCTGTCGCCCGCGCGTACTCTTCAAATCATCTTTGCACCCAATTAACTGGGTTTAAAGTAAAAAAAATACACCAATAATACGTGTATTATGGCGAGTAATTACTTAGTCAGCTTTAACATTACTAAATGCTTAGGGTTCCAAACGTGAAATTCTTATTAGTGATATCATGTATCTGTAAATAATTTCCCTCCTGTAAACAGTAGAGTGCATTCAAGAACTGTTTTATGAAACTATTTTATTGTTTAAAGATACTGTAGAATGTTAAGTAGAAAAATAGAAGAAAAGGTAATGCTGATTTATAGGCGAAGTGACATAACTAAAAAAAACTAAATTTCAATTACACGTATATTTTTAGTTAGCAATAATAAGTCACTAAAGGCGGTTTTCTAAGAGCTCAGGGGTTATAGTTAAGGTTTTTCAATAACGGAAAAATTCAAATTCAAAAACTGTTTATTTTATTTCAACGCATGGAGTAATATGATTTTCACATTATATAATAACAATCATCATATTTAGGAATATCATAAACGATAACAATATCACCTAATAGGTTAACCAACCTTTAAGGCCGTAAACAATTCTTAACACAAAAAGCTTCAACTGAACTCATTCAAAAGCCATTGATAATGTTCTGAAATAGAACCATGGCTTGATTAGAAGTTTTGAAAATTTACTTCAAAGATATGAAACATCAAAAAGTCGCATAGGAGTAGTTATATCTAGTGATGGATTGACTATATATTAGCAATCGTGTTCTTAGCTTCCGATAGCATATTATTTTTACCATTTTATGTTTGTAAGTTATACGAAATGTGAATGCAATTATTAATCATTCCCCAAGTTAACTAGTGCAGCAGTATGTCGCATATGTGTTTTATGTATTTAGCAAATAGCATAGGAATAGCAATAGTAATATAGACTGAAAAAATTAGAAGTTTAAAATAACGAAAAATAGCATTAGTTACCATCACTAGTTGTATTTACTATTTCCATGCGACTGAGATTTCGCGCAGTTTAAAAGTATTAGGTACATAAGAATTGGTACCATTCTGCGTTTATATATAAACCAGTGACCGTAGACTTAAAAAAAAATAAGTAAATTATACAGTCAATACCATTGTATTCATTTAATTTTAAACGTCCATAGACGTGACTAGGTGCCGGCTGTTCGGAACTTCTGAAATATTCTATATTTGGTTACAATTACATTCATTTAATTGTTTATTAAAATAAAAGAGACCATTCTTCCATCAAGAGGTACTTTCTTGGCGTGGTTCTAAACAGATAAAACATAAATACATATATATCTATATATGATTTTTATTTGTATTTCTTATTGTAATGCAAGTTTCGAAGTCAAAATTATATTTGGTAAGTGCTTTTACATGCATCCTTTAAATTTAAACTCCAATCCAATTTAACATTTAATTCATGTTGAGTGTTATATAAAATGAAAAATTCATTTTGCAGAACACTGAGGTAATTGATCAAAACACGAAGTTTTTAGGATTTTAGTTAACGTGTATGGAGAAATTAATATGGATAGATAACGACTAATAAATGAAAATATCAAAAAATAAACTATGCACAAAAAGAAAATAAGTTCTTCGAACATTCATAATAGCTTTAAAATTATCCAAAACATTCTAAATAAAGGAATTAGGCATTTTAAACATTTGACCAGTAAGTAACTACTCCATAAGAAATTATTGAGTCATAACCTCATTCTACAAGATATTTTAGCTTGGAAAACTAAGTATCATAGGAATATTAAATGTTTACTAAATGCAAATTACACGAATATTTTGTAACATTAAAAATAGTAATTCTATTAACAATATTAATTAATACTTTTCTATTTATCTTCAAACACATTATATCATTTTTGTGAAGACGAGTACAAGACTAGGTGTACATATTGAAGCAAACTACTTCAACATACGAGTACCTACATAGCGTAGGTAACTCACAACTAAATTAAATTGGCAATGAGTTTTCATTTTATCGAAAATATAATTTAAATTTAATTAGTCTACTTACTATTATACATCATTTTTATTCTTCTAGTTGTTTGCCTTACACCAAAAATATGTCAATTACCTACGATAACAACCTATTACAATTAATCGAAACTTATAAAAGGTTACATTTTTGAAATTACTAGAAATTTCCTCAAAGTGTATGGAAACTTGAAATATTTTTGAAAACATTAAAATAGTACCTTAAAAAATTAATATCACACCATTTAAAAATAGTAGTCGAAGCTACGAATTATTATAACAGATTAGACCGTTAGACCTAAAATAAAAATACATGTATTAGGTCACTTTAGTTCTGAAGATGCGAATTTAAAAGGATTTTCAAATTGGATTTAAATTTTTTTGGGACTCTTTAAGTATTGGTATTACACCACTAGCATTTTGGATTAGTAAGAGATTCTCAGTACCACTAAGGAGTTAGGAAACTGGCGCAGGCCCCCGCCGTGCTTCAATGTAAACACAGCTGATGTTATGGTTAATTATGGCGTAATTTTATGACGAATTTGGACCGAATGCCTAGTGTGAGATTTCTACCAATTCGACTACCAAGCGTGAAAGTAAAGTACAATTTGTACGGAATGAAAAGAGTGCCATCTATTTAGAATGCTGGGAAACTGGATCGTTCCGAAGATGAGCCGCGAGCCCTTCTGACCGGAACACAGCAATGCTGCCTGACCTTGACGGCAGAAATAAAATTCCCAGACAAGATATTTGAAAAAAGCTCTTCTACTACTAAAAGTTTGATAGGTAAGCTCAAAAAACTTACTTGTCAAGCACGAATATTGTAAAACATTCCACCACACTCTACCATGAGTGAGGTGGCATGTTGTACAATATTTGTAGACATTGATATTTTCAATTAAATTTAAAAATGGTTTTTAGGTTTCGATTCTTGGAAGACACATCAATAGGACATACAAAATCAATTTTGTTTGTTGAAAATGTAAGAAATATAAACACATTAAATTATATAAGGAACTATAGAGCTTAAAATAGTAAAATTATTTAAACATAAGTATATAATACAATATTTAAATAAACATAGCTGCAATAGCCTAGTTTTGGCAGTTCTAAGAAAGACAATTTCTTGCAAAAAAATATTATGCTTTAGATTTTCATAAATTGTATGTAGTTTGTAATGGAGGCTCAATTTACCTGTAAAATTTTGTTAATCAACCAGTTTAAATATCATTGTTTGTTGCCAGTTTCTGATAGAACAATTTTTAAGGAACTGAAGTGATTTTATAATATTCAATTAACTCAATGTAAAAAGCATTAATTAACACATGCAATGATTTAAAAGATTGATACACCTCTGTAAACTAGTTAAATTAGTGAATTAAGCAAAATTATATTAAAAACGGTTTCTCCATTTAAATCGGTAAAAAAAACTGAGTAAATGACCAGAAACGATTCGAAATTTAAACCGGTTACCATGCCCTAGGCCTAACACCACTTGACAATAATATTGTAGTCTCTCACCATATTAGATATTTGAAACTGTTTATGAAGTACACCACCAGTCAGCCAATCAGAGAACATTGAGAACATTACATTGCTGCTAGTTAAGGCCAACAAACCTACTGATTTTGTCTTTCTTTTTAATTGCAATACACATAATTGACTTGCACTAAAGTTTATCAGACAGCAAAATAATCCAAAGTAGTGGATACATCAAACTATTTTAGATAAATGTGTAACTTGTATATACACATATTTGATTAATTTACATTAAAATATAATAATTTATTGTAAAGTTATAAATGCCATTTTAATTAATAAAGTTACATCAAAATATTTTAGTATAACAAAAGTTTCTGAGACTTTTGTCTTGAATATTTGAATAGTATTCTAGTATTACACATACCACTATGATTTAGAGTTTGACATAATTTAAATACATAGTTCAAATGTATATAAGAATGCAATATTTAATTATTATAAAATAATGAAGAAAATTACCACTACCAGATGTGAAGTTAAGTGTTTTTACATGCCAGGGTAATATAATAGGTAATTGAGCAGGCACATGTCTATTGCTGCCTCTTTTTGCGAGGAGGTGATGTCCGCAAAGGAGGCGGCGGAGCGAGACAGAGAAAGAACATCAACACTCCCCTCTCGCAGGAGACGAACCGGGCGCCGGAGAGCAACCAATGACCTCCGGCCTCCATGAGTTGTAGGCGCGCGGGTGGCGAATTAAAGGGGAAGTTTGCCACCCAAATAATGACAGGCCTAAGAAGGAGGCGTGCCGTGTAGTGTACGCCTCTCTGGAGGATTTGGCAGCGATCAGGCTAGTGATGATAGGACCCGCCACGCACTGGGGGGTCAAAACCTTGGCGAGAGTGCGGTGAATACGCAAGTGAACCCCGTGCTCTCACTTATAGGGCTATCGAGGGACACACAGAGTTTTTAGTGGGTGCAAGTCCCACATAACTACTCCGTTTCCCCAATGGAGTGGTATGCGTCAGGCATTTTCTCTGTATAAAAAAAAAAAAAAAAAAAAAAAAAAAGGCACATGTCTATACTCCTCTTTTTCTTACCTGTCTTATAATAAATACAATACTATTTGTGTACATTACTTTTAAAATTTGGAAATAAAAGTGTTAAAAAATACATGAAATACTTAAGAGATTTTCTCTAGGTTTTTATTATTTTTTAAACTTTACACTAAAAAGTAACAAAATGATTATTTGAATTATAAGACAAGTACGACCAAATGGACTTAAACTATCATGTGGCTGAATTGGTTCACTCCTATAGGATCTATTATTATAACCTTTCCCAAAATAACCTCAAATACCTATAAGCTTGATTGTAGTGTTAAGGTTGATGGCACAGTAACTTTCTCATCTTCTGGTTATCCATGATTAGAGGCATTTGCTTTCAAACTACTAGAGTTATCAGTTTTATGCTCCTCCAACAACTCCACTGTGCTGGCACATATATTTCTAGTGTAGCGTTTTGCTCTCTAAAAAGGGATGTACATTGAGGTAACAAGCATCTAAATTCCCAATTGACTCAATTTATCAAACTATTTAGACAAAAAAAGGTAAGTCTGTTTCTTTGATATCAATTGAGCCATTCTTGCAAACTACATTCAGCTCATGCTGTGGGTCCTTTTCATAACGAAACCTTTTTGAAGTAGAATCATCCATAAACCTCCCAAGTTTCAATATACTCTCCTCAACTTTAATTTTTTCTGCAATCAAGTTAATTGTTGGCAAATTCTGTACTATATTAGGCATAAGTAATTCCACTGTCCCCTTTTCATGAATAAAAATACTGCTTTTGTCGGTCAACTGTGAAGCATGCATAAAGACATCACCACTTTTGAGTGAAGCTTCCAAGTTACCGGTGAATCCTGTCATACGTAGATGACCTTTCTGTATGACATCAATTTTGACAGACCGATGCATGTGATCCAATTTAATATTTCCCATTAATGTTGTGAAATGAGATTTGTCACTATAGCAGGACTTGACAGTAATATGTCCACCGTGTGAGACAACATTAAAGTTTATTGCCATTATGTTATTGCACTTAATACCTCCATTCAGGCCTGTTTTAAGTTCAATGTTAGTTGCCTGGAGCCTTCCCACTGTTTCTACATCGCCCGAAGCTGTTTCCACTTTGATATTATCTGCCTTCAAATTACCAACATTGACAGCCCCCTTCTGAGTTTTTATGACGAATTCCTCTGCTTCTAGATTACTTAAATGCACTGAGGCCTCGTCCGATGTTGTGACTTGAACTTTTAACTTATAAGGGACCTGTATTAAACATACGTCATTACGGTCTGGCGATGTGTTTTTGTTGAGTAATTCCAGACGTTTGGATGTTTGCTTTAATTGGAAATCATTAGTGTCTTTACCTTGACTGTATAATGTCATAGTCAATTTGTTGTGCGCCTTCAAATCGTTTACATCAATTGGCTGCACTTTTACATGAATGGGACTTTCGATGAATATACTCGTGTTGTTATCGATGGACTTTTCGACTGTTCTCACCAGATTCAATTTCTTTATATCGGGAAGACTACTGAAATCTACGATTGTTAACCTCAAAATCTTGAGACACTTATGTAAGACCCGCTGCCTCCCGAACGTGAACATCTTGACGCTCCAAATAAAGAAGCAGTTTACTAAAACATTGCTTGAGTTTAATTCAATTGTTACTTAATGCAGTAGTTAAAAGTAAATAATCAATTTTATAGTATGTATTGTAGCTACTCGGTAATAGACTTGAATGACATTTATAACTGACCACAGACTGATACATTTTTAAGCCCAAACATGACAGACAGAGTATTATGTACAAGAAGAAATAATTAAGATAAGTACCAGAAAACAGAGTTACTTAAAACAATGCCAGAAAAGGATAGCTGCTGGAGCCTGACTTTTCGCTTAATAATTTAATAAAGTAGGCCGAATTTTACACCCAGCCCCTTCACGCGGCATTTTAAAAACAAGCTTTAAGATGAAGCCGTATTAATTGTTAGCCCTACCGTATGTAGGTATATCATCGCCGTTAACTAAATGCAACATCTGCTTGATATTAGGACTGCAGGCCAAAACAAATATTCAATTTATTCAATTTTTAAGTTCACGACACCGAAATCGTGTTGCATGTGATATAATTCTATCGTACTGTTTTACCTAAAAAAAATTCATCTAAGTTTTCAATGTTTGTATGTGGTGTCTAGGACAAGTACAGTATAGAAAAGTA
Organism: Pararge aegeria; assembly: GCF_905163445.1. Taxonomy (NCBI): domain Eukaryota; kingdom Metazoa; phylum Arthropoda; class Insecta; order Lepidoptera; family Nymphalidae; genus Pararge; species Pararge aegeria. The sequence goes on from NC_053189.1 coordinate 3,024,028, forward strand.
ACTTTATCGAAATATTTAGTTAAGTAAGCTGCTTGAGTCTGAAGCATGAGGAAACCTGCCGCTTTATTATTTTTCAAAGTCGATTATGCAATCGATGGATATAATCTACCCAACCTCCAGGTTTAAGTTCGATTAATTTGTCAAGTTCGTGATGTAGCAAACACTACAACCCTAATGTTGACTAAAAATCAAAAATCAAGAAGTCAAGCCGAATTACAAATTACAATTATAACTTTTTAACACTTTCAAATTGTGAACAGACCTATAAAATTAGATTGAAGAAAAAGCTCAGTAAAAGTGATAGTGTTTCTATTTCAGTGATGAAAATTGGTTGTGAACTTTGTAATATTATATTATTTTAATAAAAAGTCGATGGGTAGTCGCTTCACTTCAATTTCAGTATGGGTTCCAGACTTAAGATAAAATAATGTTCAGCTGGTTGAACTGTAGTGCCATAACACCATGTTAACGATAATGAACATGAACCCTGTTACAAGGGAAACATTTTATCGAATAAAACCACTGTGCGAACTGGTAATCCAGGACCCCTCTGCTGAGCATATAACTATGTTTAGTGCGGTAGTGGATGATTTGAAGCTGGATATGTTGCAAGAATTACAGCAATACTTGTTATTACCCTTCATACATCACCTGCAGTGTGAGGAAAATAGGTGTGTAAAATTTATTGATTTTTCAATTGTTTGGATTTGATTTGATTTTTTCACCTCCAATATTGTCGTTTTCTATCTTTAACTTGTAGTAGCAAGTTTTACTATGGATCATGTGGCTCTGGGTTTTTATTCTTGGATTGGCCAATAAAAAATAGGTATTGGGTTTTTCTGTTTATGAATTCACAGTTTGGAGTAAAAAAATAGGAGTTTTCCAAAGCTACCCCATACTGCCGTCTGTCCTGATGATTATATTTTAAACTAGTTTTAATAATCAATGTTCCAATGCAGTTTGGGAAGGCTTTTATCATAAGTTTAGAGATACAGGACAGATGGCTTAACATATTCGGTAACGTCCAGTGGTTCACAGTGCCAATTTCCAGTGCCAAGTTTTTCTATTCTATTCTATTACAACTGGTACCCATAATTCCTTAACAAAAATCCCAATACCTAACAATAATTGGCATTCGGAATTCCATCCCAGGACCTTGTGATCTGTACTTTATTATCAACTCATATTTTTAACTTCATAGCTCATCATTAACTAGACCGTGAGATGGTGATATTAAAAAACAAAATCTGGCTAAGTTTTTTGTGGGCTATTCTTAGACCAGGGCGGTTTGGAACCCTCCTAGCTTTAGTTTTATGTTAAGGAATGCAGTTATCACCATCACTAACAGTAGTGTAAGATGTTAATTGTATGAACGCTTCATAAGTGCCTGTGATAAGGTCTACATGTATAAAACATTTTTGAATTTTGAATTTTATCCTAACCACTAGACCAACAGGGCATGTAACAAACATTATGCAGTAGTTAGTCACTATAAGTTCAAGTAGGTGTGGTGTGATGCAATATCAATCTCTAACAACCATAATTACCTATTATCATTATGATCATCATTGTCAACTTTTGACAGGTCCACTATAGGGCACAGGTCCTTTCCCAAAATGAGATGGGCTTTTTCCATACGCCACTACACGCTGGCCAAGTGTACATTGGTTGACAACACATGTCTTTGTGAACACTAGGTATAGAAAACTTTCAGGCATGCAGGTTTTTCCACAATGTTTTCCTCCACAGTTAGAGAAATTGATATTTTAATTGCTTAACTTACACATTACTCAGAAAAGTTAGAAGTCTGTGTCAGGGATCAAACTAGGTCTCCTGAAGGTGACACAGAAGCACTAATCACTAAGCTATCATCACTAACAATAGCTACACTTCATTGCATACATGTTTAAGTTTATTCACAGAATACTAATATTAAAACTGAAAAAATATCTGTCTGGATAACCAACACTTAAAGAGATTTTGTCTCTTATATAATATTATGATGGATGAAAAGCAGATATTGATTATAACAAGATTAAATATGTAATCATTATTTTGTAAGCCAGGCTCTTTACTTAAATATTCAAACCCCTTTGTTATCTACAGTACAATATAGCATATTACGAAATGATTTACAAAGTTCTTCACCCCATCAAATGGATAGTTATTCTTGATCATAATTTTGATAGAATACCAAAGTCAAATCTGCAGTAATAATTATAAGTTTTTTTTTTAAATTTATTTAACACACAAAACAGATCCTGACATAACATAAATATAGGAACAACAACCAATATGAATAAAACTAGCCACATGCATGTATAAATGCAGCCAATAGATGTGACAGACTTACCTTCTACAATATTTTCCTAAAACACAATTTACATATAATATAAAAGAATACAGTGTAAATGAATATGCCTAGTGTTGAGTTAAATTATGAAAAATTATGTTTTACATTTGTGTTTGTGTTTGAGTGTTACAAGTACAACTATGCAGAGATTTAATGAAAGAAACAGATTTATGATTAAAGATGGCAAGATTGCATGAGGTTACTACTTGTACAGTAGACAGTGTACACAGCATTGTATAAAGAAGTGTTGTTTTTGTTTTAGTTATTACTTAATTTAAATTTTTGGATAAAATTACAAATGTGGGGATAATAAGTGTAAGTGGGGATTACTGATTATTTTGATTTATTTTGGCTATACCAGATGGCTATTATCTGTAACTAGACACTTTCTGTATGATAATTACCTTATTGGGTAGATGTAGGTATTACTTTGCAAGAGTTCATGATGTACTATAATCATTATTTATATAGATACTAGCTGTTGCCAGCGACTACGTCTGCGTTTGATTTTGTTTTTAAAGCATTCAGTATCGCTAAGCCTTAAATTAGTATAGTAGTATTATATATATATAACATGTGACTGTCAATTAATTATAGAAAAATAATTTGCAATAAAATAAAATTGCGACTATAATTAAAAATCTAAACTATCCTATCTCTTAATTTGGAACAGACTGCTCACGGTGTGCCAATATAATTTAAAATCGGTTAAGTAGTTTAGGAGTCCATCGCGGACAAACATCGTGACAAGAGATTTATATGTATTAACATAATTAAATTATGCTTGATGTTTATTGATATGACCATTGCAACTGAGATTAATATCTTTTTGTATTGCAGAACAAAGTATGACTTGCAAATACGCATACTGGAGCCAATGAAGGAAGTGCTGACGCGGGTGAAAGTTTGCAACTTCCAGATATGCATGAAGATTTTGGGCTTGCTGGTCAAAGTTGTATTTAACAAAAGCAAGCTTGTCATAAGTAAGTTATTAATTCATAAGTTATGTGTAGCTGTAGCCTGTTGGAACTGTCAGTTTTCCTGGGATAACAAGTATCCTATGTCCCTGAGTATGCAAGCTCTTCTGTCTGTTCCTGGGCCGTTTCCGCACTTGGTTGGTCCAAAACTGTCTGTTGTATGTAATATGATGCAAGCTATCACTTTGTGAAATTTTGCCACAATCTGTTTTGCTGCAAGCCTTGCGTAGGTAACAGGAGGAACATTTTCCTGATTCTATTTCGAGATGAAACATATCCTATGTCCTACTCTAATAATGCTATATATATATATGTGTGAAGTTTCATTACATAGGCAGTATACAAATCTCTAAACAAAACTAAATCAAGGGGTCTAAAAGTACTTTTGACTACCTTTTCTGTGTGGCAAGAGATGGAACTATTTTTATCATATAGTGATTTCTTTTATTTGCAGTTTCTGAGGTACCAGAGGAGCTCAAACTGTCTGTGGTGCAATGCCTTACAACCCTCATGCTCAATATAGATCAGGCTACCAGGATCAGGATATTGGAATCCCAGCTCTCTCTGTTGGCACAGTCAATATTTGTTTCGGTACATTTGGCTAAGCTTGAGAAACTAAGGACGTTAAGGTATGTTCATAAATGCATTTGATTCTGTGGATTGCAGTACAACAAAGAAGCTTCAGATTTTGGATCTTTGTCACAAGGTTGCCTTTCTAACAATATACTGTAGAAGTAACATTTAAAAGCTTAAATAACTTTATTTTGTAACTGAATTGGATAGAGGCTTGACTAGTTTCCACAGCAGAGGACCATCAATGTTATCATTCATGCCTTATTAACTATAATCCAAGTAAATGATGTCAATTAACGTCACCTTAATATTAACATAACACGAAACTAAGCATTGCAACCCTTTATTTATATTACACATGAGTATTCAACGTGTAAATGAAAACCGAAATTCACAGGCTTTAGAGGTAGGTACATTATGTGCTGTCTCTGAGAGTTATCTGTGAAACCGAAAACCTAATAGTTTTTGAGTAAACCACTGCCATAGTTTTTACTAAAAGAAATTACCTAGCCCTAGCATCACATGCAAAATGAAAATCATGTGAATCCTGTCACTTTATTCGGTACACGTCGAGTAGCGTAGGTACTATGTGCGTGTCAGTCTTTTGTCTTCAATATATTATTAGTTTATAAGTTTTTTTAATAACACTTTGATTGTTTTGAACTCGTTTTTTTTTTAAAAAATAATTTCGCTTTGATTTAATATTTTTAAAGAATAATTCCATACGAAATATTCCTATGCATCCTTCAACATTATTTCGTAATTCTGTTACACGTTGTATCCATATTTCCATAATATACTACAAACTATAATTTTTTATCTATGTAAATAGATAAAAAATTAGTTTTCGACAAATGACTTGTGAAAGTCTGAAGCATTTTGTCTGTCGGAAGCGAAGGAATTCCAGAGTCTGACGCAATTAACTGTAAAAGAGAGAAATGCATCATTTAATGCTGTAAGATATAAACTACTATAAACATGTCAGTTTTTTTAAGTAATACTAATTTACTTGTTCATTACTTTTCCAGATTAGCAGCATTGAACTGCCTAGATGTGCTCATGATGATCCATCCGCAGATCACAGACAGTAACAATTACATAGCTGACCCCATTCTGGAGGAAGCAGTATTAAACATGATGGCCGGTATTTTACCCGGAGTGCTAGCAGCCTTACAGGACGTAGCGACATGCCCCGATAACCCAGGGCACGCGGTTATTGCGGTAAGTTATTACTATTTGTATTATAATATAATATAATTAACCCCCACTTAGAGATTCCTGGCTAGTCAATCCGGGATATGCAATTGCTATGGAAATAGGTGTGGAAGAATTTAAAAAATTATTGATTTGATCACTTGTCTCCCCAGATGGGTATATATGTAAATAATTGTAAAAGAAAGGTAAAACGTCTTGTCCAAGTAGTTTACAATTGAGAATTGCCTTGTTCTGTTTCTTGCTAATAATATTTTTTGTAAATTTATGATTTTATTAAACGGTTTTTTTTATAAATAAGTTTAGTTTTTGTGATTATATGTAACATAATCCAACAGGATCCCTTAAGACATGACTGATTTTAGGTCTAGTTAGGTTCTTTAACATTTATACTTGCAAGAAATGGTGGGTGGTAATGATGAGCTTAGACAACCAGAGGATGTGGTTGTGGAAAGAAAAATAGTATAAACACTTTTTTTTTCTCAAAACATGTATGAATATGTAGCTATAGTAGAAACTGATTATCTTGGTTATGTTTGATTTTATTTATGCAACTTAAAATCGCAAAACAGAAGTGGAAAATGGTATGTTGGTTGCTCTGCACCCCTTGTACAGAGAAGAGTACAACATGTCATTTTCAAAGTTCTGAAATCGAATCTGGTCATTGCACGCTCTCAATAATCTGAAGCCATCGTTCTTTTATTCCACCATACACCAATCTTGCATAGGACACGCGGTCATGTCGCAGATTATACCATTCATGTTACAAATATACCAACTCCAGTCTACAGTCTCCATGGAACACAATAATGACAAATACCATAGACTAATACAATATTGACACTTTCATCATCATCATCAATAGCCTAAAACAATCCACTTGGACTAAAGACGTCTCCCAACGGGGTTTACAGTAATCACCATGCTGGGCAGACGGGTGGGTGATCGCAGATGGTAGAAGTAGCAAAGAGGACGCTGCTATTTGTGCTGCGTTTTCACTAGTCGCCTTCTTACAACGTAACTTTAAAATTCTGCCACAGAGAAAAATATTATAAACACTTTTTATATCTCAAAACATTACAGTCGAAATAAGTATTATCTAAGCGAAGAAATATAAGCTACCAAATTGGCGCCATAATTGAATAATTAAAAATAAACATTACACATACAGCTTGGGTTATCTGCGGCATTCACGTCAAAGAGGATGCCAACACAATCCCTGAATTACTAAAATCAAGCTTTAAATTCCAGGCAGCCTTGAGTTCGACCCATCGCATTATATGTATAATAATGCACAACAAAAACCTGCCCACCAAAGACAATGTCACCGCAACAGACTTTCTCAATATGGTTTCACAAAAGGGCGAAGTGGACAATGATGTAAGCACAAAGGGTAAATGATCTTAGAGCATTTTATTATATAAATTAGTAGATGTTGTCTTGAATAAGTATACACGGTCGAATTAACTGGGCACCTATATGCCATGACGTTATTTCATTGGAAAAAAAAAGTTAATGTTTAGGAGCTTACTGGCCTTTTTAAAACTTATTCTCACTGTTTGCCTTAATAATTCGATTTTATGTTTTTTAATACAAGAACAGTTTAAATAGCAAATGCAACACCAGGTTCCGTTTTAATCACTAACATTTGATATTCATCGTTAAAGCCCACCAAACTGTAATTGAGAAGTGTGTTGGAATTAACTCCTATTAGAGAGGAGTCCTTTGCCTGCAGTGGGACATTTGTAGGCTAAGACTAATGATGGATAAAATGATAACATATCACAGTGAGTGATAAAGAATAACGTATTTCTAAATAAATCTCATTCTTAACAGTTGAGATACGAAGAGACAAAGAAAAATACAACAATATTTAAAAGTAGAACGTATTGTGCTAGTCCTGTAAATTAAAAATTAAATATATATGTATATCGTAAACTGACATTAAATTATATATGTGTATTTATACTATAACCAAATTATATTTATGGAATATTTACCAACAAAAAAATTATCTACAGACGTTATTAATCCAAAATGATATAAATTTAATCATTTTAAAATTATGGTGCTCATAATTTTCTTTATATTTTTACACTGTAGTACTTACGTAAATACTAGAAATTATAAAGCCATGGGGGGCTAGGTGCTTTACAATCATAAAATAAACTTTATGTATTTTCTTACTGAATGATGTGAAGTGTTTTCGTATATCTAAATATTTACATATTCTTACTTTAACTAGCGGACCAGCTCGACTTCGTCCGCGACTTAAAAAAATATTCATATTTTGTCGCGGACTGTTTTATAGAACTTTAAAGAAACAACAGTTCCGACAATTCCGATATACTTACACGTTTGGCGTAACGTTTACCTGCCGTTCACGCATCGCACGCATCAGAATCTCTCAAAAAGGAATTTTTTTTTGCAGTTTTTGCCCGCGATTCCTATATAAATGAATCCTAGTTAGATCGATTTATCGCCCTTGAAACCCAGGGGCTATACTAAATTTCATGAAAATCGTTGGAGCCGATTCCGAGATTCCAAATACATATAAGATATATATTTACCGATAAAACACGAATAAAATTACATTTTCTAAAAATGAATCCTAGCTAGATCGATTTATCGCCCCGAAACCCCCTGTATACTAAATTTTATGAAAATCTTTGGAGCCGATTCCGAGATTCCAATTATATGTATACAAGAATTGCCCGTTTAAAGACATAAGATATGTAAAACACTTACTTACAATATTTAATTCATTATTACAATAAAAGTATCTGCTTGGAAGCTGTTGCCAGCGCCCTTCGTCCACACTTATTAAGGGTTTTACAAATCCCGTTCGTTTTTCTGGGATAAGTAAAGTAGCCAATGTTACTCTCTGTCTTTTCAACTAACTTTATGCCAAAATTCACGTTGTTCGGTTGCTTAGGGCGTGGAGAAAGGACAAACAAACAAACATACGCATTCGTAGTATTAAGTAAGGATTGATTAAAAAAAATCAAATCAAATCTTACCAATCTGCGAAATATCCGAAGGTTAGTTGTAATATTTCTTTTTGATTAGCATTAGTTAAAGTTTATTTTAAGCTAACTTTTACACGTAGTTTTAATGATTAGGTGAAGTTCCAGAAAACTATGAAAAGTAACATTTTAACGTACCTATTACTAGAAAATGGTGATACAATAACATTACTTTATTATTAAAAGATTACGAATATTTCTAAGGCTATAGTATCTTGCTCACCATTATCAACATATGACTGGCCCATGACTCGGGTCTCTCAGAATTAGAAGGGTTAAGGCCGTAGTGCACCACGCAGTTCTACGGACTACGGTAGATTTAACACGCCCTTAAACATATTTTAGAGAACTCTCATGCATTCAGGTTTTCTTTACGATGTGTTTTCTTTCACTTAGCAAGTGATATTTAATTGCTTATAACGCACATAACTCCGAAAAGCTTTTTATGGTATAGATACATTATATACTAACATATGACATACTATATCATATAAACTAATGATCAGAATATATATATTCAATTAAACAATGGCCATCTATTGCTGAACATAGGTAACCTAGGTATATTCCTCGGTATTGTGCCGCAAGTGACAGACTTCCTGCTACTCTTTCGTCTTCTGATCACCTTGTGGGCGGTCTACGTTTTCCAAAGGAGGAGAAGGGAGTCGCCACTCCAGCACCTTGGGGTCCCAAAGTATACGTGTAACTGAATTACTAAATAACTGATTCAAAACATTCTAAGTACTAACTTATGACAACCCTATTGAAGATAAAAGACCGACACGTGCATAGTGATTAAGCTACGTGACGCCTACCTAATAAAATGCAAGTCACTTGATTTTAATTTTGCATTGGATGTTAGGGCTGTATCTGATTTCTTTTAGTAAAAACTATGGCAGTGGTTTACTCAAAAACTATTAAGTTTTCGGTTACACAGAAAAGTATCAGAGATTATATAATGTACCTCTGAAGCCTGTGAAGTATTATTTCGGTTTTCATTTACACGTTGTATAATTCCTTCCAGCTACGTGACCATTGCTACTTTAGTTAGGCAACTCGTTGAGCTGTGTCGGTAACTCTGGTTCTTCTAACGATCTTCTCATTCCTAATTTGATCACCCAAGCGTAGGCCTCTTCATCGCAGGTATATGTGTATATACAAATTTATGTTATTATTTATTAAATTATATTTATATATTTATTTTGCTAAAAACGGGTTAGACTTTTACGTTTTCAGATTGAATAATTCTGCTGTTACATCAACATGCAAAATTTTAATATGAATTCATATAAATAATTTTATTTATAAGTTATCAATAATTTAAAATAATTAGTTTTTTGTGTAAATTGAACTTATTTAAATTAATATAATTAATATTATGACAGTAGTAGACAGCTGCTTTTGTCTGTAATAATTTACGTACTTTTCCTTCACTAGCTGGCTTATGGGAGGGGAATCGAGAGGGGTACGCATTATCGCGAGGTGTACAGTTAATTCGACCGTGTTTAAAGCGTCATTGACCGTACACTTATTTAATAGTACGTGAATTGGCAAGCCACCTAAATATACTGAATATGTGTACAGTGTTATAGTAACGTAATAGTGAAAAAAACACTTTTATTAAACTATTGCACTAACTAGTTGTTGTCCATTGACAAATTCAGAGCTTTAAGATATAAATAATAAGATCCCTACGAAAAAATATATGGTTGGTAGTAACTGTTATCTAATATCTTGTAAATGAAAAATTTCAAAAGGATTGGCTACGGGTGTCATAAATTTTATTCGAATATTGTTAAAAAGTGGTGTTTTATATTATTACTAATGTTTTGAATCCTAGTGATGTGTCTATTTTATCTCAAGATATAAAACAATCAACGAACTAAAAACTGTTTCTAAATTATAAATTACTGGTGTCAAAATCGAATGCATCGCGCATGAGCGCTGCTATAGCTAAAAGAAGCAAATTCAAACAATGGTCGGGCCGCAGTCTTCTTGAATATACCAAAAAATAATGCTAATTATTGCAATCCATTTTCATTCCATTTTTCTTAAATAAAATGCAATTATGAAAATATCAACCCTTTGCGAATTATTTAAGAAAGTTATAAACCATGACAAAATAGTTTCTTAGAATCCGCAAAAGTGTATTTACATTTTCATACATTTTTTTTTTGTATAAAAATATAAATATAATTGACATTTGTTCGGGATGCTGAATCTTATAGTTTCTGGCCAGATTAGGTATTAAATATTTCGCCGCAATAAATAATCCGAAATTTGAGCCATATGCCCATCGAAAGCTCTTACGCCGTCAAGCGTGAACTAAAACAACCACACCCAAATGTCCAAACGTTATTATAAATTAATAAATCATCTAAACTGAAGACGATATTCTTAACATTATGTATGTATGACCTAGCGACTAGATCTAAAATCAAGACGTATTCAAAAAAGATTTTTTTAACGAGCTTTGAATTTCACGTTTATATAATCATAAGAAAAAAAAAGGTCTGAAGACATCGTAGATTCTTCTGATTACAAGTTTTAGACAAAACTTGATGAGCACAGGAAATTAATGAATTTTTAATTGTAAATGTGTTGTTATTCTTAAAATCTACTTAATTGTATAAAAACTTTAACCGTACCTAATCTGTTGTGTTGATGGTTTATAATTGTGTAAATAAGCCAAATTTCACATGACAATATTGCTGACACACATGTGCACGTTTGCAGTAATGATTTAGGATTGGCAGGCTGGAAACTTGACAGCCAAATGATTTAAGTTGATTAATGTAGAAATATCTATAATTAGTACTGAAATTGTTCCTCTTGGTCATTTGGATTTTTGTTGTGGTTTTCGATTTCAGAAAGCATACGAGATGCAAATCTTAACCCAAATCTCCGCAGCAAAGATAATCGTTCGCTAGCCGAGTATTTGCGTACTAAGCGAAAGAACACAAAGTTTATCGGTATGCTCAAACCGAGAGGAAGTGTTACTAGACCTAAGAACGTTAAAAGGAAAAGTTGTGTTAAAGATGTAGGAAGTAGGTTTCAGGAGAAATGTGATTCCATTTTGACAGGTAAAGGAGGGAATGACGTATGTAGTTGTTATATAATTTACGTAGCATGGATGTATTAAATGTTGTGAACGAAAATTATGTTAAATATGTCTTCTTCGATGTTAGTATAAACACTTAGGACACATTTATAGGCAAACACAACAGTCAAACCTTTTTTTTTTATTTGTTAATGGGATAAATCTATAAGAATAACCAACTTTTTAGAAGGAAAATGTTTTCTGTGGGTAAACTGAAACTTCCTTATTTGCCGCCCTTCAATTTCTGTTATTATATTATTATTATTATTCAACCGATTCAGAGGAGAAACCTTTTCTAATTCTATTTTGATAAATCGACAGATACTAACCGGTTTACCGAAAGTAAAGCATCACGTTTTGAAAAAACTATGAGTTAATTAAAGTCTTGGTTCTTTATCTTGGCCGATCATTCTACCGGAAACCGAAAAACAAAGCATAAATGTATCCTATTAACCAAAGTTTACCGGTAAATTAATACCGGTTCTGAGCTCTTTTTCTAGTGATGACATATTAGTTAAACGTGGTCGCTTACTTTTGGCTGCCAGAATTATAAAAAAGCTTAGAGACTGAACACCGGGTGATCGATAGAAGGCTCGTAGTAACTCTGCGCGATTAGAATTGGGGTGATCTGTAGTAGAACCTGATAAAACGGCAAAGCTCGCATTCTCAAGAATTTATTAATATGTGGATCCCAAGGTGTTAGAACGGAAACACTTGCCAGAATGCACAGCGTTGGGTAGCCTCAGGAGACTAAGCTCCACTAGTTCGTAACCCCGGAAAAAATAATCCAGCAATGGATGTCCATTAAATCCTCAAAGTTTCCTCAAGCCAAGCTTTAAGCTTTAAGGTACTATGCCGCGTATAAATTCCCACGTAGAAGTATATAGAGTTTAATATAACTGCCATACCCTAACATGCCCGCTACCATCTTAGACTGCGTCATCACTTAGTGAGATTGAATTCAAGGGGTAACTTGTAGTGGAATACAAAAAAAATAGAACTAACCAGGATAAATAGATAATGATACTAGGGCGTTATAAAAATAAAGGAGATAAAGGCGTGCGTGTAGACAATTTCCAATTAGTTGGGTTTACATACAAAGATTGGCCATAATAAATATAACATGAAACAAATTTTTTACACTATCATCATTAACATACTATCGTCCTTTAGAAAGCGCTGTTTTAATAAATTGTAATGGATTTTTATATGCCTTTCGTTTTGTTAATTTGCATATTCACGCATGATATTTTATTTGCCGTAGGCTTCTTATTGTTATTGGCTTACGTGCACATTTTTGCGTATTGCTTTGGATCTTGTATTTACGTTGTTAAATTAAACTTTTAAAATTTTTACTGCCGTAAATCGTCAAGTTATTATGTTCCAGACTGAGTTTCGGTGTATGCCCGACTTGCCGCTAGCTGGTCTTGCAAGTCGGGCATACACCGACCAAAACTTTACGTGATTCGACGAGAAGCTCTAATTTTTTCTATGGAATAATGTCAAACGATTACATGAATATATTTTTTCTCATTTTCGGTTTTAAAAATAATAATAAAATGTTTTAAATTCTGATAAAATAATTTAAAAACCCGTTTCATTATTTTTGTAGACCGATTTTGACTGCAATCTTTACTACTAAACGGCCACTTAACAATATACAGTCTGCGGATCTTAAAACTTAAGGAGCCATAAAAAGCGCCTATGAATCGTTTAAAGTAAAGAAATACTGCGAGAGTTTCAAATGCGTCCTGGGAGCTTGCTTCCCACATATAGGACGGTATAATTTTAATACAATAGTATTTTAAGACTTACCTTTTGTCGTGCCTAGAATAAGGATTAAGGTTGTGAGTGGTCTAATAGCAAACCGAATAATTCCCAATGGGTAATTATTTTTGGTTTAGTTAGAGCAATTCCTAGAAATCAATTGTAGCTTTTTCCTAAAGTCAGGTCTAATCGTTACACAGGAGCAAAATGTTTCGGGGCATTAAATGATGTCTATGTATAGCAAACCAACGAAACCAAATAAATCAATTAACATACCTTACAATCAACTGAACAGTAGAAAAATATATTATATTACTTAGTTTATCATTAATATTTAGTATTTGTAATTATAGGTGAGGTAATTGTTAATGCAACTTTTAGTTTGTGCACCAACAACCTTTAGTTTTAAATCTCTTTACGCAACTTTTCAGCTCTCAACTCAATTCTTTACTGTTCCAGAAGAGATCACTTGCAGTTATATCAACGCATATTTACTCCCTATCTTAGATTAAATACCTTTTTAAATGTATACTTCTTTTATCGCGTTATGAGCATCAGATCAGAGGTATTTTTTGGGATAAGAATCCCGTGCCAGATGCAATTTTTCTATTTAATTTTGGTTTCAATTCGTATTATTTTATGCTGTGTATTGTTTAGCCTATTTATATTCCTAAAATTCATTTGTGATTAAAGCTAAAGAAGTTTATCTTCTTACCAGCGTACACACATGAGTGTTTTTTCTCTTTATTTTATTATGTGTATTATAACGAGCTTTATTATATTCTAGGGGTAGAAGCTAAACCGAAACGCTCACCGCAATGGTACGCAATGGCGAGTGACAAACTTTCGTACGTCGTAAAGTACTTAATTCCATTAGTCACGCATGAAAATTATAAAGTGCGGTTGGAGCTTGCCGTACTTTGCTATAGGATACTCTCTGAGTGTAGTGCGTAAGTGAACTTTTATTCCCACTTAATCTGTCTTTCTAACGACGAACGAGATGATTACTCATAGAAGCTTCTATTTCTTACCTATAAACCATCAGAAGTGGGAAAACGTAAACACAATTTCCCACTTCTGAAGTGACACGGGAGTTTTCCCACTTGACGCGTAAACTAAAGAAAACTATGATAATGTTTTCGTTCAAGGTCGATGGCTATTTACGATTTGCGTGATCATAAAAGTACAGAGATATATGTCACCTTTAGCCAACCGAGACATAGACCATGTCCGGACAAGTATATTTACGTATTATCTTTATTTGTACACCTAAACTAAATTAAGAAAGAAATGGGATGCAAAGTGCAGCCTTAACTCTACTGGGAAAATTGATTTATATTTATTTTTATCTTATTCCATTAGAACAATGGAGCCATCATTAGCAATGACCTTGGACGTTCTAATCACACTCTCAACCGATCCATACAAGGAGGTATCCGATTACTGCTCGAAAGGTGTGGAGAGTCACTTCGCCAGCGCTTCCAAAGAGAGAAAGATCCAAGCCATCGACAGTTTGTGCGAAAACTTCTTCACTACGCTTAATTGCTTGCCAAGGATATTAATTAACATTGGTATGTTATTGCGGTACTCAAATATATGCATGCATTTACTGTACTCTAACAATAAATCGATCTTATCCGGCTGGATTTTTGTTAGAATTTTTGCGGTGTGTTGTTTTATGCAGACAAAGACTTAGTAGGTACAGAAAATTTAATAACTACGTACGTAATGAAAGTTAGAATTTTTTATCTTTAGTGCATTTTGAAACTTCTAAGTAAATAACACGCACGCACGCATGCAAACTCATATCAATTACACACGCCCGAGCGCCCACATGTACGTACACACAAACGCAATTACCCTTGCATATACACACACTGACACAATCGCAATACATAATAATAATTGACAGCCGATTGGCCAGCGGGCAGCGACCCTGCTGAAATGTTTGTGTGATGAACATGAATGTTTTTCAGTGTCGGGTGATCTGTATATTATAAGTATTTATGTGTATTAAATTCATTAAAAAATATTCATTAGCTATCTTAGTACCCATAACACAAGCTACTCTTACTTTGGGGCTAGATGGCGATGTGTTTATTATCCTAGTATATTTATTTATTTAATAGTCAAATGTTTGTTTTATTTTCTTGATAATATAATAAATAAGTTAATCACTAAGCTAATTTGTAGTTTAATCTCTGAAAGGAACTACGCTCTGCAACGCAGGATTGCATAACACAGAGAGTATGACATTCAACAAATGTTTAGGCTCTAATAGATGATTGTTATCAAAGGAACGGAACCTAAACTGGAAGGAATGACAGATTTTCCAACCGGGCTACCACAAGCTAGATTAAACAGCGTATGCGTATTTTCGTAATGGCGTACACGGCAGTGTATAATAAAAATGAGTAAAACCAGTTTAGTGCGTACATACTAGCTTTAATTGTCTTAATCCCACATTTTTTACAGATTCAAGTCGAAAATTGTCCGTCCTAACTCTCCTGTACGGATATTTGAAGATACTGTGCGACGACAGTCGCCCGCAACGTCTAACAAGCGCGCTGAGTGCCAGCGACGGGTTCGATCGGCTCTGTGACGCATTACTGACAGCTGCAGACCTGCAGACAGACCTGGCGTTGCTCACCCGGCATTCTGGCAGAGGTAGCCTACCACCTAATTAGTCCCTGCCAAGTTAAAGTAGGTAGTAGAAGTTAACTGGTAGAAATCTACACTTAACGAGCAAGCATTATGCGCTACCTCCATACGATAAAATATCAACCTTATCGTAATGCCATCGAGTTGTAAGTAGAACACAGGGTTACCAATACTTTTGACACATGCTTGTAACTTGTTTTTATCTCAAATATCTAATTGCGGGTCGGGTTGACTTGGCATGGCGACGCACAATGAGCGTTAACCGATTTTCTCATTCATAGAACTTTTTTGCCCATTTTCACAAAACCGAACCAAATAATTTAGGCAATGTCTATGGAACAAAAACGCTTCGCCGACTCTTAGGTGATAACTATTGGTAAACGGTTGACGTATGCCTAGGAATCTCCTTAGATTAGGCGTTACTTATTTAGGGCATTGCCTCGTTCGTTGTTAGTGAAAACGGGCATAAGTTTGAGAAGTAACAGAATGTATTATTGATGATGATTAATATATTATTTTCTTTTAATAGCCGGGGGGGAACACTTTTTCTTTCAATCTCATGGATCTCATAACAGATACTTTCAATTTCCACACAAGTGAGATGTCAACAGATTCTATTGTCTTCCTTAGATGTGACTTCAAAACCTTCAACCGATACACCCTGGTGTCGCCTTCGACATCTGGACACGAATCAGTCTGAGAAGAGGCTGCAAGAGGTTTGCCAGAAGCTGGGCGCTGCGGAATGCGCGGAACTGTTCCTCGACAGGCTGATGGAGTTGTTCCACGAGAAGCGGAGCTGTGAGCTAGTGTATATCATCAACTGGGTTGGCTCAGGTACCGTTTAATCCTGTACCATTTTTTTGGCTTACACATTTCGAAGATCTCTGAGACTGAACTATGTGACCTTGAAGGGAACTTGGCTTTTATTGATACGACTGTTCCGGATCAACACTCACTTATTACTACTCTGTAATTTTAAAGGTATATCTTGTATAGGGTGTCAAATATATAAACGTGTTACGGAATCACGAAAAACTTTTGAAGGATGCATAAGTATATTTCATAAGGAATCACCGTGTGAAAATTTGAAATCAAATGAAGCATATTTATTTTTCAAAACAAACTAATTCAAAACATTCTCATGCTTACTTATGATAACCCTAACCTTACACGTGTATAGTACCTACGCTACGCGACGCGATACCTAATAAAGTGACAGGACTCACCTTTGGCGTTAGGGCTGAATCTGATTTATTTTAGTAAAAATTATAATGTACCTCCGAAGCCCTTGAAGCATTATTTCGGTTTTCGATTAAACGTTGTATATCAACCAAAGTTTAAGAATACTGCGTAACTACTCCAATGTAAATACTCCACAGTAAATAATATGGGAATATGTTTTTAAATGAAATCATCTGTACTTTCAGCGCCAAATTCATCACCTAGCCTGGCAAAGAGGATAATAAGTAAATACATAGAGGAAGACATCTGGTACTTGCCTCTCGAGGTTGCCAGCGGCGAAACCCCTGTCACCAAAGTCGACACTCTGGACACGTCTGTGTACAACCCTCGCGCCTGGAGCAAGGATAGCGTGCCAGGTAAATATTATCTAGATTGATTCTTCCTCAAATTGGTTAACTCTATTATACGTAGTACGTACTCTCAGAAGGCGTTACACGCCGGTAGCATTTCTTGCGCGAGCCTCAATTACGCAAGCACATTTGCTCGCATTGGGTTGCGTTCTTTTTTTTCTTGAAAATTTCCCGATACCCAATAGCGTTTTCTTCCAATTCCTTATTTAAGTAAATATATATCTCACATTACAATAAATTTGGTAGCTGCACACGACCTGTAGTCTCCCTTCCGACATTTTTAATAATAATTGAAAAAAATAATGCAAATAATGGCCACAAAGACACGTTAAAAGAAGGCTTAGAAATTATGGAAGCGGCTTCTAAAAAATCATCCTCATTATCATGTCAACCCATTACCGGCCCAGTACAGGGCACGGGTCTCCTTCCACAATGAGAAGGGTTTTAGACGTAGCTCATCACGCAAACTCTGACGAGAACTCTCAGGCATGCAGGTTGCCTCACGATGTTTTCCTTCACCGTTGAATTATGTGATATTTTAATTGATTAAAACGCACATAACTTAGAAAAGTATAAGGCTGGGAGACGACCTCGGCCCCCGGAAAATGAAGCCAAAGTCCAACCACTATCACAGCTCGTTTTAAATAACTCTGCACGGATAGCCTGGGCAGGAGACAGTTTTCTCGTCGAGGGAAAGGGGGGTAAAGTTCTTCTATTTTCTGTTCCCGTATTTCACCAGGTAGACATGGTAGTTATATCCCTTGTCAGGGGATATATTTTTTGTCCCCTGCAAGGCTAGCACAGGCAGGAAACAAAAATTATATCCCCCAATTATATCTCCTGACAGGGGATATAATGAACGTGCCCACCTGCTAAATCACTGGAACATGGAACGGGAGAAGTTTGCCCCCGTTTATTAATACACTTAACATATGTTATATGGATATTATTTCCGCTTGTGCGCCAATGCTCTGTGAGTTGATAAAACTGTGGGAGAAGATCTACTTATATCCTTTCCCCGGGGATATAATTGTCTCCTGCCCATGCTAACCGTGCTGAATGTGTTAGCCTGCTGGAAGCCACAATGCATGCATTATGGTTGCAAAATAGGGAAGTGACTTTTTTATCAATACTTACATTGGGGTTCAATAATTAACTTTAAGGAAATATTTATCTGAATATTTAGGGACGGGAGAATGAATTAAAAACACCAAAATACACAGCGGGTGTATGTACGTGGTTTGGTGTTTTTAATTTTTCCTTCTGAGGCAATCAGGTGAAATTTGATTCATAAACATATCATGCAATCTGAAAAAAATTCAACACAGTATTGGATAGAAGCAGGCGTTACTTTACGGAAATCCATAATATATTATGAAAATTAAGCTTAATTTGCTATACTCCGCGAACAGCAGCAGAATCTGTATTGTTTTAATTAATAATTACTTCAATCCGTATACTCCACACCAAACAGATCCTCGGCAATACACCCTCTACGCACGTTTCGCTCCGAAACCGGAGCATCCTCAGGAGATGTTGACTTTACAATGAATAATTGTTAACAATTATTCATTGTAACAATGAATAATTGTTAACAATTATTCATTAACGTCATTACAGTAACGTCATTGAACGGATTGAAGTAATTATAAATTACACCATACAGATTCTGCTGCTGTTCGCGGAGTATAGCAAATTAAGCTTAATTTTCATAATAAACTCAACACAGGTCTTTACGAAGGAACCGTAGAAACTCGATACACTGGCATAAGTTACGCGCAACCTCGGCTACGGTACATAGAGCCCAACACTTGCAAAACGATAGCTGAGGCTCAGAGAAACATGGCGTTCAGTTGCCTAGTCACCGAAGGCCTCGGGATGATGGCGAGACGGCTTAAGACAGACTATCAGCCCTTCTTGCTGAAAACTTTATGCCTGCTGTTGGAAAGAGTTGGTGAGTTTTCTCAAATATATATCACCATCAATAGTTTGGTTGTTGAAGATTGCCTTATCGCTCTTTTGTTTTTGCATTCTTGTACAATTTTCCTTGTAGTTATAGTGTATTTATCATCATCATCATATCGACCCATTACCGGCCCACTACGGCACGGGTCTTCTCCCACAATGGGAAGGGGTTAAGGCAAATATTCATCTATAATTCATTCATTCACAGAAGAAAGAATAAGAAATTAGTTTCTCAATTCAGAGTCTTAAATTCTTACACTGTTTAATTTTTATGAATCTTGTTTTATTTGTTACAATTTATTTATTAAATAAATATAATTATTTATCATGTTATTTGTTCTTATGTACGTTAATTAATCAATCATCAAAATAAATCCCAAGCGTACTAGGGATCATTGAGTAAGGATTCCCGAGATATTCCTGAGTATCGAAGGGCTTAGGGCGCCGACGACGATGACAGTATTAATTTCATTGAATACTATACTTTTAATACCTCCCTATTCAAGATAATAATATTAGAATAAAAAGCAATAAAACGATTTGGGGATACATTTTGGAGAGAATATTCAATAATCTATGGTACACATTTCAAGGGCTCTGGCGAGGGAGAAGAACACCATCCCTTATCGAAGTGAGTTAGCAATATTCGAATATCGTTTTTTTTTTTTTAGTCCAAATCACATAACAACCTTAATTTATTTCTTATAATCCACCGAATGCAATGCATAAAGGTTTCTTATCTATCTCTATCCCATAAATGGCGGCTCCATTTAAAATCTCTACTGATATTACAAACGCCAGGTAACACACCTGTTTGTTTGTCCTTCCTTTACGGCCTTACTAAGCAATCAACTTGATTTTTGGCATAGTGTTAGCTGAAAAGACGAGAAGTAACATAGGCAACTTTTTATCCAATTAAAACAGACGGTTCCCACGGGATTTGTTAAAAAAAAACGCAATAAACGAGGGCGAAGAATTTGTTCCAGCTTGAAAGGACCATTTGACCTGAAGGTCACAGAGTTTTTGACAGCAGTTTATGCCTTTAATTGGATTGTTAAACTTGAAGGAATATTTTGCGAGAAAATCTATTGTTATTATGTATTGCAACCAGAACTTGGAGGAAGAAAGCCCTCAGGCCGCGATTGCCAGAGAGTAGCAGGTTCAAATCCTGTCGGTTCCGAAAATTTTTATATGCATTTTAAATGTATAAAATTAAATCTATTGTTTTTTTTCATTCATAAATAGTTTACTATAACAGTCCACTGCTGGACTAAAACAGAGGTCTTAGTTATTAAAAATAAAAAAGACTGGAAGACAGAAATGCTGTCTAGCGACAGAGCTAAGCAATCGTTAGTACTTCCCCAGTAGAGCTCTGTCACAAAAAGCTCTTCCACTACTGGTGGGCTTGTTTTCAACTAGAGCGCGTTTAGAATCCTCATAAGTTCAAGTTTTAAGTTTACGAATCTAGTTAGCCTCATAATCACCATCATCTAGTTAAGAAGAGTCCCAACGGGAGTGTTATAAATAAATATACTACGACAATACACACATCGCCATCTAGTCCCAAAGTAAGCGTAGCTTGTGTTATGGGTACTAAGATGACTGATGAATATTTATTTACATATTTAATGGATAATCAACAGGTTACAATAATTCTTATAAAACTAAACAAAAAATGAAAAACATATTAATGTTATATTGTAGAGACTGCCACAACTAGCGAATAAAAAAACTAGAATGTCAGTTAGAAAGTGAAAAAACGATTAAGACGAGAGACATGAGAGTATAAGCTGTAAGATCCATCAAGCTGTGACATAAACTAGCCGTATACAGTGCCGAGAACAAAAACATACATTTTAGAATTAATTACAAAAAAATAAATACTTAAATACAAAAAATATATTAAATGCTAACAATATATACTAAAGAACAAAACTAGCTAAAGCAATACAAAAAAGAGCAAAGAAAAAAAAGTTTTAACAATACCACAGTATTGCGATAGGAAGTGGTCCTTTAGTTTTTTTTAAATAATAATAATAATAATGTTTATTTCCAAAAAATCTTAAGTCTAAACAAATATAGTAAAAAGGTTTTCTTATTTTATAGGATGGGGCATTCATGAAATCTATCAATCTAATAATGCAGTTATACAGAGTAAACATCCTATAAATAATTTTATGAATAATATACATAAATACTTATAAAATACAGGTAAACACCCAGACACTGAAAAACATTCGCGTTAATCACATAAACATTTTCCGGTTGTGGGAATCGAACCCACGGCCTTCTACTCAGAAAGTTAGGTCGCTGCCCACTGCGCCAATCGACCATCAAAGTGTTATCAGTACGCTGGGCTGGTGTTGGTAATAGCAGTACATTGTAGTAGTAGCACAGAGAACGCTAATGATTCCCAAAGTGATTCCCAAAGTCTTCTCGTATGACATCCTCGGGAAGAGGTGTCATGGTGGTGTGTAATCTGCTGAATCCCTCCGTGAAAAATTTAAAGAAATATGTAAACTTACTGTAGCCTCACAATATATTTATAACAATATATTATTTGTAAGACAACATATTAGTCTTTATAAACAAAAAGTGGATATACACAGTCAACTTACTAGAAATGGTCATAAATTAGTGACATCTGAATATCGTCTGCGAAAGGTGCAGAAATCATTTGTGGGATTGAGTATACGCTTTTATAATATGATTCCTAAGGTAATTTTGGACCTACCAATGCATAAGTTTAAAGAATGTGTTAAAACACATTTATTACAGCGAGGTTATTATACAATTGATGAATTTCTTAATGAAAAGGTTGCTTGGAAGCATCCGGCTCCGCTTTCATCTCTCACAAGATAGAAAAATGAATTTTAAAATGTAAAATGTTAATATTGGAAAAGAGCAACTGCTGAGTTTCTTGCCGGCTTCTTCTCGGTAGAATCTGCCTTCCGAACCGGTGGTAGAGTCACACACAGACAGACTTGACGTTTCAAAAGTGCTTATATTAGGCCTACTTGAAATAAATGAATTTTGTTTATTTTTTTTTTGCCGTCACCACCCATTTTTTTTGTTACAGGCAGTAAATACGAGAACCTACACTTAACCGGTGTTAAGGCTTTAAATGACGTAGCATTTGCCTTCGACCACAGCAACGTCGCAGAACTGATCGCAGAAAACGCTGATTACTTCACTAGTCAAGTCACTTCGCGCTTGAAGAAGGCAAGTATGCTCTTGAGTCTACGGTATTCTATTTACTTATACTAATATATAGAGCTTGTTTGTTTGTTGGTTTGCTTGTTCGCGATGATCTCAGGAACTACCGGTCCGATTTGAGAAACTATTTCCGTATTGGATAGCCCATTTATCGAGGAAGACTAAAGGCTATATATCATTACGCTAAGACCAAAAGGAGCACAGTACCAATGAAGAATGTTTTAAAATCGGGTTTTTATTCCTTTAGAGAGATTCCGCTGCGTGCGCTACGTAAATGGTTAAAGTTTCGATACAATCATGTATGACAAGGTGGTTCCCCTTTAAAAGTTCTTAATAAAAGTCCGCGACAGCATATGTCTATCTTTTAAGGTTGGGCAAATAAATGTTTGAGCTTGGCAAGACGAAATGACTGCAACCTCTCTGATTAACTCTTGTTAGGATCATTTAACTAGTCTTTTACGTATCAACTCTTTTCCAGTTTAATTTAGATAAAAATTAATTAATCGTTGAAAGAACGCCGTCAGTAATGTTTGCTTACACACAGATGACGTCACGTGCATGTAACACGCGTATTTCGTTGTGAGTGAACCGCAGATTAAAATATGATAATTTTTAAGTTTTATTTGTTGATTTAAAGTTATAAAAAATATGAATTGGAATGTCGTAACACGAACATTTTATATACATATATTTTAGATTTTTTTGAAATTCCGTCCGATTCTCCTAATGTGTTTTTTTTATTACGTTGTTTTACATGCAGAATAACTCTCGATTGTAGACAGTGGCATGCAGGTCATATATGCATAAAGCATTGCCTAATGTAATGTTTTATTGCAGCTGCTATTTAACATTATCGTAAATAAGAGTTCTCTAGAACAACTAGTTTAGGCTGTGTATAGTCTTGTCCTTTAGTAAATTAGTCTCGGTTATTCACCGCTTATTCACGTTTTATTATACATAGAACTAAACTATGGTTTAACCTTGAATTTCTTTGCATCTAGGCGTGGAACACACAGTCGGCGCTTCATATACTATCAGTTGTGATGGAGTACAGTGAGTCAAACATACTGGACTATCTATATGGAATCGTCGAAGATGTAAGTTTGTAGTCGAAGACTAATGCAATTTTATTTATTTTCATTTTTAACGTGATGAATGAATGAATGAATGAATGAATATACTTTTACTGAACACATGACATAAAACAAAAATAAAAATAGAAGGAAGGTACAATTTGTCGGCCTTAACGTTTCATAGCGATCTCTTCCAGTCAACTAAAGACGTAATAAGAAAAAGCTGTAGATGCGTGGCAGGTGGTACAATAAATAAATATACTAAAACATACAAATACACTACTAAACTACATAAATAAATACATACATAGACGAATATCCTCAAACATAAAAGGTGTACGATAGAAAACATAATAGTGTTAAATCCCTTCAATGCTCGACCGAAATAGACAAATATTGATCCTTCACTTGTTTCTTAAAGGTGCCGGTAGTCTTTGCCCCACGAATATCTAGCGTCTGAGCGTTACTGAGTTTTATGGGCTGAACCGTAAAAGATTTATGACCTGCCTTTAAGATTAACCTCCTCGAAGCAAGCTTCCGGTTACAGGATGTAAACAAACTTTTCTTTTAAATAAACAGCAGTTGTAGGAAAAACAAAACGCAGTACAGAATGGAAAGGATGTGCAAGTTCCGGCGAAGTCTGATTGATAACACTTGTGTGGTAGTAAAATGATGGTAATTATGCGGCTAAGTTTGTAAACTTAAAACTTAAGATTCAGAGGTTTCTAAACGCTGGTTGGTTGAAAACAAGATCACATGTTTTTTCGACAGAGCTTGGCTGCTTAGCTCTGACGCTGGGCAGTATTGCTGTGTTCTGGTCTTTTTTTTTTAAATATATTATGGCAAAACACACATCGCTATCTAGCCCCAAAGTAAGCGTACCTTGTGTTACGGGTACTAATATAAATATAATACACATAAATACCTATAATATACACAAAAACACCCAGCCACTGGAAAACATTCACATTCATCACACAAACATTTTCCAGTTGTGGGTATCGAACCAACAGCCTTGGACTCAGAAAGCAAGGTCGCTGGCCACTACACCGATCGGCCGTCGTCTTAAGTACGGTTGCCGGTGTCAGGAAACCTGTATGCCTGAGATTTCTCCGTACTGTTGTTTGTAAGTTTCACTTGGCAGTTTTTCAAAATTAGTCATCACGCGTATTACGATTTGCAGGTCCTAATACAATGTTGCGACCAATACTACCAGAGGCATCTATACGCGTACCTGCAAGTATTCCTGACGTTCGTCAATTGCATACGCAAATGGTTCTTGATAGAGCCAAATAAGCCCCAGAAGCAAACACAAGCTCCGGAGATTGATATAATGAAAGACGTCATGGACTTTATTAAAAATACTGAAGAGGCTACGAGGTAAGTTTTATTTTTACTATAAGTGGCCATTGAATCTTACCTGCTAGCAGGGGACATTACCCTTCCCGGGGAAAGGATAAAATATTATCTCCTCCTACAGCTTTATCAAGTCTCCGTACATTCAATTCCAATAAAGTACTCATTTAAGATCAATTTACACAATGAAAAAATCACTTAAGAATTTATAAAAAAATAATCCACTCCTCCTTGCGGGACTCTTGAGTGCCCAAGCAACCGGCGGTCAGGGCTCCAGACTGAGGAACCTCTTCACAATACGCGCCGTTTCAAGACCTTCTTTATACGACTCTTGATCCAACAATAAAGCGAAAGCTTCTTAAGATGTTGGTCAAAGCTTTACGCGAGAAGACCAGTAACTAAGGCTGAAACAACTATCGGAACAATAACTGACTCAACACTCCACATGGCGATGGCCACTCCACACTTAAAAGGTTCAAGAATAGAATAGAATAGAATATAATTTTATTGTTTCCTGTTTACACATATAGAAAGGCAGTTGGCAAGGCCTAGAAAAGTATTCAAAACAGTATACCCACAGCATATCAAAGTTCGTATTAAACGTAAGCTTATAGAAAAGTCTTATTTTGGTCTAAAGGATTATTATGTTTCACGCCTAGACGCAAATAAATTCAAGGTTAAACCGTAGTTTAGTTCTACGTATACTTATAAAACGTGTATAACCGAGGCTAATTTACTACAGGACAAATACACTATACTATACACAGCTTAAACTAGTTGACTTAGAGAATTCTTATTTACTTTGTTATTAACGATAATGTTGAACGGCAGCTGCAATAATTAAACATTACATTAGGCATTGCTTTTATGCATATATGACCTGCATGCCACTAGCTAATAAAAATCGATAAAAAGCTTGGGTGTGAATTATTGCTCTAACCAGTCTGATACCAAAAAATGAACTCCCGGCTAGGTTAGTTGGGCTTTGAAACCTACATAGCTTTGGTTTTAAGTTTACGAATATGGTTATCTCCATTTTCTTACTACTATGTACACATTTCTTATGTGATGTACGCATAATAAGTGCCATCTATGGGCCTAGTTAAATATACATAATTTTTACTTGAGTTTTGAGATTGGCGCACAAGTGGAAATAATACCTAAATATGGTGCGGTAAAAAGAATTCCCCTTATTCCTGTTTCCGTACTTTGGCAGGTGGACACGTTAATTTTATCCCTGGGCAGGGGATATGATTTTTGTCTCCTACCTATGCTAACCGTAATAGTGTTTTTTTTTTATAATTAATAATTGATGGACCATGGTCAATGGGAAACCATCGCCTATAAAGAGAGCAACATTAAATTTATAAAATTGATAATTCCTCCAAGTGTAGGTAAAAACACTAGAAAAAATTATAAAATTTTGAAAAAAAAATGTGTCATCTCTTGTTTCAAACGTGTCTCATTGTAATATGGACCTTAGATAACGTAGATCGAAACTGCAACGTTTCCTACTAGATGACGCTACAGTCGCTATAAGACTGATGTACAAAGGCATAAACTAATTTCGGCATTTATGGTGGAAAAAGCGCTCAGGCTGCGATTGCCAGAGAGTCGCAGGTTCAAATCCTGTCGGTTCCGAAATTTTTTATATGCTAAAATAACCTAATCTAACCTGTATATTCGGTACCATCGACACAAGCTGTCATTAAACCTATACCTCTGATCGTATTATTTTTTCCACCGTATCTAAATAACGCTAAATTTTTTGACGGCAACTCTTAGTCGCTAATTAGGTCAGAGGCCATCAGATCAAAGAAAATTCAGGACCATTAAATTAGTGCCGGAGCCTAGCCACCTAACTAAATATAAATTTATGCTGACAAATGTAATTTCACCCTTAAGGTTACTAAACGCGGAAGATGAAAAAGAGAGCAAAATGACAGCAGAGGAGATGTATAAAGAGGATATCAAGAGAAAAGAAGAAGATATTCTGGATTACGATGACACAGTAGCTGCGGGTGAGTGGAACACTTTGTACAAAGTATGTAGATAAATCTAACGGTCGGTTAAAATTCGTTATTTTTTGGTAGTCCAAAATTATATTGTTCATGAAGACTAATTTGTTATGATCTGTGTGAAACCAACACCCATATATAAGAAAATTCGTTATTTACAAAAGTTTTGCTCAATAACTAGGCATTCTAAGGCCTCAATTATACATATCATATTAATTGTAATGCAGTGGATCAAGTACAAGTAAAATAAATGGTATTTCTTAATATATTAAACCACTAAGGCTTAGTTTCTATAAACAAATAGCGGCGCTTAATAAAAAGGTTCGCCAACCCTGAGCTATATAATTAGAGCTTTACTAATAAAAGTGGCATAACTTCAACTGACAGCTCCTTTCAAATGTCAGGTGTGACGAAACTCTGCGTACTATAATGAGGGCCTAATCGTATAGGACAGGGGTGGCGAACATTTTTTTTGTTTAGTAACTAGGATTTGAAGCGTTATTTTGTAATTATAATAATCTAGCTGTTGTCCGCGTTCTTCGACCTTTAGTTTTCCTGGGATAAAAAGTAGGCTATGGTTACTCTCGACCCTTTCAAATAACTCTACGATTAAAACCAAGATGTTTGGCTGCTTAGTTAGGGCGTAAAGGAAGGAAAAACAAACAACCAAACAAACACTTTCGCAATTATAATATTATAATAAGTTGAATATTATAATAAGTTAATAGTAAATATTATGACTTTAACAGAATCCCCACCAACGCCTCAACACATAAGAGTGACAGTGGCAATACTCAAAAGATGCGTCAATTTCATTGGTGGTTCGACGCGAGAAGAAAGTTTAATGGCTATAAGGACCCTGACTTTGGGCTTACCAATACTGGAGGAATATGAGAATGAACTACTACCACTGGCTCACCTAGCGTGGGCACCCTTGGTGGCAAAGTTTACGTCCACTGAACCCTCGGTCCTGAAAGGGGCTTTCGAACTGTTTGTGGTTTTGGCTTCCCTGGCGAAGGACTTCTTGAGGAGTCGTGCTGTTAGGTAAGGTTTTTTCATTTATACAACGCTCTTAGCAGTCGTCATTATCATCGGTCTTTGATTTTTTTTAATAGCGTGAATACACTTTTAAAAATAGCTAATTGAACACTAGGATGGCCCCATAGCCATAGGACACCATGGCCGCTTGGACAAAACGCTAAATATTGATATTGTGAGATAGTGATCGAAAAAACCGTCTAAGGTTGTTATGGGGTCTTCTTAGATCAGGGCGCGTTTGGTACCCTACTAGTTTTAGTTTTAAGTTAATTAATGTAAATATTACTAACATTAATGGTAACATATTCTATGTATGAATGTTTTAAGAATGCCTAGGTCTACATAATTTTTTTTTTCATATATGTGTCCCACAGCTGGGGAATATTTATTAATTAACTCAAACACAAAATTACACTATATGACGATCACTACGGATAGCAGTTGACTAATTTACTAGTAACGAACCTGGTTAACTAAGTTTGGACATGAATCAAATATATGAAATTCAAATTCAAAATTATTTATTTACTCACAGGCACTTAAGAAGCGTTCATACATATATGTTGTGTGTGTAAAGTGTGTGTGCGTGTATGTGGGTGGGGGAGTGTGTGAGTGTATGGGTGCGTATATGTGTGTTTTAATTTTTTTGGGGTAGGGTTCAAGTAATAATGACAATCAGGTAAATTTAAATCAAAGTTTTTAAGAAATCATCTGTGTCTAAGTAAAACTTAAGGGTAGGCTTTTTATAACTCTTGCAATGCCTATCCTTAAGTTTTTTATAACTCGTACTGGAGATTTTGTTCATTTTACATCAACTGCATACCCTGTGCATACCCTCTATGCACGCCACTGGGTGTACTTCTAGTGATGCGCAATAAAAGTATATTATTTAATTTAAATATTTTATTTATATACTACGGCAACGCACACATCGCCATCTAGCCCCAAAGTAAGCGTTGCTTGCGTTATGAGTACTGTGATGTCTGATGAATATTTTTTATGAATAATATACGTAAGTACTTATAATATACATATAAACACCCAGACACTGAAAAACATTCATGCTCAGCACACAAACATTTTCCAGTTGTGGCAATCGAACCCACGGCCTTGGACTCAGAAAGCAGGGTCGCTGCAAACTGCGCCAATCGGCAGTCAAATTCATTCATTCATTCATTCATGTTTGTTTGTTTGTTTTAAGTCTTTATTGCACACACACATTTTATATAAATTAAACACAAATACAGAAAAAAGAGCGTGCAAAGGCGGTCTTATTACTAAAGCGATCTCTTCCAGACAACCTTTGACGTTAGGGAAAAAAAAACGAAGGAACGGGTTGGTGCAGCAATTTCAGTATAAAAAATATATATTTATATATATACAAAATAATTTTATGACTAGGCATCCGATGTAAGCGTTAGCTAGGTTGAGTGTAAGCGGGCATAAACGCGCGCCACGTCTCCGCAGGGACGTCCTGCACCCGATGTACAAGTTCCTGGCGTGCACGGCGCTGCAGAGCCAGCTCAAGGACACGGGCTCCGCGTACCGCCTGTCCACCGCCTACACGCTGCAGCTGGTGGTGCTGAGCGCGCTGCCCGCGCTGCTGGCCGACCTCGCGCTGGACGACGAGCGCCTCATGGAGGCCATGACGTGCGCGCAGCGCTACCTGTCCAACAAGCAGCCCAAGCCGCTGCAGGTGAGTCCGGCTGCGTGTAGCGCCTTCCCTAGCGAGCCGGCTCAAGGACAGCTCGGGTACCACGCAACAGTATGTATTCAGCAGCCCAAAACCTTGCAGGTGAGCCCAAACTGCATATAGCGCTTTCACTTGCGCGAGTTCCCCGCTCCGCCAGCGAGCCGGCTCAAGGACAGCTCGAGTACCACGCAACAGTATGTATTCAACAGCCCAAAACCTTGCAGGTGAGCCCAAACTGCATATAGCGCTTTCACTTGCGCGAGTTTCCCGCTCCGCCAGCGAGCCGGCTCAAGGACAGTTCGGCGCATCGCGCAGCGTTACCTGTCCAACAAGCAGCCCTAGCTGCTGCAGGTGAGCCCAAACTACATCTAGCGCCTTCACTTGGCTAAAGAAAAGCTCGGGTACCACGCAACAGTATGTATTCAGCAGCCCAAAACCTTGCAGGTGAGCCCAAACTGCATTTAGCGCTTTCACTTGCGCGAGTTCCCTGCTCCGCCAGCGAGCCGGCTCAAGGACAGCTCGGGTCCCATGCAACAGTATGTATTCAGCAGCCCAAAACCTTGCAGGTGAGCCCAAACTGCATTTAGCGCTTTCACTTGCGCGAGTTCCCTGCTCCGCCAGCGAGCCGGCTCAAGGACAGCTCGGGTCCCATGCAACAGTATGTATTCAGCAGCCCAAGCCGCTGCAGGTAAGCCCGGCTGCATATAGCGCCTTCACTTGTACAAGTTCCCCAAATTTCTCCACGTGCATTTTGTTGGTGAGCCAGCTCAAGGACATCTCTGCATATCGCTCAGTGGTCGCTGTCCAGTAAAATGCTCAAACCCCTGCAGATATACCAAGCAAGAGTTTTGCTTTTATATGTACAAATTCCACTCGTGAGACACACACACAGCGTCAGAGAGCCAGCTCGAGGACAGCACGGATACCGCGCAGCGATTTCTGTTCAGAAAAGCAAGCCTTAGCAGGTGAGACTCAACTGCTTTTAGTATCGTTTCATAATAATGTTTCTCTCGCTCACTGCATCGGAGAGCCGGCCCAAGATCAGCTCGGCATACCGCTCAGTGATATCCGTCCAATAAGAAGCCCAAGTCGTCCATAATGTTCTGAAAGCCTACAGACTAGGGCCTAACATCTGAGAGGCGATCCGTGCCATGTAGCGGGTCGTTAACTGATATTGATGGTCACAAAGTACTTAGTACATGGCACTCAAGAGTTGTCTTCACCGTCCGCAGATGCTAGCGGTGAAGTTCTTCAAGGAGCTGCTGTCGTACAACTACTGCGTGGCGTGGTTCCACCTGCGCCACCTCTGCAACAACGAGGTGCACTACCCGCCGCCCTACGCCAACATCGTGCCGCTGGTCACGGTGCTGGGCACCCCCTACGAAACCGACAACGAGGATTTTGACGGCAACATCAAGCTCATATTCTACGTGCACAAGTGAAGTGTTCAAACACGTCACTTTTAAACCTCTTTGTCTATTGTTCTGTAATCTGTGCAAACGTAACTATGGGGTAACGTATTCGAATGCCCAATTTTGATAAGCTCCGTGAATTATTACTTAGATTTTTAACTTTAGACCAACATTTTCATAACTTTCATCAATGCTACGAAGCTGAATTTTATGCCTAGAAGTCAGCCAGTTGCAAAAAAAAACTCTTAAAAAAGTATTTTGCTTTTTTTTGAAATTTTTTAAGATGGTCATGTTGAAATTCCTCCAGAAATCGAAAAGAAAAATCATAACTCCAAAACTATAAAAAATCGCGGAACATACAGTGATTCGGGTCACAACATACCGGACCAAATTTTACTTTAATTTATTACATTTAATTTAATTGAAACTTTGTTTTTGCTAGGTCTTAATAATTATAGTATTTTGTAATCGTTCGTGTATCGTTTCATATTGCAATGTGGCACGGAACCCTTTGTATGCGGTTGGGTGCAAGTCTCACTTAGCCTGTTTTAGTTACCAATACGGCAACACAACGGTGTTCGTTAACGTCCGTTTAGTTTCTAGACATCAACAGTGTCTACGTCTGCACAGATATAGGTTATTTTTGTGTAAAAAATAAATATTCAAAGGTAGCTTGTATTCAATTAATTATATTCTACGTGTATATACTGTGCCTATTCAAATGATACCAAAATATGTACGTATTAGATTTTTTTTTCTAAATACATACTTAATATTTAATTGATATTAACGTATAGTGAAACTGCAAGTAGACATGGCAATTTTAACAATAATACCTAACGTCCATCAAGTCCAACGTGAATAAGGTATTCATAGCCTAAAATGAACCACAATGCTATTTTAAAGCTAACAATGTTTTTTCGTCTCATTTTCAGTATTTTAAATAAATTCAAGTAAATAACAATGGCGCCAAAACGCTCGCTTTGGGTCACCTGACTCTATGACGTCACAAGTGTACCAAAATATTTAAACTGATAGTAAACAATAGTGTCTCCTATTCAAATCTAGTTTAAAGTTTTAAAGACGTATTTAGGTAAACAATGGTTTTATAACTATTTTGAATATATGAGGAATGAAATTAAAAATGTTTGAAGTACGTTCCGAGATTCCGAGACTTCCTACTACTTCCTAGTAATAAAGTTTTTCTAACAATAGCACCACACAATACCAATCAAAAGCAATAAAAAGAGTTCACAAACGCTTTTGATTGGTTAATACGACACCTAAAATTGGTTCAAAAAAAATTTATTTTTATGATTTATAAACAAAATGTACTTTATTTTCTATTTTTGTGAAATGATATCTTCGTAGAGCACACGACTCCTTACTTCATACGCCGATTGCCATGTCAACTTGTATTATTAGTAGGTACTTAGAAACGTAGATTTGTATTATAAGTACTTTGGGACTTGGGTACTTCGGTTATCTTAAAACTCAATTTTTTTATTTGTGGACAATAAAGTCTTCGTTTATTGATGTACTAGATAACGCAGTCTCAAACAATATGTAGCAGAAAAATCAGTTTTTAATTTAGTATTATAAAATATTGAATATAACATAAAATAAGTACTAAGCCCTTACATAAAAGATCATATTACATGCTTTTTGGACGTTGAGTACGTTCCTTTTAGTCAGTGAACACTTATTTTGACTCTTTGCCTGACAGCATTTAAGCAAGTTATTGATCGAAGATTTTTTTTTTGCTTCATTTGGTCTAGTAAATTACGCGAAATTTAAGTTTGCTGTATTTAAGTAAGTCCGCTGAGGTGAAATTGCAATAACGGTCTTATTGCCCGCTCGCTCGTATATAGCAATAGGGTCGAAAATTTCTAGCACTTGTTACGGATATGAATTTAACGCAATAAGCGAATATAATGGTAAATTAATATATAAATATTGTACTATCGAAAAACGGCAAGGTCCAAATGCTAATTAGGTTGTATTACATTAGAGTATTAAGATTTGCGGGTAATGTGTTAAGAAGGTTGGCAACAGTCTATAGTCCGTTCAATTATTTTCTGCTAAAGTGCGTCCTTTGTTAGCAGCGGCGCTTTTGTCGAAATGTGGCACGGGCCAAGACAGCACGGCACAACGGCGACTGTATCTAAGCGAATGGACTTTACCTTTAATGTTGCTAAGCGTGCTTTCAGGATTGACAACGTCATTTTCTTCGGAATGGTACTGAAATTTTCTTAACCAAAATACCCAATAACTTATTAAGCAATACCTAAAAAGAGTGAAAAGAGAAGTAAAACTTCTTATATAAACTAATTCAAATCATTTTTAAATTACGCTTATGCGTTTGATTGCAAACGCGCGCATGCGCTCCACAATCACGCATGCTCTCAGTCAATAATATTATTTACTTGTCTACTTTAGGTGTTTATGATATTTTATAAGGTGTTGATGTTTTATAATCTCTTATAAGTGTAATTGTAGGTGCTTCTAAATATAACAGAGCGTCTTAATTACTTGGTGTTTGTATTCTCTTTGGCCTTAACAGTCTGAAAATGAAACTATATTATTCTTCTACCCCGAATTATCGATTATCATAATATGAAAATGACCAGACGTAGCTCTTTTGTAGAGATTTCCACACGCTACGGCTTTATGCTTACTGTATTCAAAAACCCGTTTAATTCGTCTGGGCTTTTGGAGTATACCAATGTTTTTTGGTGGGGCGTTGACAACAGTACCTTTCGTCACCAAACTACCATTTCAGTTTCGCAATTCGCTTTGCTTAACCCCTCATTATGAGTCCCTGATTATGAGACTCGGGAGAAAGCTCAGAGCCACCCGACGGGCGATAAAACTATGCTCCGAGTAGAAATGAGGAAACCCCTAAAATATCCAGAATTGAAATCGCAAGTTTCGATAGTACATTTATATGTGACTTGTGCCCGTTTTCACTAAAGACGAACAAGGCAATGCCTAGGAATCTTTTTTGGAAAGTGAGCCTTATCAAACAAGATTCCTGGGCATACATAAATAAACCTTGCACCAATCCATAACCTAACTTTTTTATAATTCTTGCCACAAGGTGTGCTTTAAGGTTATTAAAAAAAAAAAATTAGTTTTTTCTACTGTCAAGTGTCAGTTTGCGAGTTCCATAAACATTATGCACCGCCAAATCCGTGTCGTAACTTTAGATAGCGCCTATCGTCGTTAGTCATCATCTGAGAGTTGGTGGTACGTTTTTTTTTATCTACGCATCACCCAACACCTCTCACCTCACCTCCGATTTAAGCGTTTCCTAGGTTTAGTGAAAGTGGACATAAGTCTCCTCGATATGGCCTAGATGTATAAAATATAGGCATTTTTTAAAGTACAAAGTATTCCTTTTAATTGATGATACTTTGTTTAAAACTATAAGGCTCATAATATACTGTAGTGTTCTTTTACGTAGATGTTCCATTTATGTTTTAAATGTAAATTATATGTCTAAATAAACATGATACTTCTTTGTATATTAATGTAAATGTAGCATTAAGCCATTCATTCAAAATGTAAATGTTGACATGAAATCTGAATAAATTAATAAAGATTACATTTTTTTTATTATATTTTCCTTTCTTCAGTGCTCGGACTACTAGTTTCTGAAACAATCATTTCTGTGTTTATGCAAGTTTAGTACGTTTCGTATACAGGTCGTAAGTGTCGTTTATGCAAGTTTAGTAAGTCTCGTCTACAGGGTACAAGTGACGTTTATGCAAGTTTTATACGTCGTGTATAAAGGTCACAAGTAAAACAAAAGGATAAATATTTTTAAAAATCTAATTGTAAAGCACTATTCCACATAACTTTAGGGAAATTATATATATATAATAGTTTTTGTTTGAACTTTAATTTTATCTTTACTTTTGTTTAATTTAATTCCAAGTTATGTTCACATACTTTGGGTTGTAGCTTAGAACAAAACTTGTTATTACTTATATTTAGATCTACTTTTAGTTATTACTTGTTTTATGTACCTAATAACAATAAACAATTCAGGTCGCAAGTGTCTTTTATGCAAGTTTAGTACATCTTGTATACAGGTCCAAAGTGTCGTTGATGCAAGTTTTGTACGTTTCGTATACAGGTCCCAAATGTCGTTTATATAAGTTAAGTACCGACGTCTCGTATCGGCGCAACCAGCGCGCGCGAGGCGCATAGCGTACAAAATAAAATCATCTACTTCGTATTTTAATTTTTAACCGTAAACGCTAAACATTTACCTTTTAAAACACTTAAAAGTACCTATATTATTATTTAAATCTCATGTTATCGATTGCAGGGTAAATCAATTATTATGAATCACTCGACATATGACGCCCTCTATTCTGTTGCATAGAAATATCAAATAAAATAAGCACGCCCAAAGAAAGAAACGTTCTGCTAGATGTGTGCGTGCAAGTTAGTAGTGTGTGTCGTGTAATGTTATAATCGTGCGCTTGTACTTACAAGATTAGCATCGGTCTTGTGTGAACAGTTTCATTCATAAATTCTTTAAGTATGGGTGTCTATAAGCACTGCTTACGGAAGTAATAATCAATTACTTGTTTGATTTTTTTATGAATAAAATGATTTGCTTGGTTTGTTATTGTTGTTAACGGTCATTATTCTTTTTTTAGAATTAAAAACATTATTCACAAATGTAAATACCTTTTAGTGTATTTTTTTAAGAAAATTAAGGAACTAATATTATCGAATTAGTCTTTCGTTTTGAAAATAATCTATGAAACCAAACGCTGTCTAAATTTTGAAAAATGAATAATTTAGGTTTTCCAGGAATCATTGGAAAGTGAAAGAGTTAACAATAAATATGGTTTCTATTTATTGTTTACATATCAAAATAAAATAGCGTTCGTACCCATACTTACAAAAAATTAAAGACATATTTTGACTAATTTCGATTGCAATATTATCATTAGCATATTCAATCGCCATTATTGTTTACCTTCGAACAAGCTGTATGGCGTTGGTGATAAATAAACGGTTCAAGTGCATAAATTCAGTAACTTATAAAAGTTTGAGTAGTGATAGTTTAATGTGTTAAGGTTAATTTATAGTTTATTCATTCATTTTATAATGAAAGCATATTCGTGCGGTCTTTGTTTGGGTTCAATGTGCCTGGAAAAAGGACTTAAGAGATAACTTTAATTTCTATCCCTATATCGTAAAATTAGAAATCATTCGCAAAGGAAGGAGTGTACCAATGTTACAAATATCCCAAAAAAAGGTGATAAAGTAACACGTATGTTTAATAATAAATGTTACGAAAACTTTTCTTGACTAAGCGGCTTTGTACATACCAATCGATTATTTTGCTTTCCTTTTGTTTTATTGTCCAATATACGTAAAGTGTGGAATGATAAAGGATATTGTGATCTTAATAATTTTCATAAATACGCTAAAAACATGATAGGTATGTTGGAAAAATATTATCATCATCAGTGTGCTTAGAAAATGCTGCCGAATGGTGTGTCATAATTTTGTGACGTAAATCAGGGTATGTGTACTTTTATTCAATTAGCAGTAGATAGACGATAGTATTAAATCCATCAAAAATATAACTTTCGTAAAGTAATTTGATTATAAACCGACATACCTATCTAAAATCTAAATTGTAATTTTACTTTGTTTGTGCTGAACACCTTGTGCATATCCTGGGTCCAAGGGCTATGCACGCCACTGGCTATAAGAAATAGGATTGTAGTGAAATAAAAACAAACATAGGCAGTAGTTAACTGTTTTTATTTATTATTGAAAACAAATTCTTTACCAGAACCAATAAACCCGTTTTATCCCAAACCTCACATCTTTCACCCCGATAGTATAAAATACCTGAATGCAGTTTTATTAATATTTCATTCATTATACTTATTGCATTTTTTTTGATTATATAGTGAAAAAATGGGATATTACATGTTTTTAAATGTTTACGTAATACCTTAAATATAGTATTATTAAACATAAACCATATACTTACAATATAAAATAAAACGAAATTATAGTCCTGAGTGTTGATTACGTAACTTTGTTGCAATAATTTTTCTCTTAAAGACAAACTAAAAAAAATGCAGTAATAAATAGGTGCCTACTATTTTAAGAGATATAAAAAAACACAAAAAGCTGGACGTAAAATGTATTTAGTGCATTGCGGAAAAATTAAAGATCCGGGTCTGCTTCGTCATAATACGGTTCTCTCATTGGAGAAAGGGTTTTAGCTCAATGCTGCTCTGGTCCAATACGGTGAGACGGGTATAACGTGCTTTCTGGATTTTAGAGTAGAGCACTGTTTTTTCATACATTAAAACTTAGCCATTTTTGGAATCGAATCCAAAACGTCGTTATCCGTTATCGTAAAAACACAGCTAACTTATGATAAAGACTTATGTAAAATATCATTAAGGATGGTAATCAACAATTACGTAATCAAGATGTAGATGTGAAAATAAAAACGCCATTAATACTGTACCTAACCTTAACTTCTAAATAACAATGTTCCATATTTTATTGTTTAAGAAAGAATTAACTAACCACTTATTTTAATATTGATTAATCTGTTATTACAAAAGAAAATATTTATTCGAATAGGTGAACTAAATTCGTGTAATTCGCGTATTTATTACACTCAGTACTTAACTACAATGATAGAAATAAAGAAACATTCGACCTATCATTTTGTTCAGACACACTTCTGCTGTTTTTAAAGAACAATAAAGAATAATATGTAGGTACCTAAGTAGAAAACACTACTAAATTGCTTAACTTTTAAATTCTGTTCTAACTGAACGTTGCGTCAAGAGCGAAGTTGTTTAAGTTCGCGCGAATTCGAGCTTTAAGAACTGGTTGAATAAGTTCCATTTTATTTTGATGCCACAGTTTAAAATCATTGCTAGGGTCTCGACAGACAGTCTACATTAGAAGTGCACGCCAACTGAAAAACTTTTCTAATGCAGAACGTCTCTCTAGCCCGAGTGTAAAGGGCCCCGAATTACAAATGCATTAAAATCGTACCGTACCTACTCTTAACTCCGATTTGCGACATGATCAGGTACTCTAAGGATAAGAATTGTACGTTAAAGTAATTTAGACTTATACTCCTCGTTTTAAATCGGTCAAATTCGCCCAGTGGTGGAAAATCTGCAAGACAAAAATTATAAAACAGAATTTGATATTTTTTTATAAGAACGACCAAGAAACGATATTTTAATGCAACAAATGATAACATCTCAAATTTTATAACTTTCACAAGTTACATGGTAAATATTCGTGAGTGCCGAAAGGGGTAATGTAACATTGATTCAAATGATTGTAAATATCAATGAAATGTTTAGGTTTGAAATGATGCATCCTAAACGATAAACATAGCTTCGGATGTATCACTTACGTGTACGCAACAGTGAAAAGCGGATGAAGATATTTCGAGCGTACACGTGGTGCGGGTCTAAAATATTTTTTGTCGGAGATTGGCCGATTTTTTTTTTAAATAAAAATAAAATAAAATGCATCTAACTCACGATAGTTAAAATTCCTTAATAATTATAATTATACCTTCGCAGGTACACGTCGTTGTAACTTACAAAAGTTGTAGTATACCTATATTAGTAAAAGTAGCACATATTATAAACACAAGGAAACTGCATTCAAGACGCTTTATCAGTTCGGGAGTACCGCCGTCTTACAGACACATAATACTCACTCTCTCACTACACGAGTAGTACTCGTGTAGTGAGACTGAAAGAGTATTACGAGTATGCGCCCAGC
Source organism: Pararge aegeria (assembly GCF_905163445.1). Taxonomy (NCBI): domain Eukaryota; kingdom Metazoa; phylum Arthropoda; class Insecta; order Lepidoptera; family Nymphalidae; genus Pararge; species Pararge aegeria. Next base: position 3,062,872 of record NC_053189.1, read on the forward strand.
AAAAAGAGGCGTAAACAGCATAATCCCACGTTTGTATGAGTTTAAAATTCCTGAACAGGTTGCAGTTTTAATGCACCTACGAATTTTTAAGCTTTTCTCGATAGTTTGCTATTGAGAAAGAAAACTAAAGTTTGCTATGTCGACCGAAGAAGCCGTAAAGTAACAGAATGACTTATTTAAAGTCCTATTATATACACATAAACATATATAACAAGGTGTGGTGGGTAGAGTCACTACTAACAGACTGACTTGACGTGTCAAAAGTGCTTATAAACTGGGCTTACTTGAAATAAATGAATTTTGAATTTTGTATGAACAAAAACCGGATACTCTATGATGAAGCTGCATATTATCTAATAAACCTACATTGGTTTCTATAGAAAAGTCACTAAATTCTTGGAGAACCAATGCTACTCAGAGAATAGCCCTAAAATCTCGTTTAGAGGCACCTGTTTTTTTTGCATACCTTAACAGAATCCAGTTACAACTCTTTTTTAGTTTAAATTCAACGTGTGCAGAAAAAAATTGTATAGGATTTTTTTAAATGTTACATACAAGGTTCCTACATTATAATTCGCTATCATTAATTGATGTTCTTTTTTGGAATGGTCATTACATCGATATAAATATTATAAACAAACCATCTTCGCAATAAATAATGATATATACCTAAATTGCACTAGCTAAACAATAAACATCTTTAATCTTAACTATTTATGTTATTTTACTTGGTAATACATATTTATAACTTTTATGATCCATTAAAAACAATAATCGTCCAATAACGCGTGATTAAAATCATTATATCATGATCACTGTAATCATCGTCATTAAATCAATGAATGAAAATCATCAACTTGTCCAATATTATGATGATCATTGTAGTATAAAAATCATCAACATAGTATAAAGTTATGATCATCGTAATAATAAATGTTCACAATCTTCATCTAAAACGAATGATCAGTTGCCATTCTTACAAACTGAATCGTTTTACCAGTTTATTATTAGAAACACTTATTAAGGCATAATAAAGGCATTGACGTTTATTTTGGTGGAAACATACTCTTTAAAACGCGACGCGCGTTGTGTTAAATCAAATAAATAGTATATTCTATAACTAGCATTACACTACAAACAAAACAACGTTTCAAAAGTGTGTTTCCGCCTATATTGTATTGTATTGTATTGTATTGCAGTGAACGTTTTGATCCGGGAGGGCGTAAAAATTTGGAAGGTGTGTTTTATTCAGGTTAAAAGTCATAAAGTGATAGTTTGTAAGCACCTTACCTCGGTATAAAGCAAAGTAGACCTTAATGACGCACTCGGTGGGTTCCAAGTAATGTCACCTCATTTGAACTTACATGCAGTTGATATTATGGTCGTCACTGTGTAATGTTACTTTACGCAGTAAGGTTTTTCTGTTAAGTTTTCTTGGAATAAAGTTTTTTTTTTTTTTTATACTTCTAGTATAGATCTCAGAAAACCTAGTCAGCAGCAGTACACAATACCAATAAAATATTTCAAAAGTTGAATATTTTAGTATGGTGCCCGGCTTACCTACCAGTTTTTAATTCATATCGAGTTTTTTGTGTGTAGAATTTAAAAAACGAAGGGGGAAAGAGGCACTATGTTCAAATAATTTGAATTTTTCTAATACTGTGTTTAATTTTTCCCTACGGTTTTCTATAAAACAGCACACCAACAGTCCCGCAGAGTGTAGTTGGTCAGTATCAACCTGTACCCAACGTTTCGCAAATAATGACATAGGAATGCAGAAAAATGGACACCAGTACTTGTGTTACAATAAAAGCAAGCAAAACAACGATGACTTTTAAATTAGCAGCGTCATAAAACCACCCAAAGTATCTATTTTCCATAAATTGCAAGTCTTCTTTTTTTAGGTTTCAGAAGAAAAACACCTAAACAAAGTTTCAGCTTTTAATCTAACATCCCCAAAAAAAATCACGCTCTCCCAGATTGTTTATTTTCATTTTATAGCTATATTAGAGCTAATTCGGTTGTACACTGAAATCATATTAAAAGCGACAGGATATAAACAGAATCAAAATATTTGTCTGTTTACTATTGCGTAGATATTTTACTTCGAATTGATAACCTTCTCAAAGTCTGCTAGAACGTAATGCCGTCCTTTTCCAACTGCTCCTAGTTGACAAAGATGGCATAAGTTTTGGAAGTGTCCCGCAGCCCGCTTACGATTTATGTACAACAAAATTAGCACGACTTAATTGACTATTTGAAATGCAATTTAAAATGACACAGATGTTAAATTAATAGAGAAGAATTGAGTAATTGGAAGATTTTCCAAGCATCGTTAAGCTGGGTCTCCACACACATATGCCTAACGAACTTAATGCAAGACAGAAAAAAATATAAGGGGTTAAAACCGATCAGTAATATGCTTTATTTCTACGGCTAGGCTAGGTAGGGTATTATTATGTAATTGAATACATAAAAATACTTATAATATTCAGATAAACACCCAGACACTGAAAAACATTAATGTTCATCACAAAAACATTTTCCAGTTGTGGTAATTGAACCCACGGCCGGACGCAGAAAGCTGGGTCGCTGCCCACACCGCCAACCGAATAATAAAAAGAACGTTCATATTATTTTTCATTTATCTACAAAATACCCACCGTACACTTCAGAATTCGCTTGAATTCATTTCAAAACGACGAGCATGTACGTATATGGCGACCCAGCATAACTTTTAAAAAGAGTACCGTGTGTCTTACTAGGAACATTCCATAAGTGAAAATTTCATTAAGTCCATTACGGTTCAAAAAAGCTTGTATAATTATTTAAATAAACTATAATATACTATTATTAATTTATTTAGGGCCTGATTAATAAACGTGGCATAACATTTGGTAAGTCACGCATTTGAAAGGGTCTGTCACTGTGACAAGTGCCCCTCAGACTGTAGTTGAGTCAGTATCAACCTGTACCAAACGTTTCGCAAATAATGACATAAGAATGCAGAAAAATTGCCACCAGTACTTGTATAACTATTTCAACTCTATGCAACGTTTAATAATAAGGGCCTTAGGGTTTAGACAAGCATTTCTATAAATTCACAACTATATTGTACAGACAATCGCAATGATGCTAATTTATTTGTAAATTCCACCAATCAGGTTCACAAATTTATACAAAACTATGTAGGTACTTACACGGTTTAAAATTTTGTTATACATAAAACTCTAAATTAAATTGACATGTCTAAAAATAGTACCATACTTTTCAAGGGGATGCAGACCATTAAGCCTGTCTTATATATTATGAACAAGAAATGCCGGTAACAACAATGCTTTATGTCCGTTTACGCTAAACCTAGCCATCGCCTAGATCGAATGCCTAATGATTCAGGCTATGTCTATAGAAATGATATGTTTCACCAACTCATAGGTGGTAGCTATTGGGGAACGGTTGATGTATGCCTAGGGATCTCCTTAGATTAGGCGTTACTTATTTAGGCATTGCCTTGTCGGTAGTGAAAACGGGCATTAGTCTGTTATTATACTGTTACTAAATTGACCAGAGCGGACACATCAATCATAAATCTGCCTAATGAGCTGACAAAAAATCATAAATATGACCAATGAGCTGACAAAAATCATAAATGTGACCAATGAGCTGACAAAAAATCATAAATCTTACAAATGAGCTGACAAAAAATCATAAATCTTACAAATGAGCTGACAAAAAATCATAAATCTGCCAATGAGCTAACTGTTAATCATTGACAGCAATACTTTTCTGATTGGCTGCCTTGGTTTACAAATAAGTTAACATCATTATCTGTTTAATTTGAACACACTATGCACAATCACATACCTATTTATATACTTATAAATATATATAATATATAAATTACCTAAAAGTCAATTTTATAGATAACTATTTAAGTTTTAACTGAATAGCCATAGTGAATGAGTTATATAATTAGCAATTTGTAATTTATTTGGGTAAGGAATGAGACTTTTGTTTGTAGCGAGTAAGTTCTACAAATCTGACCATAAATTCTGATTAAAAAGCATTGATCTGACAAAGGAGCTAACCGCTAACCGCTAGTATTTGATATTGTTTTGCTCCTTATTTGCTTAACAAGTCCAATAAAATACATTCCAATAGGTTATTTCTTAACCCGAATAAATTATAGTGAGAAGAATAATAAAATTCACATATCATTAAATATAGTAGATCTTTGGCAGTGCGTTGATTATGAATATTAATGTAACATGTATGTATATTTGCTTTTAACTTGCGATCTTTGAGTTTATAAGGGAAGATTTACATAGCCTTTCTAAAGGTGAGTTATTGAGATGGCCATTTAAGGGTCGCACCAATGTTAGAATGGGCAAAATATTTGCAGAATATGAGACAGAATACCTTTCACTATGAATGCCTAAATTATTTATACATATTAATTCGTTCAATACATTTGCAAGTGGTGCCTTATTTCACAGTTGTAATAGCTTTAAAGCTGTTTCAATAGCTGGATAAGAAGTAACCAAATCGCAGATAACATCTCGCAGAATCGTTTCAGCATTACTCTATCCATGGTGCTTAAGAATTTCTTACTCTGAACGAAGAATGCATCTGACAGTAGAGGAAAAATTTACACAGAAATATTATAGCTGCAATAAAAATATAACCGCAGTACATGCCTACAAAAGCTTCTAAGTATATTTTTCCTTTCAATCTTCAGTAAAATCAGTAAAGGAGTAGTTTCGCAAGGCTTTCACTTACAAATATATTGAAATCGTGTGCTTTGATACAAAAAGACGCGACGCTATTAAGAAATAGCGGCGTGATCTTTGTTATCAACTAACTTCATTTGTAAGATAAATAACTATTAAAACATATGTGTTCCATATTATCTTACAGAATTTCCACATTAACCAGTGTAATATTGACATCAAAAGTCGATATTCAGGCATGTCGTAATTTATGAAATAAACCTCTTTAAATAGGATAGGATGAGGATGTCTAAGTTATCCGAACACATTTATGGAGTCAAGTATCAGATTGGATAATGTGAAAATATTCTCAGGGTTCCTTCATACATATTCGTACCAGCACATTGTGTTTTGATTAAAGTCCATTTTTGGCAAGGGCAATGTTAACAGTCTTTTTTTAATAGGGCAATCATTTTAATGACTTTTTTTTAATGCCTGATGAGGATACTCAACGGGGATGAATGAGGCTCATAGAACCATGGCAAATTATTTGAGAGATTTGTATTGTATTGTGAAATGTAGTATTTTAACCCTAATTTTTTTTTACATATACCATGTTTATTCCACATACTGCCTCAAGTAATAATTAAAAAACTTTTTTTTACTCAATTTTAAAGTACTTGTGTAATCTCATTCGCACACCGGTACATTTTGAAAAAAGAGAAAGCACAACATTGATTTCCTTTATAAATCTATTCTTAATGGTGCGGGTTATAAATTTTAAACAATACTTATGTGAAAGCACGAATATTTGTGGAGGTAACTCACCGACGACTCACAATAGCGTCAATCACAAACACATCACATCACATCACACGCAATTATCAACTTTATCACTTGGCAACACAGTTCAAACTGGTACGTCACTGCGTCATCACTAGCAACTTAGGCATCACTTCCACGCCAGTTTGAGCATTTTCCTCGACGCGAAGTACTTTGTGCTGTAGGTGGCCACTATAAGAGCACCCAGAACTATCGTAATGAGGTAGTAGTCAAAGTCGTCCTTGAGGAGATCGAACGTTTTTGAGGGCGCGACACGTGTGTAGAATAAATCTGAAAATTTGAAGATTTCAATATTTAAAGTATCAGAAATGGGATTCACGACTTTTGTTTACTTTAGCTTTATCTGTAGCTGTGTTCTGGAGACTCAACCAAAATGCAAAAAAGTATCGAAAAAGAAATCGAATTTATGCTCATTCATTCCAAACTCTTAATTAAAATTATCAGTAATTTACGAATGATATTCTATTAAGATCTGCCGTCACCACACCCCTCCGCTTCCCGCGGGAGTCTCACGAGGCAACAAGTGGACTGAACGGAGAGCGGGTAGCAGCGTACTCTGTGCTACTACTACCATCTTTTACGAGGATCAATCCTGCCCAGGGTGGTGATTATGGGCAAACCTTCTAGTAGGTAGAGGCCTTCAGTCCAGCAAAAAACTGTTACAGGCTATCGATTACAGTAAGATAATATTTAAAGGCCTCACCTAAGCCTGTAACTAGCACAAGACTGGTGGACTCGAGGCCTGCCGGCGCGGTTAGCACGCCCCGCACGCGTTCCACCGTCCGGTTATAGTTGAGCGAGGCCTCCGACGGCAGCGGCAGCTCGGGGGTGTATGGGAGAAGGGCCTCGTCGCCGCCAGTGAGGCCGCGCCGCGCCTCTAGGTACGCCCAGGGTATCTCTATTACTGCCCCCGTTGTTAGACCCACTGGAAATTAAACAGTGCTTGATTTTGAAATTTTGAATTAAAGTCGAGTATATGTAATGTATAATTGATTAATTTACACAAGCATGTTATGGTTAACATCATCATCGTATCAACCGATAGACGTCCACTGCTGGACATAGGTCTTTTGTAGGGAGTTCCAAATTGCACGGTTCTGTGCCGCATGGATCCAGCGGCTACTTGCGACGCGCTTAATGTAGTCTGTCTACCTCGTTGGGGGTCGACCAACGCTGCGCTTACCAGTTCGGGGCCGCCATTCCAGCACCTTGAGACCCAACGTCCATCCTTTCTCTGAACTATGTGCCCGGCCCATTGCCACTTCGGTATAAGTTTTTCGCCCATAGAAAATCACTAGGTGCGGTGGCGGGCAGGGTGTGCTTGTGTGCCTGTACGAAGTGCACGCCACTGGTCAGAGCCAGCTGTACTCACGCAGCACGTGTCGGTCGGCCAGCGAGCGCTCGGTGATGGTGAAGGCGGCGGCGGCGGCGGTGGCGGGCAGGATGTAGGCCTGGCGCTCCACGGCGGGCGCGCGGTCCGACGCGAACGAGCTGAACGCCACGCCCGGCTCCAGCCAACGCTCCTGGCCTTCGTACAGCTCCATGGTGGCTACAATTGAATTATTTTTCGTTAAGATTATGGTAAGTTAAATGAGTTTTCTTTTTTTTCTTGCGGTGCCTTTCCGACTAACGAAGGGTAGCAGTGAGCTCCGTAAATTCCTGTATATTTTCGCGACGCAAAATAATTCTTTCTGCGATTCCATGCCACTCTGTGACGTTACGAAGCCAGGACTTATTTCTGCGACCAACGCCTCTTGTTCTGGAACTTTTCCCATCATAATAAGTTGCAGGAGCTCTTGCATATCTCTAGATATGCAACTTTTTTGATGGTGTGCAAAAGTTCGCAGCGTTGGTTGACACGTCGCAGAATTTGAGGATTATATAATTTAGAGTCCAATTAGTTGCAATCATGAGAGGCATGGCATGACGGTGTAGGAATTAAAGAGAGTGGGAGGCGAGGGACAGGTAGAGAGAGCAACAAAAAAGGAGAGAATGGGAGGGAGTGAGAATGGAGTAGGAGGAAAGTGGAGAGGCAGATGAAGGAAGAGAAAAGGGAAAAGAAAAGAAAAGGAAAGAGAGATGAGAATGAGCGGTTAAATTATCTAGACATATTTGAAGATAAAGCAAAGGTAAAACGTGAGGCCCGAATCTACTAAATAATTCAAACCAATAATTATTTATAAGCGCAAAGTTACATATTACTGCACAAAACATAATGTTACATTTATAATACAATCTTTAAAATAAATCAAATTAAATTTGGAAAATCCAAAAGTGCACGCCTCATAATCTCATTTTTTTCACAATAAAATTGATTTTTTTTTAACTGAAACTTTCAATGCTCATTACAATTTTTTTTTTTCATATTATATATTATTCATTTTTTGTAAACAAGACACGGGAATGTCATAATGATTGCACATTGAAAGTTACAATTAATATTAGCTAGAATAATTACATGGAAATTTAACGACAGTGAATTGAACACTCATATTAACTAAGAAATTATGTCGTGTGTTACTTTAGATAGTTAAAAAAAAAAATATTCCGATACGATCATTTTTTCGACCAATTTTGATGCCACATACACCCGTCCATACACGGACGTCCAGAAAAGATTATGTTTAATGTTATTATTTACTATGTTAAACAAAAAAATTGTTATTGAAATGTATATTATGTGCCTGACAAATTATTTGACTTGATATTAGTGTACTCAAATTAACCTGTAAGTGCAATATAAATAACAAAAAATCAATTTCAGTTTCGAGAAAACTGCTTTTTTTGCAATGTCGAGAGTAGAGCACAACCTCAACGCTTCGCTTATGAGGCGTGCAATATAATGTAACGAATGTACATAATGTGTTTAAATTAAATAGTTTTATGAATTTTAAGAACATAAGTAAGACATGGTTAGGAAACCGATTTCATTGGGGATGCTCAAAATCACAAAAAAATCATTTACGGAATAAAAGCATTGCTGTATGAGGTACTTTTTAAATATTTTATTAAATTCATTGTCTCACCTATTTCCAGTCGCCGATGCTTCTCGCTTCGGTAAAGGTACGCGAAGCAGTTGTCCGCATGTACCGCCAACGGCAAAGCGCGAGCTCTCCTATGCGAGGATGCCCCGAGCAGTGCACCAGTCACCGCGTCCAATACCACTGCCGTTACCACCTCTGCGAACAAGTATACTCATCTTTACTTGTTAATGTTCAGTTTATCCAATTAAATTAGAATATTTAGAGAAAATATTACAATTAACTTTTTTTTTTTTAAATTTTGAAATTTTTATTCACTTTGCTATTCACAATTGATCCGTTTGAAAATATTGAAAATAAATAATCCTAATTGATTATCGTATTTGCTACTAGCTGGCGTATAAGTCAAGAAGCGTTGAGTATGTGACATATACTTACGACCAATCCAAATTATTAATAATATATTTTTGAATAGCGGAAACTACACAGACGTCTGACGTAAGCGTTACTTCCGTCAGAAAAAAATCGGAGTTACTCCATAGTCACGTCAAAAGAAGTTTTTCTTCAAAAGTTCAACAACGAAAAAATGCATACCTTTGTGAGTAGGATCCGGTTTCTCAACAACAAACAGTACGAGGTTAGGGTTGGAGTATTTGTACAGTACGCTCCGGTCGGCGAGTGCCCTGCCCGGGGACCGAACCCGCTCCAGGCGGGACCGCGTCGCGACTGCTACTATCTGCGCCGGGCCGGGCCCGCCTAGCTGGACTGACCAGGTGCGTTGGGCTTCCACTGACTAAAAATAAAATTTCTATAAAAGTCTTGTTGTAAACGAGGTACTAGGGCAACATCAATAAAAAATGAGACCTAATACTCGATGTAGAGATATGATTATAATTTTAAGTATAGTTACAGTTTATATTAACATATACAAAAAGTGACAACCCTAACTAATTTTAATGAATTTCAATTACATTAACATATTATTGTGAAAAATGTAGTGGAATAAGTATTTCGTTATTATGAAGAATATTATTTCGGCTATCCCCTTTTCAATAAACCTTGCACAAATAAAACCAATTGAAACCTTGCTACTAGATTACTGAAATATTGTAGAAGCGAGTCTGTCCCATACTAAGGGACACAAGGTGGTTAGCGTACTAAACAGTGTAAGGTAGTCTGGTGAAGGTGTCAGACAGACAGTAGACAGCAATCGAGGGGTAAGAGGGAGGTGATGGAAGAATAAAACCTTACTGGCGCTATCTATACGCTGTCGCGACGCTTTCAAGACGATGTCGGCATTTAGCACTAGATCATAGACGCTATAAAACTGTATCTCTTCTTTATACTGTGACTGTCCATTGAGAAGTTCTGGGCTCCATCTTGTTTGCCATTTGGCTTCTGTACCTTAAAACTGTAGCGATTTAAATAATGATAGCAAATGATTTTTCCGTCGAGGTGCTTTGTATTCCAATTGAAGAGGATGTTCATCAAGTTTAATTATATCAATGTGTTAATATTACTTACCACTCCGTTATATTTGAGCGCGTAACCTTGAACTTTCCCCGTCTCCTTTTCCGCCACATACATGTATAGGTTTTCAACAAGTGGCGCCGCAGAAATCGGGAATACCTGCGAAGTTTTTAAGCTTTAAATAAAGGCTTATTTTACAGATAAAACTAAAGAAATACATAGCGTTTCGGAACACAGAAACTCATTATCCGATTCGAAATAATCAAATACATAGACTACTTGAAATAATATTCTTTATTTTAAGTATACTTACCTAAGCTAGGGCTGATAAGTTGATTTACTCACTAAGTCTAGAAGGTGTTGGGAAAAACGGAAGGTGCCAGAGCATTTTTATAAATAAATAACTAAATATACTACGACAATACACACATCGCCATCTAGCCCCAAAGTAAGCGTAGCTTGAGTTATGGGTACTGAGATAGCTGATGAATATTTTTTTATGAATATAATACACATAAATACTTATAATATAACAGATAAACACTCAGACACTGAAAATTATTCATGTTCATCACACAAACACTCTCCAGTTGTGGGAATCGAACCTACGGCCTTCGACTCAGAAAGCAGGGTCGCTGCCCACTGCGCCACTCGGCCGTAATTTCAGATCTAAAAGTATTCTCTATCTAACTCCAGGATTTCTATGAGAAATGTCAAGATAAGTTTTTCTGGTACACAGGTAACAGAGTTTTTTTGTTATTCCAAGGGAACGTGCGCCGGCTATATATATAGTAGCTGAGCCGAACATGGGTAACCAAATAAGAAATAAACTGCCTTGATTGTCAAGTGATACGCAAGTTCCACTGCAGTGTACGATGTCCTGGGCTCGATCCCAAGGACCCAGTGAGTACTGGGTTTTTTTTCTACCCAGAAATTCTTAGTACCTCAAATTCCGGTCGTGTCGGAGCTGCCGTCCCATCGGACTATGAGAGTGAGAAAAAACACAACTTGTGCACTGTAATATCCCTCTGGAGATTATTTCCGAAATCGGTACAATTTTGCATATACAACGTATAATAGAATTACGAAATAATATTATTATTTATTATTATTTAACTCTTTATTTGTACACCACTATGAAAAAAAACAATAGAAATACAAAGACAAAGACATATTTTTCCATACGAACGAATCCAAAACATTCTAAGTGTTTACTTACGACAACCCTTTTGCAAATCAAAGACCGACACGCGCATAGTACGCGCTACGCGATAGGTACCTAACAAAGTGACAGGAGTCACATGATTTTAATTTTGCATTAAGGCTGTATCGGATTTCTTCCAGTAAAAATTATTGTAGTGGTATGCTTAATAACTATTAGGTTCTTGGTTTCTCAGATAAGTTTCAGAGATAGTACATAATGTACTTCTAAAGCCTGTGAAGTATTATTTCGGTTTTCATTTACACGTTGTATAATATAAGTATGGATGGTGATGATTCTGGTGTGCCGATTTTGTAACTGTTAACACATACAGTCTGCCTTCTACTCACTTGCACGGTCTCATCTTCATCTAACAACACAAGGGCGTGAAGTTTCTCCGAGTCAGGTTCATGCAGCAACGTACATTGGAGGATACGAACGTCCAGTTTCAACGTCTGCTCCCCCACTAAGTTCCCAGTTATTGGGTTGAGGCTTATGACGTAGCCATTTCCCGTTTCCTGTAATAAAACAAAAGTTAAGTTAAGTAATGATTTACGTACAAAAATAAAAATATTGACTCGATGCTGTTTAAAAAAAATTTAAAATATCGAGGAAAAATGGCAGAAATTCGAATAACTTTTTTTAACGGCCTTTTCGCGCGTTAATGACACTGTTTTTATTTTTGAAATTCATAAAGATACCATGCATAAGAATGTTGCTGTCTGTTGAGTAAACCCTTTGCGCAGAAGGGAACAAAAAATAAACTAAGGATTGTTATTATGACATTCAGTACAACATTATATGATCCATTTGGATTTAGGACATCGGGTGTTTTCATGTTGGCAACAAAGCTTGACTGTTTCAGAATCTTTTATGGAGAATTTAAAGCATGGGAGTAGATGCAATTGTTTCTCTTCTCCCATGCTTTAAATCCTCTAACCCGTACTCGTGTTTTTCAGCCGATTGGAGCAGTTTACATTTTGCAACCCTGCTTTCCGAGTCGATTCCCACTACTGGAAAATGTTTGTCTTTTCAGTGTCTTTCAATGATTGTCAGTATTTATGTATAAAAATATTCTCTCATAAAAATATTCACCAGTCATCTTAGTGCCTATAACATAAGCTACGCTTACTTTAGGGCTAGATGGCGATGTGTGTTATTATACAACAGTTGCATAAATAACTAATATAACACACCAAAGAACACAAAGAAGGGTAGTAAAACTTAAACATTATCTACATATCCTTACCTCATTTTTGCCCACAATAGTAACGTAAGCGTCATAAGGCGGATGCCTGGCCGACCTTCTCGTATACACCACAACTGCCTCAGTATCGAGGCCGGGCTCGTATCTCCGCCAGATGATTTCACCAGACAGATTGTCCATACCGAATATCTACAAAAAACATTACAACATTTGCGCATTGCAGTTTACATCTTCGATATCGCTTTGAGGCATGCATTGCGCATGATAAGTTAGTACCGTTGACTTTCTAATCTATATTCTATACTAATATTATAAAGCTGAAGAGTGTTTGGTTAAAATCGCTAATCTCAGAAAATTTAATTTATCTAATCTTAATAAATTAGCTAAGAAACATACCGACCCAAAATATCTTTTTGCGTTAAGGTTAAGAAGAAATGTCAAGACTGTTTACACTTTACTATTTTGCGTCAAGCGTAAAAAGAAATCTCAAGACTGCTTCGTCATCATCATCATTCGATGGCCGACTGGCGCAGTGGGCAGCGACCCTGCTTTCTGAGTCCAAGGCCGTGGGTTCGATTCCCACAACTGAACAATATTTTTGTGATGAACATGAATCATCAGTGTCTGGGTGTCAATCTATATTTATTATAAGTATTTATGTATATTATTCATAAAAATTATTCATCAGTTATATCAGTACCCATAAAACAAACTAGGCTTACTTTGAGGCTAGATGGCGCTGTGTTTATTGTCGTAGTATATTTATTTATTTATCATAATTAATGTCGAAATAATGTTTTTTCACGCTCTGACATTTAAAAGGTGCTGTCAGTTGAAGCTTGGCAAAACAGTGCTCAACTATTCCGACGTCACGCCAGGTTTATAAAAAAGATGCACAGACTAGTAAGCGTGGCATAACGATGGAATAGTTGGGTATTTGAAAGGTTCTGTCAGTTGAAGCGGAACAAAACACTGCGTAACTGTTCTGCCATTACGCAATGTTAATAAATAAGGTGCACACACCACCTCAATAATAAAAGTGGTATAACGTTGGAATAGTTTGGTATTAGAAAGGTGCTGTGAGTTGAGGCGTGACAAAACACTAGGTAACTATTCTGACGTCACGCCATGTTTATTGATAAGGTGCACAAACCACATTAATAAACGTGGCATAAAGTTAGAATAGTTTGATATTTGTCAATTGTCGCGGGTCAGAACACTGCATAACTACCCCGACGTTATGACAAGTAGTAAGGCCCCCGGAGTATAGTTATCAATAAAATTTTAATCATAACTTCTTTTATTTAGTTTTTTCCGTTAATTTCTGTTTCGGCTTTTGTTGTTGCTCTTTTTATTCGTTTTTATTGATTATCTTTTAAAATGATTAGTTCATAAGCGAAATTAGCATGTAGTGCTTACCTTTAAATGGTTTTGCATTATTTGTGTAATGTATTATATGATAAGTTATTTTTATTTATGTAAAATCGCTGGTAGACCCAATAAATAAAAAACGTATATTACCTTTCCAGCTTCAGTGATAAGCACCATGATCTTATGCAGGTTAAAGTAGTCCCGGACCAGTGCGTTGGTGGAATCTTCTGGAGCGCTTTGCCCTTGCAGATTCCTGATCAGGTTTTGCAGTTGAGTGTACTGTGTGTGGAGACGCCGCGAGAACGCAGACCATACTGAACCTGTGTAGTTTTAGTTACGTGCTATAACATGATAGCTAAAAGCTGATAATATTCAAGGCCTCCCTCAATGCCCACCCCGTCTGGGTTGGTGAAAGAGAACGCTTCCGTTCTCTGTTTTATTCCCTAAGTCACCTCGTACGACAGCCGCGGGAAGAGTAGGGGAAGTGACAACTGTATTCTGATCCACCGTCACCACACGACATTGGGAGAGACACGGATTGGGAGAGGTCTTTTGTCCAGCAGAGGACAGTTATAGGCTATTGATAGAAGTACCGAGAAGCTGTTGTCCGTTCTCTGTTTTATTCTCTTAATCGCCTCGTACGACTCCCGCGGGAAGAGTAGGGGAAGTGACGTATGTATTCTGATCCACTGTTACCACACGATAGGGAGAGGTACGGGTTGGGAGAGGCCTTTAGTTCACCAGTGGACTGTTATAGGCTATTGATAGAAGTACAGAAGACGATGTGGTTTGTTCTCTGTTTTATTCCCTTAATAGCCTCGTACGACACCCGCGGGGGACAAGAGGAGGGTTGGTGACAACTAGATTCTGATCTGCCGTCACCACACGGCACAGGCAGCGATAAAATAGTAAACTTAAATATAACAAAGTATAATATCAACAGGAAAATCCTATTATAATGTTAAGGATTGCTTAAACGATAAAAAAGCTTGGGTGTGAATTGCTCTAACTTCATAGCTTAATATTAATTAACTGTGAGATGGTAATAACAAAAAAAACCTGGCTAAGTTTGTTGTAGGATCTTCTTAAACCAGGGCGTATTTGGACCCTCGTAGCTTTAGATTTAAATTGGCGAACGAAGTTTTCACCATCCCTTTACAATTATGTAAACATATATGTATGAACGCTTCATAAGTGCCTGTGATAGGTCTACATGAATAAAGATTTTTTTTATTTGAACATAAACATATATTAAAAAATTACATGCATATACCCTGTTACATATTATCACAAAGGTAGTCAAAGGAGTAGAAGTAAAAAATGGCAGTTATTACTGAAAGGAAACCGTCCCGTTGGTTCATATTTAAAAAAACACACTGCAAAACCATATCTACTGTACTTACTATACACCTTGGCAGCTAAAACAAGATAATATGTGATCAGATATTGTATGCAACAAAAGTTAGATTTTTTTTTCTACTGAATGTTTAAATATTGAATAGAAGCAGACATTACTTTGCGGAGTTCCATGATATTTTATGAAATTACTAGCTTCTGCCCGCGACTTCGTCTGCGTGTACTGCAGAATTGGGTCTAAAACTTCGCTCGTTAACAATTTTTATCGGTATAGAAAGTACATGTCCTGTTCCATAGCATAGGTTACATGCATACCAAATTTCAAAGCTGTCTGCCTGCGGCTTGGCTGGTAAACAATTTTTAATTTTCCCTAAGGAACTACTTAAGGAATCGGGATAAAATGTAGCATTTCATCCAAATCCGTTCAGCCGTTTTTGTGTGATTGAGTAACAAACATCCACACTTTCACATTTATAATATTTGTAGGGATTGCTTAATTTGCTATACTCGGCGAAAAGCAAGAGAATCTGTTCAGTGCAATTTATAATTTCTTCAATCCTTATACTCAACACAAAACAGATCTTCGGAAATGTACTCCCTACGCACGTTTCGCTTCGACATCGGAGCATCCTCAGATGTTAACTTTACAATGATTAATTGGTTATCTTAACAATTAACGTGGGTAAAGATGGATTATACTGCACCTAAGAATGTAACGGGCTAACCTTTTAGAGGTATTGCAGTTATGTTAAGCCCATACCTCTAATTGGTTTTACGCGACACCGTACCGGAACGCTAAATAGCTTATCGGCAAGACTTTGTAGCCTACCAGACCAGACCAGAGAAAAGTCGGAATTTGGAAATAATATCCAAATGTATACTAATAAACGGAAGTAAACTTCTCATATTCACTGTTCCCGTACTTTAGCAGGTGGACACGTTAATTATATTCTTTGTCCGGGGATACAATCTGGGGATACAATTTCTGTCTCCCGCTTTTGCTAGCCCTGCAGGTTTTGGTCGAGTGTTCTTTTTTTAAATATATTTCTATTCTAATACGCACCTTCTTTCTGGTCAAACTCAGACTCGATGGCCGCTTCGGTATCGGAGACGGGGAGGTCAACGAACTCGGCTGTCACCACGTTCGCGAGGGCTTCCTCGCGTGTCCATAGCGAACGACCTGTTAAAGTAAAACATCTCTCATCTACTGACAGTGCCTTGTAATAAAAGCTTAAAATAGGCATGATATCAGTAACAAAGAATCGCTAAAATATGAATTTATTATGAAAAACGTATTTTTATTCATATATTTATCTTTATATGGATTGGTATTTATTTTTAATAGATAAAACTGCGAAATCCGCCATGGCAGGGGAAACGCCGAATTCAAATTTATGATGTCACGTCTGTGTAAACATAATTTTGTCGAGGAAGCCTATAGGCTAGATATCATAGGAGCATAGCACCAATGAAGAATCGGGGTTTTTTTTCTACGCTGCGTGAACAGTTAAAGTTTCGATTTAATTATGTACGACAAAGTTGTTCCCCTTAAAAAGTTCTAAAAAAAAGTCCGCGACAGCGTATGTCTATCGTTTAAGGTTGACTTGTACAGGGACAGAGTCATGAGAGACAGCTAGTCTATAGTCGTAAAAATATAATAGGCCCGTTTTGACATTTGTCATCGCGACGTAACTAGTTATGGAACCATAAGACTCTGTACTCGATACTCACGATAAATCAATTCAACTTTGTATCAGTACTTGGTTGATATTATTATGTATTGTAAAGTGTTCGTTCGTTCAAAGTATTCCTTTAACTCCACAACCAATACGCGTGACTGGCTGTTGATTATACGTCGACTTTTCAACATGTTGAAACAGAGTTAGTACTATATAACAACAAACACAAAAATCGAGTCAAATCACCATGTTTAAATTAATGTCCAAAATAGAAAAGCCATAGTTAACGTTACTATTACGTTAACTATGGCTTTTCTATTTTGGGGGCGTCAACGGGCGCACAGTCAACTTTACAAGAACGAAAAACTGCGCAGTGCGCGCGGGGACGCTTCAGTCATGTGCCGCTTGGTCAGATACATCAACTCAGACTCATTATTTAGAACCCATTTTGAGAACCAAGCTTATTCTTTGCAGTAAAGATAACTACACAATATTTAATTTCGATATTCAGTAAAAAAATGGTTACAGCTCTAGTATAAAAAAAAAAGACTGAGAACGTAACTGTTTTCGGAACGTTTCGCAACAATTATAAATTGCATGCTACTATAAAGTAAGCGCAAAAAGAATACTCGCAATATATTCTTTCATATTATTTAACGTCCCAAAAAAATTTGCGTATTTTTTAAAACACTGTATGTAATTTATTTTTATTTTATTGTTTCTTTCAGTTTTGTTCCAAGTTACATTCTATGGTCTTGCACAAATGTCAAAACGGGCATATTACATTTTTACGACTATAGTTAGAATCGTAAAGTAATAAAGCAGTTATTTTCTCAGTTGTGTTATTTCCACCATGAACTTGGTAGACTAGAAGAACATGGCGCTGCAGTTTACGCTCCACACGAAGAACCCAATAGCTATAACTACTCCCAAAGAGTATATTGAGCATCTTTAAATTACGTCACACATTAAGGAGATAGAGGGTCGACGAAGTGTGACATTGTGTGATGGAGCTGGGAGAGGGCCTTAATTTCGTGACGTCACATTTCCAAATCTACGTGTAGTTAACACGAACTTTGCACTATAAAAGAAATACGCAAAACGTATTTCGGAACTGCTGTTTGAAATCAATAATTTCGTAATGTGAAATTGCAAAATATGTGACGTCACACTAGGGACACTAGGGAGTCTTGCAAATGTGCCCGCTGTGGACGGGGGAGGGGTCAAAAAAACATGAAAGCACGAAAGTGGTGTGACGTAATTTATGGGTGGCCCTTATAAGCATAAAATACAATCCTACCTCCTTGCTGCATCAGGTGTAAAGCATCATCTGCGGCATTTACTAGAAGCCTGCAAGCGTACTGTTCCTTTGCCTTGCGCGAACACATCACTGCTAGGAATTCAGCTTCCGGAATGCTCGTCGTGGGATCCGAGCATTGGATCTCTGTCACCTCACTATTCGTGGATATACTGTATGCTGTAAGTTGGAAACCCTGGAAAATACATCGGCGTTTTCAACCCTCAAAGCAAATAAGGGTCATAAATCCTTCATAATTCCGTTTGGACTCCACACGTCTTTAAGTAAATTTTGGAGAACTCTCTCCCAGGCATGCAATCTCTCTCCTGAATACACTCTCTGTCTCTCAATGTACTCGTTATGTGCGTTTTAAGCACTTAAAATATCACTTGCTTTAACGGTGAAGGAAAACATCGTGAAGAAACCTGCATGCCTGAGAGTTCTACATAATGTTCTCAAAGGTGTCCACCAGTCCGCACTGGGCTAGCGTGTTGGACTACGGTCTTAGCCCCTTCTCATCGTGGGAGGAGTAATGGTTTGATGTGATGATGATAATGAATAAAATACAGCTATGGTTTTAAATACGTTTTTTATCCACGTTTCTGATACGTACCGCTAAGATTTGGAACGCCCTCCCGGCAACTGTGCTTCCTGCCACGTATAATTTAAGGCTAGAGTGAATAGGCTTTTTCTAGGCAAGCGTGCTCCAACATAGACCTCAACATTTTATTTTTACTCTTTATTTGCACACAAATAAAAATACAGAAGAAGAATAAAAGAAAACACAGACAGAAGAAGTATACAAAAGGCGGCCTTATCGCTTTGTAGCGATCTCTTCCAGGCAACCTTAGGATAAGGAAAACAAAAGGATAAAATACTGCAGGTTGTGCATATTAAAAAAAAATACATACTAATACTTAAACTAGAACTTAATCTAGAACATTGCTTTCTAACGGGCATGATTGTCGTCAAGCGTTAGCCCTTCGTTAATAAAAAAAAATACCTTTTCATCGTCTTGCCAAGTCTGCAACAGCACTTGTTCATTCCCGCCATCAATAACAGTAGCACTTGCCATCTCATCGACCAACTCCTTTCCGACCGCTTCAAAGCTGTTCTCCTTTATCAACAAAACCTTTTTATCGTCCACTATGAATCCTGGTACTACACTATTGTCCAAAGGCCTCAAATTTCCACCTATAGACTCTTTAAGGTTGATAAAGTTGGATAAAGGTTTGCTTATGATTTGTATTACGTTGGATGTGACGTCTAATGACAGCAGAATTTGGCTCCCCATGTTTCCTGATACGCAAGTGTAATATGGAGCTGTTAGGACACATCTGAAATTAATGATAAAATAAATAAAAATTGTTATACAACGTGTAAATGAAAACCAAAATAATACTACACAGGCTTCAGAGGTACATTGTGTGCTGTCTTGGAGACTTATCTGTGAAACCGAAAAGCTAATAGTTTTTGAGTAAACAACTGCCGTAGTTTTTACTAAAAGAAATCAGATACAGGCCTACACACAAAATTCAGACTCCTGTCAATTTATAAGGTACGCGTTGCAAAGCGCAGGTACTATGTGCGCGCCGGTCTTTTATCTTCAATAGGGTTGTCAAAAGTAAACACTTAAAAGGTTTGAAATTCGTTTGTATGGAAAAATAAATATACTTCTTTCGATTTAATTTTTTTACAGGGTGATTATGAAATATACTTATGAATACTTCAATATTATTTCGTAATTCGGTTACATGTTGTATATTGTCTGTATGTTATATACTGTTTTGTGACGTCATCATGTTATATCATTCAGCTAACACAACGAAATATGTGATGTCAACATGTTTGGTGTTGTTTATTTCAGCGTACACATAAAAATCACATCACCATTTTTATAACCGGTCAACTATATACACTGCTGATTTCAGGAGATATTGCCAGTAGAGGTCACTTTCCTAAAAGGGCGACCGGTTGCCCTTTATTCATGTACAACCTACACCAAACCGATTATTATGGTTAATTTTAATTGGGTGTGTAATTTTAATATGGTTAATTTTAAGTGCTGTGTCCAAAGGATGCTTACGGGATTCTATTACAAAGCCAATGCTGTCTGTCTGCCAGGCATCAGTCTGTCGGAGCAGGCTGTATCTCATTCATTTATTATTTATTTATTTTAATTCAATCAGTACAGTTAACACCAATTACATTAATTCAATACATAGTAGATTAAAAACCAATAATAAAAATAAAATAAACTTAAAAACATGAAGGGGTGTTCCCGTAGCAGATATATGTTTTTTGTTCAATCTGAATAATGCCAATATTGTGTAGTGTTTCATATTACACCATGGTAGATATTGCACTATAGTATAAAGGAATTTTGAATTTGAAATTTGAATTTGGTATGGTACTCCTCTCTGTGGGAGTCTAACTTACACTAAGTCGTTGTTTTTACATATCTTAGGTGCACAAAAAATTCTACTACTACTACATGTAGTAAAGCTTCTTGTGACAGCGCTCGTCCAGGAAAGTGCTACCACCATGTTTATAATCAGCATTGTGGCAATGCTGAGTTCTGGTCTGAACTGAGTGAGTGCTGATGTACGAGTAGTTACAGGCATTTGACGGCCGATTGGCGCAGTTTGCAGCGACCCTGTTTTCTGAGTCCAAGGCCGTGGGTTCGATTCCCACAACTGGAAAATGTTTGTGTGATGAGCATGAATGTTTGTCAATGTCTGGCTGTTTATATGTTTATTCTAAGTATTTATGTATATTATTCATAAAAATATTCATCAGTCATCTTAGCACCCATAACACAAGCTACGCTTACTTTCGGGCTAAATGGTGATGCAGAATGTTTTCCTTGTCTGAAAAGTGTTTATATACAATCGTTTTCTACTTACCATCAGTCATGCCATCTACTTGGTCCTTTCAATCATTACTATAAAATAAAAATGTTTTATTTGGTCTAAAACTAATATGTCTTACCCATCATTATTCCAAACAGCAGGTAGCTTAGACGTAGCACCACGATTACTACCAGTGAGTAGGTTGTACATTGTAACTTCTAAATGTGATCCGATTACAGGCAGCAAGTGTACTAGCTTGTTATTTTGCACCCACCACTCCGAGTAGACAGCTTGCTGATCATTTTGGAGGGCAAGGGTCCACTCCCACATAAGGACTCCTGAGGAAATTATATAAAATACAGTTATTTTGAAAGGTTTCCTCTCTATTAAAAATAGAGGAGACTAAGTAAAATAATTTTATTTGGTTTTCATTTTTAAATATTTTTTTGTTTTAACCCACCAAAGAATACATGTTGGCCCATTAAAAATCAAAACATCACACTACAATTTAAAATAATGAAGTTGTTAACTTCATAGCTAAATATTGATTCAACTGTGAGATGGTGATAACAAAAATAACCTGGCTAAGTTTGCTGTGGGCTCTTCTTAGACCAGGGTGCATTTGGGGTCCTCCTAGCTTTAGTTTTTAGTTGAAGAATGTATTTATCACCATCGCCTAACATTAGTGGTACAATGTTGAAAGGTCTACATGAATGAAACAATTTTGAATTTGAATTTGTTGCAGGTGGAAGTTCAAATTTAAAATACAAATTGCAACAAAAACCAGTACCTGAGGCAGAGTCCCACCCTCGTACCAAGTAAGGGTTGGATCCAGTGACAGTAGTGATTTTTTCACCAACATGGAGGAGTTGTATATTTCCCGATGATGCACTTTCAAATACATGGCGCCATACAACTTGACCTATTAAAAATTTAACAAAAACTGATTAATCCTTACTAATATTATAAATTATTAGTCCTTATTTCACACTCTAACTAATCAATCAATCTACTTGATTTTTGGCATAGTTAGTTGAAAGGTTTGTTATCCCTGCAAAAGAAATGGTTCCCATGGGATTTGTTAGTGGCAACAACTAGTATATTATATTGATTTTAATATTTAACGTTACCAACACTCTCTTTAGGAGCAGAACTTTGCATAATTTTGCATCCCTACTGTAAAAACCAAGCTGCCTCAATGTTTACTGATTTATTAACAGCACTATTACTTATCTACCAATACTGGTTGCCACTAAAAACAGCATGTTTATTATGCCTGACTTCAAAACTTTATTATGTCTTGTAAAAAAATTGTTGTTTCTTAAATTTTCCAAAATAGTTTTTATTTGATAACATATAAAAGAACTTACATATCTTTTAGCTATACATAAAATGTACAATACAGTGAGTAACATTAATGATTACATTACAAATTCAACTCATTAATGTTAAAATATAGGGGGTCATTTTTATTTTATTTTATTTAAGCTTTAAGGCATTTTAGACTGGCAATAATAGTTAAATATGTTTAAATCGCTATATCAATTACTACAGCAAATAGAAAAAGTCGGTTTAGATTGATTAGAGAAAAAAAATCTAAGATCAGATTTGGCCAAATGTTGGTTAACAACATTATAGCTTGAGGAGGGCAGTGTTGAATAGATGGTCTTAGGATACTTTTTATCCCAGTAGAACACACCATTGGAATTTTTAACAAACCATAATTGTAAAGGTAGCCAACAGCTAGTGAAGACATAAAATATCTATGCCATACAAGATGCCCTGATTATAAAATAGATAATAATAGATCTAAATAATGTGACAGGGTAAATAACTTTAAATAAACGCAACATAAAAAAGGGAATCTTACTGTAATGCTTAATCGCTTAGCGAGATGATAAGAAAAGGCTTCTGAAAAGAAATGAATTGCTGTCCTATATTAATTTACAGCCGGAAATAATAAATAAAGTTGAGCTTACCTGTCTTCAAGTTAAGTGCAGCTAATACGTTCTCTTCGGTGGCCACAATAATTCTTTTCGCCGTTGAAACGGTGTCGAACTGAGCAAACTTTATTCGCCCTACGTAAGTTTGTCGCCTGAAAGAAGGTTCTTCAAATATTCATTACAGTTCGAGTTGTGTGAAAACGTACAACTGCTATAACCTTAAAGTTACAATTACCAGTCGAATTTTCCAATTTGATCCTCGTAAATGCACATTGAAAGATTAATTAAACTAAAAAACACAATAAACCAGTTCATGTTGTTTATAAATTTAAGTAAACCCAAAAAATTGGGCTTAAAAGTATGTGACAGTACCCCCATTTCCCAAATTGACTTAAATGAAACACCACAGATAGAGAAGTAGAACTTAGAAGTAGACACAGATTTTTCACAACTAGTAACACTACTATTGTTCTTTCGGCGCTTGGCATAGAAAAATGTAATATTCCTTAAAAAATTCTTTATTCACTATTAAATAAAGAAAAGATATTTGTAATATTTATTTGATTATCTCTAAAATATAATTTTTATTAATACATAACTATAACCTAAAATAAACTATTTAAAAACTAAATAAAAATTGAAATTAAATAAATAAATAAATAAACTATTAAATTGAAAATTTATGCTAATAGTTTTGAAAATTGTGGGGAAAATTAAAAAATTTAGTTGGTATCCTCATAGTACCTATTCTTTAAACTAGCAGCACTAAGATTATTTTTTGGCGCTTTTTTCGAAATTTTATCATAAGTTTTATCATTTCTTTTAAGTTTTAAGTGAACGCAGTACAGTAGCAATGGTCATTTTAATTTACTCTTGTATGTTCACTTCACTAAGAAGTGCAAAAGCATATAAATTTAGGAACCTTGTAGAATACGTAAAAAATAAAAGCGCAGGCTCATATTCCTATGTCGTATTTTACGATGGTTTTTAGAAGAACAATTTTAATATAATCACAATTTAGTTATTGTATCGATTTGATTCAAACTGATAGGTTTTGTAATTGCTATGAGAAGAGATTGGTCGAACTATGCGGCCTTGTAACAAGGCTCAAAGTCACTAAGCGGGTGGTATTAGCTATGGTCGAAATATCTCTACGTGAACAAATCAGAAATAAGGAGATCCGTAGAAGAACCAGTGTTATAGAGATAACATTTTTTTAATTTTTTATTCCACTACCAGTTAGCCCTCTGATTGCAATCTACCTGCTGGTAAGTGGTACATTACTTAGAAAAGTCAGGTGCATGGAGTTCGAGCTCGTCCCACGAATGTGAAGCCGAAATCCTAACAATTTTGAACCGCTTCGTTTATTATTACACTGGATTTTATTTCCACCAGTACAATGCTCGGAGAGTCGGTAAAACTGTAGGAGAAGATAAAGTTTTGTCCTTTTCCAGCGAGAAAAATGTCTCCTGTCGCTAGCCGTGTCTTTGGATAGGTAAAACTTAAAAGTGGTTCAAAACTGTAGCGTCTGTAAATCTTTACATTACGCTTAGATCACAGAATTAAGAACATACAGAAACCGTGTACACAACTAATATTAAATCAAAAACCAATCCACTTTAGTAGTGTTTTTCAAACAGGTGGTTAGTCACTTCATAACGTATAGCAGTTGACAGTAATTGTTTTGCTTCTAATGCTTTGTGTGCATTTACTATAAAATGGGAAAAATGGTTCTCCGAGCTATGTGCCCTGCCCATTGCCACTTCAGCTTCGTGACTCGCTCAGCTACATCGGTAAATCTAGTTCTACTACGGATCTCCTCATTTCTAATTTGATCACGTAGAGATACCCGTAGCATTGTTCTCTCTATCGCCCGCTGAGTAACTCTAAGCTTTCTTATGATGCCCATAGTTAGTGACCACGTCTCAGATCCGTAACTCATAACTGGCATCGATGGACGTTGGGGTCTTAAGGTGCTGGAATGGCGACCCCGCACCGGTAGACACAGCGTAGGTCGGCCCCCAACGCGGCGGACAGATGACATCAGGCGATTCGCTGGGAACCGCTGGAGGCAAGCGGCCAGGACCGTGGATTTTGGAACTCCCTACAAAATACCTATGTCCAGCAGTGGACGTCCATTGGTTGAAATGATGATTTTGATGATTTGTAAAAAGGGAAATATTTGTGAGATAGCAAAATTTCGTGGGTGTAAAGTGAGACGTGCGCGGAACGTCATGTAATGACTGAATGGGGGGGGTTCTGTTTATTCTTAATTCTGTGCCATAGATGATGATTGATCAATAGAAAGGTATGTGAAAATTGGTTGTGGTTTGTCCTTTAATAACGCATTGACCGGCAAGTGTCATAGACTAATCTTTATCCCGGATTAAACTTCAGTTCCTAAGGAATAAGAGCTAAACGGAAATCTTCACCATTCCATACGCGTAGCACACGCTTACGCATTTATAATACGTATTATTAGCTGTTGCCCGCGTTCATCGTCCGCGATTCTCATAGTTTTTTACAGATCCCGTGGGGACTTTTTTTTTTGAGAAAAAAAGTAGTCTATCTAACGCTTCGTACTTTAAACGAACTCTATGCAAAATATCAAGTTTATTGGTTGCTTAGTTACGGCGTGAAGGAAGAACAAACCAACAAACATTATTTCGCACTTATAATATTATCTAAATATTGGAGAAAAAATGGGCAAAGTAGTTCTAGTAACTAATTAATCTATACAATCAAATAGAGTGCCTTAGACATGTACGTATCACCATAGCGGTGATACGCTTGACCGTAACAATATCTTCCTCCGAGCGGGTGATCGTGCTCGGGGACCGAACCGAGGTCCGAACATTCATTTTTGGAAGTTGTATATATTAGGCATTCTTCGTGAACACTTTGCTAGCGCGATGCAGGATTTTTGTAGCGCCATCTAGTTATGTAATGTGGAGACCGCTACAGACATATCCTTAATTTCGAAACATCTAAGCTTCACCTAGGTATAACCTTTTATCTTTTCGTAATGTGTCTTATTTAATTTAGTGCAACAAAGAGTTTATCTATCTTTTCTATGTTAGTAACTAAATTATACTACTTAATTAATTTACTTAATGACAAGATTACTTACGTAATCGATTAATAACTTTAATTGCACGTTGAATTCATTTCAACAGCTTAAAAAACAATAAAAAGTTAAACCAACGCTTAACACTTAGCTCAGTTATTATAGTCTTAATTTAAAAGCGTGATCAAAAAAGTATAATTAAAACGCTTCCGTCGATTAAAGGAGCGATTCTTCCGCTGCCTGAGTGCATCTGGTTGGAATGTACTGCAGTAGTGATGGGGCGAGTCGATACAAATTAGCAAATCTAATAATTAAGGTTAAAAGCCTGTATCTCTGTGTCTCGTTGTTCTGTATCTCGATGGATGTCAAAGGTATTTTACTCTGTTATTATTATGACGGCCGATTGGCGCAAGCGAACCTGCTTTCTGAGTCCAAGGCCGAGGGTTCGATTCCCACAACTGGAAAATGTTTGTGTGATGAACATGAATGTGTTTCAGTGTCTGGCTGTTTATCTGTACATATATTACAAGTATTTATGTAAATTATTCATAAAAATATTTCTATTGGGACTAGATGTACTATGGGACTAGGTGGCGATGTGTGTATTGTAAAAGTATATATTTTGATGTGAAACATCTAATGGCGGAGGGTAAACCTGATTGTTGGCGTGGCGACACAGGCCGTGGCGACGCTTCGCCACGCTATACAATTGAATTTTTGTATTTCGTATGTAACAAAAAAAATGAATATTAATTTTGCAATAAAACAGTCATTATTAAGCGACTTACAAAAGGGAGTGGTTATCCATTTATTTTTTATTTGTGGGACAAAGTTGTAATGCTTTATGTTTTTACTATGGAATATCTGCGATAACTTACCGAAAACAATTTCGATGTTTCACATCTGCCAGGCGTCTCGTGACGGCTAACACATTTTTTTTTAAATTTACTTTGTCACCTCAGTTGCCATCCAAGGTGACGTCATAGGCACAGAGATATCCGCGGCTTTAGTACGGTTAAATACAATTTTTTATGACGCTGGGATGCTTTAAGGCTTAATGATATTATGCTAAGATGAAATATGAAATCAAATAACTATAGGAACATAAGCTTTTTTACGGGTGTCATCCAAGACAACGTCATAGGCACTGAGATCCTTGATCTGGCTGGCTGGTTTGGTATCTTAGTTAACACCAAATTAAGCTAGCCACTGCGGAAAGTTGCCCTATTACGTACGTATAACATAGTTGAAATGAACTCAGTTGGAAACTAAGGTTTCAGAGTGCAAAATATGGATTTAAAAAGTTATTACAAGTTTGCTAAATTTGTTGTCAACTGAGGTACAGAATCAGCCTGGACTATTTGAAACTCAGTTTGTAAGACGTCATCTTGGATCCTTTTTTTCATATTTACTGAGAAACTGAATACTGGCTTTCTGATTATGATCTTAGCTAATATAAAAGCGTTCTAGCATCTTATAAGTTACTTAACTGAACCCCCTTAATTTCATTAACCACATACGTGTGTAGTAAGCGATGACTTATTGGTTAGTACTTCAGCTTCCCTTTCGGGGGTCCGAGTACAATTGCCGGCAGGCACCTTTACTCTTGAACGTTGAAGGAAATCATCGTAAAGTAACTTGCATACCTGAGAGTTCACCATAATGTTCTCAAAGGCATGTAAAATCTACCAATCTGCTTTTGGCCAACGTGGTGGGACTGTGGCCTAAATCCTTCTCATAACTGAGAGGAGACCTGTAACCAGTGTGTTTTTACTTGTAATTAATCTTCTTCTTTTTTTGCTTTGTTGGCTTTTCGGTGCTTGTAATTAACTTTTGCACGCCAATCGTGCAGGAAATGTGAACTTATAAAAAATAATTTACACCTATGTACACATGTTGCATGTATCGTATGCTACATGCAACATCTGGGTTTTGTTGGAATATTCCAACCAAATAAAAATTGATTGATTGATTGTAATGACAGTGAACTATATGTGTAGTAGAAATTGGGTGGTACGTACCAGCATAAAAAAAAACGACATGTAGCAGTAGTCCTATAGACGAAAAAGTTACTAGATATATTATCCTGCTATTGTTTCTCATCCATATTAATATTAGGTAGGTACGTTTGTCTTGTTCGAAAGATTTAAGTATCCTCAAATAAGGAGTCTGACTTCTCTCCCAAAGTAGATTTGCATATTGTCCTCCTTGCTCTTTAATCTTTATTACGAGACTACTTGACGAACCTCTAAGAAATAATTAGCTACAAATAAATAATATCCCATTCGCTGATGACACTGTGATATGAGTAAAAAAAATATAGAAGGCCGGCAGCAAAGACAAACAAGAACTATACAAATCTAAAACCGAGACACTGTCTAAAATTGCCGGTATAAAAATTTAAAACTGCAGATGTCATTTTATTTTTAGTCAATAAACTTATATTTATTTCAGATTTACATTATTAGAAAATATAGAAGATACACTCAAAAATGGAAAATAAAATGGCTAAACTATTTTGTATCCTTAAAATTCTATTTGTCACGCGGTCCGAAGTTTTATGTTTGGGGTAATGTTTTATATGTGTATAAAATTAGGGTTTTGATTAAGGAATGCTTTAGTCGGAGGTATTTTGAGATGTCTTAACGAACTATGTTAAATCATGGATAACTACACTTCAAGATTCAAGATAACTCATCACCACGAACTTATTCATGATGGCAAATGATAAGTAAGCGTTACGTTTTAATTTAGACGAATGGTTCTGAGAAAGTCGAATTAAACCGAGCCGTTTTTCGGATGGGAATGAAATTCCCAGCTCCATAGAATAAATTTCCGGTGCATCACTACTGAGCGCAATTTGTGAGGCCGTTTTGCACGCACCTGGATAAGTACTTCCACTCCGGTGAAAGCGGTCTAGGCTAGCATGGCCCTTGTATTATTATAATAACTGGATTGCATTAATAACTAGACTCCCCCCACCACGCGACCCCCGGCACAATACTGCATTTTGTGCAAGGGTCTCCAATTCATAAGATTTCTTTTCATATGCACCCTCGTATATAGAAAAGCTAGATTTCTATCAATTCATATTAAGAATAACTGCTCCATTTATTGCTATAGACACTTTTTATTGTATCTTTTTTTTATAGCTGCTCGGGAATGCAGATACTGGTTTGCATTCTTGTTCTTCTGATTTAAAATTATGAATATCCGTTGTCTATTGACACTAGTAGTTCATCCCGTAGGAAGATCGCGCTTTAAAAAAATCCACGGTTATTACTCGACAGACTGTATGTCTGCCTGTATGTATGTATGTATTGAGTTTCTTTATTCTTTAGTACACATTAAGTTCTAATTTCTATAATAGGTTTCCAAGTACCGTGGTATCGTTAGAATCCTTTCATAATCCGGAGTGACACTGGTTCTTCATTTCACACTTTTGTTTTAAATCAATATGGCTTCGACAGTCTTGTTTCTTTTTAGATTTGGTTTTAAGTACCTACTCGTTTTTATGTGACTACGTTACTCTGGGTATATATTATATAAGCCTATTTGGATAGTTTAAAAACGATGACGGTCTTAATTTTTTCGCCCAACAGTAGTAATTAACTGCGAGGTAATATTTTTAATACAACATCAATAAATCGCTGTTAAAAAATAGGTAAGTACGTAGAAAAATAAACTAAAAATATAATCTCGGTAACGTTATACTCTGTGCTGTATAAAAAAATGTCTCAGTTAAGTATTATTATGGCAAAAATCTAAAAATAGTTTTAAGGCTTAGACTACACACACTCCTCATATGCGAATCGAGTTCATAAACTTTAAAATACCTACAACTAGAACAGTTATAAAGCTTTTAGAGCTGTATAAATGCTGTATTGCTTACGGCAAGCTATAGAAGGTGCTGAAACTGGAATTGAAAAACACTTTGGTATACCTAGAAAGGTACATACTCCATTTTTTACAGTACGGTATGGCAAAAATCTAAAATATGTGCTACGTTAAGACTAAAAGCATAATCTATATATATAAAGCCAATCCAGCTGGGCTGGGGAGCGTTCGGCAAACTCCGCCGAGTCTTCTCGTCACCCATACCGCAATGCCTGAAGACAAAAGTTTTCGATCAGTGCGTCCTGCCGGTCATGACTTACGGTGCCGAAACGTGGACACTGACAGCGAGGCTAATTCACAAACTTCAAGTCGCTCAGCGTGCTATGGAAAGAGCTATGCTTGGTATTTCTTTGAGGGATAAGATCCGTAACGAAGTGATTCGCCAAAGAATTAAAGTAACTGACATAGCCTTTCGTGTTAGCGTACTAAAGTGGCAGTGGGCTGGTCACGTTTGTCGGAGGACCGATGGACGTTGGAGTCGAAAGGTTCTCGAGTGGAGACCGCGTGTCGGTAAACGGAGTGTCGGACGCCCCCCTACTAGATGGAGCGACGACCTCCGAAAAGTGGCAGGCATCGACGGATGAGGAAAGCCGAAAATAGGAAAAGTTGGCGCTGCTTGAAAGAGGCCTATGTTCAGCAGTGGACGCACAATGGCTGATGATGATGATATATATAAAAGCGAATAATTTATATATAAAAGCGAACGGTCACTGACTGATTCATCACGAAGGTAAGTTCTTTCTTAGATGTAGGTGACAGCTAAGAAACGGTTTTGAGAAATTAAAATAGGGGTTGGAAGACCTATGTTTTTTAAGTTAGATACGTGAAAGTTGGTATTTATGTTATCGGCTTTAAATAGTAAAAAATGTGTAAATTATTTTGAAAAACTCTCCCGAAAATTAGTGAGTAAACTGTTCGATTTTAAGCACGGTAAGCATGAGTAGGAGATAAGTAATGACAATAATTATAAAAGGTGTTTTAAATTTATGTTTATCTTATTCCACAGGTTTACTCACACTCCGAGCATGGCTGCAAAATATTCTAATAATACACTTAGAATAATATAAAACGTGGGTACACCTCTCCTTTGGCAGGTGGACAAGCCGCGGAAGGAGTTATTTGGGACTTACCCGCTCAGAAGCTACCAGAACACCCAGCCAAAACCAACCAAAGTGAAACACCAATGGATCGCTGTGGCACGCAACATTAGCGGTTCATGTAAACCCAGCCTAACAACCTCCGAAGGCTGTTTGATGCATAGCGCAGCGGAGCCTATTCACTATGTGAACGGTCGGCCACACGCCATTTTATACTCACCGTGTATTCTCACCTTTATTTCGACAGTACTAAGAGCTAAAGACGCGTAAACGTGTGTGAAATATTTATTTAAGAATCTTGTACCAATAATCTAATTGTAATCTTTAGTAAGTGTGAAATGTACGCCGCGTGCGAAAATAAAGTGTTAAAAATTTATAACAGGATTTAAGAAAATATAAGCAAATGTCTGAGGCCTGGAGGTCTACAAGCGACCTTTTTTGTCTGTCACTGGCTCAGATTAGCTAATGTGGAATATTAAAGCGAACTTAGACTTTGCTTAAGATAAACTTAGCATTCCTAATCTGTGGTTTGGAATTCATGGACGTATGAGTTTATGCTAAAAGAAGCCGTATTTGACTGGAAGAAGTGCGACATGCTAGCCACTAGACTACGAGGCAGTTTTTTTTATCGTCATCACCAATAGCCTGAATCAACACCAATATGTCCACTGCTAGACTTAAGGCTCTTTAATCACCACGCTGGACAGATGGGTTGGTGATCGCAGCAGATGGTAGTGGTTGCTGAGAAGATGCTGCTTCTCATTCTCCGTTTTATTCTCTAAGTCACCTCGTACGACACCCACGGGATATTCTAATAAACAGATACTCTAATCTGCCGTCACTAAATTTTTTTACCATCATATCTGTTAATTAATATCCAACCAAAAACATTCTGTAAAAAACTATGCTGCTTGTTTATCTCTAAAAAGTAATGAAATCTAGACAAAGTCGTGCCCAGTCTGATGTTCCTTGCGATTGAGTGTCATATGGCCGCAGTGTCATAAATGCGAAACTTTTCTTTCGCTTAACTTCGGAACTAAATGACCTACAGACTTGAAATTTTGGATTTTAAGTATGTGATTATAGCTTACTGGATGACGAAATTTGTGCGTTTTTGTCCTGAAAATGCGGCGAAATGGTTCCAGTAAAGGATGGTACGGCAGTGTTTGCTTCGCGCTCGACTTGAGAGTTACAAGATCTACGTGGCCAGTGGTAACAAGATTCACAATAAAATATTTAGAGATGGTCCCGAAAATTCCATTGATGTCTTGGGAAACGGTATTTATTTTGTCAAGAACGGTCTAAACGAGAGCTTATCGAAGCCTAAAAACACAAAATCTACGACTAACAAAAAGTTAAAGATTCAATTTTATTTTGATTAAGCAAGTAATTTTCACTCACTTATTTGCTTTAAAGCCTGAAAGTACCTAAAACTGCACTGTACTTGAAATATGGATGGATAGGATTTATTTATATACTAACGGTCACTCGAGATTCCGTCCGCATATAAATTAAGGTTAAGGCCGCCTTTGTGCATATGTATACTATCGTTTTTTTTTTTGTTAACCTGGTTTTATATTTGTATGTGCAATAAAGACTTTTTCTTCATCTTTTTCTTCTTAATTTAAAAAAAAACAAGCTGTCGGAAACTTTTTTTTAAACTTTTAAAGGGGAACAACTTTGCCATATCTGATTTTATTGAAACTTTAACCGTTTACGCAGCGCACACAGCGGTAGCTCTCAAAATGAAACAGAAACCTGATTTTGAAACATTCTGCACTGGTGCTAAGCTTCTATTAGTCTTAGCGTGATGAGATATTGCCATGTTCAATATATAGGCTATCTAAAACTGAAATATTTTTTCAAATCAGAGCAGTAGTTTCTGAGATCATTGCGTTCAAGAGCAAACAAACAAACTATTCAGCTTTACATAGATATAAGATTTATAGTTTTATATATGTAAAGGTTAAATAGAGGAATGAAAGTTAATTTGTCACGCGTTAATTTTTAGACATAGGTACCAGTTCGAATTTAAAAATGTATTGCTATTGATTAATTTAGGAGACTAATATATAATTAATAAATTAGGAGAATAATATATATGCATATATATATGTATATACGCCGGCACAGATGGAGCGCGCTTGCCTAGAAGATGCCTACACCATCTTGATTTTGAAGGTACTCATATTATAGGTGAGAAATTATTGTAGTGAAGAAAATGGAAGCGGGAAGGGCATTCCAGATCCTTGTGGTGCGAATCAAAAACGAAGATGCAAAGCGCTCCGTGCGCGTTCACGGTTTATTTTCTGAGGGTCTGAAGTTAAGAGTACGATAACGAGTACGAGTATAAGTACGATGTATTGACACCTACAAGTTCTACACTGTCGGTAATTGATGGTAAACACACACTTCGGAAAGTAGGGAGAAGTCAGGTGACTCCGATTTGCAGTGAATAAACACTTGCGTTTTGGTAGCATTGAGTTTGACTAGAAAGAGGTCTCCCCAATTAGACACCTCATTTAAGGTCAAATTTATGCGTTTAGCCTTTCTGAGAATAAAAAATTTCTGCGCCAACAGCGAAGGGACCGGACATGTATCTCTTTTACGGTGCTGTCATGTACGAACTTAAACATACCGGGTTGCAGCGGATCGTTAACGTGAAGCAAGAAAAGCATATCAGAGAAAACAGATCAATGAGAAACATGATGAGGAGCCATCAAACGATCTTGAGATTATTTTGGAGAACTCTCAGGCATGACGGTTTTGTTACGATATTTTCCTTTAAAGCACATAGCAAGGAAAGGTTAGAGGTGCGTGCCAGGGAACGAATTTGGGCCCCCCGAAAGAATGGCCGAAGTCCCAACCACTGGCAATTACTAAATGCTTATTTAAAAATTGCCGTCTCCCTCATAATTTTTACTTGCGATACTTACATACTGCGGAGATCGCATAATAGTTCACGTACCGCCTCGTAACTACGTATAGTTAGGTATATCGCGACTGCATTGAAACACTGTAGACTTAGTACAAGATTTGCTCGCTCGCAATCGAAGAGTCATTTTCGAGTATCGAAATACATGAACATCGTAGTAAAATGGATTTTGTTGCTATTATATTAAAGTTCAAATTTGCCTACTATTCTTTAGCTAGGTCTTTTTACAGAACGTTTGTAAAATATAAATTAGTAGTAAAGGATTTGCAACTCTAAAATGAATGATATAAGATCAATTTTACTTTGACGTTTCAGAGGTCGATATGCGAAAACGACTGCGAGCGAGAAAATCTTGTACTAAGGCTACTGCAATGCCGGAGTAGTGCAGCTTTCGTTCATTAGTTTCTTTTTTGTGCCTCGTTACTTGAACCCGCCGCGGCGCGTGAAAAGGTCCGCACTAACTTTTGAAAGGGCAATGAAGATTTTGGCTTAACTGCAGTCCGCCATTTTGATTTTACTTCAAAATTGAATTCAATAATAATTCTTCCTAAAACGGATAGTTAACATTATTTCATAACAAACGAAATCAAAATGGCGGACGATAGTTAAGTCAAAATCTTCATTTTGAACCAAGTGATATTTTAATTATTTCAAACGCACATAACTTAAATAAGAGTTAGAGGTGTGGGATTCGAACTCGGCCCCCCCGAAAGTTAAGTCGAGCTCCTACCCAATGCGCTATCATCGCTTCCAAGTAATCCAAGGATATTCTTAGTCATACATTTTTACCTCTAACCAATAGTTATCACCTAAGAGTTGGTGAAACGTTTTTTTTCTATAGACATCGCTTAAATCATTAGGCAAATTGTACCCTCTCGCTCTGTGTTTTGTATGTTTATATCTCTGTAACTACTTTTTTCTTTGGTGTAAAAGAAAAGTACTCTCTCATAAGTACTCATTAATTTATTCATTCGATGTATGCGATTCCTAGGGCATTAATCCCACAGTAGACTGCTATAGGCTTTTGATGATACTTACTTAGTCTGTTTTCGCTTGTATCTCTGAAACTGCTCATTAGACTGGGATAAACAGGGTATAATTACGCGTTCCGCATTTCATGACGGCTTCTTGCCTCCTCGGCAGAGTATAAAACTTCAAACAAACAGACTTTACAAAAGAGCCTGCGCTAAAAGCCTTTTTTGTGATGAAGCCATTTTTGTGCTGTGTACTTTTTCGTCCTTAAAGTTTTTGATCCAAAATACTCAAATAGTCTAGCTCATAATATCTCGTCTTGGATTGCTGCACATAATTCTAAGCAATCTATTTGTATATAAGCAATCTTTTATATTTATATATACTTTGTATTTTACTAACCATTTATGATCCAAGTCGGTCGAAATAAATGAATTTTATTTATTTATTTATTTATTTATATATCTTTATATATATATTTCATGTGTGCGTGTGTATGTCACTGAACTCCTCCTAGACGGCTGGACCGATTTGAATGAATTTTTCGGTATGCGTTTGGGTGGCATGGCACCCTGGATGGTTTAGATTCACAAATCAACCCGACAGATGGCGCTGGGGTCAGCTAGTACATATATATATATTTCGACGGCCGATTGGCGCAGTGGGCAGCGAAGTGAGTGCTTTCTGAGTCCAAGGCCGTGGGTTTGATTCCTACAACTGGAAATTGTTTGTGTAATGAACATGAATGTATTTTTTTTTATATTATATTATTATAAGTATATTTTTTTTATATTATTATAAGTATTTATGCAAATTATGAATTAAAATATTCATCAGTCGTCTTAGTACCCATAACACAAGCTACGCTTACTTTGGGGCTAGATGGCGATGTATGTACGCCTAGTATACATAATAGAAAGATAATAGAGTATATTTATTTATTTATAAATAAATAAATATACTCTATTATCTTTCTTAGAAGGCATAACGCTACAAGTATACACAACAATTGTTTTAGCAGACATGTGATCCTGGTAGGAATATATATAATAAAGTGAAATTAATCCAAAATGTCGGACATGACAATGAAACGCAAAACTATTGTCAATACTATAAAGTAGAAGCTTCTTGATATTCTGTAAGTATAGGTGCGTACTTAAGTCAGAAAGTTAAGGCATCTACAATTTATACTGCAATGCTGATAGCTTAGTGCGGCATTCGTTTCCTTTTGGTGCCCCGTGACTTAAACCCGTGAAAAGTTAAACCACTTTTCAAAACTTTTACTCGTTGATTTATGATTCCAGCAGTCTATGTTAATTGGATGGTATGTTGGCCGGGTAATATTTTTACCACAATCCAATTCAGAGGAGATTGGTAGATTTATAACGGACCTTGGGGACACATTTACCATATGAACATAAGGGTATTACTTATTTTTAGTACTTTTAAGAATATTTTATTTCTTATTTTATCTTATTAATTCCATACATATAAGTTTAAAAAAATAAAAAGAGTGTTTCTTTCCTTATATAATGAAATAAAACTAAAAATAAATAAATATACTACGACGATACACACATCGCTATCTAGCCCCTAATTAAGCGTAGCTTGTGTAATTGGTACGCTGGCTGGTCAATATTTTTATGAAAAATATACATAAATACTTATAATGTACAGATAAACGCCCAGACACTGAAAAACATTCATGTTCATCACACAAACATCTTCCAGTTGTGGGAATCGACGACGACGTGCGTCGCTGCCCACTGCGCCAGTCTTCAACATATTTGTACACATACATACTTAATCCTTAGGTAGTAATTAACCCTTGCATATTTCCGCAGCATAGCAGCATTGCTGGCCCGGTCAAGGGCTTGGTTGCCAGTGTATATAAGGACAATTATTACTATTAAAGTTCTATTATAAAAAGTAATAAAAATATTGCTTACATAATAAGACAGTCAGACAGTGGACATGTCTCTTAAAAAGTTCAAAGGTTGTATTGAACGTAAGCTTATAGAAAATACCTATTATAGTATAAAGGACTACGTAATCGATAAAAAAGCTTGGGTGTGAATTATTGCTCTTCTAATAATTTTAAATGACATTGTGAGATTTTATAAATTTTAAAATGCATATAAAAAATTTTGGAACTGCCAGGATTTGAACCTGCGACACCTGCAATCGCAAAATACTAATAAAAATTATAAAAATTATAGGCATTGGTGATAACAAAAAAAAAACACCCGGCTAAGTTTGATGTGGGCTTCTTCTTAGACCAGGACGCGTTTAGAACACTTGTAGCTTTAGTTTAAGTTTACGAATGTGGTTATCGCCATCATCTCACTACCGTGTTATTTTTATGTAATAATTTTTTTTTTATGTACGCATCAAAAGTGCCACCTAATGACCTACTTGAATAAAGATATTTTTGACTTTGACTTTGACAAGATAGAAAAAAGTACAGCATAGGTAGTTGACGTAAGTACAGTAGTAATTGTCGCAGGAGACTGTAACTGGCATTTAAACCTCAACCCATGACAACTAACTGCAACTAAATCGGGTTAAACTAAGGGCAGTTGTAGGTATGATAGCACTGCCTACTGAACAAACACCTTTCCATTTTAGGTATAACTGTCAGTCCTTTCTGCAGAGCATGGAGACGGATGTAGCACCGACACACGTAATGCTCCAATGCAATGGAGTAGCAGAACAACGCGCAGCTCTCCTCGGCTCCTCAGCAACACTCCATGAAGCACTTAACGACCTGGGCGGCCTGCTAAGTTTCTGGAGTGAGCTCGGCTGGCTGGAGTGATCCGGCGGGGAGCCACACCGGTGGTCATACGTACAACGGACGGTCTCAGACCAACCAAGTGCGGAAACGGCCCAGGAACAGAAGAAGAAGAAGGCTTTTAAGGTGTCCCAGGTTAAGTGAACACGGGCATTAGTCTGTTTTCCCTCTATAACAACTCGTTAAAAAGTACGTTGGTACTGTTATAATAATAAATTCTGTCTCATTAGACTGCTATAAACAAGGTACCCTCATTAACTTTGTTCTAGCGTTTCGTATATTTCACTTCACTTTTCTTGCTGGCTTGTTCTTTGTAGAATTTATGACTACAGACAGAATAGACGTTTTAAAGGAAGCTCCATCTTATTAACTCACTACCGGCTCACTGCAGGGCATGGGTCTCCCACACATGAGAAGGGTTGGTGGACTCCACACGGCTTTGAGAACTCTCAAAACATCATGAGGAAACCAGCATGCCTGTGGTTCACTGATGATGTTTTGCTTCACCGTTGAAGCGAGTGATCTTTGAATTGCAAAAAACGCACATAACATAGAAAAGTTAGTGGTGCGTGCTGGGACACTAGACTATCACCGCTTCTCTGTGTGTCCGTCTTCTTCTGTGTTGAGACGTATTCAAAGGTTGCAGTAATAAGTTTCAGTAATTTTGTTTTTAAAATCTATTTTATCATCCGGTATGTTGTTATAAAAGGATATTTGCAGTGCTTAGTTAGAACAAAGGAAGCAGAGCGTTCCTTATGTGTAAATTTGTGTTGGAACACCCGAGTTCTGTGTTTCCTAATTCTTACAACCTAGGTATCTTTAAAACAAGAGTGAATAGACATCTTCTAGTCAAGCGCGTCCCATCTTAGGCCACATCTACACTGTACATCAGGTGAAATTGTGCTCAAGCGCTAGCAGTGGCGTGCACTTCATACATGCGCAAAAGCACTGCATACCCTAAAATTGATACTAACTCGTGTAGAAGGAGAATTTTAGCCGTTTTATTAAATTTTCTTGCAGTATGCATACTCTGGTAAGAAACCCAATGCACGCCACCGAGCGCTAGTCTATTATAGTTAAAAAAAAATTGTGATGTCAACTCCACGTATTTTAATTAAGGATGGTAAGGTAATGTCATACGTTTATTCTTATCCCTTCAAAGCTCTAAATAATGCTCTATATGTATATATTTTCTATAATTTACCTGAAATAACAGTTTATTCATTCATTAAATAATTATTTCTTTCACTCACCGAATCATTCATTCATTCACATTCTGCTATGACCGGGAAGGATTGTGCTCAGCGGTGGGTCATTACCGAGCCGAGGATTGAAGCAAGATCAGCTACGGCTATCCGTACTTCAAAGACCTACATAGGATAATTATTATGTCCACTTACGCAGGACATAATGTAGATGCAGTTGGTACAAATAGAAGCCTTAAAAGAGAGTTCCTGTGCGCACGCAACGACGTATATACCTAAGTGTACGCAGACCACCTGGCCCTGGTGCAAGTTCGGAGGCGACACACACTTAAGATTCGCAGTATTCGAAAATGAGCTTCAAACTACATAATGGTGCCGATCCTGTTACACATAAATCTCTTAACTTAACTGAATTTACAGGTCTAAAAAGAGTGCTGTCGTTCCAATCTGTATCCGCTGGAAAAGGATAGAACTATTTTAAGACAAGTAAATTAACATTTGGTATTTATGTAGTTAATATTTATAATAATAATAAAAGTTGAGTCGACCGTTATTGTTCCGATCGTCGTTTCAGTCAATGATCTTCTCCCAAAATGCTTCGACCAACATCTTAAGAAGCTTTCGCTTGGTTGGTGGATCAAGGGTCGGATACAGAAGGCCTAGTCCTTAAACGGCGCGTATTGTGAGGACGTTCCTCACTCTGGAGCCCTGACAGAGAAAGTACAGAAATTATAAATTCCTAATTTGACCCAACCGGTAAACGGACCTCCCACTTAAACCCTGATTTGGTCTCGCCGCTTCGTCAGGGAAGTCGGCAGACTCCCTTTTATATCGCGCATACGCATATAAAATGTCTTACGTTAGCAGACGCTTAGTGCATCCGAGTGTAATAACTACGTATGCTTACTAGGTCTAGTTTTTTGTAAGTCGAGTAAGTTATAATAAAATTATGTGACATGCGTTACTTTACACTTCGCGTCATAAAAATTAGCTTCGGTGTAATACAATACTTATTTAGCCGAAGTATACTTCAACGGGTACTATAACAGTGTCATTAGTTTAGGTTTAAAACAATGCTTAATTAAAATAGGTAATACTAATTAGCACTTCAGCCTCCCTTTCATGGAGACCGGGTTCGATCCCCGGCACACACCTCTTTCTTTTCGGAGGTATGCGCGTTTTAAATTTAAACTATTAAAACATGACTTGCATGAACGGTGAAGGAAAATATCGCGACAACATGCATATTTCAGAGTTCTCCGTAACATCCTCAATAGCGTGTGAAGTTCACCAGACAAACGTGGCAGACTACGGTCAAAACCCTTCTCATTTAGAGATGAGACCTAATTAGTATTTTAACTTCTCCGAATAGCAACGCAGCAAAGTACACATAGTACGTGTCCAGTCTTTGAAGCAGCCGACGCCGCTCTCAATACGCACAAAGAAACTTCACGCAGGCTATGCCATGCTAGTAGCTAAACGTAGATATTACAAGTAGCATGAACACCTACCGCAGAGTAACCGCAGAGACGCAGCCTCAACTTTCAACCTAAATGTATTAATATCAACGACGCGGCGGGGTCATGGCCTCCTTGCATGTATCTCGTATCAACCAGAACCGGGCCTTGTTAACCGACTTCAAACAATGTATCCTCCACCAATACAAATTTTTAGCTCTACCAATGTATCATTATCATCCTCAAAAATCAATAAATCCTTCCTGCATTAAATTATTATTATTATTATTATTGTATTAATGTGAACATTGAAAGATATACTATCAATGTTCTTAACATTGGGTAAAATTAATTATATTAATTAATTAAAAAAATAGAAAACTTATGTCTAAAAAAAAGTTTGTAGTTATCATTAAAAACGAATTTACGTGAAATTATATGAAAATTATATAATAATATGTAAATATATAATAATTTCAATCTAGCTTTTCTCAGGTACAGTACTTTTTTATTTAGAAGTATTTTGGAAGTAGTCGCCCAAGCGTCACATAATCTTTATATTAATTATTTTTTTCTTTTGACGTGACAACGTCTTATAAATTGGTTTGCCGGGTGACACTTCAAGAAACTGCGTTACGCTCCACTCACGTTATGCGCTCACAATGAGAGCGAGTGAGAGGCACGCGTCCCTTCCACTCGGGCATGGTTAGCCCGCCTAAGAGCGAGAGAGACAGACATAAAAAGTGAAAGGCACGCGTCCCTTTGTAGTAAACGCTGTTTCATTGTACGCAAATGTATTGCAAGTTATTGTATGTATATTTGTATATAAATACGTATGTATGTGTAAAGGTAAAAATAAAATTTTGTTAATATGTAATTCAGTGCGAGATTCTTTGTATAAATTAATGTTTTAAATATAATTTTTTGTATAAATAAATGTTTTAAATTGTTACTATTATTTCATCCTTCTTCCTACTATACGAATGAATATTCACATTAAAATTATTTTACCACTCAAAGTCGTTGTCACGTAAAACTTTCGCCCGTATACCGACTTTACAGGCAACCAATTTTTTTTTTAATAAGACTTTTAAATATAGAAAGAGACCTAAATTAAGCCCTACAGGACACCCATAGCTGATCTATGCGACTTTAT
Organism: Pararge aegeria; assembly: GCF_905163445.1. Lineage (NCBI taxonomy): Eukaryota > Metazoa > Arthropoda > Insecta > Lepidoptera > Nymphalidae > Pararge > Pararge aegeria. The sequence goes on from NC_053189.1 coordinate 3,104,358, forward strand.
GTCTTTTATGCGTTTTTGCGATAATAGGCTCTTTCACTGCGATAAGAGGGTATAATATTCATCACCATCATCTTCATATTAACCTATTATCGGCTTACTACAAGGAACGGATCTCCTCCCACGAAGAGAAGGGTTAAGGCCGGTTTTTCTTACACCGCTGAGGCAAGTGGAATTTTAATTACTTAAAATGCACATAACTTAGAAAAGTGAAGCCGAAGTCCTTGCTACTCTATCATCACCGTTTCAAGATTAAGAGGTATTCACTAATGTAAAGTTTTTGATGCCATAGATACTTAGTATAAGTAGCAGGAGCTTATGTTCAACACAATCAAATGCTTTGGATAGATTACAAAAAAACATAAATGGCCTTCTGCGAACGTTCTTTATTTAGGCATTATAAACATGTTTTAAGTGTAAAGCTCGCATCCGTTACTCATCAAATGTCCAACAGTTTGGTAAAGGCACTCTTGGGCCCACATCTCTCGTAGAGGCTTTTAGAGGCCTACAAAGCTGCTCCAATGCGTGTTAAAGGGCTTTAATACGTAATGATAACTAAGGATGCCGTCTGAGGTAGTGTTAATGTCAAACTTGGCATTAGAAGATGCTATTCACTTTTGTTGTTATTGTCTATTGCCCCTCTATGACGTTCTTCCTCCCAAAGTCTCCCGTCCTTTGAGTGTTAAATGTTTGTTTTCAGTCCTTATTCTAGATTTTTATGTAAATATATAGTAAGTAATAAAATTAAAGTATAATGTATAAAAAATTCCGTGTTATAGCATATTCATATGGTATATATGCATGTGTTGTCTGTGCTGCCTTAGGTTAATAACTAACAAGCTAATCACAACTATTTCTTGGTCGGTACATATTCAAAATTATCTTTTCATTACTTTCACCGATCAATCTCCTTCGTGCCTTCTTCATCTACAAGACATTGGCAAAGTACCTTGTGCCCAGTTGGCACAGCCAAAAGCCATAAACAAGAATTGAATTGAATTGTCTATTAATACGAATAAAATAATAATTTACAAATAAACATTTAATGACGTCGGAATAATAACGCAGATTTTTATGGCGCTTTGACGTTTGGAAGGTGTTCCAAGTTAAAGTGTGGCAAAACACTGCTTTATTATTTCGACATTATTCCACGTTTAACTATTTGTAAGTTCCGAAATATTTTAGAGCCGATTACCGGAGAGCGCTTTTAAAATATTTCGGAATTATATAATTTTGCATTTGATAGCCGAATTATTGAGGGAGGTTAGTTACAGCTCGTCCCATGGTCCGACGCGGTGGGTAGGGTGGACAAATTCAAATTTAAAATTCAAATTCAAAAATGTTTTATTCATTTAGACCTTACCACAGGCACTTATGTTCATACATTTAAAACATTAACACTTATGTTAGGTAATAGTCATAACTACATTCGTTAACTAAAAACTAAAGCGAGCATGGTTCCAAACGCGCCCCGGTTTAAGAAGAGACCAGAAAAAAACTAAGACAGGTTTTTTTTGTTATCACCATCTTACAGTCGAGTTAATGTTTAGCTATGAACTGTAACATTTTTATCAAACATGTAATCCTTAATATTATAATTGGGTTTTTTTTCTATTAGCTTAAGTTTTATATAAACTTTGAACTTATTAAGGGACATCTTAAGGATTTTATCTGGTATTTTTTTATAAAATGATATACGATTGCCCTTAAATGAATTATTAATTTCACGCAGCCTAGTAAACCGCACTACAAGTTTATTTTTACTCCTAATACTAAAATTGTTACAGTCCACTTTCTTTTTAAATTTTCTTATATTTTTATGTAGATACATAAAATAAATTTTCAAATATGTATTGATTATGCACCGTCATAATTAAATACATATTTAATTTTAAGATCTTAATTTTGAGGTCTTATAAGTGGGAGGACACGGTTTCGATTAAAAATTCCCTGAATGATGAATTTATAATTTCTGACTTTTCTCCGCACTTATCACAAATCAGTAGTTACTCGTTATCATTCCATTCCACTACAACTTAGCCCTTGAATGCAATCTCACCAGCACGGCTAGGCAGACAGGAGACACAAATTATGTCCCCGATGTGTCCATCGGCTATAACACGAGAATATAGAATAGGAGAAGCTTAACCCCGTTTATCTATATATATAAAAGAGAAAGTGTGTGGATATGTTGCGTATAGGCTCCAAAACGGCTGGACCGATATCAATGAAACTTTCAGGGAATCTCCGGATTGACCTGGCGAGTAATCCTGTACAGTTTGGTGACGATCGGAGCACACCTATTTTTAAACTGTCAAATACAGCTTTTATTAAAAATTTAATGATGTAAGTTTATTGTTTAAATAAAATAAAGCAAAATCTAAAGAAGTTTCACTTCAAAAAATAGCAGCAAGTCCAATAATATGAAATCATTGAGCAATAATACGTATTGATGGTGCTATGCATAACACGTTGCTTACGTATGACATTACAAGAAAACCTTTATATATCTAGTTAGAAAAATAGAATATAGTTGTAACTAGCAGCACCTAGTTGAATTTAAGTTTTGCACTGACCCCTTCGTTAAATCACAGTTGTCACCACCATTTCTCTTCCAGCGGGTGTCGTACGAGGCGTGTAAGGGAAAGGGAAAATAACAAAGAACGGGCGTTCTTTGTGCTACTACTACAAACTACTGCGATCACTAAACCGCCTGCCCAGCGTGGTGATGATGGGCATACCCTCCCGTTGGAAGAGGCCTTTGAGCCAGCAGTGCACGATTACAGTCTATTGATGGCGGGTGCTATGAAAAGCAGGTTTCTGACGCGTTATTACAAGAAAAACCTTTTTTTAAACAACCGATCGGCGTAGCGGACAGAGACTCTACTTTCTTTTTTATTTTTTTTTTATTAACGATAGGCCAGCGCTTGACGACAATAATGCCCGCTTGGTGAAAGCAATGATGAGGTCTAGGTTGGAGCACGCTTGCCTAAAAAAAGCCTATTTACTCTTGCCTTGAAGGTACTCACAGTTGTCGGAAGGACGTTCCACATCCTAGCGGTACGTATCAGAATTGTGGACAAAAAACATTTCGTGCGTGTTGATGGAATATCAACCACATAAGGTTGCCACCGCTCAGGGTGTCTCACTTTTCTGTGGTAGAACGGGGAAGGAGGAACAAGATTGCTAAGTTCCTGAGCACATTCACCGAAGTATATCCGAAAAAAACCGATATAAACAGGCAACATCGATCTCAGTTCAAGGCTGTGGATTCGATTCCCATAACCAGAAAAAATGTTTGTGTGTTGAAAGAGTGTTTTTCCAGTCTATGGGTGTTTATATATACACTATAATTATATACTATAAGTATATTATTCATAAAAATAATCATCAGTTTTCTTAGTACCCATAAGCGCAAGCTACGCGAACTTTGGGGCTAGATGGCGATGTGGGTATTGTCGTAGTATATTTATTATTATTTTATTATATCCAGCTATAAAGGAAAATAGTTGTGTTAAAAATAATCATTGCAGTAGCTAGTTGAATTTAAGTTTTGCACTGACCCCTCGCTTTAATCTCACCCCGTGCAATGGGTACAATAGGTATAAAGTAGAGTCAATGATGCGTCCCGCGCCCGTTATTTGTTCACACCAATTCTAGCCGATGAAAAGACCTAGGCTATTGCGACACGGTCTAGACTAGACTGGTGTGAAATTCGCACCGGCCATCGCTTTCGCGATTTCAAATGTCGAGATTGATCGGGAGAACCGGTCGAGTTGCGGCCGGATTCGGCTTTGTGAAGATTTTATTTGGTTAACAATCTAAAGATCTCAAGAAAGTTCTTGCACTTTTGAATCGTGATTTATAAATTGAGCACGTTATAAGTACTCTTTAAGTAATTTTAAATTTACAATATAGTTAAGTCATGCAAATATCGAGTTGAATTGTCAATCCAATTAAGTGTAATATTAAATATCTTTTAGTAGCTCGAATATTTATAAATATATATATATTTTTAAAGTAATCAAACTGCATCTTATATTATTAAATTTAACCAAATATACCGATATGTCCTATTTATCTTATTAGAAAATACAGTCTTATTAGAATCAACAGCTTATTGTACCAAAGGTTTATATATTACTAGCAGTTGCCCGCGACTTCTTCCGCGTTTGATTTTGTTTTTTGACGTGACATTCAATTTAGTTGTAGTTCTAAAAAAATGTAAAGTATTCAGTATCGCTAAGCTTTAAATGAGGGGTTTGCTTTTGTCCGCTTAAAAGTTCTGTCCTCTATCTCAAACCACATTCATCAGATCTACACAAAGTTTGGGCAAAATTAAACTCCTCTATGATACAAAAATAATTATTTAAATCGGTTATAATTTGTCGGAGTTATGGTGCAAAATCGTCAGACACATTCATCCCCTCTCCCAAGAAACCGAGCTTATGTCGGGATAAAAAGTATCCTATATTACTTCTAACACTTCCAAAAATATGTGTACAAAGTTTCATGAGGATCGGTTAAGTAGTTTTTGCGTGAAAGCGTAACAAACAAACTTACATTGACATTTATAATATTAGTAGGGAAGGGATAGGGATTGCAGGGTTAGCATTAGTAGTAGGTAGGTATTAAAATTACTTCCTCACATTATGTGAGGAATTAATTTAATGGCTAAAATACTATTTTATTTAATCTCTTCAGTTAAGGATAATCTGGTGATTGTAAAATCGATCCTTACTCAAAACCAAATTCTCATCCTCAAATTAAATTCCAGTAGACGCACCAGAAAGGACTCGCAATATCGATGCTTTCTATTTAATCGGATTCCACTACAAGTTAGCCCTTGGCGGCAGTCTCACCTGATTAGTGATGATGCTGTTTAGGATGGTAGCGGGCTAACATGTTAGGGGTATGACAGTTTTATAAAATCCATACCCCCAAATCGGTTTCTACGCGTAACGCGGCGTTATAGCGCTAAATCGCTTAGCGGCACGTCATTGTCCGTAGGGTAGTAGAACACACCAGAGAAAATCCCCAAATTTCACTTCCAGGTCCTTCCACTTAGAAAGCCACATTGTTCACCACTGAGCCATGGAGGTCGTCAACTGATTGTCACTTATTTGAAACCCTCAGCGCATAAACGAAGGGATGGTATAAGTTGGACGTGACTGTGCGTTTATGTGTCTGTATGTCTGTGGCATCGTATTCACCGAATGGATGAACTGATTTCGATTTTGTTTTTTTTTTTTATTTCAAAGATGAATTATTGGGGAGTATTTTAGTCTATGGTTTATGAAAATCGGTCCAAGATGGCCTCCGCCACAAAATGGCGAATCAAATGAAAAAGCTTGACAAGTAGAACAATGTACACTATATTGTGAGTCGGGGTTTTTTTTTGTTGTGTTGTTGTGTTAATTTAAACTGTTAAAATAAAATAGACTTTTATTGCTAACTATTTACACATTGATAGGATTACAAAACAGTAGACTCACAGTAGGACGTAAATAAAAATATAAGAATTTAGAACCTCTATTTTTGCGTTGCGGGTAATAAAAACGAGACACCGGCCATCTCTCGAGACATGTGCGAAAAATATGCATAAGTAAAGACGCAGACGATTCAAGAATCAAGAGCAGCCCGGGGCCGACAGCCGGCGTCGAGGCAAGCGAGGGGGCGCTCAGACCGGATCCGAGACCCTAAAATAAAAACATCTATCGAAATAATAACCGGGACAAGTACCAATGACGTTGACCCCCCAACATTCCCAGGCCAACTTGCCGGCCAACTGGATTTTTCTTAATGGTAGGGTGGTACTACCGACACTGAATAGACCTTTCAAATGTTTGCACTTATTAGCTTTTATTTCTAAGACTAGCTTTCATGGGGTTTCGATGTGCTCGTATGTCCTCTAAGGCGTGGAATGAAAGCGGGTGCTTCCTTTCTCTTTGCACAATGGACAGGCGGCGATAGGGCTAATTTCTAACTTGGAATTCATCGCTAAGCGGATGCGTACATGGGTAATCGGATTTATTCACCATCATCACCTTTTCCCGTTCACACGTCAACACTACCGGCCCACTACAGGGCGCGGGTTTACCACAGTGAGAGTTAAAGCCGTAGTCCACCACGCAGGTCTAGTGCGGGTTGGTGGATTCCACACGCCTTTGAGAATATTATGGAGAACTCTCAGGCATACGGTTTTCCCCACGATGTTTCCGATGAAGCAAGTGATATTTAAATTGCTTTAAATGAACATAACTTAGAAAGTTAGAGGTGCGAACTAAAATTCGAACTCGGCCCCCCGAAAGAGAAGTCGACCCACTGGGCTATCACCGCTTCCAGTCTATTTACCAATCCGCACTGGGCCAGCGTGGTGGACTACGGCCTTGACCCCTTCGCATTGTGGGAGGAGACCCGTGCCTTGTAGTGGGCCGATAATGGGTTGATATGATGATGATAAAAAGTAATCTTTCAGACCAATTTTAGCGCAGAGGACAGCGAGTCTGCTTTCTGAGTCCAAGGCCGTGGGTTCGATTCCCACAACTGGAAAATGTTTGTGTGATGAACATGAATGTTTTTCAGTGTCTGGGTGTTTATATGTATATTATAAGTAATGTATGTTATTCATAAAATATTCATCAGTCATCTTAGTACCCATAACACAAGCTACGCTTACTTTGGGGCTAGATGGCGATGTGGGTATTGTCGTAGTATATTTATTTATTTATTAATTTATTTATTTAATAAGAAATTATAAAAATTGCTTTTAACTCGCAATTTGTCTCTGTAGCAACAATGATGAAAACCTTTCTGTTAAATATCACTAGTACAATACAGATATGTAACAGAAAATATATATTTTGATAGCTAAGCCTAAAGTTTTTACGATAAACCCACGATAGGTTATCTAGCTGCTAATGTAACGTAACGTAAACACATGACGGCTAACCTAATGTTCAGCTTCTTCAGAAATGTATATATCAAAATAGCCCTCAGTCGTAATTTTCGCACCACCCACAAAACCTAGGTTATATATGTATTTGTATCTAAACATTTTGATATTTATGTATTTATCAACAATCTTGGCACTATCCCGTTATGTTGCTGAAATTCCTGCCTACAAAGGTTGCCTGTAAGAGATTGCTTGCAGCAGTAAGGCCGCCTTTGCATGTCTACATTGTTTACTGTATACTCCTACTGTTTCTTTTCATGTATGTTCTGCGTGCAATAAAGTGTTTCTTCTTCTTCTTCTAGATTTTCCGTACAGCGCCCTCTTGGACTACTGTAGCTGTGATCAGCAGTGTTCCGAATCCATACTAAGTAAACCAAACTAATATTATGAATGCGACAATTTCTGTTTGCTAAATATAATCAGTTTAACCGCTGCCTTGATCTTGACGAAATTTGACACTGAACTGGCTTGCAAAACCGATTATGATAAAATTTCGCATAATGATAGCTTTAGCTTGTAAAAACACTTACGGTACTTCAGTCATTAATAGTCAAAGGCCTACTCTCTCATATCTTCAATAGGCGGGGTTGGAGGATTAGGTATTATTTAATGTTAATACTATATTTATAATACAGAAAAGAGCTGTGCGATCGATATAATTTAACTTAGATCATGCGAATCCCTTCGTGCCAAATTTAAAGGGTATACTTACAGTAGCCTCGCAATATATTTATAATTATATAATCTTTATTAAACAAAACATAAGTAAGTTAGTAACTTCCGACTTACCAGAAATGACATAAATTAGTGATATCTGCATATCGTCTGAGAAAAGTACAGAAATCCTTTGTGGGGATGGGTATATGCTTTTATAACATGATACCGAAGGTATTATTAGATCTACCTTTACGTTTAAACAATATATTAAAACACATTTAACAAATCGTGGTTACTACACTATTGATGAATTCCTTAACGACAAGGCTGCTTGGACGCAGGCCACTCCGCTCTCATCTATCACTAAACGGAAAAATTCTAAAGATTGTTAAACTATAAAATGATGTTGGAAAAGATAAATCTGCTGGGTTTCTTGTCGGCTCTTCTCAGTGGAATCTGCCTTCCGAACCGGTGGTAGACTCACTACAAACAGCCTGACTTGACGGTTCAAGGGTGCTTATAAATTAGGCCGACTTGAGATAAATGAATTTTGAATTTTGATTTTTTAATGGTAATAACCGGAACGTGCTCTCCGAAGCACGAGGTTGATACTGCCAAATTAATAACTCAGGGATGGTACCTATTCAGAACTTTCAACAAAAAAATTTTTTACATCGGAATATAAATTATAACTTCGGACCAGTAAATTATAAAAACAAATGAAGACGGTGTCACGTGCAACAGCTAGTCTAGCTTATAATCGGCAAAATGTAGTTAAATTTAACAGTTGGCTATAGTATAAGGAGAATGTGTTTATTTGTCCTTGAATCAAGCTGCAACACAAATGCTAACGTTTTTTTTTGCCTCAAGATTTTGTGCGGTGGGAAGTTGCGGGAAAAATCAGAAAACTCACTTTCGCATTTATAATATTAATAAGTTCACAAGTACCCTGTACCTAGATATTCTATTCTTAAGATGTTACCTACGTAATATTGTAATTACTAATTCCAAAGTAGTAAATGGAATTGTGAATTTTTGTTTTTAAATACAACAAGTAACCATAGACTATATTAATAAGTCCTAACTGTTTATACTAAAAGTTGAAAAAACCACGACACTAAATAATAGTTAATTATAGTATTGTACTTGTCAGGTCTTTTATTTGATACCCACATTAAAGAAGTTTTAAAAAAACGGCATTTAGTGTCATCTATTAACGATTATCATTAAACTTAGCTAAGAACACTCCCGACTAACTGACCTTTCAAAAAAAAAAACAAAATCAACATCGGTTCATTCGTTCATGAGCTACGATGACACCGGCACACACACAGGCATGTCAAACTTATAAAACCCCGTAGTTTTAGCATCGGGGTTAAAAAATAGGTATACGATGACCATATCATAACATAAAGCCTTTAACGTAACCTAAATTTTACGTCAGTAGATTAAATGCTTCTTTTTGTTCGAAAGAAAATAGATTTTTTAGTTGTCTCAATGTGCAATCGAGTAACAATATAATGGGAGCAAGCGGAAGCTTTTGTCTCTGGATTACGCTTTTGTTTCAATATAGAGCGTTGTCATCTGTTAACTACGTGTATTGTTTCGAGAATTGTATGGAGGGAGTCTGAATGACTTCATAATGAATTCTCTTCAATATTATTAGTTACTAGTGCGAACACGAGTCAGCTTTGTTACTTTTTTCATCATACAAATTCAAGTTCAAAACTCACTATTCAAAATAAAAAGTTCAGAAACTGAGTAGATTGCTCAATTACAACAGTTTTTTGTTTTTTATAGTTAGTAGTGCGAAACACAAGTTGGCTTGAAACTTCTCTTTAAAATACACATATCGCCATCTAGACCCAAAGTAAGCGTAGCTTGCGTTATAGGTACTAAGATGACTGATGAATATTTTTATGAATAATATACATAATATACAGATAAACACCCAGACACTGAAAAACACTTATGTTCATCACACAAACATTTTCCAGTTCTGGGAATCGAACCCACGGCCTTGGACTCAGAAAGCAGGGTCGCAGCACTGCGCCAGTCGGCCGGCATAATTAGTTACTAAGGAGTGCTTTAATATAATTTGATGGAATTCGCTTTAATATAACTAGGTATTAGGTAGTAGGAAATGTCTTAGTCTATTTTTTATGAAATGTATGGTCGTGTCTTTGATGCAAACTGATTCTATGTAAACAGCACCATAAGTAAGGCGGTTAAAAAACAGTATTTCTTATGTATTGGCATGGGAAACAAACAGTGTTTTTCTTAATCATGTCGGTATTTCTTAGTATCATATGTCTATCATACGGAAAGATATATTCTTATCTACGAGCGGTGATAGCCCAGTCGGTAGGACTTCAATTCCGAGTCGGCCGAGTTCGAATCCCAGCACACACTTCTAACTTTTTTAAAGTTAACTTAACTTAACTTATCTAAGTAATGTGCGTTTTAAGCAATTAAAATATCAGTTGCTTCAACGGTGAAGGAAAACATCGTGAGGTAACCTTGATTCCTGAGAGTTCACCATAATGTTCCCAAAAGCATGTGTAGTCCGATCCGCACTGGGCCAGCGTGGTTAACCAGTTCTTATTGTGGGAGAAGACCCGTGCCATGCAGGGTCGGTAATGGGTTGGTATGATGATGTTTATCTCCGGGATGTAAGCCACATGAGTGCCAAGTTTCATCCAGATCGGTTCAACGGTTGAGTCACACATAGGTAACAGACAAACCAACAATCAAACAAATAGACTCACTTTCGCATTTGTAATATTAATATGGTTTGTCAACCCGAATTGATGCCAAGTGATGGTTCTCCTACACTCCTATAAGACTTTGCCAAATTAAAATTTTAAATTTTAGTCTGGGCTTCGGCCGTGGCTAGTTACCACCCTGCCGACAAGCGGTTAAGCGTTCCGGTACGATGTCGCGTAGAAACCGATAAGATGTCATGATCATAATATCAACCGATTGACGTCCACTGCTGGTCATAGGCTTTTTGTAGGGGGTTCCTAATACCACGTTTGGGTCCAGCCGCTTCCTGCGACACGTTCGGTGTCATCTGGCGTTGGTAGACCTCGCTGGGGCTTACCAACGCTGCGTTTACCGGTGAAAGGTCGCCATTCCAGCGCTTTCGGACCCCAACGTCCATCGGTTCTCAGAGATATGTGACCCGCCCATCGCTACTTCAGTTATAATAATAATAATAAATAAATAATAAATAAATATACTACGACAATACACACATCGCCACCTAGCCCCAAAGTAAGCGTAGCTTGTATTATGGGTACTAAGATAATATTTCTATGAATAATATACATAAATACTTATAATATACAGATAAACACTCAAGACACTGAAAAACATTCATCACATAAATATTTTCCAGTTGTGGGAATCGAACCCACGGCCTTGGACTCAGAAAGCAGGGTCGCTGCCCATTGCGCCAGTCGGCCGTCATGTTAATATGTTAGTATGGATTTAATATAACTGTTATGTCCCGGTTAGCCCGTTACCATCGTAGACTACAACATCACTTACCATCAGGTGAGATTGCAGTAAAAGGCTAACCTGCAGTGAAATAAAAAAAGAAGTCCTAATACCCAGAACCACAGAATCAAGAAATTGCAGAATCCGTGTACACGACTAATATCGAAGCATCAAAACCACTCCGCTTTAGTAGATAGTGTTTCTTAAACAGGCGGTTAGTCATTTCATTCCATTTAGCAGTTGACAATAAATATTTTACCTCTAAAATTTTAAATGTTTACCATAAAATGGAAAAAAATGGGAAACATTTGGGAACTAGCAACATTCCACGGGTGTGAAGTTGTACGCGGGAAGTTTTCACAGTTTTTGGACACAATGCACTGCATGCAATAATTACTGAATGAGGGTTCTGTGTGTTCTTATTTCTGTGCCAAGAAAATGTTTAATTCGGTAGTTAAAATTTAGGCCGTGATCCGCACGTGGATGTAATAATATTATGATAACGATACAGTCACATCAAACGCTCGTCCAGTACAAGATGTCTCTTTAATTAAGTTTTACGGGTCCGAGTAGGTCAAACTGAATATCTTATTAATCTTGTTCTTATTAAAGTTATGTCAAAAATAAGGACAAGTAGGTAGGTTTTATACAGCAATAATAATACATTACACTTATATAATAACTAGCTTCTGCTTCTGTATTTTAACTACTGGACCAATTATAACCATTTTTTACGAATAGAAGAGAGTCTATGTAACTGAAAGGAGCATTCATTAAAGCGAGAAAGTAGCGTAATTCCTTTGCATTTTCGCTGCGTGATGGAGAAACCACTCAACAAACGCACTTACGCTTTTATAAATTAAATAAATAAATAAATAACTAATAAATATACTATGACAATATACTATGACGATACACACATCGCCATCGAGCCCCAAAGTAATTGTAGCTCGTGTTATGGACTCTAAGATGACTGATGAATATTTTTATGAATAATATACATAAAAACTTATAATATACATATATACACCCAGAAACTGAAAAACATTCATGTGCATCACACAAACATATTCCAGTCGTGGGAATCGAACCCACGGCCTTGGACTCAGAAAGCAGGGTCGCTGCCCACCAGTGGCGTGCATAGAGGGTATGCACAGGATATGTAGATGATATGAAATGAAGAACATCTGCAGTACAAGTTATATAAAACTTAAGGATAGGCATTGTAAGAGTTATATATAAACAGAGATTTTATTTCATCTGCATGCCCTGTGCATAACCTCTATGCACGCCACTGCTGCCCACTGCGCCAATCGGTCGTCAAAGGATCCCAAAATTTGAAACAATTCAAATCAAAAACAATTAAAATGAAATAAATCTACATACCGCCACGCGCCTATAGAAAAACGAATCTATGAAAGTACGAACTCCCATTGAAATCTTTTGTATGGGGCCTAATCGCTAGACAAACGTCTATCTCAATGGCGCGACACCATCAATTACCTTTGACCTTTATGGCATTAACCTATTGCATAGAATATATGAATAACCTTTCGTCTATCGTACAGTATACAGGATAGTTTATTAGCATTTGAATAGTAAGGGGAAATCTCAAACCAAATGTGATGCAGAAAAAACGATGAAGGCATATTTTAAAACAAAGATTTCAATCTTATTAACAACACTGTTTGATTTTTGTTGTCGATATTAGTATTTGTACCTACTACTTACAGAAGATAAAAGATATGTATCTATTCTATGTTTTTTTCTTTTGAGTCTTTGGTTACCTGGAAGAAATCGCTATGTAACGAACGCCTTATTTTGGAATACTAAGATTTATAAAAAGTATAGTACTATAGTTATATAATGTTTTCCTTTTGACAATCACCTTTGTGGATCTTCCAAGTATACGTGACATAGGCGAAGTACAACGTGCCGATTAGGCACAATTAAAAGCCAAAACAACAAAAATAGGAAGAAAGAAGTGATATGGCCTTAAAATTGTACTATCATACTCTATGTGAATATCTCTGTAACTTCTTTTTTCTTTGGTGTACAATAAAAGTGTTCATTCATTCATACGCACTTGTGTTAGTTAAATTAGAATAAAGATTCCCTATAAAAGTTAAATAAGTTCGCATTCTTCTTTACTGAAAGTCGTGTTTTTCGATTCAGTGACTTTCCCAACCAGTTATCTTAGTACAAAATGCGTAATTTTCCAGCGACAATACTCGCAAATACGGCTTTGAGATTGTGAGGCCGTCACCGGTTAGCAACCCAGAATGTAACCGAATTGAGGGCTGTTTATATCAGCCACTAGGTAATCGGACGTCTGGTATTTCGCCCTTCACCTTGCACTATAAGTTTGTACAATTACATGGCAGGCGTTGGGCAATGTGACCAAGTACAATGAACATCCTTAGGTTCAAGATTTCCCCGTGCTGTCCTATACAAAAACACCCCGTAGAATATAGACTATAGAGTAGGCACAGACGACCAGTCTTATGAATACCCATACCACCTTTTTATTCGTCTTTTGTATGCAGAGGGCAACCAAACCCGTTGCCGCTTTAAAAAGAAAAAAAATTAATGGACGCATGTACAATGAGAGAAATTGTGATAGCTGAGAATAATCTTTTACTTTACGGCCAGTGACAATTCTTGTTCTTTTTATTTTTTACGAGACCCCGATTTTTTGAGGTTAAAAAGGGTCACGATTCCACGATCCGGTGCCGATTTTTGAATTGTAAATTTCACTTTAACAGCTCGTTTTCGCTTATTTTTTATGATTATGCGCTTTAAATGCGATTATGCCTTGATTGTGAGTGGTTGTTAGGGGACCGTAGCGGCTCGGCGGTTGTTTATATTAATGTGATTAATTTTTGATTGTATTTATCACTCTGACTTCTAAATTTAAATAGGTGACGTTATACAGTGAATAGAGTCACGGGTAAAACGTTTGAAAGGGTGAATTAAACTCTGCGTTAGTTATGCCATAATACACAAATCTTAGAAACTTGTAGGTAACTACAATTGCCTAAGAGTAACGTGAATGACTATCAAAAATGGAACTTACAATTTGCAAAGCTGACTACGTCATCATTCAGCATTTTCAACACTTTCTGCCGTCCGCGTTCTTCGTCAGTATTTATTACGGTTTTTTACAAATCCCGTTAATTCCTGGAATACATCTATGTTACTCTCGGTCCATTAAAAAAAAAAAAAACTACATGCAAAAAAAAAAAGTTGATTCGTTGCTTGGTTAGGGCCGGTAAGATATACAAACAAACACGCTTTCAAATTATTAGTAAGGATTATTGTCCCACTACAGGGTCTCTCGGTTTTAGGCTGTTGTCAACCACGCTGGCCAAGTGGGCATACTAGAGTTCACACGCTCTTGAGAACATTATGGAGAACTCCTTGGCATGCAGACTTCCTCAAGCTGTTTTCCTTCATGGTTAAAGCAATTTCTTAAGCCGATAGCTCCGAAAATTGAGAGTAATTAAAGTAAGGCTCTCATTGTTTCACAGTTATACTTGCCTTTTTTTTTCATTTCAAAAATATCTAAAGTACCATTAATAAAATCATTAATCATCAGCCCTTATTTATTGACAAACCAAACCATTTCACTTACTGTATTACACAAGATACTCGGAACAGGGTCAGTTCAATTAGTATAAGTTTTGTCACTGACCGACCACTGTAACACAATTGTTATAGCAGACTTGGGGCCCCGGAAGTGTTATTTAATTACACTTACTCAAATAACACTTCGGCAGAAGCCCGGTCGATCTTATCTTTGTGTAGTTAAGCATCGTTTAGTGTAGCGCGGTTATCTTAAGTGTCAAATAATAAAGAGTCCCTACTGTCCTATAGTTCCACGCAAAGATGAATGAATTTAAAAATTCGCTCACTACATCCACAAGGGGTATTACGAATGAATTCAATAAGATAAGTATGCTACGAATACCTATCGTTTAACTAAGAGTTTAAGAGCAAAAAGAACATCTTTTTGCTCTTAGTTAAACGACTTTTTTTAAAGTTTTTCTGAGACAATTAATTAAATAAATATAATTTGACGGCCGAGTGGCGCAGTGGACAGCGACCCTGCTGAGTGAGAAGGCCGTGGGTTCGATTCTCACAACTGGAAAATGTTTGTGTGATGAACATGAATGTTTTTCAGTGTCTGGGTGTTTATCTGTATCTATATTATAAGTATTTATGTGTATTATATTCATAAAAAATTATTCATCAGCTATCTCAGTACCCATAACACAAGCTACGCTTACTTTGGGGCTAGATGGCGTTGTGTGTATTGTCGTATTATATATACTGGTAGTTAATGGGCCAGAACCGACTTAAATCTATGTGATTTGACGGAGATATAGATCCGTTAAATCTACATCGATTTAGACGTTTATTTTCGTTAAGTAATCTAAGTGCAATGAATAATTCATTGTTTACATACAAAAACTCTGTACTAACCTTTATGGTGCATTAGTATACACTTTTATGGTACCTACATTAAATTCTATATATGGATGCACTCAGAGACGGTAGTTGGCTAACCTGTTTGGGGTATGGTACCCCCGTTTCTACGCGGTTGACGGTAGGGTGGTAACGAGTCCCTCGTGACAAACATGCGCATGCAAAAAGTGGTCTTCATCATCTCTTATAGGCGAGAGTAAACACTTTACCAACCAGGCAGTTTCACTAGTAAACTGCACAATGTAGGCATAATGGAATCGTTGCTGCTCCATAGAAAAAAAAAAAAAAAAACTACTTCCAAAGCTAGCAGTAGTAGTAAAACATTTTCCAATTATGGGAATTGAACCCACAGCCTTGGGCTTAGAAAGCAGGTTCTATTTCTGCCGCTAAGCAGTATTCAGTGGCGTGCACTTCATACATGTATAAAAGCACTGCCTATCCTAAAATTGATATATAACTCGGATAGGATAATGGGCTTATCACCTACGCCTTAGATTGATGGGTGGCACTTTGCAGGATGTGTTCCTTGCTTGCCCTGTGAACAGTACATCTGTTTATAGGCGATGGTTTTCCAATTGCCATCAGGTGTGCCATCTGCTTGGGCCGTTTATTATTACTATAAAAAAAACAAAAGAAAAACCCAAAAGTGGGTTTTTTAATAAATAATCATAATACCAACTACCCACGAGCACGGTAGGCGTGGGCAGGAGACAATTATATCCGGGGAAAGGATAAAAAATTATCTTTATCCACTCCCAGAGCACTGGCGCATAACTGGAAATAATAATAAATATTAAATAAATATACTACGACAAAACATACACAGCCATCTAGCCCCAAAGTAAGCGTAGCTTGTGTTATGGGTACTAAGACGACTGATGAATATTTTTATGAATAATAATATACATAAATACTTAGAATATACATATAAACACCCAGACACTGACAAACATTCACGCTCATCACACAAACATTTTCCAGTTGTGGGAATCGAACCCACGGCCCTGGGCTCAGAAAGCAGGTTTGCTGCAAACTGAGACAATCGGCTGTCTAATATAATACCCAAATGATATATGTGTAATAATAAACGGGGGTAAATTTCTCCTATTCCATGGTCCTGTGTTTAAGTAGGTGGACACGTTAAGAGGATATAATGGGGGGATATAATTTTTGTCTCCTGCCAGAAGTAAATATATTTTTTTTTAATCAATACGTTCAAAACGATGTTAAATGTGCTACAACTAGCTTAGATAGAAAATGTGGGTTTACCCTGGTAAACTTAATCCATCTACGTAAACTTTTCGAGGTGCTGCAGGTGTGATGTTATTTCGTTTGATTGCGTAAACAAGCATATTTATAGCAAGCAATCGCGGTTGAACATTCCCAAGGGATTTGTCAAAAAATCGTAACAAACTCGGACAAAGTACGCAGACAACAGCTAGTCCGTCTATAAATTTTGGAGCTATGTCCGAACAAACATTCAAATTTAAATAAAAACATCCAATATTGTAAACTCCTTTTTCAAGATTAAAAAAACATTCGTGCATTATTTCAGTTCAAATCTCGCGTACATTACACGTTTTTTGTTCCATTCTATACCAGTTTGACCTATGACACGGTATTATGACGTCTCATATTTCATAATATCTAAGACAAAGGCTTGTATTATTAAGTAAGAACAATGCACCAGTCTGGTATGTAAACGTTAACTCTGGGCGGTACTGAAAGGTTTCCCTCTGTGTCTTAACAAGTAACCGATACCCCTTTTTCTAGTACAAGCTAGGATGTTAGTTCATGCTTATAGATTATAGACGATATTATGTATTAATATTATTAATGCGAAAGTGTGTTTTTTGTTTGTCCTTGCTTCACGCCCTAACTTAACAACCGTTTAACTTGATTTTTGACTGATATTTCTCCATAAAGACGACATTCTTCAAAGACGTCAACCTATCCGCACTGGACCAGCGTTTTGGAGTGTGGCCTAAACCCTTCTCAATGTAGAAAGAGACCCGTGCCCTGCAGTGGCCCGTTTGTTATGATGATGATGATTTAGTAGTCTACATTATAAAACAAAACAATACTTCAGGCTGGAATTTTTGAAAACACGCATCTTTTAATTTATAACAGAATACCAATTTTACGTCATAGCTACAAATTAAAATATCTGAAAAATATTTGGAAAGTATTTTTAATATGGCACCTAAGATTTAGAATAAATTACCGGGGAGCTGACTGATTTATTATACCTTGATTATGTTTATTTTTATTATCTATATGTTCTTTTTTTTTTTTTTTTTAAAGTATATAGACAAGTGCTTGACTGCAATCACACCTGATGGTAAATGATGATGCAGCCTAAGATGAAGCGCGCTTGCCTAGAAGATGCCTATTCACTCTTGATTTGAAGGTACCCAGATTATAGGTATCAGGGAAGACGGAAGATGGGAGGGCATTCCAGGCCCATGCATTCCATGTTCATAAGTATTTATGTATGATTGAGTATATATTCGTTTATTATTTTATATTTATTGATTATATTTTTCTTATTTGTGCAATTTTGTTTATGTATTTGTATTTAGCTATTTGAATGTACGTTTATAATAACTTTACACCACCTGTCCGCTCTCTCTCATCTTGTCCTAATCCAAAGGTTGCCTGGCAGAGATTGCTACTAAGCGATAAGGCCGTCTTTTGTATTCTACTTCTGTCTTTGTATTTCTATTGTTTTTTTTTTTTCTAACTTCATTGTGGTGTACAAATAAAGAGTTAAATAATAATAATAATAAAAATCTTAGTACATATAAGCTGAAACGCAAATTAAAACAATATCTTACTGAAAAGTGTTATTATTCCGTAGATGAGTACTTTGCTGGTACTTAAGGCCTAAATTAAATTCATTGTCATTATATAGCATCGGACATAAAGTTGACATTGTAATTAATTAATTTATATTATAATTGACGTAATCGAACATAGAACAATCGATTATCGACGACCGGGCGACCGCTAGTTATATGAAAATAAAGAATTTTCGAATGTGAAATTTTAAATTTATAGGAGCCGGTAAAGCAGTAAGTCGTTTGAGTAATGAGACTCGGCGAGTTAAGATCTCTAGTAATGAGTAAGTTCGTCGGGCCGGCCTGCCATATGGTCGGGAGCATTTGTTCATCGAGGAAACGGGACCATCCGTCATTTTTAGGGATCCCAATCTATAGCTTGAAAACGAAACGTTTATGGTATCACTTTAAGGCAAGGCTAGCTGTAAGGCCAGGACATTTTTTGTCAAAATATTTGGATGGTAAAATTTTGTCATATGGGTGGACCAAGGCCAAAGCCACCCATCCACTACGAAAAATGCCACCAAGCGTTTGAGCAAGACCTAAGTAAGTAACGGCTAATCAATTAACTTTTCTAAGCATAAGTACATTTGATTTTGACTAGGCAACTCATAATACCAAACTTGTCTATGGTTCTTGCCACAAGATTTGGTATTTTGTGTTTGTATTTCCTATTTTAATTTTTCATATAAATTTATATGGGTTATAAAAAAAACGATTCTATATGTTCGTCATCTTTCAAGTATTACCTTAGCAGTCCCCTTAACTTAACGATCCGCTGAATCGGGGTCGTAACTGTAGGCAGCGCCTAACGTCGGTAGACATCACTAAAGTTTGTGAAACGTTTTTTTTTCTCTAGCAATCACCTAATATATACCGATATGGACATACGGATTACAGCTGGCTTTAAAACGGGCAATAGCGTCCCGTAGAATACCACGTAGAACCCTACTAGGCGTATGCGCTTGATATAATTTGTATTCCCCTAACAGGTTAGCCCGCTACCATCTTAAACTGTCACACTTACCACCAGCTGAAATTGCGATCAGAAGCTTGGTCACTTGTCGGTTAAAAAAAATAGTATCACCTCTAAGGAAAAGTGTAATTTCAAATAACATAAATTTTAGTGTTCATATAAAAAAAAACATTAAAGAAAATTGGCAACAATAATTTATTGCAATGACTTGAAATCGCGTTAACACGTGCCAGTGTGCGCGTGTGAACTTGGGTGGGAATTATTTTACAGCAACGCTTTATTAATGTTTTTAAATAGCTCACTTGGTGTTGGTTCAAAAAATAGTGAACGCCTCTAAAGAAAAGTATAATTTCAAATAACATAACTGTTAGTGTTCAAATAAAAAAAAAACCTTAAAGAAAATTGGCAACAATAATTTATTGCAATGACTTGAAATCGCGTTAACACGTCCTGTGTGCGCGTGTGAACTTGGGTGGGAATTATTTTACTGCAACGCTTTGTGTTGTCAAGTTTAAACTCATTTGTAAAATAATAAAGTCTATCATATTGTTATAAATTACTATTATTTATTTATACTTTCTATTTAGCGTTCAAAAGAAAAAGTCTTTCCAATCGTATTTTCCGACTATTAGTCCTTTGACTTGGCAGTACGCTGGCCAAGTATGACAGCGTACTAGCATACTTGGCCAGCGTGGAAGTGGGCCTGTAGATGGGTTGACGGTGATGACGTGCTTTTTAGGCACGGAACCCCAAGAACCGAGTCTCGCGCTTTTCAAACTTTTTTAAATTAAATGCAAAGAGGTTTTTGTTTAAGAACATAACATAATAATCGTGTCCACCATTACATGCGTCTTAATCTTCATCTTGGTTTACTGTAATTATTATTATTACATTCATTTAAATGTCTACCTATCTGAAGATATATTAGGGGCGAAATGTTGAGGGTCCGAAAAAATCTTTTCTATTTTTAAAATAATGATAAGAGTTTTACCGATGGTACTCCTTGTGTCATATACACTATACCTGCCTGTGAAAGTCCCATCAAAATCAGTTCCGCCTGTTAGTGGTTTAGACGGGACAAACAGACAGAGTAAAAGCTCTCATCAACTATCACTATATAAATGTGTTATTTTTTTTTAAGTGTTACTTGATGGACGTAGCGGATGGCCCACCTGATGGTAAGTGGAAAACCAAAGCCTATAAACTAGGCAACGCTTAGTAGGGTATCCAAGGAACTCGCCCTGCAACATGCCATGTAGGTATTAAGCCTCATGCGCCAGTAATAACACTGGCAACAACGCTTTTCAAACCGGAAAAAAGCATTGCAACTGTGCTGCTTAGCGGCAGAAATGAGCATGGCGGAAGTTCTTCCACTTCCACAAACTTCACTACTTCTAACTTTATTAATTAATTCATGTAACCTCCGTCCTGACGAAGGACGAAGGGTCGGAGGTAGACATGAAGCTTTTCCACCCAAAAAAAAGGTATTCTCTCTCATGGGAGAGGGGGTTTTAAGGATCCTACCTCGCAGCTTTTGGTCCTGATATTTTTTATAGGCTATAGCTACTGGAGCTGTGGATTCTATTATCATATTAATCATTTTAAGTCTTTCAATACTGGGACTGTACGCTCAACCAATGAATGGTGGTCGACGGGTTAAATACGGAAAAGAAGTTTGAAGAAAAGTATTTCACTTTTAAATACATAAATTTGGTATTTTCACTTTTTTCAATTCTTTTTAGCTTTGTCTGTAGCTAGCTTAGAGGCGGGCCTAGGCAACGCGGGGAAATTTCCTAATCTCGCTTTTCTTCCTAAAAATCTAAAATAATATTATAGTATAATTAAAATAAAGCGTCGAAACTTCCGTACTGTATACTTGCCAAACTGTGGCACCCGGCGGAGGTCGAGAACCTCTCTGACAATGGGATGCTTCCACAGACTAATTGCGATTTGAAATTCCAATTCGCATATCATCAGACGATTTTAGATCGGACGGTTGTGCAAAAAATATCTTAACCCTAACATTGTATTCAGCGTTCTGGTACGATAAATAAATAAATAAATAAATATACAACGACAATACACACATCGCCATCTAGCCCTAAAGTAAGCGTAGCTTGTTTTATGGGTACTAAGATGCCTGATGAATATTTTTATGAATTATACACATAAATACTTAGAATATATATGTACATATAAACACCCAGACACTGAAAAACATTCATGCTCATCAAACAAACACTTTCCAGTAGTGGGAATCGAACCCACGGCCTTGGGCTCGGAAAGCAGGGTCGCTGCAAACTGCGCCAATCGGCCGTCTACGATGACAATGTGTGATGGTTTGTTCATCCACTGCTGGACATAGACTTTTGAATATATTTTGAAGATAGTTCAAAATCCCACGGGCTTGCACCATGCGCTCCTTGCGAGTCGAGAGTCTACCAACGCCTTGTATACCAGTCCCCGGCGGGTTCACCACTACAGTACGTTTGATGACCCAGTATCCATCGGTTCTTTGAGCCATATACCCTGCTTATTATCATTCCAGCTTTGCGGCTCGTTTAGCAATATCGATAAGTCTGTTTCTTCTGCTGCTCTTCTTATTTTTGTATTGATACGCAGGTGTCTAAGTGATCAAACGACATAACGTAACGAGTAAGCGACGCAGCTTAATTAGCGAATCTGAATTATTGCCAACGGTTGGTACAGACAAGGACAAAGGACCGGTGGAGTCCAAAGGGTTCGAAAACTCACTGTTAGCGACGAAGAAATAGCACGTTGCCACTTGACAGTGGAACCTGGAAAATACCACACAATACCGATGTAGGTACCGACCTAATCAGTGGACGCCCTTCAATTGAGATTATGAATTTAGACTATACCCACCCAGTTTGATTGAATTCAAGCAATAAGTAAACAGCAAATAGACACACTACCACCTATATTTTTAATTTGATTATGTAAACGATAATTTTACATACTCAAACAAATCGTTGTAAATACATTTACCCTTGAATTTGGTAAAAGCATTGACCTCGACACACATACCTACAAATGTGGCGTACGAATAGGTACGTACCTACTTTGCTATTCAATATGACAGGTTAGATTAGGGCCGGTATTATAATGAATATAGTTTTTGAATACCGTATTATGTTTTCATAGAACTAGAAACACCGGCTAGTTTAGTTGGGTCGGTAGTTTTTGGCGGGATGACGTCACCACCTCGGCGGTGGGGCCCTCTGACGTCATCAATCAGGTAGCGCAAGAGACGAGGTCGACCTACAATATTACTGCTACAGACACAATAATTCGGCAACGTACGGTGCGAAACGGCGCGGGTCAACGAACTGTTGACGTGTTTAAAATACGCACTAAGTGCCTTATCGCGAATGTAGTACGCGACTACTCGGCGCGGCCGGCGCGGTCTGCGATGCTGTGTGTATTTGCAAAATGGGTATTTATAGATGTCCGTGACGGATGATTCGCGCTATTTCTAAGGTCCTTACGAGAAACAGCGAGTAACAATTTGGATACGTTTGGCGCGTTTGTTCGTCTTGAAGGTTGATTGAAGAAAACTTTTCATGATAGTCGAGTTCTACTATATTATTGTATACTTTTTACTATAGAGGTCTAACTTTAATCGAAAGATGTAAGGTACTTTTCCTGGCTGATTAGGTAAGTATAAAAAAAAATAAAAAATAGACATTATAAAAAATTATAACTGTCAAAATGACATTTAATTAACAAATTTCGAAATAGTGATGTGCATCTTTTTGAAAGTTAAAGTTAAATTTTTTGTGTTAAAAGAGGTTTTAAAGAATTTTTTATAAGTAGGTACGGCCTAACATAATGAGTCGTATCTATACGTCTGTTTTATTCGTATTCATCGAATATGAATAAAACAGACGTGTGAGGTGAGCTAAACCTTTCTTAACCCACCGGAAACTCGAGCAGAGGTCGTTTTACAGCTTGTATTTTAACGCTATTGATATCAAGAAAATGTGAGAAAGGAAGTGTGTCTGTCGTGCCGCTACACCATACGTACCTACTACACTCGAGTTCTTTGTGATGCGAGTCTGGATGAACTATCGATTCTCAACGCGACATAGGCCTCGTGTAAGATTCATTTCGCGGTGAAAGGACTGCTTTGGAAATGCGTTCGCACAAAGCAAAGCACCCGCAGTAGCCGCTCTATCTAAGTATCTACCCACATATGTATTATGCGGCGGATACAGATCCAAGTTTCTTACACATACACGTAAAGTACGAAGGCCAGTTTTGTGTATGTGTCGCGAATACATACGGCTTCAATAATCAGCAGGTGAAGCGAACTAAAGCAAGGGGGTTATTGCGATTAACTCTTTTATCCCTTCGTTTCCATATCAAAGAGTAATGAACCTTGTTCCACTATTGGCTGTAGTCGATTAGTAACCGTGTGATCTTTTCGGATCGTGTGGTGCGATTTGCTTTTATTTGTATCATACTTTTAATGGGTTAGTTATAAATTGGCATGTTTTTTAAATTATTCTATTCTATTCTAGTACTATTAGAATATTTGTGTGATTAGGTATGTGAAGGTGTGTTTGAGAAAATTCTAATTTGCATTATTTTTGTCTAGTTTTCCAATAAGCAAGTTCTAATTTGATAAAAATTATTTCCGTATCTTAATGATTCTTACAAGATAAATAAATTGATTATAATGTAGGTTGATAATAATAAATTCGTTATCGGTTTTTTTAATATGGGTAATAGTTTATAAGCATTTATAAAACTTTTGTTCGTTTAAGTTTATGAAAGAAACTATGTTTAACAAAGGCAAACTCTACTGTGAAGTGAATCGATTACGACTTGAAGTAACGAAGGTCAGAGGGTTTGCGAGTGTGAGTGTATATGCAAGTATGCAAGCGAGCTCGGTGCGGCGTCGTCGCTGCTGCACGCCTGCACCGCCGGTTGCAACACCCTCCCCCCTTCGCTCTCGGCTTCTCACTCGCCGCCGTCTTGCCGCTAGCCTGTCTCACCTCGCGGCCGGCAGCCTTGCGCGACGCGCCGCGCTCTTTCACATTCAAAATTATTCGCAATCATTGCAAAAACTCTCTGTGCAATAAAAGTATCTCATCACTCGCTGCGGCCGCATTTATTCTGAAAGCAGAGAGATTGTTTAAAACTTTTTTAAACAAATTACATACCTTTGAAAGTTTGAATGCACTCCTCGTTGCATGTCGCGCGCGTCGTTATGAGAACCCCGTACTGGCGGTCACGTTGACGTCGCGCGGTGCCGCCATATCTGTCTCGGCCACCAACTAGCAAAATTAATAGGTAATTATTTTCGTGTACAGTGTTCCAGGTCTATTATATTGCAAAGTGATAGTGTGTTGTAGTGTTTACTATCTTCTGGCATCTTATGTGCTCATTCCAATTGGATTCTACTTGGAAATCTGGCGCGCGCCGGCCGGTTCTTATCGAGTGCAATGCAGTTGCACTCTCAACTTATTGCAGTTTTGCATTTGCTAAAGTTTTATGCGCGGAAAGTTACTAGTGCTGCTGTTATTTTGATACAAAAGGACTATAAAAGTGATTTTAAAGTGACTGTTCGTTAAAAAGTGTAGTGTGAAACAATTTAAAAGAACTTCGATTATACTCTGTGTTATTTCGGTCATTGACCGCCGGATTTCGAATATCCTTTATGTTGTTAAGTGTAGTTGTTAACTTTTTGTTGTTGTAATACAAATTTTCATTTTAGGCTTCAAAATTCGGTTCACATCACTAGAAGAATGCGATGACCCGAGCATTCGCTTTTTAAAAATCCGCTTTTACCCGGATGGAATGAGGAGTGCAGAATCCTATTGTTTCACAGTTTCTTATGTTTGAACATCATTTGTTTTTTTGTTTTTCGGACTAAAGAGTTGTCATTTCTTCCAAAATTACAAAAAATTGTAAAATAAGGTAAATATTGTTGTTGTTCTTGCATAATTATTCGCATACACAATTAACGAAGTATGATAACAGTTTTGTGGTATAATATTAGCATTGTCTTAATTTTTCTCTCTTGATGGTGCTCACACTACGTGACATCATCTCTGTACCCAAGCTCTGAGAGGGTCGCTCGCCTCTCAGTGGGTTGGTCTTTATAAATTTAGTTTGAAAGTAAACGCTACGCCGGTGGCGCGTTTAATTTAAAACTGTGTAAGTGTAGTGGGTGCTCAAAGAATTAATAATTGTGCAGAATGGCGGAGGGCAATGGAGAAATATCCATTGAAGAGATCCCCGGCAAAGAGGATGCTGGCCGAACTCCGGATTACCGCAAACTCTTAGAATATGGCTTGGACCCAAAGGTGAGTTTAAACCCCTTCAACACTACTATAATTACAATTAAACTCTATTTTAATCAGGCAGAGCTTAAGTGTGTAGATTTTAAATATCTTCATGTTTTAGGATTAGACAGTGTAAAATTTTTCTGTTGGTCACAGAATTGTACATGTATTTTTCTGATTTTATTGACCGTCTCACTTCAAAATTTTTTGTAAACTAACAAAAGTCAAGTAAACTAATTCATAGTTTATTTAAAAGTTTATAAGACTGTCAATTTTGGTGTCCAATAACCATAAAATACAAATATTAAAGAGTAAAATTTTAAGGATGAATTTAAAATGAAAATGTACTTATTTAATAGGTATTTAATAAATACTTATTGATTATTGTTAGTTTATAACATATTTTGTGATGTGAAAGTTACATCATAGAATACCCTTTGTAGATATAAATATTAAATATCTATTCAAAAATCTAACAGGATTCTTATAAGAAAAGATTATTTTTATTTTGTTCTATTCTTTACTTTAACCTATATCAAAACTTAACTAAATATTAAATTTACATTTTGCAATTCACTAGAATTTAAACTTAAATAAAATATTGGCTGGTAGATTCTCCGCCAACCTATCAGCCCGTCTTCTACCGGGAACAGTAGTCTTTCAACCCGCATTGGAACAGTTTAAAGTTTCTAGGCTCTAAATGCATTTCCTATGAGAGAATATGCCTTTGCTTTGGGACATTAATAGGCCAGATGGTAAATTAAACGGGATAGTCTTGGACACTGCTGCATTGCAATGGTTGGGATGATGTATTTATGTGTAGTAGGAGCCTCTTCAGGTGAACACAGGTACTTTGGCAGTCAAATTAACTTATAGTCTGTAAGGAATCTTACTTTGGCAGTCATATTAAGATTATATCTTATAGTCTGTGGGCCCTCCCAAAATAGACGGGTAGCTGTTTACATCTCAGGGATCTCCGTATGGGCTCTAGGAAGTCTTCAAATTTGCAGATGTGAGCAAGTGGCCACAATAATATTTGTATTTTGTTGTTTCCAAACTAAATTGTTATTGTATTATGTTTATTACATAGTATTTATAAAACATATAAAAAAAGATTTTTAGACGATTGAACATTTGTGATATTAAATCTAAAACAATAAATTTCAACGAGGTAGCAGAAACAATTCCATTAACTTGCTTTAAACATGAATATAGGGTTATGAAATTTATTTTATAGATGTAATTCATTGACAAGTAGTTTACTCATGAGTCCATGATATCAAGTATGACACATTGATATTTTAAGAAGTAGGCTGAAATAACATAACGGACATGTTATTAAACTATGCCACACCTGAAATTTCACTAGAATATTCTGATACATGGATATGATTATGCAAGATAGAGCCTTTTTAAAAATTTATTTACAAAAGTAATAATAATAAAATTCTTTATTACACACCAAAACTAAACATAATACAAAAACAACTTATAAAATTAATTAGGGTGTAATGGAAGTAACTACTGGTAAAACTTTGTCTTTAACTTTAAATCTTTTAAAAAATGATCTTGATTTTTTATAATTCAAATACATTAGATGGACTGCAAATTTAATTCAAGAAGATTTAAATTAATTATTAATTAGAATATACATTACATTTCTTACTTTCGTACATTGAAGATACCATATACTTATCGTGGTTTAACATTAATCCAGCACAGTTGATTCTTATCTTATGTATTGTATTTAAAAAAAATCCTAATTAGAGTTGACTACCAAAAGTAAATATTTCCATTCCTTTTTTTGAGCTAGTGTTTATATAATGTTCATAATTTTAATAATATTATTTTTAGAAGGCATAAACTAATTTTTTTGTGATTTAAAACGTCAAAGAAGTGCGTGCCTACGTTCGAGTTTTTTTTATTTTACCAGCAAGATTCTTATAAGAATTTCTAAATTAAATTTCATTGCAAAGGTATAATATATTTGCTGGTGTAACCTATATTATATTTTATTAGTTAGATAATAGATATCTACATTTTCTTTAAAACCTCAAAAATTGGTAAACCCACGACGACGCGCATTACACATCCTTGGCGCTTTTTTTAATCAGATCATTTTTTTCGAAAATAAATGTAAAGCTTTCAATTTTTTTTATCGAATAATATGTAGCATATTGTTTGCATAGCTACATTCATATGTTGAATATAAATATTATTAAAGTATGACCTACCTGACACTACAGTGGATTATCGCCACGTAAGATTAACTTTCTCTAAAGAAATTGACCCTTGACATGGATTTATCTGCTGTTACATATTAAAATTAAGTGTTGTTGCTAAGACATTATCCTCTAGAAGAGACCTTCATTATCATTTTGACTATTTATGTACCCCCGCCGCAGGTAGTGGTTCAATCACACCGCTTTGTCATTCCGTTTTGTACCCTTAGTATAATTATGAACTGTACGCTCCTATCTGAAGGTAGGTTTGGACTATCAATGCTTGTGTAACGTCTGAGTAAAATGGAATTTATAGTTCTTGTTTTAATTTAATGTCCAAACTCGTTCAAACATTTACAGCAAAGGGCTCTTGGCAAAATAAAAAACACTATAACTGAATTTGCAACTCTACACTGAGCAACGTTTGGTCCGTTTTGCTTTGACGTACCAGTGTTTCGATACTTGAAAAAGTTTCTACGATTGCGAGTATACAAATCTAATACAAGGTGACTCCTTTGAAGGAGTGCTTAGTTGCAATAGTTCTTATGATGAATATCGGTTTTTGAGGATGATAACTTTCTCAACTGGCGTTGGGATTCTAGTCCTAGCTTTTTTTCCCTATCAATGTCCCACTGCAGGACATTTACCTCTTCAGAATTAAGGGAGATGCAATCTATAGGCATATTCGGTCCTAATAATATTATACGAATATATAAAAATTGTTAGTTGCATACCTATATTTTCAGATAACATTTATACCTACTGTAGAAAGTAAGGACTAAATTTCAACTAAAACCACTTATATGTGCGTTAGCAACCGAATTTCCGATGAAGAAATAGGTACTTTATACTTTAATTACATTGTGAATAAGAGCTATTTTCGAACATCGAAACCGGCTTCACCTTTAGAGCATATTTCCATACATCCATACGATAATAAACTTGACGTGTACATACAGATTTCGTTGCACAAAATGTTAAATACACGTGCTGATATAAAAAATATTTTACATTTTTCGATAATGCAACATGGCAGGCGACGACACACTTCGGTTAAGTAGTCAGCATGATCGGATCACGAGTTCTTGGGTTCGATTTAGGGGGTGTTGTATGGATACGAATGTATGCTTTTGCTTCTACTGTGCTGTTCGCTGTGTATCTGTAGAAGGGGGGGAGGGGGGGGGGGGGGGGGGTTGGTACTCTAGTAGCTTGTTCTGTGCTATGTTCAGGTCTTAAAAGCGTGGTTGCCGGTGTAATTACAAGAACATACGGCTAGACAGCTACTCCTCAAATTGATGGACACGGGGCGGCATGTTGCTGGATGCGCTCCTTGCATGCCCTGCGAAGTGTTGCTCGGTTTATAGACGATGGTTCTCCACTTGCCATCATGTGGGTCATCAGCTTGGTCCGTCAATTATTACTACATAAAAAAAACGTATCACTTATATTATTTGACGGCCGATTGGCGCAGTGGGCAGCAACCCTGCTTTCTGAGTCAAAGGCCGTGGGTTCGATTCCCACAACTGGAAAATGTTTGTGTGATGAACAGGAATGTTTTTCAGTGTCTGGGTGTTTATATGTATTTTATCAGTATTTATGTATATTATTCATTGAAAAAATATTCATCAGTCATCTTAGCACCCATAACATAAGTTACGCTTTCTTTGGGGCTAGATGGCGGTGTGTGTATTGTCGTAGTATATTTATTTATTTATTATTTATTTATGAGAAATTAATACAGTTTTTTATATAAAAGTCAACTTAAAAAAATTGGCATCACTTTTGCAAAAACTTGCAAGCGCATTTACCCGTGTTTCTGTATTCGTATGAACGTTTGTGTGTAGTATTGGTTTAATATTACTTATAACTTTTTTTGGTTGCCATAGTAACCCGTGACCCATTTGACCTTAAATATAAACACAGCTGATGTTACGGTTGGTCACTGCGTATTTATCATGACCACTTTGTTATTTCTCTAAAAGTATTTATCTCAGGTAATGGGTTGATATGACGATGATGACTATGATTGATCAAAGGAAAAGGTTATGGAATAAAAGTAACTGATTATTATGTACTATTCTATCGGCTGCTACAGGGTAACAAACCCGCTTTCCAACCACTGTTGCATGAGTTTAACGTCTGATTGGCGCAGTGGGCTGTTGTGCCCCTGCTTTTAGAGTCTAAGGCTACACTTTAATGATTTTCAATGATTGTCTGGGTGTTTACCTGTATATTATAAGTATTTATGTATATTATTCGACTCGACGGCCGATTGGCGCAGTGGGCAGCGACCCTGCTTTCTGAGTCCAAGGCCGTGGGTTCGATTCCCACAACTGAAAATGTTTGTGTGATGAACATGAACGTTTTTCAGTGTCTGGGTGTTTATATGTATATTATAAGTATTTACGTATATTATTTATCAAAATATTCATCAGTCATCTTAGCACCCATAACACAAGCTACGCTTACTTTGGGGCTAGATGGCGATATGTGTATTGTCGTAGTATATTTATTTTATTTATTTATTCATTTCAATATTTTATTTTGAGATTAAATTTATGACGAATAAAGTCAGTTTTCCATATATTGCAATAACATATCAAATCGATGTCCGATATGCACCTATCTCGGGTAGTAGCTTTAAATCCTGTAATAACTATAATATAATTGAATCGATGAAACAGTAGAACCGCTCCTGAGGCTTGTCTGGTTAACTGGTTTTAATCGTTGAACTGGTTTACCTTCACTCAGGCAAGCTTCCTGTAATGGTAACATTATATTATGTATACCTACTTGGTCTTATATGCGTTATGTAGGTATGGCATTTTGGCGCCTTGCTCGCATCTATAGATCACGAACTTGCATCGCTATATAAATATCTTGCTTTTAATATGTTGAATATATTATGCTATTAGAACCTTCCATTTTACAGCAGGCTATTTTACGCAAACGATTTGTTTTATAAATCTCACTAAAACGTGTTTAGATTAGTGCGTTACAATAAACATATATTTGAGGCTTTTAGTCCGGGTCGATAAGATTTAAACTCCCTCTGCAAGTAGTCGTGTATCCAGGATGCAAGCAGGACGTATAGATATATCCGCAATTGGTTTAGCGGTGATTCCGATTTCTCATGTCTCTATGCGTGTGAAATCCGCTATGATTGTTTTTTTCAGGATAACCTGTGCCCATCTCCAGAATGAAAGCCATAATTGTGCTTATTTTATTTCTGGTCTGTGCCTCGATCTTGATTAAATTAGGATGGTTGAGCCAAACAAAGTTAAGAAACAAACATTTTATGTACACTTTTGGATTTAATTTTTAGTAGGTACCGATACTAATATTACTATTAAAGTCTCGTGGTTTTTTCACCTTCTCTCTCTAATCCTTGCCATCTTAATTATTTCACAATTTCGCTTAACGAACTTCAAAGTAAGGTGGAAAAGGCATCTTTTAATTCATTTTTCTTAAATATCTTTTATTAAAAATCCACAAATGAACGGCCTTTCATGAACAGCTATTTTAGAACGTGCAAATGAAGCTCTTTCATGTACCTTCACTTATACCACTTGACCTAATAGTTTTCTCTTTTAAATTCTCCAGTTCTGGCAATAATTCAACACGGCTATTGAAATAATTTAATTTTAGCATTTTCCTCTTTGAATTTTTAAATTCTATAATCAATTAATTATAGCTGCATTTTCAAATTAAAATTTTCAGTAAGTGTTCGGAAAAGTACCCTATAGATTTCGCTGGCAGTCAGTGATTTGGAAAATAGCAAAAGTTTATTGCGCTTGACATTTCAAACTATACATTGAAAATCCCTCCCATACACCAAGCGGGTGGGACCAAGTGGGACACAAACCGTGACAAATATTACTTTCAGCAATTATAATTAAAATTCATGTAATTCATGCGCGTACAGCATTATAAGATTTAAAAAGGCCGTCTTAGCATGTATCTCCACTGAAACGCTTTTGAAAAGCGTGTTAACTTTTCCAGCCACGTATAGCATCGTATGATTGAGAAAGGACGTCATAGCATATAATGAATAAAACGCTTTTTTCTGCCGCGTGGAGCATCGTAAGTTTGAGAAAGACCCTCATAAGATTCTAGCTCTGCTGCAACGCTTCTTTTAGCATAGCTGTAGAGTGACTCTGCGAAAACGGTTAAGTACTTTCATTCGGTGTCTTACTTTAACAGTGACATTACATTCTGAGACATTTTCATCGATAGACATAAAATCACACACAAATCACATAAGACAGCTTGTTGACACAGCGTGTACACTATAAACGCGTTTGAACCTCGCTGAACACTGTCGTTAGCATGCCCAAGAATGTCGACGGTAGGTAAAACACACTTGTCCTTATTTTATATCTCTTTGCCGGGAAAGCTGAATAGACGCGGAAATCTGAACGGATGCGTACCTATGCATGGACAAAAGCTGAATCGTGTTGAATAAATGCAATTATACCTTTACTAGCTGTTGCCCGCATTCTTTGTTTCAAATTATGTATTTTTTTACTAAAACCTCGTTTGCACTTGGTGCGCACATCGGTACGCACTGTTAGACAAAATTTTTGGTGTAACCGGTGACTAGATGGAGATGATTGTTTTGCCTTGACACCTGCCTAATTCTGAATACTACGAGAGCGCAGTTCCAATATATAAATTGTTCTGCTAAAGTTTCCCTATCCAAACTTTTATTATCTATACACCTGTCATTGAATAATATGTTTAAAGCCAGAAAAACAAAAGAGATAATTTGTTTAAGAAAATTTTATTTTCCTTTAATATAGACCGGTGTGATGAGAAGATTATTCCATCCATTTGTATGTCAATCGGTTGAAAATGAGGCTTGATGAAATCACTTTTATTCTCTCAAGGGTTAGTTGCGAACTCTATCTCGATCGAGAATCACTTCACAGAGCTGTCTTCAGCTCATTATAAACGCGTCTTTAACGTCTCGTCACTGGCGAGAGTCGAGTTTTGTCACGAAGCCCTCGACGTCCATGATTGAGATATGAGAACGAAAACTGTCGGAACTATCTTAAGTACGTTAAGATTCAATTATATGAATATTAATATTATAACTATACTAATATTATAAATGCGAAAGTGTGGTTTATTTGCCCTTCCTATGCGCCCAAATCAAGCAACAAATTAACTTGATATTTTGCATAGAGTTTGATGAAAGGACAGAGAGAAAGATACAGCTATTTTTATTTTCATCCCAGGAAAACACGATTCTCACGGAATTTGTACAAACCCTAAGTAACGTGACGTAGAACGCTGGCAATAGGTAGTCATTTATAAGTTAGTATGTTTTAACGACCTACACTTAGGAGAATTACATTGAGGTAGGTTCAAGGCTACATGGTGACTACTGTCTGTCTCGCAACGGAAACCCAGTTATTATACAAAATTCCTACTTATATCATTCGTATATCTAGAATAATTCATCTTTGTGACGGAAAAATTAGAAAATTGAACTATAACCCTAGAGAAAAAACAAACATATACAATTGGTAATTTAAGGTAGTGAGCTATATTAAAGATCATTTATTTTTGTTTACACAATACTAAATTCCTATGAGTATAGTTTTGAGAATGAAAACTTCTTCTTATCCCTTAGATACCACGTAAATGAGGATAAATACTTAACTGAAAAAGCGTAACGCCGCCGGTTGTAGTTAGTGTATCATTAATTTTCATTACAGTGATGTAGGTACATAAACATTAAGCGCATAGTCTGTAACTTACCGCATTCACCAAATGTCTGACAGAGAGCCTGCGATGCGTTTCATACACTCCCATACACTCCGAGCGAGACAGACAATAGACGCAGCGCTGCATTATGCGGTTTTCCCTCGGATTTTCCCTATTGAATGCATGAAAGCGATCGGTGCCGGTGTTTGGTTACGCAATGCGTTGCACTGCGGCCCGCGAAAACGTTCCCGAGCTTAGGCACGCATGCGCATTGAGACCTACTTTGTAAGCTCAAGTTGGAATTTTTTTGCCATTGCGATGGCTGTTTTAATTACTACATCTACCTCATTTTTAAGCCTATCTACCACAACCTATGATATTAGTTATTTTATTTATAAACTTGTTTGTACACCACGCAAACTTAAGGACATCCACAAGAAAACAGAGAAACTTCTTAAAGTAGAATACAAATGGCGGCCTTATCGCTAATTAGTAATCTCTGCTTGGCAACCTAAGTAACGAAAACAAAAGAAAACAGAATAGTTTATCGTCATTAAATTTTAAACAATTACCTTTCTACTATACTAACCAAGGTTACATATAAATTATATTTCCAATAAAATAAAAATAAATAAACTTATATTCTATAACATACTATAAATACTTTGATTAAGATTAAGAATAATCACTTTAAAGTAATAGAAATATTTTCTTATAAGAATCTTAAAAGAATATAAAAAAAATTAACTTAAGAGGACTTATTAGTCTCATAAAGTTCTTATTACAAAACCCTTTTGCGTTGAAAGAAACAAAGTTACTAAAAAATACTTTATTGTTAGATTGGAACACTGCTCAGTTTCCTGCCTTTTTAAATTTTAAGTGTGTGACCATTTTCCTGAGAACCAATTGGCTAATTCGGGCGTTGTTATACCCGCCAAAGTGTGGACAGACATCATCAAACGAGCCGCATGAAGCCGTTGGATGCATGTAGCACAGACGCGGAATGCAAAAATCCTTTCAAAAGACCTCTTTGTACTTCAGTGGACGCCCATCGGTTAAGATTATATGAGATATGATCCGTCGGTTGATATTAGTTACGTGCCCTGCCCATTGACACTTTAGCTTTACTACTCGTTTATCTATATCGATAACTTTAGATCCTCTTAGATTCTCCTACTATAATAAACTACCCTATTACAAACACTCGAGATTCTTGATCGCCAGCAGAGTTAGTTACCCTGTAATTCATAGTCAAGATAGAAATCCCTTAGGGGATGATGCAACCGCGACGAATCCAATCTTCTTTTACTTTACCTCCAATTTAGCAGATTTTAGGGGTTGAAATTTGGCCATTTGATTTCTTGCAATTAATTATATTTAGGTTATAAATCAAATGAAAATCAATCAAAATCAAATGACTGTCGCACAAATTTTGAGTTAAATCAAGTAATAGACAATTTTGTGTTAAATCAAATAGTAATCATGGGTTCCTTCAGGTTGTCTATGAAAGACAAAAAAATGTTGGTTAGACATTCAGCCCCGATATTTTTGTAGCTGGGAAATGCCCATCCCACCCGGAAATAGCAAAGAAACACTTTGCTGTTTCCTGAAGGGTATGTGAGACTCACTGGACAAAGAGAGGCCACCCACATACCCACTAAAAACCTGGAGCTGTCTACATCGGTTAAAGAATCGCATCACAGAATCGCCCTAGCGTTCAACTGACGAACATTCAGCCCCTACATAAATGTTGAATGTTAAGTTTTGTGGGACTGTTCACTCTCGACTATGAATTCCAGTGTTAGCTATCTTATGAGGCTCGTAGTTGACGATCATGTTTCGGTGCAATAAGTCGAAAACGCACTGCCCGGAGACTGGTCTCCAAGCACTCACGGCGGACTAGGTTTTCGCAATGATTCTCATATTCCACAGCTTTTTCAAACTTGTCTGTTGTCTGTTCCAGGTAGCAACCAAGCTCGACGATATTTATAAGACTGGAAAACTGGCGCATGCGGAGTTGGACGAGCGTGCGCTGGACGCCTTAAAAGAATTTCCATCCGACGGTGCTTTAAGTGTTCTTGGACAATTTTTAGATTCAAATCTCGAGCATGTATCTAATAAAAGTGCTTATTTATGTGGAGTTATGAAGACCTATAGGTGAGTGGCTTAACTATTTATATTCTCTATTGTAGTAGGTACCGCTGTTTTTATCTGTGTACCACCATCCATACCATAAGAAACTCTCGCAAAGACGCTCCATAAGCGCTAATGACATATCCGGTACATGGGACGTTACCTATACTATGTGTACACACACCACGTTAAATTCCAATAAAAGCATTCCATTTCAATTTTATGTGATTTCTTTGTATATACCTATATATAAAGAAATCACATAAAATTGAAATGAAAGTTCCCGACATTTAGCCGTAATCAGGATAGTAGGATAGAACTTTCCGAGTAATCTTTCGCAAATGTTTTGCTCTATATCACCAACTGTATGCAATCTACGAACTGCGTAATTGCAAAGATACCAGACCGGTACGCGTTGG
Source organism: Pararge aegeria (assembly GCF_905163445.1). Lineage (NCBI taxonomy): Eukaryota > Metazoa > Arthropoda > Insecta > Lepidoptera > Nymphalidae > Pararge > Pararge aegeria. The sequence goes on from NC_053189.1 coordinate 3,140,572, forward strand.
TCGATGCTCACTACGCTGCTTGTGAACAGCTGTTTCTGGAGATTTGTTCAGTAAATTGTTACCTGCCTCAAAGTTGGATAAAAGAGGGTCCAAAACTCCTATGACATATGCCCAACAGTGGAATATTAATGATGAATCATTTTGCTTTCTAAGGGACGTATTTTTAGAACAAAGCAGCTTTTTTGGCTGGCAAACTATAAGATAAGTTTGTTTGTTTAGATTGAATTACTCGTATCAATTTCTCAAACCAATTGGTTGAGCTTTTGAAATCATGCTGCGTGAAGTTAAAAAAAGTTAAACTAAAAGGCAAGTTTTTTTATATCGAAAATACTATGATAAAAGAATCCAAAATCTTTTAAAATAATCTCTAATCAACCCAGATGCAAAAAGTTGTTCTAGCATTAAAAGTCTGGTCCTACTGCTATCATTATTTCTATGTGATTGAACTTTGTAATATCCTGTGTGAACTTGAGGCAAGATTGAAATCTAGGGTAACTGTATGAAAACAAACATACTAAAATGTTATTCTGTCCAGCAAGTACAAGTACCCACACTGATAAAAGAATACGAAATTGTAAAAGTTCAAGTCCCAAATTCTAAAACGTCGACGACTTAGGGACAGTGCTTTTACTTTGAAAGCATTGATATCATAATTTCCGTGTGGTTGGACTTTTGTAACACCCTGTGTGAACTTGAAGGGAGTCTAAATGTAAGCGCAGGCAGTATGTTGCCAAGCAGACCGTACACTGCAGTGAAAGAAAACACAATTATAAGTCTTATGAAAACCAGGGGTCGCACGTTCTGCCGCCTCAAGTGATGCGACGTAAATGCGGCAAAGGGTACAAATGTAGTTATATGTATCGGTGTAGACTTACCGCGAAGCCTTGTAAAACGATGGGAAAGTTCCTTGATATATAAAACTAACTGGTACTTGGCGGGCACAGCGAATCGTGTCAAGTCTTGAGACTCGACGCTTTGTGGTGTGATTCGTGAGGGGCTTTTGTTAGCATTATTCTTACCGAGTCATCCGCTTTGTTTGTGAATTCACCGTGCAATTCAGTACTGCACAATTTCTTTAAAAGCATACATTGCAATTGTTTATAGATCACCTGGCAAAGCTTCACATCAAATATTACTTTTCATATATTATTTATAAGCGCTGGTATTGTATTAATGGTTTTAGAAATTAGCTGACAAAGATGATATATAATGCCGTTTATCCACCTTGTCAAGATATATTTTTTTTCTTTTTTCGGAAATTTGAAGACCCCAATTTTTTTTCCATAACACATTTTCTTAGTCTACCTAGTAAACTCTCTTTCTTAAAATTCTCATCTTGCTTTTCGCTCCCTATTTTTCCGTAAAGTCGGTGGGACTGAGACATCCAAAATTAAAAAAAGTTGCTGAAGAAAGAAGTGCCTTTTGAATATTGATTGCAAAACTTTGTTTCTAAGATAATTTTATTTTGTTTAAAAGTAGAATCTATGTCCAATATCAATCTTGTTCTTTATTAAGGTAAAGTATCTTTTAAACTAAAATTCAGCTTCTATAGCAAACAAGTCTCGGTCGTGAGTATTTTTTTGTCTTTTTGTTGTCAGTTATTGTAAGCTATGGTTATTATTACAGTTCCTTTTGTCTGACACTTAGGTTTTTTAACGAGTAAACAGACTGAGTCGCCCTAAAATAAAGGTGCGGTATCCCTTTCTTAGTCGAGTAAAACTACCATCTGCGTCGGGATGCCAAGGGATGGGTGTAGCTCATATAACCCTTATTCAAATTTGCTATAATCCAAAAACCAGACAAATCTGTGTGGTAAATCTGTCCTGGTGTGACAAATCTGTGTACACTAGTAGGTATCTGGACGAAAAGTGCTTAGAGAGCATATGTTAGAGGGTCTGTATGAAGTTGCATATAATAAAACTACACAATTTGATTGGCTGTAGCGGATTATCTCAAAGTAAACTCCTTCACTATTTTCCTCAAAACTATTTTTCGCCTAAGTTTCTGAAACAATCAATTCGTATTGCGTTTGGGATTATTTCCATAGTTAACAATGGTAATAGTAATTTATCATTTTTGTTAAAATATTTTTGGTAAGTTTGGCCAAAATGTTGCATTACTATTGGGTTGACACTCAAGAGTTCCAGGCATTCTTGAATGGACAGTCCTAACAAAATATAAATTTAAATGCCAATACAAATTTATGAGCGACCTTACACAATCTGCTTTGGAGTACTAAAATATTTCGTAATGTTATCTGCAGTCGGAAGGCGTATCGTGTTTTTTTTTTAATTTTATTTGATTACCTACATGTTGTTATCTTTTGTTAGCACGGCAACCCTATCAATTATTGGATGATGGCCAAATCGCCCGATCTGTATCTGGGTCATCTTGAAAAATTGATTTGACACTTATCGGCCGTTCCGCGTTGCACTGCAGCAGAGGATGATGATCTTTATTAACGAGTGCTGCCACCTAGTTCGCAAATGCTAGTGACTCAACTCACCATCTCATGTACCTACCACGAATTGCGTAGACTTTCCTACTTGACTTTAAAATAGTCTAAAAACGAACCAACACAAATAGTCGCGCAGTCAATCCCAATGGGCAATTCATCAAACGAGCCTTTTTAATATCCTTTTCGAATGGGGGCTCGAAACTTAAACGCATCCCTGTTTGGGTAATCTAACCGCGTTTTTTTAATCATCATCATCATCTTATTAATGTGTCCTATACCGATGGCCGCAGATCCCCTCATTAAAGAGCTTTCTCGCTGCTTCAAGCGGCGAAGCTTTAGCTTTATTATCACTTTTCAGCAATTATAACTACTGGTTATTATCACTAATGTATCACTGTATCTTCTGGAGCATGTTTAGGATAACGTGTTTCTCAAGACTGTGATGGACAGCTCAATGTTCTAACTTCGGTCTGTTGGTGACAGAAAATTCCACTACAAACTTTGGTCCGGACTCCGAACTGGAGATTGAATCCATAGTTTTCTAACCCTGATAGCTTTAATTTGATTACTTCGACCTGGTACTAAAAATGTCTTGACACACATTATCTACCAAATTTTGGTCCAATCTCTGTATACACAGTTTCCCAAGCATTAGTCCAAAGAAGCAATTAATTTAAATGCATGCCATAAAAAGTAAACTGACTACTTCAATACTGTATACTTCGGCGTCGACTCATAACGTTCAAGATTAGATTACATGTGGTCATTATCCTCTTGCGGGTGACGCATATTTGCAAACTCCTATAAACGTCGACCAACCTTGCACAAAGAGCTGCTTGGAATGTCTCGAACATAAAATAATCCGTTGAAAAATGGCTCATCATGTTCCAGTTTTTTAAAAACGCTTTATTTCCCTGGGCTTAAAACAGCACGGATCCGAACTATCGCTGCAAAATTTCGTTTGAGCGGTTAATATTTTAAGCCGCGTATAGGTAACAAAGGATACTTTTTAATGCCCGCTGAAACAGGTACCTGATGCTTTTCGCGGTATAAAAAGCTTATGGCTATATTAGTGTCAAATTTCAACAAGATTGGAGCAACAAACAAATGGTTTAAAACCTTAGTAGGCATGGATAAAATAAAGTTTGTTTAACTCATGCAATTTGGCCTACTGCCTCTGTTGTATTTTTACTACTAATCGAATCCGCAGACAGACATTTCAATTATATTTATTAGAATAAATTGATCATTTTACATACGTAAAATGTTAACGTGTCATGTTAATTAATTACAGTTTAAAACGGCGGTATTAACTCTAAAAGCCATCTTGGGAGGTAAAACTGAACCATAATGTTAAGATAAATAATGCACCTAATATATACAATATAATAAAATAAACATAACGATCACTAAACAAACATAAACTCATATCAACAATATAAACAATAGATTAATGTCGTTATTAATTAATGCCTAGTGCAAGGCTATGTTTTTTTAAAACCTATCAGTAGTTTTGTTAGAGATACGGTTAAATATAACCGTGTAAACTTTCTTCGGGGGCATAATTATGAAGAAAGCTAAAAGCCAATAAATATTTAGGTGCTTAACTTTAAAAACTAATGCCCGTTTTCACCAACGACGGACAAGGCAATGCCTAAGTAAGGCCTAAACAAAGATGATTCCTAGACATACATTTACCTTTAACTAATCGTTTTTCACTAGGCAACTCTTATAACCTAAACCTATGGTTCTTGCCACAAGGTATTTTGCCGTTCCGTAACCTTAGACGGCGCCTAACAGTTCGTCATTGGTATTTTTCTCACATAAATCACTAGGCATCCGATTAAGGTGATTCGTAGGTTTAGTGGAAACGGGCATATTATTTTACAAGTTCCATTTAATATTAACCACTGATATTTGGGTTTTCCAGACAGAAAAGCAGAGCGGGAGTGCAAGGCGCGCCCGCACTGGCGACTGCTGTTCAGGTCAAAGGCCCCGATGAAGAGAAGATCAAACAAATCCTCGCGCGGACCGGATACACGTTAGACGTCACTACAGGTTCCATTTTGATACACTCTTATTATCTGTTATGTTATATCTATTAACCGTCTTTTTTCGTTTGAAAGGGGTTTATTTTTACATTAACATTTCATATAAATCTGATGATGAGTATCGGAGACAGACAACGGAACTCTTCAAAAAATTACAGCTTATCATCCGCGACTGCTTCTATGGCATAAATATGCATTATTTACGCAATCAAACAATATATATTAAAAACGCCTGTAACCTCTAATACATTTATTTACTTTTTAATTGTTATAACAGTTATTTCAGAAGTCTGTTTTTTATCTACCTTATATATTTTACATCAAGACGCACGCAGCTTAGTTAATGTGACGTGGATATAGGTTTAGAATATTTGATAGTTGATATTTTTTCGCTAAAAAAGTAACCTATGTCTCCAAAAGCAATCTATTTCGTCTAGATACGTTTCCTGGTTGGGACGGGCAATTGATAATTAAGAAAGTACCAAAAATATTTTCTCTTATTCATCGTCCAATACTTTTTCTTTAGCAAATCAGAATTGACAGATTTTAACTATTAGCTGCAGCCCGCGATTTTTGATTGCGTTTATTACAAATTTATGCCAAAAATCTAGTTGACTGGGTGCTCAGCTAGGGCGCGAAAAAAGGACAAACAAACACACTCTCCTATTTATATATTAGCTAGGTTTGCTTTTTCTTCGTTTTTGGCTACCTTTTTTTCTGTTTTAATACACTGATTTGAAACTATGCTATTCAATCCAATTTTCATTAGACAAATTTTGTTCATTAGCTTAAATTTTTTATCTCAATGCACTGCGATAATATAGACTTGAAATAATTATGCAATGATCATAGGTACATATCGGGTGTGCTAATTCTACGGGTGATCGGTTTTCGCATTCTAATAGCAGATATCGTATCTCGAAACCATAAATATATCTACGTGTTATTAACAAGATAAAGTTTTAGAAATTTAAGAACTCTTTTAAATGTGAACTTCCTTTATCAATAAGATAAAAGGTTTTATAAAAATGATGGGTATAATTAAAAAACCGAAACAAAAAGAAACTAATTCATTTATTTTAGTTAGTTTCAGTCAAACTGGCGTCCATATCATGTTTGATTAGAATTATACCTATTTTTAGTTAAACACTGCCGTTTTAACAAACCAAACTGATAACATTCAATTAATCATCATTGAAGACCTCAGGGTTTCATATTTTTGCAGGACTTTTTGACTATTATTATGAAATTCAATGTGTATACGTGATGATAAAATTTATGATGAAAATCTTAAGTACTTATTCTATTTTTCTCATATTACCTGGTCAATCTGGTCCCAAGGTCAACTTACAAAGCATATCAACGCTTTCATCTTCGGGCTCCACGGAATGTAGTAGTGATTTCATATATTGAAAGTTGGGGGGTTTCCCTTAATTTTGAATTTGTGATAGCGCGGTGGCTAGTAGGTCGACTTCACTTTCTGGGGGCCGAGTTCGAATCCCAGCACGCACTTTTAGCTTTTCAAAGTTATGTGCGTTTGAAGTCATTAAAAAATATCACTTGCTCCGACGGCGAAGGAAAACATCGTGAGGAAACCTGCATGCCTGAGAGTTCTACGTAATGTTCTTTCAAAGGTATAAGGAGTCCATTCAGCACATTCATTCATATTCGCACTGGGCCTATGTGGTGGACTAAGGCCTTAACCCCTTCTCATTGTGGGAGGGGAGACCCCTGACCCGGTAATGGGTCAATATGATGATGAGCACCGGAGTGTAACAGTTGGCCCGTCGCAGGTCAGCGCAAGTATGGGGGCCCGCCGCCGGGCTGGGAGGGCGGCACGCCCGGCGCCGGCTGCGAGGTGTTCTGCGGCAAGATCCCCAAGGACATGTACGAGGACGAGCTCATACCGCTGTTTGAGCGCTGCGGGAGCATCTGGGACCTGCGCCTCATGATGGACCCCATGACGGGCACCAACCGCGGCTACGCGTTCGTCACCTTCACGTCGCGCGACGCCACGCACCGCGCCGTGCAAGAGGTAACTATGCCGCGCCCCGCCGAGACACGCGCTCGACACTACACGACCCCAAGCTTGAACTTATTTTTTTTTATTATTATTGGTTTTTTATTGCGGCCAATGTATATTTTGAGATACAAAATCTTGCGCAAAAGCTGTTAAAAGTTTCTTAGTATTTAGTGTAAACTACGAAATTTCATATAATGCAGATAGTACCTGCTGTGCTGAAAAACTTAAATTATATTCATATCGTATTATACGATTTGCGTTTATTAAGTACTTTAAATATAGCAATACGTTGCAGAGAACGGAATCGTAACGTTCTTTTTACTTTCAACACTTTATACTAATCTATAACACTGGGTTCCGTTTCGCGTAAATAGTACTTCGATTTACTTATTAAATTCTTTGTTTCATTCTCTAAACGATGCTTAGACTTAAAACGCCATTTATTCGTGTAGTTACGTTCAAAAAGCACTTCTTGATGGGCACTTCCTGCCTACGATATTTAGTAATGATAACTGACACTAACTAGAGAGTGTAAAAAAACTTAGTATTTTATCAAAAATTTAAGATACGTGATGCCTCCTTTATGTATCGTTATACGATACATAAAGGAGGCATCACGTAAATATTTTTGGGCTTTCCATTTTTTTCTATTAAGTAATCAAAAGAAATAAGTTCAGGTATTGAGAGATCAACTGAAATTGATGTTGTTATTAGTTAAGAGAAAGAGAGAGAGAGTGGTAAACGAAACTCTTTAAAATTCCCATTGGTTTTAATTTTATAAACTTACCTTGCCATTTATTTTATATTCTCTTTCCAAATGTTTTATTAATATTGTAAATCTATTACCCATAAAGTTACCACTTTCAATTATTTGACAGTTCAACTTTAAAAAGTTGAGTTGTTAAACCTTTATTATGAAGATTGGTGGCAACTTTTCTTTAAGCTTCACCCCTTTTTTTTCTATAATCTCTACCCCGCTATTCTATCCCAATTTTGCTGAGCTTTCGTCAATGTTGCGAAAAAAAAAGCTTTACTCCCATATGAATATTTACCAATTCTTTCTCCACTCATCGACTAGTTTGAATTATTTAAATGTCTATAATCTACCTGTAAAACTCATTCATATATTTTTTTAAGTTTTATATTATTTAAGTTTAATTTTGGAAAAGGAGTTAAGTCGCATATCAGAATATCAATAAATTTATGTTGCCTACAGATTTTGAAGGCATTATTTCCATCAACACATTTTTGAGGAAAAAATTTTTGATACAAAATTTCGCAAAATACGTAACGAATAGTACGATAGTGGCCACCAATCTTCTTGAATTTGAATGGATGTTATCAAGCACATCTGTGACAGTAAGCAATAAAAGCACAGTGTTATCCCAAAATATGATATAAAAATAACTTGAATTGGTAACACTAAATTGTGTCTAAACTGAAATGAAATATGTACTTTTCTTTAATTGGTTATCAAACAAAATAAACTAAATTCTAATTTGACATCTACTTTCCAGGTGACTCGCCGAATGTTTAAGTATAATCCCTCAAAAATAACTGAATCACAGCACGATAGCTGACCGCAATTTGGCGACTTCGCTCCTTGTATATTTATCCATCTTGTTGGGTGCAATCATCACATAAAATCCTTACTGTCAAGGTTCAGACGGTCAATAAATATTCGTTATAACCCGCCCGTTATTGAATTGCGACGCGATAGAAATTTTATTAGTCGTCTATTGATAAATGTTGAGATTGTTCAAATTCAATTCAAATTCAAAATTCATTTATTTCAAGTAGTAAGTATCTACCCTATAAGCACTTTTGAAACGTGAAATCGTCTGCTTATAGTGACCTTACCATCGTGACATTAACTGTCTGACCCTTGCGATTTAAATATCTGAAATTTTTCCCCAAGAATAGTTTAAAGAAGTAACAGAATTTAAATTAGTTTAAAATATTAATGCTGTCAAAACTAAATTATCACTGCTTGCAATTTATAGAGGTAATCTTTGAAGTCTTCAACTATGTTGACACTAGATTTGTTATCGAAAATATATAGCACAGTAATATCTCTAGCTTTAATGACATGATAGTTTGAGTGTTTCACCATGTGTGGATGTAATTCTATGTCACTAATGTTTGTTGGATCGGTCAAGTGATGTTCACATTAGATAGTAAATTGAGTGTCACATTTCTCTTCAAGTCTCGATGATTCCACCCACGTACGAAGTCTCCAAACTGTGGCGTCCCTTGCAAAACTACTGCAGTACAATCATCTGCGGGTACTTTTGCAAGACGCATTCATTTGCCTGAATTTGAATATACATACAATTGTATTCAGTCACACTTGGGAGATTTAGATTTAAGCTTCTATCATTTAGCATGACAATAATATCCCTTTGACGGTGGCCATATAAGTGAGCCATTCGCAAATAATCCGATTTCCGCACAGGCTCGAGATGTTGTCGAGCCCGTTGTCACTTATACGAGCACCGTCAAGTTTTGTAATCACTGAAATGTGTCAATGTGCAATCATAACACCTGTAATCTGATCTAGCCTCGCTTGTCCTGAGATATCATCCCGTCTTTCTCTGCACCTCGTTCAATTTTAAGTTGCTTTCATTATTTTTTTGTTACCACCACTTGTACTCGCTTGTTTTTATTTTCACTTCATCAAACGGTCCACTTACAGGGTTAACTTTCAATTGGCTTCAAAAAGTTCTCCGGCTGAGAATTTAATATATCTCAGGCTCTCCTCTTTGCTCCGTACAACACTTTCGGCTTATCATCCAAGTACAGTTAACTCATCTCAATTGGCTCTAACCGACATCATTCGCTACGCCTGCGCGCCCGCGACTGTGCTAAACTCACGCGCCGCCCGCAGCGGCTGCGGGCCCCGGAACCGACGGCGCCCGACCGCGGAGACCGCTCGGCCCGACCGATTCCAATTCCAAATCGAAACCAACTTTTCAAAATTTTTCCCTTATTATTTTTCCCACAGCTCGATAATCACGAAATAAAACCAGGGAAGACTCTGAGAATTAAGATTAGCGTACCGAATCTACGACTTTTCGTCGGCAACATTCCCAAGTCTAAAGGCAAAGAGGAGATACTGGAAGAGTTTGGTAAATTAACAGGTAAAGTTGAAACCGAATGACTTGTTACGAGTTGATAGTTTTGGGTTGTGCTGGGGCTTGGGTGGGTGTGGGTGGTGTGGACCGCGGGGACCCGCTTGCTCCCGCTTTCCTGCAATGACCGCAATCCGCCTCTCCAGTCATGCCCGCGCGGCCGCGCGGCCGCACGGGCCGGGCCATTGGCTATTCTCCCAAGAATTATTCTTGCAGCTGAATGATTATGAAATTCGAAAGGGGAAAAAGATTGGCGTTACGGTTTCCTTTAACAATCATCGTTTATTCGTGGGAAATATCCCTAAGAATCGAGATCGGGACGATTTGTTTGAGGAGCTTACTAGGCACGCACGTAAGTCCTTGTCGAATTCATAATAAATGCTATTCAGTTGGCGCGGCGCGGCCCGGCGCGAGGCCACCGCGCGATCGCCGCGGGCTCGCGCGGGGGCCTGCGGACCCCCAGCGAGGCCGCGCGGGGCCCGCGGAGCCTGCGAGCCGCGCGGCCCCGTGGCCCCGCGGCCCCGGCGAGCCGCTCGCGCCGCGCCGCGCCCGCAGTAGATTGCAAATGAAGTGTTAACCTGACGATTGGCCTCCGCCTCGAGAATGCTCACTGGTAATGACTGGAGAATCTTGCTGTTGTTCTCTAGACTTCTTCAGTACCGTATATGTTCTCCTGGAATATCGTTTGATTTGCTTCATATTTTGTAGCGTTGAGATTCAATTTTAAGCGAGGGTTGGAGGGAGCTTTTTTTATGATGATTTCCGCGCCCTTTGGCCCCATCGAGGCATTTTATTCTAGTTGTATGATTGCAGCCGGACTCGTAGAAGTTATAATATATAGTTCGCCCGATGACAAGAAGAAAAATAGAGGATTTTGTTTTTTGGAATACGAGTCTCACAAAGCGGCGTCGTTAGCTAAACGTAGACTGGGAACTGGTAGAATAAAGGTTGGTATGTTACCATTATCTATGTTTGATTTTTAAATTTACTTGAAACCGATTATTTAAATACCGAATATAAGACGCCTCATATTGACTTTTGTAACAGGACGACTTTGTGCAGGTATGGGGCTGTGATATTATAGTGGATTGGGCCGATCCTCAAGAAGAGCCCGACGAGCAAACTATGAGCAAAGTAAGTTAATCCTTTATGTATTACGAAATAATAAGTCACCAATCGAAAACTGGTCGTTAGATCGTTATTAACTGTCGAAATATGCTTACCTATTGTCACAGCGAAAGCGATAAGTGTAGCAATCTTTAGATATCATCTGAGTCACATCATCAGTTGAAATTAGTGGGTTGGACTAGAGCGAAATCTCCCGACTACTTTCTCATCTATCGTGATGGGAAATATAATACTTTCGCTCGTGACAGTTTCTTTGAAATATCTTACGGGCACCTTTTGTTTTCCCGTCATAAAACTATTAAAAAGTATGAACACAGCGGATATATTGAGATTGTGCCTTTTAGTTATTAAATAATAGCAATGGGGTAATCACGTTGTTATTTTAGTAGTAGTTTAGCCAATAGAAGCCAACCATTTAGAAAGCAAAAGTGAAAGCCTGCTTACCCGAATTGAAGCATTGTAAGTCCAAGATCTATACTCTTCTTGAAGCCATGAAGGGTGTGCCCCAACAGTGGGACGTTAATTATATAATTATGATTGTTGCCGATGAAGACTCAAGAATGTATTGCGATCTTTGGCAATAGTTTAGTTTTGGGAAATAGTAAACTATTTCGTCTTGCTGAGCATCGAAGTTCTTAAATTTCATCCAAATATTTTATGACTTATTTAGGCTTCCTTAAGAAAAAAAATATTATTTTATGAATTTTTTATATTAAATAGTTAAAATATTTAACTGAGATAGCATTTTCCTAAGTACCATCAAAATCTGCAAATCGTCATTCGTGTTGTATCAGGTGAAGGTGTTATATGTTCGAAACCTGACGCAAGACATCACAGAAGAGGCGTTAAAAGAAGCATTTGAAAACTACGGTGCCGTTGAACGTGTTAAGAAGATAAAGGATTACGCTTTCGTCCATTTTGAAGACCGAGATTGTGCAGTTAAGGTAACTAAAATTAATCAATTGTATCAATTAAGAAATAAAATCAAAGATCTCACAACTTTCGTTAACTGCATTGCATTGCATCCACTGGCTTATCGATGGACGTAAACAAATTTGAGCAGTGCTTTGACACATGACCAAAAGAGTTAGACTCTGCAGTTTGGTACGACGAGTAACAAAGATTCATCGAGAGCAATTCACAGGGACCCGTCCGACAGAAAAGGTCCGCGTCTATCAATGATCGGAATTCAAAGGAATAAAGAGCTTTTAGTATCCGTCCGTCAGTCAGTCAAGATTGTTTTTTTTAGGAATAGAGGTATAAGTTCGGAATTAATATCCAATAGTCAGGGTTAGTATACCTTGGCGCTTTGTAATGTAAAAAACTTATCCAAAACCTGTAGAATTCTTCTCATTGACTGTAGGTTACCATTCTTATAGGTTATAAGGAAAGGGAAAAATCTGAAAAATGTTCATTTGTCGTTACGTAACTATAAATAATTCAAAAAGATTCCTTTGATGAACGAGTTATTCACCTTTATTTATTTATTTTTTATTAGGTTCGCCAACAGATTATACACTGAAACTAGCTTAGGAACTACAAAATTGAGAAACATAAAGTTGTAGTGTAGTTGTAGTTGGCAAACCGGCTTGCTTATCTTAAAAATACTAGTGCGGGTTCGCCAGTTTACATTGATATTATTGTTGTAACGAAAGAAACACTGTAAAATGAAGTTGAATAACATTAAAACCAAACAGAAGCAACGAGGCAATTATCAAATAGCTGTACTATATATTGCTGCAGAATTTTTTTACAGATTTTTTTCGTAGCATTACTTAATCTTTGATGTTCGAGTTAGAGTTAAAGAAAATGGCTTATTTGTCTTTTATTGTCATATGATAGGCGATGCAAGAAATAGACGGCAAGGATATGGGAGGTGCGCGACTGGAGGTATCGCTGGCGAAACCACCTTCAGACAAAAAGAAGAAGGAAGAAATACTACGGGCACGCGAACGTCGCATGACGCAGATGATATACGGACGCGGGGGGTACGTTGCTGAACCCTTTATACTATCTTCTCTACCGAGGTAGACGCGCTATTTGATAGAATAGAATAAAATAAAATAAGCTTATTTATCAGAACCACAAAAACAGATTTGCATAAGGAAAAGTATAAAAATACTAATTTCTAGTAGTAGAAACTTGTATCTTGCTCTTTTGTATAGTAACTTTTTTCGTATTAATTGTCTCAGTGCGAAATCTCTTATTATTATCTACTTTTGAATAAAGAGAATATTTTTAAAATTATATTAAATAACAAAAACATACATTCGAGATGCCTTCTGACACAGGCGCCTCCAGTCGTAAACGTTTACAGTAATTTTTATTTATCCAAATAAAATATTATTTTTTTTACAGTTAGTATTACGAAAATAACTTTTTCATTTATTACTATATATTTATTTTAAAACACTTGTTAATTTTTTTACCGTCCACGTAATGAGACAAGTATAAAAAAATATATGAGTATGGTGCTTCTTGATGTCAATAATTTTATTCCCGCCATCATAGCGTGCCGTTTCTTAATTAAAGCTTTATTTATCTGGGACAGGCGATTTTTTTAACTGCAGGAAATGTAGAAAAAAGCGTTTACGTACGCTTAGTAAAAGGGAAAGAAAGTTACTAAGAACCATTAGAAGTGACTGAGAAACATTATATGTACTACAAAAGAAAAAAGTATACTTTAAAATATTTAGTACCACTTAAGAGATAAAGCCGTTGTCACTTTTTAAATCATATTCTGAAGATGGTGCCAATTCTCTAAAGTAATTTGACATGTCTAAAAATCATAATTTTAGACTGGTCAATTTAGTTTTAGATTATAATTTGTTTTCAACAATTATTTAGGATTTATCTACAACGGAACTGGCATCATTAGCATCCACTGTCCCAGATAAACAAACATGCTGTATTACTAAAAAATTGTATATTGTATAGTTTTATTGTAATAATATTTCACACGCATAGGCCACTGGACCGGTCGATAGAGAGAGAGAGAAATGTTTAGGGGGTTGACTGAAATTAAAAAGAAAAACAATAACATTTATAATAAAATCAAGATTTCGGAACGACTTTTGTTATTTATTGTTCACAACTTAACGCACGTTTAAAAATACACATTGTATTCTTTAATTGAAATGTGGTATTTTAAAAGAATCGATCAGTTTCTCAAAATGGCTAGAGAAAAAAAGAGGGTAACTATTTCTATTCATATCATAATTCCTCAATTTAATTTGAAATAAAGAAAAATAACCGCACGGTTTTCTGAACGGTAGTTATACTTTATTTTCTTAATTCCTTTCATTTCGGTATTTAGGAGAAAAACGTACGATTCCTTAAATAGCCAGAGAAAAATAGAGATTTTCTTATTTTTAAATAATCCAAAAATTAAAAATGTGCTATACGTTATTCGGAAATATTTTACTGGGGTTGTATAGGCGGGTATCGCGCGCGTGGTCTAGTGGCGGTGGGTAACGTGTCGTGTGTAATGTCAGATTTGATTGGTGCAGCTGCTCGCCGGTGCACGGAGTGATGCGCGGCCGCACGCCGCAGCCGCAGCCGCGTCCTCCACAGGCGCGCGGTGACTACGGTCAGTATGGCGACCCCTTTACGAGCACACGATGACTGTACCACTCTTACACACCATTGAAGGCTACACGTGTAACGACACGCGCGAGAGCGTATTTAAGCAAAAATCAATGCGTGACGCAATCAAGACATTATAGTGTAAGTTTTCAAGTAATCGAAACTAAGGCCGGTGATTCGTAAATCTGTCAAAGAGCTTTGAATATTTTGGCTTACCTAATCGTCTAAAATATTAGCGGCCTACGACAGAATGAATACAAATAAATATTTTCTGAGACAGAATCTTCTAAAATGTCAGGTTTCACAAATTCAAGCAGTCAAAAGGTTGCTAAACCAATACTAAAATATTCAAACCCCTTTGTATGTAATGTTTGGACATCCGCATTATACGACAGATTTATGCTAACGTCTATGTAGTGTTTGGTTACTTAAAAACGTACAATCTGGACCCTGAACTTACATACTTCACACAGTAAATTACAGTTTAGAATACATTTTCAAACATTTAAAAACACCCTCGAGCGATGCGTGAGTTTGTGGTTCACTAACAGAACAGAAGTGAACCAATTTCCTCGTAAAAAGATCAAGAACCGTATGACCGCTAAGTTGTAACTAAGGTGCGAATTTCTCGAGTTTCACGTGAACCGTTACACGTGTGACCTGCAACGTATCAACATTTGTAACATGCGTACGCACTTTAGTGCGTGTAAGTGGGTGATGTTGGATTGATTTTTATCAAAATTATCATAGTTGAAAAATTGATTGGTGAAGAAAAAACTGCAGCAGCTTTACGATTCAGTTAAAGGTACATCCCACTTCTGACGTTGGAATATAACTCTATGAATACCACATATTGTGAATTTTATCCTCCTGCTCATAAATTATTTTTATCACGAATGCATACATCCGTTGCTCTGCTGTGTAAAAGGAGAACAAACAAACAAATGCACTTTCACATTTATAATATGAGTGGGGATTCGAACAGATGTTTCGCCGAATTCCCATCTGTTATTACGTCACGTTTTCCATCACAAAACGCGGAACATTCACCTGCTGTAAGAGCAGTCGAGTTCACACCTGCGTCCTTGTGCGACTTAACCCTTATTTAACTCAACCCTCAACAAACACCTATTCAAATGCCTAAACTTGAATCGCATTGTGTTCAAACGTTTTCATTTCTATTCAGCAGTGATCACCGTGCATTGTTCATTGTGCTATTTAATTTGGACATATTTGTGGTAATTCTGTTGTCAACACATTTTGGCGATTCGTTGACAAGACTAAAGAGAGCGTTAAAATTTCACAAGGTACAATGGAAGAGATATATGATATTTGTTGTGTTTAATTAAAGCGTGGGATTGGTGTGCAAATAAATTAGGTTAGGTTAAACATGTGTCAACGATAAGTGTGCTTAGATTGAGAAGCATACCTCTGGCGTAAACCAAAGGTATGCTTCTTAATCACGTTTCACGTTTCTCAAACTCTTCTAGCATATTGTATCACGTTTGCGGTACTAATACGACAAACGTGATAGAATGTGCTAGGAGAAGACATGCGTTTGCTTTTCGAATTTCATGTTTACTAGATGGGTATTTTAAGCTGGTGTGTATATGTAAGTTACAGTAACTGATGGTTGATCGATTTTGGATATCCGAAGAACACTTTCACTCTTTCTTCGTACCTCGAAGAGCACGTTATTCCAGGTAAACATAAGAACAGCGTCATGAGCTATATGGGATATGTAGCTCTCTTGAGATGGAATTATGTGGCCATCAGTGATATATTAATGATGGTGAAGATTGGGTTTCAATTTTATTTTACTTTCGTTACCATTTACTTTGTAACATTTTTGCCCGACTATAATATGTGATTTTGTGTATCTACGGTTACAAGTAACAAATGGAATATAGGATGGATATTGGATAAACTTGTAACAATAATAAGGTTATTATAAAAGAGAATTTAATAGCAATCGGTATAAAAATCAATCCAACATAGCCAATAGAAAGAGTTTGAAGAATTGTGAGGAGATACTTTATATGTACTTTTGCTAGTAAGAGTATTTCTTAAGACAGATGGCACTCTTCACAATCTTTCCTTGAAAAGGAACCTGATTTGACACAAACACAAGATTACACGGTGTGGAATCCACGCGCACACGCAGACTTTGCTACTGATCCCTTACTAACAAACTTGGATGCGAAAATAGACTGAACGATCTCGATTCTAGTCTGAAAAAGTGAAGTCGCGTTAACAAAGTAAAAGATAGTAGTATAATGAAGCTCAGGGTTAATTTTAAGTGAATATTGTTAGTGTAAGATGTAGTATGATGGACTATCATATCAATCAGCAAAGAAAGTCTAATTAAAATGGTTTAACGCCTCCTGTATGGTGTTTAATCGGTGTGGCATCGAAATTTAAACCAATAATTAACTGGAAACTCCTAAGGAGTTTAGGGTTTTTCAAATTATGCTCTTTGTGTTATGAAATTTCTACTGGTTCCATTGTTCGCCCTTACTTTGTTTATAGTTTTAGAATCCTCGGTGTATTTTCGTATCCATATTACATGTTTCATAACGCTATTTTCTAGGCTAGAATTAATGACAGCTAGGTTTAAGTAGGTTCTGCATGGTTTCGGACTAAAGATGTAGAAGAATCTGGAGATATCAAATAAATCAACCTTTGTGAGGGCTCTTATTTCAATGTAACATTAACAAACCTAACAAACTCCCGAGTGCATGCTTGATATTAAAGTTACCATTGTCATTGACCCGCAGTGTTTCAACTTGAGATACTGATCACCCTGTTTTACATCGCTTTCAGTATAGGTTTTGGTGGTGGGAGAACGGAATGCAATCTGCGGGGGAAAAAGTCCAAATTCAAAATTCATTATGCCCAGAAATGAAGATTGATCGTGATTTGTTTTCATAGCCGGGATATAGATTGTGGACGATGCATGCTTTTTTCGTGTGTCGGTCTGGAGCGCGCGTCGTGCGCTGGTGTGTGTATGTGTAAGCGCAGGAACAGGAGGCCTTGGTGCCTTGTCGGCCGAGCGACGCAGCTCGCCGCCACGGTAGCTTGTAAGTTAGCGTTAGTTTAGCTTAGCCTCTAAACAGGCCTGTGTTGTGTGTTTATAGATTATGATTACGACTATTACGGGTACGGGGATTACCGAGGTGGCTACAATGAGCCATTTTACCGGTACGATGAGTTCTATTTTGATTACGCGGGGCCACCGCAACCGTCCGCCGTCCGCCAGCCTCCCAACAGAGCGCAACCGGTGGGTCCCACACACACTAACTAATGTTATCATATTATTTTACTAGTCACTAGACCGCTGTACTCATCATTGTTACCTTTCGGTTTTTTTTGATTTGCCAAATTTTTTTCATCTACTCTTCACTTTTTTGTTTGTTATTATTTTTGGTTGGATCCCATCCTAGAATGGAGTCAGTGACTCGGTAAAGCCGGTAGTGTGTAGGCCTGACGGTGGTGATCGCGGCGGCGCGGCGGGCGGGCGAGGGGGCGGCGCGGGAGGGATCGCACCATCAGGTCTGCATGGCCGCCCCTCCACTAACGCCCGACTCACCTCTCCCTGTTGCGTCAGCCGAGCGGCAGCTAGTGCCGGCTCGGCGCCCATTCCTCATCCGTAGCGCTTCGCTTCGCTCGCTTTGTCACTAACCTCATAACACGCTTCGTGCTTTTGCCCACTGTCGCATTCATTTATTTTAGTTGAATGTTTTGGAATCTCGAACGCTCGAGTAACGTTTTTATTTAAATTTCTCGTTGTTGCAACGAGGTAGAGAATATGTTAAGAAGACTTACTGACCCGCTTGGTAAATGCCTCACTCAGGACGACGAGCTCGCTCTCGGGCCCAACTCGCTTTACTACGATCTAACTGGAGGCATTCAGGTACCAAACTGCGTTACCTTCCGTAAACGGGTGTGTACCGTCCGGTTGGGTAACTTTGCCTTTTAATGTATCTTTGGCAGGTAACGAAAAATTGCATTTTATTGTTTTTTTTTTTTGAATGTAGAACACATTAAAGAACAATCGTTTTTTTTATTAGTTAATTGTGATAAAAACAATGATTTCCCATTTTTCGCTGTCTGAAATAGTAACATTAATATTCATCGTTATCCAACTTGACTGTATGTAGACTCTGAGAAAATTGTCGATGTTGTTTCTATGTTTAGATGTTGAACGTAGTATTAAATAACGTAAGTTTGAATGTACCGACATTTTATAGAATGCGACTTATAAAATATGGTATTTATTATTGTATAGTGTAGTAGTAGGTACCTGATTGTTTCTTCATTACATTACTGAACTATATTATTTTAGCGTTATCTTTGTATCACTTAGCTTCAGTTACTGTTTATTTGAAGCATGATAGATTAGGTTTAAGTGACAATATTTACGCAAGTTACACACAGTGCCTGTGCAACGTAATTTGCGACTATTTCAACCGCACGAAGAACTCTTGACAAAATAACGTAACTCCGACATATAACGTTCTAAACGTTATGTGTCCGAGTTACGTTATTTTGTCAATTTTGTATGGAGTTATTAATCGCCAATAAATCGCTGTCCATACAAAAAGACATATTTTTGTTACGCCTTCGTCCGGGAAAATACGATGGCTTACGCCAGTTTACTAAACAGGCACTTAGTGTAATTCCAATACTATAAAGTCTATACAAGACGGTATTTTGAAGATCGGTCAGTGAAGCGTGACCTATTTTAACAGGAAATCGAAACTGAAAGGTTTACTACTAGATGTTAAGTCTGAGCAAGTTGTTTATCGAGAATTTTGGTATCGTAGGTAAGTTTTGTGCAACGTAGAGGAATTGTTCTTACAATAATCCTAGAGAAATGTGCAATATTTCGTAATTTTGATTAATTTCTCAAAATTGCAATTTAGAAGGTTTCTCTAAGTAAAGAAAAATATTTTGTACTATAAAATTTTCACCACAATATGCTTTATATTTTAATGATTATAGATTTTACATCACTGACCGATTTAAAAAAGGAATCCCTGTAAATAGGGCTTGCAAAGATGTATTATTAATCTTTTCGTAATGTTAAGCCAACTTAATATTGGTAAATTAGATATTTTACTATATTATAATATCGTATCAACAGTCACCAATATATAAGTAGGTGTTGTAGAATGTAGATGTCATCTAGAATCTAGATTAAAGTTAGATCTAGATTAGTGACTGTAGATTTAACTTATTGGTGGCTGTAGATATATGTTCAAACGAATTACACTGGTGCTCATTTCTTAACGAAACTATAGACTGGTGTTAAAGTAGTGTTATCTTTATCACAAAACTACCGGCCGAACAGCAGACTACTGCCTATCTGTTTTGTGCAGACTTGTGTAAAAAAAGAAACTAGCACCAATTTAAAGCTTACCCTCGCTCTATGCACTGGTACTCTAGGAGTTTTCAAAATTGAGAGGAGCTAGTACAAAGTCTTACGTCAAATACAACAAGGTACGGAAATTACAATGAACATTAGAAAATTTATCACGTTTTACTGTATTTATTTCCGCGGGGAAATATAACGGGAACATGCTTCCAATCGGAACATTTGAGCATCAAGCGAATCGTTGATGTAACTTTAGTTTAGGGTACAATGAACAAATACCATGATATATCATGAAAATTTATTGAATACAATTATTATTTAAAATGTAAACATTAATAATTATCATAACATTATAAGAGAGCCACAAAATAAGTTCTTTATATACTTATCCACCCAGGAAAGGAGTCTTAATGAAGTACGTGCTTAATTTGGAAACGTGGTTAAGGAATGACAAATTAGTGAGATACTGGTATTCTCTGAAACAACACCTTCGTCTCATGAACACTGTCTCTATTATTCTAGCTAGATTTATACATGTATTTAAATAAAACGTCAAGTACTTAACTGCTGAACGGTTTTGTCTGCCTTAATCCACTGAAGCTGCACCTTGTTATTCAATATTGAATTGTACGGAGTATGATTTTGAAGTATTCAGCGTGCGCCAGTGCCAGCAGCGAGGGTATTAACATAAGTGTAATGAGAATAGAGTGAGTTTACTCGTGCGCCGCAGGGTGTGATTCGGAGGAGTGCTGATATTCCTCCTACCCGCGACGCGTGCGGTAGGCCGACTCGCCTTGCTTTATGGTACTCTCAATGAGTCCCTTGGTACACGATTTGCTCGCAATCGAGGAGTTGTTTACGCATATCAAACTCTGTATCTTCAAAGTAAAATGGACTTAATGACTGTGTCTTAAGACTCAGGGAATTGTCAGCTATAATGAAATACAGATACGATCCGTTTTGCTCCGATGTGCAACATTTCCATACTCGAAAACGACTCCTCGATTGCGAGCGAGCAAATCTCGTACTAAGGCTACAGTTAACTCGCTGTATACTCATTGCGCGATGGCATAGTCTGCGAGCGCGTTTTAATGTGTGTGTCCTGCGCAGGGGGCTGGGTCATGTGGGACAGCCGCGCGATGGGCGCGGCGCGGGGCCGTGGCTGGGGCCCGTGGTGGTGCGCGACGCGCCGCTCGTGGCCGCCGCACGCCCAGCGCCATGCGTGGCAACCCGCGCGCCAAGCCAAGTTTACCAGGTACGACCGCCACCGCACTACGGCAACCGGCCTTCGGTTGCGGAGTGCTGCTGGATGAGGGTACTCGAAACTAATATGCCCGTTTTCACTAACGACGAACAAGGCAATGCCTAAGTATGTAACCCCTATTAAAAAAGAATAAAAAGCATACATTTACCTTGCACTAACCGATTTTCACTATCGATTTTCTTTCATCTGTCAAGTGTCAGTTTATGAGTTCCACAAACATTACACACCGCAGAATCGGTGCCGCAACGTCGTGAGTCATTACCTAAGAGTTGGTGGAAAGGTTTTATTCTCTACGCATCGCCTAAAATTGCAGCCGATTTAAGCGTTTCCTGTGTTTAGTGAAAACGGGCATTAATTACCTATGTAGTTCTTCACAGCGGAAAAATTCTTCTTCTCAGATAATTCTTCTCTTACTCTTACCCTAAGACTTTTTACGTCATTATCATGCCACTAAAGAAAACGAGACAGTTGTTTGAATGCTCAAGGCATGGAGAGATTTGTCAAATTGCTCGCAGTTGGCTGCATGGACTGTAATGTGTTTACAAATAACTAATGCTTCATTATCATCATCATCATTAAAGACCCATTTCCGGCCGATTACTGGGCAAAGGCTCCTCAGAATGAGAAGGGCTTAGGCCGTAGTTCGAGCTGGCCAATTACGGATTAGACTTCACATTCCTTTAAGAATGTTATGGAGGAGGCATGTAGGTTTCCTCACGATGTTTTCTTTTACCGTTGCATGTGATATTTTAATTGCTTAAATCAAAAACGCACATATTCCGAAAAGTTTGAGTTGAGTGCCTGAGATCGCACTCCACCCGAAAAGGAAGCTGAGCCCACAAGTACTAGGTTTCATCGCATATCTATTTATCCAGTCAGATTTTAATTAATATAATCCTTAACGGACCAAAGAATGGGTTATTTCTTGGCAAAAAGAAGTATATTATGCGACAGGACACAAGATGTTCTTACCTCCTGTCTTCATTGGATGTGAATCCAATATCATATGATTACTAGCAATAAATTCTAAATTTTACATCATGAAGAAAACTTTGGACTCTCACTCGGTCGGCCCTTCGTATAAGTATCCATTTCTACTTTGTCTCTGACCCCTTCTCTTTTATTTCAGCTTGTTTAATGGTTTGCGTGTAATCTGGATTCTTATTTATTTATTGGTAACTATCCCACAACCTTATCCTAATCCTGTTCATCCGTATCCTAGTCCGATCTACCACAAACTTTGTTATAGAGCTCGATCGGCCTGAGTGTCCAAGTTTTCTTCTCGGTTGAAAGTTTGTGGAAGATCTTCATATATATTAATTTATCCAGACATATTAAAAGTAAAAAGTCACATGTGTAAAAACGTCGTGAAACTTCGGAACCTGTAGGTCTGAGGTCTACATCTCTTCAACAAGGCGTTGATGTTGATGAGAGGTGTTGAGGGGAGATGGGGATGCAGTCTTAACATCTCTTTGCTCTATAGTCAATACCGCTCTAAAGTTATTTATCCTGGATGCTGCAGTCTAAGATGTTATGCGCTAAAAAGGCTTAGTTTATTATGGCACGTCCTGTCAGTGCTAGTGCAAACTGAAAACCTCGATGTCGATCTTCCAAATTTTTCGTAAACGTGGCCTGGAGCTCGAAAAGCCTAATCTGTCTGAGTAGACTCAAATTGTATGGAGGTTTTCGAACATAATAATAAAGTTATCAAAGTAATAAAACTTGTGAGGGCCAGCGACTAGAATCGAATGTATTACATTTAACAATGTCCCTTAGTTGATCAAAACTCCATGCAATTATAAATACATCTTTAAGCATTTATGATTCATTCATTCATCACTGTTGTTTTAGCCTTTTTTTCATATAGGCACTAAAAATTCCGTCAGAATTGACCATACCGTCAAAGATAAACTGTTGCGTAGCTCAGTCAGTTAGATTTGGACGGGCGGGTGTTGCAGGTAAACGCAAGCTCGACGGGGGTCAGCAGATCGCTGGGGGGGAGCGCGAGAGCAAGCGGCGGCTGGGCGCGGCGGCGGCGGCGGCGCGCGGCTGGGCGGGCAGCTAGTGGCCGCAGCCGCACGCCGCCGCACCGCAGCCGCAGCCGCGCCGCAGCCGCCGCGCGGTGGAGCCCCTGTCCGGGAGACACTACAAGCTGCGCAGGGGAGCACTCGCACCGCGCCGCCACGGAGCCGCGGTCCCGGTTACGTTCACGCCGGTTCCTCCGTCCTAGAGCTGCTAGCGGAAGAACCGTTCCACTTTTTTCTATATATGTGTTTTTTTTATTTGATTTTCACGTTTTCGATTTTGTATCGCGACGATTCCGTAAAAATCTTAAAGTAGGACGTTATGAAATGTTTCGAATGTAAGTTTCCCGTTATGCTTATGTTTCACCGTCGTATTAGCCGTACGTGTTTATATTCTTTATTGCGGAGGGCGCGCGGCCGCGTTGCTGTTGGCGCCGCGCGCGGGGTCGGCGACCCATCGACTGTCTGTTTTTTTTAATACATGTTATTCAATATATTTTATTCCTGCGAACGCATTTTGCGATGTGATGTGTATTTTAGCAGTAATTATTATATTATAAGGAGTTTGACTGTTGTTTTTTGACATACTTACAACGTAGGTTACTGAGATGAAGTTGATGAAATGAAATAATGAACTCGCGACTCTACCGATTACGGCTAAAATAAAACAATATTGTAATATCGATAACATTTCCCAACTGTGTTCCTGCTTTAGTTTTTTGCTTTATTTTTATTACATATTTCCCTTTAAAATACATTAGTGTGAGGAAGTAGTATTGTAAAGTTCAGGATTTCTGCAATGTTTATTATTATCGCTGTACTACTAAACTTTTTTGTATTTCGACCACATAGCATGTCCATACTGTTAGAACTCTGTATCAATCTTGTATCAGTTAATATGTGGAATAAATTTGCAAAACTGTGTTTGCCTTATTACATGCTTGTTTTGTTAACTACCCTCATATCCTGAATTCTGAAAGAAGTTGTAAATTAAATAACACAGAAGGTGCCAATCATACCTTAGGGTCACAACTATGCATATATGCCAAATTTGGGAAGGCGGCCGGCGAAACTACCGGCTCGCACGTTGCTTTGGAAGTTTTAAAAGAAAACTGTCTCTCGTCATATAGCTACTCCAAGAAAATAGTACCTAACTTGGCTAGTTTTAGGCATTAATAACCCTGAATCTTTGGTCCAATTTAAAGCTTTTCTGCTTTTCTGTCTGAGCTTGTAGGAATCTGAGCTTTAAATTTATCAGTTTAACGACATCGTGGACTTTAAAATTGAGTGGATATTTTAGTGGCACCAAATCCACCGGAGTACCATCAGAAGTACGGCCAGAGGTACGATTACTCTGAAAGAACGGTAACAGTGAAAATTTGTATTCTCGCACATGGGCCACAACCCTAAATCCCGCCAGTGGCAAATTTCTGTAGTTAGCCGAAGCGACGACTCTAGTGTGTGGCAGCCATCGGCGTCAACCGTCTGCGACGAGTCGATATAAAACGTATTACAACTACCAAAAATTATAATACCGGTCAAATTAGTGATCATACACTATTGTATAATTTTGATTTTCACTTGTCGTCCGCCAGGTCCCTTAGCCCTATAACCCCCGGGTATCCACGTTCCGCCATGTACTCGCAGGACACTCATCCGTACGAAGTGTTATAAGTAGGTACCTATGTTAGTGTTCTACCGCCATTAGTTGGCGTATTTAACATAGATCTGCTACCGAATTTATTTTTACTAGTCTGTGGCACTCGACATAATCGGCAAAAAAAGTTTTTAATTTAATCTGCCTGTTTGTCTGTTCGCACATCAGATGGACCTACTGAATGCATTTAAATGAAAATTGGTAGAGGAACCTAATTTTAACTGTAGTAGGATACTTCGGGTTAACAGTTAACACCGAACACGTATCGGTGAGTCAAATTAAGTTAACATCGACGACGACGACGCTTTGTCAATGCTATGTGCACAGTAGTAGTGCTATGTTTAAAAACGTGTAATATGCATGTTGTTAGTGCTCTTAATAAATAAATAAATAAACAGTTAAGACTAATTTTTTTCTCGAAAAATAGAATAAGGGATGAAAGGTTTTGTCAATTACACACTAAGTATATCAAGACCGATTTTAATAAATCATTTTTTTTCAAAAGTCATCAGTGTAGGTCCGCTTAAATTTCGTGAAGATTGTTTTAATATCATTGGAGATAGAGGACATAACTTCTCAGCAGATAGCATCAAGTCACTTACCTAAGACTTAATGTAACTTTATACACATGCTAATTTTAGAAGGGTGAGACCTCTAAGCCTACATTAAAATATGATAACAATCGTTTTTTGGCTTCTTAATCTTCATAGTTCATCTAAGAGCACCAACCTACGACGTTGACTCCATTAAACGATTAGGTACTACTCGTTGTTATTGCTAGGAACTAAAACAGACTTACTACGCCAAATCTCCTTCACACCTCTAAAGTTAGTAACCCATCCATTTTCTCTTCAGTCCAGGTTGCTTATCCAGCGCAATCGACTATTTTTTGGTTCTGCTATTGGTTACATATCTCTCGATTAGCAGCCATTTGTGACAGGGATTGAAAAGTGTAAAAGGTAAGGTCAAACGTAGTAGGTCCCCGGGACGGTCATTTGCTGTTGACAATGGTGATTTCGCTATTGACAACATTGATCGCGGTAGTGAATCTACCTGTTTGTTATTAATTTTTAGCTCGACAGTCGACCTCTACTGATCTTAATGGAATTTGGTAGAGAGACAGTTTGCATCCTTGAGACGAGGTCCGATACGTTGTATCTCGGAAAAATACAAGAAAAGGTACCATTTCCTCATATAGTTTAAAAAAAGATATTAAGGTATTTAACGAAAGCAAACAGATCTTTCAAAAAATGTATGGAAAAAGTTAGCATTTTGATGTTATAAAAATTTTAAGCTCAGAAAAATTACTACGGAATACTTACTTTAATAACCTGGATGAAGTCGCTACGTCACGTTGTTAATCAAAATTACAATGTTGGTTATAGTTAAGTGAAGTAGAGAGCGTGTTTTAGTAACTTTGGCTTTGGGTAAACTATTTTTTACGGGCATTAATTATATCTCGAAGAAGTGAAGGTGAGTGCTTTTCCCTTAAATCTCCCTTGAGAGTTGGATGTATTCCAGAACCAAAGGTAGCCTGTTATTCTCCGTCTTTTCAAGTATATCTAAGCCAAAAATCTATTCGTTTGGTTGCTTAGTTAGGACGTCAAGGTAGGATAAAATAAACATTTATAATATTAAATCGAAAAACATCCTATTCATGTGTATGCGCACACAGAATTCAGAATAATTTTGTGCTATATGCCAACGATTTATTAGTTTGAAAAATTACCATCTGATAGACTTTAAGAAGGCATTCTTTCAGCAGTCGAACTGTTACAAACTGTATTGTAATTGTCATGGCTATCGGGAATTTCGTGTAAGGGGATTCTTGTGAACAACTTATTTCATTATTATATCGTTCAAAGGCCTGGCTTGTTCCAAACATTTATGGGTCAATCACAGATTTTTTTCTCAGAATGAGAAGAGTTTAAGCTTTATGCCGTAGTCCACCACAATACTCAATTACGGATATGGTAGACTTTCACACGCCTTAGAGAACAATGTGGGGAAACTCAATGGTGTAGATTTCCTAACGATGTTCTTCTCTGTTCTGATTGTTTAGGTTTAGGTGTGATAGCACCGGCAACTACGCCTTTCAGATCAAAACACAAGAATGCTGCTTGGAGTCAGAAATAAGCGTGGCGGTACTATTTCTTTGGGTAAGCTCTACTAAAACCATCGACATGTATTGTACCTACCTACCTACCGTAGGTACAGTACATGTCGGTGGTACAGTACATGTCGGTGATTATAACTAAACACCAATAAAGGCTTTCTCTTCTTCTTTTTAAAATTGTAGTGTTATTTTAAATGAGTACTGTGGTAGTTAAAGAGATTTGTCACAATAAGCTCCACTACAACTAAAAACCAATAAAAGCTGCCACCGTTTCCTTTCTAATTGAAATAGCAGTGTTGTTTTGTTAAATTGAAGGTAGGTAGTGAAATAAAACACGAGGTAAATGAAAAGTGTTGTATTGGTGTCTATTCACACGGTGTCCGGCGGCGTGGCCAGGCGGGCGCCGAGGGGGCGGGGCGGCGGGCGCGGGGGTGGCGGCGGGCGGCGGGGCGCGCGCCGGCGGCGCCGCCAGCACGCGGCCAGGGTGAGCACGCCGCCCCCCGCGCAGCCTGCCACCCACCACACCGCGCTCCCGGGCCCGCTGCTCGGCGACGCACTCTCGCCTGCGTGGATTCCAATACCTCTTTCCCGTGCGCAGATTACGTAACTTTTGCTCGTTTTCACTAACCCAGAAAACGCCTCAATCGGTTGCCTAATGATTTAGGTGACGCCTAGATAAAACGTTTCACCAACTTATAATTAAGCATGACTAACGACGTTAGGCGCCATATTCAGTAAAGACACAGATTCGCTGGCGCGTAAAGTTAAGGGGATTCGTAAACTTACAATAGATACATGAAGAACCAAATTCAATTCATGTTTAGGGCTTAATTTTTGCAAATGTCCACAAGCTACATCGCCAATGTCGTTTAGACAAAGAAAACTCATTTGATTACTTTAAATCGTTTTCGTACACTTTTGACAATAATTCATAGACAAGTTTTGAAGATTGGTGAAAGGTAAATCTAATCTTAGGAATCTCCTTACACATGGCGTTACTCGTGTAGGTATTGCCTTGTTCATCGTTAGTGAAAACGGGCATTAATTGCGATCACATGCAATAGTGGCAATCTTTGTTATTGACTACCTCTCTAACTCTTGGTGCTCTAACATCGAATTGAAACTTTAGTCAGCAAGGTATTTATTTAAATAATAAGTTAACCTAATAATACAAAATGGCTAATTCCTTGATTTACCTCGCGGGGAAAATTGGAGGAATTTTAATCGTGTCACCTACCTTCCTACTATCGAAAGAAAGCGAAGAAAACGCATTTGTAACAATATAAGAACAGCTAGTAATAGGTTAATAACAAAGTTAAGTGACGCTATTATACGACTTTCTTCTGACAATGAACAAAGCCCGAAAAATTACAGCTATATACGCTGCGTATTAATACTTATTTGTACAGACAGATTTCTTAAGGAGTCTATATAATAAAGAAATCGTCAGGAAAAATCTTTAAATAATTTCAGCAGGCGGTAGTATCTTAAATAATAAAGTGTAGTTAATGAATTTTTACAACAGATAAGCACACACAACTGTCATCTAACACGAACCTATCGTACACCAATCTATAAACTTAGTTACCAGGTCTTAAAGTAGTGCACTATTATTTTTACTGTGTAACACATAGCACTAGCGTTAAACATGTCAATTTATTTGAGATTACTTACACATGTTTGATATATTGGTACTACTACCTCCTTATTTTCCTTTTGATCCTAAAATGTTAGTGTCTATCTATCACATTGAGTGTTATATTAATGTTTAAAGCCAATAACAAAATTTGGACTATTGCCATGTGTCGATTTAGTTTCGTAATGCAGACCGCAAATTTAAGATGACCTGGTTTCACCACAATATTTTTTGTAGAACTCCAGATTGGATAGGGTGAAATTTGTGAAACATAAGGTAAATACTCCTGTAGAAAGATATGGGTAGAGGACTCAATTAAATTATCTTTCTATTGGATGGAGGTATAGATTTTAAACAAGGTATCAATTTTTATAATTTCAATATTTAAATAAGAACAAGCCTGAATTCCACTTATCAACCTATTGTGTCAACTAATTATTGGAACGATTTTTAGTTCTTAACATTGCACAACAAATTAGAATAGATTACAAATTGTCACGATAGCTTGCAAGTAGCTTCGTGACTTAGGTTTTACAATATGTATGCATACAAAGCAATCTATTAAGTTTCAGGATTATTCCCGTAAATATTGAAACCTTTTTTTTTAAATTAAATTTTAATAGGTTTTTTTTTTAATTTAGTTTTAAAAGACATGCATTTATTGTCTAATTTATAGGAAGCTGTACCTACATACATGATGCAAGATGATCGATGAAATCTTGATGCTAAAAGCAACGTATGTTAACTCATACTTGAAAGAAGCACGTCTTTGAATCATGATAATGATTGTATAAAAGTTTTATTTAGAACAAGTATTTAATCCCAGAGAAAAAATATTGCAAACTGATAAATTACCTGACTGAAGAAATGATCTTGGCTTAAATTCAATGATTTAGTCAAATAAGGTAGACCTAATGATTGCCAAGATGAAGAACCTTAAGAAAATGAACATAAAATCTTAATAATTAAACCACAAGTTAAGCCAGGTGGTAGACATAATGCCTAATAAATTTGTTTACACTCTATTTGTTCTAAACGTAAGGTGCTACTGAATACCTACGTTATTACGTACCTATCCACATCAATACTAAGTACAGTCTCGAGCAGTATGACACGAAAGAACGAAAATTGTTAGTTCAACTTTAATGTAATCTTACAACTTATAAGTAACTTTTATTTTAGACTAGCTGTTGCCCATATCCTTCGTCCACGTGTATTTCCGTTTTTTTTACAAATTCCGTGGGAACTGTTGGTTTGATAAATAGTACTCTACGTAATTTCAACTAACTCTATGAAAAAAAACAGGGCGATTGGTTGCTTAGTTCGGGCGTAAAGTAAGAACAAACAAACACACTTTCAATTTATGCTATTAGTGAAGATGATAGCCAGTGAAACCATGATGATGATGGTAGAAAAGGGAATTGAGAAGCTGAGCAGAATGATAGGACTAGAGGCACCACGTGCAAGGCGATAGCGAAGGCATTGTGGAAGCGGTGTGAAGGGGGAGGGTGAAGGAATATATAGACTCACGTGTGCAGCGCCCGGTCAGTGCGGGGCGGCGAGCACAAGCGAGAGGACGACGAGCGTGGCGCGCGGCACGGCCTGGCCCGACGCCGCACCGCCTGCGCACACCGCCGCGTCAGCCCGGGGACCGCCCCAACACATAACACAGCCCCAATTCCGAAGCGTTCGCACCAAAACGAAATTAAAAAATTATGCTTTTGGTAAAAACGTTCGAAATTTAAGCAGATTGCAGAATCAACCTTGACCGTTTCTCATAAAGCCTTGATTTAGATTGGTTTCAATTTATCTCGTAAGTTTACTACAACTGGTTGGTTCTGCAATCCGTATGCTTTCCAAAATTTTATACCAATGACTAGATACATCCTAAATATCATTTTGGTTGAATTCTGGAAAACATACGTTTATTTTTTATTTTCATAGAAATACTTGTTTCATATGTAAAGTTGCTATATAATTTATGGTATCAAATGTTTCGTGCTAGTTTAATTGACACAATATGTCAACACAATGATTATATTTCGTTTGATTCAAGTATTTCTAGCATTGGACACGGTTCCCCGGGACCTATAGTGCGATGACTCAATGCAAGCTTCGTCCCATAAGGAGTCCACACCTATTTTATACTAATTACAAAACGTTCAAATTTCTTTTTCACATCTCCCCTGAGTCATCACAGAATACAGGGTTAATTTTCGCTCAGCTGCAATTTTTTTAAGGATACATTTAGATGCAATATCCGATTAATAAAATAAAAAAACATGTTCTCTATTTCATGTTTTTTATGATACTGCGTTTATAAACAAAACATGGCCGCCGTGCCGTGCATTTAATCACACAGAACAAGTCCACTAAGTAAATGCCTCGGCGACCGCACATAGTGCCCTCGTGTTTATAAATAAGTTTTTATTGGCAATTTTCTGATCGATGTTGTTTAAAAACTAGACTTATGACTAATTAATCTTAAAATATTGCAGGTGGGCAAAAGTTAACCCTGTATAAGAATAAAGATTAAGACGAATTTTAAACAACTATTTAGGTGGAGCACAGTTTATGGATGTAGAATGACATAATATGTTATGTGAAGAGATTTAAAAAGTTTTTTAAAAGGAGAAACGTAGCTTGTAAATAAAAAGATCCACAATGTTGCAACATCATCAATATATTGCGCTATTTTTCACCAACAGATCAAATTTTCATTGATTCTAAACACCTACCAACTTTAAACATACAAGAATATCCTCTGAGACAAAGATTGCATTGAACCGTCAATACTGAGAAGGTAAAAGTACAGTGATTGTAATGTTATTTATGTTATTTAAATTTTACATTTAACAGTTCTACAGTGTTTACTTAAATACAATATCTTACAATTATTAGAGGAAAGCAGGAGTAAGCAGCAAGAAGCGTTTTGCATGATCAATTGACTGATGCCTTTGAAAATACACTTTTTCACACTTGAAATATGCCTACAGAAAACCTTTAACTTTTTCTAAAAATCAAGTTTGAGGTGAACATATGGCTGTTTGAAGTACAACTGGTACTGCTTACTCCATGAAAATCTACATTTATATTAATTAGTTATTTTTAAATATATTTTTGCAACAACAAAATGCAACTGTGTAGATACAATATTGTATGTGAAATTGCAAAGTGCGAAGAACGAGATACAAATAACAATGTAGTCTATAAATACTATTAATGGAAACTTTGAATCTGCACCTAATTAGATAAAATCTAATAATTTATAAAATTGTATACCATTCAAATTATCAATCTGATTTATCGTATACAGCAATCGGTAGTAAAGACTTTCATTAAATAGGCTTTTAAATAAAGTAAAATCTTCTCGAAACTGAATTATTTCACCATTATTAATGAACTAAAGTTATGGCGCCCAATGTTGGACTCGAGTCTCAATTGGGCGCCAATTCTATTTTTTACTTAATTACTTAGATTTTTAAATGTCCTGAGCATAAACAAGAAAGTGTTGACATAAACAAATAAAATATTATACATTTTTCCGACAATCTTTTGTACATCAACGATTACTTCATTAATCGTCTTAGCTTTACAAAGTCACAAATTATATTAGGTACGAAGATTAGAATTAATGGTTCAAAATTACATAATATTAACCTTACCTAAGGATAATCAATTACTTAGATTATATTTAGATTCCAAAAAAATATTATAGTATTAATATAATAATCTCTCTATATACTATAATACACTTAATTATAGATAAAACACGTATAGTATAAATACATTTCTCAAACAGGTGCGTTGTGCATGTGTTTTTTGTGCATTATTTACTGCAGTTAGTGTTAGCAAATGTCCAGCGCTATATGTTGTATGATTCTGTGATAATGATATTAATTGATTATTGTTATGCACAAGCCAAATTATCACTAACAAATTAAATGCATATTGTGTGTGTTGTTTTCAATCACGTGTTTATCATTAGGGTAACTAGCCACGGCCTAAGCCTTAGACCAGAAAAGAGTTTTAATCAATTATGTAATTGCTTCTGTCAAGTATATTATTGGGATTGGCACGGTAATAGTATGTGGTATATGTTGATCAATATACCGATCTTCTACATAAAGAGAGAGGGGCAATATGAACATTTCTAATTAACACGACATGAAGAATGTACTCGTATCTCCGTCGTATACTGTGTAATATAATACACATTATTTGACTTGCCACAGACAGTGGCAATGACAGTGGTTTTTATTCAGTTCTTCTGAGTGACCCTGATTCTCCAAGGCTTTAGCAACGGAATGTGTGAATGAAGAATACATATTGTTGTCTAAAACCTTTACTCCAGTAGTTCTGATGACAGACTAATTGTTTTTTTCCACAACGCGGATCGGTGGACTCCACACGCCATTGAGAACACATTGAAGGACTCTTAGGCATGCAGGAATCCTTACCGTTGAAGCAAGTGATATTTATACGACGTACTATTGATAAACTAATTTGGAGCAACTGCACTACAGCCCCCTAGCATCGTTCTCGGATGTTAACGTTGAGAAGTGAAATAAGTAATTCCTATTACATGCTGTGAGGGAAACGAGAGGATTGTTTTAATATCGTGGGATAGTAACGATGGAAATTCCGCTCCCGATCCTACCCTTAAATCTTGATAGCAATGGTGTTAATACTAAGTAAGGGTAATCCCCGTTATTTTGATCTGCTGAACCTAGGTGTCATTTCAGATGAGTATAAGAAGACACGCTTCACCGTAACTTAGTCTTTGGATCTGCTTTAAACTATTCATGTTATTTTGATCTGCTATCATAGCTGTCTTTGGATCTGCTGGAAGCTTTTAGTGTTGGTTTGCAGTAAGTGCGAATGAGGGTATCGTAAGTTAGGATTAGACCCTCAACTGCTTTAGGTGACTTCGCCTTGGTGTTATTCATGTTAATTACTAAGATAGTGTTATTCCTACATGCAACTGCTTCACCCTAACTAAGCTTTTGGATCTGTGTATGTTGATCTGCTGTCAGTGTGAATGAGGGTATCGTGTTTATAAACTAAGTTAGGGTAATCCCCGCCCCGCCACTGCTTCACCTTGACTAAGTCTTTGGATCTGCAGTAAACTATGGATGTTGGTTTGCTGTATTTGTGACTAACAGAATCTTTTTATCGCTAAGTTACGGAATGCCCCACCTGCTACTAGAACCGTGACTACGTCTTTGGATATGTTGTTAGCTACCCTTTACTGCTTCTAGGTGATACCGCCTTAAGATCTGCTGTATTAATGTTAGTCTGCTGTGAGTGTGAATGAGGGTATCTAGTTAGTATATTAGGTTAGGGTAATGCCCGCCCTCCACTGCTTTTAGATGATTAAAACCTGCTGTAAGCTATTGCTGGTGGCCTGCTGTGAGTGTGGGTGCGGTATCGTGTTAGCATACTAACAGTAATCCGGCTTGGCAGCGGACTGGCCGGCGCAGTGCTGCAGGCCGGAGCACGCGGCGCGGTCGGGCAGGCACGCGCCGGCGCACGCCGCGGGGCAGTTGTCGCCCGTGCCGCCCACCGTCACCTCCGACCAGATGGCTCGCCAGCCGCCCGCGCCCACCGACTTGTCCGCTATTATGAACCTGGAAATGCGTGTGACGGCAGATTGGAATACAGTTGTCACCACCCCTTTTCTGCCCGCGGAAGGTAGACTACTTAGAAGAAGAAGCCGCCAAGAAACTCAGCAGTCTCTCTTCCAACATTAAATATTTGCAATTTAATACTCCTATCTTAGACGAAATCAATGCAAGATGCAGGATCCCCACTATTTCCATCTGAAAACAGACTAATCCATGTTTTATGTCATTGCACTTATTGCAATAGAGGAATAGAAAAATATCATGGAGACAAGACTTATAAATGTTATATAGTAGGTACATATTCTACAACATAATTAAGTTTATTGTAAGAGGCTTTAAAAGCAGTTGTGATTAATATTATTAATTATTTAATATATAATGTAAATATACATTTGTCCCAGTTTATTAACCTTGTATAAGTTGTATAATTCATATTCTGACATATACTTATAGCTGTATTTATCATCCAACTATCTGTGCACTGACAAATTTAACTTGTTTGAATAAATCTTTAATTTTCATAAATTCCCAGTGTAGAGTTTGACGAGCTGAGCGAAGCGAAGATCATTGGAAAGAAGCAGGCGTTTGGCTCCGAAACTGGAGCATCCTAAGGAGATGTTGACTTTACAATGAATAATTGTTAAGTCAAGGTGCGAAACGTGCGTAGAGGGTATATTGCCGACGATCTGTTTGGTGTGGAGTATAAGGATTGAAGAAATTATAAATGACACCATGCAGATTATCCTGCTTTTCGCGGAGTATAGCAAATTAAGCTTAATTTTCATAATATGAAGCGAAGATTGATGCAGAACCAACATTTGTACACTACAACTACTGGCAATTATATTAAAGCCATGCTGAATAGTAATACTTACGAGAGTCGTATCGAGTTAGAGGTGGAGAGGTACTGCCAGCGGTCCGAAGGCGCCTTCTCACCGCACAGCTCGAGCGGCGGGCCCGGGCTCTCGTACCACAGGCGCAAAACGGCCGCCGGGCAACCGCGCTCTGCAAACCGACCACTTGTTCGTGCAGAACAGATCACGTCCTTACCTCGCGATATTAGTCTGAGGTAAGCTAAATTCCAGCACCTCAACCCAATCCATCCCCGCTTCATATGGGTTCACCGAGCTGTTTCCGAGCTTCGCAACTCTCTTGCGGTTCTTCTACGGATCTCCACATTTCGGATTTGATGATTCCAAGGATAGCTCTTTGTTCATCGCCTCCTAAGTTACTTCTTTCTTATGAGACCCATAGCTGTTGCAGTCGCGCCCCGCACTCTTAAGCGAAGCGTTGGGAAACCTCATTATGGTGATGAAGCTAAATTCCCGAACTGTATTTGTCGCAAAAATATTTTAAGTTCACAGTACATATTGCCCGCTATAGGTTTATCCCAAAACTATTTCTTATAATTACATAACTTGGTCTCGTTTTAAATTTCTCTTAAGTCTGGGACTTGGAATCTTAAGATTGGGATGGGTTATTTATGACTTAAGGTTGGTTATGGTTCAATCATTATTTGACGGCCGATTGGCGCAGTTTGCAGCGACCCTGCTTTCTGAGTCCAAGGCCGTGGGTTCGATTCCCACAACTGTAAAATGCTTGTGTGATGAGCATGAATGTTTTTCAGTGTCTGGGTGTTTTTATGTATATTATAAGTATTTATGTATTATATTCATAAAAATATTCAACAGCTATCTTAGTACCCATAACACAAGCTACGCTTACTTTGGGGCTAGATGGCGATGTGTGTATTGTCGTAGTATATTTATTTTATTTATTTATTTTATTATTTATGATCAACTAACTGAAGTCAATTTGAAATTGGAAAAATAGAAGAATGCCAGTATATTAACTAACTTATTAAGTATTGTTAACTAGTTGTTGCCCGCAGTTATTATGGTTCTTTTAAAATCCCGTGGGAACTCTCGGTCCTTTCAACTAACTATATGCATAAATCAAGCCGATGGGCTGCTTAGTTAGAGCTTGAAGGAAGGACAAACAAACACACTTTTGCATTTATAATACCTCTTCCCGCGGTTATCGTACGAGGTGACTAAGAGAAAATAGCGGATAACGGGCAGCGGCGTCCTCTGCGCTACTACTACCATCTTCTGCGATCACCAACCCGTCTGACCAGCGTGGTGATTATCGGCAAACCCACCTTTAGGAGATCTTTAGCCCAGCTGTGGACTTTTATAGGCTATGATGATGATGATGATAATTTTAACATCGGGTTAATGTGCTTAATTACAGTAGGTTAAGGATTAAATGTTGTATTATGTTTTTTTTTAATTTGTTATTTTTTCACTGTGTAGTGTAATTGGTAGCAACCGTGCTACTGATTGTATTAAAAAAAAAAGTTAATTAATTATCTATAGAGCGTGTAGTGCGATATCGGCTTACCAGTGAGATGCCCCTCCACAGCGAAGTGGTCGAAGTTGATGAGCAGGCGTCGTCCGGGACGCGCCGTGATGAACCAGTTGCACACCCGCGACGCCGCGCCGCGCGACGGCGGCTCGTAGGGCTGCGGGTAGCGCGGTGACGTCACCGCGCCCCACGACGAGCCCGACACGTTGCCGCCGCAGTCGCCGAATATAGACTTCGCTGGCTACGGGACAGATCGACAGTGTTTTTAGAAACTCACGATAGAACTGGAAAACTGCTCTCCCCTGCCACCTTGCCTTATTAGTTTTGTCAAATTATTATTCGTAGAAGAAGAAGAAACACTTTATTGCACGTATACCAAATAAACAGTATGGATTAATTATACAGTAAGCAATGTAGACATGCAAAGGCGGCCTTATTGCTGCATGCAATCTCTTACAGGCAACCTTTGTAGGAAGGACTTACAGCAAGAGAACAGGATGGTGCCAAGAGTAATATAAACATAAATACCAAAATATATAGATAATTTAAATAAGTTATAAATATACAAATAAAATATACATAATATAAATAAATATATAACATACATAATATAGAGTAGTATTAAATAAATAAATAGTTAGTAAGTCATTTATACTTTAAACTTAAACTACCTACTTCTTCCGAACAATTAGATAAAGTATTTACCAAAGATATTCTCCCCCGATCGGGTAGACGTGTTCGTACAAATTTGACTTTTGGATATTGGGTTTAAGTGATTATTCTAACCTCAAAAACATATCGCGCCTTGAACCCCGACGCCACCGATTCATAGTCAGTGTGCAATGCGATGAGAAGGCCTAGGGCTCCGCGTGGGGACTGCAGCGGGCCAGGCGTGGCAGGCCCGCACCAGCGCCCCAACGGTACACGGCTGCCCTCGCGACCCGTCCACCAGGCCTCCACCCAATCTTCCATGCATGTCGCGCCGCTGAAATACAAGAACTCCTGCGTTAGCGATGCAAAGCAATTCCTTATTGTCTGCAATCAGTTTCTTTGGATATACTGAACACTAATACACATACGGAGACTAGAAAGACATACTAACACTGACAGATGAAGATAAAGAATCTTCAAATCCATTATATTCATATGCCTTGAAAATGGCAAATCTTTAGGTACCTTTCTGGCATTGTGTCAGAAAGGTACATCTAAAGATATCTCAGATAAAAGGAAATCAAAATTAATTTCCAACCACACTGAAAAAAATGAAAAAATAATTATTACTTAAAAAAACATTTACAGATTCCATGTAACCGATGGTACTCAAACTAGGTATTCCTGTTTCGTGGGTGCCTATTTACAGTTTAACAGTTTAAGTTTACATTTCTTTGTCACTCGAATAACAGTCGATTAAACAGTTCGTACAATACAAGCTTATTATTGATAAAGTTGCATTTTCTAGTAACTTTTTACTTATGTAGATATTATGCTAGACACAAAAAAAGTTTTTCTGTGGAATCATAGCTTAAGCCAAGCCAAGCCAGGAAACAAGTTTTGCGTTTGCCTGTTTCTCGGAACAATGTTTAATGATTTATTGCTTGATTCTTGGCAAAAGGATCTTAAAGACCCAACACTGCGTACTCGTACTCGAGTATGTTGGACATCTGGAATTCATTCCCGTATTCACTAACGACGCGGCAATGCCTAAGTAAGTAACGCCTAATCAAAGAAGATTCCTAGGCATACCTAGCACCGATCGATTTTTACTGGACCACTCAGAAAACCTAACTTGTCTATGAGTGATTGAGTACTTATTTTGTGTTTGTATTATCATATTTGTAATTTTTCGTAGAAGTAATAGTAAGGTAATTCGAGTGAAGGTTATTAAAAGAACCGAATTCATATTTTTCATCTGTCAAGTGTCCGTTTAGATGTAGAGTCGGTGTCGATGTCGTAACTTTAAATGGCGCCAAATGTAGTCATCGTCTGAAAGTTCTTCTTCTCCTACTTGCAGCTTGCAATCTATTGTGACGCCGCGCCGCTGTCTAGATGAGGGTTTCTAGACAGCGGCGTCAGCAGTTTATTTGCATCTTGTATTTTATACTTCCCCAAAAAGTTGCGACGAATCTCATCTAAGTCGAGTTAGTGAAACCTTTTTTTTCTGTACGCATCAATCAGTAGGCAACTGATTTAGACGTTTCGTAGGTTTAGTGAAAACGGCCATTGAGGTGTCCACAAACCGTCCTAAAGCAAGGATATCCTCAGCTGCCTGGAAAAGACTTACCCATACAATCCAGCTGTAGCGTTCCACGAATCAGCGCGCACTTTGAAGTGATCGAACACAACGGTGACCTGTTCGTTGGGCGTGGCCACCAGCGTGTAGGTGCAGTTGGTGCGCGAGGGGTAGTTGGAGGGGTAGCGGGGGGAATTGAACTCGCCGCGCTTCTTCGCTTCCGAACGATACGTGAACGCGCATTCGCCGTCGGGTGCCGCCGTGCCCGGCACACGGTATTCTGGCAAAAACAATACGCTGTTAAACATCATTTCTTCATTCTCAGACTATATATCCCATTTGGTCTCCTCTCTTATAGCAGACAGGGTATCTCAAAGCCCTAACACTGCTTCAATATTGGCTGGAATACGGATACGAGTTACCGAGATTTACCGAGTAACACATATTAGAGGTACCTAATACCAACTAGTACCAACCGACCGACCGATAGACCGATTAGACCGATTGGTTAACCGTACGTACTCATTGAGGAACTGTGTTAGGTTAAATCTTGTCCTGATTCCGGACTGGTACTGAAAATGCAGTTTGGACCCATCTCGCAAAATTTGGAAAAACGCCATACATGATCCATTATCGAACTACGAGGCAGTCGTTATCAGAACAGCACATGACACAACGGTTGAAAGTGCCCTCGATGTGCACCTGTAAATGATAGGAAGAATAGGGTCAGACCAAACTCACCAGTCTCAAAGGTGTATTTAGCCTTGAACCCTCGTCCCTGGTAGTCACCGGAGCTGAACACCATGACCAGGCGAGGTCCGTCAGACAGCAGGGGGGGAGGATACGGGGGTGGGCCCACCTCCCTCTCCCCGCACAATTCCGCATCGTGCTTGTCATATGAGTCTGTGGCCTCCTGGCCGCGGAGGTATACCTTCAGGTATCCATCTGGGCATGCGCTGCTGTAAGTTCCGAAAACACATATTTTTATACACGCTGGAGCGTGTCTATTTGTTTATTTGGTTGTTGTTTCAGTTCAACTTAACCACTGCAACGATCGTGAGGAAATTAGGCGCATATATAACTTGTCCTCGTTTCTTAGAAATGGATATTTAATTCTTTATGTCCCGGAAATGCCTTTAAAAATTGAGTTTATTTATTACCTATACATGACTTGGACTGATCTTGAAAATTGGTATTGACATAGCTTGCATTCGTGACACGGACATAGGATATTTTTTATCGGTTTCCGCGGGATTACGGGCGCATGAGATTCCGAAATAAACGCGGACAAAGTCGTGGGCTGCATTTAAACTTACATAAGTAACGAAAACTAATTATTATTAAAGCCATAGTCACGCTGAGTAGCCAGACTAATTCTTCGCGCAAAAAATGCTTTAAGATTTCTGTCACCCATAGGGCTAGCATGCGCACCACGAGATAGTTATCTCTACTCGTATTTCGTGGATTTCTATAGAGATAAATGAAATATTGGGTAGACATAACTCTCTCGTGGCTCGCATGTTAGCCCTTCAGATGATGTATTTCACCAAATTGTATTCAAGCGATTTTTAAAATGGGGACTGATAAACTCAATTTTCATGGACGCAATAACTTTACTGTTCAAAGACATAAAAGAACTAATAAAAGCTGTACGTTAAACGACATGTAACTTATAATAACTACTACACATAGCTGAGGCACTTACTCCGCTTTGGGGCTCTCTCCTTTTGGTATAGTTTTTGAAATAGAAAAGTTCTGGAACTCTAACCGGACTCTCTCCAAATTTTGGGAATCTTGCATACCATATATAAAATATCTGTAAAAGAGGATGAGAGAATTATGGAAGTGCATTATTATATATTATCATAATTATGATGATATTCATAAAATAAGTAAAGATAAGTAATGTAGTTAAATGTAAATGATTTCAAGGCTAGTTAAAAATGAGGTAGCAGGATACTATAATACAAAAATCCATAACACAGAGTGTCGCTGCTATAATCTATTCAGATAAATTATTATAATTTCAATTTAAGTTAGTTAGTACCTAGGTAAGTTTAAATTAAATTAAATAATCGTTTATAAAAATAATCGAGCCATCACCTGATAAACCATAGTCTATGACCAACACTTCGCGTTCAACACAGTGCCGCAATCAACATGAGGTTAAGCATCAAGTGTGTATTGTCGTAGTATATTTATTATATTGACTATAATACCCCATCTGCTTATATTAGTTGTTATATTAAATTCAAACGTGTGCAATTAAACTTACCTACAAACAACTTTTTGTATATACGGGAATGGATAATTTGGATGGTACACGAATCCTGTAGATTCTTTTTTACTAAGTATTTTCTGATCGCACTCCGAGCCCCTAATGTGCTCGGCGTCGTGTTTACTTATAAAATCTGAAAAAAAAAAACAATAATATACCTTTCTAAACTTAAAAACCTAGCCATAAAAGCCTGAAGTTTTTGTCGTGAATAATTTTATGCGCTTGCGCAAACACAAGTGCACTCTGTAATTCCGGTCGTGTCGGACGGCAGCTCCGACCCGACCGGAAAGAGATCAGGCACAGGACCTACAGCTTAGCGTGCTCCGAGCTGGAATACTAAGAACTTTTTGATAGCAAACCTAAAACCATTCCCTGGCCCGATCCGGGGATTGAACCCAGGAACTCGTGAACTGCAGTTGAGTAACCTCACCACTAGACCAACGAGGCAGAGGAATAGAATGATAGCAGACGTTACATATGCCAATTTAACTACTGTATCTTAGTGTTCAAAAACGCAAAAAGTGGTTAATGGGTTGACTTAATTTTTTTTCGTAACTCGTTCGGTCGTTATTTGAATAAATATAGAAAAAAAATATAGCTAGTAATCCGAAACCCCATTTGTTGACACTGCGTATTTTTGACAACTTTAGTACAGTTATTTCCACAAAAGTATTGATCTCGAACAAAAGTTTTTCGTTATTATGCATACTGTAACGACCCATTATTTATGGGTATGTAACATTTATATTATGGAGAAAATTTTGTTAAAGGCTTGTGAAGTCTACCAATCCGCACTTGGCCAGAGTGGTGGACTACCCTCCTCATTCTGGAAGAAAACCCGTGCCCTTTAGTCATCGAGGAAGCCCTGATAATAATGATGATGATGCACACCCCATCTGCTCAGTTACTCTCCAAGTTTTTGTATTAGATGTAGGTTTGGTAACTCACCTAACTTAACAAAACTCTCTGAAAACTCGAAGATACCCTTGAAACCGCGGTTCTGCGTATTGGCCGATCTGTGCAAAGTATAGAAGGTGACTAGGAGGCGCTCGTCGCTCGAGTACAACACTAGGTTGCGCTGCTGGCCGCAGTATGTGCCGATTACGGCCGACGAGTTGTCGGGCCCGTCGTACACGCGTACCCAGTCGAACGGGCAGCTGGAAAGATCACACAGTGTCGTTAAAGCCGCGCCACGTTAAAAGACCCTTAGTTTCTAGTTTAATGTTAACCTTTGTGGGTCTGAGTATATGCTTTTATAACATGATACCGAAAGTAATCCGTTAGTATCTTCCCATTATTATTAAGTAAAAATTAATTATAAAGCTAAAATTATTAAAATTATTAAGCTAAAAATAATCATAAACCCTAGGGGGCGAAGGCACTGAAGCTGAAATACAAGGTTTCTTAGTTTAGCTTCAGAAGCGTGTAGTAAAATAATTATTTAAGATTTCATGGATGCCCCATCCTATAAAATAATATTAGATTTACCATTACATACGTTTATGGAATGTATAAAAAAACATTTAATACATAGAGGTTACTATACTATTGATGATTTTTTTAATGTCAAGGTAGCCCGGAAGCAAGCCGCTCCGATTGTTAAATTGTAAAATGATGTTGGGAAAATGCAACTGCTGAGTTTCTTGCCGGTTTCTTCTCGGTAGAATCTGCATTTCGAACCGGTGGTAGAGTCACTACAAACAGACATACTTGACGTTTCAAAAGTGCTTATATTAGGCAAATTAAATAAATTAATTTTGAATTTTAATTATTTTTAATTTAACAAAGATTCAATTATTACGTAAGTAGATTCATTACAGTTACTTTTTATTTTGAACTTTC
Organism: Pararge aegeria; assembly: GCF_905163445.1. NCBI lineage: Eukaryota > Metazoa > Arthropoda > Insecta > Lepidoptera > Nymphalidae > Pararge > Pararge aegeria. The sequence goes on from NC_053189.1 coordinate 3,183,366, forward strand.
GACCATTTCTTTACAAGTATAACATCTCAAACAATTCAACTTCGGCGTAAGTGGATCAACGCTAGAATAAATATTAACTTACAAAGTTGCATGTCAAATCGTCAACCGTACCAAAACGAAAATATAGTTTGGCGGAAGAAATTTCGACCAATAAACAACGCACGCTCCCCTACTCGGTTCTAAGCCTAAAGGTACTATTTGTTATTTCAGGGTATCGCAAAAATGCGTTTCCTTTTTAAGAATAGACAATGTAGGTTGCTATATGTGTAAAAAAAAAACTAACGCTATCACCATCTAGACCTTTTGAAGGCTTCGGATGGGTGGACACAATTCATGTCGTCAAAAATAAGTTAAACAAAAACCCCCACCCTTCTATTGCTTACTTAGTACTGAATGGCTCCATATTTGAATAAAGATATTTTTGAAGAAGAAGAAGATGAAATATATTATTGCGCACAAACATCAAAATATACATAAAATAAAGTATAAACAAATGAACAAAAATTGTAGGCATGTAAAAGCGGCTTAATTGCTGCAAGCAATCTCTTACAAGTAACGAAAGAAAAGCTGCAAAAGAGCGAGATACTGCAATTATATAAAATATATACCTACATAAATAGATTCGGATTGTGCATATTTGTATTTCTCTTCTTTCATTTTATAATTATATATTATATATTATTATATAATGAAAGAAAAAAAATACAAATAATACATTGTATTTTTTTATCCTTTCACATCAGAATCAGAGGCACTAACTGTGGTCCGCCGAAAAATAGGTCGAAGTCTCGGAATTCGAGTCGAATGCGTTGGCCGGGCTGGCCCTTGAACTGGTAGTTGCACACGATGTCCTTCGGGTAGATTCCCGGGTACGTCGGGGACAGCAGCAGGCCCGTCTTGCGCTTGCTCGCCTCGATCACGAACGAGCACAGCGTGTTCGGCACCGGGGTCCCCACTTCGAACTCCGCTGTGAACATGAGTTCATATTTTAAATTCAAATTCAAAATTTCTTTATTCATGCAGGCCTATCTGAAGCATTCTTACATATATGTTAACATAATTGTAAGGGGATGGTGTTGACTTCGTTCGCCAACTTAAACCTAAAGCTACGAGGATTTCAAACGCGCCCTGCTCTAAATAGAGCCCAAAACAAACTTAGCCGTATAATTTTTTCGTTATCATTCTCACAGTTATCTCACAGTAAATAAAATTAAGGTGTCAAGTTAGAGCAATTCACACCCAAGCTTTTTCATCGTTTAAGTAATCCTTAACATTATAACAGTTAACAGAATCAGTACACTTACAGCATCGGCAGGAGACATTTTTTCACGGAGACCGGAAAAATGTTCTTCCACCGTTCTATATCAGTACACATACACTAATATGCGACTTATTAAATGCCCACCAAACCACATACCGCGTGGTGAGTACACTCCAAAATTATCTCTCTTAAGGAGAGGACAGTCCGCAGTGAGACGGTACATGCGGATAATGTCGATAATGAAAATGTAGACGGCCGATCGGCACATTAGGCAGCGACCCTGCTTTCTGAGACCAAGGCCGTGGGTTCAATTTACACAACTGCAAAAAAACTTCTGTGATGAACATGAATGCTTTCAGTGTCTGGGTGTTTATCTGTATTTTATAAGTATTTATGTATATTATTCATAAAACTATTTATCAGTCATCTTTGGGGCTAGATGGCGATGTGTGTGTTGTCGTGGTATATTTATTTAATGAGAAGATGCATGAGTGGTTACTCACATGCGTTGATGAAGCGATAGGTTCCTGCGAAAAGTGTAGGCGGCGTGTAGGTAAGATCGGTAAAAAATGCGAGCGCGACTGCGCGGTGAAGGGATACGCGGCGGCGTGGTGGGATCGGTCCACAGAAACGTCCACCGAAGGCGGAGTTGACTAGCTCGCCCGCCTCCAGCGACACCATCTCCGAGTAGATGTCCATGTACTCGTGCATGCACCTGCAGAATAGCCGAGCCAATAAAGAATACATTATTATTTCTTAATAATAATAATAATGGCTAGAATTTTGGGGTCGCAATAAGTTGGTTTACAATAATTCAAATACACTCCTACAAAATCTACTGTCAACGACAGTGTGCAAATCTTTTTGGATTCTAAGGAATAAGAATCAAACTCATTCGAAAAAAGAAAATTACAAAATGAAAATAATTAAGGAAATAATAATTATAAAACAAAGATTTCTAGTCAAATTTTAAATCAAATTGTCATTTAAATATTCGTTAACACTGCAGTAAGTTTTATCATTAAGGAGTATTAAAATAACTCTCCTTAAGACCTTGAGCGGCAATTTTTTATGGCAGCCTGGCAGTTTATTATATAAAGTTAACAATATAATCAAATTATAAAACTTTCTCAATAAGAAACTAATGTTATATAATACATTTTATCTTCTCTCATATCGTAAGATTCGACTTATGAACTTCATTTATATCGATACTTCAAAACGACTTTATATTGAAATACATTATGAATACAATAGCGAAATTTAAAAATAGAATTATATTGTATCACGTTTTTCACTTGACTCATTCGTTCTCGGCCAGTTTACTTGCCTTTACTTGTCGAGACCACATACTAAGTCGCCTACTTGACTAATGTAAACCAAGCAAGCTGTTATAGGTGAAAAATATTATGACGTAACGTAATGGCTGCGATACACACGCACAGCGAGCTACCATGCGAGTCAGTGCCGAGTAGCTGCAATACAGTAACTTTCAACGTACGGACCTATCTGATGACTTACTCGCATATGCGATGGGTTATATGGTTGGATAGTAGCACGCATCTGAGTTACTTCAACTTTTTTTTTGTTTTCGCTCTAATATCGATCTATTGACATACAACTAGACAATTCGAGTAGCTGCGTACTCTCTAACCAGTAGCTCGCACTGTGTAAACCTACCATATCGCATTTCCCACATTTTCGCGATTATTATCAATTCCAAAGAGAATCGGGGACCCTGACCTAATATATTGTTTGTCGAAGCTAAAACCAACAAATAGCCATTTATTCAGTTTCCGATGGACATAAATTGGAGATATTGTAGTAAATAAATCAGGTAGGTAGGCATTATCAGAGTCATGGTTCCCACAAAATGTTTGACCCATTTCCCAACAAAACATTTCAGCCTCCTTTTCTGATTTATAAAAAAAAATAGAGAAAGCAATACTCACGCTGGAAGCTCCCCCACTGCCGCTCCACTGAAAAGAAACAACAAGCCGTATTAGAATAAGTAATGAAAGCGAATGGTTTTGTGGAAAAGTTTCCGCGTTAGTTTGAATTGATGTCGTCGAAATAGGGTTTCTTATAGTAGACTAGCTTTTGCCCGCGGCTTCGCTCACGTTAAGTTTTATTTTTGATTTGTTAAATTTACTACAAAGGGTTAAAAAAAGGTCTTGCTGCTTATAGAAAAATATGAACGGAAATTACTTAGAAAATCAGAAACTTTCATATAAATTTTGATCCCCTATGAAATACGTATTTCTTTATTATAAATCGAAAACCTAAAATCAAAGTTTAATTGATGTAGCTTGAAAAATAAATTGATAAATGAAGATTTTTTTCAAACTTTCATCCCATATTTAACCCTGATTGAATTTAAAAAAATCCTTTCCTAGCGGACGCCTACGTTGTAATAACTATCTGTGTGCAAAATTTCAGCCCAATCCGTCAAGTGGCTGTGTGGTGGTAGATCAGTCAATCAGTCAGTCAGTCAGTGACCTTTGCCTTTTATATATTTTGATAATATACAAGTTATCAGCTGCTCAATAAATATTTTACGCAAAAAGGGTAGGTTAGGTATACTTTCGAAAATTTGTGCAGTTATGCTGATAATGCGTTTGGTGAAAATAATTGGTCATATACAATTACCAATCAAGTAATCGGTGAGTACTAAAGCAAAAATGATAACTTTTAGTTTTTTAATCGATGAAGTGCGTTTGAAATAAAAAAAAATATTTTCTAAGATTACGTTGACGAAACAGAGACAACTATTGCAATATCCTGTACAACCAATAGCTTGGACATGGTAATTATTAATGATATTATCACTCGCGTTTAGATGTAATTAATGTTTTAAAAGATAAAATTTAATTAAAAAAAAAATTAGGGATTTTGCATAAAATAAACTTCTTTCTAAAAATATAAGATAAAATTAAATTTATATTAAAAAAAAATGAATTAAAATAAAACGATAATTGTAAATAAGAAATGTGAATAATAAATGATTAAATGTAGATTAAAATTGTAGCTATATTTAATTAAAAATCGATTAAAATAATTTCTCAGCTTGAAATGACAGCTTAATTTATGTTATTTTTATTTATAAATAATAAAGACAAAAACAGGTTATATTGATAAAAAAAAATCTATTTCAGTTTCATACTCTATATTTAATAGAAGTGTGAAGTTGTTTACTCGAAACCTATTATGTCATTATTACTTTATAAAACTATTTACACTGTAACTTATAATTAATCTTACTTAAATTTGTATTGTTTATCGAAATTATTACAATTTAAATAATATTATTTGTGTAGCACCTGTTTTATCTATTTACATAAATAATTAATTAGTTAATTCTTTTCTATTTACAATTTAAATTAACTATTTATTATTATTAAAGTCTTGAGTATACTTACTAATTAAGAGTATTATTGACTTTCATTAAATTACACTTACAATTAAAATTACAAATCAATTTTTTAGTACATGATCATGTTATTTTAAAATAATAATTATAAGTTATTTTTTATTTTATTGCTTTATTTTTATTTTCAATAACAAATGATATATTTGAAGTTAGCTGATTTGCTTTTTAAATAAATTATATTTTTTTGTTTACAAAAGAAGGTTAGTTATTTCTTTTATTTTCTTATTTAATATAAGTTGTAAAATAACTCATTGAATTTAATGAGAAAACATTTTATTGCATTCATTGCCGCATATAAAATTTTGAATCAGTTGATCGCTATAGAACTTAATGCATTGAAGCGCTATATGATGGTGATATTTAATAACATGGACATCATATTTACATTCTCCGTGGAAAAATACATGGTCATACCAATTTTTATGACAATCGGTTGAACGGGGCGGAAGTCGATACTTGACAGCGCCGCCTGGTGGGGAGTTACATCAATGGACATAGCATTTTCTTTTTCTCCGAGGAAAAATACATGGTCATACCAATTTTTATGACAATCGGTTGAACGGGGCGGAAGTCGATACTTGACAGCGCCGCCTGGTGGGGAGTTACATCAATGGACATAGCATGTTCGTTTTCTCCGTGGAAAAATACATGGTCATACCAGTTTTTATGACAATCGGTTGAACGGGGCGGAAGTCGATACTTGACAGCGCCACCTGGTGGGGAGTTACATCAATGGACATAGCATGTTCGTTTTCTCCGTGGAAAAATACATGGTCATACCAATTTTTATGACAATCAGTTGAACGGGGCGGAAGTCGATACTTGACAGCGCCGCCTGGTGGGGAGTTACATCAATGGGCATAGCATATAAACCTTCTCCGTGAAAAAATACATAAGCATACCAATTTTCATAATGATCGGTCAAATAGTTTCTGAGTTTATCGATGGCATATATACAAACATCCTCTTGTATATATATAGATTTATGTGACGGTGTAGGTACTTTACTGGCTGATATTATCGATGAAGGACGATACTTCCGATACTTACATAACTCTAACTATTCTAAGTTATATGCTTGCATCAACGGTGAAGGAAAACATCGTGAGGAAACCTGCATGCCTGAGAGTTCTCAATAATGTTCTAAAAGGGGTTTGGAGTCTACCAAACCGTATTGGGCCAGTGCGGTGGACTCGTTGTGGCGCTTATCATTGTGGGAGGAGACCCGTGTCCTGGACTGGGCTGGTAATGGGTTGATGTGATGATAATGCTGATGATGATGAAGCTGAACTGATGGAAAGTAGAAAACCATCGCCTATAAACAGAGCAACGTTTCGTAATTCCAGGAGTATTCCTGAATTATGAAGTATTGCCTGCAACGTGCCGCCCTGTGTCCATCAATCTGAGGTGTTAAGCCTGTAATTGCATCGGCAACTACGCCTTGAAGACCGGAACACAACATTGAAAGATTTGCTGCTTTGAGCCAGAAATAAAATGACAGTAGTATTTCCCCGGACGAGCTCTGTTACAAAAAGATTACTAGGTACTCTTAAACTACTAACGATGCTGCTATAACGAGCTTATAAAAAAAGCGACTTTTTAATCTTTTTTCAGACTTGTCCCACATCTGCAAAAATTTTTTATGCCTTACAGTTTCTGGTTCTAAAAAAAACTTTTGCAGGACTAGTCTGAGTTTTACTGCCAATTAAAGTTTAATCGGTAGTAGTACAAATCTTTCTGCGGAATTAATATTCATATAATCCGAAATTTCATAGATTTTTATAGATTAAATTGTTTATTATTAACATCGGGCGTAACACAACTGCCAAGCGTGGTGATTATGAGCTCAGCCTCCCTCCCCTTGGGAGAAGCCTTTAGTCTAGCAGTGTTATCGATGAATAAAACATTAAGACTGGCACTTACTCTGGCGGCTTGCCCCGGAGGTCGAAGGTGCGGAAGTCGACCAACACCCGTTGGCCCGGAGCCGATAGGAACGTATAGAGGCACTGACGACTGTGATTGCTGGGGTTGTGGAGCTCGGGCGCGTGATACGTGCCGTTCCCGAGTCCGCCGCGACTCACGAATGTACGGTCGCACTCTGAAACGATTCAAACATTCAAAATCAATATTAGTTTTTTTTGGTGTCGTGTGCTGACGGCAGACAGTTGTCACCATCTCTTCTTTTAACGCGGCTGCTCTCCACAATGTTCATAGTAAGGGCGTTTTAAGAAATTAAATGGCAATGCTTTAATGGTGAAGGAATACATCGCGAGGAAATGTATAACTCAATGTTATAATGTTCTCAAAGGCGTAATATGAAGTCGAACAACCTAGCTAGCGTGCGTGCGTAACTTAGCCAGCGTGACTACTAATTAACCACTTCTCATTCTGAAAGGATGTCTCCTTGTCGTAGGCCGGTAATGGGTCGATAGTGATGAAACTATAAAATATTACCGTACCGTGTGGTGACGGCAGATCAGAATACAGTGGTCACCCCCGCGGGTGTAGAATTATGGGCAAACTCCCGCTTTTATTCCAAGACTGTTATAGTCAATTGATGATAGTTTGTATTTCATTTGTTTTAAGTTCAAATGAATGTTTTGCTTTATAGGCACTTTGAAATCACTAAGTCTGTCCATTTGAAGAGACTCTACCACCATTTTAGGTGGTACATACTTCCGAATGTTTACTATAATTCTGTCGGGATAACAGTGGAACCATCTGCTTCCAAATACTTAGTAATATAACAAAATTTAAATGGAATAGTAAAATCGATGTACCTAATAAATACGATGTAATACATTGTTTCAAATGTTAAATTTACAGTTCATTAAAGCTCCAATTAAGTGTTCTTAAATGAAAAGGATGTGTTTATTGACAATGAAGGAAACCAACCCTGAGTTTGGAGTTTAGTCGAGCGAAGATTTCATGTTATTTTCATTCACCATTCACCATTACAATCAGTCTATTAATGTCCCACTGGTCGACATAGGCCTGCTCTTTCATGGGACTCATAGCACATGCTCGTAATATACAAACGAGGCAGTAATCATTTTTCAATGCCAATATTTTTAAGGGCAACTAGATGTGCAAGGTATTATTAAAACTCCTTGATTAAACTAACACCTTTTCAGAAAAAAATTGTCGTAATCTTAGAATAAAGAAAAATCAATATTTCCGAGGCCGAAGTGAGGCCCTTTTTAGAGGCCAGCATTAAATTTCTTTGCGAAAATTTTGTATCAAATTCGTTAAATATAGATTAGAAACAGAAGTTTGTTGATAATAATGATGGAGGAAATGACAAGAATTCATTTAAGTCGAGGAAATTAATCGAGCAAAGGAGCTGCAATCAGTTTGACCCATCTTAGCGGCGATACAAACTCAAGATAACGACTAAATTGATTAAGTTGTGCACCCGACATAAAATAGAAACTTGAAGAGTTAAAAATGCTTTAAACTTTAGATATATATATATTGTGATATCATTTTAACGCAGGTTTAGCGAAACCAGTATATGTTGTTCTTGCGTTAGAGGATAAGCACACTTCCACTACTTTGTTTGAATGTTGCCAATTTCAAGTCAATAGTATCAATAGCTACGGTAACACTAATTCAGTCAACGTATTGTTCATTTCCAATATATTCACTGTACCCCAGCAAGCACGTTATTGCATAGACCTTATCACTGATACTAAGAATTATTTTTCTGGTGAAGGTAACACAGCAAAAAGCATTGGCAAATTGACGATTCGTGTTCAACTTAAAAGATCTTGTAGTAATTCGCAATATTGACAAATAATAATAATAATAATAATAATTGTCTTTATTGTGTCTCATTTACAATGGATTCTTATAATCTAAGGAACGGTAACAACTGTGTTAGTTAGAAACTGTGTTACAGCTATTAACGCCCACCTCCGGGTTTGCTTAAAAACAAAAAGACTAAAACAAAGAAAAATTAAAATATTACAACTAAAACAATACAATTTACAATTTTATAATGTACGTGTTCGTGTATGCGTATGTGTGCGACAGTGCGTTTGTGTATGTGTTTGTGTGTGTATGCGTGCGTGTGTTAGTGTGTGTGTGCATGCGTGCGTGTGTGTGTGTGTGTGTGTATGAGTGTTCGTGCGTGTATGTACGTGTGAGGGTTCCGTGGTTTTGAGTATGTTTTACAAGCAAGATCTGCAAAGTTAGTGCCTTTAATTTGAAGTGACGATAGTTTCCGTATCAGTATAGGACAGCGTCTTAAGCCACTTGGTAGTATAGTATTTACAATTTCTGTGATTCATCGGGTATATTTTTAAGAAGTGATTTATTTTGTTGTACAATATTGGACTAGCATAATAGAAATGCCTTCTCGCAAGTTTGGTTCTACAGGGTTTGATCTGGCAAACTTTGTCCGACCTTCTTTTATTTAGAAGTGTGTCAGGAACAAAATGTAATAGTTTATGCTTTCGTATGATAACTTGGAGAATGTACATTTGTCTGACCGCTAAGACATCACATTTTTCATATAACTCACGCGATGGAAAAAGGGTTGGCTTCCCAAGCATTACTTTTAGGGTCGCTCTTTGAGCTCGTTCTAGCCGTAAAAGTAGTGTTTTTCCGCAGCTTCCCCAAATAGTGATGCAATAAGTTAATATCGACTGTACAATAGCAAAGTACACAGTTTTTAAGGTGTTCATGTCGAGTATAGGTTTTAAGTTTTTAACTATGTATATCATTTTCCTACTTTGTCCAATTAGTTTATTAACATGGGGATCCCATGACAGTGTGTCATCAATAATTACTCCCAAATACTTTATTGAACTAACACGTTCCAAAACATTACAACCACAGTTAGCAATTTTAAAAGCACATGTATGGGCTTTTATAAAGAACGATACATTAGGTTGTGTATTTCTTTTCAAAGAGAAAGTTATATATTTACTCTTGTCTAAATTTAGTGACACCCTGTTAGATGAGAGCCATGCCATTATTATTTCCAATGCCTTTTCAGAAGTTTTCTGTGTGTCGATCCAACTTATACCCCGGACAATTAAAGCCATGTCATCTGCATATGCTACTATTTTAACATTTTGCAGGGATATATTGCATAGTTGGTTGATGTAAATAAGGAAGAGCGTTGGACCTAGAACACTTCCTTGGGGAACCCCGTACGTCAGGATCTCATCTTTGCTTATGCAGTTTCCAATTTTGACGCATTGAGTACGATTTGTTAAATAATCTTTTAGTATGCTTAGTACCATTCCTCTTATCCCGATTTCCTCCAATTTTTGAACTAAAATTGGCACAGAAACAGTGTCAAAAGCTTTCGAAATATCAAGAAACAAGCCTATCACTTTCTCCTTCCCGTCAAGGCTTTTAGTTATTTCACCAGTGAGCTCTAAAATAGCATCTTCTGTGGATCTCCCACTTCTAAAGCCAAATTGATGCTTAGACAGCAAATTGAATTTATTTAGGTATTGGATAAGGCGATTATTAATAATTTTCTCAAGAACTTTCGATATAGCAGAAAGAATAGCAATTGGACGGTAATTATTAATGTTGCCTCTGTCCCCGGTCTTGAAGATAGGGTGTATAACCGCTCTTTTAAAGACAGAAGGAAAAATTCCCCTAGAGAAGCAACTGTTAAAAAGATGTGAAAGGACAGGTGCTAAAATGTGTCTGGCTTGTTTTAACACAGAACAAGGGATGTTATCCCAACCCGTAGCACAATCTCCACGTAGTCCAAGAATGACACTTTCAATTTCTTCTTTATTACAACTATATAGAACCATGGAGTTAGCTTGTACTACAAACTGAAAACAAGGATCATATACTCTTGAGCAGTCATTCGAGGCAGCTACATTTACAGCTAGACTTTCACCAATACTTGCAAAAAATTTATTGACAGTATTGAAAGCAGTGTTGTCATCACTAGATATACCTAGTAGTTCTGTATGGCTAGTCTTGGTCAAATCCAGGTTAGCTACTCGTTTAATTAGGTTCCATGTGGCTTTAGGCTTAGATTTATTACGTGTAAATTCATTACGGTCGTATTCCCGCTTAACTTTTTTAATAAGGTTGTTGCAAAAATTTCTGTAGCGTATGTATATATTTTTTTCTGTTTCATCATTTGGATATTTCTTTGTTTTTCGAAATAATTTGTCTCTGTGGCGCATGCAACGTAAAAGGCCTTGCGTGATCCAAGGTTTAAGAATTTGCTTTTTCTTGGGAATTATTACTGTGCGCGAGTGGCTTGCAACTATAGTAGTCAGCATGTTAACTAGAGTTTGTGCATGTTCTTCTGGTTCTTCAATATTTAGTAGCATAGAGAAATCAGTTTTCTCTAGCGTTGTTACCACTGCTTCCATGTCAAATCGTTTTACAGAGCTGATACCGTTAGTGATACTGATATCTAGATCACAACACAATATCACCGGCGAATGGTCAGTTATTAAGGAGTCGAGCACAAGAGTAACAGTCTTTTTATTTGTTTTTAATATAACATGATCCAAACAGCTCATATCACGCGTGGGGTAATCATATGCCGGTAACATGGCGTGAGATGCTGTAACATTTAAATATACGTCAGAGTTTGGATCTTTACTGTTGGATGAAATGTTAATATTTAAATCACCAACAAGTGCAATAGTACTAAAGCGTTTCAGATTCGTTAAGACATTGTCTAGGCTGGATAAAAAATTGAATATGTTTTTGTATGAAGGGGATCGATAGATGGCAATTATAACTAACTCGTTACGATATTTTAAAACTAGACAGTTTGCATCACTAAAAAGAGGTTCTTCCACAGTTATATCGAGGCCATCCCTAACATAAACCACTACACCGTCGTTTTGGTTCTTAAAACTAGTCTTGTAAGTTACGAATCCCGGCAACGATGGTAGCAGAGGAGATTTACTCAGCCAACATTCAGTCAATACAAGAACATCAACTGGTGAGCCGATGCGTTTTAGAAGAATAGTTAAGCTGTCGAAGTTACAGCTGATACTTCGTATATTCACATGCAACAGCATTATTGCTTTGTTATACTTACTCATATAATAGGTACATTGTTCTGCGCTACAACGATAAGAGTTTGAAATTGATAATAGATTTATATCGTTACCTATCTGTATTCGATCATCCATTTTTAAAATGGAAATTAGACATTGGAGCATTTTTATAGGAGCTTTTATGTTGGTAAAATTTATATAACTCTACTGAAATATTAACAAAAAAGTTTCGATTTAAACTGTGGGAAAGTGATTTGCATATACATGGTACAAAAATATATATTGAGTAGAATATCGTCAAAGGCAGTTGCTCGCTTGCGTAAAAAGAATAATAATATTATATTTGTTTAAGTGTAATTTTTGTGAATTGAAATGTAATATGAGTGTGTTTTGTAAGGGTAAAAATAGTTTTAAAATGACTAAAGATATTTTCCAGAGTGTTTTTTCGTTTAGTTGATAGAAATTTATGAATTAAAGCAACAAAAAATATAGCTAAGATAACAGAAATGAAAATTTGCATTTGAATGAACCAAACGTTAATATAGTTACAGGCTTTGTAAGTTAGTCATGCCGGCATTTCTTTTAGTTTCAAAAGTTCAGTTTCATCACGTATACGCAAATACTTCTCTCCTTCTCTCCTACGTAGAAACACCTTACCGTTTGATACCCAACAATACCGATAATCTTTAGTTTTAGCAAATTCGCGGGCTAAAAAGAAAACTTTCTTAACTTTAAATGTTAAGTTCTCCGATATGAATATTGGCGTTGGGGTATTTTCTATTTTTAAGAACTCTGTGTCCAGGCGTTGTTTTTTATTGTATATTCTATACATTTTAACAATTTTTTCTTTTAGAGTAACGCTTGCCAAATCAACAATTATAGTCTTACGGGTTTGCTCTCGGGAGTTTATGCGAAAAATGTCATTTATGTCATGAGGTTGCAAAGAGACGTTAATTTTCTTGCTAATGTTAATTGCGGTGTTAATCAAACTATCTTTGGTTTCTGTGTTACTTTGTGGTATATTTCTGATTTCTATACATGTAGTTTTCGACTTTCGCTCAAGAGTTTCTAATTTTTCTTCCATTAACTGTAGCTGATGTAGGTAGTTTTTTCGTTCCGATTGGAGGTCATCTATACGTGTATTAAGACTGTCGCAGGTATTTGACAAAAAGTCAATTGAAGTTCTCATTTCCGAGTTTTGTTTTAAAACCTCTTCCATCTTATTATACATTTTATTAAATTTTACATCTTGTTCTGTTTTAAATTCTGTAAATAGATTTCTCATTTCCGACATAAAGCTTTTAATTTCAACACTTATTGTGTCTCCCGAGCGTTTGCGCCTTATATGGAAGGGTATGTTTGGTGTATTTTCATACTCAAATTCCATGTCTTTAGGTAAGTTTTGCTCTGACAAGCCTCTTGAGAAAGTAGGTACATCACCCGTCGGTGGTGGAGTACGATTAAGCGGCATGATTTAACAATAAAAGTACCAGGACAGTATAAGTGTTCGAATGGTCACGCTCGACAGTCGCACAGGCGAGGTATTATGCGAAGTACTGCAAAATAGTGTCGTCCTTTTCTGTCAAGTCAAGCGGCCGAGTACTGTTTTACTGTCGCGTCGCAATTTTTAAACGGGCAACAGTCTGTCTCGACGCGATCGTTGTGTACGTATGTGTGTATTGGATCACTCACTCTGCTTTTTGTGTTGGTCAGTTCCTAATAGTGGCTCTTGTAGATTTATGCACTCCTATTTTTGGTTCATGTTTTGATTAAGTAAAATAATTTAGATTCTTGCAAGTTACTAAAATAAATATCAACACGTCTATACTCCACAGAGGTCCGGAGGGAAGGGAAATAAAAAAACATTTATCATCTGCAATAAGTGAAGCTATAGAATTTAGAAAACTAGAAAAAACTTTAAATAGCTGTGGACCAAGCAGACGCCAGAAGACACCTTCTCAATGAACTCTAAATCGTTTTCCGAGTTGGATCTTTTTCATTGTGAAGTTATTACAAACGGACAAAGACGCATCATAACGGTTGGTTTCGATCATTGTGTAACGAAACGTTCAGAAGGATTGCAATTATATAAAATAGACGTAAAACGTGACGATAACAAAAATGAACTTAAGCAGGATAAAAATATGTACGTTTATCATATTTTGTGGTATAAAGTAAACAAAATTATGAAAATGCGAGATAAAACCAATCCGACAGCGTTGCAGTGCAAATAAAACCCGTAAACAACTCACAACATGCGGGTGAATCTGTTAGAAAACCGGAAAAAATATAACTTGTTCTTTTTATGTTCAAGCTTTTTGTTTTACAAAAGGGAGATATGAAATGTTACGTTGACATTTTGCTCAAAGTATTTGTTTGTGTAATCTTGTTTTCTTAGTCGAAAGCACATCGAGAGGCATGATTTTTGTTCTAGAGTCTGTCGTATTTTCCATAGAGTATAATTTAGAGCGTTTAAACCGTGTGACTATTTTCACGTAACAGAAGGAATTCAAAATTTTATTTTTGGATTCTTTATCTATTTTTTTACGATTTTCGAAATGAAAAAAACGTTTAATTTATCTCGTCCTTCCTAATTTTACGTTCCCGGGATTACCGCGTTCAATCAAACCAAAAGTAAACTCTTCAGCTTTTATTAGGATAGATTATTTATGTTATATATATAGATACTTTTAATAGGATAGATATTAATTGTATAATAAAGATTTACTAAAGAAGGTTTACTACAATAAACCTTAATGCCTGAATGATTGGAACTGTTTCCCAGTCACAACAACTTCTTCATTATCAGATTCGCGTGTGATTCACTGCTGGCTGGCCACAGACCTGATTTAACGATGATCTACGAAGCAAACAGGACCCAGAAGGCTTTTATTGATCTGCTACCCAGCATTTAGCAAAAAAACTAGTAAAATTAAGAATACAAACATAAAATATCCGTCTTTATAAAGCAAGAGAAAAATTTTCAAAATTCTTGTCACATTTTTGTTTGATGTATTTCGTTTCATAGAACAACTGCCTTTACATAAATAAGACAAGAATTTCCAAGACAAAAACGCAAAGCTTTAAGGACCTACTGTGGGTGGATTTAAACATTTTGACAAATTTTCCCAAGAACATTGCCTAAATAATTATTTTCAACTGCGTACAATTTCTGCTTAGTAAATTTGTGTAATTCAAACTTTCATTCCACCGCGTTGCGTTGCCCTCCCACGAGAATTGAGGTATCAACTGAAAAAAATATTATTTTAGAAATTAGCGTGTTCTTAAAAATAAATTTTGACCCCACTTCCCCCTTTCCCTATTCAACATTCAGGCCCCTCGCCTTAGGAGTAGATTTTTATAAAACCTATAATGCTCATTTTAGTATTCTACTTATAATTATCGACTTAACTATGAAATTCATCGATATAACTTTAAAAAAATAAAATATATTTAAAATATGAAATTAAAAATATTTATTAAAGACAAAAGGTTTTTCAAATCCGACTGGAAGTTTCAGATATTAACGCATTCAATATTGTTATTAATATATAAATAAATAAATATACAACGACAATACACACATCGCCATCTAGCCACAAAGTAAGCCTAGCTTGTGTCCTAAGATAGCTGAACAAATTTTTTATGAATATAATACACATACATACCTATAATATATGGATAAACACCCAGACACTGAGAAACATTCATGTTCATAACACAAACATTATGCAGTTGTGGGAATCGAACCCACGGCCGTGTATCACAAAACAACGAACTTTTTAACATACCATATATTTATATTCTTCTTTATTAGTATAAATTTAGGCGGTCGCAATCGTAAGATTCAATTAGTATCAAAACACTGTATGGACTACAGTGTTTCGATACTAATTGTAGTCAAGTTGAAAAGAAACTTATTTTGTTTAAATTAATAAAAACATCTATCAAAGCCAGCGCTTCTTGCGGAGAGTTTGTGAAATTAAAATTATTTGCATAGAATTTGTAACATTGATCATCAAAATATGAGCTCCATTTAACTTTGATATAAATTTATATAGATCTTCGGAAACTACTCCACATTGATGATATTGTGAGAGTACAGACAAACTCGGGTACATGTGCGATCGCGCGGGGCGAGGCACCTTTAAATAATTGTCGTAAAAAAATAATTTTTTCAAACTCCACGTGTGGTAGGGTACGTAATATCCCTTTCATGGCCATTATAACTTTTTCGCAAACCGCACGTGCGGCCGAGGTTCGCAGCGGACTTAATTATTTCTCTCATTAAAAAGGCTTAGGGAGAACGTTTTTTTTTGGAACAAATGACCTCTGAAAACATACGTAGAAAGAGTAACATTTTATTTAATTGGATTGTAGTTAGTTGTCAAAATAAAGGGTGCTAATTGCATTAATTATGGTTATTTGATTGCTCTTACCTGAATCAATGGCCATCTAAATTCTAAATTCCGACCAGAGTCAGAGTGGCTTCAATCAATTATTCGTCAGTAAAAGAGATTAAATGACGGATTTTCTACCTATTCGATCGTGTTAAAGTTAATTACGATTTGTATGGAATGGCAACAGCGCCATCTAGTGACTGCCGATATCGTGTAAATAACCTTGCTGCAGGTTATACAGGCTATGTAGATCCCTCAGTATTAAAGCCAGTAAAGGTCATTTCTCAGACCGCAATTACCGGATGATTAGAATATCTTTGCTAGTAATATGTATACACTCCTTATAGCTCTCAAATCTAAATTTTTAAATTATTTTTAATTGCTAAAAATATACTTCTGAATGAGAATATACTATATCGCGTAAACAATCAAACGACGATGAATAAAGTATAAAAGAAAAGACAAGATTAGAGATGAAAACTCGTCCCGTGTCTTACGTGTACAATGGTAAAAGTTAGAAAGGAAAACGAGATCAAATAGTTATTTAGCGAACTCTTAGAAATGTGTCCTGTAAAATAAATAAACGGGCTATCTTACGACGTTCCTCGTTGTATTCGGATTAAGGCTTTTGGAGGTATATTCTTTGTGTGAATTCCTTCGCAAATGCTGCCAGTCCTATAATCTACACTTTAAAGAAGTATTCTATTTCTTTTCACGCAGCGTATTATATAAGTGCGACGTTTTTCCACCAACTTATAGAGAGACGAAAAATATAAGGTACGTTTTGTTAATTGTATTACAAACAGTACATCTTCTACTAGTGTTTCTGTACTCTAAACTAATAGTAAAATTTTGTATTCACGAGTGCACAGCGTCCTGCTTAATCTACCGTATATTAGGTATGTATCATATTTATAATGAATGTAAAGCTCAGCTCATCTTATGAATCAAAAATGCATACAATACATGTCAAGAAATGAGCAGTGTCTTTGGGTATATAATGAAATCTAATCTATTTAGGATAATAAATATTAATCTTACGCATAATATTAAAGCATTCATTCGCATAAAATTATACAAATCGCCAAAAGCGTTAATATCGTACTTATCCATCGTTGTGATGATTGTAATTTCTATAAAATATACATGAAGTGCGAATATTACTAGTGGTTAAAATAAATGTTCTTAGAATTTCTAAGTTCGTTAATGAGGTGTTGAGCGAGGGGGCTTGATATTGGATTTAGGGCAAGTGTTCTGGGAACGGGATCAACTCAAGTACAGTGTAACTATGAGGAAACACTACGTGTAAGTTGGATTTAGATTTTTCTAAATAAAATTTTAACTGTGCATATTTTGAGCTTTTGGGGAATTTACGGATTTTTTTTTTAGTGTCCACATTTGTTTAATAAGTAATAATGTTATGTTCTTCAGCCCAACGATGTCATGTCTGTCTGTGTGTTATGTAACTATATAGCTACATGCTCTTTTATTATTCTGGACTGGATGTACCTTACAAACGACAGCTGAAATTTTCTCCTCATTTGAATAGCCAAATGTCACAAACGAGTATCTCTTGAACTCAAATAATTCGAACTTTAGTGCTATATTGGCACTGTAAGAGTGTCCACTATGGCAACAGTAAATTGGAAACGGACTGTCCAGAGGAAATAAAAGAAGCAAATGCTTCTTTTGATATTCCATTAACACTTTAATTTTGTAATTGCAAGAAGACAAGGTATGAAAATTAAGCTTAATTTGCTATACTTCGCGAAAAGCAAGAGAATCTGTATGGTGTAATTTATAATTTCACGTTTCACGTTTCGCTCCTTTACGATGAATATTATTCATTGTAAAGGAGCGAAACGTGCGTAGAGTGTACATTGCCGAAAATCTGTTTGGTGCTGAGTATAAGGATTGAAGAAATTATAAATTACACCATACAGATTCTCTTGCTTTTCGAGGAGTATTGCAAATTAAGCTTAACTTTCATAATATATCATGGATTTCCGCAAAGTAACGCCTGCTTTTAACCAAGAAGACAAGTTGTTTTATAATATCAGGGACAGTATATCAGAACTTTAACAATTTTGTTTTAACCTTAGATATATAATGAGAGTTGTCGGATGTTATCGTGAAAAGTCTTGACATAGCAAGCGTCAACTCACTGACACACTTGCTACTTGTAGCGTAGCCCAGTGGACCACAAAGTATCCCACAAAACCTTGCTTGATGAACCGCTTGATTTGGAAAGGCTAGCAGGAAGCAATGATTCGAATAAAATAACTGTCTCAATATACACCCGCCTTTAGCCTGTGACCAAATAAAATAAGTAAAAAACGACGGCGAAACGAGTGCTTTAAACGAGAATAATGATTCAAGATTAAAAAAAGAGCGCATGACGCCGTTCCGAGATCCTACTGAAGCGTATATATGAATTGTACGATACGAATAGACATACTTGGGAGCTTAGTAGGCGAGGGTTCGGCGATCGAAGCCACACTTGAGAGCTCCGTGGTCTCTCCCGCGAGCACTGCACAGAAATAACAAACATTTAAGCCTCGTATTCACTAGTATACATTTTGCATCCATACACGATTTCCTACTACAAAATATTTGAAAAAGCGCAAATCTCTCCGTCTATCTTCCTCCTTTAATGTAATAAATCGCTTTAATTTTACATTTTAAAATGACTTCTTTCAACCATTTTCTTTCATCGAGTTTAGTGTACCTATGTAGTTTATTTGTAGTTAGAACTTTAGCATACGTTTTTCGGTGGGACCGAGATTGATTCCCGGCACGCACCTCTTGCTTTTTGGAGTTATGTTTGGTTTGTGCAACAAAAGATCATTTCTCATAGATTAAGTTAAGTTATATAAAACCTCTTTTGTATCCTTTTTTTATTTCTTTATAAGTTATTGACTGCAATTTCATGTGATCTAGAAGGTATTAAAGTTAAAGCCCTAATCGGTTTCAACGCGGAAAGCTGAATCGCTTGCGGGCACGTCTTTGTCGTATTGATTCGGCTTGTCCGAAACTGAGTTCTCAGAAACACACTCTTGGAAATGTACACTTTTATCTTAAACAATTTTTTACTGGTGAATACGCGGCTTTATTGATCCCTTTTGCTTGTTTAATTACTAGCGGGCTTCGAAATATTTCCAGTGAAAAATTCAAGGTATTGTATATTTTTACGAGTTTGTTGCAATAACGTTCAGTAAGACTACTTTAATTTATAATTTACAACTCGACTTCATATTTTTATTTGAACTTATATCATGAAGAATCGTTAATGGCGGTGTAGTGAGTTATTGCTGTAATAATTCCATTCATTAATTCACTGTAGAAGGCTACGAAGCAGTAAACCGTAGCGCGTCGTAGGCAAAAGCTACGCCACTAACAAGAGCATTTCAAACTAACATTAGATTTTGTAGGGGTCATGTAAAAATAACACTGGTGTAACTTAGTGTTTTCGGATTCGGATTTCAAATTTCAAAACTAGTTTTAACATTCTATAAACAAAAAACAATATCGAGTTTTAAAATAGAATCAAATTATAACGTTAACAAAATATAAAATAAATATTGCAAGTTATGTTGCTTAAATTTCTTAAGCAGAAAATTTTGCCATCAGTTCTTGCGGGATTCTCCTGGGTTGAATATGCCTACTGAACCGTTGCTGGAGTCAAGCAAACAAAATTCAAAAGAGCTTTATAAAGAAGCTTATTTAAAAACAACTTTGATGTTATATTTGTATTTGAAAACGGGTGTTCTTCATAAATTTGCAAAGTGTTCGAAGTATTTGAATTTTGAATATCAGTCATTAATTTTATTAAATGAACTTGGCCCGCCCTATCTAAGCGTGGAATTCGGCAACTTACTCGAGCCTAACTTACAAACAAACTTAACTGATTAAAGTTTTGACATTGTAAGGGTGGAAACATTCTTATAACGTGTTACCCAATACAACGCAACGGCAAATACACGGTGCGACATGGTATTTAATAAAAGGTTATGTAGAGCGATTATCCTTTATCCTTTATTCAATTAGACATAGATATTTTAGAATGTATGCTATCGGAAAGTCATTTTAACTGCGATAGATGGCTCACGTGACTTTTGTCGTAGATTGCCTGACTAGTTCTGAACCCAGGATAGTCATAGTTAGGCAGGTAAAATTAAAGTTTTTAGGCATTAATCTTAATTTTTTTTTTATAAGTAAACAATAAGATAATGACCTTTCTTTTTAATGTTAAACTAAGTTAACCCAAAAAGATACATTTTATTGACCACCGGGACTCTTTTAGTTTTTAAATTTCACCACATGTCCTTGACTGCGGCTCACTTGGTGACATGTACATTAAACTCATACTATACTCGGTTTATACGCTGCATCATAACGAGACCCAGAATCCCGGTATGGTAATAACTAGCCACCGCCGAAGCCTCCCGCTACACAGGCTAAGAACATCTACGTTTAAATGGACAGTTTTATATTCAAGTCCAATCTTACGCAATCAGAAAATAAGTTCAGGAAGAATTATTTTAGGCTCTTGCTCAGATAAGTAGGTTAAGAAAATAAGTTATTGCTCTTATACAATGGGCTTTGTTACGGATCTTGTTCGTTTTTCAAATATTAAATTCATCAGGTAATTTTTAATATACTTTTCCTTATTTCACCCCGCCTGGAGCAAAACCTGACTGCCCTTGGTTGCTTGTTATTAAAAATAAATTTTAATTAATAAATCTGGTTTGCTGAAATCTTACTACATATTTTTTAAAGTATTTAAATAAAAATGATTACGAGAGTCGAGATGTTCAAAGAAAACCTTATCTCTATAGCGAGAGGGAGTTATTATGTAAGTATATACTTTGAAATCAAAACACATTTCTCTTTGAACTCCCGTCTACGATTTACATGTTTCTTAACAATCTGACAAGATGTTGAATTAAGAAGTGCCTATTCCAATAAAAAACTAGCGCTCCCCCGCGACTTCGTCTGCGTATCGTCAACCTTAACAGATAGTCATATGCTGTCGCGGACGTTATTTTCAACTTTTAAAGGAAAACAAGACAATGAACGTATTTATATCATCACAGTCACTGGAATCAAAATTAATTTAAATAGGTAGGACTCTAAACATATTTGGACTTTAAATTGGCATATCACTTCTTAGCTTTAGGTATTTCATAGAGTTCAGATCGCGAGACGTTTGTGCTATATATAAATTAGAACGTAGACTCTGAAGGCATTCTCAAACTCAGTTATAAAGCCTTCAGGCACTTACATGCGATTTCCAGCTTTACCACAATACAATTAAGTTTGAAATCGCATCAGCTCGCAGTTCGCAGAAACATCCGGCCATACCTGAGTTCATTTTTCCCAGTTTTCCTTCTGAGCGTTTTTATAATGACTGGATTCCTTTACCATTTATTGTTGCGCAGTTTGAAATAACGAATGTGTAACGTTATTTGACCTCCTTTAAAGAGCCGGGGGGCTTGAGCGGAGTGAATGGGACCACAGTGTACTAATTAAAAGTGTAACTAGTAGTCAGTGGCGTGCATAGAGGGTATGCACAGGGTATGCAGATGATATAAAATGAAGAAAATCTCCAGTACGAGTTATAAATACTTAAGGGTATGCTTTTTATAACTCTTGCAACACCTATCCTTAAGTTTTTCATAACTCGTACTGGAAATTTTCTTCATTTTATATCATCTGCATACCCTGTGCATACCCTCTATGCACGCCACTGCTAGTAGTATAATATCAGAAAAAAAAACTGGAACAGACCGGATCCAATTCCAACGTACAATCGTCCGTAAACTAGTAACGCCCATCTCCTGAGAACAACTCAAACAGGAGAGGTATAGAGTTAAAACCCACCATGCTTATCGATTTCGGGTTGGCGGGCGTTTATATTCACAAACGTCAGTAATAATAACTACTTTCTGAGGCACAGGGGTGACAACACCAGTTTCCTCTCTCCGAGCTGATGCTCTTGAAATTACTCAACCATCTTTATAATTATGAAAATTAAGCAAGATAATTGTTAAGAAAACTATTATGCTTAATGAGAAATAGGAATCTATAAAAAAATACATGGAAGTGATAATAAAAGTAAATTAAAATGACGAAAGAGAGGGAAGGCCAAAGGACAACGACATTAGTGGTAGGCCAAAAGGCGGGGACTCTAACGTTTAGAAGGCAGGAGGGGTATTTAGCCGGCAGGAGTCCGGCACTATCCACAGGGATGTACATGAAGATTTGTCTCCTAACTATAAAAAAAAAACCGTCAATTATCACTATAACCAAAAACTAATCCAATTACCGTTACAGACTCCAGCTACAGTTACTTTTTTACGTTTACGTTCTATTACATGGAGGAGTTGAATACAAACTACCGTATGATATTATCAGTGACAAATACAATATGTTTTCCTTCACTGGCTCTCATAAAGATAAACATGTCGAAACTTGTTGCAACGTGAACATAACACGTCGGTAATGGCCTCGTTAAGATGAAGTTTCGACGTAATTTAGTGCGGTATCTGGTGACATCGGGTGTACCTATTTGAATTTAGTGCGGAGCGGAAAAGATGGAATGGAGGTATCATCTTCATCATCAGCCCATTTACCGGCCCACTACGTGGCACGGGTCTCCTCTCAGAATGAAAAGGGTTTAGACCGTAGTCTACCACGCTGGCCATGTGCGGATTATGGCCGTGGCTCGTTACCACCCTACCGATAAAGACGTGCAAGGGCTAACATAATCCCCACCGCTGCATTGTCGATAGCAGTATGGTGATTACGTATCTTACAACAAGCTTGCGACACACGTAAATCTTGCAATCTCACTTTTGTATTTTTTGTACGCAAAAGTGACGTTTGACAGCAACGATCGCGAGATTTACGCCTGTCGCAAGCCTGTTGTGAGATACGTTATCACCCTGCCGGACTACGTCCACCGTCCATTGAAACACAAATATTATTGTTTTCCACGCACATACAAATTCTGGAACAGTTTCCTTTTGCGGTGTTTCCTGTTAATTTCTGAATAGGTGGACGAATTCATCAAAAACCAGAAACGTACTGATAGTATATCTGGTGCTATAAGAGTTTATAGATGGCAATCATCAGTTAACATCAGCTCCTCCTACGCTATACTGATTTAGAAAGAATATTATTTAAAAAAAAGAAGTTTTTTCAAATCAGTTTAATCTTTCCCTCTTGTAGATTAACTAGTATCTAATTCAGAGAAAAAATTAAAACATATTCACAGACATAAATTTTCTTCATTTACACATTTCATAAACTCCTTCTGAGAAACTTTTACAAAATCCTTGTAAAACTATATTTTTCTATAAATATATTGTAAAACAATTTTTAAAGTACGAACAACAGCAATAAGTCTATGTATGTGTTGGAACAGTAATGGTTTTTTCGAACTGAAAGAGGTTCGCGGCTTACAAGCCAAAAGATGCTCGAGGAATGATCAAGAAGTATTACAAATATTGGTGATGAGTATCTATTAATTATTAATTTTGAAATATTAATATGTTAGACAAGAAATCAGAGTACCATTGAATATGGTAACTACACTTATCATCTCTTATTTCGAAGCTCTGTTCTAGGAGCGCTATAAATAGTCATGAATAATATGTCTCCACCTCATTTCAGGTACATAGACTATTTCCATTTCTCACCTTGACACTGTGAACCCTCTCCACTTTATCATTTATCCCTTTTGTCTTTTTACAGCATTTAAAAAGACAACCCAAACCAAAATTTGCAATAATTCATCGGGATCTCCAAGCTTCATCGTTTACCCGCTCTGTAAACTTTTGATATTGAGTGCATTCTAACTTTAACAGAGCAGAACACAACACGAGAATAGTCTAAGCTCACATATTGAGAGCTTTGCAATATAGTTAAAAAATACAACAATGTCGACGGAGTTTCCGAGCTAACCTTAAAGTATATTTTTGTTTCAAGTCGGGCTTTAATTACTGTTTACAGTTTTAAGACCTCTTTGGTAACCATATCATCATTCCAATCGACATAATGGCTCATAGCTGGGACACAAGACTGCTTTCTTCTATGACAGAGGTACTTAGAGCGTATATCCTTTATGTTGCTCCAATAGCACACCCTCCAGCATAATATCTCGTCCTAAGGCCATGTGAGGCGGCACGATAGGTACCAACTGCTGCAAACCATCATGGTGGGGAAGATTGCAGGAGGAAGAGGGAGAAAGAAGTCAGCTCTAAGAAATAAACGGGCGTGATCTGGAATCAAGCCAGTCGAAGAACTATTCCGTTTTAGAACGAGATGTTTAAAAAACTGACTGCTGATCTTCAGTAACTGAGTGGTATTTAAAGAAGAAGAAGACATACCCTGGATTTATAATAGTCGGCCAAACTTAGATCTTCCTGTCATATTCAATATTATTTTCACTTATATTCAATAATCGTTGCCCTTTACCATACGAAAAGAATATATCATGTAAATTTAGATGAATTTTTGACATGAAGCCTATTTAAATTTCAGGGTTCTTACTGTTCGTTAAATTAAATATGATTCAGCTGAATTTGTTTAACAAAATGGTCACATTTAACAACTGCCTTGGTACCCGTGGGTTCAAAATGGAGTAGAATTACAGAAAATAAGTTTGCTTTAATATCTAGGTTTGGTTTGGCATAATTGAAACCACTTTTTCTACGAGAAATTTTCCTGTTACCGCAAAGTTCGCGCAAGCTTCAAGTACCACTTCAATGTAGCGGGGCAGTGGGAACTTTTTACAACGTCCAGCTGATATCGTTGTAGCGAACGATTACGATCTGGGACACTATATTTTTATTGATAACGTTCAGAATAAGGTGACCAAGAGCGGGCAGCAGCTAAGCCCAAATGATATGCTTTGCAATCCAGAGGAGAAATAGCGCCAGCGTCTTGCACTTGGATCAGCATTTGGATGGCGTATATTTTTGGTTGTCTGTTGATCCTACGGTAAATGCATCGTGGGACAGCCTCTAGCCCTTTATAACTTTTAAAAAGTTTGCTGAAAGCGGTTTAAATCGGGGGAATGTGGTGACGCGCTCTCTAAAAGGCCTGATGAAACCATAAAGTGTGAGAAACAAAGAGTGGTCAAGGAAATAATCGTACTCCCTTAGCCACTCTTTGTTTGTTTTCTCTTCAGTTTATTTAATTATGTCCTAATTTTTTGCTTATATCCTTCTGCTTCTATTAATTTCGATAGTTTTAAATTTTCCAGGTTAACTTTCCAGGCTACTTGCTTAATTAACAAGTAACTTCTTTTTTACTCTATCTTCAACACGCATGTATGAATTATGGTTAAAAAGAAATGATTGGTTAAAATAAACTTAAAAGCGGTGATAGCCTAGTGGTAAGGGCTTCGGTTTCACTTTCGGGGAGGTGAGTTCGAATCCCAGCCTCTAACTTTTCGTAAAAGAATTAAAATAGGTTCAACGATAAAACACATCGTGAGGAAACCTGCAAGCCTGAGAGTTTTCTATAATGTTTTCAAGAGATTTCTTCAAAATATCTGCTGAAATCTAACCTAATCGCAACGCTGTGCGATCAGTCTTCAGATAAATCTGATGGTGCGGAGAAGCTCTAATAAAGAATAGAGTGTATAAGTTTCTTCAGCGATAATGGAAGTAATTTATCATACTGCGAGTTCCGTAACAAACTAACTTCTTAATGAAGCTGAAATTTCAACATAAAATCAAGGAGTGAAATCGATATATACTTAGTACTAAAATTGTTTACACCTCAGGTTTACACCGATGCATGATGCTCTTACTACCATCGATTATAGAAGAAGATATTATTTAGAACGAGTTTTGTATGATAGACCTTAAGGTCCCTTTAAAGGATTATATTAAGGATTTCTGAAATAAGAGTGATAATAATATTAAAATAATAGATAACAACGATTTCGAATTACGCCGAACGGATGACTTTGATGGCGTTCAAAATCTTTTATTCTTATTATTTTTGCGTTGAGTAACTTTATCCAAAAATCATAAGTGATACTTCATATACGTGCTCCTCAGTTCGGACTTTTGGCCTGAGGGCAAATTGTGTACCGTGGAGAAAGTAAAGTCTTAGTTATAATATTTTTATTTTTCTTTTGATGAATAGTACCTATTTACAAGATTGTCTTTTTTTATCAGTTCTTATACTGTATAATATTTTATGTGGTATATGGGCCTATTTGCCTAAAGCAATAAATAATAAAAAAAGCAGCCCACTAACCCGCATTAAAGCAGCATGGTGGGTCAATGCTCTCCTGTGAGAGACGAGCCCTATGCTCATTAATGGGACGTTAATATACTGCAACTGATGATGAAGATGATAATGACAATATTGAAGATTATATTATAAAACTGCGAAATCAATTTTTATATTAACTGTCAGCAACATTCACCCCAAAGTAATGAGGCAGCAATAATGACTCCAGTCTTCAAGTTTAAGTTTCTTTAGCAACTACAATAGGAGTAATTTATCAACTGCGTCCCACGGACCATCTTCAAAGTGAAGACCGACATACAAAAGGTCAATTAATTACATAACTCTTTACCGTTGAATCCTAAGTAAATTTCACTTTGTTTCAGAGATCATGAGAAGAGGGCTTGACTTGGGTGGAGATGCCTTACCTAAGAAAATTATCTTTCCTTGAATTCGACTGGATTAACAGATTGTCATCATTTTTAAATTCGTGTATTTATAAATTGATGATAAAGAGGCAGTTATTTTAAAATCATCGAAATTCTTAGACCGTTCAATTAAATCTATTCTTATATCGTATTGAAGAGAGATATATGTGGCAATACAAATAGTTCAGTACAGTACGGTGCTCGAACAAAAAATGTTAAGTCCTTTGTAAATTTATTGCCTTCAGCAATAATGCTACGCCTGTTCTTTATTACTAGCTACCTGAAAAAAGGTATCGAAAACACATACAATCCTGTAACGTGACGATAAGAATGAAGAAAATGGTGGCTATAACATATAAAACGAGATGGGTTACATTACCTGACTCGCATTGATGTAGCTGAGCAATTTCCTTCAGGGTGGGTTCTAAAAGGATTAAATATGAGGGAAAAAATAAAGGGGGCATTTTTTAAAACTGATGAATGTATCACTAAGAAATAGTTGATATTTTCCAGTACAGTTTTTTTTTAGAGAAAATTCAGAAATTATAAATTCCCTAATTGCCCCAGCAGGGAATCGAACCCGGGACCTCCTATTTAAATTCATAGCGCTCAATATTGCGCCAGGGAGGGCGTCACCATTGAAGCAAGTGATATTTTAATTTAATTATGTACCTAAAACGCACATAACAGAAAAGTTAGTAGTTCGTGCTAAGATTCGAACTCGGCCCCTGAAAGTGAAGCCGAAGCCATAAGCACTACCGCCGCTATTTATATACCAACTTTATGTTCGATTCCCGTGATGGACGTCATTTGTTTTCCGAGATGAAAATGAGTTTTTTCTTTAATATGCCCACGAGGCGCGCGAGAAATATTACGAGCATTCATCGCGACACCGAGGTCTAATTTGTGAAGAATACTTATTGCTTATTGTTACAAATACTGAAAAATAACCATTCAGAACACGAGACAAATTTTCTAAATTTATTTCTTATAATTTGGCGCCCAGTGACCCGCTTGATGGTATCTGAACCTCGTTTGGGGCTGACCTAAGCTGTGTGTACCGGTGCGGGGTCACCATTCCAGCACCTTAAGAACCCAACGTCCAGCGGTTCTTCAAGCTATGCGCCTCGCCCATTGCCATTTCAGCTACGCGACTCGCTGAGCTATCTCGGTAACTCTAGCCCTTATTTAATTGACTACAAATAAAGCTTTTTCTCTGAATTGGAAAATAAACACGTTCACGTTCTCTGAATAGAGTTACACATTCTGTGAAAACTATCACTCACAGCGGTTCATGATAAATAAATGATGTCAGATATTGGACAGACAGATGGACTGACGTACTTACTGACGGACAGCAGAGACTTAGGAACCCATTGGCACCCTTTGAGTACGGAGACCGTAAAAATAATACAACTACATCCACATTAAAAACTTAATAATAAAGTATGCATACTTCTTAAATAGGGAATTTTATATTATGTTCATGAAATGATGTCGATGGGTATATTAATAAAAAAAATGGATGCCTTATTAATTTACTACACCAAATCTGCTACGTCGACCCGGGCCGAGGTCCGAATGCTTGCAGGAGGCACCCTCGGGTTGACGTCCCCTATTCCCCCTAAGGTCGTCGAGCCCTGAGGCTCTTTTCATCTCGAGCATTCACGCTCGCTTCAATCCCCCGGTGATGCTGTTACAACCATATGATGCTACTGTTCTAGTGTTAATGCTTCAGTCATGTATTGAGACTCAAAGATGGCGCTAAGGCGTTCTGGTGTCGTAGTCGTTATTAAAAGTTTTCCTCCTGTAACAGCCTTCTACCAGCTCCTATTACGCAAGTAACCAACACAAGGTACGATGTTCAATTAGCAACCCCTGACGGTAATGAGTCATCCAATCATTACCGGAATAATCGATTAGCATGTTGGCAAGTAGACCGCCGCCGTCTCAAAGGAAATTAATTACCTCATATTGGATTCACGTGCAGTCCGAAGAGATTGTTGGATCATATCCATTTCCAATGTGCATGCATTAGATGGGAATTTATGCATAAAACTTAATTATTATCCAAGCTTATTACCATAATCCGTATAATTAATATGTCGTTACATAGAATAGGCAGGAGATTTTTTTATCGCCCGATTATTATAACCTTATCCTTATTCTTTTGTTTTCCTTATCCTAAGGTTGCCTGGAAGAGATCGCTACAAAGCGATAAGGCCGCTTTTGTATACTTCTTCTGTCTGTGTTTTTTTTATTCTTCTTCTGTGTTTTTATTTGTGTGCAAATAAAGAGTATTAATAAATAAATAACCACTGACAAGGGATAACATTTTCTTGTCCATCTGCCAAATCATGCAATAGGGAAAAGGAGAAGTTTGCCACTGTGTGGCATAAGGTTTTTTATTTGGATGTTAATTATCTATGCTTTATTTATGGAGAATGGTAAACTGTGTGAGGAAACATTGATTTTCTCCTTTCTCTATGTCTCCTACCAATGCTAAACATGCTAGCGGGTATATGCCTCCTCTCTCATTAAAAAAAAGGTATTCATAAAAATAAAGTTACGAAATAATTAATTTTAAAATAAATGTTATTTTAAACTTTGATGTGTCTCAATGTGTGCAATGCGAAGTAATTAAAACGCAGATTAGAAATTGAAAAAAATATTTACGACTGTCTACATTTTTCCCAAATTTAATATTAATTAAAAGCGGCACAGAAATGAATTCTAAATTCGAAATTTTAAAGTTTTTAACACAATGCGATTTTAAACAAAAGAGCTTCATATGAACGTTCTAAAATAGGATAATTTATTTAGTCTTGACTTATCCAATGTGGAATATTAAATAAGTTCCAACACCAGCAAAACAGACTCAACGAGTTTTTTGTGTTATATACTGAAAAGCTTTGCCTTTTTTTTGGAAATCCGTGAAACTAAAACCACCACAGCACGCTACTGTTGAGCACACTAGGCAAGTAGGTCTATATCCTGTAAAGACTGTATAATAAGGGAAGTGCTCTCATTTTGCATACTCAGCTCCCTTGGGCGCCTGCTTTAGAATATTTTTTTGGCTGCTATCCGTAGGTAACGTTTATTATCAGCTGCTGGTGTTAGGGTTTCTGTGTGGTAGGGTTGCCAACCGTAGTGTAAAATAGAGTATTTATTTAGCTATTTAGCTGTTTTATGGCAGTACCTGTACATTAGAATGCGTTTCACTGATTAAAATTAAGCTACCTAGCTATTAATGTATTGTTAGTATGTAAAGTTTATAAACTTGTTCATCACGCTTCTGTTATTTTATTTTTCCATAAGGGTTGTATAGAGGATCGCTTTTAGCAGTAAGATATTCAACATTATCTATTTATCTTATAATTGTGTACTAGAAATAAAGAAAACACATTTACTAAAGACTTTATGTCCAATAAAAGATAAATAGATAATGTTAAATATAACCAAAGCTTAATTTGCTATACTCCACGAAGAGCAGGAGAATCTGTATGGTGCAATTTATAATTTCTTTAAACTTTATACTTAACAGTAAACAGATCTTCCGCAATCTCTACGCACGTTTTGCTCTGATGTTGGAGCATCTTCTAGATTTTGTCTTTCCATTACTTGCTAAGATTAATAAGTAAAAGAGTAAAACCCAACCCAACTAAGCCACACTCCACCCCAAATGTAAATTTGAAAAATCTTTACAAATGCAGTGGCTAAACCTTGTTGATATGGATGTTACATTCTAAGTACCAACACGAGCCATATCTGCAATTACACGGATGCTCGCCGCCCCCAATA
This sequence comes from Pararge aegeria, assembly GCF_905163445.1. NCBI lineage: Eukaryota > Metazoa > Arthropoda > Insecta > Lepidoptera > Nymphalidae > Pararge > Pararge aegeria. The sequence goes on from NC_053189.1 coordinate 3,213,938, forward strand.
TCCGCCGGGACAATCAAGATGTCGGAACATCCGGCCTCCAGGTTATCGAGGTATTACGAAATCCATAAACGGTTACGAAAACGTAAAAGATTCCTGTAAACTGCATGGATCATATCATTCAATGCGCGTCAACTTTAGACGTAGAGTTTTCGTATTTTCACAGTCAATAATGTTTCTAGAAGAGGTTTTTAATAAAAGATTTTTAAACTATTCACACTTTAGCAGTTTTTCAAATCATAACTGTAAGAAGTTGTATCATAACTGTAAGAATGATTATTTCTTCTGGGCTCCGTCCCATATCAAGGTGCAATACGGAACACTGCATATTATAACGATAAATCAAAATAGCATGTTTCTGATATAAGGACCCTTTCATTTTAATTTTTTTTTTAAAGTAGAAATCGAAGTATACATAATTCTGTGAAAACTTCAAATCTTTACTTATTACAGTTCATAAATCCGCTAACAGATTGATGGATAGACTAATAGATGGAAGGATTAGTAATGGGATCCCGTTAGCAAACCTTCGGACAGAAACCTAAGGAAGATGCCGTCCATATATTTAATTTACAACGGTATATATTTAATTTGCTACTCTGTCGTCACCACACGTATGACGTAACAGATATAGGTATACTTATTACATACGAGTATAATGATGTGAGTATTTTTTACGTTTATGGAGATTTAAGAAAAGTCTCTAAAAAAAATATTCTTGTTGATTACTGAAAGTATAAATATATTATTGAATAGATTGCCAAAAGGCCCCTTTGTAAATTCTATTCAAAAATATAGACCGGATTTTCACAATACACAATTCCCCAACGAGAAACATTCCAACAAAATTCACCCAATTTCGAACGAAGGCATAATTTGATATATAATAATAATAATAATAATAATAATAATATTTATTTCCAAAAATCTTAAGTCTAAACAATATAGTAAAAACATTTCTTATTTTATAGGATGGGGCATCCATGAAATCTTAAAAATTATATTACTACAAGCTTCTGAAGCTAAACTAAGAAACCTTGTATTTCAGCTTCAGTGCCTTCACCCCCTAGGGTTTTTGATTATTTTTAGCTCAAATATTAAACATGCAGTTATAATTACTTAATAATAATAGGACTACGCTAACTACTACGGGCTAATTGATTTATATTTTTTGTAAAAGGTTGATTATTAATATGTTATATACTACTTGTTCCTCTCTATAAAAAAATAATAAATATAAAGGTGTATGCCTGTGTGTGTGTGTTGTGTAGTGAAGAGAGGGTGTGTATTGTTGTATTCATTGATGAGAATGAATGTGTGTAAAGGGTACTTTGTAAATAAAGTTGTTAGTAAATAAATTAAATTTTAACAGAAAATGGGTGCCCTTTTTATTTTAAAATAGTAAGTAGGTTTTCAGTATCGTCATATGATAAACTCTTTAAATATGCAGTTATGGCTTTTTTACAATTTATTTTGTTGAGAGGGTAGATGTTCGTTGACTCATTTATTTTGTTATACAAATGAGGTCCCAGGAAAGAAAAGAATTTTTTAATAAATGATGTGTTTGATAATTGTGATGTTTTTACTACGGTATGTTTTCGGCGTTTATTAAGATGGGCAGTATCATACGTAAGTTCAGCATGTTGCTTTAATAAGACACTTAATATAAACAATTTCCTTACTGAGAGAACTTCACAGCTTTGATAAAGCAAAGATGTCGAAAACAAATAAGGGCGAAAAGTAGCAACCTTTAATAAAGCACGTTGTGCGATTTCAACTTTCTTTATAAAAGTTTTTGAGGCTCCACCCCACGAAGATATGCAATATGTAATTAGAGCTTGACACAAAGCAAGGTAGATGCGTTTCATGATTGCAGCAGTTACGGCATGCCTGAGATTTTTAAAAATGTAAATCATTTTGTTTAATCTAGAACTCAATAACTCGATATGTTTCTTAAAATTTAAATTGCAGTCTAGAGTAACGCCTAAATATTTTATAGACTCAACTCGTTCCAAACTTCGGCAGGAGCAAGAGGAATTATTATAATCATTAGCACAAGAGTGATATATCAGGCACAGATCATTCGGCAAGTTTGAAGTTTGCCGCAGAGAGAATGTGATGTATTTAGTCTTTTCTACGTTAAGTGAGAGTATGTTATTATATAACCATTTAGTAACAGCATTAAAGCCAGTTTGTGCCGCTTCATAAACTTCTGTCCAGGTATCTGCTGTAAAAACTAGGGCAGTATCGTCCGCATATGAATATATTTGACCTTTGTGCAGTTGGATACGTGTGAGCAAATCAATATAAACAAGGAAAAGTGTTGGTCCCAGAATACTGCCTTGTGGCACACCGTGGGTAACCAGTTGTTCACTACTGCAGTAGGAATCAACTCTAACACACTGGTATCGATCCGTTAGGTAATCCTTGAAAAGTTGTAGCTGGAGCCCTCTGATACCTATTTTTTCTAGCTTCTTTATTAATAAAGGTATGGAAACGGTATCAAAGGCCTTAGCTAAATCCAAAAAAATGCATATACTTTTTTTCCCCTGATCGAGACTGGTAGCAATGTAATTGGTTAAATAATGTACTGCATCATCAGTGGATTTGCCGTGTCGAAAGCCAAATTGATTGCGTGATAGGAATTTATTCTTTTCTAAATATTGCACCAATCTCCTATTTATAATTTTTTCTAAAATTTTAGACATTGATGACAAGATAGAAATAGGTCTATAATTGTTCAGGTTATTTTTATCACCATTCTTAAAAATTGGACGAACTTCTGATTTTTTAAGTGCTTTTGGAAAAATACCTTTTCGAAGACAACAATTAAAAATATACGTTAAAGGTGTTATTAAATATTTTATACATTTTTTAAGCAGTTTATTTGTAATTCCATCCCATCCTACAGTGCATTCACTTTTTAAGTTGATTATGAGATTGTGTACTTCTTCCTCATCCGTATCCAACAACACAAAAGATTTTATTTGATTTTGTGAGTCCCGCCACAAATCAGGTGCAATGTCAACTTCATTGCTAAAACCTTCAGCCAAATTTTTACCAATATTTATGAAAAAGCTATTGACCATGTCAACCGACAATTGTGGCGAGTCTAACAAATTTAATAACTCTTTGTTATACCCTGTTTGTTTTTTGGAATTCATAAGATTTTTAAGTACATTCCATAATTTTTTGTTATCATTTTTTGCCATATTCACCTGTTCTTGGTCGTAATTTCTTTTAAGTTTCTTTAATAATGTATTACAATAATTTCTGTAACGTTTGTAAATTAAACATAGTGTATCATTTTCTGGAGAACATCTGGCCCTTTTATGTAATTTATCTCTGTGACGGATGCATCTAAGAAGGCCAGGTGTAATCCATGGCTTGATAATTTTCTTTCGTCTAGACAATGTGATTATTTGTGTATTATTATTGATAGCTTTTCTTAATTTATCAATTAAGTAATTTAAAGCGGTATTTGGGTCCGGACAATTTAAAATTGGAGCAAAATCAATATTTGAAATATTTGAGTATAGCATTTTTGTGTCGATTTTTTTGATGTTAACCATAGCATAATGAGTATAACTTTGTTTTAATTTTATATTAAATATTACAGGCTTATGATCGGTTAATAATGTTTGTGGTACTAATGTTGTTGAGGGACTTAATGTTTTTAATAAAATATGATCAATGCACGAGCCACTAGCATCTCGCGTCACAAATTTGTGCGCCGGTAATAAACCATGAAATGCAGTTAAATTTAGATACTTCTCTGAGTTAGCGTCCATTCTGTCCGTAATAAGGTCTATATTTGTATCTCCAATAACTACAATGTTCCTACACTTAGAATAGCTCTGAAGTACGTTATTTAAGGATATCAGGAAATTATCAATTTTTTTAAACGACGGTGATCGATAAATTGCAATCACGGTCATTTTTTGTGATATCAAAACAAGACAATTTCCGTCTTGGAATGATGGTTCTTCAAATATAAAACTGTGCTGTTCCTTGTAGTACACTACTATTCCATCATTTTGATTTTTATTATTTTTTGTAGCTAAAGAATTGTAACCGCTAATTACAGGCAAGTGTTGTGTGTTTGATACCCAGCACTCTGTTAAAACTATTAGATCCAGATCTAATCTAAGTCTAGTCATTAACACCTCAAAACCATTCATATTACAATTAATACTGCGAATATTTTGTGTAATCATTGTAAAACTGTCATTTAATCTTGAGTTAATATGCTCGAAGCAATCCTCAAGCTCACATGTCAAACTCTTTGAAATAGACACACTGTCCAGGTCATTTGATATTTCATTTAAATTATTGAATTTTATAGTTATTTATAATATTTTTCGGTAGATTGTATCGTCTTTTGACTATGTAAAAAATATGTATATATTTCCTTGAAGGTGAATAGGTATAATTGTTGTTTATAAATATTAGTGTTCGGTGTAAAAAATTGTAGTTTGTATTTTTATGCATAGTTTTGTGTAAAATTTTTGTAAAGGTGTGTTGTAAGAAGTGTAAAAAATATAATTGTATAAAATATAACAGAGACAAATTGTAATAAATTCTCAAAGCTAGTCATTGTGTCTTTCTTAATTTCTCGATATCCGATTCCATGCAAATTTTGATCTGTGGAGATTTTTCGTTTTTACGTAGATATACTACTCCTCTAGATGTCCAACAAAAACTGTAGTTATAATTCTTTTGGAAACTTCTCGCCAAAAAATAGAGCTTCTGTGTATTTTGTGTCAAAGTTTCTGAAATGAAGATTGGTTTAATAGGCTCAGCAAATTTAAGATGTGATGTATTTAATTTTTCATTCTTTGGTTTTAATTTATTAAATTGTTTTACTTTGGATAGGATTTTTTCTTTAATTAGGACACTAGATAGTTCCGCGATAATAGGGTTTGATCCATCTTTTGTATTAATTCTGTACACATCACGTATATCCGAGCCAATCAGATCAATTTTAAGGGCTTTCCCTAGGCTCTTAACCGTGTCAGTCATATTATCTTTAGTTTCTCCACTACTTTTTGGAATGTTTCTAATTTCAATTCCCGTACATCGTATGATCTATGAGATATGATCGCAGCATATTAAAAATTCTTAATCAGCACCGAGGGAAATGTATCTACTCGTATGTTCTGAACATAAATGAATACCGAAAATTTTAAACGTGTATTATGAAGATAATTTGTTTGTATAATACCTGCCTACCTATGTTTAGCTACGTTTCTGATCTTGATACAATTTGGCTTTAGATGAACATCGTGCACTTTTTATCGTGTCAAAACTGTTTTTATGCTGAAAAAAAAACCTGGAAACCGACCACGCGAGTTAAAAAATGACCTTTTTTACACGACTTAGCAGCTAGAAAACCTTGATGTGGTATGGGATATAGTATAGCTTGCATCGAAAATGCAATAATAATATTTATTAACAATCTTATAAATAACATTTCATCTTATTCTATTTAGTACCTACTACCAAAATATTTATTTTATTTATTTATCATAGGTAGGTGTATGTATTGTACATATAAAGTAAAGTAAAGTAATTATAATAATTATACAACAAAATGCGTACCTCACATCTTATATTGGTGAGTATGTAAATAAATAAAATAAATAAATAAATGTAATAAATGTATGTAATGGTGCAATTTAAAATCTACTGTCCTGTAAACCTGTAATACAGGCAACAGTGCTTAAATTGTTGTCTCGATGATGGAGTGTATGATTGCGCGTGTGTGAGTTTGCGTCGCGCAGGTACTTGTACTCGCGTATATGTTTGCTTATACAATATAATTATATATACATATATATATTTAAGTTTTGCGTGTGTGTGTCTTCGTGTGTGTGTGTGTGCGTGTGTGCTTGTATATATTAATTTATATGGGTGTGTGGATATCTATTTAAGTATTTAATATAGTTGTTAAAAAAGTGGTGATATTGTATATTTTGTACTTTGTTTGTATGTTTTCGACTGGCACTTTATTTATTTATTTTGACAAGTTTTAACGCTGCGTTGTGTTTTTTAAATTCAGGCTCGCAATATTTGTCGTGCGGAATGGTGACGGCTGATCATAATACAGTCACCATTCGGACCTCAGTCACCATACAGTCCTCCTACCGTGGGTGTCTTACAAGGCGACTAAGGGAATGTCACAGACAGCAGCCTCTTTTGTGCTACTACTACCATATACTGCTTTCACCAACCCGTCAGCCTAGTGTAGTAATTATGGGTCAGTTTACACACACCGAGTGATTCTCCAACTTAAAATGTCACTTTTTGATTCTTCATTGCTTTTATAAGTGAATATAAATAGACAACTATTAAGAAAAAACACTATTTTTAACACTCATGATATTTTCAAATCTCTTTTTATTATTTAAAATAATTAAAAAATTGTTTAAAACAGTTCTGTCTTGGATGTCCGTGTGTCTGTGTGTGCGGATCCCGTATCTCGTGGTCACTATAACGAACGAAATACTTCACTTATCGAGTTGTTTTTTTTTACAGGCTTCATTATTTTGAGGAATATAAATTTTTTACGGTATAATTAGATGTAGTTTAACTATTATCTACAAATAAACTCAATTTTATTGTAATGAATGAGATTATGAGGCTTGCACTTTTGGATTTCCAACTATTTTCTTTTCATTCAAATTCAAATTCAAAATTCATTTATTTCAAGTAGGCCTAATATAGAAGCACTTTCGAAACGTCAAGTCAGTCTGTTTGTAGTGACTCTACCACAGGTTCGGAAGGCAGATTCCACTGAGAACAGCCGGCAAGAAACTCAGCAGATTGCTCTTTTCTAACATCATTTTATAGTTTAACAATCTTTAAATTTATTCATAACATTTCATTTAAACTGTTAGACTGTTGATACTTGGGTGATATTTCAAAATAAACTACTGGTAAGCCGTAGTACCTATTTGCGAAAAACGTTATTTGTTATATTAACGCACTTCTGGAGGTACGCCTCTCTTAAGTCGCTAAAATAATTCCCCCTTATCTAGGCGGGACACCTGATTCTCATTAATTATTTCACGACTCATAGCCACATTTTATTCTTTCCCTAACACTCGAAGAAATAATAAAATACTGCTGGTATTTTTCCGTAATTTTTCTTACTTTTTGGGATTTTCTACCTCGTTGTGAAATAACAGAACTCTTACAGACAGACAGATAGACATTCGAATTTGGATAACGTTCACTCATGCGTTCCTAATTCAGAAACTTCTTTGTATTATCGACTTCAAACTCGATCTGGAAACATCATCAGCACAAGCCTCGTCTCTCATAGGATAGGAGATAGTTTTAGAACATAGACCCACCGCGCTGCTCCGATGCGAGTTGATGGGCTTTAACCATTACACCTTTCACACTCATCACACATTAGTAGGCCTGGCTAAGTTTGTTGTGGGCACTTCTTAAACCTGGGCGCATTTGGAACCCTCCTAGCTTTAATTTTAAGTTAACGAATGCAATCATCACCTTCATCTAACATTAGTGTTAACATGTTAAATGTGAACGCTTCATACATGCCTGTGATAAGGTCTACATGAATAAAAAAATTTTGAATTTGAGTAATAAAAACCGGGCCTGACGCTTTTTGTGCCAGAGAGCGTCTTGGGAAGTATTTTTGCCGCTAAGCAGCAATTATGTGCTCCGGTCTGAAGGTCGTGGTTGCCGGTGTAATTAAAGCGCAGGAGGCTTATCTCCTACGTCTCAGATTTTTTTTTTTGTTAACGAACGATAGGCCAGCGTTTGACGACAATCATGCCCGTTAGAAAGCAATGATGAGGTCTAGGTTGGAGCACGCTTGCCTAGAAAAAGCCTATTCACTCTAGCCTTGAAGGTACTCAAATTATATGTGGCAGGAAACACAGTTGCCGGGAGGACGTTCCACATCTTAGCGGCACGTATCAGAAACGTAGATAAAAAACGTTTCGTGCATGTTGATGGAATATCAACCACAAAAGGATGCCACCGCTCACGGTGTCTCGCTGTTCTGTGGTAGAACGGGGAAGGAGGAAAAAGATTGTGAAGTTCCTGAGCACACTCACCGAAGTATATCCGGTAAAAAACCGATAAACAGGCAACATTGCGTCGGTCCTGGAGACTATGTAGTTTCGACTGTGTTAACGAATTGTCGCCTGAGATTGATGGACACATAGCGGCACTTTGTAGGACATTCTTTGCATGCCCTGCGAAGTGTTCCTCTGTTCATAGGCGATGGCTTTACACTCACCTACCACCACGTAGACCATTTGCTTGCTCCGTCAATCCCTACTAATAATGCGAATGTGTGTTCTTTTGTCCTTCCTTTACGACCTAACTAAGCAACCAATTAACTTGAGTTCTAGCATAGAGATAGTTCAGGTTTTGGCATTAAAGGTTCAAAGGACGTATAGTACTGATAGTTGATAACCAATAAACGCTAATGACTAACGCGGGCAATGGTTTACATTACTATAAAACTGGCTAGGACAAGGGCAAACCTTATCAAAAGTGGTCCATCCATCCAAATACCTTTGCAAAAATCGCTAATAACCAATTAACGCTAATGAATAACTTGGGCAAAGGCTAGCTAATATACTATAACAAAATGCCAACACCCGCTGGCAAGGGCGAAATTTATCAAAAACCGGATTAATTTTATTTTGCTTTCTCAACTATAATAAACTACCCTCAACTTAGAATTGATAAATATTCATGCGGCATGCAAAGATGCAAGCTCCGTCCTTTTTCTCGATAGTCGATGCATAACTTTAAATGTGGAATTTAATCGTTAGAATAAAATTTTCCTATCACCGCTACCTATACCGCTTTGAGTATATAAACAGCAACTTATGTTTTCCGTAATTTTTTACGCGTAACATCCTTGGTATACTTACATAGTTATTTATAGCCACAATCAGTCAAAACACAGGACATGATAGCTACTATAATAAAGACAGCTAAACATACAGACAGACAGGCATAAAGTTTAACAAACCCCTACTTTAACGTCGTTGGAAATGGATAGAAAAAATAAAGGTAAAAGAAATAATAAATGGACTAGGAAAATCGGTCATTGACTTTTGGCAGTTTCCACTTTCACACCGGTACTTCGTAACTTAAATCAGACGCCCTAAGTTGTGTTAGCGTGACAAACGACCTACGCACAGCAGGTGCCTTCGATCCTTCCTAAATATAATATCGAGGGGTGAAAAGTTGTTTGTTTTAAGCGCAAATGGTGGTTATTCTTTATCACCGCCATTATCATTATAACCATCAGCAGATGTGGAGTCGATGTAGATTCCCAGAAGGGGGAAATGGGGAAATGGAAATGGAATTTCAAATTCCGGTCGATTCTTTCTTCAGCATGGTTTCTTAGTGGACTTAGGAGTGTAAACGTGACGCCTCCTTCAACTGCTATCTCGTTTCCTATCACACTACACGTAAAGTAAATAAAAGTAAGTTTATAATTTAGGTTTCCTACAAATCAAGATGGAAATGGCATCTCATATGCGAGCGCGCTCAATCATAGGCCGCATCACAACTTGCCATCAGGGGTAATTGCATTCAAGCACTGAGTTACATATTTAATTTAAAAAAAAAACTTCCAATATCGTGTGTGCGCCAGTGCCAGACGCACACGCGTACACACAGACACGTCAAACTTATAAAACCCTCCTGTTTTATCGCCGGGTATTAAAAAGTCTACTAGCGTTCCAATATTTTTATACGGAGCGGAGAACTGGTCACTTAGACTACAAGACCGCCGAAAAATCGATGCCCTAGAGATGTGGTGCTGGAGACACCTTTTAAAGATTCCTTGGACTGCATTTCGCACCAACAATTCTATTTTAAAAGAACTGAATATCAAGGAACGACTTTCGTCTACGGTGCAGTTACACATATTCAAGTTTTTTGGCCACATCTCAAGGAATGAGGGGTCAATTGAACGATTGGTGGTGCAAGGACAGGTTGAAGGCAAAAGGGCAAGAGGGCGGTCACCTACTCGTTGTACAGATACGGTGAATTCGCTGACCCAGACAACTGTGGTGGAATGTTTTCGATACGCTACCAACTGACAAAAGTGGAGAAGACTCGCGCGAAACTTCACTTCTTCCTTTGGCTTCATTGGGTTCGATCAGCTGAATGCGCTCTGAGGAAGAGGCAGAGGAAAACCTCTTACTTTTCGGAGTACCTAATGTTATAAGCAATTAAATATCGCTTGCTTTAACGGTTATGCCTGAGAGTTCTCCATATTGTTCTCAAAGGCGGAGCCGTGACCTGTAGTGGGCCGATAATGGTTGGATAACAATGTTGATGATAATTTACAAAACTACTCGCGAAAAACTTAACTTATCTTACAACAAATTCTGCAATTTCAAATTACGGCCTGAAATGTTAAAAGTAATATAAACCGTAGCAGTTTATCTTACATTAGGCTAAGTAAGGCCGCGTAGTAAATAACCGAACTAATTACTTACGCCACTTGAGAAGGCTCGTGAATAATTCATAATAAGCACGTACCGAAATAATGTACACCTGGTATTCTGATGATAATGGCACAATTATGCAAAAAACGCCTTCGGAACGCGTGTTGAGTCAATTCAAATCGCAGTACGTCGATTGGCTTGGGAGCAATATAAGAAATCACCGGCCGGCTGATGCGAGGCGGTGGGTCAGAGTAGAATAGCAAAAGCTCAAATTTTTTGAGTATCAAATTTACTATTTAATTACAGAAGTTGTTTGCGGACGAAACTCTATGAATATACAATATGCAAAAGCGGCTTCAAACTGTATTTCTTATGAACTCTGATGCTATCTTTTCACTCAGTGAATAGCTGAATAATTCTTAGACAACTTCTTAACCATTTTAATGGAGATTATCTCTATGTCTTCCACCGAACAACTTTTGTAGAGCCATTAAGGATTGGAACAATTTTAACTCTTTAATAATTTCATTAAAAGTTTAACGTAATCTATTAAATAGCTTTTCGTGATTCTTATCCGCGATGGAACATTAGTGTGTGTGTATGTTTTTGTTTGCAAGTTACCTTAACAATAACAGTCGACTTACAAGAAATGGTCATAAATTAGTGTCATCTGCATATCGTCTGCGTAAGGTACAGGGATCATTTGTGGGATTGAGTATACGCTTTTATAATATGATTCCTAAGGTGATTTTGGACCTGCCAATGCACAAGTTTAAAGAATTTGTTAAAACACATTTATTACAGCGAGGTTACTATACAATTGATGAATTTTTTAATGACAAGGTTGCTTGGAAGCATGCGGCTCCGCTTTCAGCTCTCACAAGATAGAAAAATGAATGTTAAAATGCAAAATGTAAATTGTTGATGTTGGAAAAGAGCAACTGCTGAGTTTCTTGCCGGCTTCTTCTCGGTAGAATCTGCCTTCCGAACCGGTGGTAGAATCACTACAAACAGACAGACTTGACGTTTCAAAAGTGCTTATATTAGGCCTACTTGAAATAAATGAATTTTGAATTTGAATTTGAATTTGAATATACTGTACCAATGTGGTACCGATTATAATCTTGTCTAACATGCGTTTGTGCCATAAGAAACAGTTAAAATGAGAATTAATTATGTTTTATTACAGTTATAATTGAGAGCAGCGGCCATGATATGGAGCTAGGCGGGGCACAAATGTCGAACGGGGGACGGGCGGTGGAGCCGAGTGATACTGGATTGGCAAGCGCGCACTGGACACAGAAGCATCGGCCGAACACCAGCTCGATGGAGAGATGATATCGTTAAGGCAGTAGGGAAGAACTGGATGCAGCTAACCAGCAATAGACCTAGATGACGTGCAAACAAAGAGGCCTTAGTCCAGCAGAGGCTGATGATGATGATGATTGACAAACAGCCTATTTTTAAGCGGAAATTGATCCTCTATAAACAGAGCAACACTTCTTCATATGCGAGGGGCACGTTCTGCAAAGTAACGCCCTGTGCCTATCAATTTGTGGTGTTCCCTTTAAGTACCTGTAGTCACCAGCAACCACGCCCTTCGGACGGGAACACAGTAACGCTGCTTGGTGACAACAATGCTGCTTTTTGGCAGAAATAACCATGGCGGTACTTCCCCGGAAAAGCTCTACTATATATCTGAGATATATTGGTCTCGTTTTTACACAAACTATGACTAAGCAAAGTCGTAAACTCAAATAGCTCTTTCATATCCATGAATTTTCTTGCATTACGGTTTTCAACGAGACACACCCAAGGGATAAGAGAATGTAACTCTATGGTAATAAAAATCCCATTAAATCACAGTGTAGTATGGGTGACTCGATGGGAACTCTTCAATTTCAGTCTAACTGCTATTTCCTAAACAAACACACAACAATGGAATTAACAAAAAAAATTGATAAAAACCCGCAGACATTTTTAAATCGCTAATTAAATGTCACAGATACCTACGCTAGAGCGTAGAGCATTGATTGATTTTTAATTACACCTCTGCAACATCCAAGCGCCAACATTCACGAGTCGCAATCGAGTGCCGTGTTGACAAATCAAATATCCACGAACCGACTGTCTGCTCATTCCAGAGGGCCATCGAAGTATCGTTGATACATTTTATGTGAGCTTGGATTGAAGATCAAACGGCCCTTATCTGATCTCTATACTTTTATTCCAATCTCCTTTATGTTACTTCATAACTCCGGTTATAACTTAGTGGTTGAGGCTTTGACCTTTATAATAAACATAGTTCGATTCCCTATAAACTTTATGTGCGTATTACGTAATTAAATTAGAAGTGGCCCAGATAACTAAACTTCGATTTCACTTTCGGGAGGGCGAGTTCGAATCCCAGCACGCACCGCTTACTTTCCAAGTTATGTGCGTTTTTTAAGCAATTAAAATATCACTAGTGACTGTACTCAATTCAATTTTATTCAATTTTATTTATTTGCTTGTACAGGTAAATAGGTGTTACAGGAAAAAAAAAATATGCAGATCTTAACTGTACCACGCCAAATTGGCATGCAAATTGTTTTCAGGGTAGTGTTTAAACATCTGGATTTACAATGTTTATAATAACACAATACAATTAATAAAATAATAAATTACTATTAAGTTTATATGTGCACATGTCAAAGAAATACAAATAAATAATATACTATGTTCTTACACCATTGATTTAATATGTTACTTTAAAATGTTTAAGTTAAAAACATAGTGCAGTTACATTTCTCACAATTACAGTTCCAAGAATTCTCAAATATGTCACAGTGAGATGGCGCTCTTAGCAGTGCATTTAGCGCCGATAGAGTACACTGTGTGGCTAGACGGGGCGGCGTAACATTTGCCCTCATAGATTTAACTTTCTTCCGTACCTGTGGTGGGGTAGAATTATAGTATTATAATCGGTATATTGATTGGCACTCGCGCTAACAAATCAACCGAAAATTATATATTTATTGTAAATATTGCTATGTTTATGTCATGGGTGTATATAGGGAAGGAATTCCTTTGAAGTCTCTAAATTCAGAACATTAAAGGCACTCCAATGTCAAGTAGCAGGAAGTAAGGACGTGGGAATTCCGAAATACGCAACACGCGAAATACGTATTAGAGGCAAGTATTTCAAATGCTTAGGTATAATAATCTTTATAAACAAAAAGTGGATATAAACAGTCGACTTACAAGAAATGGTCATAAATTAGTGACATCTGCATATCGTCTGCGAAAGGTGCAGAAGTCATTTGTGGGATTGAGTATACGCTTTTATAATATGATCCCTAAGGTAATTTTGGACCTACCAATCCATAAGTTTAAAGAATGTGTTAAAACACATTTATTACAGCGAGGTTATTATACAATTGATGAGTTTCTTAATGACAAGGTTGCTTGGAAGCATCCGGCGCCGCTTTCATCTCTCACAAGATAGAAAAATGAATGTTAAAATATAAAATGTAAATTTTTGATGTTGGAAAAGAGCAACTGCTGAGTTTCTTGCCGGCTTCTTCTCGGTAGAATCTGCCTTCCGAACCGGTGGTAGAGTCACTACACACGGACAGACTTGACGTTTCAAAAGTGCTTGTATTAGGCCTACTTGAAATAAATGAATTTTGAATTTGAATTTGAATTTTTAATATCCATACTGATATTTTAAATGCGCAAGTATCCGTTTGTTCGTTTATTTGTTACCTATTTTCGGTGTAACCATGCCATTGCCATGCCAACGGAATTTCGCACAAAGAAAGCTCGCATCTCAATGACAGACATAGGATACTTTTATCACAGAAATACCTACACTAAGAGGAGGATTAAAATAATTGTTCCTTATGTTCAGCTTAACCGATCATAACAGAGATTTCTAGTCGATATAGTTTGATATAGCGTCCTGGAATGGACATAATAATAATATAATAATAATAAATATACTACGACAATACACACATCGCCCCCTAGCCCCAAAGTAAGCGTAGCTTGTGTTGTGTACTAAGATGACTGATGAATATTTTTATGAATTATATATACATAAATACTTAGAAAATACATATAAACACCCAGACACTGAAAAACACTTATGCTCATCACACATACATTTTCCAGTTGTGGGAATCGAACCCACGGCCTTGGACTCAGAAAGCAGGGTCGCTGCCCACTGCGCCAGTCGGCCGTCACACCGACATAAGATAAGCTTAAAAGCTCGGGAAAGTAAACAGTTCCTTTGGGATTCCTAAATGAACAGTAACAGTGCCCTGCAGTTGGCCAGTCATCATCATCATAACAACCCATTAGTCTCCCACAGTGAGAAGGGTTTAGGCCGCAGTCCACCACGCTGACACATGCGATTTGGTGGGCATCACACTCCTTTAAAAAAATATATGGAGAAGTCTCTGGCATGCAGGTTTCTTCACAATGTTTTCCTTCACCGTTAGAGCAAGTGAGATCTAATAGGTTATATTATACCCGTCCAGGGGCATAAACAAAATGTCATACAGTAGTTTTTTGAAAGTTTGAGCACAGTGAACTGCTCTGTCTCTCGATGCATCATGAAAAACAACAGAAAAGGTCAAACGGTATGCACAACTCAGTGGACATTTTCAATGGACGCTACGTGACGCCAAACGTTTAGTATGCACCTACGTTTTTGTTAACATATGCATGCATTCAATACTTTTAGCGTAAACTAGGCCTTTTATAGTTCTTTTATAAAGTAAGGTATAGGCGAAATAAAAACGATTTAAAAGGGTTGACAAGAACAAGTTTTAACTTAAGAATATGGAAGATAAAACATATACAGGTAATATAGTGTACAGCAATGGGTTAACAATATTAAAAGTTTTTACTGAACATAAATTACTATCTACATCTGCGTGTGTGTCTTGCCATAGCTCAAAAAATTTTTTTTTTTGTTTACGTGTCTTAATACAAATCTGTATTCAGCTCAAGCTCTGTTTTGCGGGTATGGGAAATATAGTCATAAAACTGATATTTTGATATTAATTTTAGCACTTTCATGTACAGGTTATAAAGTAGCAAATTTTGTCACTTATAACCCGTTGTTTTCGATTTCAGCGACGTATTTAAATAAGTAAATAAATATTCAAAATTCAAAATTAATTTATTTCAAGTAGACCTTATATAAGCCTGTCAAGTTGTCTGTTGGTAGTGACTCTACTACCGGTTCGGAAGGCAGATTCTACCGAGAAGAAGCCGGCAAGAAACTTGCTCTTTTTCAACATCAATTTCAAAACCTCAAACAGGCACTTCAGGTTATTTATATACATGGATATAAAAATAAATAATTACAGTCTTTCTTTCTATTCACCTCAACTAACCTTCATTTTAAAAATAAAATCTCCATCGCCCCGAACATCAATATGGCTGGAATCTATGTAAATAAAATCGAAGATGTTCTGCATCTGTTCAGATAAAACACTTATCTTTATTCCTCGATATAAATATTTTTGACGGCCGATTGGCGCAGTGGGCAGCGACCCTGCTTTCTGAGTCCAAGGCCGTGAGTTCAATTCCCATAGCTGGTAAATGTTTGTGTGATGAACATGATTTTTTTTTCAGTGTCTGGGTGTTTATATGTATATTATATATATTTATGTATATTATTCATTAAAAAAATATTCATCAGTCATCTAAGTACCCATAACACAAGCTACGCTAACTTTGGGGCTAGATGGCAATATGTGAATTTTCGTATTGAACAGATAACACAAAAAAACAAGATTAAGAAATTAATTAAAAATATGGGCATGCAAAGGCGGTCTTATTGCTGATAGCAAACTCTTGTAAAAGGGAACCTGTGGCTTATTTCTGTTACAAAGCCGCATTGCAATACTGTTTTCTGGTCTAAAGGGCGTGTTTACGAGTGTAATTACATTGGGCTTAAAACCTATGGCTCAGGTTAATGGACACAGGGCCGGGCATGGAATTTTGAGGTCAGATGTCCTAAAGTTATTGGCTATCAATAAAAAGAAATGCTAGCGACATTAGTGTAGATACACTAAAAATGTTTTTTTCTTTTTTTGTACTAAATAGGCTTTAGCTTGACAGGTATTATGCCAAAGTAATAATGCGGCCTAAGTTGGGGCATGCTTTCCTAGGAAATGCACTGCATTCTTGCTTTGAAGGCATTCAAGTTTTATGCGGCAGGAAACACCGATGCCGGAAGAGCATTCCAAACCTTTGATGAGAGGCATTATCCAGGAAGAAATTAGGGGAATGAATAAACACTTTTGTATTGTACACAACCTAGAAAACAAAAAAAAAAATGCAAATACAAAAGAAAGATCAGAATGAAGGTACAATTTGGCGGCCTTATTGCTAAATAGTGATCTCTTCCAGACAAACAAAGGCGGTTTAGTAAACAGCTGTAAATGCATGGCAGGAGGTACAATAAATAAATACACTAAAACATATAAATACGTTACTAAAATACATAGATAAATACATAAAATAAAATCATCAGAACTTAAAAGCATAAAAAATAGACAACAAACAGTAGGGATAAACCCTATCGATGCTCGACCGAAATATAACCGATATATTGGGAATGCAAGTGTATGGAAAATCCCGCCTATACTATAATTTTAATATCCATCCAGCTATTTAAGCGTTGCAATGACACACCCTCACGAATAACAGACAAAGCAGCCCAAAATATAGCCCTCCCATCTTTTTTCATTAAGGTTAATACACAAACCAACCTCGCTATAGCATCCCCTTACAAAGAGATTGAATAACCGACGAGGTAAAACGGCTAAATCCGCTTACTGCTACCCCCTTTTAGTCGCGGTTTTGCTCGCATTCAAATGAGGCATTCGGAATGGGATACGTAGTTATACGGCCTTAGATGGATTCAAGCCCAACATTACGTGACTACCAGATTATTTTAGATTGAAATCGTTAGCCAAGAATTTGGTCATATCACATTCCTGAATACATATGTACTCAGGAATTTTATATGATATGTATAATGTATATAATATATTTTTTTATTATATATAGAATAAAAAATGTATTATATACATAATAGATGATGATTTATAATATACAGATTAGCACCCAGGCACTAAAAAAACATTCATGTTTATCACACTAAAATTTTCCAGTTGTGAGAATCGAACCCACGGCCATGGACTCAGTAGGGTCGCTGACTGATAACTTATGACAACCCTATTCAAGATAATAGGCCGACTATGCATTATTACCTACGCTACCACACGTGGTTATAAAGTGGTTAGGGCTGTATCTGATTTTTTTAGTAAAATTTTACTTTATTTTTAATTTAATGCTGTATACACCTATAATTGATTATTGTAAAGGCACTAGCATTTATTTTTTATGAATGTAGTTACAATTAATTGCTGGTGTGTCTTATGAATAAATAAATAAAATAAAAACTTTATCAAAATTAAGCTTAATTTGCTATACTCCGCGAAAAGCAGGAGAATCTGTGTGGTGTAATTTATAATTTCTATCCGAAATTTATAATTTATATTTCTAACCGAAGATCTGTTTGGTGTGGGGTATAAGGATTGAAGAAATTATAAATTACACCACACAGATTCTCCTGCTTTTCGCGGAGTATAGCAAATTAAGCTTAATTTTGATAATATATCATGGATTTCCGCAAAGTAACGCCTGCTTCTATCCAATAATAAAAACTTTAGCAGTGGTTTACTCAAAAACTATTAGCGTTTCGGTTTCACAGAAAAGTCTCAGAGGCAGTAAATAACGTACCTCTAAAGCCTGTGAAGTATTATTTAGGTTTTCTTTTACGCGTTGTATATCATCATCATCATAAGCCCAATACCGGCCCACTACTGGGCACTCCTCTCACAATGAGAAGGGTTTAGGTCGTAGCCTACCACGTTGGCCAAGTGGGGATGGGTAGACTTCACACGCCGATAAGAACTCTTCGGAGAACTCTCAGGCATACAGGTCACCTCTATGCACATAATACACATAACTCCGAAAAGTACCACTGTACTTCCCGCATCTTGAACTCTGGCTTCACGAAAGGAAAGATTAAGCTTTACACATTAGGCTAGCACCCATGTTGTATCCATTTATAAGAAATCAGTTACCCTTCGTAAGTTGTGTCACAGGCGCTTATCAAGCGACCTTGTGTACAACTTTCCATTATTGTTAGGTAACTGTGATAACTACATTTGTTAACTTAAACCAAAAGCTACGAGGTTTCCTAAGGCCTAAGAAGAGCCCACAAGAAGTTCATCAAGGTAGGTATGTCGTACGTCATCATCATCTCAACTACATGTTGATCACTGGACATCCGTCTTATTTGGAGATTTGCACTCGTTACGTGTTTGTGAACTTGTACTTCCCTGTGACTCGTTTTATGACATCTGTTCACCTCGTGGGAGACCTACCATCACAATTATGCTTTTCAGTCCGGATAAATCATAGTAGTTTTATTGAATAAAAATTACAGGGTGCAGATATTTAGTCTTATATACCTAACGAAATATCTGTTCTATACAGATATTAAGTTAGGTATATAAGATCAGAAATAAAATAATAGTGTTAAAATCCCATGTTATAAATTGATGTCTTTTCATTTACACACATCACAGGATTAAATTCAAAAAAGTTTTCAACAAAATTCGTTTTCTGTATTTAAATTGTAAAACCTTTGCATATACCCTACGCGACCGCCGCTGGAATAACGTAAATAAATAATCTGGTGCGGTTGGACCCGGAGTCTGGACCCAAAGGCGGTCGCAAAACTGGGTATAGCATTGTCGTAAGCCTTTTGTTTTTGCATTCATTCAACGGAATACGGATTAAATCGAGCTTAAATTATCGTTATTGCATTTTATGTATTCTTTTTCTCGTATTAAACACACAAACAATTATTTATTTTAAAAAGTTATACATGGTCCAACTACTTTTGCCGCGCTATGAATATCACATGAGAATGAATTTTATTCAGGATGTACAGCAATACAAGGTCCTGAGCACATTTTAATATGTACTTCCAGAAGTCATATGTAAAGTACGACTTACCTATTTTTCTTTACCGCATTTTTATTTGTTATTATTTTGGAAGGATTGTTGCTGATAATACTCCAAATTAGTTTATTTTTAGAAAGTCTAATGTTTAAGCAATTTTGAAACGTCAAGTAGTTAGGTCTGTTTGTAGTGACTCTACCACTAGCTGAGTATCTCGTTGGCTTCTTTTTGGTACAACCTGCCGAACGAGTGGATAGTTTAGTCAAAATAAAGGAAATCCTACCGTTAGAATTGGCACCTTTAAGAAATGAGTGAAGGATCACTATTTGTCTATTTCGGTCGAGCATCGATATGGTTTATCACTATTATTGGTTTTCTTTTGTTTATCCTTTTCTGTTTTGAGGATTTTAGTCTATGTATGTATTTATTTATGTATTTTTATTGTATTTATATGTTTTAGTGTATCTATTTATTGTACCTCCTGCCATGGATCTACAGCTTTTTCTTAATACACCTTTCGTTGCCTTGAAGAGATCGCTATGTAACAATAAAACCACAAAGTTGTACCATTCTTATTTATTTATTTTTGAATTATTTATCAATGTTATCTTTGTTTACTTTGTTATGTGCAAAGAGTGTTAACTCATTCATTCATTATATCTTTAATCTTTTACTGGATTTCAAAAGGGGCACGAGGGTGTGCCCAAACTCCGTGAAATTTCTTGATAAAAGCCCAACCTCCATGAAATGTAACCCTTTATTCTTGGTGCATTGGCCAGATTCGAGAATCGAACCCCTAACCTCGTCATCTGAGATTTGAACTCGCTACCGTTTTGTGCGCTTGTATCCAGCGACTCCCTCTGACTCGTTTCAACAAAAGCTATTGTGTAATTTACTAGAAAACTTACACAAGGCTCTATAAACACTAGTCCGTGTGCCAAAAAAAGTGAAGACTATAAAATGCTGCGGCTGGCAACATTTGACCCAAGGGCGACGCTCGCTGTCCTATTGTGGGTGGGCCTTTTGTTTTTGCACTCCACTCGTGCACGCTGTTGAATGTTAATAGGTCAACCTCGCAGATTAAATGAAGTTTAACTTTTATCTTGTACTCTAAAATATTGTACCTACCTACCGCGGAAAAATCGTTTATAATGCAAAAGTGCGTCTGTTTTGTTAGCTATTCACTCCACAAATGCACTCTTTCCGAACTTTGGCAATTGCTGTTCGGTTAATATTTGGCCTACGCAAGTATGACCACGTATCTGAATTTCGACAAAAGCTCATGTGGCTCCCTATCCGACATGTCCTTTCACTTCTGTACTGTGGTGTATTTAATCCTAAAACACCTTCATATTTAAAGGAAAAGTTTTATTTTGTAGAATTCCCTGCTCATGTTGTATGCTGACACTTCACATGCCTTTCTACAAGACGAAGTTCTGTAAACTCTAGTTTACAGTGCAAGCTATTGAATTGTTGAATGCGCTTCCACTAAATATACGTGAGGCAAAATCGCTTTTAACATTTAAAAACTCGGTGAAAGCATATTATCTTGCACGATAATGACGACTTTTAGTACCTTGTTGTTTATTTTTATTATCTATATGCTCTTAAGTATTTTTGTATGATTGAATATAATATTAGTTTATTATTTTATATTTTTTCTTACTTGTGCAATTTTGTTTATGTATTTGTATTTAGCTATTTGAATATAGGTTTATAATAATTTTACACCACCTGTCCGCTCTCGCTCATCGCTCAGTTCATGCAAGGCTTAAAAATAATAGCTCAGTCGATGTTGATGAAATCCTGCACTCAGATAGCTTGCATCCTGGAGCAATGGCACACACCTAACTTTCTACAGATCAGGAAAACTAACGCTTTACTCGGGCAAGAGATCATGTCTGTTGTATTAGAGTCCCTTGAAATATTTATTTCATATGGTTCTTTTAGAATTTGTTGTTATAACAGAAATACATCATCTGTAGAAATTTCAACTGTCTAACTATCATGTTTCTTGAGATACAGCTTGGTTACAGACAACAGACAGGTTTTACCCTATGGGTACGGAAACCTGGAAATAAAACACGAACGATGGCGTAGACAACTGCTAACTATATATAAACGTGGCCATCAGTAAAACCAGTAAATCCTAACTTCACAGACTTTAATGTTCGTTTCACGAAACCTAGGAATCGCCCTTATCGGTTTTCTAGCGATTTAAGTGATTCCTAGAAAAAAAAATGAATCACGAACTCTTATGTACTTAATGTCTAACGACGTTAGGCGCCGTCTAAAGTTACGACACCAATTCGGCGGATCGTAAAGTTTATGGAAATCGTAAACTGACACTTGATAGTTGAAGAATATATAAATACGGTTTTTTTTAATAATAATAATAACCTTAAATCTGTACAAAAAGTTATAAATTCGATACAAACACAAAATACAACACCTTCTGGCAAGAGACATAGACAAGTTAGGTTATATGAGTTGCCTAGCAAAAATCGATTGGTGAAAGGTACATGTATGCGTAGGAATCTTCTTTGATTAGGCGTAACTTACTTATACTTCGCTTTGTCCGTTGTTAGGGAAAAAGAGCATAACTGTTCCTTAGCAAAATAGTACTGAAACTTCATGGGGTCACCCTGCCGTTACTCTGCAAGTTTGTCTGTGTGTCAAGGTTGTTTTTGTGGGGAGGCATTCGGCTGGAAATTATACTCAAAACTATGTCAATGGACTCTTATTGCTGTTCACATTTCAAGTTGCAAATTAAACGCATTAAAACGTATTTTCATCCTAAAAGTTTCACTCGTTTAAAGCGGGTAGGAAGGTTTTTGTTATGAGTAAGGACAAAAAGTACCGAAAATCAATGCTTACTTACGAAAGTAATTTTATACATTTCATTTATACCTTGTTTTTAGTAAAAATGCACGGTCCAAGCATCCGGGCCACGTGATTGTTAGTGGAAAACCATTGCCTATAAGCAGAGCACCATTTCGCAGGACATGCAAGGAAAACGTCCAGCAAAGTGACGTCCTGTGTAAACCAATCTTAGGCGTACCTTAATGTTACGGCGCGTGCCCATGAGACCGTGAACCTCGCCCTTCAAAGTGGAACCCAACAATACTTCTTGACGGCATAACTAAGCATGGCCGTAGTGCTTCCCAGACGAGCTCGATCACAAAAGCTCCATCAAGTATTGATATAAAATATTGTATTCTTAAATATATACATATAATATATTTTTTATATATTATATGTATATATTTAAGTAATGAAATATGTATTTTATGGGTATATGTATATATGCACCACCTAACTATTTTCTGTAACTGTTTTTTATCTTCTCCATTGGTTGCCTGGAAGAAATCGCTATGTAGCGATAAGGCCGCCAAATTGTATACGTTGTTTTGTTATCATTTTCTTTTTGTTCTATGTTCTTTTTGAGGTATGCAATAAAAGTATATTCATTCATTCATTCATTCTTAAAATCCTCTCATAAAAAGCTTTCGATTGGAATAAAGGTAGTTAATTATTTAATTCAAATAATAACATACACTTATTTTTTTACTATGAATAGGCTGAGTAGTTGAACAAACAAAATAACATCGACTCATTAGTGCTAAACTTTTAAAAAGCACCAGGTGGATCCACAAGATAAACTCGTACTGTCGACTCGGCGGTACGATTAGAATGAATACAACAAGCGTATGCTGATCAGAACAGAGCTGTTTTTCAGTGTCTGGGTGTTTATCTGTATATTATAAGAATTTAAGTATTCATAAAAATATTCAACGGCTATCTTAGTAACAAAAGGTACGCTTACTTTGGGGCTAGATGGCGTGTATTGTGTATTTGGTGTGTACTGACGTAGTATATTTATATTTATTTATTTAAATATTCTCTATATCAAATTAGCCTACCTTACAGGCTTCTTAGTCAAGGGAAGTCCGTCTGAATTCCGTCCGCCTGAAGACTAGTTTGTAATTTAGATTCTACTGAAGAAAAAACCCGTGAAACTAAGTCATAAAAATCTATTACTGCTATAAACCGTGTCACTGTAGCCTTTAACGGTTTAACACATTAATCCTCCCCCTTGACGAAGGCAGCATGTTCCTTTGACAGCCTCAAGTTTCCTCGAGTCGAGAGCTAAACAAAATGAGGCATTGCCACACAATGCCCCCATCTTCGATGACGGGGCCACTTGAGATACGCTCGAGATAATTTTTCTTCTCTGACCCAGTTATTTTTATGCGCCTTGGCATGACCTTGTGGTCAATATAAAGACGTCAGGCAGAAAAGATGACTTGGTATTACATGATTTCAGGTATTTTATTTTAAATTACCGATGATTTTTAAGTTAACACTGCAATTTATTTAATTATTTATACACTTTATTACTTAGGACTTACTTAGTTGCGATCTCTTCAAGGCAACCTTAGGATTAGGAAAACCAAGGAATATCAAGTCACCCCAAAAATATTTTAGCCAAATCCAAGGTGAATTCATAGCCGAGTCAATTATTAATTTTCAGTATTACCTACTTCCCAGTGGCGTGCAGAAGGTATGCACAGGGTATGCAGATGATATAAAATGAAGAAAATGTCCAGTACGAGTTATAAATACTTAAGGGTAGGCTTTCTATAGCAGCCGCAGCCCGCACCCATCATTGCCGAGGTATCGACACAAGTTGCATCCCACACAAGTGACCTTCCCAGCCTCCAAGGAATAACCCTCATACCAACAGGTCTATTGCCATCGCTCCGCGCCAAACCAATAGTTACTAATATAGCTGGTACGTGAGCGGTAGCAAGAGATATATATGTAACTAGCGGACCCCAGCGCCATCTGTCAGGCTGATTTGTGAATCTAAACCATCCAGGGTGCCACCCGAACGCATACCAAAAAATTCATTAAAATCGGCCCAGCCGTTTAGGAGGAGTTCAGTGACATACACACGCACACAAGAAATATATATATAAAGATTGCCTCTTTACTCTGTAACTAGGCTTATAATAATAATATTAAAATATCAATAATGGCATAAATAAACACAACGCCATCTAGCCCCAAAGTAAACGTAGCTTGTGTTATGGGTACTAAGATCACTGATGAATACATTAATGAATAATATAAATAAATACTTAGTATATGCATATAAACCCCCAGACACTGAAAAACATTCATGTTCATCACACAAACATTTTCCAGTTGTGGGAATCTAATATACGGCCTTAGACTTAGAAATCAGGGTCGCTGCCCACTGCGTCAATCGGCCGTCAAATATTATATTATGAATTTCCTAAACCTTATAAAAGAGAATCATTTCATTTGTTATGACGGCATACGACTTAAATTTACTTTCAATCTACCAATAGATATTTCACATGTAAGATCAAGTTAAAATTGTGAGAAATGGTTCTAAGAAGCTTTTAAAATATCAAGGGCTCGACAGTTATTCGCGAAAAGCGCCGTTGAACAAGCAAAGGAAGTGGCATTTCTACGCCTGTCGGCCTTCCTGACGTCATTAGTGGCGGAGGGAAAGAAAGCGCGCTAATAGAAACCGGCGACTTTCAATTTAAACAAACTGTGTTGACTCGTGCAAATTGAAACACAGCATTTATGAGAGCTGTTTGCGAATATGCCAGCTTTCAGAAGAAAATTGGGAAAATTCTGTTCAAACTACTCCATGTGTAATTTTGTCGTTTACTGGAAATTTCATTAAATAATGAGCAGGTTCTATATACTCGTATAGAATGTAACAATCGCTACCACTCCAATACTAAAGTGGATGGATCTTCTTTCTAACGACATGTTTATGTTGGAAATGCTGAATCTTAAGTTTTTCAAGTTATCGTAACCCACTTATAACAAGGTACTAGGCAGGCCCTATGAAATGTCCAAGGGGATATAATTAAGGAATTATGCCCATTTTTTCCACACCCGAATATGATATAACCCTTTTACAGTTTTTTAAAAAAACATGGCCATGTTATATCATGTAATGCCAAAGTTACAGATCAGCGTTGTGATTACCTTGATTGCCTAGATTTTTGAATTCAGCATTGACCATTAAAATTCCTAAATATGTATCATTGATAACTAGTGCACGAGTAGGTACGAGTATGTTAAACTCGTACTAGTATGAAGTACGAGGATCCATACTGAATCCCCGTATGGATTCAGTACGTAATCCATCATTCATTTGTAATAAGTACTCTCTCATCTTCTCGACGGTCGATTGGCGCAGTGGGCAGCGACCCTGCTTTCTGAGTCCAAGGCCGTGGGTTCGATTCCCAGTACTGGAAAATGTTTGTGTGATGAACAAGAATGTTTTTCAGTGTCTGGGTGTTTATACGTATATTATAAGTATTTATGTATATTATTCAAAAAAATATTCATCAGTCATCTTAGTACCCATAACACAAGCTACGCTTACTTTGGTACTACATGGCAGTGTGTGTATTGTCGTAGTATATTTATTTATATTCATTCTCTCACCTTTAAACTTTAAAAGGACTTGAATCCGGGGTGGGGCAAAAAATTATATAAGGTATTGTGTATTTCCTATTAAAGAATTTTCAGTACCATTTCTGAAAATGATGTTATCAATCCCCATTCCTCGAAGAGCACGTAAAGCCGTCGGTCCCGGCTATTACACTAACTTTTGGTAATAGTCACTGAAGCCCACCAAACCGCATAAAAGCATCGTGGTGGGTCTATGCTCTAAAATCGTCTCTCCTACGAGAGACGAAACCTGTGCATAGCAGTGGGACGTTAATGGACTGCGGGTGAAGCTTTTATCAAGCACTTCCTAAACATTATCAACGCCCTCTCAAGTTGTATGTGTAAACATAATATAAATCCGATTCGCGAGGCGGCCATATTTGCTCGCAAAATGGAAATTACTATGCAAATATATGCTACGTGTTCGACTGCTGGGCGAATCGGGTTGAAGTTTAGAACTGTTTACTGGAATACATCAACTTGATCATTAAATGTACAGGGAAACGAGTGCCACCCAGCGAACGTAATTGCCAGACACACCTGCCCGTGTTACACAAACAATGCAATGGAAGATAGAAAAATAAATATGCAACAAATTCAAAATTCATGTAATTAAAGTATTCTTACTCTTTAAGCACTTGTGAAACGTTAAGTCTGTCTGATTGTTGTGACTCTACCACCAGTCAAAGCAGATTCTACCCATAAGAAGCCGGCAAGAAGTCAGCGTGCATTCTGCAGCCTTGATAATTTACTCACTTTTGTACCATGGCATGTAACGTGTGAAATATATATAACCTAGTTATTGGAAGATGCAGCTACAGCTTAAGACATATTTTATCCACATATGACAATTAAATTAAGCAATAAAAATAACACATGCTTCACCGCTGAAGAGAATCATCGTGAGAAAACCTGTATGCCTGGGAGTTTTCCATAATGCTCTCAAAAGTCCACCAATCCGCACTAAGCAAGCGTGGTGGACTACGGCCTAAACCGTTCTCATTGTAGGTGGAAACCCGTGTCCTGTAATGGGCTAGTAACGACTTGACAATGATGTAAATTTTGTACTACAATATGCATTTTATTCCTGTGACGATACAAACGCGTAGCGGTATGCGTTCCAGAACAACAGAGCCAGGTTACTGGTAGACTGGTTAAGACAAGGTGCTTTGGGACCGCAACATTAATCGGTTCTTGGAGCCCATAATGAATGGAATGCACGGAATGTCCCATAATTGCCAATTTAGCTACGCTATTATTTTTTTATTAACTAAATAATCTTAATGGAAATAAATGTAAAAATCGTGTCAAAGAATGGTTGCTCACGCAAACATATGCATAAACTGAAAAGTTGCTTGAAGTTTTATCTTAGTTCGGTAATATTCACACAAACACACAGACACACACACGTGTATAAAACGTTCAAAACATGTAACCTAGTACAAATATGATTACCAGCGTTACCTGCGAATTGATATCTTTATTTTTTTCTTTTTGTTTTAAACGAGCCATATTTATAAGGAGAGCACTGTCGCCTATAACACAGGTTTATACCTAGCTTAGGGACAGTTGATTTCTGTATATCCGTGTTAATTTTAACATTAATATAAGTTATACGTATTGTGCAGATGTAAATTGTACCTATGTTTTTTTGAACAATAAACAAATATTATTATTATAAATTTTATTATTTATGTTTTGTGTGTGACTAACATGTTTTTCAGTGTTAAACTGGATATTATAAAAATTTATGTATATTATTCAAAAAATATATTCATCAGGTAGCCTAGTAGCCATAACACAAGCTGCGCTTATTTTGGTGCTACATGTTATATTTATATATTTATTTCTTACATATTAAACCTCCAGTCGGTTCCTACGTGACGTCGGTAGGATGGTTACTCGTCATGCCTCCCAACAGAATAGATCATTGAAAATTCAGAAATTATTAATTCCCAAATGGCCGCTGCCTGGGATCGAACCTGGACCTTCCAATGAAGACATTTTATGACCTCACCGTGTCACCAGTTAGGTCAAAAAAAAGTTATAGTGTATAAAATTCACTTTACCTAATGTTAAACACGTGAAAACCACTGTACTACTTAATAATGAGAAACTGAAACTGGAGGATACGACAGTTTTTCTAGGAATAACGTTAGATTCTAAACTTCAATGGGGCCCTCATGTAAATAATTTATCGAACAGGCTTAGTTCTGCTGCCTATGCGGTAAAGAAGATACGCCATATGACCGACGTAGAAACTGCTAGACTGGTATATTTTAGTTACTTTCACAGCATTATGTCATATGGAATTTTACTTTGGGGTAATGCTGCTGATATTAGCACTATTTTCGTGCTGCAGAAGAGGGCTGTTCGTTCTATCTACAAAATGGGTCCGAGAGAGTCATTGAGAGATAAATTTAAAGATTTTAAAATAATGACAGTGTATAGTCAGTACATATTTGAAAATTTAATGTACGTCCATAAAAACATTTCTAAATTTAAGAAAAAATGTGACTGCAATAATTTAAACATTAGAAGTAAGAATAAACTTACAGTGCAATATACTAGGTTACATAAAATTCATAATTCGTTTAAAGGAAATTGCATACAATTCTACAATAAACTACCAATTGACATCTTGGAGATGTCTCTTAAAAAGTTCAAAGTTTGTATTAAACGTAAGCTTATAGAAAAGTCCTATTATAGTATAAAGGACTACGTAAACGATAAAAAAGCTTGGGTGTAAATTATTGCTCTAACCAGGTTGCTCTTCTAATAATTTAAAATTACATTGTGAGATGGCGATAACAAAAAAAAAAAAAAAAAACACCCGGCTAAGTTTGTTGTGGGCTTCTTCTTAGACCGGGACGCGTTTGGAACCCTCGTAGCTTTAGTTTTAAGTTTACGAATGTGGTTATCGCCATCATCTCACTACCGTGTAATTCTTATGTACGCATCAAAAGTGCCACCTGTGGGCCTACTTGAATAAAGATATTTTTGACTTTGACTTTGACTTTGACTTTTATCGCAATGAACCAGCATGTGGTTAAAATATAAAAAACTCGGTCTCTGTTTGAACTTGGTACACAAATCTATTCAGCGCTATCACAATATCGGATCTTTTAGAGATTTGACCAAATCGCATAAAAGCTGCGACTCCCCGACCCCCGCCATCATTTACACGCGTTACGCCCGCTTGGAACGATATCCGTTGGTGATATGGCTTGAATGGATTTTGTCGGAGGATTTTATTTATTATCAAAAAAACTTTAGGTGGATAAAGCGAGCTGAACCGGAAGAGATTGAAGCTAATAGATGAAATTATTAACAGTGTGTATGTGCGATGAGTGCTTTGGACTTATAAGGGAGCGCGGACTCGGATCCGATCCCCAGCAATGTGGCCAGCATCAGTAGGAGACATTTTTTCCCCCTGGGAAAGGACGAAACGTTATCATCTCTCACAGTTTTGAAGCGGTGATAGTAGTGCGTAAGGCATCGGCTTTACTTTCGTGGAAATCGTGTTCGAGCCCCGGCATGCACCACAGACTTTTCGGAGTCATATGCGTTTTCAATTTAAGTATCACTTGTTTTAAACCGTGAAAGAAACCTGCATGCCTTAGAGTTCTCCATAATGTTCTCAACGGCATGTGAAGTCTACCAATCCACACTTGGCCAGCGTGGTGGACTACGGCCTAAACCCTTCACATTCTGAGAGGAGCCCGTAATGGGTGTGCCGTGCCCTTTAGAGGGCCGGTAATGGGTGTTATAGGTACAAATACTAAGAAGTGGAGTTTTGATATTATAATATTAAAGTAAAATGAACTTTAGATTTCTAGTTACAAAGCTTAATATCCTGTACTACCATTTGTTGTCTTCCACAAATTTTGCTGCTGATGCTCGCTCTATGTACTGTTACGTGCTAGGGTTCGAAGATTTGGAATAAGACCTGATGACTCCTGTAAGACTTTCAGCTCTCTCAGCTCTTTAGTACAAGGATCCAGAATCCACATCCAATCGCAGGTTAATCTTAGTCCAGAATGGTAGCCAACTAGGTTCCTTGTCAATTGTTCCACTTCAGTATCGCTTAGATGTTACTTCACTACGCTCTCAGAGCAGAGGGCCTCCTTATGCCACTTTACAGGAGGAACCTTCTTTACGCGGAAGTCGTATGGTGACTGATTCTCGGAAATGCTTTGTTGCCACGCTCAATTATAAACTGTAACAGTGCCTATAGAGGAATTTCTGTATCAGTCTGTACCAATAACACATTACCGGCCAGTTTTATCAACTCTCCGGGCACTGAAGCACGTGTAAAAAAAAATACGTGAAACGTCTCCTATTTTCTGTTGCCGTGTATTGGCACTTAAATTGTATCCCTTGTCAGCGGATATAATTGAGGGATATAATTTTTGTCGCTTGTCTCTATACTCTAGCCGTGTAGGGGCAATTTGGTAATTTATAGATAACTACGTAGTTACAAGTCTACCGAAAAAGACGTGCTGACGTGACATTTTATTTTATTTAAATAGCTTCATTGCATAAAAAGTACAGGACAAAATTAACATAATTTTAAAGCAAAAAGCCATCTTTTAACCAGGTTACCTTTTCCAACGGAGCCAGTGAGACACTTGAAAGAAAATCAAAGAGTTTTAGACTGTAGACTATAGACTAAAATTTTAGACTATAAACAAAGCAATAAAAACACACAATTGAAGGTAAACATGATAATCTTAGACTACATCTTCAGTATTACCAGGGGGGATTTTAGTAAAAGGCTAACATGAATAGTGGAATAAAAAAAAACTAAAGTGACAGTGGGCGGGGCAGATGCTGGACTGAGGACCCCGTACTGAAAAACGCAGCGTTGGTAGAACCCCGGCGAGGTTAACAGGTGACATCAAACGAGTCGCAGGGAGCCGCCGCGCGCCGTTTCCAAGCGGCATAATACCGTGATATTCGGAACTCTCCACAAAAGACCTATGTCCAGTAGCAATCGGTTGATAAAAATCTACATATAAAGATGGAGGTACCTAAAATGGCGTGCGTAAAAATCACAGCATTGCAATCTCTTTCTAAGGTAGAAGGTAAAGCTAATACACTGCGTTAAAATTAACGCAGTGTATTAGCACTCGACTACTGTTTTGTTTTTTTTATTGCTGTAATTAAGTACAGTAGTATCTTCTTTTAATTTTACGACGCTTAAAATGGATATTCGAGAAGCAGAAGTTGTTCGCATCATCACTCTATTGGAAACCGGAATGAGTCAACGAAATGTGGCCCGTACGTGTGAAGTTAGTCGTTCCACTGTTCAGTATGCGTAAAAAGATATCTGGAGACAGGTGGCTACATCAGGCGAACTGGGTCTGGTCGCCGAAGGAAGACAACGGTGAGAGATGATCGATTGAAAATTCGAAAGGTTCTATAGCTAAATTTTCTGCATCGACATAGCTGTGCAGGCATTTTTAATGGTTCCAAAACGGAAAAAGTGCTTAGTTTTATCCTCGTTTGAATATTAAAAGCGTCTTTAGAAAACATAACTTTTTAATCATGTCCCACACACTCTTCATATAAATTACAAAGCGAGAGCAAAACGACGCTTAAAGAGTAAGCCCTTTGAAGATTAAGATGATCGCACACTGCCTCGAGCCCTGCAAGAGGCACAAAAGTTTAGTAGTAGTATCTATTTTTGTAACACGAGTTCGTCCGTGAAAGTACTACCGCAATGCTTATTTTTGCCGCAAATCCGCAACCAATATTGCAATGCTGTGATCCGTTCTGAAGGCTCTTACAGGCGCGCCTTATCCCGTACGCCTAAGGTTAATGAACAAAGGGCGACACGTTGCAGTACGAGTTCCTTGCATGCCATGTGAAGTAAATTCTCTGTTTATAGACCATCTAGAATCGGATGGAAAATCTTAGTACTATTAAATATTTAAAAAAAAAAACAGAAAAAAAAATTAAAACGTCAACATCAGTAGACCACATCGGAGGATCGAGCGCGTCAAGTTTTAAGTTTCCATATAAACAAACGACACAACGGCGTTTACACCCAGTAATTTTATATATATACAACCAAATCTCAAGATTTGTCAACTCCATATACTCGTAGGTAGGAGCTCGAACTCACTTTCGGGGGGCCGAGTTCGGTTCTTTTAACTAACTAACTTTTTTAAGTTATGTGCGTTTTAAGTAATTAAAATATCACTTGCTTCAACGGTGAAGGAAAACATCGTGAGAAACCCTGCATGACTGAAAATTCTACATAATGTATAAAGGTGTGTGGTATCCACCAATCCGCACTGGGCCAGCGTGGTGCGGCCTTAACCCCTTCTCATTGGGGGAGGAGTCCTTTGCCGTGTGCCGGTAATGGGTTTATGTGATGATGATGAAACTCGTAACATTTTGTTGGACCCATGGACATGTCGTTTTAGAATGGAAAATGGTCCATTTTTTGTTGGTCCTGCTTACGAATGTTTAACATATCATTAAGAACTTTATCATTATCTCTGTATCATAACTTAGTGCTTTTAATGGTGAATAAAAGGGAAAACAATATTTTCCAAAACTCATTCATACGCGGTTATGTAAACTGTTTATGACTTTTTTTATAATTTTTAATAGTGTTTTTTTCTACGCTCGGAGGATATATCAATTTTCTAAATTTAAAAAGCATGTACATTTTTTTTGGCACCGTCAAGATTTGAACCTACGACTCTCTGGCAATCGCAGCCTGTTTATTATTGTTTTACATGACCAAGTGACCAGCGTAGGAAACGCATTGGCTCAACGGACGGACTGTTCCATGCTTAAAACAACGTCATTGCGTTAATTAGCAATTTCATTAATGTATTAAGTCAGTCTGCGAAAAACTTTGCCGCAGAAGAATGGAACTGTTGACAAAACATGATATCAAGGTTTAATACGAACGATACTTAACTACGAGCCCGCAATATGAGCTACCGTGAACTCACTGCTTGTGTTTGTATTGATATATATTTCTTTTTTATAAAAGATAGGCTTGCATTTGACGACAATCGTGCTGATGGGAAGCAATATAGATGCAAATAATGTAGTCTAGGTTGGCTTCTCAATGCCTAGGTACACACTCTTTTTTTTATTCCACTACAAGTTAACCTTTGACTGCAAACTCACACGGTGTTAAGTGATGATGCTGTCTAAGATAGTAGCGGGCTAACCTATTATATAACTTCCATACTCCCTATGGCAGTTATATTAAACCCATACTCCTTATCCGTTTAAACGCCACATCGTACTGGAACGCTAAATCTTTTAGCAGAACGTCTTATTTGGTAGATAAAAGATTCCTAAGATACTAACGTTGTAAGTGGCAAACAAAGAAGCACCTCACACCTTAGTGGCTTGTAACAAAAACTAGGGTTCACGGCATCTCTTGTGATGGAAACAATATGATAACAAAAGATGAAAAATCTGAAAAAGTTCAAAGTTTGTATTAAACGTAAACTTATAGAAAAAAAAGAAGCCTATGAGCTATTCCAGGATGGTACGCATGCATTCGATCGTTGTCTCATATGCCTTGCTGTTATACTCGTATGACGTGCTGTTATCTGTGAAGAGTTATGTCCCTTATCTCCGACCATATTTATCAAATCTTTATTAAAATTATACAATACATGCTTGCTAGTATACACTTTCAAATAAAAAAAGAATTATTAGAATCGGTTTAAATTTAACGGAGCTATGAAGTGAAGTTGATAACAATTTTCATCCCGTTTCCCGGAGGAAAGTTATTGTTTATCGGGGTAAAAAGTATCCTACATGTTGACCCGGAATATCAGCTACAACTATACCAAATTTTATTTGAATCCGTTCAGTAATTTTCACGTGATGCCCGGACAGACAGACGGACAGACAGACAGACAAAAATTAAATAAAAATCTGTTTTGGACTCAGTATCGACTATTAAAGTATTAAAGCACCCCCGGTCAACATTTTCAAAATATAAAAGATGTACAGAAATCTGCCAGTAACAGATTTATTATAAGTATAGATTACAAGCGCACCACTGAAACATCGAAGTTCTATACTCTGATAGCAAAACACATCTATTAAAATGTTCCTTTAAATTGTCTAACCATTTACAAAGCAATAAAATAAATTTTGAATACGTTTTATTTCTTTTAAATAACAGCTTTGGCGAATTTGGTGTATTATAATCGAAAAATAAGTGGCAAGCACTGCATAGAATGTGATTACCTCATGCTATGCTACAGGTAGGTCTGTGATAATGTATAACCACCTTTACTCTCACCATCTCGTGAGACTGTAAGCGCAATTCTGCCGCCGATAAAAAGACATATTACCAGTTATTAATCTAGGAGCACACTCATTCGCAAGTGGGGCACGTAACGGGACGGAAATGGAACGGGACGTCGCCGCCATTTTGACGCCGCGTCCCGCTTTCCCGCGCACTTCGAAGGCCCAGTCCTACTGTATTGCTTTATTAAATTGATATGGATGATAAGTGTATGAGTCGTGCAGGAAATCCCTTAATGAAGACGAGGATTTTCGAATAATTATGACCATAGTACGCCTCTTTTTACACTATAATTGTGTACTTCTTTTTTACATACTAATCATTATTTTACAGCCCCGGCACGCCATTGACTTTTCGGAGTTATGTGCTTTTAAATTTTAATATCACTCGCTTTAAACGGTGCAGGAAAACATCGTGTGGAAACTTGCATGCCTGAGAGTTCTATATAATATACTCAACTTGTACTTGTATTTATTGTAATAGCTTTTGACCTATAATTTAAGACGTGTTGATGTATTGTTAAAGCTATTCGTGAAAGAGCAAGAGTTACCGTCGTCTTGCACTGAGTTGCGTTGTAAAAGTGGCAGTGGGCACATATCAAGTAGGAAACTGATGGTATTTGATTTGAGGTTCTACCAGTTCATAAGCACCTCGGGGGTGCTGATGAAATGGTAGAACCCTCAACATGTGGACAGATGAAATCAAACGAGTTCCAGGGGGAGCCGCTGGACACGTGTAGCATAGGATCGTAAAGGATACCCTTCACTTGTCTGATTTGTCCAAACTATTTTTTTTAAGTGCGTCGGTGTGTTTATTATTTTGTCTGTTAACTAAGTTCAGGTGCAATCAATGCACTAACATTGACGATTACCGCATAACACGCTTTTTACCTCGAGAAACGACCAGGTTAACTTTGCTTCCGCTTCACGAATGATTTCTAGATCTTGGCAAACTTTTGCATCGTGGTGGATATAGGATACTATTTGTCCAGAGACAACTAAAAGTTCAAATGGAATTTAAAATAAATAGGATATTTTTATTCCCAAGTAGGTAATTAATCAATAACAAACAAAAGAGCAATGGCAATGCTTGGACGCCGGACGGGTTAGTTCGTAAGGTATACTTTTCATAACATAACAATGGTAGTTATCAATAACCAATATTCGGAAATCAATCAATTAGCCACCGTGACGGCTACATTAATTGATTGACTGATTGCTCTGACTCTCCGTCTTGGTGCCGAACACTGATCTCGATTTATTATCGGATGTCACGGATTGGGTAAATTAACTGCAGACCGCGCGTTAATTGGATAGAAGCAAGCGTAATCTTGAGGAAATACAAATGCACACACACACTGGAAATAAATTCTTCTAATAATTAAAAATGACATTGTGAGATGGTGATAACAAAAAAAAAAACACCCGGCTAAGTTTGTTGTGGGCTTCTTCTTAGACCGGGACGCGTTTGGAACCCTCGTAGCTTTAGTTTTAAGTTTACGAATGTGGTTATCGCCATCATCTCACTACCGGGTAATTCTTATGTACGCATCAAAAGTGCCACCTGTGGGCCTACTTGAATAAAGATGTTTTTAACTTTGACTTTGACTTTGAATGAATTTGCCATTTATTTCCGGTAGGGAGAGGTCTCCTCCCAGAAGGAGAAAGAGAAAGTTTTGGGCTGGGCTACATTCAGCCGTTAATTGATTGACGACGATATTCGACGTTTACTTTTAAGGCCCTATGACAGTAACTCCTATTGACCAACAATGTTATATTAATTAGGCTCATGATGATGATTAAAAGGAATCTCGTGAACTTTCATCGCAAAATGTCAGTCTTTCACCTAATTAAAAGCAGTAACTGAAATTTTCTCCATTCAAAGGGGCAAAAGCTATCTTATTTCATTTCCGCTATTCCAGCGAGGGGTGGCACTCGAGAAATGGAATGTAGATATTTGATTGATACGTTGGAATTTTCATACGATTTTACATTTAAATTGGAAATACGATTTTAACAATAATATATTGCTACTGCTGCCGTCGTAGCCGAATAAGAAAACTGTTACTTTGGTATTAATAAGGGCTTCCTAATAGTGTTATTTGGAAGCCCTTATTAATACCAGCCCCATATTAATGTCGTCCCGATATAGCTGTATTCCAAACTGAGTAGTCACAGCGCGAATGCAACCGCCTGCCTTCTCGTTATGTAACTACCCACAAGTATAACATCCCTCCACCAATATTTAACAGGAATACGTAGATACGGCCAACTGGCGCCCCTGGCAGCGACCCTGCTTTCTGAGTCTAAGGCCGTGGGTTCGATTCCCACAACTGGAAAATGTTTGTGTGAAGAACATGAATGTTTTTCAGTGTCTGGGTATTTATATGTATATTAAAAGTATTTATGTATATTATTCATAAAAATATTCATCAGTTATCTTAGTACCCATAACACAAGCCACGCTTACTTTGGGACTAGATGGCGGTGTGTGTATTGTCGTAGTATATTTATTTATTTATTTACAAGTAACCTTACATCTACAATTAAAAATATTTCCTATAATCAAACTGTCTACGAGTCCTCTGAGCTCGAGGCGTTCCGTTCATTTCTGATAAGGGATGCAACCGCCCTTCTCGTTATGTAACTACCCACAAGTTAACAAGGTTAGATCGTTCCTCATGAAAATGATTTTGATATCCTACTCAAGAGGCCTCTAGGCCTACATAAGTACCATATAAATATCTCTCTGAATAAGTTCAAAGTTTATATAAAACGGAAGCTTACAGAAAAATCCTATTATAACTTTAAGGATTACTTAAACGATAAAAAAGCTTGGGTGTGAAATATAAATTTACTGTGAGATGGTGATAACAAAAAAAAAATTGCCCGGCTAAGTTTGCTGTGGGCTCTTCTTAGACCAGGGCGCGTTTGGAACCCTCGTAGTTTTAAGTTTAAGTTGGCGAACGAATTTATCACCATCCCCTTACTATTGTGTAAAAATATAATATGTATGAACGATTCATAAGTACCTGCGATAGGCCTACATGAATAAAGAAATTTTGAATTTGAATTTATAGCCACATAAGTATTTGGGAAGGTGCATAGTTCAACGATTCGTTGAGCCTTTTCCTGTACAATGGTTACCAATTAAGGCTAACAACACTATCCGCCAATTAGGATGACATACGGTTACAAACAAATGGAATGCGTGGGATGTTTCAGAATACTGAAAAGGCGACGTTTGAGTTCACAGTTGGTTGCCGTTAATTGTTTTTAATGTTGTTACATTGGCTCATCTTAAGAATGTATGTATACTGATGTATTTATACTACCTATGGATGTTTTTTGAGGGCATTCTATAACCGATGTAAATGGAAATGGGTAAAAAAAATTCTCGGAAGAAAACTCTGGAGCGCTCCTCCATTTGGGGTCTTGGCTTGGGTCAACGTTGCTTACCCAGGGCTTTCGACTAAAAATATGTGGTACTCCTGTTAAGCCACTCATGATTTGCAGTCATTTGTTATAGGATATTAAAATTATTTTAATTAAAGCGGAAAGGGAGTGGGTCCCCGGGACGGTTATTTGCGATTGTAATTTTACGTGATTAAAAGTATCAAACAGATAAAAATGACAAACACCTCAGTCTCATCTTGTATATCTGCACTTAGTATCATAGGTTTGTATATTTGGAACTTCCAGTATGATTTAATAATAAATTTTTACAATGGGTTTCTGATTTATCAAGCAAGGTTGTAAAATATGTAGCACTGTGCTGGCAAATAATTTGCGTGGGCAAAACCTCAGGGCACAGTATGCTGTAAATAAATAAATAAAATATCATCAATAATCCTTTTCTATTTGTAAGAGATTGAATAAAGAATGTTTTAAATCTTTGATTTAGAGCTCTACAAATACGAATTGAATCACGTAAACTTCTATAAGTTTTAAGTAAGTAGACATTACAACTCTATACGATTTCCAATTCTCACTTTTCTAACTTCTTACTTTTACATCTTTTGATCTTTTAGTAACTTCGTAGTAAAAGTTGTTTTTACTAGAGAACGTTTTCTGAAAATAAAAACTGTAAGCAACTCTTTAAAAAAACACGTTTTTATGCGTGTAACTACAACAACATTTAGTGGAACAAAAAGGTGCCGAAAATATTTATAACTAAAGCTACAAGATAAGAGAGGTTTACTCAACTGTCTGTTAGTAGTAAATAATACGAAGAAAAAACAGAATCACCTGTTACCCATTCAATGGGTACATACATGTATTTCTTTCCTAACAAAATGAAAATAATTTGGTTTTGTATTATAATCTTTGAAGAATCCCATTTTTAACATTTTAAATTGGATAGCTAATATAACAGGGCGGTGAAAAAATTATTTGCTCGCAGCCGCACTGCACGGCTCTTGTTAACCTACGCTACGATACTGCAAGCTAAATTCTACCTAAACATGACAGCAATCAACTCAAAATACACTAATCTAGCTGAATATTTTAAATAGGATAGATAATACCAGTCACTTTAGAGCCAGGCTAACGAGAAGCGCTGGCACCATTTAACGAGTCACGCTGACCGTAGTTCGCTAGTCGAGCAACTAAAAAAATTACTTGGCTGTCAAATCCCAAAAAAAACAACGAATAGGAAGAGAATAATAAAACAAAAACTGAAATTACAAAACGCGCGTTACTGTGCGTAATTGACACTTGACAAAATAGCCCGTCGGGCTCCACCGCTATAGGTATGATTTCGTGCCTAAAATACGAAGTGAAATGGGCGTGCCCCAGATTCGGAAACTTCAAGATCGTTTCGATCGATTACTATATATAGCAAATATAGATTTTTTTCTCCCCGGACGTTTTCTAATGCGTTTTCCAATTTTTATCTGTCTGTTTTTCTAGGACGCGTTCATCTGGTAGTGATAGGCATCAATGAGCCGTCTTTAGGTACAGGGATTTGCGGATAAATGGCTTGAGAACGCGCTCGGGTGAAAACTAAGGTCAAAGCGAACAACTACATAAATTCAGACCTAACATGGACGCATAAGTTTTTATGGTTATCGGTTATAGGAATAGGTAATGTTTCTGGTATTAATGGCAAAATTTCGGGTAATATTATAATCATGAAAAATAGTGTCAAAAATTTATATTTACTTTTCGCCCGTGATTATTTGCGGCATTGAAATCTTAGGTGCTTAAGGAAAACATTTAGTTCGACTTACAGATACTACGACCCAATGAGAATACAAACACTGTTAAACGTCAATTTTTTCGGTACAAATTGTATTGGACAGAAGCAGATGTTACTTTACTGTTGTCCATTTTTTTTCTGATTATAAGTTAGCCCTTGACTGAAATCCCATCTGGTGATACCTAAGTGATACAGTCTAAGTAGCAGACTAACTGCTGCTACAGGTATGGCAACTACAATAAATAGTAGTCATCGGACTCTACGTGGTATCGTACCGGAACAATAAATCGCTTGGCGGCATCTTTGTGGCCACGGACAACCTACGTTATATTTATAATGTTCAATTCCTAAACGCAAATTTTCAGGCAGCTCATATCAAGAGTTTCGTGGTTACGATTGAAACACAAAATAAGATAAATGAAATACCTAGTTAATTTGTAAAATCAAATCAACTAAAAAAATTAAAAAAAATATTTCCATTTAAAAGACCAAAGTTAGTGTAACATTTATTAATGTTAACCAGAGAGATTTGCTTAAACGGCAGCCATGTTTAATTACACCGGTATGAATATCGATGTCGGCGTTTCAATTTGGTACTATCGATATGGTAATTAATAAATATTGGATGACAGTTATATACCTCATTGATGTAGTGTTTAAACATGTTTAACTGCCATTTGCGAAGTTAGATTTTGGACTTGAGAAATGAATTCTTATTTTTTTAAAGTTAAATCTTGGACGACCAAGTAAATGGCCCGATCAAATGGAATAGACAGCGATAATTTCCTTCGTAAACATCGGGACGGGAACATTAACTATGTTCCCATAAATTCAGGCAAGAAAATTTTAACCAACAGTTTGTCCTGAAGGCACTATCTATGTATTCAATTTTCCCACTGTAGGGTCCAACTTCCAACCGACAAACAGATGTTTTGATGTTATATGTGAAAACATCTGGGAGCCAAATTAAAGTCATAATAACTATAACATTTAGGAGCTCCAAGATGGTTGGAAATTTTTGTTTAACTACTCTCAATTTATTGACAGTTATATACCCAATTAAAATAAAATAAATAAACCAATTAAGTTCCGACCCCAGAATCAAATCCAGGACGTCGTGATCCAACGTAAAAGTGACATAACAATACGCAACTTCCTGTCCCATATACTTAACATTCCCATAAAAAGACCTAAGTCACTTAGATAGGAAACTTAGTTTTCTATAATAAATTAATACACTTCGCCATTAGGCTAAACTAAATTCAATTTTACTATTATCTACTCATTCAATGTATTCGTCTTTAAATTTATTGGTATTACTTAATATATAAGAAGCTAATTTAGTTTAGAATACATTGAATGAGTTTACATTTTTTATAAGTATAGGTATTTTATTACAAAATTTAGGCCGAGCATTAATCAGTGGTCAAAAAGGCTTCAGTTTGCACGACTTTAACAGGAGCATGGTTAAAAGGGTTGCTAACTGGCCCGTATTTTCTGGGATATTCGAGGAAGGAAGGAAAAAAAAATC
This sequence comes from Pararge aegeria, assembly GCF_905163445.1. Lineage (NCBI taxonomy): Eukaryota > Metazoa > Arthropoda > Insecta > Lepidoptera > Nymphalidae > Pararge > Pararge aegeria. Next base: position 3,254,964 of record NC_053189.1, read on the forward strand.
ATCTCGGGAAGCCATAAGGACGGCGTGCCAAAAAAGAGAATAGAACTAACAGTATTAGGCGCGCGGTGTTGACAGTTACCCGAAAGTTTTCGTGATATTCTACTTCTTAACGTTCCATGCCGTCTCTTTACAAAAGTTGGTTGAGTCATTAGCGCAATTTCAACTTTCCAGACCGCTGCTCTATTTAATGATAATTTTTATACATGTATGAAAATCCTTATAAAGCCATGCCGCTGTACGCCGCAAATTGTACCTTTTATCAAACTGGCTCTATGTATTTGTAGTTTCTGTAATTTTAGAAGTAATAACTTCTTTAGCAAAGTTAAGTTATTTTTGGTATCGGAGGTCACCGGTGACCTCAAGATGCTCGTGACGTATTGCGCGTATTCTCGTGGCCTTAGTACGCAAAATATGTAAACTAGTACATTGTATATACTCGAGTGTAGTTTTAACGCGTTAGACATTTTGTATGGATTAAATCTGGTGATTTACATCACTGACTAATTTCATTTTTTTATTCAGTCAGCATTCCTTATTACTGTCTCTATTGTTTTTCTTTATTATACATAATGACGGTATTCATACATTAATTCTATATGGTTTCCCCGTTTTTATTATACTAGCCACAGCAATGCCACAATCATACATTCATCATCATACCGCATCATACATTCAAATTATTATTATTAACGACACACCACAATAACAGTTGTAATATACCGAACTGCAATCACTCCTAGGACATGTTTGACCTATCGACTGCTATCCAAGGTTTCGCCCAAAGAGAATACAAACTCTAGATTCGTCCACCGGCCTGATAATTTAAGAATGATTTATGATAAATCATACCGAAAAAGAAAAAATACTGGTAATTACAGTTAAGTTTTGAAAATCTTAATAAATACCTACCTTATAAGACGGATACACATTAGTAGCTCCTCGGATACCTGCAGATGTTGATGGGCGGTGGTAATAACATTTTTTTTTCACGAAGAAAATCCCGGATATATGTGTTTCTTATTGCAACATGTTGGCAACCCTATGCCACGTAGTGGCTTTGCGGCGTGCAATTTGTGGTCAAGAATTGCTTCGGTTATGGCTAAAACAATGTACATTCTACTTGGGTGCAAAATACTCCTGAGCCTACCCTAAATTACCTTGTTACACGTAAAAGTTTTTGAAAAACAAATTATGTCCCATTTAATTACCTATGACAAGAAGTTGCTTAATTGGAAGAAAGAACGTTTCTATTGCGAGAGAGACCTTAAGAAGATTATCTTACCTTTTCGCTGGTGCTATGAGCCACCCTTGACATCCATGTTCTGCCCGACCACGATGATCAGCACGATGAACACGAGTAGCAGCACCAATATGCAGCAGATGGCAACAGCAAGCATGGCTGCGTGCTCGCCCAGCTTGGCGGCACCCCGCGAGGCGCGGGAACCCGGTCAATTTACAAACTTTCAAACGACGAACATTTTTCCGCGGCCATGTTTTTTTAATTACTTTTGACACTTGATTGCCTGCTGTATATTCAACAAGGAGGTTTTATTGCTCGTTTTTTTTACAATATTGTCTTTTGCATTTTTATTAAATATTTTATTCCAACTTTTCCCTTAATTAATATTTATATTAAGATTGGCACTATTTTTTTTCACAATTTAACGTCTTTAAGCTTTCTTTCTTGCAATTGCAACTATTAAGATATTTCTTTATATTATTCGATCAGCAGTAGATAATCAGTACACTTTGATTGATGAATCTATTACTATTAGAATCTTATTGAAGCTAAAATGTTTGTTATACAAAAACGAAACTAAAACGAAATAAAATATTGCCTATTAAACACAAAACGCTGAAAACTGGTATTGGGTACTACATTAATCTTTTTAACTACCAAATACCTATTTTATAATATTTGCCTCGTTGGCCTCGTTTTAATGAATATAACAGGAAAAAACTTAAACCTCTTCGGTAAAATTTCGGGAAATATTGACTTGGAGATCAGGTTACCGTAGCAAACGCCCACGGCAATAAATAGATACCTAATTCAAATTATTATTGTAGGTTAAAAAATCCCAGTAGGTAGTCACAGACTAAAAGAAAATGGAGACGTAAACGGTACACTAGAATATCAAGCGCGGAAAAGTCGATTTAAGTAATATCGGCTTACGTTGTGTTCTATTTAAACGTATTATATGTATGGTATATGAACGTGTGTCTTTTGTCTGTACTAAACGGGTTGATATATTTTATTAAAAAAATATTTTGTTAGTCAAATTTTTGTTATGAAAGTCTAATTCTGGGTCAGTAATGTAAGTTATGCAATCTAGTTACGCACCTTAATTATGAAGACAGTTTGTTATAAAATGATAAGATTTAAATAATCCAGATTGCTTGCAAGACAGACTTCTGTGTAGTATTTTTGGGCATTATTTCCATGGTGTAAATATGTTATCGCATACTCTTGAAAATATTGCTGGTCACTGTATCTTTTATTCATTCCAATGCAAATTGACTGCATTTCCACCAATTGCAGACTGAAATTGCAGTCAGCAAGTTTCTGACACCAACAGTAATTCAGCAATTGGGTATATAACTGGCATATTGGCATGTTAGCCTAACAGTAACAGGTTAGGCCCCTACCACCTTAGACTTACATGCAATTCATGGGATTGATGGGATTGCAATCGAGGGCAATTTATAATAAAATAAAAAAAAAAATTACAAGAAATTGTAGTAATACAGGTATAACTCGATTTTAACGTGGTATCATGAACGTTGATAGTTCTCAAACGTTGAATCGCTTGGCAGTCTTTCTTTGTAGGGTTGTAGGTAGTCATGGCCGAAGCCTGAAACCCGCGTATTCCACATAAAATACCACATTGCTCACAAACACACCGAGGAGGTTGTTATAAACTTCAGTAGGAAAAGCTCCGTCTGACTATTTCATTGAATCTATTTTTCTCTAAAATAGGCTCGTGTAGACATCAACTACTTTCTTTAGGTTTGGTAATTTGGCAAGGAAAATTTAAGAACTTCGTAAATAGCCCCCCCCCCCCCCCCTTTTCACTTTTTGTATCGCTTTCAGTCCCCCGCTAGAGAGGTGGTATCCATGTGCTGAATAAAGAATGTGTGGGCGAAAGTATGAACCATGATGTGGCTTGGTTGCTACAGTAAATAATGGCCCAGGTTGGCAACTGGATCGTTTATCTATTTATTTAGTACCAATAAAAGTGACATGATAAGATGTAGGCTAGGAAACGATAAGTGATGCAGATGGAAAGGAAAAGAAAATAGATACGATCTATCCAATACCTGTAAGCGAGACATGTATAGGTATATATAATCCGAATCTCGGAAACGGCTCTATCGATTTTCATGAAATTTAGCATTCGTCGTTTTATTCGTGTTTTCAGGCATAATATCATTAGATTGCGAGGGTAAATTTTGCACTCCGATTCGCATCCAGATGTTTTTTTTATCTCCTTTTTTTCAAATCAGAAGACCCAAATTCTAACAGGTTTGAAAGCAATTTACAGAATATGCCTACTTATGTACATAAAGCGTCACATGTGACAGAATCTAGGAATCTAATATATATGTCTCTATCTAATATATTGTGTTCTCAGTCTTTATTATTTTAGTTCCACGAACGAGTGTTCATTATTAAAGCTTCACAACTTACAGCGCCAGCATGGCGTTAATCTATTGGAGAAAATAACAAAATGACAGCAGCCTGGCATTGATAATAAGAGAGGTCATTACCACAATCAATATCAACCCATTACCGGCCCACTACAGAGCACGGTCCTCCTCTCAGATTGAGGAGGGATTAGACCTTAACCTATACCTGGCCAAGTGCGGATTTGCAGACTTCACACATCTTTAAGAACGTTATGGCACAGGTTTGCTCACGATGTTTTCCTTCAACATAAAAGTGATATTTTAAATTCCTTCTTTAAATTAAGAACGCAAATAAGAAAAATTATAGATGCGTGCCGAGTATCGAACTCGGTCATTCCAAAAGGGAGAGGCCGAAGTTCTAACCACTAGGCTATCACGGTTTCCGATTCGTTTTTTAGAATAGAGGTCAGTGTACTTGAAAACTTACACTAGTCCCTCCGTTGTCGTGGCGTTAAAATTTTGTTGTCTTCCATCGATAATGGATCGAAGTTGTTTTCGAATAGATTTTAAATTTAGAATCAACCTTTAGAATAAAGTAACAATCTGTCGCCGTCCGCACCTGCTACATTGAAGTTTAAAAACACGATTATTTAGAACGCGGCGAATAACAATTCCATTTCTGTTTTGTACGATGAATTTTAAATTAACATTAGAAAATTCTTTCTTCAGTTATTAAACGCAACGTGCGTGTATTTTCAATTGCACTCGACCCAGTTTAGTTGCTCTGCTAGGTTTTTTCCTATAGTCACACAATAAAGAAAGAACATTGACGGATTTGTATAGTTTAATTAGCTCGCAATTTAATTCGATCGCATTAATTCTTAGCATCTAAATAATGTTTCTGCTTATGTAAATCTTTTAATTGTAACAAATGCAGCTGCGAAGTTTTGTAAATATTTAAAGCGATAATTCGTATGTTAGCTCTTTTCTACCAAATCACGTCGTAGCATGGGCTCTTAATTTGTTCTCATAAATACGTTTTTCTCGTTCTCTCTTTGTTTATAGATAATCTGTTATTTTTTTTAAGAAAGTTAACTTAGCACCCCCAAATGTTTGAAATAGTCTTTCATGTTTCAAGATATTTTTCAAGTTATATCCATGAAAGCAGGTATTTTGGCTTTCGGTTAAAATAAAAGGATAAAATATGAAAAGTATGTAATTTTACAAGCTACGAGTATATATAGCGATGGGCAGAGAACGATATCTATGCCTAACAATGGAATATAAAAAAGCCGTTGTACGAATTAATAAAAATAAAAAACAATTAGGCATAATGTAAGCCCTTTTGAAACGTCAAGTTTGTCTGTTGGTATTGACTCTACCACCGGTTCGGAAGGCAGATTCGAATGTTATGGGAATGAATGGCCGGTAGGGCGACGTATTTAAATAATTAAAAAGTTTTTTTTTATTGATTTCTCCGTTTATGTTATACGCCATTTTCTTTTCCATCATGGCTGGTATAAATATAATGTTAAATAATACTTTTATTATTAATTACTATGTTACCTTAATCCCATGTGTAGTTTGGCTCGCATTAATATGAATAATTACGAACAGGGTGTCCCTAAACTTAAAGTCGTGCGGAAAAGAGGCTGTATAGGCACGGTTTATGTTTACTCGGAAAAAGCTTTTATTTATTGTGATATAAATTCTTGTATAATAAATATTCAACATATCGACTAACTGTAGCCTTAATATAAGTTTTCCTGTAAATAACCACATCTACGTTAGCGAAAATTATTAATTTCAAAAAAGGCAAAAGGCAAAATCGCTTCATATGTTAAAAAATGCCGATAAAGCTCATTATCTTGAGCAATAAGACGACTAGTTTTTTTATAATTTTTTCCCATCTATTCATTAATATAGCTTATCATAATATATATTAGTTTATTATTTTTATATTTGAATGTAGGTTTATAATAATTTTACACCACCTATTAGTTCTCGCTCTTGTTGTCCTAATCTAAGGTTGCCTGGCAGAGATCGCTTTTAAACGATAAGGCCGCCTTTTGTATTCTACTTCAGTCTTTGTGTTTCTCTCTATTCGTCCTTTATTTTCCTAGCTGTGTAGTGGTGTACAAATAAACAGATTAAATAAATAAATAAATACTAAAATAATTTCGTATTTTAATTTGACAACTCCCTTCTTATACAAGCGGGGATGGGGTTATATAGTTTGACCTTGGATACTCTCGGAGATCCAAGCCAGATCCCGCGCACCTCTAACTTTTAACAGATACGAATTTCACTTTCTTTAAAGAATACATTGTGAGGTAACTTGCATGTGAATTCTACCAATCCGCGTTTGGCCAGCCTGGTGGAAAACAGCCTTAACCCTTCTCATTGATGACAAGGTTGCTTGGAAGGATCCAGCTCCGCTTTCATCAACAAGATAGAAAAATGAATTTCGAAATATAAAATGTAAATTGTTAATGTTGGAAAAGAGCAACTGCTGAGTTTCTTGCCGGCTTCTTCTCGGTAGAATCTGCCTTCCGAACCGGTGGTAGAGTCACTACACACAGACAGACTTGACGTTTCAAAAGTGCTTATATTAGGCCTACTTGAAATAAATGAATTTTGAATTTTGAATTTTTTGAATTTCATTTCGAGAGGAGTCCCGTATCCTGTCGCGGGCTGATAATGGGTTGATAATGATAATAAAAAATAAAATAACTTCTGTACAATCATTTATTAAATTAAGAAGTTTTATGCCCGTTTTCACTAACGACGAACAAAGCCATGCCTAAATAAGTAACGCCTTAGCTAAGGAGATTCCTAGCAGCGGCGTGCACTTTATACATGCACAAAAGCATTGCCTACCCTAAAATTGTCGATTTTTGCTATTTTATGCAATTTTCCTGCTGTATGCATACCCTGGTAAGAAACCCAGTGCACGCCACTGATTCCTAGGCATACATTTTATTTTATTTATTTATTTAATCGAAAAATACAAAAAGTTTTAAATATTCAATTTAAAAAGTGTAAAACATAAACTTTAAGAGTTAGTAAAATTTTTTTTTCATCAGGCATTTGATTTAGGCGAGGCTTAGGTTTATTGAAAACTGAAATAAGTCAATAAACTATCTTGCTTCAATGGCATCTGGCATCTACTGTAGGTGCCAATCACTATTTGTTTCACTGTCAGTAGAATTTAGGGACACCCTTTAATGAACTAGGCTGGAAACTCGTTAAATAAATCCATTGGATTTCTGTTTTCAATCATCATTATCACGTGTCTACTAACATTCCATTTCACTAAAATATCATATTTTTTAACTCTACTAATACGCACTACGCAAAAACTACTGAATGGAGGATGTTCCATAGGCTTGAAGAAGAAGAAGAAGAAACACTTTATTGCATGTATAACATACAGGAAAAGAAACAGTATACAGTACACAATGTAGACATGCAAAGGCGGTCTTATTGCTGCAAGCAATCTCTTACAGGCAACCTTTATAGAAAGGACTTAGAGCAAGAGAACGGGATAGTGCCAAGAGTGTTGATTCATAAATACCAAAATGTAAAGACGTGTTAGAAGTAATATAGGATACTTTTTATCCCGACATTAAGTTCGGGGATGACTGTTTGACGATTTTACACCATAACTGCGACAAATTATAACCAATTTTAATAATTATTTTTGTACTATAGAGGTTATAATATGTGTTTAATTTAGCCCAAACTGTGGTTGGAGATAGAGGGCAGAACTCCTCAGCGGACAGCAGCAAACCCCTCATTTAATGCTTAACAATACTGAATACTTGAAATTTTGTTAGATCTACAACTATATTTAATGCCACACGAAAAAACAAAATCAAACGCAGACGAAGTCGCGGGCAACAGCTAGTTATATATTAAATATAAAACATACATAATATATATAAATACCGGCATTTAGCATCGCTTGGTATTATAGAATTTTATAGTATTAGTAGAATTAATTTTACAGAACTCGTCTGGGGAAGTATCTAGTACTGCCATGCTTATTTCAGCACGTAGTATAGTACTGCCGTTCTTATTTCAGCTGAGTGATGCTGAGTTCCGGTCTGGTGGTGCAAATACAGGCACATGAGCCTTAAGAACTATTCCATAGGTTGATGGACACAGGTCGGAACGTTGCAGCAAGAATTCCTTGCATGCCTATTCCAGCAACGCGAGACCCGGGCCGGTTACACTTTTCCACTCAAAATTAAAAAAAAATCAAAATTCATTTATCTCAAGTAGGCCTAATATAAGCACTTTTGAAACGTCGAGTCTGTCTGTGTGTAGTGAGTCTACCACCGGTTTGGAAGGCAGATTCTACCGAGAAGAAGCCGGCAAGAAACTCAGCTCTTTTCCAATATCAACAATTTACATCTGACATTTTAAAATACATTTTTCTGTCTTGTGAGAGATGAAAGCGGAGCCGGATGCTTCCAAGCAACCTTGTCATTAAGTAATTCATCAATTGTATAATAACCTCGCTGTAAAAAATGTGTTTTAACACATTCTTTACATTTATGCATTGGTAGGTCCAAAATTACCTTAGGAATCATATTATAAAAGCGTATACTCAATCCCACAAATGACTTCTGCATCTTTTGCAGACGATATGCAGATGTCATAAATTTATGACCATTTCTTGTAAGTCGACTGTTTATAACTCTCCTGAGATCTCCTCATTCATAATTTGATCACGTAGAGATACTCCGAGCTCAGCTCTATCTATCGCCCGCTAAGTATTTATAACCAACGGAAATATTTAAACGATGTCCCCAAAAGCTTTTAAGAAAAGGTACATTCAGAGGTCCATTACCTACTTGGTGGGTATTTAAATGTAAATACTCAACGCAAAAAATTATTACATTTTTGTACCCTTAGGAAGAAATGGCACAAAACGTCAATGGTTTTCGGGTAAATATAAATTAAGCTTTATTTAGTAAAGTAGTAGTAGAGATATTTGTGACAGGGCTCGTCCGGGGAAGTACTAGCGGCATATAGCATCGCTCTGAAGGGTTTGATTCCCTGTGTAAATATATATATTAATATTAGAAGTAAAAGTAAAAATAAACTCGTTGTGCAGTTTACTACGCAAATTCATTCAAGGGCAATTGTATATTATTTTATAAAAAAATTACCAAATGAAATCTTTGAAATGTCTCTCAACAAGTTCAAAGTTTATATAAAACGTAAGCTTACAGAAAAATCCTTTTATAATGTTAAGGATTACTTAAACGATGAAAAGCTTGGTCGTGTATTGCTCTAGCTTCATAGCTTAATATAAATTTACTGTGAGATGGTGATAACAAAAAAAATTACCCGGCTAAGTTTGTTGTGGGCTCTTCTTAGACGAGGGCGCGTTTGGAACCCTCGTAGCTTTAGGTTTAACTTGGCGAACGAAGTTATCACCATCCCCTTACAATTATGTAAACATATATGTATGAACGCATCATAAGTGCTTGTGATAGGCCTACATGAATAAAGAAATTTTGAATTTGAATTTGAAATTTGTATTACAGCCAGGACTTAACACCTACGCCTCATATTGATGGACCCACCTACGCGGCATTTTGCAGGACGTATTCCTTGCATGCCCCGCGAAGTGTTGCTCTGTTATGTAAAGGGGATTGTTTTACACTAACCTAACCATTACGTCGGTTACAAACATACATACAAGTGAAGCTAATAAAAAAATACCACTGCACCTCAATATCAAATATGTAAGCTACCCAAATGAACTAATGTAATATTGCCCCATTATTATTTTATTTAATAATCCTTTGATTTAGATTTGATCACTATGTGATAAGTCTAAAAAAACCCGCATCGAACGAAGAATTTCTTCGTTTTCTCCGTTTTAAACCTCTCGATTTGTTCGAATTCAAGATCGGACAGTTAAACTTGTTGACAGTTCATTCTCAAACAAACTAATAAGTTGGGAACTTAAAAGCATAGTACAGATGTCGGTTTCCTTTCTTTGTTCTATCGCCTCCGTCACGATATACTAGGTAACTTCCCAATTCTCTGATATGAACCATATATCGTAGAACGTAGAAAGAACTAATACGAAAATAAATTTCAACAAAACCACCTGGATGGCTGGTATCCGTCGACCATTCGTTATACCGAATATATCCTAGCACAAATATACATCATGTTACGTTGATTATGCGACACACATTTAACCATCGAAGCAGTCAATTATTATATTCCCGTAATCCTAAAAGGGAGGAAGCGGTGATAGCGAATTGGGTAAGAGCTCGACTTTACTTTCCGGGGGCCGAGTTCGAATCCTAGCACGCACCTCCAACTTAGAATAAGTTTTTTGTTTCTTCAACGGTGAAGGAAAACATCACGAGGAAACCTACATGCCTGAGAGGTCTAAATAATGTTCTCAAAGGTGTGTTGAGTCCTAAACGAGGGCTACTAAAAAGAGTCGTAACGGAAATTCAAGCGTGCCACAGAATTAAAATGAAGATCCATTATCGCTCTGACAAGAAGATACCTAAAAAGAAGAAGACTTCCTAAGATAGAGCAAAAATACTTTCTCTTTTCGAAATACAGTTCAAAAATGAACCATTATATGCGGGGCATGTAACTACTTTTTTTCTTTGGTGTACAATAAAAGTGTATTCATTCGGAATGAATGAATATTCATTCATTATATTCAATTTACACTAATGTTATTATGTTTCGATATTCGAAAACCATCGATGCCTATGAGATGTAGAATTTCGTTCTAAGAGATCATCAGTATAGCAGAAGTTAAACACAAAGAGGTAGCACTTACCGTCCCTCGAGCAGCACTCTACGGAAGCTTTGCAAATAATGAAAAAAATGTAAACAACACCAGAAGACTTTTAATTACGGGCTTATATCGCAAGCGAGTGTAATTGTTCTCACCAAGTAGGTAGGTATTATAGACTGCAGATTAAAAAAAGGACAGACGAAACCTTTGTGAACAAATGGCTTCGAACTAGCATACATATTTGCTATTATATTAAAATCTTAGTATTTTATATTAGTAACTAATATATTATCCGATGACTAACTTCCGCTGTTCTCATATTATCTCAAAATGGTTTCAAATTTTACGTTGCAATCTGAATTTTGTGGTTTCAAAATAAGGTTGCAAAATACATTTTTACATAGTTACGGTTTCTATGGGTATCAACTGAAAGGACTTACTAGTAGAATACATTCACTATGACATATTACAAATCCAAGATGGCCGCTTCGAAAAAATGGCGAATTTTTTATGGGTAATATGGGTATCAAATAAAAGGGCTTGACTAGTAAAATAATTTACACTATATTGAAAGTAGAAAGTTTTCAATTTTTAATTGTAATTTTTTCAGTTACTGGCATATCCAAAACATGTAAAAAGTGCCTTCTGAAATACAGAAAACCTGTATTTAAAATCCAATTAGTGGGAGCTTAGTTATAGTAGTCATAACATTATATATTAAATTTATTTAAACACCTTATTAGTTCTCTTAAACAAAAAAAAAAGGATTTAGCATACGCCAACAAGCTGAAGTTTATTTACAGAGTGATTATATCTTGGCTTTGTGGAGGTTAAAACGCTTATGTCTGCGGTTAGACTGTAAGTACTTAATCTGCGATTTTTGGACGTCAAAGTGATTTGCTATCTCATACAAAACTGTAATCTTCACAGCGGCACGTATTGTATACAAAACAAGACAGTTTTGTATACAATGATTGCATACAAAAGTGTCATGCTGGCAAAGAGATTTTTGTCTGTAATTATAACGGCAACATCACCCTTCCAACCGAAACACAACAAGGCTGCATGGCGCTAGTGCTTCCTGGACCGTACTTTTGTGACAAAAAGCTGTACTACTAAATTTCGTAATCCGTCTATCTCTATAATATAGTCCGGGATGTACTATTAAACATTACAAGTGGTCTGGCCTACAACTAGAAGCCTAGTTGCACAGTAAATGAAACTTTTACTACAATGTGCTTTTATTTTCAAGTATAAAAAGATTTACGCTACGATCTTTCCCGATAACAAGCGGTGAAGTTTTAATTAAATGGAAATGAAGATTTTATTTCATTAGTTTCCATATTTCGTAAGCTTATAGAAAAGTCCTATTAATGATTACATGTATGATATTAAGGATAACATGTACGATAAAAAGCTTGGGTATGAATTGCTCTAACTTTATAGCTCAACATTAACTCGACTGTGAAATGGTGATAACAAAAAAAACCTGGCTAAGTTTGTTGTGGGCTCTTCTTAAACCAGGGTGCGTTTGGAACCCTCCTAGCTTTAGTTTTAAGTTAAAGAATGCAGTTATCACCATCACTAACATTAGTGTTACATGTATGAACGCTTAATGAGTGCCTGTGATAAGGTCTACATGAATAAAACATTTTTGAATTTGAATTTTGAATTATCCACATATTGTTTGCGAACACTATTTATACATACTATAAATAACTACTGCTAATAATGCAGTAATGTTCTGTTTCCCCATTTTCTGATAAGTCCGGGACAGCTTATTCACTTTTGTCTTTGTAACTTAATAAAGTACGAAAGTGACAAAACTTACGTATAGTCTATCCGAAGTCAGAAGTGTCAGAAGGTCCTGAGTATCTGACGTAACTTATGAAAATCTTATTGACTGCCTAACTTACTTATTTGCAGATACAACAGAATCAACTGACCAAGAGATTTGAAATTTTGGAAATTCCGTCACTATTAAGAGGACGAAAATCTGCATAGACAGGATTTATAAAAATATGATATTAATATTATTAGCAATACAGATTAGTAGGATTTCTTAGCAATCGTGCATTGTAAAGTCAACATCTCCTGAGGATGCTCCAGTATCCAAAGAAAAAAAAAAAAATTGTTTCACTTTACGCTTCGAGAAAGCTTATTTTTGTATTATAGTCCCCACATAAAATCCTGAGTGAAAACAAGATATTCCCGAGTTGCTTAGCAAATAAGTGATTGATGAGCTCTAGACACGCCTCGCCGTTCAACTTTCAGCCAAACTAGAGACTTCAATAAGTCAACCCTCATCAACGTCAACACTACTTTCTTTGAGTTATAGTGTGATAATCAAAAATTCCAAAGGGTATTTACTTCCTCGTTGTTCTAGCGGTTGGCATGCTTGACAACGGATCGTGAGTCACCAGCTTCGATTTCCGGTCTGTGTCAAAAATTTATAGCTATCCTGATGGAATGTTTTTTTTATGTTTTCTCTGTATGATATGATCGCGAATCAAAGGAGAATGGTGAAGTAGGACCCAGATTAAATAGCTGGGTCCTTCTTCACCATTCTCCTTCAGAAAGATAAGAAACAGTTCAGATTCAGAAATAATTTATTTTATATTAATATTTTTCAAAGTATTTTTCCTAACTCTAACCTCACTCATTGACAATATGAATATATTTTTTGTCCCTACTTTATTTGAATGACGGATTTGCTTTTTTATTGGTATAGTTTAGTACGACCAAAATAAGAATTTTATTCGTGAATGTGGATTGAAATCAAGCTAGCCGTCGGGTCTGATTATTATGAACAACCAAACCCGTCACGCCGCCTTGGAGCAGCGTGGAGGGTCCGAGCTATTAACCCATTTCTCCTATGCCAGCAGGCCTTTTTTTTGTTTTTTTTTTTGGCGTGGTAGAAAAGCTGACACCCGCATTATAATGGGATGTAAGCACATTTTTTTTTGTGGCTTAGTGCAATATCTTTATAGTAAAGACACGTATTATGTTACATCCGATCATCTGACACGCAGTCACGATACATGGCTTCGATACGCCTCCCTGATTCAATACACGACACGGCCCGGTCCACGACCCGTCGGTTTTTCAGATCATTTCAGCCCATCAAAAAAGAGATGGCGAGCTCCCATATATCTCTGGCCCCAGACTTACTTCACATCCACATCCACCAATTCGGAAAATCCACATTCACGAATAAAATTCTTATTTTGGTCGTACTAAACTAGACTAATAAAAAAGTAAATCCGTCATTCAAATAAAGTACGGACAAAAAATATATTCATATTGTTTAAAGTGAGGTTAGAGTTAGGAAAAATACTTTGAAAAATATTAATATAAAATAAATTATTTCTGAGTCTGAACTGTTTCTTATCCTTCCGAAGGAGAATGGTGAAGAAGGACCCAGCTATTTAATCTGGGTCCTACTTCACCATTCTCCTTTGATTCGTGATCATATCGTACAGAGAAAACTGAAAGGTATCCACAATGAGACACTAAGCTCGATGCGAAAGGGGTCAAACCCGGACCACCCACGGTGCTCACCACTGCGCCACAGAGGTCGTTGAAAATCTATATCTGGTTTTACAACAAAGCACGCTTTTGTTCGTTTGCAATACGCTAATTTGATGAGATGAGAGCTTTTGGCGAAAACAAAAAGAGCAACAGAAATGTCTTCATTATTTCAACTAGAGAAACTTTTTAAAAAGTTTCTGCCTTGAAGCAAATTCTATACATATAATAACCGCACTTACTGAATAGAGCGGTAGATATATACATAAAGCCTACCAATCATTTCAAAGCGAGCATTAATAAAGGTCGACTTATTGAGATCTTTACATTGGTCTGATTTTCCCATGTGGAGGGCAGGATAATATCTTACAGAATACGTATCTGTAAGTACTTACTTATCAATGAAAAGCGGGATTTTACGAACGTTTTGAGCATTGAGTATTTCTGCAAGTTCGTACGATATGTATGCTACGTACTTGCGATGTTATATGGTAGGTTTTTGATGTAAATAAGTCCGTTGGTAATGTCTACTAAAAACAAAAAAAAAACCTTTAGTTTGTGTTTCTGTCTGAATGGTTAAACCGATTTTAACGAGATTTTCACAGGATATTTTTTTGTTTTTTTTTATGTTTATAGACGAGCGCTTGACTGCAATCACACCTGATGGTAAGCGATTATGCAGCCTAAGGTGGAGCGCGCGAAAATACATCCAAAACTGTTTTTTTTCCAAGGGCGTAAAATACGGAATACATGTCTGTAAATTTACGTATTAAAAATTACATGTGGACGAAAGCGTTGGCCACCGGTTAACTAGGTATATAAGGTTTCATCATCGGCATATTGACCCATTACAAGCCCACTACGGTGTCTCGAAAATTCAAAATTAAAAATTCAAAATTAATTTATTTCAAGTAGGCCTAATATAAAAAAATTAATTAAGCACTTTTGAAACGTCCCACAATGATAAGGGGTATAGGCGTATTCTACCACGCTGGCCCAGTGCGGATTAGTGGTCTCCACATACCTTCGAGAACATTATGTAGAACTGAACTGAACATTATGGAGAACTATCAAGCATGCAGGTTTCCTCACGATGTTTTCCTTCATTGTCGAAAAAAGTCATATTTTTATTGACTTAAACGCACATAACTTAGAAAAGTTACAGATGCGTGCTGGGTTTCGAACGGCCACCCGAAAGTGAAGTCGAGCTTAAACTCACTACGCTATCACCACATCGTATAAGGTTATACAAGGTTTAATACTCAAATTTGAGAGACGGTTCGTGCTCTTTTTTTATAGTAACAATTGATGGACCAGGCATATGGCCCACTTTATGTTACGTGTAAAACCATCGTCGGCATTACATGTTAAATAATAACTAATTAATATACTACGACAATACTCACATCGCCATCTAGCCCCAAAGTAAGCGTAGCTTGTGTTATGGGTACTAAGACGACTGATGAATATTTTCATGAATAATATACATAAATACTTAAATTATACATGTAAACACCCAGACACTGAGAAACATTCATGCTCATCACACAAACATTTTCCAATCGAACCCACGGTCCTGGGCCCTGAAAGCAGGGTTGCTGCAAACTGCGCCAATCGGCCGTCAAAATATAACATAGAAGTGAGTTGATGGCAAAGAACACGTCCTGCAACGTGCCGCCCTGTGTCCGTCACCATGAGGAGTAGCTGTTAAGCCTTATATGCTTCTTTTTCTCTCTGGGCAGTTTCCGCACGTAAGCGCTTCGCTTGTTGTACGTAGCCTTATATGCTTGTCATCACACCGGCAGCCACATAATTAGTCCAAAAGTCCACCAACACTCAGATTTATGTCCAACCAAGCCGAGGTCCGAGTCCTAGCAAGAGGCACCGTCGGGTCGACGTCTGCCACTTTCCCCACGAAGTCGTCGAGCCCTGGGGCTCTTCTCATGGCGAGCTTTCGCGCCCCACTCCCCCGATGACGCCGTAGCAACCCCTCAAGTGTTTATCGGCAAGTGTCCATTCGAAAATCGACAAAAATCGATCCGATCGCCAGCCACTTCCTTCACACTATTACAAGGTTACAGTAATTACAATATATATATCTATATATATAAAAGAAAGTTGTGTGAGTTACACCGTTTATAACTCAAGAACGGCTGGACTAATTTTAATATTAGATTTTTTGCATTCCACTTAGACCGGAATAGGATAATAAGTATTAAAATAAAACATTCATAAAAAAAAATGATCCGTGGTACGAAGTTCGCCGGGACAGCTAGTAAATAATATAAAAAGGATGGTGGCGGTATTTCCCTGGACGAGCTCTGACACAAAGAGCACTGTCACAAAGAGCTACTACTGTTAATCAGAACTTCTTACTCTAAACAAAAAAAGCCCAAAGCAGACGTACTTAGTTTGTTTGTGAATAAGCTTATAGCTCATACATTACACCAACTGCCAATATTCAAAGCAAGGCGCTGTGTCAGTATTGATAAAGGTCGACATATTGAGATATCTGCGCCGCCTTACAGAAAATTTCCATATGGATGGTAAACAGAATCTTACAACTATATAGGCCCTACCTATATGGAATCCTGTAAGTAGGTAAACGGAGTTTTGCTCTACCGAAAACATAATCGATAGTAACATGCCCGTAGTAAACATCTGTGTTTCCTATACACATAATAGATTGCGTACCTTCAAGGTAAGAGTGAATAGGCATTTTCTAGAACCTCGTTTGGGAACCTTTTAGCTTATAGCTCTGCTAGCTATAATAATTGATAATTTAATAAAGAAACTTTTTTATTGCCCAATCATTTTATTTATCGATGAAATTTTATATCTTACTACTTAGTTTTCACTACTTTTTTTTCCTTTTTTTATCATAAAGTTACAGCTTTTCACATAAATTATCCACTTAATCATGAATGTGCATGTTTATAGCAGGTATGTGAGTAGATTTTAATAATGCATATTACCCGGTTAAACATTCTTTAGCAATAAAGGAAGGGTTCTGGGGGAGGGGAAGTTTAAAATCTCTCTCTCCCATTCATATGAATGGGATAGAGATTCATATGAATCAGTCTAAGGGCGAGAACTAAAAAGTATATATTTAACGCTATCATTTATAAATCATGCAAAGCAGGAATGTAAGTACGAGCCATGCATTATGGGATTACAAATTAAAAAAAGTGATGTCAGTGTACAGTACATTGACTATAACTTGTCCCCTATCACATATATTATTTATATCACATATATAAGTAAGCAGCGATAGCCTAGTGGTGAGAAGTTCACGATATTTATTTATTTATTTTAATTATTAAAGAAAAATATGCAATATTAAATAAATAATACATCTATCACGGCGTAACAAAAACCCAATCGGGCTTATCCGTACACCGGTATTCATCGTTCAGGGCTCGGAATTATGGGTAGGTAAGTATTATTTAAAGCTACATACAACATATTATGGATGAGTGAGGGTAGTTATAAAAAATAATGATTGCGTTGCAACTAGTACTGTTCATAAAACCAGTTCCGCATATATTGGGAACGACCAAAAAAGCGAGAAAGTAGGTAGATTGACCCGTAACATATATCCAACTTAACGCCCCGCATCTCCTCAGTCCCGGCGCGACTAAATATATATATGGCTAAGTAAAGACTACCCCAGTAGTATAGTACATAAGTACTGTACTTAATTCTTAAATGGCGATTTACCACGAACGTTTAAAGTCATATGTAAACGTACTATTTTACCTTCGTACGTCGTACGTTATAGTGGCACATAAAGCAAAGCATAGAGCATCCGGTTTGTGAAGGGTCGCGTTATTGAATCCTGTCTACCATAGAAACTCGTCGATCATGTAATATGAGTGAGCGAATTTGTAGTGATACAATCCTTTTTACGTCAAATATTACGTAATACGTACGTAAGTTATGATAATGGCGTAGATATATATAAGAAATCCACTATATTTTTAAACTATCTAAAGTAGATTTCTTTAAGTTGATTTGTAGACCCCTGACCAGGTGGAACGATGACATTAAGCGGTACAAGGCCGTGGTATTCGGCAGCCCAGGTTTGGTTATACATAAAATACATTGAATTAACAAATTAACAATAAAAAATTCTATGGCTGAATCCTCATTCAGCCATTATCGTATGCATAGTGCATTGTGTCCATAAACAGTGAAAACGCCCCGCGCACGTCTCACTTTACACCCGCGGAATGTTAATAATAATAATAAATAATAAATGTATTACGACAATGTACACATTGCCATCTAGCCCCAAAGTAAGCGTAGCTTGTGTTATGGGTACTAAGATGACTGTTGAATATTTTTTATAAATAATATACATAAATACTTAGAATAAACATATAAACACCCAGACACTGAAAAACATTCATGCTCATCACACAAACATTTTCCAGTTGTGGGAATCGAACCCACGGCCTTGGACTCAGAAAGCAGGATCGCTGCAAACTGCGCCAATCGGCCGTCGTGTTGCTAGGTCACCATTTTTTTCCATTTTACCATTTTATGGTGAACGCTTAGAACGTTAGAGGTAAACTAATTACTGACAACTGCTAAATGGTATGAAGTGACTAACTATTTATTCGAGAAACCATTGCTTGAATACTAGCCCAGGTTTACAGCCCAGCTCAGAACATAAAATACATTGAATTAAGGACATTCAGAATCCTCATTCAGCCATTGTTGTATGCAGCGCATTGTGTCCAAAAACATTGAAAACGCCCCGCGCACGCCCCGCGGAATGTTGCGGAATGGTAAAGGTAGATAATTACTGTCAACTGTTAAATGGTATGAAGTGGCTTACCGTTTGTTCTATAACACAACCAGAAGATGCTAGCAATCTAGTTTGTTCTATAACACAACCAGAAGATCTTCTAGCAATGAAAGTGCTGCTATTCTTGGCGGCGATCATTGCTTGCTGGGAGATTTAGACAGTGGCGTCACTATAGATCGTAACCGGTCGAAGTGACACCAGAGACCAGGCGAACCTGAGCCGCAAGCAGAAGAAGAACCGTTTGTTCGAGAAACCAATCTTAATTTGAGTGATTTGTGATGCTTCAATATTAGTCGTGTACACGGTTTCTGCATACTCTTAATTCTGGGATAATATAAACATATAATTTTAGGCTCAAATAATCTTTCTGAATTCATAATCTTACATTTTTAGAATCTTATTTCAGTATTTGGATGCATTTTCGTGTTTTCTCAACTAATAAAATGAAAAATTCATTTTATTAGGTGGTTTGAGGACAGGCTAAAAATGTTAATAATGTCATCGATCATAATATTATTACACTTTTGCTAAGCAAAATGAATGACGCCGTAAACGGGATGAGTATAGGGAAATTACAAATAGGCGGGGAACGAATACAAGGCAGAAAGCGTCCGGTTTGAGAAGGGTCGCCTTATTGAATCCTGCCCTCGGGGCTTAAAGGGAA
The DNA here is from genome assembly GCF_905163445.1 of Pararge aegeria. NCBI lineage: Eukaryota > Metazoa > Arthropoda > Insecta > Lepidoptera > Nymphalidae > Pararge > Pararge aegeria. The sequence goes on from NC_053189.1 coordinate 3,274,386, forward strand.
ATCTCTCAGATCATATAATATGAGTAAGCAAATAAGTTAATATATTATCTTGACGTTTAAGACGTATAATAAGGAAATTGAATATACCTACGATCTAGATACATACACGAAGTGAATTCATGTTTAAATATTCCAATAGGATTCGTTATTTCTTTAAAACTATACCTAACTCTTCTTCTTAACTTCATGTACTTTGGAAGGTTGCCTGGTAGATATCGCTTTTAAGCGCTACTGTACGGCTATTGTACCTTTCCTTTTTTAATCTTGTGTTTTTTCTGCTCAAAAACGGTTTGAAGCACACTTGGCTTAGAGTTACATGAAGCAAAAAATCTAGTCACGTGACACGAAAATACCACGAAAACAAAAAGATTGGTGTTTTAACATTATGGGAATGGCCCTGACTGACGTATATAATTAAAATACTCAAAGAAGAATGGCGCAATGGGCAGCGACCCTGCTTTCTGAGTCCAGGGCCTAGGGTTCGATTCCCACAACTGGAAAATGTTTGTGTGATGAACATGAATGTTTTTCAGTGTCTGGGTGTTTATCTGTATATTAAAGGTATTTATATATTTATTACAAAAATATTCTTCAGTCGTTTTAGTACCCATGTCAAAAGCTCAGCTTCGGAAATTATAAATTCCCGGATTGCCCCAGGAATCGAACCCGGGACCTCCTACTTAAATTTACAGGGGAGAAAAGTATCTCCTGCGCGTCCAGGTCGTGCTGCAGTGGGAAGCTAAAAGGCGATTGTTTATAAAACTATAAGCTTTCAATATAAAAAGTTTTTGTGATATCAATTAATTTATTAATTAATAAAATTACTGACAAATCAAAGTTTGGACTAAGGCTGACAATATTATGTACTTATATTAATTAACTAGCGTACCCAGGCTAGATTTTGCTTTATTTTATTTAAACAATAAACTTACATCATTAAATTTTTAATTTAAGTCTCATCTATACTAATATTTTATATATTAGTCTAGATGAGACTTAAATTTCTATAGTTTTTTACGGTTGTTCCGTTAAAACTATTAAACTATACATCCGATTAAATTGAAATTTTGCATCCATGTAGAGGATACATTGAATTAATGGATAGGCTAACTTTTTTATAAGTGTTAAATCTCCGAAGTGTATAGCGGGAGCGTTAATGATTAGAAAAAATCATAAAAAACTAAATTTTGAATTGTAACTCTTTTAGACATGAAATTTGGACAGAATTTTATTGGGCTATGTTACGAGCAAACAAGAATGTATTGAATGAAGTTTAAATCACAAAATCGGTTACGTATTAATAAACGTTACGTTTTATAAATAAATAAAAATAAAATAAAATTCATTTATTTCTACCGACTTGGATCATAAATGGTTAGTAAAATAAAAAGTTAACTGTTAGTAAACTTAGCCTAAGGAAATAGTTTATAGTTATTATTGGTTATAGTAATTAATGATGGACCAAGCTGTGGTAACTAATGGATAGTGAAAAAACATAATTTGTTACATAAACAGAGGAACACTTTGAATGCCATGCAAGGAACACATCCTATGAAATGACATCTTTCGGACTGGAACGCAGCTTAGCAGCTTAAATAGGCATGGGGGTAGTATGGACTTCCCTGGACAAGCTTGGCCACAAAATGCTTTAATAGGTACTACTACTAAAACTTTAAGTGCGGAAGAGTCTATGTAAGATTTGCAGTCAATGATTGCAACTATCTATAATTTCCAAATAATACTGGTTGCCTCTGGAAGTAGGAGGGACATCTTTAGTGCTAAAACACATATCTTTATATATAAAAATGTTATGTTGGTTTGTGTACGCTTCAAAAACTCAAAAAGTTCTGCAATGATCGGGCTGAAATTTTAGCATGATATACGCATCAAGGTTTATTTTTTATATATTTTTCTCAACCATTCAATCACAATGTGCCACAGCAAAGCGTGGCAGGGTACAACTAGTAATATATAACATCATTTATTTCTCATATTCCTCGTATTCATTATCTTCTATTCACTTCTCGCGCGGGTGAAGATCATTATCTACACCCATGTACAACCAACAATAGAATATTATCATAGTAAGTAAAAGCTGTATTTGACAGTTTGACAGTTCAAAAATAGGAGTGCTCCGATCGTCACCTAACTTTACAGGATTACTCGCTAGCTCGCTCAATCCGGAGAATCCCTGAAAGTTTCATTGAAATCGGTCCAGCCGTTTCAGAGCCTATACCGAACATACTCACACACTTTCTCTTTTATATATATAGAGTCTGATAATAATTTTGTTTTTCTTATTAGTTTATTTTTTAATATTATTATTGATTGGATATAAATTATATAAAATCTACGAGTGTCTTTTGACATTGCCCTAGTTTTGTATAATCATTTAGTTTATAATCATTTGAATTTTTACATTCTTTTAAATTAGTTGAGTGTTAAGAATACACAAATAATTATTCTAGCAGATAAATAAAAAAAATAAAAAAAAAAATAAAAATAGATATATAGATAAAAAACATTCGTGTGTATCACAATAATTAGATACATCGATTTGCCTTGGCCATGACCGTTCCCGATATCACGTGCCACTTTAGTAATTGAAAGAGAATTTTTAATTGCGACCGTTTACCTATTCATTTATTCAATCGAAGTAAAACTATTTAATCAACCTACCCACGTACTCTTTTACTTCAAGTCGTCAATTATTTATTGTATACTAATATTATAAATTCGGGAGTGTGTCTATTATTTCTTTTTTTTTAAGAGGTGTTCTGTTGTTTTTTAAGTGCTGTTTGTTTAATTATCTATGTACACATTTTATAATCAACGCATCAAAAGTGCCATCTATGTGCCTATTTGAAAAAAGAAATATTTGACTTTGACTTTAATTCTTGGCAAACGACGAAGACTTTGACAGGATTTTTGTCAAACTCAGGTAGAGGATGACAAAAATCCTGGGCATCGGATAATTTAATCCAGAAAAGTGACAATATGGACAATTTTTAAAAACGAATCAAACATGCCTTAATCAAAATTGCGAATAAAGGCCGCCTTTTGCACATATATATTTATGTACGCACAAATGTTCTGCAATAAAGCTGTTTAAATAAATAAAATAAAGGAAATAGTAGATTGCATCCGTGATACGGACTTACTTATAACTCCTGATTTATTACCGCGAGTTTTTTTTTTTAAAACCGCAACTTTAAATGTAATAAATATAATATACTACGACAATACACACATCGCCGTCTAGCCCCAAAGTAAGCGTAGCTTGTGTTATGGGTACTAAGATGACTGATGAATAAATAATAAATAAATAATAAATAAATAAACTACGACAATACACACACCGCCATCTAGCCCAAAAGTAAGCGTAGCTTGTGTTATGGGTACTAAGATGACTGATGCATAGTTTTATGAATAATATACATAAATACTTAGAATATACATATAAACGCCCAGACACTGAAATTCATCACACAAACATTTTCCAGTAGTGGGAATCGAACCCACGGCCTTGGATTCAAAAAGTGGGGTCGCTGCCTTCTGCGCCAATCGGCCATATTTAACAAGGGGGGAACATATCTTTTTGCGACGACAGCGTAAGCAACAGCTAGTAATATCATGTAATCGTAGTTATAATCCCATTACCCGCCCACTAGGGGCACGGGTCCTCTCTGAGAATGCGGCCTAAACCTTTTTGTGTTTAGGCCGCATTCTGAGAGAAGACCCGTGGCCCGCCCTTGGCCAGCGTGGTGGCCGCAGACCACCACGCTGGCCAAGCGCGGATTGGTGGACTTCACACGCCTTTGAAACTCTCAGGCATGCAGGTTTCCTCATAGTTAATTGCTTAAATTATCAAACGTACATAACTCCAAAAAGTTCAGGTGCGTGCTGAAGAAAAAGAAGAAGAAGTCGTCTTACCAACGAGGCTGAGGTAATATCATATACTTATGACCGTTTTAATTATGTCTTCCTTGCCAGAACCTTATCAAAGTTCACAAATTCCCCGTTAACTATACCTAACGTTTATCCTAAGACACTTCAGTTTCCATCATTAGTAAGCTTCACGACGATATAAATGCATTGTCACCAAGTTTCATAGGTATACCAAATTTCTCAATTGCTACCAAGATGGTAGCAGGCTAACCTCTTAGCGAGTATGGCGATAATATTAAATACCCCTAATCGATATCAACGCGACATCGTACCGAAACGCTAAATCGCTAAAACCTATTAATATTATCAACGTGAAAATATGTGAGGATGTATGAATGTATCGATGTTTGTAACTCTTCACGCCACACCTCCTGCACGGAACTAACTGGAGATTATAACCAGGATTGAAACATTCGCTTGCTTATTACCCCAGAACAATCCATGAACAAATGAATTTCATGTCTGTGACCTACTTTATAAATAGCCTAGCTGTCCTCGCGAATTTCATTTCGTCTTAATATTTTTTTACATCACATTATATTTGTAAAGTATAATACGTAAAATAAGTACAATAAATACAATAAGTACTCATCTCACTCCGAATTAATGTACCTCTCTATAGGTCACATCAACCGTTCTACGTTTAAAGACAACATGACGTGCGCTGTGAGTTGTGTTTTGTTACTAATGAACGGCTAGACTATTGTTTTTATTTTAAATGTATTTTTTTAATGATAAATATTATATTTTAATACTTATTATCCTATTCCGGACTTATAGAAATCCAACAAATCATAAATAATGAAAATAGGTCCATCCGTTCTCACGTTATCAAATGGTGTAACTAACACCACTTCGTTTTATATATATTGTTTATAGATATAGACCCGCGGAGGAAACAGACGGAAACGTATTTTTATTGCAATTACTTGGACAGACTAGTCCATCGAGAGGAAAACCGCGGCGCGCATCTAGTAAGATTGGTATATAGTTGGTATCTTCTTGAATATTAATTTCTAAAATACGCATTTACTTAAGGAAAGTAAGACTAACTGAAATAACATACGAACGTTGCCTACAATTTAAGTAGAAGCTATTAATAGCTAAAGTTTTAAACGAATTAAAATAAATTGATGGTACCCAAAATAAACATAAACAAATAAATTATAGAAATGAAATAATAAAGTAAGTATTTATAAATCAAAATTCATTCGGTCCCTAATGAGTCTCAAGACTTAGAAAAAATAATTCGAAAACAGTCGGGATAACGCCACAAAAATACGCGTAAATAAAGCCGAATTATTTGAATTAATAAATCAATGACTCGTATTCAAACCTTTTCACTTCAATAATATATTATTATTAATTTCTTAATGCCACGTGAATATTTTTTAATCACTTCAATGATTTTACAACACCACGATCCTAAACCTATTATGAATACTAATTTTAACTATATATTTTACGGTTAAAACACTTTTAACAAGTTTTTGTCACAACTATTTATTTAACACACAAATATTCGGAAATAAAACTCTTCCAAACTGCTATAATAATTACACTGTAACATATAACAATCAACTACTAATATTAATTATTATCTTGATTATTATTAGATAAATATTTTTGAAATAGTAATAAAGAATGTTGAGATTACGTTATTTGAATTTACGCGCGCAAACGTCCGCAAAGGACGTGCAACTTCACAAAGTTTTCGTCGGAAACTGAGCGGTTCGCTAAGCGGAATCTGGGCGGGCGGGACGTTCCAATAATCTACGCGCATCTGGCGTAGAGAAGTACTGTATAATTACGAAAAACGCCAATTTACAACCGCGGATTTGCGATCGAAGGTAAGCGGTAACATTAATAACAATTCAGTAAGATTTACGTGATTTACGTTTTGTTTTTATTGATTCCGTAATTTACGCTTCAGGTGGGTCGGCATGGCGCTTTATTTTAACGAAGTTTGCGATTTGGAACGAAATTTTGATAAGGTGAAATTTACCATGCATATTACAACCTAAAAATAATAGGCCGCACAAGTCCATACTTTAGATGTATAATTACATAAATAGCTACCTAAATTTTTAAAAGAAGAAACGATAGAAGTTGTATTTAAGCTTAAATTAAAACAATCGTTAATACAAAAGTGCTTTTACGATATTCAAGAATTTTTAGCTGAATAGACCTCAATACCACGACATGCTGCTACATATTTCACAATAATTCACTTTGCAATGAATGTTTATATTATTATTATAATTATTATTAATCTTTATCTTTATTATATCCATTATTCTTAATTTAAGTGTTATATGAAAATTAAATAATTACAATCTGAAGATTAACAATAACTTTTGTCATTTAATAATTCCATTTGTATTACATGTAATTATTTAATATTATAATATTGTAATCTTTTGGAGTAACAATGAATAAAGAAAAGTAAATAATTATGTTTGCAACGCCCGAACAGGGTCTCATGTACCTACATAATAGCAAACGATGTGAAATAAATAAATGAGCGTAGCTTGTGAGGGAACACCGTGGTAGCTTAATACAGAGTGTAGAGTTAAATGATCAATGAATTCTACGACTAAGGGCTGTTTGCTGTGACTTTATAATTTGGAAGTATAACGGGTATCATTTTTGGCTAGAAAATTTGAAAAATTTATCATTTCTAAATTGTCTCCGTGCCTTTGTTGTTGAATGTCTTCAATCTTTATTTTTATATGAATAAAAGTTTTACCTTGTGTGTATCAAGACCTTTTCGTCAATGGCATGTAACCGTTCAGCGCTGCACTAAAGGCCTCTTCTAATTAAAAGGGTTACCATAATATTGATTATGAAATAAAGATATTTCTTTACTACCTACCGCGTTATGAAATAAAGATATTTCTTTACTACCTACCACGTTTTGAAATAAAGATATTTCTTTACTACCTATTACACAGTACATGGTAGTAGTAGCAAAGAGGATGCTGTCCTTTCGCCGATATATTCCCTTTATCAAGGCTTCTTATATTGCTTAAATTTATAAAGAACTACACATAAAATATTGAAGCTGTGATAGCCCAGTGGGCAACCCTTCGACTTCACTTATAGGCTGCCGAGTTCGAATCCCAGCACGCATCTCTGACTTTTCTGAGTTATTTGCGTTTTAATTACTAAAATATCACTTGCATCGATGGTGTAGGGAAAAATGGTGAGGAAACTGGCACATCTGAGAGTTTTTTACTGTTCTCTAAGAGGTGTGCATTCCACCAATCTGCAAGGCCTTAACTCCTTCTCATTGTGGGAGGTGACCCGTACCAACAGTGGGCCGGGAAAGGGTTGTTATGATAGATAATATTAAATTTATTTTTCAATTTTTCGCGTTTGGGATTTGGTCCAATAATGGCCCTTAACACAACTCTCATATAATAGTCATCTTTAACAAATCAATTTGGTAACTAACATTTTTCTCTTCATCATCATATCAACCGATAGACGTCCACTGCCGGACATAGGTCTTTTGTAGGGGTTCCAAATTGCACGGTTCTGTGCCGCTTGGATCCAGCGGCTGCCTGCGACGCGCTTAATGTCCTCTGTCCACCTCGTTGGAGGTCCACCAACGCTGCGCTTACCATTATACGCTTATTTGCCTTTTAGTATAATAAATTTGAGCATTGTGGTCACGGCAGATCTGAATACAGGTACGTGTCCAGTTTGTATTCCGGTATGAAGGGCGTAGTTTCCGGTTACATTACAGGCAGATTGAGGCTTAACACCTACGCCTCAAATAGATGGATACAGGGCGGCACGGTACAGAACGTGCCCCTTGCATGCCCTGTGAAATATTTCTCTGATATTATTAGGCGACGGTTTTCCACTTACTATAGCTTGTATCAGTTGTACCATCAACTTGTACGGCCGATTGGCGCAGTTTGCAGCGACCCTGCTTTCTGAGCCCAAGGCCGTTTCTATTCCCACTACTGGAGAATGTTTGTATGATGAGCATGAATTTTTTTCAGTGTCTGGGTATTTATACGTATATTCTAAGTATCTATGTATATTATTCATAAAAAAAATATTCGTCAGTCATCTTAGTGCCCATGACACACTCGCTTACTTTGGGGCTAGATGGCGATGTGTGTATTGTCTTAGTATATTTATTTATTTTATTTAACTTGTACCATCGCTTACAACGCTTCATAACTGCCTGTGAGCGCTTCATGAGTGGCCTACATGAATAAAGAAATTTTAAATTCGAAATTTGAATTTGCTTGGCCCGTCAATTATAACTATAAAAAAATCCAATAAATACTTTTTCATTGGCCGCTGATCGAACCCAGGACTTCGTAGAACAACTGACCTACTGCAAAAGATGCTCAACACTGAACCAACGAGTCATTAAAGCGATAATATAACACGTGTATACATATACGACTAAAATCTAATCTTCTGGTATCCGCTGAAGTACTTAAAAAATCCATTAATATTGGGGACAATCCATCACAGTCTACGACGGTGTTTTCGTTTAAAATTTCCCGTATAAGTAGCTATTTGCAGTTCATGAGCATTTTTTATTTACGGTTGATCACAACAATCACATTTTATGGTAATATCGGGTTATTTTTCATTTGGGCCGAAAAGGTATTGGAATATTATAAACACATATCACAAAAAGGTTTAATTTGATATGACATAATGGCACTTTCTAAATGCATGATCAATGTGAAGGTTAATTTCTTGAGTGACCGCGCATTCTGACCCGCCATTTGAATTATTTACCCAGAGATCTACCATCTCTGATAATTTATTTATTATATTGGTATTCAAAACCTAATCTATCTTTACAGCCTTAAACCTTGAGCGAAAAATAAGTACAGCAAATAAATACCTGAATACACATTTAAGAAATTTAAAACTAAGAACTTACCTTTAGGAAAAGAATTGAGATGTCATACCATCTACATTGCAGTTTTATGGTGTTTGTAATTTAGGTTGGTAGCGCTGTTTTATAAAAACCTATATAGTAACTAAAAGTTTCAATCTAATATCAATCAACAAAGTTGAAATCAAATATCAATGAATGTTTCAATCAAAAATCAAATATATAATAAATAATTTATCAGATATGGCAGATCTCTGGGTAAATAATGCATATTCTAGCCATAGTATAAGGTTTGCTTGCGCGAAATCAAGTACTTAGTCGTATTCGCAAATCAAACTCTATATAGTCAAAGTAAAATGAGCATAACGTTACTTACTACAATTTTCACTTTAAAAAAACCCACACAAGTTACAAAGGGCCGCTTTACGGTAGTTACTAGAGAGAGTACAAAACGTTGTATGCGCTATAAATATGGTACGTGTGTGCACCGGTAATGCCGCTACGTGAAAGTTGGGTCCAACTTCATAGTTGTGAGTTCGACCGACTTGTGTGGGATAATCCCCGGCCGTGACGCGACGCGGTTACACAGACCTTTTCAACTAATGGACGAATTATGTGGAACTAACTAAAATATACTAATGAGCGATAAAAAAATATATCTTCTGAATATATATAATAATTGCTGTTTGTTAGTCTCACTAAAGCTCGAGATGGGCTGGAACAAACTGTTTAATACTGTGTGTTTATGACAACCCTATTGAAGATAAAAGACTGACACGCGCATAGTATCTGTGCTACGAAACGTGTACCTGATAAAGTGTCAGGGGTCACATGATTTTAATTTTGCATGTGATGTTAGGGCTGTGTCTTATTTCCTTCAGTAAAAACAATGAACTTAGGTTTCAGTATCACAGATAAGTCTCTAAAGCCTGGGAATTATTATCTACAACTACAAACACGCTCTTCAGACCGGAACACAGAAATGCTAAGCATGGCGGTACTTCTCTAAACGAGCTCGGTCACAGGAAGCTAACCTAATACTAAAAAAATATGCAATAATTTCAATATCATTCTGAACCGAAGTTGAACCGGGAATTGTTATAAGTTCATTTAAAAAAGGGCATAGTTTGCACAATTTAAATTTTTCTATTAACTGGTCGACAAAACTTCGCTATACAAAGAAGAAGTACGCAACCATCGCCTATTCTACAATCCTATAGAATCGTCATAAAGGCTTAGTTATTAGAAAGTATTATTAAAGAATTTTTATGAATTTTCACAGAACATCTTTATGCCTGATGGATTAAAGTCTAACCATGAACAGTTTTTACTTTTGGTCTTTTAGATTTTTTGCCTTTGTCATAAAAAACTACGTAGACAGAATACGGAAATAATTCTATTCAAAGACCAATTCTATTCTAATGCCAAGTAAGGTAACCTACAGTTCAGACTAGTAGTACGAAGTAAGATTTACTTGGTCGGACTGAAGCTGGCTCTATAAACCGTTCGCGTATGCACCATGTGCAAATGTCACCTATGTCACCAATGGTATTTGCGAAGTACTAAACGAAGATTACTATGCTAAATTGTTTTCTTGCTTTGTCACTGATGGTTGTTAGTTTTCGTTAATAGCAGCTGACGCCTCCTCTACAACCAAGCCGACACTGTGGTGAGCACTGTCATCTTATATGTAACAGGCTCCGGGTTAAATCCCCGATTTAGCGTTCCACTACCATGCCACGTAAAAACCAACTAAGGTATGGGTTGACTACATATAACAGGTTTTCCCGCTATCAACTTGAAGTGAATCTTCATTAACCAACCAGATTTTTGGAGATTGCAGTCACGGGCTAACTTGTAATGGAATTTAAAAAAAAAGGCATTACGTATTTCTGCGAGAAAAACATCATTTTAATTTACTTTAATTAAAAGGCAGTTTTATCATCGAAAAAATATAAATTTTATTTATATAAAAAAAAAAAAACTATTACGCTAGTTTCTTTAACATAAATATCCCCACTACGGATTATTTGCTTTTTAATTATAATGAACGGAGGGGGATTTTTTTTCTTTTTATAAATTTTCAATAGTGATGTTTTTTAACAAATGTAAACCAATAAATGATAGAAAAATTATTTTAGTAATAATAATAATCATTCTTTATTATGGTATAGTATGACCCAATTAGTATTTCTACACTGTTATACAACGAAATAAATTAAAATACAGTAGGTAAAAATAAAAACCTAAATAAAAAAGTTACATTAGAAGTAGAATTTGTAAATAATTACAAATTAGAATATCGGCCTCACGGCAGCCCTACCTGCAGTTTTATGTAGAGCTTTTAAATTGGATAATCGTATCTATCTATTCACGCCTTAAGGATGACGTTATTGCTGACCCACGTTCTTTTCATCAAGGATGCTAATCGTTTTCGACTTATGGCGAAAAGTCATCAGTATAAGCCCTCACAAACATTTCAGACGCGCTGCAATAACGCGGTAAGCCTTTATATACTTCCCTACTTGTGAAGAGTTAGCACGTTTCCGAGAAAGTTTATATATATTTAAACATCGAATATTGACTGTTAGCGAAACTTTTCTTGTGCTGATCGTACTTAGGCACAAATCACAGCTCAAACTGAAACAGGCGCCCTAATTTAGTACTTGTACCAAGTGCTAAGGTTTTCGAAATGACCCATTAGTTTACCTGCGTTAAGGAAGTTTGAAATGTCGGCAATCTTATACTTGGGCACAGTTCCACTCGGATGTCTTCTTAGAATTCCGTTGCTAAGATTTTTGTTTGTTCTAACTTAGTACATAAACAAATGTCAAGCATTACTTTATTGCAACGAAGCTTTATTGCTTCTTTCTGCAACCGTGTAAGCAAGTGGTACGTCATTGCTAGAAACGAACATAACTCCGAATAATTCCAAGTAATTGTCGAGGATTAAACTCGGATCCCTCGAAAAATATGCTCATATCCTACTCACTAGGCTATCCTCTTAGGACTTGTAGGGTAACCACTAGATAAAGGTAAGCCCGCAATAAAGCTCAATTGATATTTGATGCTAAAGCCCATGATTTTCTTTTACTTCTTTTGGATAAATCTCGCTACTTTAGTCGTGACCCCAATTAACTAATGTATTTCAGCTTTACTTTGAGAGACATTCAACTAAATCACCTCCCTAAAACAAAAGTTATTCTTATTCATCCAAGTTCGAGCCGAAATCAATAAACTATCTTATTTTAGCCGAAGTCGGACGAGTAATATTTTTGCCCCACTCCATGTTAGCGCTTGACTGAAATCTAGATTGTAGGAACTAACCTTTTGTGGCTCTTATTTTAAACCCATAAATAAAATAACCTTAACCGGTTTCTAAGCGACATCGTGCCGCAAAGCTTAATCGCCTGGTGCCACATGCTTGTTGGAAGGAGGAAAAGCCACCCAGTAGATCAGACCAGAAGGTATTCAGAAATCACTAACAACCTATCCAACATAACATTATTAAATACGCATGTGAGTTTCGTTGTTTGTTACGCTTTCAGCCATTTACTATTGAACCGATCATCTTAAAGCATATTAGTTGCCAGAGTTACAGAAAAACACCTTGAATAGGCTTTTATCCAAAAAAAAGTGGGAAAGGATAAATAACTCTTTAGAAAAGGGGCAAGTTAAAGTTGAATCCTATAATTTCGTCTCTTATATGATAGATGTGGTGATAGCAGAGGATAAAGCTGCGGCGTCCCTTTCGGGGTACCGATTCGATCACCGCCACGCGAGTTTTTTTTTTTTTAATTTAATATCACTGGGGTTAACGGTGAAGGCAAACAACGAGAGGAAACCTGCATGCCTGAGAGTTCTCCATAGTTTACTCAAAGGCGAGAGAAGTCTTCCAATCCAGGCTTGGCCAGTGTGGTGGACTATGGCCCGAACCCTTCTTATTTTGAGGAGACCCGTGCTGTATGGGCCTGTAATGGGCAGATGATGGTGATGATGATGATGATGACGAAAGTGGAGTCCTGTACCCAAGAGTGCCTAAGACAATAATTGTCTTAGGATGACGAAGAGTTACTAACATATCCGCCAGCTGGGCTTGAAGCATTTATGTCCATTTTGACTAAACCTAGGCATAGCCTTAATCATATACATAAGGATTTAGGCGATAGAAAAAAAAACCGTTTCATCAACTCTTAGGTGATAACTATTGGTGAGCGATTGTTGCATGCGTTGGAATCTACTCAGATTAGGCGTTACTTATTATCTTTAATAGCCTTGTTCGTTCGGCTCTTTACCTTCTTGTTTTTTCTATGACAACCGAGACCTGAATAATACTGTGCGTGAGCATTTCTCCGTACAGCGTAGTCAAAAGGTAGGTACATATTTCAATAAACAATCCAGTGTATCATCTCCCTCGAGTTACCAAGCACCTGACCAAATAAGAAAAAATCAAACTTACTCATTTCGTCTTGTCATGGCTGTTAAAATCGAGAATTTTCCAGTCTTCAACATTTTACGAACTACAAGAAAAAGAAAAAGAATAACTAATTACATCACCGCACCAAGCCGTCCCTCATAAACCTGTCTCACCAAAGTTTATCTGTGTGTGATCGCTTTAGCGATAAGACAACCTTTACGCGCCTCAATTAGTAGTTTTAGTTATCCATCGATCAAGAAAAGATCCTAAAGGTACCGAATTGTTTGTATCCTCTCTGGTAGCAAGATGGATAAAAATACAAAATGCCGTTTTGTCACGTTTGAACAACCTTGCAAACTTAACTAAGCTACCACAATATTTACTTTATAACCAATAACAATTTGATTACTTTTCGCATGTCAAGACTACAAATATATACACGATATATTGGAGTTACTCAGCTATTTTTACATTCACTTGTAAAAAGATGACATAAAACGACTGTCATACCTACTCGACGGATTGATTAGATTGGAAATTGTTTACTACACCAATTCATTGACTTCTGTCTATATTTCTATACTAATATTATAAGAAGGAAAGTTTGTTTTGTATGTTTGTAAGTAAGTAATGTATAAACACCAAAACTACTCAATCTTTTTTAAAAATTCTTTCTCCTATAGAAAGCTTTCTTCTCAGCTTATAACAAAGGCTATATTTTAGTCCAGTAATAATAAGATTTCAGTTGGAAACAATGGTATTTGTAAACCAAGCTACTCGCATGAGGTTTTAAGGACTCAAACTAATAATAATCTATGTAGTGTTTCACTAAAACAAGCATTTATTACAATTGTTTACATATCTTGTATAAACTATTTGTTTTCCTGGGATATAAAGAAGCCTATGTTACTCTCCGTTCTTTTGACTGAATGTTTCCTAAAAATCAAGTTTTTGCTTTGTATGGGCAGACAAACCAACAAACACACTTTCACAATATATTATAATATTAGGTAGGATTCTCTCGAAGTGTTGGTACAAGAATGCAAAAATAATTCATGTAGAACCTATCACAGGCACTTTTGAAGCGTACATAAATTAACATGTTAGTAATTGTGATAACTGCATTACCTTAAAACTAGACCTAGGAGGGTTCCAAACGCGCCCTGGTCTAAGAAGAGCCCACAACAAACTTAGCCAGGTTTTTTTTGTTATCACCATCTCACAGTCTAGTTAATGTTGAGCTATGAAGTTAGAGCAATTCATAACCAAGCTTTTTGTCATACATGTAATCCTTAATATTTAAATAGGATTTTTCTACGAGCTTACATTATATGTAAACTTTGTACTTATTGAGAGACATCTCAAGGATTTCATCTGGTAATTTGTTATAAAATGATATACAATTACCCTTAAATCAATTACTAATTTTATGCAGCCTCATTTTTACTTCTAATGTTCATATTGTTAAAGTCCACTTTCTTTCTAAATTCTGTTGTATTATTTTATTTTGTTATATTATATTAAAATCAAATTCCGTCATGGCACGATCTATCGTGGAATGGTGCACGGAAGTATGCGGCAGTGTACGAAAAAGCCTGTGACCGTAATATTTAATAAAACCTTCAAGTTTCTATTCTTTATAAAGAGCAGTTTTCAGCGCGGGCGTGTCTTTGTGCGGAGCGCTCACAAAAGCCACAAAAGCTCTCTTGTAACAGCTTTGTAACTATATGCTGAGAATCTGACAGAATAGCAAAACTTAAGTACATTACGTAGTTTTCATTCACTGGAAACACTGCTCAAGCTGAAAGCCTGCCTACCACAGGCGTTCTTAGTAGATCGATGACAATGTTGCAAAAAAAAAGTCCAATTTCGATTGACAAAATACGTGAGGTAGTTCGCAATTCGATCTTTTTGTAGGAACTTAAGCTTACTAAATAGTAGTACTGCTTTTTGTGACTGAGCACACTTTTCGACCGCCATGCTTACGTCTTCTGCCTTCAAATTTCTTTTTTTTTAAGCAATTTAAGCACTTTTGAAACGTCAAGTCTGTTTGTAGTGACTCTACCACCCGTTCGGAAGGCAGATTCTACCGTGAAGAAGCCGGCAAGAAACTCATCAGTTACTCTTTTCCAACATCATTTTGCAATTAAACATCTATTAACTGGGCCCCACGATACAGGTCGCCTAGTGTGGGGTCCACAGGTTATCAATAATAGGAGGCTTACAAATATATTTATATAATATGTGTATGTTGATATTATTATTATTATTGTTTTATCTTGTGTGAGATGAAAGCGGTGCGATTTGCTCCCAAGCAAACTTTCCATTAAGGAATTCATCAATAGTATAGTAACGTCGATGTATTCAATGTGTGTTTATACATTTACTAGCGTATCCAGCCCGCTTCGCCGGGCTAGATTTTGCCCGGCGAAGCGAATTTTTAATAAAAGCTGTATTTGACAGTTTGACAGTTCAAAAATAGGAGTGCTCCGATCGTCACCAAACTTTACAGGATTACTCGCTAGCTCGCTCAATCCGGAAAATCCGTGAAAGTTTCATTGAAATCGGTCCAGCCGTTTCAGAGCCTATACGGAACATACCCACACACTTTCTCTTTTATATATATAGATAGATTTAACTTATGTAAAGCTAAATGTAATATTAACTTCGGTACCATGTTATAAAAGCAGGCTGTGTATAAGCCCCACAAAGGTATTGTGCACTTTTCTAAGACGATATGATACCATTGCTGTGTTCCGGTCTGAAGGGTAGTTACAGGTACAGGAAGCATAATAATAATACCTCAACCCTTGATGGAACAGGGCGAAAGTGTGTAGAGCGTGTTCCTTGCATGACCTGACAAGTGTTGCTCTGTTTTTAGTGGCAGAGCTTTTTATGACAGAGATCGTCCGGGGAAGTACTAACGCCAAGCTTATTTCTGCCACAAAGCAGTATTGCGGTGTTCCAATCTGAAGGAATCGTTTGCCGGTTTAGTTACAGACGCGACGCTTAACACCTACGCCTCAGGTTGATGGACACAGGGTGGCACGTTGCAGAACGTGTTCCTTAAATTGTCTTTTATTGACTTAAGCTGGGAATGCATATTCGTTTTAAGTTTACGAAAGTATTTCGTGTCATCTAAGCGATCTCTGCCAGGCAACCAATACGTTAAGTGGGAGGCTTCGGTGTGGTTACCGCCTAACCAAATAATACGTGCCGTGAAGCCGCGTAGAACCCGATTTATGGGCTATATATAACTGCCTTACTTCTAAACAGATTAAGTAGCCCGCTGACTGCATCATCCCATCCCACCTGAGTTTGCGAGCAAACTTTGTTGACAAACTATGATAAAACAGGGCTCACTTGTGGTGGAATAAAACAACAAAAACCAAAGGAAGAAAAGACAATACAAGTGGGTGAAGCCGCGGCCAGTCTAGCCCTACAAAGCAAAGTCCTAAACCTGTCTGATATATTCAAAAAGTCAATTTATCTCGATTCCACCCACGCCAGCCGCTGTCCGGACATAAAAACTGACAAATAACGTCCCAGCACGCAAACCATAAAACATCATTAGAACTTACAACGTTCCAGCGGAAGATAACTTGAAACGCGACTCTTTGCGACGTCATTACACCCAAGTGTACCCCAAGTGTAGTAGGTATATAAAGTGTACATATTTATCTTGTTTGCGAGTTGTATGAAGTTATAGAACTCGAGTAGCAGAAACGCTGCAGGCCGTAGCTAAAATATATGTTTTTAGAGATGTTTGTCCCGGGTTTATCTGAAAAACTGCAACTTTTTTTATTAGTAATAAGTTTGACGGCCGATTGGCGCAGTTTGCAGCGACCCTGCCTTTCTGAGTCCAAGGCCGTGGGTTCGATTCCTACAGCTGGAAAATCTTTGTGTGATGAGCATGAATGTTTTTCAGTGTCTGTGTATTATAAGTATTTATGTATATTATTCATAAAAATATTCATCAGTCATCTTAGTACCCATAACACAAGCTACACTTGGGGCTTGGGGCACGTTAGGGCTAGATGGCGATGTCAGGATTGTCGTAGTATATTTATTTATTATTTATAAAATAAAAAATATGTTACAGTTAAATAATGCATACTTACCTGTGTCGCGTATAAGCGGTGAAAGTCTAGTGATCTCAGCACTCACCTCTTATTTTTCTAAGTTATGTCCGTTTTGAGTAATTAAAATATAACTTGCTTCAACGGTGAAGGAAAACATCGTATACATTCGAGTTTAAAACTGGTGTACCAATGTTCTGAGAGCTGATAAAGCTGTATGAGAAGAAGAAATATTATTTTTTCCCCGAGCAGAAAATGGTTTCCTATCCATGCTACCCGTGCAAGTGGATAACAATATTGATAAATAAAGGTAACTTAATAATGATAACAAAAAATAATTATCTACCGCAAAAGTTTCAGGCGATTATTATTGGTAGTCGGAACCGAATCTCAAGAGTTAACTGCTTTTCTCTGCCACCCATAGAGTTCTTTAGAATCCGAAAATTATTTAAATGCCGTACTGTGACAGAGTTAGAAATCTCGGAGTTATGGATTCAACTCTATGTTGGGCTAACCACTTACAGGAAATCAGCAGGAAAACTGTTGCATCTTTAGGCTCTTTGCGTCGACTTCAATTGTTTCTTCCAATATGAAGTCAGCAGGAAAACTATTGCATCTTTAGGCTCTTTGCGCCGACTTCTTCCAATTCCTACCGAAATTATGTTAGCACAGACTCTTCTTCCTATTCTGGATAACGCTGACGCAGGCTTTGTTCACTTAACTGACGCACAGTTAAATAAACTTGAGAGATTTCAAAACAAAGATTTCAATTCATATTTGGGTTACGCAAATATGACCATGTATCACATTTTCGTCTCAAGTCACCAAGTGGTTACCTATCCGACTTCGCCGGAACTTGAACATTCTTTCTATTTTCAACTGTGTGTTGTTTTCCTTCTTCTCCACCTCATTTGATGGAAAAATTTGAATTTGTGGCTTGTCCGGGTGAAGTTCTCCGTACTGCAAGAAAACTGATTTTAAGGGTGCCTCCACATAATTCATCTTTCTTCCACCAGTTTTTCACTATTCATGCTGTTAAGCTTTGGAATGCCTTGCCTCTTGAAATCCGACAGGCATCATCATCTCAGACAGTCACTTTCTCCGACAGTCTCTGTCACAAAAAGTTCTACTAAACTACTAAAACTGCTGTCCGATACTGGATATAGAAAATACTACGATTACATTCGGTTTACTAGCTTGGCTCGCGTTTCATCTTCTCACTCGTCTCGTTTCAAATGTATGTTTCCACCCTCCTCCCGTCCCGAGGCGAATTTACAATCTGAATCCTTATTGATCGCTGCCTGAAGGAAAGAGAGGGGGTGATGCTCCTGTAAATAAGAAAAGGAGGCAAGCTTTTCGAGGTCGGGGGTTCTTAAGAGATCTATGTCTTGAACGTAGAATCATCCACTTGGCTTCAGTAATATAGATTTAATAATTGATTTACACTTCGTAAGCCCGGAATAAAAATAGTTTTCTAAAATTTAATTTTATTTGTCTCTCTCGACCTTTCTTTATTCCACTACAAGATAGCCCGTTACTGGAATCTCACCTGGTGGTAAGTTTTAGATGCACTCTAAGATGGTATGGGGCTAACCTGCGTGAGGTATGCATACCCAATCGGTTTATACACGTCGTACCGGAACGCTAAATCGCTTGGCGGTACATTACTGTCGGTGCGGTGGTAAATATCACGTTTCAAAACTTAACAATATTAAGACATTGTGTTTCCTACTAACATTATAAATGTGAATGTGTGTATCTTGGTTACTTAATTACATAAAAACGGCTGAACGAATTTGAATGTAATTTTGCATGCATGTAGCCTTTGATATGGAAAAGAACATAACTTTTAACCCGTTTCCTTAAGCAAGAAAATTTAAAATTATTTACGAGCTAAGCCGCGGACAGACAGTTTTAAAATTGTATTTACATTTCATCTATTCTATTGAAAAGGACATGTTCTTACTATACCGATCTCTGAAATAGTTCCCGTGGTAAGATTAAAAACTGTAATCGAGCGCGCGGAAATAAAAAAAAAAAAAAAAGTCGGGCATCAGCTAGTAAGTTATAATAAGATATAATATATTAAGATATTATTAAACTATGATACGAAGGTACAGAAATGTCTATGGAGCGTAAACATTTGTGTGCGTATGACACTCAATTTAACAAAATTTGTATGTTTCTTTACCTACCTGATCAAGGTTCGTTTTGCTTTGAAAACTAATTTCGTTAATCTGACCTACTAACTATAGGTACCTGTGGTATTAATATAACATAATAAAGAAAGCGATTTAGATCACTTACTCTGATTAACGAATAAATTCGCTCAACAAACAATAGAGCCCTGGGGAGCTTACTTAATGTGAATCAAAATTAACAGTTTATGATATTACTAGATGTGCCCTGCGGCTTCGGCCGCGTAATTTTTGAAGACAGCGTACTGCTACATAGTCTACACCTATAGTCATATCATATGAGATTTGTAGATTTTTTTACAAACATTTTTTTTATCATATGTAATTTTTTTTTAATTAAAACTATACTATAATATTTCTAATACCTCCAAGAATATGTATAAAAAGATCGGCTCAGTAGTTTTTGCGTGAAAGCGTAACAAACTAACTTACATTCACATAATAGTATTAATAGGGATTATATTTAATAAAATAAAAACCAAACAAGTGGGAGTCCAACTCAACTGCTGAAGGTTCCGTACTGTAGGTACATTATATTATAAATAGATCAGGAATCGAGTGTCTAAGTTTTTCGTTTTTAGATTGGGAAAAATTTGAACTTTTTCCGAAATCATTTTTAAGATACATTACATAACAATATAATGAATATGAAGCGATGATAGCCCAGTGGGTAGGACCTTCCTCTTCACTTTCGGGGGGCCGAGTTCGAAACCTCTAGCTTTTCTAAGTTATCTGCGTTTCAACCATAATAAATATATTGGTATAAACATAAAGGGGCTATAAACAGTCGACTTACAAGAAATGGT
This sequence comes from Pararge aegeria, assembly GCF_905163445.1. NCBI lineage: Eukaryota > Metazoa > Arthropoda > Insecta > Lepidoptera > Nymphalidae > Pararge > Pararge aegeria. The sequence goes on from NC_053189.1 coordinate 3,294,710, forward strand.
CATAAATTAGTGACATCTGCATATAGTCTGCGAAAGGTGCAGAAGTCATTTGTGGGATTGAGTATACGCTTTTATCATATGATTCCTAAGGTAATTTTGGACCTACCAATGCATAACTTAAAAGAATGTGTTAAAACACATTTATTACAGCGAGGTTATATACAATTGATGAATTACAAGGTTGCTTGGCAGCATCCGGCTCTGCTTTCATCTCTCACAAGATAGAAAAATGAATTTTAAAATGTAAATTGTTGATTTTGGAATAGAGCAACTGCTGAGTTTCTTGCCTGCTTCTTCTCGGTAGAATCTGCCTTCTAAACCGGTGGTAGAGTCACTACACACAGTCAGACTTGACGTTTCAAAAGTGCTTATATTAGGCCTACTTGAAATAAATGAATTATGAATTTTGAACTAATTAAAATATTACGGTGAAGGAAATCATCATGGGGAAACCTGCATCCCTGAGAATTCTCCATAATGTTCTCAAAGGTGTGTGAAGTCCACCAATCCGCACCGGGCAAGCTTGGTGGACTTCGGCCTCTCATTCTCATTGCGAGAGGAGATCTGTGCCCTGTAGTGGGCCGTTAATGGGTGATATGATGAATATAAATATACCGTGTAAATCCAAAAATGTAAGTGACTTTAAAATCTCTTCTTGTTGAACCGTGAAAGTAACTTTGCTTGTAGAGGTTTAATGTTAATATGAATAAAACTATCTTACTAAGAGCGTTGATTTTATATTTCCAGTAAAACATTTCAGATTTTAGATCATAACTGTTTCAAAGTCCATGTCAATAGCTATAATAGTTACCTACTAAAATAGTCGAGTCTGACGGACGAACAGACAGACAAACATTCAGACAGATGGATAACAAAGTGATACTATAAGAGAACTGTTTTTAAAAAGTCTTCGTTTTTCGTTTTGCAGCAGCAAATCATTAAGATTAAAGACGGCTTTGGCAGAATTCGACCACGGTGGAAAAGTGCGGATCGGTAGACTTCACAAGCATATTGGGAAACATCATTGTCACTAGAGACGGACGCTCTTTTTCGCTCCCATACAAATCGTAGTTACATTTCTCTAGCTAACGAGCTCTTAGCTAACGACTATGACTGAAACCGGTTTCAGAAATAAATGAATGAATGAATAACGTAGATGTTGACATTGGACGCTCATTAATCAACGATACCGATTATAGCCTAGTGAAACGATGATACCGCTTAACTAAGCGGTGATAGCCTTAGTAGCGGCTACTGCTTCACTTTCGGGTTAACTTTTCTAAGTTATGTGCGTTTTAATCAATTAAAATCAGTTGCTTCGAACAACACATCGTGAGAGAAAGGAAAACGTCGTGAAGAAACCTGCATGCCTGATATTTCTCCATAATGTTCTCAAAGGCGTGTGAAGTCTAATAACCCTCACTGGGCCAGCGTGGTGGACACCAGCCTAAACCCTTCTTTTTCTGAAACAGGACCCGTGCCTGTAGTGGGCCGATATAATTTTGATCAATCGTAAATGACCGTCTCGCATACCCATTCTATTGTTTTTAATTTTGATGTATACATTAAATGCGGTAGGGTAGTCCTGTAAAAGTGGCGAATCTCTCATAGGATTTAAAAATAAAAACTATGTTATCTATATCTATATTATCTCTTTTCCCTAACTCTCATAGTCACGGCAATAAGACCGTAAAGAGATCAGGCGCAGGACCAACAGTTTAACATGCTCTCCGAGGTACGGGGACTGTTCCTAAGAATTTAATGATACTAAAACCACAACTATTTATAAAATATCCCCGACCCGGGGATCGAAACCGTGACGTAGCTATAAGACTTTAGCAAAGTCCTGTGAACACATTTTAAATCTAGTCGTACTATTTATTTGACTGATATTCAAATTTAGCCAACCTATAATATCTGCACTCATTATACGACCGCAATTCGTATCACATAGAGTACTTTAATACGGAATACAGCAACTGTGGTTAGACCGCCAGAGTTTAGATCAGTTGGATTCAAATGTTTACATTTGGCAAATTTCATATTTAAGTAAGGCGTATTCCTTGAACTATTTAAAGAGCGATCATTAATTATAGAAAATATTTGTGGAAATTTCATGAAGATATAATTCTAATTATTGTATATATTATTAATAAAATGAATTATGCTTAGATAGCTGTTATGCGGGATCGAAGATTAGGTGGCAAACATCAAAAATATTAAATATAAAAATTTAAAAAAAAAAAATAATGGCTTCCAACATAAGCCTATAAAAGTATACCTAAGTACAAAAGCGGATTATTTGCTTATAGAAGGTTACATTTAATGTGCATATACCTACTACGATGCCTATTTTGCAGTGGAACGATGGTTATTTTGGAACTGCACACCGGTGTTATTTTAATTTGTATTATTTTCGTAATTGTAATAATTTACTATAAAACTAGGAGTATATCTTATACTATAATACTACACAATGGCGTGCACTGGGTTTCTAGCCAGGGTGTGCATTTAGCAGGATAATTGCATAAAAGATCAAAAATTCTTCTCCTATACGAGTTATATATAAATTTTAGGGCAGGCGGTGCTTTTGGGTTTGTATGAAGTGCACGCCACTGATACTACATTATATTAAACTTACCGCTTGTGACCTGAAGAGTTGTTGCGAGGAGACATAGCAGCGACTGTGACAGATAACCGAGCGAGTTGAGCCAATGTGCCGCGGCCATACTGTATCCTATTAAAGAAATTGGCATATTAATAACAGTTTTTTTATTACCTGATCAATTAATACTTCAAACCAGCGACACAGAATAAATTTGCAGATATAGGATCTGCAAATTTATTTTGTTTTAGAATTTATTACAGCGCCATCTACTGGGTGGTGGTCACACTTCGTTTTAGGATTGGGTTCGTATCAAAATATAAAAGTTGTTACAGCGCCACACTTCGTTATAGGATTGGGTTCGTATCGTAAAATAAAAGTTATTACAGCGCCATCTCGAACTTCACAATCAAACTAAGATGGTTCAATCGGGGTTAAATAGATGGCGCTAGTAAAAAGTGAATGGTATTCTTTCACTTTTTACTTTGACGGCCGACTGGCGCAGTGGGCAGCGACCCTGCTTTCTGAGTCGAAGGCCGTGGGTTCGATTCCCACAACTGGAAAATGTTTGTGTGATGAGCATTAAGTGTTTTTCAGTGTCTGGGTGTTTATATGTATTTTCTAAGTATTTATGTATATATAATTCATAAAAATATTCATCAGTCATCTTAGTACCCATAACACAAGCTACGCTTACTTTGGGGCTAGGTGGCGATGTGTGTATTGTCGTAGTATATTTATTTATTTATTTATTTATTATTTATTATTCTTGAACTTTTGGTATAAATAAAGTTAATAAAAATCAGTAATTAAATAAAGTTACCATATCGTCAGCATGTGTGATTGCGCCGCGGCTGTACGCTGCCCAGCACAAATCACCTGAAAAAAAAAATGATAAGAGAGGTAGGCGTAATCTTTAGGTGCTGTTGATCCGGGTGTCTAATCCAAAACTTGGTAATCCTATGTGAACTTTTTTTATCTTGTCCTAAACGCTTAATGGGTCAAGTTGGCTTTGGCATATTTTTTGCGACTGCCAGTGTCTGACGCCAACTCTCCTTGGGAATGTTTTTGTTGGTGACCACAACCTCTCGGTTCAAAGGTGTAAGGCTATAATCCGTTTTTAAGCGCAAAGTTTGTTAGTTCCCCCGAGCTTCCTTAGTGAACATGCGAACTATTTAGGCGAAGTCAGCGAAGCGGTTACAGTTTGCTGAGAATTACATATTTACGCAAGAAGGAATAGAAACAAATAACACTCTATGGCTACGACCTTTACGTATTTTCTCTGGCCTTTTCAGTCAACCAGAATTTGACTGCAGGAAAACGGAATTTGTCATAGCAGTTAAGTATTCGATCTATTGTGTAACTACGTAGACTTTAGCTACGCTATGCTTCTACGAATGTCGCTACGATCTTTTAAAAACATTAGGGTTCCGAACCCGGAAAATACTCATATAGCATTATAACACTATAATGAAGAAATACAGTTTTTTGACGCCTTTATTTCCTAGTAAATAACGACATCGGGCCTCTGCAAGCCTATCGTTACTGTATTATACTATGCCTGTCTGTCGACCCGTCCGTTCATCCATTCGTCGTTGTATCAAGGCTTCGAAGTATTGGGACTTTAATGAGAAAATTACCTGTGCGGAATTTGGATATGCCCATAAAATTCCTATGTGAGCACAGCCGAACCGATGGACGGTTCAAATGATTATGGTGATAAATGAGTTATATAAATGTGTATTATGTATTTGTAAGTAAGCTTAGAGCAACAGAAAGAGCTACGCTTGGAATATCTACTTTATAAAGGTATAAGAACCAGAGTGACTGTTCATTGTGCATTCCTGTTTACGAAGAACAGGTCTTTAGGAGCTGGACGTAATACCACAGTTGGCCATGCGTGGAAAGGAGCTATATTTGAGCACTCTTTAGAAATCTCAATGTGCATTTAATACAAGTAAATACGCTAATAAAGTACTATATCCATCCAACAATCACTTTTAATTTAATGCGTAACCTAAGTACCTACTGTAAAGATAACATTTAATTTAAATCTTTACACACAACTGTGACAGACAAAGCTGAGCGATTTACGGAGTGACAATGGGCCCCAGCATACGTCGCTCGTGATATGTTCTCGGGTGACGTACGTTGGGGTCCAATGTGTTGGATTGACGACCATGTACTGCTTGCAGAAAGTGCAGTGTTTTTAGATGTAAATCCCTACTGGGTGGACAGACGACATCAAGCAAGGCACAGGTTGTGGAGTATGGAAGTCCTGACAAAAGACGAGACGTCGTTGGAATGATGAAGCTTGGTAAACATGAGTTAACATATCCATTAAATTTTCCAAAATCCTATTACGCTATGTTTGAGGTGATTAGACAAACTCGGATAGAGACAGAGTAAAAAAAAAATTACAACCTTACACTGGAAGATTGTAATATTTTTGAATTGCTCAATAAAAAAACTATTATATTGTAAAAGAATACCTTAATGACAGTGACATACTTAGTTAACTTATTTGTGTTACCGTATATTTTTCCTAATATATTTAAAACTATTATTTTGATTTTTATTTTTTACATTATGTAAATTGTAATATAATTACTTAAATAAATATTATTGTTATTAATATAAAATACAGCTCACATTTTTGAGTTCATTTAGATTTGGATGACTAGCACAACAACAACGATGTTTTTCACTGTCTTGGAGTTTATTTGTATATTATAAGTATTTATGTATATTATTCATTTACATATTCATCAGTCATCTAAGTACCCATAACACAAGCTACGCTTACTTTGGGACTAGATGGCGATGTGTGTATTGTAGTAGTATATTTATTTATTTATTTATAGTGATAAGGTTGACGTATATCACCCTAACCACCTTGTGGTACAAGCAGTAGTACTATGAGATGATAATGACGATGTGCTTTATCACTTATATTATAAGTTTTAAATCTAAAATTGTAGAATGCTTATAATATCACTTCTTTGCACATACACATTGTATTTGGGAGCGCATGAATTATCAATAGCAATGCAGTGGCTCTATGCACTACTATTGTCTGCATAATAACCTACACTCCGCGCCCAAACTACCCCCAGGCTAATATGGGACATCCTGATTATACACTCTTTGCATACTTGAATCGAGCAAAAGAATGTTAGGGAAGGCTGTAAAAGACTAATATCCTTTTCAATTAAATAAATAAAAAAAGAAAGAAATGAATAAGTGTTTGTTCATTGCCCTAGTGTTTGTATCCTCTTTGGTTACTATAGCAATAACTCAGTCTTAGGTAGGTACTATGAAACATCCACCGATATCGCAAAACAAGTTATTACGCTATTCTTTACGTTGTCTTTATGTGTTTTTTAAACAACTTATTAATTTAATTGAGCAGTTTGCATCAACATTATCGTCAGTTGATTAACGCTGAGCACAGGCGGCCTCTCAAACAGTAGAAAGGTTTATAGAGCAAAGCCCACAACGCTGCTCCATAGCGAGTTGGTGATTTGCAACATTATTTATAATTGCATATAGTGATCATAACTCCTGCTGCTGGTACAGAGAATTTTTTACAGGAAATACCCAATACCGAACAATTCCTGTCCCGACTTGAAAATCAAACCCAGGAATCCTTAATCTATAGTTCAAGGTATTAACCACTAGATAGCGCGAGGCAGTTAGCTGGCTTTACAGGAAGCAATATCGCTTTTGCGCCAACATTGTTGCAAATATACGTAACAAGCCAGATATTAATTAAAATATTTAATTTTAAGTGCTTACTTTCCTACTCATTTAATAATTGAATAAAACATATCTGATGGCTCATTTTCATTGGTCGATCACTCCGTCGATAAACAGCATGCGGGGACTCCCCGCAGGCGGGGTAGCGTGTAATGAAAGTCAATACTTCGTTACACGTGCGGGTTTTCACCGTAAACGGTCTTCAGTGACCTTAACACCACATAAAATTCATAGAGGTCGGTATACAGAAAGGAAGCGGCCATACAATTCGTCGATTCAATATTTTAATTACAGAACTAAACATAAAAAAGGAAAAATATTTGTTACTAGCTAACCCGCGAAACTTTTTCTGCATCAAATCTGTTATTATCGGTTTTAATATCTTTAAAAAACCAAGAAGCTAAATGCAGCCCCACCTACTGGGTCCAGTTTTATTTCCAAACTATACAATGCACGGCCGGGCGGCCCTCAGCATTTTTCTTTTAAAAGAAGCCTATTAGCTAGCTATTCCAGACTTTATAGTATGTCTTTGCCAAATTTCAGCCAAATCGTAGTGGCGTTAAAGCGTAACATACATTCATCCATCCATCCATCCATACATACATCTATCCATCCATACATACATCTATCCATCCATACATCCATCCTCACAAACTTTCGCATTTATTATATCAGTAGGATGGTACGCATGCATTCGATCGTTGTCCCATATGCCTTGTGAAGAATTATGTCCTTTATCTCCGACAATATTTATCAGATCTTCATTAAAATTAGGCACAGGTAAACGCAGCGTTGGTCGCCCCCTAACGAAGTTGACCGTCGACATCAAACGAGTTGCTGGAAGCCGCTGGAAACAAGGGGCCCAGGACCGTGGATTTTAAAACTCCCTGCAAAAGACCTACGAGTATGTCCAGCAGTGGACTTCAATCGGTTGAAGTGATGAAGCAATTTAAATATACATTTGATTTTAGATTTTAGTTTTTCATGTTTATTAGTTTCATAATTTTTGATTTTGTTTATTATTTACCTCTTACTTGATGATTATTTTGTATTTCATGATGTCCTTCAAGATATTTTTTTAATATATAAAAATATCTTTCGTTTGTTATAGAATATAGAACATAATATATAATTATATTCTATATTATTATCCTTTTTTATGATTATTTTGTTTTATTGATTATTCAGTGACGGCGAATATAATGGGGCTGGCTGAACTAACTGGCTGACTAGTGCTGCGCTTTTTAGTATGCAGCTATACTGAGCCAGCTTCTTTGTCACACTTTTTTTTATACTTTAACAAATTTATGACACAAATGTAACATTTTACACAAATGTGTGACAATAAAGACGATTTTTCTTCCTTTCTTTTTTTCTTCAATCCGCAACTTGGCCAACGTGAACTGCCCTAAATATGTCTCATAAAGATTTAAATTGGATCAGAATCCTTTGCAACGCTTAGTTTAGTAAGTTATTCCAGAAACTTCATCGAGGTATTTAATTAAAGGAACGCTTCCTGGCATTTGAAATTCCGTTTATTACATTCCCCGATGTTCTTTATTCACTTCGTTCAGCAATTGTTCGGGCAGTCTTGTTAAAGCATCGCGGCTGCGCTAAGTTATAAATAACTTTAGGATCAATGGCGCATGAATATTTCATTTAGAAAACTGTTACAACCGACTGACTACCAAATGAGAACACCAATTTCGATGATTTTCTATGCAAGTGTGAGACCACAATTAAAACCTACTTTACGCAATAAAACGAACGAAACCACTGCAACGAACCAAATGGCACTGTACTGTCACTAAACAGATATACAGAATAAAATAAGGCATAACACGCCAGATTATATACCATAACCAGCTATCCGCGGCTTAGTACGCGGTTTTTTGGTGTTTGATGAATCCTGCGGGAACCATACATTTTCCCGGGACAAAAAGGAGCCTATGTGTTAATCCAGGATATAATCTGTCTCCATTCCAAAATTCAGTCAAATTGGTTCCGTAGTTTTTGCGTAAAAGAGTAACAAACATCCATACATCCATACAAACTTTCGCATTTATAATATTTGTAAGATTACACTCGATTGTTTTTTAAGGAACGCGTAAATAAACGCACGTTTAAATAGACAAACCACAAAACATTATGGGATGCAACTTTACTTAAAAGTATGTCAGTTAATAAGGTTTTACTTTGTAAGGTCGATATCTCATAAAGACACCGCGGCAGTGCCACCTTGGACACGTCTTGGACTCTAAGTACCCGAGAAAATACATCGCAGAAACCAGGCCTGTCTAATAATAATGAGAGCAATCACCAGTGTACACGTGTGAATGAAATGTGTAGGACGTCTCTGGTAGCGCAACTGGTGGTTGCGTAACTTACAATAATAACGCTTAGTAACGCCAAATAACAATATACATATTAGTGGTTATACCACTATAGAGTGATGCGGGCCACCTCCAATTTAATTGGCCATCCAAACAGACACCAGTAGAGCTAGCATGCGGGCCACGAGAAATATATCACCCTCGTCGTAAAAATAAGAAACCCGCTAGAAATGCTCGCCGGGTGACATGGCAACACTCGGGACAACATAGGCAAATAGTCTTTGTTCCTAAGCTAAAAATTATTGATTTTGGTCATCACATCAGCCGATAGACGTCCACTTCTGGACATAGGTCTTTTGTAGGGAGTTTTTTTTTTTTTTTTTTTATTAACGATAGGCCAGCGTTTGACGACAATCATGCCCGTTAGAAAGCAATGATGAGGTCTAGGTTGGTGCACGCTTGCCTAGAAAAAGCCTATTCACTCTAGCCTTGAAGGTACTTAAATTATACGAAGTTCCAAGTTCCACGATTCTGAGCCGCTTGGATCCAGCGGCTACCTGCGATGCGCTTAATGTCGTCTGTCCACCTCGTTGGGGGTCGACCAACGCTGCGCTTACCAGTACGGGGCTGCCAATTCAGCACCTTGGGACCCCAACGTCCATCCTTTCTCCGAACTATGTGCCCGGCCCATTGCCACTTAAGCTTCGCGACTCGTTGATTTTGGTATTAAAAACAAAAAATTTAGCAAGATCCTCGGAGTTTGATCACAAATACTTTATATACGCATATATTTTCGAAGTTCAAGAGATACAATATTATGTTTTCAAGACGTGACGTCATAATTTTAAACAAATTATGTGACTGCCGCACCATCCATAAATAGCTCTCTTTCCACTTTTTCTTAATGTAAGAATTTTTAATCTCCATCATGTTAATAAATATACCTATACTTTTTTTTTTTTAATAATGGATGATCGTGCCTATTCTAAAATTCAAAATTCAAAATTCAATTATTTCAAGTAGGCCTAATATAAACAATTTTGAAACGTCAAGTGTTTGTATTGACTCTACCACCGGTTTGGAAGGCAGATTCTACCAAGAAGCCGGCATATACAGAGCAACAATTCGCAGGGCAAGGAACACGTCCTGCAACGTGCCACCCTGTGTCTATCAACTAGCGTAGCTGTTAAACTCATGTACCTGTAATTACACCAGCAATTACGCCCTTCAGACTGTAGCACAGCATTGCAGTGCTTGCTGCTTAATGGCAGAAATAAGTATGACTGGAGTACGTCCCCAGACGAGCTATGTCTCAAAAAGCTCTCGTACTACTAAAACTTCTTTCTCAAAAAGTATAGAACTCATGAAATATGGATACTGTAATAGCCCATCGACATACCATCCTCGTTTAGCCCGTCTTGTATACATTGTTTAACCTCTACTGATACTATACTTGCGGCGTCCATGACAAATCACTCCGAATTATTTTTTTTAATTCTAAAAGGTCATAAAAAACGCATGATTTGTTTGAAACTATTTCAAAGTCTACTATAAAAAGATGAAGTGGCTTTGTAGTTTGCACAGCCGTGAGCCCAGACGAAGTGTCTCACGAGAGATTCGAGTGCTCTTTTGAGTTAGTGAGACTAATCGATACGCTTTTTGCAGCAAAGGTTTTTCACATTCATCTTGCGCCTTACCAAATTTTCTAGTGTGGACTAATCGAGTGTTTTAGAAGAAATACATGTGGTATTTTGAGTTCATGAGGTGTTCTTGTAATGTTTAGGCAGCCTTTATCCAATTCTTACTATTTGCCCAGATAAAACGTTTAAGAGATTGGACCTTTTCTTGAGTTAGTTGATTTGATTAATATGTTTTGAGTTTTCGTTACAGTCGTCTTTACTATAAGTACATATAAATCTTTTTATATATATTTCTTGTGTGCGTGTGTATATCACTGAACTCCTCCTAAACGGCTGGACCGATTAGAATGAGTTTTTTGGTAAGCGTTTGATCCTGGATGGTTTAAATTCACATTTTAGCCCGACAGATGGCGCTGGAGTCCGCTAGTAAATAAGTATAATTAAATATACTACGACAATAGACATAATGAGACAGACATATTCCAGAGTAAGCGTAGCTTGTTTTATGCAGGAAACTTTTTACATTGAAAAAAAAACTAAGTTTTTTAAAAAGGAAGCGGAATTTTGAAAAGAATTAATAAGATCAGGGAAAAAAGAAAGAAAAAAAATCTTTACTATTACTAAACGTGTGGCGTCCTTCAAAAGTAATTTGCGCTATCCTGGATACTGTAATGGCCCATCGACATACCACCCTCGTCCAACCTGTCTTGTATACACTGCATTACCGCGCATTAGTTTGATAAAAATCGAAATGAATGTGAAAATATCGATGTTAATAAGATCGATCGATCGATCGATCGATGGAATCCTAAAACAAGATACTCCACTAAAAATCCATTTGACTAAAATCCTAACTAACATTACTAATTCGAAAGTGTTTTTTTTCCCTTTTCGCCCTAACTACTAACTAAATTAATAAACTACCCATTTTCGAGGTTTCGAAAGATTTAATCCGATTACTGTGTCTTTAAAGTTTACTGTGTTTTAAGTTTTCAGCCGTATACAATATTCAATTCTGTGGTAAATTGTATGTTGGCTAAACCATTTCACATGCATTTCATTCTTCGTCTTTAAATCTTAATGCGAAAGTGCGTTTGTTTATTTATTTATTTGTCCTTTACGCCCTAACTAGCAACCAATCAACTTGATTTTTGGCATACAGTTAGTTAAAAAGGCGGAGTACATTGTCTACTTTTTAGCCACAATCCGTTTCTATGGAGTTTGTAAAAAATCGTAATAATACTAAACCAGAGTTTCTTTGCGGTATTATATATACGTAACAAGTAAATACTTATTCAATGGGTCCATTTATTGAATCCATTTATCCATTTATTGTCTTTAAATCGAATACTTCGTTCGTTTTAAAGACTTTATGCCTCTCTTTTAGTTTACAGATGATCGCTGCTAATCCTAACTATATCTTAAGATAGTTCATTTCATACAGTTAGCATCGGATTGGTTCTGACATTATAACACTAACGAGATACGTTAAACATGGAAGTTAGTTAATAAATCAGTGAGTTGAGATATTTCGCAAGTCATAACATCAATATTTAAACATTGATATCTTTCTGCTCAACATCGATAAATAATTATAGAACATCCCTAATCCTGGCCGGATAAGCGGTCGTTTAGTAAGTAGGTTTGTGTAGGAGGGAGTAGTCGGGTCAAGCGACAGCATTAGCATTTAAATGGAAGAGTTCCTGAGCCGATATGTTTCGATTTATTGGCTTACTTTTTACTTTGTATATTATAGTATAGTATAGTAGAGTGTAGAGCAGTTTTTCAAAGCACTCGTCCGGGGAAGTAAAAACAAGCCCTGGACTAAGATATTGCTTGACTGTATGTACACCTGATGATGAAGCCTGAATTATCTTTTCAGGAATATAAAATATATACCTATCACAGGAACTTATAAAGCGTTTATACATATAATATGTTACCATGATAGTAAGGTGATGGTGATTTCTATATTCGTTAACTTAAAACTAGAGTTAGAAGTTTTCCAAACGCGCCCTCCTCTAAGAAGATCCCACAACAAACTTAGCCCAGGGTTTTTTTTGATATCATCATTTTACAGTCAAATTAATCTTTAGCTATGAAGTTAGAGCAATCCATACCGAAGATTTTTTTATCATTAATGTAATTCTTAATATTATAATAGATCTTTTCTTTAAGCTTATTTTTTTAATATAAACTCTTGATGTTATGAGCCTAATATCACCAAGATATGTTCAGTAGATTCGAACATAGTTAAAAACACAAACATACACAATTTCGCATTTATAATATTAGCTTCGTGCCGCGTTAAATTCAGGTCAAGTAACTCAAATTGTAGTTGGCCGAATTTAAACAATTAGAGCAGAGTTAATTCAGACTAACTATAGCATGCTTTTAAATTATTAATTCTTTCGTAAAATAATACCTGTAATCTGTACTAAATTAGCCAGTAAAGATCTAAAATTTGCGCCAACCTTTTTACAATTATTATCCAACGTAAAAGGATATACGAATATATGATGGTTTTTTAGTCAATTTTAGATAAACCTCTACTGTAAGTTTAAAAACTTCCCTGGCGTAGCGGTGAGCTCTGTGGATTTAAGTGGAAGGCCCCGGGTCCGGGTCCGGGATTAATAATTTCTGAATTTTATCTGGTCAGCTCGGGTGGGACCCTCATAAGAAGCCTCAGAGTCACTCAGCGAGTGACGAAGAGAGCTATGTCGGGAGTCTACGTGATCAAATCAGTAATCGGGAGATCCGGAGAAGAACTAGAGTTACCGACATAACTCAGCGAGTCGCAAAGCTGAAGTGGAAATTATCGGGCGCATAGCTCGGAGAACCGATGGACGTTGGGATTCCAAGGTGCTGGAATGATAAAGAAATGATGAACAGGTAAACAAAGCGTTGGTTGGCCCCCAACGAAGTGTACACAAGACATCAAACGAGTCGTTGGAAACAAGCAGCCCAGGATCGTGGATATTGGAATTCCCCACAAAAAACCTATGTCCTGGAGTTGACGTCAATCGGTTATAATGATGATGATGGCCAAGCCACTAGAGACTGTATAGCGCATAGCGAGTGTACCAATCTAGGTTAAACAGAACAAAGGTCTCCCTGTACGCTGAGAGACGGCTCGGAAGGGCTTAGCGGCGTTTGGGCACGCAGCTCCAATTAACGTGACAGTTAAAAGCTATGATGTATAACCGAGAAATGCATTGCGAAGTACACCACATTAGGAGCGTTTTAATTGCATTACTTGTTCATAACTTCATAACGCAACAATTTAAAAGCTACCACGATGCCAAAATAAAACGTAAAATTCAAATGGTCTATTGTCTAAGTCAGTTCAAATTTATTTTAATGCTAAAAGTTTTTTTTTGACAAAAAAAAACGATTTTGGAAATAAATCTACAAAGATTTATTTCCAAAATCGTTTTTTTTGTTATAATTATTATTATTTAATATTGATTTATTTATACAAATAAATCAATATTAAATAATTATATAATATATGCTACAACTAGCTTTAAGTCGCAAAAATTAACTAACTATGATAGAAATGAGGGTGTAACCCGATAAACTGAATACATCTGCGTAACCCTTTCAAGTGCACATAGCACGGAGAACCGATGGACGTTGAGATCTTAAGGTGCTGGAATGGCGACCCCTCATGGGTAAACGCAGCGTAGGTCGGCCCCCAACGTGGTGGACAGATGACATCAGGCGAGTCGCTGGGAGCCGCTGGAGGCAAGCGGCCCAGGACCGCGGATTGTCGAACTCCCTAAAAAGACCAGATGTCCAGCTGTGGACGTCCATTGGTTGAAATGATGTGGATTACGGCCTTAACCCCTTCCCATAATTTTTGACGTGCTGTCCTACATAAATATGTGTGCGTGTACCGCGCGAGCAATTACTGACTTTGAGAGTGGACTTTATCCAACAAACAATAAGTGCGTATTTTACAGAGATGACGCCGAATGAAATATGAATGCAAAAATGTGTCAGTACGAAAAACTAAACCGATAACTCTATGTCTAGAATTAACTGGCAACATTAGTTGATTGTGAGGACTCAACGTAAAACGTATTACGGTTAAAGGCAACCAATATCATTCGACCGTTTAAGAAGTTATTACTCAGGTATCTACCTCTGGGAATAATAAAAGCATGGGATGGGCAATCAAATCTGTTACGGACGACACTTTGCATCAGAAAGGGTTAGGGATAGGGGACAGCATAAAAATACCTCTATGTCATCGTATTAGAATCCTGAATCGCTTGGCAATATTTCTGTACATGGTACTGCTTTGTAGATACTAAATATATTGCATAGAAGCAGTCGTAACTTTGCGGAATTCCACCAAACAGATCTTCGGTGAGGAGTACATCGCAGAAGATTTGTTTGTGGTGGAATTTATAGATTGAAATAATTATAAATAACATCGTACAGATGCTCCAGCTTTTCGCGAAGTATAGCAAATTAAGCTTACTATTCTGTTTAAGTTAGTAAATAGCTGGGACTCCGGTATCAAAGATTTTGACCACAATTGACGATATAGCTCAAGCAGGACACATAGCTTAAGTTCCGATGGGCATTGGCGATTCAAAGGACTGAGAGGTTTCCTCACACCGGAATTATTGTTGAGACTCCTTCTAGACGTAAGCTCCATAGCACATGGGTGTAGATAGCATCCACATATTTGATCGTGGAATAAGACCATCATATTAAAACCGCGAGTATAAATGTTCCACCACTGGTATTGGTGAACATCAGTCTGTTGAGAGGACTTGACGACGCAGCCTTGGACAACAGCGATTCTAATTTTAAATCCCTTCCCCGAGCTGAAGAAATACCAGTCTAGGGTAAGGGACCCTAGACTGGTATTTCTTCATCATATCAAACCATTACCGTCCGACTAAAGGGCATGGGTCTCCTCCGAAAATGAGAAGTGGTTAAGGCGTAGTCCACCACGGTAGCCCAGTGCGGATTGATGGACTCCACACACCCTTGACAACATTATATAGAACTCTCAGGCATGCAGGTTTCCTCACGATGTATTCCTTCACCGCAGAAGCAAGTGATATTTTTATTTCATAAAACGCACATAACTTAGAAAAGTTAGAGGCGCCAGCTGCTGGATTCGAACTAGGCCCACCGAAAGTGAAATATGCTCCCACCCATTGCGCTATCACCGCTTAATTTTCGACTGTTATTCAGTAACAAAAGATCAAATACAACCTTTTCTTATCAAACCAACAGGTACGTAAGTACCAATTAAGAAACTTAACTCTTTAATAATGTCCTCTTTAAGGGCACTTTCTCGCTAATATTAATCGTTAATCAACGCATTGTATGTAACAAAGTGTTTACAGAATAAAAAAAGTTTTCAAGATTTAGTCTCTATATAAAGGCTCATAGATAGATGTAATAAAAGTATAGGTTTATAATATATACAATTAAAATTATATACCTATACTATAGTCTATATAACATATCAGCTCTAATCGGCTCTCGGCCTATTACACCGCCAGGTGAGATAGCGCTTTAAAAATTTCTATATTTATCTATGCAGGTAGGGCACGCCTTAGTGAATGCACTTCGACCTTTTAAGATCTTTTGTATTCACCCCAATCTTATATGCTCCCTGTAAATAGATTTAATAATCAGTATTTGATACCTATACTTTTATTATATCTTTCTATCACCTATTTATTACGTCGGCCTTATGCACTGCCAGCTGAGATAGCGCTATCAATTATCTATACTATGCAGTTGGGGCACTCCTTAGCGAATGCACTTCGACCTTTTAGGATCTTTTGTATTCACCCCGACCTTATATCCTCTCCGTAAATAGCTAAGAATACTCCCACTCTAAAAGCCTGAATGTCGCTTTTAAGTTACGACAAATCTCTGGTCGTGGACAACCCACTTATAGAAGATTTATTCGGTTTCTAGCACACCCATCGCATTCACGTAGCAAATACCCCATTGACTCAATCGCCTCACTAAAGGCCACAATGGTAGAGTCGTTAATAATGCCCATGTTAAATAACATACTACTAACTACACACTAATGCCACAGTGACCTGTCAGGCATAAATTATTTTTGCCTATTCAGATAATTAGCTTCGTTTGAAAATTCTGCCCCCATTTTCTCCGAAAAACTCCTTTGACTCCATTTAAATCTTCTAACTTGTTCAGATGGCACAATGCTTATGTATGGAATTATATTGAAAGTACCATGTTCAGTACTCAAGGTCTAGAGCCATGCGCTACATATTGTTCAGCACCTATTAAATAATGTCCTTATCTCATGCGAGCTAACTCACCAACCAGCTCTTTGCCTTGTATTCCTTTATCAGATTATACTTTTTTACTTTTACTAGACATGCCCCTTTCATGCTCCAGACATAGGTTCATATTATATATATGCACTGATAAGAAGCTGTAAGCTCTGTACTTAAAACATCAAGATAAAAAATAACTACTTAAGTCAGTGCCTAATATGTAGTTAACAGCTTTTAAATGAACTTATGGTGAATGAATGAATATGGGTAATAAAGACCATTTCATTGGAGCACCGTTTCACAGATTCGAAATAATTGTCCTTTATTAACAGATAGAGAGATAGATACAACGTTTTATAAAAGATAAAAATAGCAATGCGCGAGGCTGGGGGAATGGTGAATTGCGAAATGAGATAATAATACGCGCACAGCCCACAGGACAAATTGGAAAATGATATTAACGCAGCTCCCATTTCGAATGTTGCCATTCGACTTGCATGCACGAATTCTTATAGCACCGGAGCATACACCCTGACCCAAACAGAATCTAATGGAGATGAAAATCAATAAGCACTTTGAAATGCCTCTCCGCTTTTCAGTTAAATAGTTTATATAATGACAGCGTTTGTTGACAGTGGACGTTTTCTTATCAGCTCGATATGCCTCCGCCCTACAGTTACCACGCCCTTGGGCACGGATGCTGCGTGGACCAGACCTTAATTATCTTAAGATAAGTGGTATGCTATTTCAAATTTAACGTTATAATATGCAATTTTGAGACTTACCCGCGATAACGAGGTCCCTGTTTGGGCGCCATTTATCGCGTGATGGTGGCGCGGCAAAACAAAGCGATAAATCCGTACGCGGCAAAGGCCAGCGCGCAACTGCCGTGTCTTCTCGTAGCGCTTGCGTGACTGCGACTGGCGCATGCGTATTACTACCCTCGATTTGTTTTGCTCTCGAAGTTTATCGGTGCAAGAAAATGAGATTACTGCCTGCTATATATGCGACATGCTGCGAGGCATTCCAATGAACGTGGGAACTTCATGTGGTATTTATTAGGGTAGTATCTCGTGAATCGTTTAAGGGAGTCGTTTGTTAAGGGATGAGGGATGTATGCTTCAAGATTGCAAATTGGTATCAACTCTAACTATATCTTAAAATAAAATTACGTTAAGAAAAGTTTATCTATAGTGCAACAAGATAGGAATATAAATTTCACTATAATTCATAACGCAAAATTATTTTTTTTCAATCCAATCTAGTAGGTACAATACTGCTCAAACATTTTTAGAGTTAAAATTTCACCAAAATCGTCGTTTTCAGCACGGTAGAGATCATTTATCTTAACTCAAGTTGTTGTAAGTGTCTTCTATGATTTCTTATAAATTTAATTAAATTATTTATTTATAACACCATACATTATGACCGATATGCTAAGCTTACAAAGTTCTAGGGCTATTTAAATGATTAGGTCTTTATGAATTTAAATAGTCCCTTATCATATATATACACCCTAAAAAAAACTATCCGAAAGTAAACCGTTCCCAAATTTGGTTATGAAACGACAACGAACAATATATTAATACGGTGTCATTTCAGGTCCTGGTGAGTTCAGGACCTGAAATGACACCGTGAAAGCGGGTGTACCAAAACTTCTTTAACCAAAGAACTCTGAATTGTAACTAACTTTGCGTTTTAAAATTAGAGGCTTTTAAGTGGTGACTATTACATTGCGATCATTGCAATTATTGTTTTAAGCTGCATTTAGTTTACGCTTGCTATAATTGCGAGAAGAGTGTCAGACAAATAGAAAGCCAATCTTTACATTGTCGCTATCAACGACTGCGGTATGATTGGCTTTCTACTGACTAGATTACGCTTTTAGTTTAGAGGTTAGTGTACACAATAAAGCAGTCCGAGCCTGAGCTTGGTTAGGACTTCTGCATCACTTTCGGGGTCAGAGTTCGAATCCCAGCACCTTTAACTGTTCTAAGTTGTGTGCGTTTTGAGAAATTAAAATATCGCTTGAAAACTTGGTCTCGAAAATGTTCTCAATGGTGTGTGGCGCGTGTACCAATCCGTGCACTTGGTCATTACGTGGTGGACTACGGTCTAAAGCCTTATCATTATTCATTGTGGGAGGAGACCCGTGCTTTGTAGTGGGCTAGTAATTTATTGATAACATAGAAAATATATACATGTAGGTACCTACACTTAATACGCATTTTTTCAATCTTACACTATTGTTGCTAAATTCTATATAGGTAAACGATTTAGCACCAAAAGTTTTCGAATTCCAAAATCATTTAAGTATTTCAACTAATCCTAATATAAGCACTTTTAAAACGACTAGTTTATCTGTCTGAAGTCAAACTCGGCAGGCCAGTTCCTCTTTTACAACATCAGCATTTTACATTATTTTTGCGAGAGATGAAGCGATATACTCCCAAACAACCTTGTCTTAGGAAAGTAGCAAGGTTAATAGAAATTTTAAGTATGTGGTACCTAAATACTCCATAATAAGTTGTTTTAGATTTCTTAGGTAATCTTGGTCGTCTTCCAAAAGTCTAAAACTTCATCTAAAAATTAGGTAAGTCTAAGTTCCAAAGCGACACTAAAACTCATGATTATTGGTAGGTACGAGGTAATTAATAAATTGGAATAATTGAGCACATAATTCTGTATTTGATTATTTCCCTTAGCTACCCAATCATGCCCCATCTTCCCCTGAGCCAATAAAACCGATTCTTGGTCTTTTGGCATCACGTTCTCAACCTCGTTCATTCTGTTCAGATATAAAATACTGCAGCAAATATGTGTATCCCGCGTGGAATTTAAATGAGTTGAGACTTTTTCAATATCGTTCTCATACCTTGTACACATAGCTATCTACATTTAGCTATCTTTTCTGAAGTCTGATAAAATACTCTAGGTGCTGTTTTTTTTATTCCAATACAAGTGAACCCTTTGCTGCAATTCCACCTGGTGGTAAGTAATAATGCAATCAAAGATGGTAACGGGCTAACTTGTTAGGAGTATACCTAGCAGTTCTAATAAGCCCATAGCCGTAATAGGTTTCGTATCGTTTTGTGACGTCTTTGTTTAAAGGTGGTGACGAAAGGGTTCCAGACCAGACTAGAACAAATTCAGAACCTACTTAATAATAAATTCCCCAAATTTACCGGAGATTGTAATTAAACCCGGGACCTTCCACTTAAAAGACCACACCACTGATTCTATTCATATGGCAATAAACTTTACAAAAATTATAAGCTATTTGGTATCTCAGATACTCTTTACAGTTAAATTAATGAAGTTAATCAAGTAAATGTTACATCCGGTTTATGGAGGGTAGAGGTAAGGAGAGTCATCTTATATGGGAGAAAAGTTGAAAAAGTGTCCAGTGTATGCGCTAAATAACAGTTAAAAAATCCTCCACAATGGCGCTGGTGGATGCACAGGGTATGGTATGAATGTAGCAATCGTAGATGAATTGAAGTATGCCGAGTTAAAAAATTTAATGTCATTATCGACTAAAGTAGTAAATTATTGAGAATTTCAACAACTTACGTTGTACAAAATATTGTTGTAAACATAACCTTACTTCCTTGTATCTCCATACTTCCTTGTTTATTTTTCAAGCCTACTCTAACAATATTTATATTTGGCGCTTCTTTTAAGAGTTACCCTGATGCAAATGTGGCGCCATCCTAATTTAATACATTTTGACGACACTTTTTCATATACACAGATGACTCTCCTTACCTCTACCCTCCATAATCCGGTTCTAAAATACCACCAACGCCATCTAGCAACACTGCGTTGCACTACCACATAATCTTTGGCCTGACATAAAGGTCCTTTAACTGAGTCTTTCAACCGCTTTCAACCATGAAAAATACTGGCAACATATAATAATTCTGTCAGTACTCACTTGTCAATCTTACATTTTATTCTTTTGGCAGCATTGTATTTCTCTTCCAGAACAAAAGTGTGACGAGCGTTTATTTTAACAAAATCTCTGAAATATATTAAATTAAAATGTCGACGCTTGCTGCCGCTTTATCCGTTGCAGGAACACGGTATTCTGGAGCACCTGTTAGAACTCAAAATGGTAAGTTCAAGCACTTTTATTGTAGTACCCGGTCGATCACATGCAATGCTTCTGGTTTCAAAATTCGAGAATTGTATGTGTTATTGAAGTAAAAACGAGCCTTTTATGTTCTAATTTCCATACATTTGGGATAAATTACCCGCGTGACATATAATTTGATACTTTACAACTGAATTTAATAATGTTTTTTATAAAATAACCTATGATCGTTAGTCACTGAACATCACAGCAAAAGTATTGCCTCTTGCCCAAATGAGTATACAGCTTTGATTTAAATTAATCCGCTACAACTTCACATTTGGGGGGCTCAGCCTTTTTAATTTTTTACTGACTTACAATATAAAAAATTTCATTTATCTGATGTACCTACTTAAGCGCTGATAGCTCAGTGGGTAGGATATCATCTTTACTTTCGGGGGCCGAGTTCGAATCTGGGATTCGCGCGCACGCAGTTCTAACTCTTCTAAGTTACGTGCGTTTTAACCAATTAAATATCAATTACTTCAACTCTGAAGAAAAACATAGTGAAAAAACCTGCATTCCTAAGAGTTCTCCATAATGTTCTCAAAGGTGTGTGGAGGCCACCAATCCATACTGGGTCAGGGTGGTGGATTACGGCCTTAACCCCTTCTCACTGTGGGAGAAGACCCTTGCCCTGTATTGAGCCAGTAATAAGTTGATATGATGATGATGGTAATGATGAAGTTTCTCTGCCTATGTTACTATACAAGTTGTGTATAGGAAATAAAGGTTTGTAGTTTGAGTATGATTTACACTAAGTTGTTATAATTTTATATGCTACCAGTCTAGAATGCAGCAGCTAGTTTGGAGATAAATGCAATCTGTAAAATAAAGGTTTTAAAATACATCTAGGATAACTGAAATTTATACTGCTTTACATATTTTATCTGAATATGATCCATGTTATCTATACATGTTATATAGCCCATTGCTGGACTAATTGCAACTCCCTATGAGAGAGATTGCCAATAATCACCTTGCCGGGCAGATGGTGATCATATCAGTTTGTAATACCTAGTTGCACAGAAGATGCTGCTGCCCATTATCTGTTATATCACTTTGTTGCCTCAAAAAACACCTGTGGAAGAGGGCGGATGGTGACATTTATGCCGATGGGCTGTTGCTACACATCATAAATGTTATCTTTTGAAACAGGTTCATAATCGAGAAGGTTAATACTTGTTCTGTTTTAGTAATGGCAGCTGCCGCTATAGCCAATATTGTAAAGAGTTCCCTTGGTCCGGTTGGTCTGGACAAGATGCTGGTAGATGACATTGGTGATGTCACAGTAACCAATGATGGTGCCACCATATTGAAGTAAGTATTTCTTGTAGATATAATCCATTGTGCAATGCAACCCTAAGTTAACGTGACAAAAGTTCAACTTCTGCATGCCTTGGGTATTACTGACATGATGAATTTATTGGCATAAGTGTGCTGTGATGAAAAATATTGAAAAAGTAACTTACAACCAGGTGTGATTGTAGTCAAGGGCAAACTCAAAATGGAATGAAACATATCTTTTATTTAGTTATTTTTTTTCAACTTACAACTAGCATTACAGGAATTTTCCTAATTCAAATTAGAGTAGTCTTTTATATTTTGATGCATCTACCTACATACACTATAAAGTGTATTTTATAAACCTACATACTTAACAATGTTAATGTATCAAATACACCTCAACCAACCCTAGTGAATTACATCAAAACAGATCCATTCTCTTAGCTATTTATCTATGTTAATTACTATTAGCCGACTTAATAAATATTCGTATGTTGTCGCGGACTGTTTTATAGAAGATTAAAGAAAAAAACAATTCCACTTACTACATACTTCCGTCATTTGGCGTAACGTTTACCGTTTACGCATCGCACGCATCAGAATCTCTCAAAAAGGATATTTTTGCAGTTTTTGCCCAAGATTCCAATATAAATGAATCCTAGCTAGATTGATTTATCGCCCCCGAAACCTCCTGTATACAAAATTTCATGAAAATCGTTAGAGCCGATTCTGAGATTCCAATTATAAAA
The DNA here is from genome assembly GCF_905163445.1 of Pararge aegeria. NCBI lineage: Eukaryota > Metazoa > Arthropoda > Insecta > Lepidoptera > Nymphalidae > Pararge > Pararge aegeria. The sequence goes on from NC_053189.1 coordinate 3,317,505, forward strand.
ATACAAGAATTGCTCGTTTAAAGATATAATATATCTAAACCGATTAAGATGTGCCACTAAGTTCCGTTATGGGCTTAATATCACTGCCATACCCCTAACAGTCTGCCTGTTACCATCTTAGACTGCATCGTTGCTTAACAGCAGTTGAGATTGCAGTCAATGGCAAACTTGTGATGGAATAAAAAAAAAATTACAGACTGTTTAGTGCTGTTAAAGTTTTGTAAGACTTTATCTTATACATGTCATTGGCTGCGTCGTGCGTCGCCTCATAAATTTTAAAGGCTACAACTTTGTTTCCAGAATGCTGGAGGTTGAGCACCCAGCTGCTAAGGTATTAGTGGAGCTGGCCCAGCTGCAAGATGAGGAAGTAGGAGATGGTACCACATCTGTGGTCATAATAGCTGCAGAGTTGTTAAAGGTAAGAATAATCATTATGTTCATGAATGATGGCAGGATATTTAGGGATACTTAGGGAAGGTGTATTCTGCCATAAAATTTTGCCCATTTTCGTATTCAGTTGAATATTATCTGTCGAGCTTATGAATGCTTGCTTATGTAAGAAATTATATGGTAAAGGTTGCCCAATGCCCAAGATTGTTTTGTTTCTTTTACAAAGAAGCCCACGTTTTACTGGCTTACTCTTATAGAAAACATTTGTTTTTAAATAAGTAGTTACAAGCTCATCATTACTCAGCGTGGTTGCTACAGTTTTATGTCCCTGTAATTGCCACATACCTTCATCAAATGAAAATACAAATCTAAGTCACAAGAGATCAGTTGTTAATCTGCTGAAAACATAGAAACTGTAATTCCGCCTTCTTCTTTGTTAGTAGCCTCTAATGAAGGTTGGCTTGGAATGGAAGGTTGGTTGGTGAAATTGGATGCTTCCCCTTACCTTGCGTGACTATACAACTGGGCAGCACTCGCAATGCTAAGCCACTGCTTGATGTTGGGCAATTTGAATTCCTCTTGAGACCTATGCACCTCTTCTCAGTAACTTTGTCATTAGAAGATACAGGAGCCCATATGTCATGCCTCAGTTATTTCAGCCAGGCATTCTATAATATGTCTACATATTTCCTCAACAGAATGCAGATGAACTCGTCAAAAACAAGATTCATCCAACCAGTGTTATCTCAGGCTACAGGCTGGCTTGCAAAGAAGCTGTCAAATACATTCAGGACAATTTGACTGTCACTGTGGAGTCCCTTGGAAGAGCTGCAATCATCAATGCTGCCAAGACCACCATGTCTTCAAAACTAATTGGAGCGTATCCTTTTGAATAAAATTTACTTATTTTTTTAATTATAGCGCGAAACTAGCTGCTGTTTGTTTTTAATACGCTTATTTGGATGCACATTACGACTAAACAGCTTTCGCTAATGCGTCTATATCATTTCTTGAGCTCTTTGTCTTTTTGATGTTTGTCCAGTCTATTCTTAAACTGATTCAGTGATACTGCAGTCACACATCTTTAGGCAAGGCATTCCACATTTGTATAACTCTATTGCTAAGTGCTTGGAAGGATTAGACAATGCCTGCTGAAATCCAAGTTTGAGACCATAGCCTATTTCAAGAAAGAGTTACTCTTTTTCAAAAAAGAGTTACTCTTTTTTGAAACCATTTCCTCGAAATTTGGAATGTTGAAATACTTATTCAATATGAACCTCTAAATTGAGATTAATAATGAATTGGAGCAAATTAAATTCCTTAACACCTGAAACCAGTGATGCAGACTTTTTCTCGGAAATAGTAGTAGATGCTGCGCAGGCCATCAAGACAAACGACTCAAAGGGCAATGCAGCGTATCCCATCAAGGCGGTGAACATCCTCAAAGCACATGGTAGAAGTGCTCGGGAGAGTGTGCTGGTTAAAGGCTATGCCCTGAACTGCACTGTCGCCTCGCAGGCGATGCCCAAGAAGATATTGAACGCCAAGATCGCCTGCCTCGATTTCTCGCTGCAGAAGACTAAGATGAAGATGGGCGTTCAGGTAATTACTATCTTAGTCAACAATGCGGCCAATTTATCCGCGGACCACATGTAAACAAACGGATGGTTTTGAATATTTTAGATTAGGTTAGGTTATGTTATTTCAGTAATTCAGGGATAAAAAACATTTTTTTTTTAAATTTTACTGAAGACTAAAATGATGTTTACTCCAGACAAACGACCTGTCACTTGTTTATTTACATTTGGTCCGCCGATAACTTGGCCGCACTGTAGTCCCAGGGGTCTTCAAAAAACAGCAAATCCCGCCCACCTGTACCATCAATCACATTTTAAATATTTCTGTTTATACCTTTTATTGGATGGTCGTTTTCCTCACAAGTTTGAAATAAAACTATTAATAGTTAACATCTGACACGGATAAACTATTCCAGGTCCTGGTCTCAGACCCTGAGAAGCTGGAAGCTATTCGCGCTCGAGAGCTGGACATCACCAAGGAGAGGTTACAGAAGATCCTATCGACTGGGGTCAATGTAATACTATGTTCCGGAGGCATCGACGACTTATGCCTAAAGTACTTCGTTGAGGCTGGAGCGATGGGTGTGAGGCGATGCAAGAAGAGTGATTTGAAGAGGATCGCCAAAGCTACTGGAGCCGCTTATCTCACATCTCTTACTAATATGGATGGTGAGTATAATAGTTATATCTATCGTTAATTTAGTTAATGTTTTTCGTTTGTGGCTTTGGCTGTTGGCAGTGGCTAGTTACCACCCTACCGACAAGGGTGTTCCGTTACGATGTCCACACAACTCACATACCCCTAACAGGTTAGCCTGTTACCATTTTAGACTGAATCATAACTTACCAGCAGGTGACATTGTAGGCAAGTTGTAACTGTTAGCGGAATAGAAAAAAAATACTTATAGTATTCTTATATGCATGTTTGCAGAGGTTTTCCAATACCAAGTTTGTCTTTTTTGTTTTGTGCTATGATATCTTGAACTCTTAGTGGGACTGAGTCTGGTATATATGTTTAAAATAGTGGATTCAAGTTTGTAAGAATTTTTGTACTCAATATTTATTTTAATATATCTTTATATATCTTAATATTTTAGGTGAAGAAGTATTTGAAGCAAGCATGGTTGGCGAAGCCGCTGAGGTGGTGCAGGAACAAATCTGCGACGATCAACTCATATTGATTAAAGGGTAAGATGTAATTTCTTTCGTGCAGCAACTTTCGCATTAACATGATTATCTATAATTATAATAGAATAGAATTCTTTATTTACTGAAATATGTTACATATTTTGGTCTTACAAAATTATTTCTGAGTCCTAAACACTCAACTAATTCAATAGTATGCAAAATTCGAATCAAAGTAAAACTTGGGCATTCTGCAATGATACTCCGCAGGTTTTATGTAATAGGATTGGATTGGTAGACTGCACACTTAAAGTACTCACAAAAATACAAATATTGGGTAAAATTCACCTACTACCATTCAATTTTAAGGGCTATTACATTGCATTACATACAATTTAATAGGCCAATAATGATTGCATAATGGTTATTTATGCAACTGTTTTATAATAAAGGGAATCTTAACGATGATTACAGACCCGTCGCGAGAACAGCTGCGTCCATCATTCTCCGGGGCCCCACGGACGCGTACTGTGATGAGATGGAACGATCAGCTCACGACGCACTCTGCGCAGTGCGGAGGGTTCTGGAGTCGGGCCGCCTTGTGCCGGGAGGAGGCGCTGTGGAAGCCGCCCTGTCCATATACTTGGACAACTTCGCCACCACTTTGGTAAGTTATTTTCATATCAATCCAGTACCGGCCCACTGCAAGGCACAGGTATAAAAATAAGTAAATAAATATACGACGACAAAACACATCGCCATTTAGCCCCAAAGTAAGCGTAGCTTGTGGTATGAGTTCTAAGATAGCTGATGAATATTTTTATGAATATAATATATAGCTACTACTAAGGTATCAGGTGAGATTGCAGTCGTGAGTAAAGTAGTGAAGTAAATAAACCCCAATGATAACGGGCATGCGGACACTAACAATGTTGAGCTAAAATATTGTATTGAGCTAATCATATATGATTCCCTGATACTTCCATGATATATTTTTAAACTTTATTTTCATAATACATTGTAGGGTAGTTTTTCAAAATAAGTGAATGTAATTCCAGAGTTCCCGCGAGCAACTAGCGATCGCAGCCTTCGCACAGTCGCTGCTGGTGATCCCCAAGACGCTGGCGGTCAACGCAGCGAGGGACGCCACAGACCTCGTGGCCAAGCTTAGGGCCTACCACAACTCCTCACAGACTAAGGTAACGACCCTAACTTATATGCCATATCGCTTACAGTTAACTAGACTTTTCTTTCAATAAACAATGCAAAGATTCAAACACTTCCCGCTCGTTTTACCTACAATCTATAAAGTGTATGTTATTTATTTTATTACCTGTTATTAACATATTGCACTATCCCGTTTTCTCTAACTTCATTCTACCATAAAGAGTTGTCTGGAGGAGATCGCTTAAAGCGACAAGACCGCCTTTGCGCTTTACCTCTCATTCTTTCTCAACTCACTCACCTTCATATCAGGTGTGAGTGAATATGCATCTTCTAAGCAAGCGCGCTTCTTCATCGAAATGGCTGTGCTGGCAAAATATATCTCGCATATAGCGGCTGGCAATGAAAATCAATATATGTCCTGGTTTAGGGGCCAAATCAATACATAGTAAACTCTGTCGTGTAATATAAAATGGATAAATCTTTTACTCCGAAACATAGCAATAAGTTACTTATCAACATTTTATTAAAATTTCAAATTGACTTCCAAATATAATTACTCCGCTGCAGTAATGTACTATGAAATTCATTTAGTAGCATCTTATTTAAATTCAATTTATGTTACCACATGTGTATTTTTTGGTTTGTTCCAGGTGGAGCACGCAAACCTCAAATGGGTAGGGCTGGATCTACTCGAAGGTACCCTACGCGACAACCTCGCGGCGGGCGTGCTAGAACCCGCCATATCAAAGATCAAATCCCTCAAGTTTGCCACCGAGGCGGCGATCACCATCCTCCGCATAGACGACATGATCAGACTAGACCCCGAGCAGAAGGGCAAGAGCTACGAGGATGCGTGCAACGCCGGGGAGCTAGACTAGTGTACATCTCTTCACATTATCAGTGCTTTAATAAAGTATTGAAAAGTATTATGCTTTTCGTCCATCACAGGAACCAAGCTAGCCGTAAACGTTATGTCATTCAAATCGTAAACACCCTCGAAACGTACTATCGACTCTGGTGGAATACGATATAACACTTTTGCTTCTACTGCCACCTCTTCGCGTATGCCACGTAAATCAGATATTTAGGCAATTCAAAGGATCAAAGCTAGTTATGTCCCTACAGAAACCAAGCGATTTGGCATTCAGGTAGACGCCACAGGTTAGCCCGCTACCATCTTGGATGTTACATCATCTCTTACCACCGGATAAAATTCCGGCGAAAGCTAACTTTTCTAAAAAAAAAACTCCACAAGCTGTCTGTCGGCCGTGTCAAAACTATACGCACGGTAGTTTGTAAGGACGTCAAAATTGAGTATTGTAACGTGATAAGTCCAAGATCTTTCGAGAAATATGTCTAGGCTGCACGCTGATTTTCTTTAATGCAGTTTGTGACGTAAAACTGCATTAAAGAAAATCGCTGTCACAAATTAGGCTTCATAAATTGCACTTACGAGTCATGCTATTTGGATGTCATAACGAATAAGGGCTCTGTTTTATAACAAAATGGTAGAAGTTATTTGAAGAAACATCAAAGATGGATTTACATGGCCTTATTCAATATTTATATTAATACTTAAATTTATAAATTATACTAATGTAATTTACATTAATTTTTATAAGTTACATTGATAATACACGTTACTATACGACACTTGAGTAATTTAACGTCGAGTAATAAACAATTTAAACACCAGTGTAAAAAATACCTTGTCGCTTTGCGTTAAGATTGGAAATACTACAGCAGGCAGAGACTCGTGTGCGTCACAAATAGCAGCGCCAATGACGTGTATGCAAAAACGCGTAAATAGATTATTATGATTGGCCATGATATTTTGTAACTTACCAAAAATATTTTCTCGAGGTACTGTACTAAAAATTCAATCATATCACTGAGAACTTGTCGATACACCTCATAATTTCACACGGTTTTATTTTGTATAACTGTCCAAAGAACATATTTAATTTCCAGACTCATATTTGTTCGAATAGAATAAGTCAACACACGTAAAACATGGGTCTTTGAAGAATGTGTACGGACATTGGATAAAGGTGAAACGCGTAAAGGCTTTGCGACAATTAAACTTAACTAAAATCACGTTTTTGCCTTCAAAATGCCTAGTGTGAGATTTTCTGCCTCCTACTGATTTACCTAATCGATAGCGTGGAAAAAGCGACAACTTGTGGCAATACCAATAATTGTGGTTTCCCAATATTACTACTAGATGGCGTTCTTTCGACTTTATATAAATCGGAGTCGTCTATCAGGCGCCGAAATAAAAGCTACAGTCCATTCACTATAACTTGTCTCTATAATTTAGTGCTCGGTACATCAATAAGGTTGCATTCAAATAATTACAGGGATCTTTCACAAAAATTAAAACATATAGTTGTTCTCTTTTTGAGGCAAAAGTCACAATATCCAATGTTTGTAAATGTAATGCATTTGTTTATTATAATTATTTTAACAGAGTATGGTTTAGTTTCTTGCTTACAGCATTAATAATAGGTTTATAATGCTAAGGCCTTTTTGGCATATTATTATAAAATTAATAAAATAATTTTTAAATAAATTTATTTTTTATTATCTTACCTATCTTTTCGTGACTGTGGTTTTCTCTCTAACATGGGTTAACTTCTAAATATCACTAATTTCAAATAATAAATGATAAGAAATCTAAATGAGCAGTGAAAAAGTGTCTGGACTTTTTACTGAAAATTGTGTGGTTTCAGTAAAATTTTCACAATTTTCAGTAAACAGTAACTGTCCATATTTCGTACATATAAAATGCGATTGTAAACAATTTTTCGGACATAAGCGTTTTATCACAAACACAGATAGAATTAGTCAATGAGGACGTGAGAGCAGAACTCCCGAGTGACCAAAACGCATAAATCAAGTATATATTATTTTTTTAAATGTCATGAATTGTGAATGATTGCGATAAAAAATCGACTCCAATCTATGCTCCAGCGAGACAGCAAAATGTTCTGCTTGGAACAGCAAACATTTAAATAACAACAGTCAGGACAATTTCAATATCAAAAACATAACTATCAAGTATTATAGGTATAACTAATTAAATAATTCCGAGTATATATTAGCTCAGGTGTGTGACTAAATGAGTCTGCTAGACACATCGATTTCGATGAGTATATTTGAAGTTAAATGTATTTATATTTTTTTGTTAGGTTGGTAAAGTACAAGGTTTCTTTAGTCGTCAGGTGCAAGGATTCTTATCCAGACGGTTGATCTTCGACAGTGACCTAGTTGCTTGGCTGGATTGCATACCCACGTGATAGTAAATCCTGTGACATAGAAGTTAAATAATAAATAAATATACTACGACAATACACACATCGCCATCTAACACCAACGTTAGCGTAACTTATGTTATGGGTACTCTGATGACTGATGAAAATGTATATGAATAATATACGTAAATACTAATAATATACATTTAAACACCCAGACACTGAAAAACATTCATGTGGCGTTGGACTCCGGAACAGTGGCGTGCATTGGGTTTCTTACCAGGGTATGCAGACACCAGGAAAATTGTATAAAACGGCACGAATTCTCCTCCTATTCCAGTTATATATCAATGTTAGGGTATGCAGTGCTTTTTGTGCATGTATGGAGTGCACGCCACTGCTCCGGAAGTAGGCTCCGCTCTGCTAGACTGCGCCAATCGGCCGTCATAATTTAGTAATAGTTAGAAGTAAGACCCCAAATACTTCGTAAGTAAGTAAGTATCATCACCATGCTTATTTTTGCCGCGAAGCAGCATTGTCGCAAGGCTGTATCCGGTCAGAAGGGCGAGTTTGTCGGTGTAATTACAGGCACAAGGCCTGACACCTTTTTTTATGAGAGGGGAAACTCCTCATAGACGCATTGTACAGGTCCGACTCCATTAGAAATGTTGCTCAACGGCCTACGGACTAAAAAATCTCCCTATCTCCACTCGATCTTCCAGGAGCAAATTATGCATTACCTCCACCTGGAACAGAGCTGGCTCTTTAGGTATAGGTACTTACCCACGCGTCATTTATCCTTCTTTTCATAATTCCGCGCATGCATACCATTTTTGTTTGCTAGACAGCATGCGGGGAATGAAGTTAGTGGCGACAATTTGCGCATCTCCTTGGACTGCTTTACGTTCGTCTTTAGAACTACGCCTTTGGTCAATGGACACAGGGCGGCACTTGTGGATGTGTTCCTTGCATGTCCAACATTTAATAAAGCACACAAGAAAGTGACCGTTTAAAAAAAGTCTACTTATGGGAAAGTTTTTTTAAATTTACAATTTGGCGATCCAAGAAGATGGGCCACCTTGAGCATCACTTCGCACGGTATGCGAGGGACAAGTCCTGCAACTCCAAAGTACCACCCTGGGCCCATCAAATTGAGGCGAAGGTGTTAAGTATTTTGTGCCTGGTTATCATTACTATGACATAGTATATAAGTATACCAAGTACAATTAGTACGTATACAAACAAGCACAAGGCTTAAAAAATAACCGAACCGATTAAAAGTAGCATCTACACCCACGAGCCTTTTAAATATAATTAAATGGATACTAAAATTTATTATCACATAGTAGGTACATGATCATTATGTTATATGCAAGCAAACAAGGTTGCAGTCAGTATATAAGATAAAAAAAACTCAATCGTGTCTCACTGTTGACCCAAGTGGGTCGGTACCGACTACATAATCTAGTTTAAGCCAAGCAAGTTTCTAGCTGATACTGGAGATGTTAGCGTTTTTGATAATTCTGGCAGCGAATGCGGCGGCGACCAATCAGGACTGGCACCCAGCCGTTGACCCAGCTCTCTTAAGGCAAATTAGGCAGGACGTGAGTTTTATTACCAATATCTTTATACGAGAGTATTTGTTGTTTTTTTATCCTTCTTTCACGCGGCAGGAGAACATTTATCGTGATATTTTGTAATGAAGTAATTAGTTTTAAGGTAATGATCCGGAGTGTCGTAGACTACTATTTGTCCCGATAAATGCACGATGTTGGGGGATATGTGAAGCGCTATTCGGTATCAAGTAGATATGTGAATCAAGTATATTTTCATGCTAAAACGTCACAACGGATTACGTTTAATGACCTTGTAATATAAAAAATGCATGCCGCGATGTAGTGACGTTAGAAACGGTTGTCGCCACCCCTCCTCTTGCCGGTGTAGTACGAGGCGATTAAGGTAATAACGGAGAACGTCCCCTTTGCTACTACTACCGTCAACTGCGATCACCAAACCGTCTGCCTAGCGTAGTGATGAGAGTCCTTTGGCAATGGGCTGCTGATTGATTGATGAATATAAAAAATTAAAACTTGTTTTCTAAGTTTGCCTTTCTTTCACAATTCAACCACCTAGCACATTTATAGCAAGCTAGGGTTATATGACCTACATGCAGGCTCAGGTCTAATTAGACTGCATCATGACTTTGATCAACATCACCCGATTCAGTTACTGACAGTTGTAAAGTGGCGATAAGAAGAAATATGAGAAGTAGTTAAGTGTACAACTTATCAGTCTTATTTTCAGAGTCCGGCGGGTCTAATGAGTGTCAGTAACGGCGCACCAGTCACCTACTGCGAAGTGAACAGCACACTGAACAAGCCGCTGATCCGCAACTCTTTCCTCATGGATCACGTGACTAGTATGGATCGAGAGAGGACTTGCGTCCGCACTGTTCATGGACAGGGCTCCGGAGCGTTTGGTTTCTTTAAAGTGACCCACGACCTTTCCCATATTTGTAAAGCTAGCTTTCTGAAGGAAATCGGTAAGAAGACGCCCGTCGCAGCTAGATTCTCATCTGGAATTGCAGAAAAAGGTGGCTCCGAGTTAAGCCGAGAAATCAGAGGCTTCGCTTTAAAGTTTTATACCGATGAAGGTATTTTCGATATACCTGGTATCGTAACTCCAATGTTTGTTGTAAAAAATCCACTCTATTTCGTAGAATTCATTCACGCAATACGAAAAAACCCAGCGTTATATCTTGCTGATCCGATGAAGTTATGGGACTTTGTAATCAAGTATCCCGAAGCAATGCATACGTTTTTGTTGATGTTCGCCGATCGCGGTATCCCGCTTAGCTTCGCCAATATGCCGTGCTACAATGTCCACTCGCTCCAAGTCGAGAATGAGGCAGGGGAGGTACATTTTATCAGATTCCACATTGAACCGTTCGAGGGAATAAAACACTTAACTACCGCGGAAGCTCAGAAAATAAATGCTGCAGACCTCGATTACTATACGAGAGAACTGTACAACAGAATCAAAAAAGGTGATTACCCACGTTGGAATGTTAGCGTACAGATCGTGAGCGAGGAAGACGTACAAAAACATGGGGGGCTCATGTTTGATGTGACACGGGTGCTTCCTAAATGTGATTTCCCCCTACACCTACTTGGCGAAATAGTCTTAAATAGAAACCCAACAAATCACTTCGCAGAAATAGAACAGTTGGCCTTTTGTCCAGCGAATTTGGTGAACGGTATACTCGGCGCGCCAGATAAGGTGTACGAAGCGCGTAGATTTGCCTACGCAGATGCTCAACTGTATCGCTTGGGGCCGAATGTCCAAAAGATTCCCGTTAACTGTCCACTTCATGTTCCTACCGAATATTCGGAGTCGCCTGGTGAGCCTGTTAGCTACGAATCGACGAATAAGAGAGGTTTACTTAAAATTAAGGAAGAAGAACCATACAATTACGACCAGGCCGCAGAACTATATGAAAACGAGCTGACAGGCGACGAACGTACGCGACTACATGAAAATCTCATCCTAGCGATATCACCCGCCTCTGAATTCGTTCGTGAAAGAGTGATAGAAATCTTGGAAATGATCCACCCAGACTTAGCCTACCAAGTAGCAAAAGGACTAACTTCTACAATGGCTGAGTAATCATGCAAATTTTTATCAAGATACTTAATCATTAGGTAGTTAAAACTTCAACTGGACTATTAAAGTTTTACTGTTCTTCTGACTACGCCACTGATTTTAAAGAAGGGGAGATTGTCATAGAATTCAAATAAAGAATTTCAGAGTTATTGTCATGTCAGTGTCAGGAGATTGGTACGTTTCCTTATGTTAATTTCTGTGTTAAATAAAACCAAATATCTCTTGGTTTTGTCTTTATATCAATTTATTTAATACACTCGAATTTCCTGCGTTTCGGTACTAAGAATTCAATGTTCGGTATCAGCCAATCAGAGAGACGATATAAGGTTTGAATCTGACTGTACGAGGTAACCGTCGCAACGTTTGGCTGGCTATTAACTTAAATAGTTATATGACGCAGTAGATTCTAGATTAAGGTAGTACCAAATGCGTTTAGCCAGGATTTGTTTCAAACGTTGCCACAAATGCTTATCGGTACAATCTCATGTTTCATAAAAACAATTGATATTAAATAAAGAATTTTTTTTTACATAAATTAATTAAATTTATGTAAAAAAAAAAAATTATTAAAACTGTCTAAATTTATAAATTTAGACAGGTGTCCATATACAAGTGTTTCTTTGCTACTACGTGTTAGTAACAATTTTATCTTTACTTATCTATTTTAGGTTTGTGTCTAAAAAACTAAAATTGCAATCCTTTAAATAGAATGCTACGACTTCAATTATTCTGCCTATGGAGCCATATAGCCACCGCTACCCAATGTTTACCTATTGGTTAGCCAATCATCTTCCAGATAGAATTTCGAACATATTTCAACACTACGCCCCTTTTTAACAAACGCGTCAAAGCATTGGTGTCCACTTGCTATCAGGTGGGTCATCGGCGTGTTGCCGCAATTATCCTCATAAAAATTTGTCAGTCTAGTAATCTACGGATTTATAACATAACAGAGAAAATATTAAGGTCGACAGTTATAAAAACAATCTACACGCACACACATACACACGAACGTGTTCCTTGCTATTCCCGATGCAATCCATGTACAAATTTTAAATCCATTTCAATGCTTGAGCTGTACCTACATTAAATAGGTGATAAACAAAGAGAATATAAGTATGGTTTTTAGATCAAAATCGAGATGCGCCTGTCATTTATACTTATAATTAAGATGATGAATTGATTTATTTAACGCGTGAATCTCCTGAAGAAAGACAGATTTTTAAATTTGTATTTAATAACCCACATCTTGAGGAAGTTTATAACAACCTTTAAGGGCAGCCGCTCATCGTGACTATTTATCGCTGTCGGCTTCTGTCGCCTACGATGCGCCCACTGCTAAATGTCACTGGGCGACAGAACGCGCGCTTCCTTTGATGGATTTCAAAGCACTTCAGAAGCCGCGATTTGTGGCGCTGGAACACTTTTCGCCGTAGTGTCACGTATCTACAGTGAACGTTCCATATATCTTCATAGCAGTCCACATAAAAAAGACACAGTGAGCGGCGGCCCTAAGAACCGAGCAAACGAGTAATCGAAAAGTCAGGGTTTATTGGAAACTAATTTGATGGGATCTGCTTTTCTAATAACAGAAATACATTCCAAGTAGTTTTACAGAAAACAAGAAGACAAGACTTTTATATCTACAAGAAGGCGTACTTACATGTTACAGGTATTAGGTACCAACAGATGTTTTTTTTTTAGGTACTATGTATGTGGACACCTCATAAATACTTTTTCTTTTACTATAGTTACCTACTGCATAATTTTAAAAATATGCAAGCAAATAACATTACAGTCTATATAAGACGGTACAGCTAACTTCATTTCTGACTGTTGACTCAAGTGGGTCGGTACCGACTACAGCATCTAGTTTATACCAAGCAAGTGTCAAGATGATATTGAAGATGTTAGCGTTTTTGGTAATGCTGGCAGCGTCTGCGGCGGCGACCAATCAAGACTGGCACCCAGCCGTGGACTCTGTTCTGTTAAGCCAAATCAGGGAGAACGTAAGTTTTGTTACCTATACTTCCAGTTTCCATCTCTAAGATCCCTACTCAATAAATGCGAAAGTGTTTTTTTATTGTTTATCCGTTTTTCACGCAGCAAAAGAAGAATTTGATGTGATTAACACGCTTTTGAACAGACTTCAAAAAGGTTTCTCAAGTCGACCGTAAATATGTTCGTTCGCGGACAACTTAGTCGTTTATGAATTTTTTTTTGTTGGAAAGAAGATATTACCATGGTGGTCCCATGATAAAGAAATCAGGATTTAATGATGACGTTTGAAGAGAAATCGATGGGACCTTCCGAAAATCGTAGGGGCGACTTGTAAGTTTATCACTGCGGTTGTAAGTTTATCAATAAGCATTTTATTGTAATGAGAACTTTGCACCCATATGGTTTATAATGAAGCTCTGCAGCAGATACTGGTTTAAGTCGTTTTTCTTCTGTTAAAAATTATATTGCCTTGATCTGTACCTACGAGTACTTATGTAAGAAACGGAATCTTTCGACGTGTGTGTCACCCCCTTCAAAACTCCTATATAATAATATATATTTGAAACTTTGCACATTAGTTATCAAGTCCGATGCATGCATTAGTTATGAAGGTTGATGCATAACAATGCATTTGAATATTTGGTTTAATTTACATCACACGAATTTTCAACTTTTTAGTTTGGTTATTTGGCTTTTTTCTTAACAATTATTTGTGAATGTTGTTCTTTAATGTTAGATAACAAGTTTAACCTAGGGGGTGTGCCATGTGTTATGCTTCTTTTTAACCCAGAGAATTCTGAATGAAAGTTTTAGCATGAAGTGTCTACCTTTTTCATGCTATAACGCCAAATCCTATTTAGATTAGGTATAGCAGATCGTAGAATCACTATCGACAGTATTCGACACTATTGTAATGCCCTGATTTTCAGTTCCTTGAGTAAGTACACAAAAGCCCCGCAAGCAGAGGTGTAGATTTTTCGTATTTTATAAATTTTAATAGTTTTTTATGTTGTTAAGAATGTTTTGTGTTGAAAAAAAGTTAATGCGAAAAATTCGAAACTGAAGTTGGTTTTGGTATTATTAGTTTCACGTGTATGCGTGCGTGTGTGCGTGCTTACGTGCGCGCGTGTTTGTGTATGTCTGTGGCATTGTGTTTCCCGAACCATCCGAACGGATTAACGGATGGCGTAATGGGTTTTAAATAACAAATCTGCCTTCAATTCTTTAGAACGGGATTTTGACAGAAGGTTTGTAAAGCAAAAATCAGACCTACAGGATTTGCGACTTTAAAGCGAGGGATATTAGGTCCATTTTACTTTAACGGTACAGATTTGGATACTCGAAAACGTCTCCTCGATTGCGAGCGAGCCAATCTTGTGCCTAAGCTATATTAAACTTTTCCAATGTTTGTTCCAGAGTCCCGCAGATCTGATGAGTGTCAGCAACGGCGCGCCCGTCACCTACTGCGAAGTGAACAGCACACTGAACAAGCCGCTGATCCGCAACGCATTCCTCATGGACCACGTGACCAGTATGGATCGAGAGAGGACCAGCGGCCGCACACTTCATAACCAGGGATCTGGAGCGTTTGGCTATTTCGAAGTGACACACGACATATCCCATATTTGTAAAGCCAAACTGTTTGATGAAATAGGCAAAAAGACACCAGTTGCAATAAGATTTTCACCAGCAGCCAATGAAAAGGGCGCGCCTGAATTAAATAGAGGAGCAAGAGGTTTCTCGGTTAAGTTTTACACAGAAGAAGGCAACTTAGATTTGCCAGGCCTCAACATGCCTATGTTTTTTAGTAAAAATCCACTCAAGTTCCGCGAATTCGTGTACGCACTGAGAAAAGATCCCGCGGTGTATTTCTACAATCCGATGGGGTTATGGGACATAATTATCTCTAACCCCGAGGCGCTGAACATGTTTTTATTAGTCTTCGGCGACCGAGGTATTCCTAAAACTTACCGGCATATGCCCGGCTACAACATTCACACATTGCAGGTTGTGAACGAAAAAGGAGAGAACCATTTCGTCAGATTGCATTTCACACCAGACGCGGGCATCAAACACCTCACGTCAGCTGAAGCTCAGAAAGTCGCCGCTACTGACCCCGATTTTTACACGAGGGACTTATACGATGCTATCGAAAAAGGCGATTATCCGAGTTGGACAGTTAGTATACAGATCGCGAGCGAAGCGGACGTGCAGAGTCATGGATGGTGTCTATTCGATATAACCCGGGTGCTTCCCATAAATGAGTTTCCCAAATACCCATTTGCCAAAATAGTCTTGAATAGAAACCCAAAAAATTACTTCGCAGAAATAGAACAGTTGGCTTTTTGTCCAGCGAATTTGGTGAACGGTATACTCGGCGCGCCAGATAAGGTGTACGAAGCGCGCAGATTTGCATACGCAGATGCTCAACTGTATCGCTTGGGGCCGAATTTCGAGAAGATTCCTGTCAATTGTCCACTCCATGTTACCGAATATTCGGATTCGTATGATGAAC
The DNA here is from genome assembly GCF_905163445.1 of Pararge aegeria. Taxonomy (NCBI): domain Eukaryota; kingdom Metazoa; phylum Arthropoda; class Insecta; order Lepidoptera; family Nymphalidae; genus Pararge; species Pararge aegeria. The sequence continues at coordinate 3,333,197 of NC_053189.1, forward strand.
CGGTTGGCAGTCAAGCGACACAAAATGCGGGTTTACTTAAAATTAAGGAAGAGGAGCCATACAATTTAGATCAGGCTGCAGAATTGTACGAGAACGAAATGACTGCGGATGAACGGGCGCGTTTACATAAAACTGTTATTGCAATGCTGACACCCGCTAGTTCCTCGGTTCAACAAAAAGTAATAGAGCTCTTTACAAGTGTCCATCCCGACTTGGGTAACACTATTGCACAAGGGTTAAATGCTCGATAAATGATGAAGATGATAAGAGCTCTTTAACTCCAAGGTACCAACTAAACTCCATGACCACGCTTCGCTCGGTACATTATATCTTATATGGAGAGAAGGATTTAGAACATTTGGCTTAACTAATAGATCGTTGGTTTAAATCTATCAAAAGTTGTACCTACTTTTTTTTGTTAAACGTATACAACTTACTGAAAAACTTGTTCGTTTTATCTCATCATCCATAAAAACGATTATTGCAAAATTTTAAATTAATAAAGAGCTATTCAATTTTGATTTCTTTTTAATATCAAAAAATATCCGCCATCTTGAAATAGGTACCTTTTCACTTGAGTCTATGGTCCATTCCAAAATTGATTAAATAAAAAAAAATATCAAAATTCATTTATGTCTACTTTATAAGGACTTTTGAAACGTCAAGAATGTTGTTTGTGTCCTGAAACCTATGGATATTTCAGTCGCACGGAGTTGTTAGCTAACCGAACGAAAAAAAATAACCATAGGAGTTCACTTAGAGATACTAGAGAAGCAAATAACTTTAAATCAGTACAAAAAGTACTTGGCTTTTATTTTGTTGTGATAAGAAAATACGTAGTTTTTTTTTTTTTAAGTTGGCCCACCTGATTTTATGTGGACAACCATCGCCTTAACACAGAGCAATACTTCACCCGCCCGTCCTTCAGTTTGAGGCGTAGGTGTTAAGCCTCATGAGCCTGTAATCGCACCGGCAACCACGCCCTTCATACCGGAACCCAGCATTGCAACAATGCATTAGCGGCAGAAATAAACATGGCGATAGTACTTCCCCGTATGCATCGCAAAAAGCTTTACCACTACTCAAAACTAATCTAAACTAAAAGTATTTAAAAGTAAAATGCCGCCATTTTCCTATTGACATTTTGGCATGGTGGAAAAGCTTTATTGCTACCTCCGACCAGGACGGAGGTTACTTGGGAGTCCCCCCTCTAAAGGGGGTGTGACCGCCATTGCCCTGTGCGTTTTTAATTCAAGCAATTAAATATGCTTTAACGGTGAAAGAAAACATTTTGAGAAGATCTGCATGCCTGAGAGTTTTCCATAGCGTTCTCAAAGGCGTGTACTCATGCAATCCGCACTTGGCCAGCATGGCCAACGGCCTAAACACTTCTCATTTTGAAATGAGACCAGTGTTCTGTAGTGGGCTGGGTAAATAATGATTAGACCTATAATTATTTTCCCCGGCTAAGTTTGTTGTGGGCTCTTCTTAGACGAGGGCGCTTTTGGAACCCTCCTTTAGTTTTAAGTTAACGAATATAGTTATCACCGTCACTTTCTAATAATGGTAATAAAATATGTTTTAAAGCTTCATAAGTGCATGTGATAGGTCTACATGAATAAAACCTTGAATTTTGAATTTTGATGACCTACCTGGCGCAACGGTGAGCGCTGTGAATTTAAGTAGGATATCTCGGGTTCGATTCCCGGCAGGGGAATTTTGGGAATTTATAATATCTGAATTTTCTCTGGTCTGGCCTGGTGGGAGGCTTTGGCCGTGGCTAGTTAGTGCCGCTAAGCGATTTAGTGTTCCGGTGCGATGTCGCGTGGAAACCGATTATCACTATCATAGTCCCTAACAGATTTGCCCGCTACTATCTTAGACTGAATCATCACTTACCACCAGGTGAAATTGCAATCAAGGACTAACTTGTAGTAGAAAAAAGAAATAAAAAAAAAGAATTTGAATTTATTATTTATGAACAAAAACTTATTTAACAAGCGATCAGGAAGTCAATAACATAAAACAAACTAAAGAAAAATACTCTTGAAGCGAGGCCATCTTTTGTAAAATAATTGTAGCGTTATTCTTTAGATATGTTTGCAACGGGTACAGTTGTTTAAATAAAATAAAAATACACAATTAGCTACCACAAGTTTATTGATTTACCATCTTTGGTCGCATTTGATAAGACAGTTCGCGACGCAACTGTTGACACAGATAATGTATACAGACAGATAATTGATACAGTATAGTTCATCAGGACAAAGTTTATGATCTAAAACTAGACTCCATTGAAAAATAAAACCTGTGTGTACTTATGTACAGGCGCTAGAAGTTATTCTTCTTTGGCGTAACAAGATAAAAATCTTTACAAAAAATTTATTACTTTACTCTGAATTCTACGTTTATTTTCATCTTTCTTATTTGTGAAGGGCTAACATTATCTACCGCCTTATTCTACGTTTGTAGAAAAAAAAACAGTAACAATAGAAAGAAGGAACATTAAAAGTTTTATTATAACGCTAGACAATGCGTTATAATAAAACTTTTAATAACGGACTAGGACAGATAATGTTAGCCCTTCACAAATAAAGTTTATTTAAATATAACAAAAAATATTTCTACATAATTAAACAAATGGACATAATAAACATAATTAAATTTGAAATACTAATAGACTCATTATAGGACAACCAAGTATCACTCAACATTGAAATTTGAGAGTTTTGTACAATTGAATCAATGAAATCACCGGAATGAGCGCGCAGACTTTGACAATAGAAAGTCTACACTGTCAAACATAGCTAACTTCAGGGTGTCGGTTTTACGTGACGGTGTGCGCGCGCATCGTTAAAATTTACACATCACTTTTCCCTAACGCGCCAAAAGAAGTAGAACTTCAATAAAACCACTTTAAGCCATGTTATATGGACGGAAAAGTATCTTAATAAAAATCGTGATTTTATACCGTCGAGAATTTCAATCAATCCGTGCGCAACTTAATCTATCCGAACTACATATCTACAATAACTGCGATATTCTAAATAATTGAATTACTACAACGGTCACAAAACATTATATTGAAGTCTGCATTTAGAAATTTGGAAGGAGATGATGAAATTAAGTACCAAACCGATATATTTTTTTCTGCATCAATTCATTAAATTGATTGGCGGAACCGTAGCCGTACCGCGTCGCTGACACTCACTCACACACATATAGGATGCTTCTTATGCACTAAACTGTCAAGTTAATATTCTTAATATTAATTATTTATTTTAAACCAATGAAAAACGTTAACATACAGAATAACAGTGTAATTGTTGTACATCGACAAAAAAAATCACCGTGTATAGAAATAATGTCTGTTTGTCTGTCTTTTGGAAATAACTACTAGTCATATAGTCTATCCCCGTTTATTAATACACGTATATTATTGAACATTATTTCCACATAAGATCAAAGTTTTTATAAAACGTAAGCTTATGGGAAATACCTATACATCAATGATAAAAAAGCTTGGGTATGAATTGTTCAACTTCATAGCCAAATATTAATTTGACTGTGAGATGGTGATAACAAAAAAACGCCCGCTAAGTTTATTGTGGGCTCTTCTGGGACCAGGGCATTTTTAGAACCCTTCTAGCTTTAGTTTCAAGTTCACGAATGTAGTTATCACCATCACCTAACATTTATAGTAAATCCAAAATTCTAAATTCATTTATTTCAAGTAGCCCATACTTTTGAAACGTCAAGTCTGTCTGTTTGTATGGACTCTACCGCCGGTTCGGAAGCCAGATTATACCGAGAATAAGCTGGCAAGGAACTCAGCACCTCTTTTCCAACATCCTTCCATTACAGATACTTCATACATGTGCATTGGTAGGTCCAATATTACCTAAGGAATCATATTATAATAGCATATACTCCATCCCATAAATGGCTTCCGTACCGTTCGCAGATGATATACAGATTTCACTAATTTATGACATTTTCGTGGAAGTCAATTGTTTATAACCACTTTTTGTTTATGTAGACTAAAATTTTGTCTTACAAATACCATATTATTATAAATATATTGTGAAGCTACAGTAAGTAACCAATTTTTTTTTATTTCTTACAGAGTTTATGTTTATATATTGATCGTACAGCTCTTTTCTGTAATATAAATACAGTTTTGACATCAGGTAACATATTATATGTATAAACGCTTCATAAATACCTACCTCTCTTCTTTAGCTGTCTTTGACGCCTGGAAGAGATCGCTATGTAGCGATAAGACCGCCAAATTGTATACTTTTTGTTAAATTTTTACTTATAATTTGTTATGTTTATGTGGTGTACAATAAAAGTGTATTCATTCATTCATTCAAATACCTGGGATAGGGCTACATGAATTAAACTGTGGGAATAGATTACATTGTGTTCTACCCCGGGACGAAAAATGACTCCAGTCCATGTTTGCCCAAAGCTCTAACATTACCCCGGGGAGAAAAATGTCTCTTGACAATCCTGATATCTAACAGACTAGACGTTATTATAAATAAATAAATAAATATCGACATTACACACATCGCTATCTAGCCCCTAACTGAGCGTAGTTTGTGTTATTGGTACTAAGATGACTGATGAATAATATACATTAAAAATTTAATTTAATATACAGATAGACACCCAGACACTAAAAAACATTTATGTTCATCGCGCAAACATTTTTCAGTTGTGGGAATCGAACCCACGGCCTGCGACTCAGTAAGCAGGGTCACTGCCCACTACGCCAATCGGCCGTCGTTATTAAAACGTTTGTCGTAATTTCGCGCGGGGATTTTGGTGAATAAATAAAAAGATGACACGTATTTCACAGCTCGTCTTTGGCATTCATAGATTCCGCCTCGCTCGTTTCATCTAATTGCGCGACCTGTAGATGCTCGTGGACCGTCGTTATGAGACTCTCCAGCGACCGGGCCCCGCTGGTGACACTCACAATCTTCTTGTTCCTGTATAGGATTAACGTCGGGAGGTCGCTAATCTGTAAAAAAAATTGAAGGGGGTCTTCTTTTACCAGCGCATTGCACACCTTTTTTTTATGACACTACAAGTTAGCCCTCAATATCAGCTGGTGGTAAGTGATGATGCAATCTAAGATAGCGGGCTAACCTGTTAGGGAGTATGGTAGTCATATCCCTAATCGGTTTCCACGCGACATCACGCCGGAACTCTGAAACGCTTAGCGGCACGTCTTTGTCTTTAGGGTGGTAAACAGCCACGGCCAAAGCCTCCTGACCAGACCAGAGAAAATTCAGAAATAATAAATTCCCAAAATGCTCTTGACGGGAATCGAATCCGGGACGTTCTAATTGAATTCACAGCGCTACCGTTGCGCACGGGAGGTCATCCAAACCTACATTAGGAGGAACTGTCACCACATCTTAACAATTATTCATTGTACAGTCAACATCTCCTGAGGATGCTCCGGTTTCTGCGGGTACATTGCCGAAGATCTGTTTGGTGTGGAGTGTAAGGATTGCAGAAATTATAAATTACACCATACAGATTCTCCTGCTTTTCGCGGAGTATAGCAAATTAAGCTTAATTTTCATAATATGATAGAAATAAGTATGACAGTTGAGCTTCCCCGGACAAGCTCAGTCACAAAAAGCTCTAATACCAAATAAACTTCATTTGAAATCTTATTTATTTTATTATTATTATTATATTCCCTTTCATAATTAATAATTTAATATTGTTTTAGTTATTTATGTTTATAATTTAAATATTATTTTGGGTACACCCTAATTAACTTCATGTCCTTTGGAGATAGCTTTTAACTTTTAAGCGATAAATTAAAAAATATAGTGTAGCTTGTGTTATGGGAACTAAGATAGCTGATGAATAATATACATAAATACTTATAAAATACGGATAAACACCCAGACACTGAAAAACTTTCATGTTCATCACACAAACATTTTCTAGTTGTGGGAATCGAACCCACGGCCTTGGACTTAGAAAGCAGGGGCCGTCGTTATAACTTTTACATTTTTTTTATTTCTTTTTGGACCCAATTCTGAAGTCCACGCAGACAAAGTCTCGGGCATAAGCTAGTAAAAAAATACCTAAATGAAAAGAGAAAATGAAAAATTACCTTCTCCGTTTCACAGATGGCCTTCGATCTGACGCAATCGATGTCAGCGATAAGTATACGGCTTTCATTCTGGAATTTCTCTCCAAGTTTCATCCACAGAGGTTTAAGTTGCATGCAATGTGCACACCTGGAAAACATTTATTATGGTAAACCTCACTGAAGTCTCACAAACATCAGTAAAAGAGATATATATGAAGAAAACCGAACGGGCCCGCCTTTGACTAAGCGAAGGTCCATAATGAATGAACTATTGATGAGGGAATGTGTTGGTTGAATTGGAATGAAAGAGTGAGTGTATTAAGAGTACAAACAGAGAAAGTCTGTGTCAATGAATAACGAAATTATATAATGCAAAAACAAATGACCTTTTGTGAACACATAGAAAATGCAATACAGCTCAAGTGAGGTAGGGGGTACAATTTTGTAGTCCTATCGCCAAAGGCGATAGGACTACAAAAATGAAAATGGAAAAATACCCAAAGGCGTAAATAAAAAATGCTATAAATGCATGGATAATGTATACAGCGTGTGAATGAAAACCGAAATAATACTTCAGAGGCTTTAGAGGTACATTATATACTGTCTCCGGAAACCTATCTGCGAAACCGATATACTAATAGTTTTTGAGTAAACGATTGCCATAGTTTATACTGAAAGAAATCAGACACAACCCTAACGCCGCATGCAAAAGTAAATCAAATGACTCCTGTCAATTTATTAGGTACGCGTCGCGTAGCGTAGGTACTATGCGCGTGTCGGTGTTGTATCTTCAATAGGGTTGTCACAAGTAAACACTGAGTATGTTTGAATTAGTTTGTATGGAAAAATAAATATGCTTCTTCTGATTTAATATTTTTACATTGCAAATATACTAATGCATTCTTCTATATTATTTAGTAAAATCAAAAGAAGAAAATATTTATTTCTCCGTACTAATGAATTAAATTTGATGGCCGACTTGCGCATTGGGCAACGATCCTACTTTCTGACTCCAAGGCCGTGGGTTCGATTTCCACAGCTGGAAAATGTTTGTGTGATTTACATAAGTGTTTTTCAGTGTCTGGGTGTTTATCTGTATATTATAAGTATTTATGTATATTATTCATAAAAATATTCATCACATCTCGGTACCCATAACACAAGCTACGCTTACTTTGGGGCTAGATGGCGATGTGTCGTAGTATAGCCTTTCTATGTGTTTACTTATGACAACCCTATTAAACTTAAAAGACCGACACGTGTATAGTACCTACGCTACGCGACGTCTACCTAATAAAGTGACATAAGTCACATGAATTTAATTTCACATGTGATGTTTCCGATTTCTCAGATAAGTCTCAGAGACAGTACTAATAAATAATACTGCAAATCTAAGGCGTTTGAAGTATTATTTCGGTTTTCATTCACACATACTTAATTACAGCACTAAAATTGTTTAATGTATTCTTACCACGTAGCAAAGTAATTAACATAAACAAATTCCTTCTCCATGAAGGTATCATATGTCTCCTCGGATATTCGTGCGACGGGCAACACCTTTGTTTTCTTCATAAACTTTTCCGGATCGTGATTTTCCGTTAGAAGCATTTTCTCTACATAAATCTGTAGCTCGTCTAAAGCGATAGCGTCTGTTACGCCCATCTAAAATAGCACCAAAGCATATCTTAAGTACCATACGTTTTTAGTAGCAGAAAAATCATCCATAAATTATGTAGTTCTATCTAGTTAGTGTAAGTGGCCCTGCCGTACTAACAAGATGTAAAATAAATAAATAAATAACTGTAACCGGCTCAACAACGGCGTAGGATACTTTTTATCCTTTCGAAACAAGAATATCTAACGGGACTTTAAAAATCCACAGACTCTGAAGAACTAGTAAAATTTATAAATTATTTAATAAATTATAAATTATGACTAAGCTTCTTTTTTTTTTTTTTTTAATTATGCACAACCTACAGTCTGTTTTCCTTTTGTTTTCCTTATCCTAAGGTTGCCTGGCAGAGATCGCTACTAAGCGATACAGCCGCCTTTGTATACTGCTTCTGTCTGTTGTTTTTTTTTTTAATTCTTCTTCTGTAATTTTTGTGTGCAAACAAAGAGTTTAAATAAATAAGCTACGGCTCTCATTTCACTCACTAAAATCACATCTAAAATTATCTCACTACCATCCATGGTAGTGAGATGATTTTAGATGAGATGAGTTGGACTCCAGTCGACTTATGTAACGTACGCTTCAAAAGCGCCATCTGTGGGCTTATTTGAATAAAGAATAACTTCGACTTTGAGTATAGCGACTGTAAGTCTTAAAAATTTGTATATTTCCTCCAAGTGTAGACAAAACACGATAATAAAAATTATAAAATTGCTAGAAAATATATTTAAAAAAAAAAAAAGACTTGCACTTACTATTCTTCCACTCACAATCCATACTAAATAAGGGTACTGCTTGATATCAAAGCTTTTGCAAGTCGACACATTGTCCACACAGTTGAGTTTTCCGATTTGTATATACTCATTGTGAGCGTACTCCGCCGCCAGTTCAGCCCAAATCGGAGCGAGCCTCTAAAAATAAATTTAAAAAAAAAGTGAGGTAAGCGGTGGCAGCTCAGTAGTTATGACTTTGACTTCCCTTTCGGAGGGACCAGAGTAAATATTTAGAGTGATGTTTGCGTTTATTAAAATATCACTTGCTTTAACGGTGAAGGAAAACATCGTGAGGAAACCTGCAGAGTTCTCCATAATGTTCTTGAAGGCGTGTGGAACCAATCCGCAGTGGGCTAGCGTGGTGGACTACGGCCTTAACCCCCTTCTCATAGTGGGAGGGCCCGGTATAGTGGGCCGGTAATGGGTTGATGTGATGAATTTAACAAACAAAACTTACAATTTCACCTAATGGTAAGTTATGCATTCTAAGATGGTAGCGGACTAACCTGTAAGGTAGTCTGGCAGCCATATACCGTTAATCGGTTACTACGCGAAATCGTAACGGAACGCTAAACCGCTCGGCGGCACGTCCTTGTCTGATACGTGGCAGAACGTCGGAATATTTACATCAAATTCAAAAATATTTTATTCATGTAGACCTTATTACAGGCACTTATGAGGCGTTCATACATTTATTATGTTACACTAATGTTAAAACTAAAGGGTTTCCTAACGCGCCTTGGTCCAAGAAGAGCCCACAACCAACTTAGCCAGGTTTTTTTTTGTTATCACCATTAAACTCAAGATTCAAATTCAAAATTCATTTATTCGTCAAGTCTGTCTGTTTGTTATGACTACCACCGGAAGGCAGATTCTACCGAGAAGAAGCCGGCAAGAAGCTCGGCAGTTGCTCTTTTCCCACATGATACATTGACTGCTATCATTACTCATATAAAAAATACGATGCGTGTTTGTTTATTTGGTTTACCCTGTTCAAGCTCTCACTAAGCATCAAATCGGTTTGATTTTGGCATAGAGTTAGTTGGAAAGAGGAATAAGTGTTACACTCTATCGTATAAACTAACTCCATGGCTGCATTTTATCTCAGGAAAACAAAAGAGTCCGACAGTATTGCGGAATAAACGCGTACGAAAGACGTGGGCAATACAATTTTTAAAACAATAGTTTAAAAAAATATTAATAATATATTTTTTTAATACATCTTTTAATAATGCCTTTGAAGACCTTTGGCCAGCGGTGTATGTCGTACTTAATTGAATGCTGATAATTTAATCACAGCTCAGTAAGTCAAAACACTGGTTACCTGCGAGGCCCTGCACCATGGGGCGTAGAACATGACAAAGTGCTGTCCCTTGGACAAAAACTTCTCAACGTTCTGATCATTTAGATGCACCATGCCACTGTAAGTTTTTACATCACCCGGTTTCTCCTTTTCCTGCAATAAAATAGGATGCATAGAAAACTTTTTCATGTGTTGTGCCTTGAACTTCATTTCCATTATTTTGTTATTATATCCATATGTTTGACGGCCGATTGGCGCAGTTTGCAGCGACCCTGCTTTCTGAGCCCAACGCCGTGGGTTCGATTCCCACTGCTAGAAAATGTTTGTGATGAGCATGAATGTTTTTTATTGTCTGGGTGTTTATATGTATATTCAAAGTGTTTATGTATATTATTGATTGTATTACTATAGAGTTACATAAATTTTTTTATTATATATATGTATATGTTTATTTTATTATGTATATTTATTTATTTTATTAATTTTTATGTGTGTATGTTATAGTATATAGTATATATATATATATATATATATATATATTACTTTTTTTCTCGTCTGTGTATGTTTCATTGTTTGCACTGTCCCTCTTTCATGTTTCCTATTATCGCTTTCACCAAGGGTTGTCTGTAAGAGATTGCTTTTGCAATAAGGCCGCCTTTGCACACAACTGTATTTAACTTTATTTTTATTTTATTTTTTTTATTGTATTTATTTTTACCTATTTTTTTTTTCTTTTATTGTGTGTTTCTTGTATTGTTTCTAAGTTTTAAGTCATCTTGGTACCCAAAACACAAGCTTCGCTTACTTTGGAGCTAGATGGCGATGTGTGTATAGTCGTAGTATATTTGTTTATTTATTTATGAATGTTAATTAAAATCATAAGAACTAGAACGTATATTTGTAAAGATTTTTATGATGCAGTCTTGAGATGGTAACGGGCTATACTGTTAGACGCAGATATATACCCATCTCTATTCGGTCCCCTTATCGGTCGATACACTGTATCGTACCAGAACCCTGAATCGGCCTTGTGCCACTTAACACCCCCCCTGCTTAACCCCTAATAACTTTCGTCCACAATTTAATACTACGATACAGAATAATCGTTAACCCATAATCGTTTTTTTTTATAATTTCTGAATATTCTCTGGTCTGGTCTTGTGGGAGTTATTGGCCGTTGCCAGTTAGCTAACCGACAACGACGTGCCGCTAAGCGATTTCGCGTTTCGGAACCTAATTAGGGGTCTGACAACCATACTCCCAAACAGGTTAGCCCGCTACCATCTTAGACTGCATCCCTTACCACAAAGTATGATAGCAGTCAAGGGCTAACTTGTAGTTTATTTATTTATTTATTCATAAGACACACCAGCAATTAATTGTAACTGTAACTACATTCATAAAACAACAAAACTAGTGCCATTACAATAATAAATTATAGGTATATACAGCATAACATAGGTGTGTGTAGAGTAGTTGAATAAAAAAATAAATAAAAAAAAACAGTAATAAAAATAATCATTCACAACTTGAAGAACTTTAAGGTTTGTTACATCAATGGATGTGCTGACCCAAACCTAGAAATAAATACCTCACATCTAATTATAGTCCAGAGTCTGATCTCAGAGACAAATGAGAGAAAAAAAATCTTAAAGAATGAAAAGAATTTCAAATGAATCTTACCTCTGCTTTTAATGTGAAAGTTTCACTTAAGAATAAGGTCAGAGAAGGCAAGTCCCTTGTGCCTTTGTACTCCACAGGAGAAAACGAGTTCTTGTGAAAGTATAGCAGACTTGGGTACCCTGCAATAAAAAATAAAAAAAGTTAGGGGCTTACTCTGATCTGACTTAACAATTATTCATTGTAAAGTCAACATCTCCAGAGGATCCTCCGGTTTCCCAGCGAAACGTGCGTAGAGGGTACATTGTCGAAGATCTGTTTGGTGTGGAGTATAAGGATTGAAGAAATTATAAATTACACCATACAGATTCTACTGCTTTTCGCAGAGTATAGCAGATTAAGCGTAATTTTCATAATGAAATATTTAAAGTTTGTAGATTGTGTGATAATCTCTTGGTACAGATGTCAAAAGAGTAAATGTGATAGCTTCTCTACCTGTGCGTGTGTACGGCGCGTACGTTATAATAGCCTTAATTATTAGTGTGTCCCAAATTGAACCTAAGCACTATGCTATTAGATTCAAAACACATTAATCGCAGGTGTACTGAGATTGCGCATGTACATGGTTAGGTGAACTGGATAATGCGAAACGCTGCTGATACCATTTAACAGGCAGTGCGCGAGTGGAGAAAATTGTATCTACTCTAAAGTCTAACTTTACAAAAAATAAAAGTATTTATGTTACATACAATAATTGTGTTTTTTGTATCACATAAAACGTAATGTTCACCTATGTGTACCTAATAATATAAGCAAGGTTGATTATCTTATAACTCAGAAAGAAAATAAATTTACATCGTATCTTAGTATTCGTACCTGTAATATCATTCTCATGACATAGTTTTGAATGCTTTGTGCAATCAACTTGGGCAATAGCAAACTTTGAATCCTGTGTGTTAACAAGCTCTGCTAATTCTGACCAAATGGGTTGAAATTCTTTACAATGGCGACACCTAAAATATAATTTAAGAAAAAAATTAAACTTATTAATAGCCTACCAGGCTAGGCACTACCTTATCAGATAATACAAAATTGAAAAAATCTAATCTAAATACAGTGTAAACTCTTTATAACGATACTCATATTTTGATGATTTAGAGAGTTATTGCTAAATTGAGAGAAGAAAAAATCTTCATATTTACTAATTAATTTTATGTTTAATTTTCCATCCTTCTCTGCTTGTACAGTATTTCTCTCACATCTCTCAAGACACAGTGATTTTTTTACTTTCTACATTTGCAGTTTGGAAGTTTTTGTTAGCAATTTATAAATTAACTGATTTCTTCGAAAGCTTGGTATGATGCTGGCAGTTGAGTTTATTATGGGCTAGGATAATAAAACAAAAAAGAAAGTACACAGCTGCACAGATTTACAACTTAAAAAGTACTTTTTATTTTTTAATTTTTGTTGTTATTGAGTGGGTGTAATTCAATGTATGGAATAGAAGCTACACCAACCAAAGCCAAGAGAGTTTGTTGTTAAATTGAATGGTGTTATATGGAGTTCACACTTCAATTCAATTTAGTTCTAGTTTAACGCTAATGTGTAGATCACAAGCAGGCAATCAGTAAAAACTATGTAAAGCTCTGAACTTCCTGGTGTATCAATGTAGTTTTTGATTCTTGGCAGGGGCAATCTCGGAATTGGTTTGGAAGTGGCTAGTTAATGCCCTACCAACAAAGACATGGCCCTAAGTGATCATGTAGAATTTGTGGTATGGGTTTAATATAAATGCCATACTCTCAAACAGATAAGCCCGCTACCATATTAGACTGCAACATCACTTACCACAAGGTGAGATTGCAGTCAAGGGATAACTTAGAGAGGAATTAAAAAAAAACTCATCAGTTTAGTGAGTGATTGGTGTACACAATAATTCACCCCACTATATTGTTGTTTCACCTTGTCCTGGAATACTTTGGACAATGATAATAAAAACACCCCTTATGTGATAGATATTGAAAATAATTCCATCCCAATTTATGCAGTAAAAAAGATTTCTGTAAAGTATAGAAAAGTTTTTTTTTTTTCGGTTTATTTTGACTAGGAGTTGTAGAAAAAGTATTTTAGAGTATCTTCTTCTGCTTGTGGCTCAGGTTTGTCCGGCCCCTTGTGTCACGTAGACCGGTTGCGATTTATTGTCACGCCGCTCTTTTTAGAGTATACTTGTATAGGCAAAAGCTACTGTTTACCATGTAACCGTGAGGTTAGTTTTACAGTAAAACAGGGTGTACCACGTAAATCAAAATCACGTAATTAAATCCATACAAAATTGTTACATTTATATGTAACAATTTTGTATGGATTTATGGACACGAACCAAGGCGCGGAGAACATAATAAAATTTCCATCCAAGTCCGTAATCTGTTGCTTAAAGTTATCCGGTCCATATTCATAAACAGCACTCTCTTCGTGAGCCACAAAATAAGGTAAAAATAGCAAGATTGAAATCAGTAGACTTTTAAACATAGTTAATATAGTTAACATGAATTATATATGTAATGTTTGAGTAGCACATACGGGTGCGATTGTTTCATGTATTTTGCAATAAAAACATAGTCTGATACATTTATAATTTAATAGCACTTGTGTGCAGAAGCAGAATGCAGATGTCATATGTCACTTGATTTTTTTTTCTCCTTTACACAGATTAACCAATGACTTCTCTTCTCAGTTCTCATTTGTCAGTTGTCGTCTTACCAGAATCTACAAACTATCTCAGTATAGATAAAAGGCATTTATTTATATTTCCAAATATTTTCAAATTTAACGTTGTGAAATTTACCACTTGTTTAGCTTTCATATTATGAAAATACTGTAAATTTTTTTCTAAATTAATTATTGAGTTGATAAAAGTAGCTTAAAAACACTTGGGCTCATTTTTATTTTTTATATACAGCATTGACATGAGAGTGAGTGACATTTTAAAATTAGCTTTTGCTCTAGAGATGTATTTTATATTCGTTCTGGTTCCGGTTTTCATTCCGGTTCAATATCTTATCTAAATCTTAATCATTTGTAATAAGCTAAGCCTCTTGCAAAAGCTATAAACACTTATTTTACGAAGAGAACCGTGCGCCAGTAATGGGTTGATACGATGAAAAATCAATGATATTTAATATTTATGCGGTTGCCACGAATGTTGGTAGATGAGTAAACAATTTTTGATAAAGTTATTGTACACTTATTCATAAATCATTATGACAAAATTTTAAATTCTAGTGGATTATTTATAAAATAAAACTTAGACGCGCTAGCACTCCGCACTTTTTTTTTAGATTAGCTAAAGGTTAATATTATAAATGGTTCATAGTATTTACATGTAACAGATCATTTAGTCAGCTTACTTGGTCAACGCTCTTAGATAATACAGTTGCTTTGCAGCTTGCTTAACAATACCATTACTGCCTGACATCCTAATATAACTGGGATAAAATATAGCCAATATAGCTTGATTAAAAAAAATAGTTTTTGGGCTCATCCTTTACACTGATCAGAATACAATTGTCACCACGCCTTATCATCCTACGGGTGTCGTACTAGGTGACTATGGGAATATAACTCAGAACGAACAGATTGCTCTGTCCTACTTTAGTACTACCATCTACTGCGATCACCAACCCGTCTGCCCAGCAAGATGATAATGAGCAAACCCACACTTTGGGAAAGGCCTTTAGTCCAGCAGTGAACTGCTGAAGCTATTGATGAAACAACAAACATAAATATAAATATTCAATGCTTTTTGTTCGAAAACGCATCGCATTAGTTATTCCACGTCTATAAATGTCGAATGTTTTAAATATAATACGACATTCGTATTTTATTCCTCTAATTTGAAAATCTTTGTTTTTACTATCGAAAGACCGCAATTTCTTAAAGATCGGTACCTCTCCTAAATGTCACATAAGCGTAGCTTTTACGGTAAAAAGCCAACACTATGGAATGTGGTAATTCTTCAAAATGGTCGCTTTGTATGGTTTGCCAACTTGCATGTCTGTGTTTTAGAGTTCTTTGTTTTCGTAAATTGTTAATTATAGTCTAACGTTTAGGCCAAAACATATACTACTCTTTATCGTACCGCATATGCATGAATTTATATAATATAAACATAATTTGTGGTGTGCAAGAAAGATGTCATCGGTAATGTGAGTGCATTCTACGAGCATTTTTATTTCATGGGATTATGACGTCTATGTTTCCTATTTGGATTTGCAGAGACTAAAGAATATAAGGTAACTTATTTATATTACACCAGTGCTGAATTTTATTCCTGCTCCTCAATATATAATCTGACAAAGCTGACTCTAATTTTGGCATTCCATTCCTCCTGTCAAACAGAATTGTGTCGAGTGTTCATTCAGTGTTTAGCTACTGTATATTTTGTTTAAATTTTAACAGCTACGCTAGCTTTCGTCATTTGTAGAGAATACTTTTCTTACATGTATAAAAATAAATTAATTATTCCAACTGTAAACATTGATCATCTGTATACAAATAGACAAATTTTTACATGCCCTCCTCTAAAGTTTATAAATATTATAACATTGTGAGGCGAATACTTTGGTCTACTTATATACTAAAACATCTAGGAGTCAAAACCCATCCTGGTTTAAGATTAAGCTAACAGTAAACTTAGTTTTATGTTTCTTTTGTTATTGTAATCTCATCATGTCACCTAAAACAAGTTAAAGCAATTTACTCACAACCTTTTAATTGTTTAAGTATTCATTCATGTAATGATGGTTTTCAATAAGCTTATATCCAATGAAAGCATTATTTTTATTTAAAAATAAAAAGTTCCTATATATAACATAAGCTGCATATTTAAGAAAAGCCTTACAAGTATTTTGATCGCCAAACTTTGATTCAAAGATTGCAAATATCCATGAGCAATCATAGTCAAATTCTTATTGCTTTTAAAGTACTAACAAAATTTTTTTTTTCAGCCGCTGTCAAACTTCTATTTGAATCAAAGAAGATTATGTTATCAGTAGTGAAAGATTAGCTATAACACAGTAAAAAGTTTGGAGACTTCTCTTAATAAGTGCGAATCAAATATATACAAATGCGAACTGTGAGAGTGCGTGGGATGCCTATGTGATGGGAGGGGTAGGGTGAGTCGTGCGGCGCTCGGGCGCGGGCGCCATGAACCCGCCGGCGCCCGGCAAGACGGCCACGCGCTCCTCAGGGTACAACCAGAAAGCGCTCGCCGAGATACGAAACTCCCTACTCCCTTTTGCTAACATCGGAAATTCCGAGCCCCCTGGCTCCTCGGCAGCCAGTACTGTGAGCTCAGGAGTCAGTTCCGGCTTTAGCTCATCATCAGGGAATGGGCTGGATAAGGACTTGAGTGTACTCCCGCAGTCACTTAACCAGTTGATAGCTCTGGGTTATGATGAAGTAAGTTGTTTATATTTCTTTGGCATGCTTTACAGATACTAATATATCTTTAATCTTATTATTATTGTAATAAAACAGCCTATGATTTTAGATTCAAGGTAAATTAAAATTTTACTGTAGTTGTGGGCCATTTTATTATAGACAAGAATTAATTTAAGATAAACTTGCACCTGAATACCCAATCTCTTAACACCAAAACAATTGAAACACTCTTTCTGATTATCATTATTGCACAATAAACATCCTCTTTCTCTAAAAGGCAGACTAATGAATATAATAAATTTGTGTTTTTTTTTAAGCATCTAAGCATACTATAAGAGATTAGTTTATAAATGCAATATAAAAAATGTTTGTAATTTTGTTAAATTGCATGCAGAGTTTAAAACCATATACAGTAAATTTTCTAAAATAGAAATGTTAAAGAATATCCAATATGAGCAGTATTTAAACTTGGGCACTATATATAAGTATCAGAGTATTCAGAGTTAAATACAGAGTTTCAAATCATCATTCAATTATAGTCTGACACAGATTTTGATTTGGACCCACTGTGTGTATTGATATATGGAATGAAAGTTTATTTGAAAGTCTTAAATTCTTCAACCTTTATCCACTATTTTTAGTATTCAGTCTTTGAGGGAAAATATAAATGTATTTCACAGTTTAAGAAGTTCTCTGGAGGTTTGTAAAAGGGCATAAAAGTATGAAGATTATTTCCCTTTTAAATGACCTCTATAAAATTGGCTTTTGACCTGTCACTAGCTCTCTGGAGTGGTTTTACGCCCATTACTAATAATGGATCTCTTTTCAGAGATTATAATCAACGTCTGATTGTTACATATTGCATAATTGATCTCTAATCTAAATGCCAATTACTTTCGGCTAAACTCAATCTAAAGATTGCATATTGGCATGCTGTTTTGATAAAATGGATTGAACTTTCAATCTCATATGGGAATTTTTGGATTAGGATTGATTATTAATTTTGAGCACAGCAGAAAACGATATCTTAACCCCGCTGGAATATCAGAAATCCATTTGTGGGCACCAAAACACTTCATATACCTAATTAGAGCAATATAAATAAAAACCTATTACAAAGCTCAAGAGTTTGTATCTTTGAACTAGCTGTCTCAGGAACTATAGTGCGGAAACAATTTGGCAGATAATTAGAAAAAAATTAAAACAATATTTAGATATTTCCTTTCAATATGCAAATATATGCCTACAGAAATACCCATTTTGAACGGCCGATTGGCGCAACCCTGCTTTCTGAGTCCAAGTCGGTGGGTTCGATTCCCACAACTGGACAATGTTTGTGTGTACCCATAACTTAATTTGGGACTAGACGTTGCGTGTATTGTCTTAATATATTTATTATATCATCAGAACTGTCAAAGAGTAACTAATTGTAACAGTTACAAAAATCTTTTCAGGATCCAGCAGTTAAAGCGCTCAAATTCACCGGCGGTCGCTTCGACGCGGCACTCGATTACCTTTCGAAAAAGCAGGAGCCGCTCAACGGCGTGCTCAAGTCGAGTAATTTAAGCGCTCTCAGTACTAAGCTCATAAGGAAGCCTAGTCTGGAGCGCGAGATTAATCTTCACAGAGGGAGTCCGGCGTTAGACTCCGGTGCGGGCAGCTCGCGATCGGACAGTCCGCGGCAGTCCGACGCGCCGCCGCTGCCCCACGAGAAGTTGAGTCGGCAGTACTCGCCGTCGGGCTTTTCCGAGCCGCCGCCGCCGCCGCCGCCGCGATGTCCGTCCACGCCGCCGGTGCCGCCCGCCGTGCAGCAGTACATGAAGCGCATCTCGCCCGCGCCGCCGCTGCCGCCCGCGCGCGGCACCAGCCCCGTGGCGCCCGGCGCGCCCGCCCCGCCCGCGCGCCAGCCCATGGTGGTGCAGAACGGCCCGCAGGCGCAGCAGCAGTTCTCGCAGCAGATCCAGGCGCTCAACATGTACCAGGCGGGCGTGCCGGGCGCCGAGCTGCCCCCGCCCTACCCGCTCGCCGGCGTGCCCCCGCCGCCCTCCTACACGCTGTCCATGCAGAACCGCCAGAGCCCCACGCAGTCGCAGGACTACAGGAAGAGCCCCTCCTCGGGGATCTACTCGGGCGGCACGTCGGCCGGCTCGCCGAGCCCGATCACGGTGACGCAATCGACCGGCTCGTCGTCCGGCATGACTCGGCCCACGCCCATCCAGGCGTGGACCGCGAGGCAGGCCGTGCAGCCGCCCATCATAATGCAGTCCGTGAAGAGCACGCAGGTGCAGAAGCCGGTGCTGCAGACGGCCATCGCGCCCGTGGCGCCGGCGCCCGTGGCCTCCCCGGGGCCGCCGCCGCCGCCGTCCTACGCCTCCTCCATCCAGCAGAAGCAGGCGCCGCCCAGCTACCCGCTGGCCCCCAAGCCGTCGTCCCCCGGCGCGCCGCCCGCGACCCCGGCCCCCGCCGCGCCCGCCGTCCCCACCACGGAGCCCCCGAGCTACGCGATCACGATGCAGGCCCTGGCCGTACAGCGCGGCATGCATCCCATACCGCCCCCGCCCTACGGGAACCAGAGCGATAACACTACGACAGTAAACTCCCACCATTCGCCTCTCCATAAGAAGTTCTCTAACAATTGCGACGGCAAAGGCGAAGCTTCGCAGATGGAACTCAAGTGTCCCAACCAGAACTGCAGTTTGATGAAAGACAGCGCGCCCTCCGGCTCCGATAAGAGTTCGAACGGATCTTCGGAGAGGAGGCCGAAGGGCCCGTCCGATAAGATTCGCCATCAGTCACCTATCCCTGAACGTAAAAACATCAGCAAAGAGAAGGAGGACGAGCGGAGAGACTGTAAAGTTAGGAACTACTCCCCGCAGGCGTTCAAATTCTTCATGGAGCAGCACGTGGAAAATATTCTCAAATCCTATAAGCAGCGCACGTACCGCCGCATGCAATTAGAAAAAGAAATGACTAAAATCGGGCTCAGCGTTGAGGCTCAGGACCAAATGAGAAAGATGCTGTCGCAAAAGGAGTCCAATTACATACGGTTGAAGAGAGCGAAAATGGACAAGTCCATGTTCAATAAGATAAAACCGATCGGTGTAGGAGCGTTCGGGGAAGTGACGCTGGTGAGAAAGATTGATACTAGTCATCTATATGCCATGAAAACGCTTCGGAAAGCGGACGTTTTGAAGCGGAATCAAGTTGCGCACGTGAAAGCGGAGAGGGACATCTTGGCGGAAGCCGACAACGAGTGGGTCGTCAAGCTTTACTATAGTTTTCAAGATAAGGATAACCTGTATTTCGTGATGGACTATATCCCCGGTGGCGATCTGATGTCCCTGTTAATAAAACTGGGTATATTCGAGGAGAACTTGGCGAGGTTTTATATCGCCGAGCTGACGTGCGCGGTGGAGAGTGTGCATAAAATGGGGTTCATTCACAGGGATATAAAACCGGATAACATACTCATAGATCGCGATGGCCACATCAAGTTGACCGACTTCGGTCTGTGCACGGGCTTCAGGTGGACGCACAATTCAAAATACTATCAAAGGAACGGTAAGAATTATAAATTTATAACGAACTAATATAAAAAAATGCGAAATCACCGCTTCAAATTTTTGATCACTGAGTAAAAATGTTTGTCTTGTTTAATGATAAAAAGGCCATTTTTTTTACAAAGGTTTTATTAAATCATATTTAAAAACTGATAATAAAGCTAGAATATAATTTCTTTAACTATAGAAGCACTTTTAGGTTGCCACAACTTGCTAAATGAAATTTAGTAAAAACGACTCATCTTCGTCAGTAGGACAAATGAGCAGTTGTGCAACCAGAACCAACTGTTTTACACAATTTTAGGAGTTTTATTCTAAATCTATAATTTATTTTCTATTACTCAACATCAATAGAACTAAATCCCTGTGAATGGAAATGTAGTGGTCGATAGATATGACCTAAAATATGAAATATTTGCTCAGCTCCTCAATAAAAGGGATAGCGGGGAATTAAACTTCATAAATATTACTTTCTTCTGATTATAGTAAGATTTGTCTGGTCACCCATTTTCTTGTTGAGAGTGGAAGTCAAAAATATCTTTATTCAAGGATAGCTCACTACCGTGTAATTCTGATGTATGCATCAAAAGTGCCATAGGTGGCACTTTTGATGCATACATCAGAATTACACGGTAGTGAGCGATAACCATCTTCGTAGACTTAAAACTAAAGCTACGAGGGTTCCAAACGCGTCCTGTTCTAAGAAACTCACAACAAACTTAGCTGTGTTTTTTTTTTTGTTATCACCATCTCACATTGTCATTTAAAATTAATAGAAAAACAACCAGCTTAGAGCAATAATTCACACCCAAGCTTTTTATCGATTACGTAGTCCTTTATACTATAATAGGACTTTTCTATAAGCCTACGTTTAATACAAACTTTGAACTTTTTAAGAGAGACATCTCCAATATGTCAATGGGTAGTTTATAATAGAATTTTATGCAATTTCGTTTAAACGAATTATGAATTTTATGTAACCTAGTATATTGCACAAAACAACAATTGCAGATCACGGTCGGCAAGACTCGATGGACCCAGTCGACGGCGAGTGGGGTGCGATGGGCGAATGCCGCTGCCACCAGCTGAAGCCGCTTGAAAGGCGGCGGAAGCGAGAGCACCAGCGCTGTCTCGCTCACTCGCTAGTGGGCACACCCAACTACATCGCGCCGGAGGTGTTGCAAAGAACGGGCTACACGCAGCTCTGCGACTGGTGGTCGGTAGGCGTCATCTTGTATGAGATGCTGGTCGGATCGCCGCCCTTCCTCGCCTCTACGCCCGCTGAGACGCAGTTGAAGGTAAGCAACTACATCGCAGGTTACTGGCATCTGGCGGCCGATTGGCGCAGTGGGCAGCGACCCTGCTTTCTGAGTCAAAGGCCGTGGGTTCTATTCCCACAACTGGACAATATTTGTGTGATGAACATGAATGTTTTGTTCAGTGTCTGGGTGTTTATCTATATAAGTATTTGTGTATATTATTCATAAAAAATATTCATTAGTTATCTTAGTACCCATAACACAAGCTACGCTTACTTTGAGACTAGATGGCGATGTGTGTATTGTCGTAGTATATTTATTTATTATTTATTATCTCGCTAAGCAGTTGATTCATATACTTATGAATAATATACATAAATATTTTTATGAATAATATACATAAATACTTAGAATAAACATATAAACACCCAGACAATGAAAAACATTCATGCTCATCACACAAACATTTTACAGGTTTGAGAAGTTAATATTATTGCTGGTCAATTCCAATTACAATTTCAATTTATTTGCATTTTACATTATATTATCATAAAATTAAAAAAAATCAAAATTCAATTATTTCCAGTTGGCCTAATATATAAGCACTTTTGGAACGTCCAGTCTGCTTGTTTGTAGTGACTCTACCACCGGTTCGGAAGGCAGATTCTACCGAGAAGAAGCCGGCAAGAAACTCAGCAGTTGCTCTTTTCCAACATCAACAATTTAAATTTTACATTTTAATATTCATTTTTCTATATGCTTCCAAGCAACCTTGTCATTAAGCATATAGCATAAATATACCTATATCATAAATATATATTCTAGTATATATACATTTGTACTGGTATGTATGTTTATTTTATTTTTTGGAACATACTTTATGCACCATCCACTGCCCACCTTTTTATCGGCATCATCACGTCAACCCATTACCGGCCCACTACAGAGCTCCTTTCACAATGAATGAATGAATGAATGAATGAAAACACTTTTATTGTTAATCACATAAACATGTAGAAAAATTGTAAATAAATATTTTACGAAAAGTTTGTGAAGAGAATAAGAAGGGGTAAGCGCAAGTTCAGACGAGGCGGGAACGGCGCGATTATAGAATTGTGCGGGTCTTAAATATATGAATTATAAGTAATCGTACAGACCGGTAATAACACCAGGTAACCGCGCGGTTAGTCAAGACGCGCGGTTACCGCAACCCAACCGCCAGAAAATAGAATAGCGCTGCTCATTGCTATTACTATAGTCTTTACTTCGCGTTCAGTTGCGTTGCGGATACCGCGCATTTGGCACGTCACAGCTCGTGAGTTCGCCATGGATAGTTTCGACACTGAACTATTTATTTAAGGAGCAACCAAAGTAAACAAACTTCTTCGTCGAACTCCAATTTCAAACTGACGTTATTCCTGCACGAAAATCGCATAATAACCGCCGGTGTCTGAACCACAATTTTGCGGGTTCAAACCGTGCGATTCGTAAACGCGCGGTTCCCGCATGTCTGAACTGGCGCTTAAGGCCTAAGTCCACTACGCTGGCCCAGTGCGTGGTGGACTACAGATACCTTTGAGAACATTATATACGACTCTCAGACATGCAGGTTTCCTCACGTTGAAGCAAGTGATATTTTAATTACTTAAAACGCACGTAACTTATAAAATTTGGAGGATTCGAACTCGACCCAAGTGAATCGAGCTCCTACCCAATGCCGCTGTAACCGCTTACCACGAACGCTCATGTTGCCTTTAAAATATCACTTTTAGTGTCTTCCTTTTGCAATAAAGTTTTCTATTGTACTCATATATTCTACTCATATATATATTCTGGAAGAAATCGCAATGTAGCGATAAGGCCACCAAATTGTACTCTCTTGATATGTATTTATATCTTTGTAACTACTTTTTTTTTTTCTTTGGTGTACTCATATATTCTACTCATATATATATTCTGGAAGAAATCGCTATGTAGCGATAAGGCCACCAAATTGTACTCTCTTGATATGTATTTATATCTTTGTAACTACTTTTTTTTTTCTTTGGTGTACAATAAAAGTGTATTCATTCATTCATTCATTCATACTTGTTCATTATAATATCTCAATAATCAAAAGCAATTGCATGAAAACGCTGTTAGGGCACAGCGATTGGGGTAGTAGAGAGGCAGCCCATTTAACAAAAAATATATACGCGGCACGGTGGTGTACGGTCATATTCGTCAGAATTTATGATAACACCATAATAGTATTAAGATATCTTGCAAGAAAGTAAATAATAGGAATTCTATTACTAGTGACTTTTTATGATAGGACATCTCAGATAATGAATGTACTAAAGTAATAATATTTCATGAATTGTAGGTGATAAACTGGGAGAGCACCCTTCACGTCCCGGACGCGGCGAACCTCTCGCGGGAGAGCAAGGACCTAATACTACAGCTGTGCTCAGGGCAGGAGACGCGACTGGGAAAGGACGCTAACGAGGTGAAAAACCACCCCTTCTTAATGGGCATAGACTTCGACAAAGGGCTCAGGAGACAAGGGGCACCCTACATACCCCGGATAGAATATCCCACAGATACCTCGAACTTCGACCCGATAGATCCAGACAAGTTGAGGAATTCGGGCAGCTCGGATTCAAACAAATCTGACAGTGAGCTACTCGACAACGGGAAAACCTTCCATGGATTCTTCGAGTTCACCTTCAGAAGATTCTTCGATGATGGTTACACGAACAAAATCAATCTTGATGACAACGATAACCAGGGTCCTGTGTATGTTTAAGTTAGCTGGAGGTTCCACATTCAGTTTGGTATCAGATCAATTCATGATCTTGTCAGAATGACGTCAGATTAATTGTGTGTGGCTGAGATCTGGACGTACAATAGAGAAAAAGTTTATAGAAAATAATGTTTTAATGAATTATGTCATAACAGAGATAAGTTGCGATGTCGATAATCTAGTCCGTAGCTTTTTACTTAAAAGCCCTACATAATAGATTTACGACTGTAAAAACGGGACCTAAGAAACTATAATATTAATTTCAAATATTCCAATCTTTTAAAAGTACCGGTTTTTGTTTTAATACTGAATTATTTTTCATTAGAATCAAACAAACGTTAGACCAAATTTCTCTAAAGCTTCAATTTACGGCTCAACAACTGGCTTTACCTACCATAAAACAGCAAATTGAATCCTTTACTTAATTTTGGTTGGCAAGAATATGTTATTTCACAGTTGATCTCGATGGAAGTATCTGTCAACAATAAGTTACGTCATAACCAAGGCCGCGGACTGAACTGTCGCCAAACTGAACGTGCAACCTCCCACTAACGAGTGAAAGAGACACTAGATATCTCATAAGGATTCTCGCGAAGTGTGTGCCTTGACTCTCTCTCTATTAAAGCGATAGTTTTCCCCCTCCTGTAAACAACGTACATATAACGTATTTTAAAAAAAAAGTTTTATTTTTAATAAGCCGTATTGTTAATAATCCCGGTGATAATGTTGTAATATTGTATCGTTATGTATTTTGTAAGTGAAAACCTGTGTAGGCCGAGAGACGGTTGACATAAAAGTGCTCGTGTTGAATACATATTATATTTAATCACTAATAATTTCCGTATAAGTATTTCCCGTGTAAGTTTTCCCGTATAATCACTAGTAATTTCCCGTATCACGTAAGCTCGGCCAGTTTACGTAATGCGAATTATTTACGTTGTCAAGATTTCAGATTTCCCCCGCGCTACGCTCTGCTTTTTAGTTGTAATTTATTATAGCTCATTTGTAGCTTATGAGCGACTGACAAATGTGAAGTATTGTTAGCCTTGCATTATGTCATATACAATCTATAGTCTATATTTATTTATTTAGTAAACAAATACATTTATCATTGAATATCCGGGTATTACATAAAACCCATTTTTATATATTGCTGTTGCTATAAAAATACTTGCCCTCTCGAATATGTGGGTGTTTATTTGCATGCACAGTAACACCTAGCTAAAAATAAGCATCAGGTATGTGTTACCGTGAACTTTAGAAGTCAATCCTTATTTAAGTGTCAATAAACAAATACAATAAATCGATATCGATGCGCGTGAATTTTATGTATTTTCAGTAAAAAGCTCGTATGCTAATATGGTTCCCTTTACACGTAACCAAATTTAATTGTGCGCTTGATGTGAGAATTTCAGTAAACAAATGTCTAAGAAACTTTAAACTACCCTTTTCAATTAGTAACCAAACATTGCTTCTTCATCTCCATACAAATGCGACATTTACGTAACGCCGCTGTTTCGTTTTTTAATGAGTATAATAGTATAATAGATAAGTAAATGAGTACGTTTGTTTCGCGTTTTTTCGCGTGTTTAATGTCAACTAAAAAACAGAAATAAACTGTACACATGAGTAGTTGTTAGGTTAATTGGTACGCGCTATTAAACCGGATTTTCCTTCAAGCTCACTTTCTTTTTAAATAATGAATTTAACAAGCTGCAGCGATCTCTAACCGAATGTTTTATGTAAGCAACACATGCGTTATGTGACTGCCGTCTCCTGGACTATGATTGTAATATATGTAACGAATGGATCACAGTAGTACATAGCCGGTGTAACCATGGTGCTACGCGACGGAACATCTAGCGTTGTTCCATTCAGGGTTGGTCCACACTATGATGATAACGGTCCTATAGGACCGCCGTAAGCAACTGAGTCGTATTTTGTATCTCAGTGGATATCAAATTGCAATCAACAAGATTGCAATTTGATTTGTTTCTAAATGATTTTTAAGATTTTTTTACAAATATTCCGTTTGTTTTCATTGAATGAACCGTCCTTTCATGCTTATTTATTACACAGATAGAATGTTACTGCTGTTTATGATAAGATGGCTCAGATGATATCGGCGTTAGTATAAATTCGACGATTGGTTCAAATCCTTGATTTGACCGCGCATAAAAGCATGCGCCTGTTATTTGGAAAACGGAATTCTTATAGGATTACTATTGTGTTAGTCTGTCTCAAGCTATTTTTCTAAAGTACTGAGACAGGACGAAACTGTAGAACAGTTAAAATTTCGGTTCTAGAGCAAACAGAATTTTGTTATCTAATTACTGATGTGCAAGTAAAAAAATTATTCTGATTTGTGGGGCAAATATATATTTTGTCAAGGTTCTCGACATTTAGGTTGTTATGGGAGATAGAAACGTATATTTTTTTATAATTTTAAAATGCAAAGTTTAAAAGATATTAAAGAAAATATACTAAAATCGAGGATTCTGTCCCACTGCTGAGTTCAGGTCTTTACCTAGGATGGGGGGGGCTTAGAGAACCCACCACGCTGCATCGGTGAGGGCATTGGCGGGCTAATATACATCACAGTGTGGATCAAACCTAATTGTATACTATTTTTGTAACTAGAGAAATTATTTATGAGATAAGAACAAGCTTGGATTAGTGAAAATCGCCACTATATTTTCTTATGTATTTATCGAGATAGGTCGCTTAAATGTGTGTTTGTTTATATGATAGACCGAGAGCAGGCGGACGGTTTGTTCTAGTTGTTTAAACTGGTCCAAATTATCTTAGTAACATACTAGTGAAATGTGGTGGGGAAATGGGTACAGGAACCTAAATTATAGTTAGAATTAACTAGCTTAAGTTAAGATAAAAGTACAAAATCTTTTTACTTCAACAATCTTTTTACAAGAGCTTTTTATTTAATTCAAACTTGGATGACCTTTAATTCTCTTATATCATTATTGTTTCCTCCATTATTTATTAGTAAAGTTTATTAAAAAATGCCGTGATTTTTACTTTTGCAAGGCTTATTATATATGATTGAATATAATATTTGAATAATAGCCGGTTTGTTTATTAGTAAATGCTTTAATTACAAATCATTAAGATGTGATTGTTTATTGGCAATGTTTCTTTAAACAAATATAGTATTTCAATTGTTCGTATAGTTAGTAATATTATATAACAAAATTGGACTTGTATAAATTAGTTGGACAAATCGTCGGTCAGCTCTTATACGATAAAAGAAAACCGTAACTTATTTGAGTCATTAATGCAACGGAAAGGTCCAACATACTTTACAAACCTTACGCACTAGTACGTGGACGGTAACATACTTTCAACTCGCGTCGCGTTATGGGGTGTCTGTAGGGTGATTCTGGTCATAGGAAAAAAAAAAACTAAGATTTGACACTTCCCGTCGCGTTTCGTCGGTTCGCCCAGCGTGTTTTAAGTATGTTTCCGCCTTAAATCTCATATACGTGCCCCTTTTCTGGCAAACACGTATGGGTTTTTCTTGCTTTACCCGTTTCCGTTTATAAAAGTTGTACACCTTGTTGCCTGCGTTAGGGATTGTCGAAAACAAATCAAAGCCGCCGGCTGGTCGTCGGCTTTATAGTTTTATATGTTGGATTTTGTAAATGTAAATACTATGAAAAAGAAACCTTTCTGTGAAAACAACATTAAAATTGATTGTAAAATAAGGCAAGTATTTTAATTTTGACCCTTATATTTACTTGCTTCGACGAATGCTTGTCTCGACGAATTCCTTGTACAAGATACCTGGAACTTGAAAAGTTTTCTACTTACCTGTTTTTGGTAGTAGTTAAGCTTTTTGTGACGGACTCATGCTTATATCTGCTGCTAAGCAGCATAGCTGTGTTCCGGTCCGAAGGTTGGGTAAGTACTGTTGGGTATGCAGATAATAATAATAATAATAATAATGTTGAGTCGACCGTTATTGTTCCGATCGTCGTTTCAGTCAATGGTCTCCTCGCGAAAAGGTCGGATACAGAAGTCCTTGAAACGGCGCGTATTGTGAGGAGGTTCCTCACTCTGGAGGAACCTCATGACCGCCGGTTGCTTGGGCATTCAAAAGCCCGCAAGCGGAAGGTGGATTTTTTTTTTATAAATTTTTAGTAGTGTTTTTTATTTTATTTTTAAGCATTGTTAAGAATTAAAAAAAAAAAAAATGATAGATAATAATAAAAAATATACTACGACAACGCCCACATCGCCATTTGGCCCCAAAGTAAGCGTAGTTTGTGTTATGGGTACTAAGATGACTGATAAATATTTTTATGAATAATATACATAAATACTTATAATATTCATTTAAACACCCAGACATGAAACATTCATGTTCATCACACAAACATTTTTCAGTTGTGGGAATCGAACCCACGGCCTTGCACTCAGAAAGCAGGGTCGCAGCCCACTGCGCCACTCGTTCGTCTATATTAGATGATATAAAGTGAAGAAAATCTGCAGTACGAGTTATAAAATCTCAAGGGTAGGCATTTTTAAACTCTTACAATGCCTATCCTTAATTTTTTTATAACTCTTACGAAAGATTTTTTTCATTTTATATCATCTGCATACCCTTTTATTTTTTTTTTACATTATATCTATCTGCCATCGGCTTTTCCAGACATAATCAGATTGTATGTTTACATGCTGTTTGATATTTAGGGGATTTCAGTGAATATCCTATAGGATAATAATTATGGTCCGGTAAGTGAAGCTTTATCTTTCGTCCAAGTCTAGTATATGCCATCTTTTCAGACGTTTAGTATTTGTGTCTGTAAGCAGTCTCTGTGCCAAGATATTCGGATGTTTTTCGAGTCTTAGCTTGTGTTTCTTGAAGTATTTGTACACTTCCTCTTTGATGGTGGGTATTTCCGAATATTTGTGAATTTCCTCATTCCGTGTGAACCAAGATTGCTCTAAGGACAATGTTTTGGAACCTCTGGAGTATCTCAAGTTTGGAGTTGCTAGTTGATCCCCAGAGTTCTATGCCATAAAATTAATTTATTTCAAGTAGGCCTAATATAAGCACTTTTGAAACGTCAAGTCTGTCTGTTTGTAGTGACTCTACCACCGGTTCGGAAGGCAGATTCTACTGAGAAGAAGCCGGCAAGAAACTCAGCAGTTGCTCTTTTCCAACATCAACAATTTACATTTTACATTTTAACATTCATTTTTCTATCTTGTGAGAGCTGAAAGCGGAGCCGGATGCTTCCAACCAACCTTGTCATTAAAAAATTCATCAATTGTATAGTAACCTCGCTGTAATAAGTGTGTTTTAACAAATTCTTTAAACTTGTGCATTATTTTATGCACTTATATACAAGTAACTTGTTCAGGGATAAGGGTGACCGATGTCCTATTAACCAGTTCCAATCTGCACCCTCTATGCACGCCACTATTCAAATTCAAATTCAAATTCATTTATTTCAAGTAGGCCTACTTTATAAGCACTTTTGAAACGTCAAGTATGCATGTTTGTGTGACTCTACCACCGGTTCGGAAAGCAGATTCTACCGAGAAGAGCCGGCAAGAAACTCAGTAGTTGCTCTTTTCCAACATCAACATTTACAATCATTTTGCTATCTTGCGGGAGATGAGAGCGAGGCTGGCTGCTTCCATTCTACCTTGTCATTGAGGAATTCATCAAATGTATAGTAACCTCGCTGTACTAGATGCGTTTTTACACATTTTTTAAATGTATGCATTGGTAGGTCAAGAATTTCCTTAGGAATCATGTTGTAAAAGCGTATACTCAACCCAAGAAAGGAGTTCTGCACCTTTCGCAGACGATATGCAGATATCACCAATTTATGACCGTTTCTGGTAAGTCGATTGTTAATTTCAGCTTTTGATTTATAAAGAGTAATATTTTGCCTCACAAAGACTATATTACTATAAATGTATTGCGAAGCTACTGTAAGAATACCTATTTGTTTAAATTTTTCACGAAGCGATTCGCGTGATCCAAGTTTATATATTGATCGTACGGCTCTTTTCTGTAGTATAAATATACTTTCAATATCTGCAGCTTTTCCCCACAGCAAGATCCCATAGGACATAATACTGTGAAAGTATGCGAAATAAACAAGCCTAGCTGTTTCAACATCGGTAAGCTGTCTAATTTTCCTGATTGCATATGCAGCTGAGCTGAGTTTACTCGCTAGGCTTTCTATATGGGTACCCCACTGTAGCTTACAATCTAAGGTCACTCCTAGAAAAACAGTGGAGTTTTCTATTTCAAGTGTTTCTCCATTTATTATGATGTTTTTATCAATTTTTTTTACGTTAGGCAAAACAAATTCCAAACACTTAGTTTTTTTTGCATTTAAAAGTAAGTTATTAACAGTAAACCAGTCTGACACATGTGACAAAGCACGGTTTACATCGTCAAAATTATCTTTGTTTCTATCAGTCTTAAAAATGAGAGATGTATCATCTGCGAACAGTACAATCTCACAAGTGCCCCTGACATGGTGTGGCAGATCATTTATATACACCAGAAACAATAAGGGACCCAAAATTGAGCCTTGTGGGACACCCATTAAGGCAGATGATCCCTTAGACTTTATGTCTTTTACGCATACCCTTTGAACTCTATCACTTAGATAAGAGGCAATTAAATTGAGTGCAACGTTTTTGATGCCATAGTGGCTTAGTTTTAATAACAACGTTTTGTGTTCAACGCAATCGAATACTTTGGACAGATCACAGAAAACACCAATGGCATTCTGCGAACGTTCCCAGGCATCGTAAATATGCTTTATGAGTCTTGCGCCTGCATCCGTTGTACTACGACCTTTAGTGAAGCCGTACTGCTCCGGATGAAGTAAGTTATTTACATTAAAATGATTTAAAAGTTGATAAAGTATAATTTTTTCAAAGACCTTACTAAGAGTTGGCAAGATTGAAATAGGCCTGTAATTGTTAAGGTCATTTTTCTGACCGGATTTAAAAAGGGGTATTAATTTACTACATTTCATTAGGTTCGGAAAAATACCCATATCAACACATTCATTAAAAATTACAGCTAGATAAGGGGCAATAACGTCAATAATGTTAGAAATGACCATCACCGACATACCCCACAGATCACCGGTTTTTTTCAACTTTAATAACCTGAAATTCTTTACAATATCTATTGCAGATATATGTTTAAAATTAAATAAAACATTGCACTCTTTAACATTATCTCTCAATATACGCTGAGCTGCTATTGGTGAAGAGCTTAGAGAATCTGTTAACAAAATGGGAACATTCTGAAAGAAGTTTTCGAAAGTATTAGCAACCTCCCTGTCAGACGTCACTTTATTGTTATCAACAATAAGTTCAAAATCCACATCACGAGATTTAGTTTTTCCTGACTAGGTGAAATGACAGGCACACGAGATTTAACACAAGCCTCAAGCACATGGCGGGACCTTGTAGAACGTGTCCCTTGTATACCAGACATTGCTCTGTTATAGGCGATAGTTTTCGACTAACCATCAGGGTTGTCATCCGTTTCATGCAGGGACCGAGTTCGAATCCCAGCATGCACCTCTTATCTTTCTTAGTTATGAGCGTTTTAAGTAATTAAAATATCACTTGCTTTAAACGGCGCAAACATCTCGAGGAAACCTGCATGCCTGAGAGTTCCAGATAATGTTCTCAACAGCGTGTGAAGTCTACCAATTTGCACTTGGCCAGCGTGGTCGCGACCACGGCCTTAACCCACTCTCATTGTGTAAGGACACCCGTGCTCTGTAGTGGGCCGGTAATGGGTTGATGTGATGATAATGGTGATGTATCCAGGTAAAACCCATTTCAATATATACGTTAAAAAAGTAGTAAAATATTTTAAAAGATCTAAAAAACGACTACTGATAAACGACTAAGACACCGGGTGGTATCACTGCATCGTTAGAGTCCATGTAGGACTGAGGTGCATCGATAATGCAGTCGTATTTATATCAAAATACCCACCAACTCAGTGTCATGAACATAAATATCTGGCAAATATGAAGTTATAGTTATCAAAAGTTTAATTGTTTACACACTTTATAAATTTACTGTAACATTAGACCATACTGACAAAAGTATCTTTGCCTATAATCGAGAAGCTAAATCTGTGAATCTACCACCGATTCGGAATGCTGATTGTACTGAGAAGAACCGGCAAGAAACTCAATACTTGCTCTTTTTACATATAACAAACAGACATATTTTAGCAGGTAAGTGGCATGGCAAATATGATGCAGCTCATATGACACGGCTCGCATTTACGCGGTCACACAGACGTTATCGTAGATGGTCACATAGACTTTCTCGTAAATAAGTCACACAGACACATTGCCGACACCGTATGATTAATAGCACAATCACCACTTTTGCCAAAAGCTTAGTAGACAATCGTTAAATATAGACACAGTCTGAAAAAAAATAGTCACTAAGAACAATCGTCATTTCAGCTGACAGTCAAATCGAACAAGGTCACCACGTGGGCTAGACTTTTGTATCGTACCACTTCTGACTGATAAACTACGAAGACACCGGGAGGTATCTCTGCATCGTTCGAGTCCATGTAGGACTGATGAGCATCGATAAAGCAGTCGTATTTATATCAAAATACCAACCAACTCAGTGTCATGAACATAAATATCAGGCAAATATGAAGTTACAGTTATCAAAAGTTTAACTATTTACCCACTTTATAAATTTACTGTAACACTACTCATAAGGATAATGCCCTAATCACCACGCTGGACAGGCTAAACTTGATTGCGCTGATATCGCTTCTGCCCGACATCGGCAAATGTCTAGCTAGTTTACTTTAATAGTTCTCCCGCCATTAGTCGGTCGCCAGAGCCTCGTTCGTCAATTAGCAGGTGATACCACGAGCAGGTGAAGTCGTGCTCTTGAAATGTCTAGATGAAAGTGCACTCCCTTACCTCCCCCTAAAGTTGGCGCTGCTTGAAAGAGGCCTATGTCCAGCAGTGGACGCACAATGGATGATGATGATGATGAAAAAATAAAAAGGAATATAATTAATGTCGTTAACAACATAAACAAATGTCGTTTTTTTTTTAATCAAGTCCAATCTTTACATAATCCGGCTAGTGGCATTCGATGTCATTTTTAGCAGGTTCCAATAAGAAATCTTGTACTCTTTTGTTAAAATCCTCGGCGTGTCGGATGTGTATGTCGTGTTTGCCATCGGTATATATGTATAATCTGGAAATTTTATTAGATTTAAAATTAAGATCCTTCTATTTAATTTTTTATTTCACCCTGTATAAAAACCTAAATTTTAGTGAATAGGTAGTTAAGTACTCACACAGATTTCTTTATATTCTCTATTAAATACGGAGCATGTACTGGATCTACAAGCGGGTCTTTACATCCATGCAGTACCAATGTTGGACATTTTATATTCTTCAAATGCTCGCTACAGATGTCCATCTTAGCCTCCAAAGCTACAGACATACAGTCAACCCATCGCGCCCAATACTGGGCAAAACGTTCTTTACCATACACTTCCACCATCGGAACTCTCAGATGTTTTGCCCAAGTGTTAACATCTGCTATTTCTGTCAAAAAAAATTTTAGTTGACTGAGGGTTTTAGCTTGAAATCGTTGGAGTTTTAATTTTTTTTGTATGCAAATATTTTTTTAAATTTTTACTGTTCTTTACTAAAAATGTAGCCCTTATGGGACTCTTGGCTAGAAGCAGGCGCTACTTTGCGGAATTCAGTGATATATTATAAGAATTAAGCTTAATTTGCTATCCGGAGCATCCTCAGGATATGTTGACTTTACAATTAATAATGTATCTTAACAATTATTCGTTGTAAAGACAACATCTAAGGATGCTCCGGAACGTACGAGGAGGTTACATTGGCGAAGATAGATCTGTTCGGTAGAAGATTGAAGAAATTATAAATCTGTATGTTGTATATACAGATTCTCCTGCTTTTCGCGGAGTACAGCATATTAAGCTTAATTTTTTATAATATTTTATGGGACTTTGTCTGTCCGTCTCGTATTGCCTCACTGCTTATTACCTCCGTCTGAAGCTTAACCTTTTTTGTAGTCCTATAACTGGGACGTTCCGAATTATTTTCCCGGGGAATTTGGAAATTTATATTTTTTTATGTCTGGTGCCTCCCACCAAGGGCGGCATCGGCCGTGACTAGTGCATACATAAGAAGGGTGTACGTGGCATAAGCATAATAAAGATGTGTAGCCCAGCGATTTAGCATCCGGCACGATGCCACCGAAAAACCGATTAGAGAAAGGTGATATTTACTTTTTAAGTAATTGCCAGCGATTTCCTGCTTTCCGTTAAGATAACGTCTTGTAAATTACGAAACCATTATGTGCAGTGTAGTGATGGCAGATCAGAATACAGTTGTCAGTGCCCCTACTCTTTCCGCGGGTGTCGTACGAGGCGACTTAGAGAATACAACGAAAAGCGGCCAGCAGCGTCCTTTGTGCTACTACTACCATGAACTAAAACATGTCTGCTCAACGTGGTGACTATAGACAGACCCTGCAGTTAGGAGAGATCTTTTGTGCAATGTGCATCAGTGACAGCGTAGGTACTGTTATGGTCAAAGTCAAAGTCAAATATATCTATTCAAGTAGGCCCATAGGTGCCACTTTTGATGCGTACATAAGAATTACCCGGTGGTGAGATGATGGCGATAACCACATTCGTAAACTTAAAACTAAAGCTACGAGGGTTCCAAACGCGTCCTGGTCTGAGTAGAAGCCCACAACAAACTTAGCCGGGTGTTTTTTTTTGTTATCACCATCTCACAATGTCATTTTAAATTATTAGAAGAGCAACCTGGTTAGAGCAATAATTTACACCCAAGCTTTTTTATCGATTACGTAGTCCTCTATACTATAATAGGACTTTTCTATAAGCTTAGTTTATTGATGCTTATTCCAACCTGATCTTCAGTTTGATTTGTGTAAATAATAATTTCTTACTTCTGTAGGCTGCTATTTCAGTGGGAAGAATGTAAGCGTTCGCACCCCACACCACCAGTTTCCTCACAGCATCAGGGTGCTTGGCTGCGAGGACCAGGCTGGCAGAGCCACCGGCGCTCCAGCCCAGCACTGAAAACCTGGGAATTCCTAATATCTGAAAATAAAGTGTTTCACGATGATGTTATTGGGATAGATAGCAGATTATATTTATATTAATAGTTACATATCTATTTAGTTACAAGTACTGTTGTATATACCTATATTATACAACGTTTAACTGAATTATGAAATACTTTTTATAAGTATATTTCATAAGGAATCACTCACTCAATCAAAATAAGTATTATTATTATTATTCTTCCATACAAACGAATTTAAGTGATTACTTATGACAACCCTATTGGAGGTAAAAGACCGACACACGAATAATGCTACGCTACGCGTAACTCATAAAGTTACACGTGATTTTAATTTTTCATGTGATGTTAATGAAAAATTAAAATCACATGTTAATGATGAAAGAAATCAAATACAGCCCGTATTTGATTTCTTTCAGTAAAAACTATGGCAATGGTTAACTCAAAAACAGTTAGCGTTTCGGATTCACAGATAAGTCTCAGAGACTGAAGTATTATTCTGGAGGTAGACATAGGACACTTTTTAGGTTAGGAAAATATAACGTTTAACACGCCATTGCAATGACACATGTAGGCTACATAAACCCGTGGAAAAGTAGTGCTATGTATATGTATATTTTAGTCATGTCAATTTTATTAAGCGTAGAGTTTTCGGTAGGTACAAAATAATTGGTACGACTGACTGACTTTGCGATTAAAAGGGAAGTCAGACTGGTGGGTGGTAGAACATGTCTTTAAGTTTGAAGATGTTTTGCTATACCGAGTACAAACACCAATTCACGTGATATTAGGGCTAGTACGCACCTCTTTTAGGAGTTATGTGAGTTTACATTTAAGCAATTGAAGATCAGAAAGCCTCAGTTCCATTATTTTCTGAATGGCGTGCGAAGTCTACAAATCCGCACTTTGCCAGCTTGGTGGACTACAGCCTACAACCTTCTCATTTGATGGCCGATTGGCGCAGTGAGCAGCGACCCTGCTTTCTGAGTCCAAGGGGTCTGTGGGTTCGATTCCCACAACTGGACAATATTTGTGAACATGAATGTTTTTCAGTGTCTGGGTGTTTATCTATATTTTATAAGTATCTATGTTTATTATTCATAAAAAATATTCATCAGCTATCTTAGTACCCATAACACAAGCTGCGCTTACTTTGGGGATAGATGGCGATGTGAGTATTGTCGTAGTGTATTTATTTAATTTGGGAGGAGATCCGTGCTCTGTAGTGGGCTGGTAAAGGGTTTATGAGGAAAAAACGAAAGAACATGACTACCAGCCTTCATAAGCTCGTAGCCAGTGTCAGCGTCATTCCCATAGCTGTCCGACGTAAACTCCCTCTCTGGAGGGTAGCTCTTCCCGAACCCCGGCGGGTCCCAGACCACCAGCGTGAACTTGCTTCTGTCGAATCCTTCTATTTGCGGCTTGTAGTTCGTCCATATGGTGCCGAGACCTCCCGGAGTGAGGATGCAGCTGTGGGGTCCGTGACCCACTTTTATGTAGTTTATGTGGTGTTTGCCGATTTTTACCCTGTGCTCCTAAAAGAATATTTATTATTAGCTTTAATATCTCTCAAGCAGGAATAAAACACCATGCACCTTATTGCGTCGATCCTTTATTGTCGAGCGCCCGCCGCGTGGCGGAATCGCCGGTGAGACATATTTTATATTTGAACTACCTACATTACACCTCCGGCCATAATTAGGAATACAACATTTAACTTATTGACTACGTATTTCTTATTAGAATAATAAAACATAAATAACTAACAATTGTATTACATTTACGTGTAACCAAAACGTTCCACCTTTTTACGTTCTCGTTTGGGAAGATTATCTGTGACCTCAGCCGCTCGAGGCGGAGATGACATGCTTGTTGTAGTAGTGGACGTCTGCCTTGCTAACGACGATTCTGTTTCGGTATTTCCGTCCTTATCGCACTCCTGTACTACGTTAGAAGCCGTCATCTCCGACTCGGCCATCTCTGAGGTTGGTTCCAAAATTGCATCCTCACGCTCAACCTTATCCAGGCTGTCATTTTCCGTTGGACAAGCAACACCAGATAATCGTGCTCGCGGTTTTATTTGATCCATATGCCTTGTAATAAGTCGACCATTATCGTCACCTACTGTGAACCTACGGGATCCTAATCTATCAGTAATAACGCCTTTAGCCCATTTGTTCTTCTCCCCATATTCACGCACCCACACAGAATCGCCACATTCTATATCGCGTGTTATACCTCTCGCATTTAGCATCTGTCGTTTTTGCGCTGTATGTACCGCATCCTCAAGCCCACGCTCACCCCTTAACAAATCTAACCGTGATCGTAGCGAACGCCGCTGAAGTAGCATCGCCGGTGTCTCACCGGTTGTCAAGTGCACGGAGTTCCTATACGCTAGTAAAAAAGTTTGTATTGCTGCTTCTACATCCACGTTGTCTCTTATAGCCTTTTTTATAGCTCTCTTACATAGCTTAACTGCGTTCTCGGCTGCACCATTAGACTGTGGGTGATACACAGGAGAGAAGGACTGCCGAATACCGTTCCTAGTAAGAAACTCTTTGAATTCGTTGCTAGTAAAAGGAGGCCCTTGGTCTGAAATTAATTCTAACGGCAAACCAAAGTTAGCGAATGTCACTCTTAAATTTCGAATCACGCTTGACGCAGTGGTCCGTGGCATGTGAAAAAGATCTAACCACTTGGAACTCGAGTCTATTAAAACGAGATACGTTTTGCCCTGGTATGGTCCTAAAAAATCGATGTGAATACGCGTCCACGGCTGTGTGTTATACGGCCATGCCTGCGGAGTTGCTCGCGGTGGTGCTGATGCCTCCATCGCACAGGTTTCACAACGTTGGCACGTCTCCTCAACCTCGGCATCGATGTGAGGCCACCAAACAAAACTTCGGGCAATGCCCTTTGACTTAACGACTCCCAAGTGACCGCTGTGTATTTCTCGCAGGACTGTTGATCGAAGAATAGTAGGTACAACCAACCGATAACCCCACATAATACATCCATAATCTATATATATTTCGTTACGACGTGCAAAGTAAGGTTTTAGATCATCTTCTGGACATACGGCAGTCCAACCTCCTTTTACATAAGAATAAACCCTATTTAAAATTTTATCTTTTACGGTTTCCTTTCTTACCTTGTCGTTTGTTATCGGTAAGAATTCCTGTACAAAATTTACATAAGTGATTTCATTAACAACTGCGTCTTTGCTAGAAGCTAAAGGTAACCGTGACAAGCTATCGGCGCAATTTTTATTTGACGAGACATATTCAATATCATAATTGTACCCTGCCAACAATACAGCCCACCTCTGCAGTCGCGAAGCCGCCATAATTGGAATACCTGCTTTTTTTCCAAATATATGCGTTAAAGGTTTATGATCGGTTCGTAGAAGGAATTTTCTCCCATATAAATATTGATGATATTTCCTTAATCCATAAATTATAGCGAGGGCCTCCCTATCTAATTGTGAGTACGCGCGCTCGGTTACTGTCAAGGAACGCGACGCAAAAGCCACGGGCCTCTCGCCCGCCGCCGTCAAGTGCGATAAGACTGCTCCTACTCCCACGCTGCTAGCGTCTGCCGTAAGGACTAACGGCAGCTCCATCGAGTAGTGCATAAGAACGTCGCTGGAAGTTAATAAGTCCTTAACTTGTTGGAAAGCTACCTGACAACTATCATTCCACACGAATTTAACTCCCGTTCTTAATAAATTGTAAAGCGGTGCCAAGATAGTGCTTACATTTTTAATAAATTTAGAATAGTACATTACCATGCCTATAAATGCCTTTAAATCTGATATATTCGTAGGTGCAGGTGTGTTTACTATAGCTTTTACTTTATCAGGGCATGTATGTACTCCGTCCCTGCTAATTACATAGCCCAAATACTTAATAGACGGTTTAAAAAATTCGCACTTCTCTTTTTTTACTCTTAACCCATATTTCTCCAACCTTTTGAAAACCTTATGCAAATTATCCATGTGTTCTTGGGTTGATTTGCCGGTTATAATGATATCATCGATAAATACCCCCACATGTTCTAATCCTTCGAATAATTGTTCTAAACGTTTTTGAAAAATAGCTGGGCTAGAAGACAGGCCGTACACCAACCGATTATACCGAAATAACCCTTTATGCGTATTAATGACTGTATATTTACGAGAATCGTCCAACTCAAACTGCGCGTAGGCCTGTGACAGATCAACTTTGCTAAAATGTTCACCCCCGTGCAATTTCGTCAGTAAGTCTTCCACCCTCGGTAGTAGATAACGGTCGACTTCTATTACCTTATTTAAAGTGAGCTTATAGTCCGCACATATTCTGATGTTACCGTCCTTCTTTACCACTGGCACTATCGGTGTGGCCCACTCGGAGCGCTCGACGGGTGTGAGGATGCCATCTTGCACCATTTGAGCCAGCGTGCGCTCCACTGGTTCCCTTAAGGCATACGCCAGCGGCCTCGCGCGTATAAAAACTGGTCGCGTATCGGGTGGCACGTAGATGCGTACCGGCTCGCCGGTGAATCGTCCCAAACCATCCGCGAATACATTATAGTATCTGGAACTGAAAACATTCAAATCGAAGTTGCAAGAATTTAAGTTATGTACTTCCTGTACGGTTACACTCTGTATGCTTATATCTAGGGCTGCTATCCATTGCCTTCCCAATAGCATCGATTTCCCATTTTTTACAATATATAAATCTAACAGTTTTTTAGTGCCCTTGTATTCTACCTGCGGAGTAATAACACCGATTGGCTTAACAATTTCGCCCGTATAATATCTTAATGCTAATCTACATTGCTTAATAGGTAACCCTCCAAAATATCTATTGTACACGTCCTCGCTGACGCAAGATACTGCGCTTCCCGTGTCACACTCCATTTTCACTGCCTTACTATGAATTATGATTGGGATATATATAGGCTTGCATTCAGAGATATCAACTTGATTAATGTCAATTAAAATTACCTCGTCACTACCACTATCGCTGTCCTGTCCCGCTTGCTTGTTGCACTGTGTCACATCCACTGTATTATGCGGCGTTATATTTGGACACACCCGGCGTATATGCCCCCGCCTCATACACACTCTGCATACATACGCCTTAAAATTGCATCCTGACTCCTCATGGGCACCACCACACGCTTGGCACCCTTGCTGTGACCGCGGCCCACTAGACGCAGCGGCTGCCCTGCCGCGCGACGCCGCGCGCCACCCGCGCTGTCCCCTAGCTGCGCCCGCGAGCCGCCGCGAGCGCCCGCTGTACACCGCTTGGCATTCTACTGCGCTCGTCTCACCGCTCGCCTTCGCGTTCCCCACAACCATTGCCGCATCTTTCTCAGCAGCTTCGAGGCTAACTGCTAGGTTATATGCCTTCGCGAA
The DNA here is from genome assembly GCF_905163445.1 of Pararge aegeria. NCBI lineage: Eukaryota > Metazoa > Arthropoda > Insecta > Lepidoptera > Nymphalidae > Pararge > Pararge aegeria. The sequence continues at coordinate 3,374,298 of NC_053189.1, forward strand.
GTCTAACTTATTCTCGGCAAATAGGCGCTGACGTATAATCTCGCTTTTTATTCCGCAAACTAACTGATCGCGTAAGCTTTCCTGTAATCCAGTACCAAATTCACATGTTTTCGACATCTTTTTTAAAACTGCAATATAATCCGCGATACTTTCGGCCTCGCCTTGTTGCCTATGCCGAAATTTATATCTTTCTGCCAGTTCACTTGGTTTTGGCTGTAGGTGATTTGCCATAATCGAGGTTAGTTCCTTAAATGATTTGGTGTTCGGTTTGTCTGGAGTACACAAACTTACTAAAAGTTCATAACTTTCTGCTCCCATAACTGTTATTAGTGTAGGCACTTGCAAATCCAGTCCGATCTTATTCACTAAGAAATATTGTTCGAGTCGTTCTACGTACAACTTCCAGTTATCACTTTGCACTTTAAATTCGGTTATTTTACCGATAGACATCTTGCACAATTCAAAATACACGCGTAAGACTCGAAAAATAGGCTCGTCGCCACTTTAATATCTCTCAAGCAGGAATAAAACACCATGCACCTTATTGCGTCGATCCTTTATTGTCGAGCGCCCGCCGCGTGGCGGAATCGCCGGTGAGACATATTTTATATTTGAACTACCTACATTACATTAGCCTCCAAGAAATCATGAAAAAACCTCCCAAACTTACAATCCTTTTTTGGAAACATCATAATTTTATTTAAGAATAGCGGACCCTCGCGACTTCGTTCGCGTATGAGTCAATCGAGATGCTAGAATAGGTCTGATGCTAACAGCATAATAAAATAAATAAAAAATAAAATAAAATCATTTTATTTCGTAATCATCGTGGCTAGCTACTCGTATGTACATACTATTATTTTACGTGGTATACAGAGTTAGTAAGTTGTTATTATTTTAGTCGATACATACATACATACATACATCCATCCTCACAAACTTTCGCATTTATAATATTAGTAGGATGGTTGGTACGCATGCATTCGATCTTATTGTTTATCGGAATAAAAAGTATCCTATATGTTGACCCGGAATATCAGCTACCACTACACCAAATTTTATTTAAATCCATTCAGTAGTTTTAACGTGATGCCCGATAAGACAGACAAACATACAGACAGACAGACAGACAAAAATTAAATAAAAATCTGTTTGCATCGATTATAAAGCATCCCCCCGTAAAATTTTCAAAATAGGTATATTAAATGTACAGAAATCTTTCAGCTACAATTTTGTTATAGATACAGATATTTGATATTTGTTATAGATATAGATATTTAATACGTATTTTATTTAGATGAAGCGGTGTTAGCCCAGTGGGTAGGACTTCGACTTCATTTTCGGGGGGCTTGTACGAATCTCATCGGTTATTTATTTGAGTGCTGTGCAGCATCAATGATATATGTAGGTACTAGGTAGGTATACTGTTACATATAACGATCGGTCATTGATGATCGCGAAATTTTACGGTCAGGTCAAACAAAACTGGTATTAAACTGGCTGACCTTCACTCAAATAGTGGCATCGAGTGAAAATTAAATTAAAGGATTCACCTGAATACACATAGATAGGTAGATAGATTAACAGTTTAAAGAAACGTCTACAACAACACTTCTGCACTTTTTTTGATAAGGACCAGTTTAATTTAAAAACCAATAGGTATGTAGTACGTACCTTAACGTCAGTCGAGTTTGATGGACGATAAGTACTCGAATATAAGTATCCTATTTTGCATTTGATAATGTGTCGCGCGAACATTCTACGGCGGATAACCGTTATTTTGTTAAATAAAATTAATATTACCACTTATTATAATTATTATCTTAGAAACTCGACGAGGTAAATTATTTTTGCTCAGACGATGTGTAAGGTTATTGCGTGGACCGCTCACTGACACCGTTAACTTTCGTGCAAATCTTATTCACTTGGATTAAGTTCGCTCTCCGAGAATTTAGGACATGTTTATTGCCATCATAAAAACATCTACCATACCTGATACCTCCTTCATAAAGGCACAACTTGGGATTCGTGCCACACCGCTGCGAAGTCGTATATGCCATCCACGAATATAAACAGAATTTCAAAATACGCCGCTCGAACGTTCGGGTTTTACTTATTTTTTTTAATTTATTTATTAAACGAACACTAACAACTTGTTCACAATACATAGCAAAGGAAAATTACAAATATTTTGTTTCTAATCAGTGTGACTAGCCACTTAAAGGTTTGCACAGCATTTACTACAAAATGACCGATATTAACACTAAAAACTATAATAAAAATACAAAAAGTTAAACAAAAGTGATATTACAATAAGAGAAACTAAAAAATAACGAATGAAAACTAAAAATTATAATTCAAAAATGCAGTCCGGATTGCTTGAAAAGCAGAAATAATAGCACTTTAAAAATCATTTGGCCTTTGACAAAGTAGATCAATAATATTATTATTGGCGCGGGCAAGATCATCATAGACATGACTTAAGCGATTTACTTACAAATTCGTTCTACCGCTGTTCACATAAAAAGTTTTGCAAGTAGCAAATCTTGGTATTTTCTTAGCAGACAATGAAACGGTATGCGAAAGTTCGGGAGCTTACAAGTTACCATTTACGAGCTTGTGTAAAAAAAGTCATATCAGTTCGATTTATGTACTAGAAAAATCTAGGCAACGTCTTTTCAAAACTCCAACTTAATTGTAATTGTGTATTTTTTTCTTTAATATGTAACGGGAGCAAAGCTTGTTGTGTCGGTATGAGTGCCGATCAGAATACAGTTGCCAGCACCGCTCCTCATCCCGCGGGTCTCGTACGAGGTGACTAAGAGAATATAATGAAGAACGGGCAGCAGGGTCCTCTGCTATTACTACCATCGACTGCGATCACCAATCAGTCCCAGCGTGGTGATTATGTCGGTCTGTTACTCGCTGCATCCTTTTTTTTATGACGCTTCCCAACGAGACACTACTAACGGACAGGTTTGCTCGATGGAATAAAAAATCCCAACGAGCCACTGTGTGACACGATTGGGTGTGATTCATTGGGAACTCGCCCTAAAAGGGTGCATAATTCAGGCACTCCTGACTTATTTCCGACCGGCCGGCTTGAGGCGGTGATTGCCTAGTTTGTATGACTTCGGATACACTTTATGGGGGCTGGGTTCGAATTCCGGCACCTCTATCTAAAGTTATGTGCGTTTTAACTAATTAAAATATCGCTTGCTTCAATGACGAAGGAAAACATCGTGAGAAAACCTGCATGCCTGGAAGATCACCATAATGTTCTCAGAGGCTTGTGAAGTCCACCAATCTGCAATGGGCCAGCGTGGTGGACTACGGCCTAAACCTTTTTAATTGCGGGAGAAGACCCGTGCCATGTAGTGGGAGAAGACCCGTGCCATGTAGTTGACCGGTTATGGGTTGATGTGATGAAGGCTTAACACCTACATCGCAGGTTGATGGGTCGGTACAAGGCGGCACCTTGTAGGTTGTGTCTTGCATGTCTTGGAAGAATTGTTCTATTTATAGACGATGGATTTCCACTTACTTTTTTTATCATTGACATAATATAAAATAAAAGAGAAAAAAAAAGTTGCTCACTTAAATTAAAAATTTGATATTATTGTTATTAAATGTTATTTTACTTATTTATAATTTAATTTATATTAATTAAAGTAGGGTACGAACTAATGAAGCGTCTTTAAAAAAAAATGAAAATACTTTTAGTTAAAACTAAAAAACAATTAAAAAAAAATTTATGTCAAATATTTTATATTTGACTTATATTTGACTATGACTTTATAATTCTAGATGTCTATGATGTTTTTTTCCAGTACGAAGTCTTGTACTCTTCTATTAAAATCCTTTATGTATCGCATGTATATCGTGTTTTCCATCAGGATAGATGTGTAATCTGAAAAATAATAAATCAAACGATTAATCACCTCAGCCTCCTAATTCCGATTCCTGGGCATATGTCTCCTTTCGTACGAGAGTGGTTTTGAGAAGATTGACCCTCCACCCTGTTGTAATGAAGCTTGAACGTATATAACATAGCCAAAAGCCCGATGCCGATAGTGCTCTCCGAGGCAAGGAGTTGGACATCTAACATCGTAAGTTTCTTATCTCTAAGGTGGTACTGAGAAATTCTTTAACATAATCAATTATCTAACAATGTTTGGCAGGAAAGTAAGAAGAAAAATATATAGTAATATATTAAATTAATGAAGTAAATTATTTATTAAACAGATCAAAATAAAAATATGCTTTTCATCACACTTGTTCGTAACATAAACCTTATACATAAGGCTTAAAATACAAGAAATAAGATACGCCTGTTTCATTTAAAGTTATCGTACTTGTGCTTTTTTATTATGAACCGATTTAGTTAAGTTTGTACCTACTTACTGCAAGTAATAAGTATAAACATGGACCATTTTTAATTTAGCCTGATAATACAGATTCTTTTTTTTAACAAACAAAGAGGGTTTATGCGGCTAAAAATAGTATTTCCTTTAATAACCAAATAATTTATCAAACATTCTCAATTATTGATTTGGTACATTACTTGTTACACTTTCGGCTTTTTGTAGTGCATTCAACTCAACAACCTCAACTGTAAAATGCAATGTAACCATACTAGATGCATAATCTACTATTATTCAGATTCTACAAACGCTGAAAAGGCTAACCTCAGCATGATGCTGCAGTTTTTGACTGCAGCGCTGATTGCTAGGCCTGTAAACATGATAAGGAAAGAGTGATTTGTGGGCCTAAACTTTATATCCTCTGTCAAATGAGAGATGAGGCCCAACGTCAAAGTCAACCCATTACTGGCTCACGGGTCTCCTTTCAGAATGAGAAGGGCCAAGTGCAAATTTGTAGACTTCAAATGCCTTTGAGTAGGTAAATTGTAGAGAACACTCAGGCTTGCAGGTTTCCTAACAATGGTTTCCTTACAATGTTTTCCTTACAATGGTTTCCTTACAATGGTTTCCTTACAATGGTTTCCTTCACCGTTAAAGCAAGTGATATGTAATTGTATACATTTAAAACGCACATAACTCTGTTGTTAGTCAGCAAAGTTAGTGCTGGGGATCAAACTGGTCTCCCCAAAAGGGAAGCAGAAGCCCTAACCACTAAGTACTTACACAGATTACTTTATATTCTCGATTAAATAAGAAGCATGTATTGGATATACCACAGGGTCTTTACCACCGTGAAGGACCAATGTGGGGCATTTTATGTATTGCAACCATTCTCTACAGATGTCCATACTATTTTCCTCCAAAGCTTGCGTCATACCGTCGACCCATCGCGCCCAATATTGGGCGAACCTCTCTTTACCGTATACCTCCATCATGGGGTCTCCCAGACGTTTCGCCCATGTGCTTACGTCTTTTATGCCTGTAAAATAATAGTAGAATTTTAAAAATCCGATTCCCGAACAACGATAATACACGATATTATAGCTTGAAGGAACAGTTTTCTATACCACTAATTGCGAATTATTTGCTGCTGATGGACATTTTTCTTTCACACAAATCATAAGAAACGGCCCACGACAAATGCTGCTCTTAAAAAACAAGTTTTGAAAAACTCACTAAGAGTGTAAAAATGTTATCCAATGTTACTCCCAGGTATTACTTATTTATTTTCCTTGCATAGTCTTAACATAGTCATGAGGCCCTGTGAGGGCGTAGCAATAAGAAACAGTTTGATCCTTATAATTATTAAAAATACACGATTTCTGTCAGAATAATTTGTCACTATTTCTATCGTCAAGTTAATAAATCTATTATAATCCCTAGTTAATATTATAATTAAAATTATATGTAACAAACTTACATTGACATTTATAATATTGTTATAATTATAATTTGTTTAAGTTAAGTAAGTTTGTTTGTTACGCTTTCACGCAAAAACTACTAAACCGATCCTCATGAAACTTTGTACACATATTCTTGGAAGTGTTAGAAGTAATATAGGATTTTACACCATAACTCCGACAAATTATAACCGATTTAAATAATTACTTTTGTACTATAGAGGTTATAATATGTGTTTAATTTTGCCAAAACTGTGGTTGGAGATAGAGGACAGAACTCCTCAGCGGACAGCAGCAAACCCCTCATTTAAGACTTAGCGATACTAAATACTTTTATTTTTTTTTAGATCTACAACTAAATTTAATGCCAGATCAAAAAACAAAATCAAACGCAGACGAAGTCGCGGGCAACAGCTAGTATTAAATAATTTCTCAGACAATATTTAAGTCATTAAATAATTTTAAAATTACTGTTTCATATGTCATGAAAAGTCTATTGAAATAATGCGATAATTTAATTTTATATAAAATTATATAAGTTTATATTTATTATTTATTTAGAAATTACAATTCCTTTTATCTACTCTTACAATATACAATCGATTTGATTCGAAAATGCATTTTGAGGTCTATAAAGTTAGAAATTCTTGGATATTGTAGAAACATTTCTGTAATAACAATTCTTTGATTTTCCTTTAAAAATTTGTCATTTTTTTCTTCGCTAATGATTTTAGGTACTTTATTATAAATTATGATAGATCTGAAATATGGACTACTTCGACCTATGTGGACTATGGACTTTTAAGTTTATACCAAGGAAGTGCAAGCTTGGTTTTATCTCGGGCGCTTGTCTTTTTTTTATACATTAACATTAACTCTTCTCGTGGTTCACCTCGATCATCCAATGCCGGAACCACTTGCCAAGGCTTTGGGTCGCCTTTCGGAGGTGTGTGTGGGCCGTAAAAAAGCGATGTCATCTGTGATTAGGGCAATATTGAGTGTGGGTACGTCTTGGGGTATATCGCTGGTGAAGAGCGCATCCCTACTAATATTATAAATGTGAATGTAAGTTTGTTTGTTACGCTTTCACGCAAAAACTACTTAACCGAACCTCTATAGGATACTTTTTATCCCGACATTAAGCTCGGTTCCTTTGGGAGAGAGGATGAAAGTGTTTGACGATTTTACACCATAACTCCGACAAATTATAACCGATTTAATTAATTACTTTTGGACTATAGAGGTTATAATATGTATTTAATTTCGCAAAACTGTGGTTGGAGATAGAGGACAGAACTCCTCAGCGGACAGCAGCAAACCCCTCATTTAAGGCTTAGCGATACTGAATACTTTAATTTTTTTTTAGAACTACAACTACTAAATTGAATGCTACATAAAAAAACAAAATCAAGAATAACAGCTAGTAATATATATAGCCAAATAGTCGTAGAGCTTTTTTTGACCGAGCTCATCTGGAGAAGTAATAACATTATTAATGCCGGAAAGCAGTGCTGTGTTAGGGTCAGAAGGGCGTAGTTTCTGGTGTAATTGCAGACACCTACGCCTCAGGACGGCACTTTGCAGGACGTGCTACTTGTGATAATGTTGTGATAATCACTTACGTCAGAAGATAATGTTTCGGGGCGCTGGCTGTTTTTTATATCCGAATGCACGAGCATTATAATAAGCCGGGATGTTTACTACCAATAGTACCTACTTAGTTGTAGTTATTCTTACTTCTGAAGCCTGCTATTTCTGAGGGCAGGATGTACGCGTTCGCACCCCACACCACTAACTTCCTCACAGCATCAGGGTACTTGGCTGCGAGGACCAGGCTGGCAGAGCCACCGGCGCTCCAGCCCAGTACTGAAAACCTGGGAATTCCTAATATCTGAAAAAAAATCAATATGTTTTACAGTAAGCCTTTACTCTGTCCGGGTAATTAACAGAAATTGGAAATGCCGCTTAATCTAAATATGCATTTAATACCTTTTGGTATTGACCGACGCCGGCGAATTTTATTAATTTAATGTCGGTTGTCACAAGGTTTAAAATAAGAAAACTATCTTCTTTTGCACGCCTCATAAGCGGAGCGTGAGGTGATGCTCTACTCTTTACATGTCAAAAAACCCAGTCTTTCAAAACTTAAATGTTTTTTTTTATTAGTATAACACTTACACTAACTAACATCAAGTAAAATAATTTACCTTTAAGACAGATTATTTTACTTTTATTTATTTTATTATTTATATATATAAGCAATTAGTTAGCAAGCAATTAGTAATTATATTATAAGCAATTGTTCTTGTTCAATATAGTAGATAATAATAAAACTAATCATTCTTGGACGTCCGTGTGTCTGTGTTTACGGATCCGTGTATGTGGCAGAGAAATTGGACGAAAAAATTATCTTACCGGATTTTTTTTTTTTAATTTTATAAAGTAATGCACTGTGCTGATTCCTAGTTAATATTAGCGTTCTAAGTGCTGTCGTTTAATTATAATTTATCAAAAACTATTTTTTCTATATGCAAGAGTATGTGGAAAATCAAGATTCGCGCATGCGCTTTTCAAATTTCGTCTCATAAAATCGCGTGAGACATGAAGATATTAATTTTATTTATTATTTCATTTTAAAAAACTTGAGTTTTTGTTTTAGGATTTTTTTTTAAATGTGAATGACCGCTATAAGACGTGCACTTTTGGATTTTCCAATTTTTTTTTACAATTACGTCACTTTTAGGAAAATGCGAATAAAAAATATCCAGACCACTTGTCATTGTTATGTAAACGGCATTTGCTTTCTAAAATATAATTTATCTTTTTGAAAGTGGGAAGCTGAAGTCTACATTCATACGGAAAGAATATATGATATATTCATGAAATATAAAATATAGGACGATGAATAAGAATATATGATATATTTTTTCTTAACTTTGGGTTGCATTGCATTCTCATAGGTACATGACTAGTCGGATTGGGGTGTATTATTTCAACATAAAATTAAATTCCGGTAACCATAGATAGTCTTGATTCTGCCATTAGGGTTGTCTGGATGAGATCGATTTTAAAACCAATAACTAATTTTTTTTGGAAATTTTATATCACGTTTCTTTTCTTGCTTTATTTTTGTGCACTAAAGACTTATATAAATCTAGAGTTATAGAGTCACCTTTACCAGCCCACTACAGGTCACAGGGTGTTTTCTAAGAAAGAAGGTTTTTGCAGCAAGTGCAGATTGGTACCTAGAAGTCATAACTCCGAAAAGTTAGATATACGGAGATGGAAGTCTGAACCAAAAGGCTAGGCGCCGATTTTCTACAGAATACCTACCTATCGACACGTAATAATCATAAAAATTTGACGACTCCCCTGGCGCGTGGCGCAGCGGTAGCGGTTTGAAGTTTGACTGGGAGGTCTCGAATTCGATTCCCGGCAGGGACAACATGTATTTGATGGGAATGGGAATTAATAATTTCTGAATTTTCTCTGGTTAGATTGCTTGGCCGTGGCTAGTAACCACCCTACCGACAAATACATGCTAAAAGCGATTAACCGTTCCGGTACGATGTCGCGTATAAACCGATTACGCGTATGGGTTTAATATAACTGCCATACCCGCTAAAAGGGTAAGCCCAATACCATCTTAGACTGCATCATCACTTACAACCAGGTGAGATTGCAGTCCAAGGCTAACTTGTAATAATATAAAAACAATACAGTAGGTATCGACATTCTTACCATGGATATGATATGATAGGGAACTAAACCGATGGGGTACAACAAGTTTTTTTTTATTTGCTTAAGAAGGCCTTTATAATAATTATAATTACCTATTGAGAATGTTACATTGTAACTTATAAGTATCTAAACGAAATACTGTTAAGCTCCCCCGCGGAATGATATCAAGAATGTTGTAAATTCATATCTAATACTGAAGCTTTTGTTCTACAACCTTTTCTGAGATAAATACCGACAGACAAATAACTTTGTCACAACGCAAACTCTACAGCTGATTTACAATGTAAATAACCAGTGCCAGTGTAACGGTTCTAGACACAGAGATTAAAAGATTGAACACGTCATCACAGGATTTAATTTAAAAGTAAAAAAAAGCTCAAAGGACGTGGGTGAAAGGGGCCCGTCTATTAAATTGCTTCCAAATTCTTTAGTGGGTGAGTACTGCCCTGGCTTGTGGTGAGGACTGCGCGATCCAGAAGAAGCAGGCGGAGACACGAGGTGGTCTTAAACTGCACCAGGAACCGGCACGTAGTCCAACGTTGGAGGTGCAACGCTGGTGATCTGCGTCGGAGGTGACGTCGACGGTATACGAGTGTCAACCTTGTACATGACGAACTATGTCTAACTCTACTAAACTCGGTCGATAACTAACGACACCGTCAATTTCCTAAGAAGAGCCATCGTCACTGTTTGCAATGTGGTGACAATGGCGACATCAACTTTGTGAGTTGAGTACGCCTCCGTAGCTGAAAGAACTTCTCTAATGATGGATTCTCTTTAGATATTAAACAGAACAGAAAAGTAAAGAAGATGGATTAAGCTACCTTCATAAGCTCATAGCCAGTGTCAGCGTCATTCTCAAAACTTTCTGAAGTGAACTCCCTCTCTGGAGGGTAGCTCTTCCCGAACCCCGGCGGGTCCCAGACCACCAGCGTGAACTTGCTTCTGTCGAATCCTTTTATTTGCGGCTTGTAGTTCGTCCATGGTGCCGAGGCCTCCCGGAGTGAGGATGCAGCTGTTGGGTCCGTGACCCACTTTGATAAAATTGATGTTGTGGTTGCCGATTTTTATCTTTTCCTCCTAAAATAGTTTATAGCCATTAACCTACCCGCGGAAGCGGTGATAGCGCATTGGGTAGGAGCTCGACTTCACTTTCGGAGTTCGAATCCTAGCACGCACCTCTAACTTTTCTAGGATATGGGCGTTTAAAACAATTAAAATATCACTTGCTTTCAACGGTGAAGGAAAACTGCATGCCTGAGAGTTTCACATAATGTTGTCAAAGTTGTGTGGAGCCCAACAAACAGCACTGGGCCAACCTGGTGGGCTACGGCCTTAACCCCTTCTTATTGTAGGAGGAGACCCGTGCCTTGTAGTGGGCCGGTAATGGGTTAATGTGATTACCCTGCCCATTTTATTTTGGCAATAAACTGCACGTCAAAAACTGACTGCGTCTGAGACCGCGTCGATAGTGTCATTGTTGCAGGTTAGTATGCACAGTTTCAAAGGATCATAAGGCCCTAATTTTGATTCTAGAGTCATGCAAGTCAAAATTGTTTATTGACATTCTTAGTAGGTACCCATAAATATCTCAGTTTCCCTAATGCTTACATCAATTGCGAGATAATATGTCTACGATCGCAATCTCGCTTTTCTGTTGAGAAAACGAAACGATTAAATGGGTAGGTACATTTCAGGAACTGTTCTATTTAAAAGACAGAAAGTGCCTATAATTCCTTTGTTGGGTTGCCTGGCAGAGATCGCTCGCGAACATCTATCTTTATATATATATTTCTTGTGTGCGTGTGTATGTCACTGAACTCCTCCTAGCCTGCTGGACCGATTTGAATGAATTTTTTGGTATACGTTTGGGTGGCACCCTGGATGGTTTAGATTCACAAATTAGCCCGACAGATGTCGCTGGGGTCCGCTAGTATATATATAAAAACCAATGCCACTTTTCGTTGTAATTTTATAACTTTTATAACTCAACTCAACGGGCTCACCTATCCAAACCAAATGTTTAGGCTTTGTTCGGACTATTAAATAGATGGTTTATGAGAAGTTTGCACAAAATCGGTTGAGCGGTTCTTCATTTAACACATTTTTTGTAACTAATATATTTAATAAACGGCGGAACATTTTGTTAATGGGGGAACATTGACAAATATAAATTTCAGATGGGGATTGTGCTTTTGTTTAGCGGCTAAATATCACAAAATTTGGTGGTAAACAAATAGTGTCTTTTGTGTTATGCTTGCTGAGTTAGCCTTTAAGTGGGGTGTACAGTATTACAATAAAACAATTGCTAAATGTGTCCATATATTAAGATAGGTTGTATACGCGTTGGCTTCCTAATAAATAAATAATATTTTTTAATGAGAAATGTTGCAAAAACTGCAATAAATATATTTTTTGAGAGCGTGTGAACATACGACTACTTTTTGAAGTTGACTCATTCGCGTACGGAGTTGCGCGGGTCCGCTAGTTAACTATAATTATAAAGATATCGTAGAAAGGAACCTTAGACTTGGCACGACTTTGTCTGGATTTCATTACTTTTTAAAGATAAAGAAGCAGCTCCATCGACTCATGGCTAGCTTTTTACAGAATGTTTTTGGCGGGATTTCATTTACATTTCATACTTCATTGTACTTACACTAAGAAACACATACAATAATAGGTAACTAATATCGACACAGAAATAAAGGTTGTACCTACAATTGGCGGCCTTTACGGTAAAAAGCGATCTTTGCCGGGCAACCAAACTAGGAGGATGACTGGGTTATAGATTTCCATATATGTACACCTTCCTACCAATGGACCGGTTCAAAACGCTTTGCGTCGTAGTTTCGAATTGGCATCGCAAAGATCTTGAAAGCATTTCCGACTCAAGTGTGAATAGGCATCTCCTCGGCAAGCGCACTGCATCTTAGGCCGCATCAGACGTTACCATCAGATATGTGCACTCTGACTCAAGTGCTAGGTTTTCCAATCTTATTAAGCAAGTAGCACACTCACTTACATGAAATTCAGCGCCGAAACGCCCTAACATAGCTAGTTAAAATAGTAAGGTACTTGTTAGTTAGGCTGTAGGCATATAGACTTAAAAAATAAAACATCTTCATTATTAAACTAAAAACTACCCTAAAAATTGGACTGAGCTTGGTTATCACCACACAATGGTTTTAATTGGCCAAAATAAATAATTTACTTGATTTTTTAAAGTATAGAAATAGGGCCTCTGTACTTGCGCCCCATGGTTTCGCGGCGCCTAGGTCTGGAAGCCCTGCGCAAAAAATAGAATAATCTCATGGCGCGGATCTCACCCCTATAGGACGGAGCTTGATAAATGGCGCTGTTCTTCGATTGCCCGGTCCCGTCCCGGTTATTATTCATAGCTTAACATACATGTGATAATAAAAGAAAACAACACATTACCTTGATATCAGCCGAGGAAAACGCACGAAAAGCATTTATTTTTGGCAAAATATTTATTCTTGCAAACATGCTAAATTAGATAATTAATTAATTAAATACTTTCAAGTTCCCAACCGCACCGCGCTGGGTAACTTTGAACTTTTTAGATATTTTTATCACACGATTTGTAGTAAATTCATATGAAGGTACCTGTAGGATGACAGGATAGAAAGTAATGTTACCGAATACACAACATATCAGTTCGTATACCTACATAAATACTAGGTTCTTTTATCTTTACTAAAAGCCGGCTAGTTATTAAAAATATACGTAATAAATTGCAATTTATTGTTCGGTAAATTAATCCTTTGATGTTGTACTTATTTGATGTTGACAATGAGAACGGCACTCCGTTGTCGATCTGTCCGTCAGTAAACAAAACATAACATATATAATATATATATATATATATATATTTATATATGTATAATATATATATATATATATATGTATAATATATATAACACATAACGTTCTCAAAGGTGTTTGAAGTCTACAAATCCTTACTTGATCAGCGTGCCTACATCGGTAAATAATAAATATACTAGGACAATACACATATAGCCATCTAGCCCCAAAGTAAGCGTATGTTGTGTCATGGATAACTGATGAATATTTTTATGAATAATATACATAAAACCTTATAATATTCAGATAAACACCCAGACACTAAAAAAACATTCATGTTCATCACTCACACGTTTTCCAGTTGTGGGAATCGAACCCACGGCCTAGGACTCAGAATGCAGGGTCGCTGCCCACTGCGCCAGTCGGCCGTCTTAATGGTTCAATAATGATGCTGAAACAAACATACACTTTCGCATTCACAATGTTAAAAGAACGAATGGATTTTCTTGAAGAAACAAACATACCTTCTATTTATTGTAGAAGTAGAATAATAATAATAATAATAATAAAATCATTTATTCACACGATTATTAAATTGTGACAGAAATCATAGCTTAGTACTATGTATGGTTGAATCACTGGTACCTAAACTGAGTAAAAACTCGTACTATAGATATCAGTGCACTCCCCTATATAATTTTTGATACAACAACATAAGACTACGACAAGTATATTTTATTTTGGATATAGATTTAACATGCAACATGCAAAAATATTAAAGAAAAATAAATAAAATGTTATAATAATAATCTTAGGAAACGATGAAGATAATTTGTCTTTGTAACTGTAAAAAATTATTTAATGATACATTATTTGTTATCAAAATGTTATCGCGGTAGCTATAAAAAAATCACTTCGAGTCCAAGTGCTCTCAACAACTATTCACCATATCAGTTTGTATAGGCACAGGATAACCTACAAAGCTTATTGCATTGAGGAGTGCGTCAGGGAGATATAATCTCCCCGAAACTATTACCCACCTCATAAAAACTTAGGAGACGTCTTTAAACTTGTGAACTGAGTATCAACATCAACAGCAAGTGTATCACTTAACTATAACAGTTAGCCGATGGAATAGTGTTTATTGCAAGAGAAGAGACTCTGAAAGTCCTGTATAGGTACAATGCTCAATACAAGAAACAAGAAAAGAAACTGGTTTCTGCTATCTGCTAGGTCTGTGTTAAAACTTTGTAATCCTGTATGTTCGTTTGTTTGTACTTCACACCCTAACCAAGCAACCAATCAAATTTATTTTTCATAGGGTTTGTTGATACATAGACAACTTTTAATCTCAGAAGAGCAAACGGTTCTTACGGGATTTGTAGAAAAAAACGTAATAAACGTGGACAAAGAACGCGGGCAACAGCTAGTGCATCTTTGCACCTTTGTCCTGTGTCTGCCAGTCCAATTCTAACTTCGCCTCTAAATTCAGTAGTTTAATATCAATGGTAAAATATCGCTTGCTTCAACGGTGGAGGAAAACATCGTCTACAGCTGTGATTATTTATAACGACCGTTGCAGAAAGTTATGTTTTATAATTTGTTTTTTTTTTGATAATTTACTAATACTTACTTTAATTAATTAAATATATACTACCTGACCCGTGCAACTTCGTCTGCACCAAATTGGTTATTACCGGAAAACACAAATAAAATAACATTTTCTAAAAATTCAACCTAGCTAGATCGATTTATTGCCCGCGAAGCCCCCTGTATACTATATTTCATGAAAATCGTTGGAGCCGATTCCGAGATTCCAATTATATATATACAAGAATTGCTCGTTTAAAGATATAAGATAAGATTAGCCTAATAATGACGAAAAATATTATTATAAATTTTAAAGACGCGTATAAAATTACCTACCTGATTCATCTGTACTCATCACTTAGAAAAGAGAAAAATGTTTATTTTAATAAATATTTTATATTTATATAAAAAAAAAAATTGACTTTGTCTATGACTTTATGATTCTAGATGTCTGCGACGTTTTCTTCCAGTACGAAGTCTTGTACTCTTCTATTGAAATCCTTTGTGTATCGCATGTGAATATCGTGTTTTCCATCAGGATAGATGTGTAATCTGAAAAATAATAAATCATCAACCGGAAATCAAACCCAGGCCCTCATCTTTCAAGGTCAAACGTCTTACAAGACCAACGAGACAATAAAAAAGACAAAGGATAAGGATTAAAAAATATATATACTTATAAAAACCCGGCTGTGGTACGTTGTATTCAAAACCGTGTAGACGAATATTTGTCAGTTGAATATGAAAGCGAACAGTATCCTAGTTTAAATAAAAAACGTGTAGACGATTATTCGACTGATGACAAAGAAAGCCAGTCGCTTAATTTAATTAAACCACAATAAATTGTGATTCCAAAAAGCAAAAGAAGAAGAAAACAGATAGTAACATATTAAATTTATTATTTAACTAACAAAGAGGTTTTATGTGGCTTAAAATAGTATTTCCTTAAATGAACAAATAATTGAGAAGGTAAGAAACCTTCTCAATTATGATAAATGAACGTTTAATTTTATTAAATTATTCAATATAATAATCTGTTAATCGCGTTCTGATAACCTAGAGAACGGCCTACGAAACATTCATACGGTGGAAAAACAGCAAAAGGGTCTGCTATTTTCTCAGAACATGTTTAAAAGTTTATACTGTCTTTTCTCGCAAGGTTGGTACATTACGTGTTACACTCTCGGCTTTCTTGACGCGTTCGCTCACGCGCCTAATACCGTCTCGACTGTAAAAGGTAATGTAACCATACTTGATGCATAATCTACTGTTATTCAGCTTCTGCACACGCTGAAAAGGCTACCTCAGCATGATGCTGTGATTTTTGACTATTGCAGCGCTGATTATCAGGCCTGTAAACTTGATAAGGAAAGAGTGATTGGTGGGTCTGAACTTTATATCCTCCGCCAAATGACAGATGAGGCCTGTGAGAGTAGATATATAGATACAGATAGATATAGATCAACCCATTACTGGGCCACTACAGAGCACGGGTCTCCTTACAGAATGAGAAAAGCGAATTTGTAGACTTCACACGCCTTGAGTGAACTCTCGATGTTATTCTGCACCGTTAAAGCAAGTAATATTGAATTTTATACATTAAAAATGCACATAACTCGAAAAGTTTAGTTAGCAAAGTTAGTGCTGGGGATCAAACTCGGTCTCCCCGAAAGGAAAGCCGAAGCCCCAACCACTGGATACTTACACAGATTTTTTTATATTCTCGATTAAATAAGAAGCATGTATTGGATATACCACAGGGTCTTTACCCCCGTGAAGGACCAATGTGGGGCATTTTATGTATTTCAACCATTCTCTACAGATGTCCATATTATTTTCCTCCGCAGCTTGCGACATTCCGTCGACCCATCGCGCCCAATATTGGGCGAACCTCTCTTTACCGTATACCTCCATCATGGGATCTCCCAGACGTTTCGCCCATGTGCTAACGTCTATCATACCTGTAAAATAATATAAGAATATAAAAAAAATGATTTTTTTATCACGATATAAATAGCTGGTGCTCTTTTATACTATATCATTTTATTTGACGGCCCCTGCTTTCTGAGTATAAGGCTGTGGGTTTAACTGCCACTACTGGAAAATGTTTGTGTGATGAGCATTAATGTTTTTCAATGTCTGGGTGTTTATATGTATATTTTATGTATTTGTGTATATTATTCATAAAAATATTCATCGGTCACCTTAGTTCCCATAACACAAGCTACGCTTACTTTGGGGCTAGAGGGCGAGGTGTGTATTGTCGTAGTATTTTTGTTTATAAATCTTTGAAGATTTGGAGATGTTGTTCAAATATTGGACTTTTTTTATATACAGAGAAAATGCCTGAAGCATACCACTCCGTTAAGGGAAACGGAGACTTGCAACCACTAAAAACTCTGTGTGTCCCTCGACAGATCTATAAGTGGAAGAACGGGATTCACTTTGGTATTCACCGCACTCTCGCCAAGGTTTAGACCGCCAATGCATGGCGGGTCACTGCCGAATCCTCCAGGTAAGCGCACGCTACACGGCACGTCGCCTTCTCAGGCCTGTCAATAGTCGTGTGGCAAAAAATTGATAAAAAAAAAAAAATTGAAAATTGATAAAACTGTGGCAGAAGATAACATTTTATCCTTTCGCCGGTGAGAAAAATATCTCCTTAATTAGAGATCTTAATTAGAGATTGCTTCTTGGTTTAGCTCTGTAAATCTTATATTCCGTACCGTGTTTTATTTTTAATTTTATTTCTATTATGTATAGACTGAAGGTTTTGGCATGGATGAAGCAGTCGCAAACACGTCTGTGAGCACACAGGGTCCCCCTGAAAACCAGCGCTGCAGCTCGCTGCGGCTTCGTGCTGAGGCGAAACCCTATTTGTCCACATGCTTTTTGTTAGATATATTTTTGTATTACAATTGTAAGCGATTTTGAGGGCAAATATAAATTTCATTTATTTATTTATATAAAAAAATATAATAGTTTCCTTACTTCTAAACCCTTCTATCTCAGCGGGCAGGATGTAAGCGTTCGCACCCCACACAACGAGTTTCCTCACAGCATCAGGGTACTTGGCTGCGAGGACCAGGCTGGCAGAGCCACCGGCGCTCCAGCCCAGCACTGAAAACTTGGGGATTTCTAACATCTAAAAATAAAACAATATTTTTATTATAGTAACGCAGTTTCCACAAACACTGAAGCCAATTATTCTAATAATTTATAATAGTAGGTACACAAGTCTCTAAGCCAATTTAAATGGACAGATCCAAAAATAGTTTTTTGCTTTTCATAATTGTTGGATATTTAATTAAACGCGATGATTATCTCAACATAAGTATATTGATTATACTGAAGTCTGTTATAGATACATAAGTATGTTTAAGATGATTTTACAATTGTTGAAAGATGTAAATTAACTTTAAAAGAAGACCCGAAATTAATAAAGACGTTACGTCGCGTACGTTCGAATTGTATTCCTTTTGAAATCTCAATCTCGACATGTCTTTTAATCTAAGCATTAACCCTAGAAAGGGTGCTTGTTTGCTTGTTTGTTTGCTACCTATCATATATATCTCGACAAAATGAAGGTAACCTATTGTGTTGGGATAACGGGTATGACGACCAAGGTCTTTGAACAGTTAGTTCAAGCGGACTGAAAGGTGCTGACCATGATGATATCCTCTAAACATTGGGATCTGTATCTTCAATTTGCGTGAAGGAAATATATAAGCGTTGATTGCGTAGTGTCAACCTCTTGTGCCACACGACAAGTTCAGCGTCATTCGCCACCATCCGCTAGAAGTGCGTGAAAACTTTTCGGAGTTATGTGCGTTTTAAGCATTTAAATGTCAAGGCCAATGAGACGAAACCTGCATACCTGAGAGTTCGCCATAATGTTGTCAAGAACGTATGGAGTCTACCGTTCCGCACTGTGCCAGCATGCTCCGCAGTAGGTCAGTAATGGGTTTATAATGATGAGTGAGGATGGTGAGGATGAGAGAGAACATCTGCTTAAATCTCCGGTTTGAGTTAGCTCGTAAAGAACATGACTTATGTTACCTTCATAAGCTCGTAGCCAGTGTCAGCGTCAATCTCATAGCTGGCCGACGTGAAATTCCTCTCTGGAGGGTAGCTCTTCCCGAACCCCGGCGGGTCCCAGACCACCAGCGTGAACTTGCTTCTGTCGAATCCTTCTATTTGCGGCTTGTAGTTCGTCCATATGGTGCCGAGGCCTCCCGGAGTGAGGATGCAGCTGTGGGGTCCGTGACCCACTTTTATGTAGTTTATGTGGTGTTTGCCGATTTTTACCTTTTCGTCCTAAAATAAAAACTTTTTTTCTGATGTTACAGTAAAACTGATAGCTTATGTCAGCAAATCTGCTTTTGTGTGTACGTGTGGTTAAAGAAAAAAGGTATCTTGGTTCAGGCTGGTCAAAATTATGCATAATCTGTGGTCGATATAAGTTTAGGTAGGAATTCAAATTGACCTAATTAATTTGGAACCTAGGGCAAAAAGGAAGGTCATATAAAATGGCGGGAAAAAAGAGAGAAGAGTAAATACAGAAGTGTCAAGTCAAGATTGAAGAATATATCGCCTTTAAAAAAGTTAAGTGTACTATAAGTTCAGATAGTTGTATTTTTGAGTTTATAATGTGTTATGCTGTAATTAGAGACACTAAAACGATTAAACGCTGTAAGATATGAATCCCATATTCATAACTAACTAACTTATTACTGTAAAAGTCATGCCCGCGTGGAACGATGCCAAGAATGCTGGCTGCATTTTTGCGCTGAACAGCCAGGCTGATTCTTTGTGCAAAGAATGTGCCAGCCATTCTGCCACCGGATCAGGCAATCAACTGTGGTCTTATGTCTAGCAAGTTTTTCTATCTCTCTATTCTTAAAATCTAGCCTTTGATTTAATACTAGCTGTAGCCCGCGACTTCGTCTGCGTTTGATTTTGTTTTTTGATGTGGCATTAAATTTAGTTGTAGATCTAAAAAAAATTAAAGTATTCAGTATCGCTAAGCCTTAAATGAGGGGTTTGCTGCTGTCCGCTGAGGAGTTCTGTCCTCTATCTCCAACCACAGTTTGGGCAAAATTAAACACACATTATATCCTCTATAGAACAAAAGTAACTATTTTAATGTCGGGATAAAAAGTATCCTATATTACTTCTAACACTTCCAAGAATATGTGTACAAAGTTTCATGAGGATCGGTTAAGTAGTTTTGGTGTGAAAGCGTAACAAACAAACTTACATTGACATTTATAATATTAAGTAGGGAAGTAGGGATGTCATTATCGAGATGAGCATACATTCTACGGATTATGACGTATAGGTTTCGCCCAGTCATGCCAAAAATTGTTAGGCAATCTTAGCCAGTGAATTATCTGTGGGCGAATACTTAACACACTGGAATTACCCCCCGTACTTTTGGACCCCCGTACTTTTCAAAGCAAGTTAAGCTTTAGCCCGGTTATTATTCATAACATATGAGAATAATTGTTAAACCTTCACTGTGCATAAAAAGAGTGAACCTTTAAGATTCAAAACACATACACAAAAACACACAAACCTACCTTAATATCATTCGAGAAAAACGCGCTGAAAGCATTTACGTTAGGTATTTTTGGTATAATTTTTTTTTGAGCCAACATTCCGCAGTATGTATCCGCAGTAATCATGGCACGATAGAACCGAATGTTACCGTAGCTTAGGTCCGACATATCAACAATAAGGTAACTAAATTGTCGACACACCAAGCCGATAAGAACAATAACAAATACCTATGAAAGACGCAGTCGCTGTCTGTTTGGACGAGATATCAAGATAATAAGTAGATTGACAGCTTACCTGGCGCAGTGGTCCTATAAATAGGAGGACCTGGGTTCGATCCCCTGCAGAAGCAATTTTGGAATTAATAATAATTTCTCGGATAAAGATTTATTTTATTTTACTTGTTATTTTTTTATGATTTTTCGAAATTAAAAAAACATCTTAATTCTATATTGTAGGAAAGTGTATATACGTGTATATATTTTACTCAACGGTATCTATATATAAATATATATATATGTAAGTAGGTACACCTACACAATGTTACAACGTAATGGTTATAAATTAGTTTAAAATATCACAGCAGCGTAGTCAAGGTATGTATATCACTGACGTCTATTATACCATAGAATAGAGGTCAGTGGTATTACTTAAAAAGTTTACACTGTGTACACTGGGCTTTGTCTCAAGTATAAGTGTATTGTAATATTATTTGAATTGATTTATGGTAACATCAGTGTAGGTACATTATTGAGTACTGAATATACTTCTTATCTTATAATGTTCATCTAAAACTAGCGGTCCCTCACGACATCATCCGCATTTGAGTCAAACTTAAAAGACAGTCATAGGCTATCGAAGACTAATTTTTAGAACTTTTAAAGAGTAACCATTCCGTTATACTTACATACTTCCGTAGCGTTGGCGGAACGCATCGCACGCATTGAAGTCTCTCAAAAAGGATTATTTAGTAGCGATGTTACATATATAGCCTTAAACCGATAGACTATCCAACACGAGACAAATCCAATTCGAACCAGCAGTTCCTGAGCTTATAGCGCCTTCAACCAAACATGATTATAAGTGTGTACGTACTATGATTCATCGGGGTTATTACTTGGTTTCAAATGAGTGAAGGAAATAATTATGATTAGATAAATAATGTTTATTTTTATTTGGTGCTATGTGCTAATGGTGCGAAATGGCAAAAACAAAGTATAAGAATACTTATATTTATAGATTCAAACGATTACGTAAATACGTTTATCTGTTACTGTGACAACCAAAAACACTTTCGCAATTATTATATTAGCTTATAATATGTTCAGTAAATAAAACTCAACTCAGTTGAAAATGTATTCACACTTTTATTTCTCGCTTCTTCCAAGCACAGTCAATCGAGTGAATCCCGTCTGAATTCCCGCTCCAGGCCAAGATAGTTCCAGTTTTTTCGCAGTCTATATCCGGTTCCCTGATTGGTACACGACCTAAACTTCTAAGTGGCGTGATCTTTTCTCGCCAACTAAACCACCCACTTATATAAACCAACGTTAAAAGCATTCTAATATTCCTTTAATAAACTCATACCCCTCAACGAATTAATTGACAACTTTCAAGTAATGATAAATAATATAAAAAAAAATGATTATTAATATTGTTTATTAAAATAAATATAAAATAATTAATAAAAAAACATCCAAAAGCCGATTATGCAAAAAAAACCTACCTGAGGTCTTATAACCATCGCTTAAACAGTGTTACTATAATGTTATTCCTTATTTTCGGTATGCCAACTGTTTAAATCGATAGTAGTAACGCCCCTGGTAACTTCATCAATACAAAAAAGTACTTAGTTAAGCATTATATGACTCTTAATAATATAATTTAACACGAAATGCTTTTATCAACTCTAGATAACCTTAATCGCACATGACCGCTAGAATTGTTACTGAAAGTACGTAAATTATACTTATCTAATATATATCAAGAAAAATGTATCAATGAGTTTTAATATCTTGGCATACGTACTGCCCGCTATTTTTTATTTATTAAAGTATTATAATTGCGCTCTTCAGTGGACACTTAAAATTATAACAAATCGGTTTCGGTTCGACTTCGGTTTCACAGATAAGTCTCAGAGACAGTACATAATGTACCTCTAAAGCCTGTGCAGTATTATTTCGGTTTTCATTAACACGTTGTACACGCACTGGGCTTACTGGCCAACTCGCTGGCCAACTCGCAAGCTAACTCGGCATTGTGTAAACAAGCCCTTATAAACTTTGTAACATACAGTAACAATTAACAGAAAATATAATTCGTTAGAAAGGTTTTAATAGTTTTTTATTGTTGTAGTAGAAACTCTTGCACTCTCTTATTGAAATCCTCCGCGTATTTCAAATGTATATGATGCTTGCCTTCCGGGTAGAGATGTATCCTGTAAATACAAAAACATGTTTTATTATGGACATAACATATGGGTACTAATACTAGAATGATTATGTTTTTTGGTATTAAAATACTGAAATACTTCAGTTGAAATTATAATTAAAATCTCTTTATATTCATATTTTTAAAGGTATTAACCGCTTTTTAAACGAGCTTGTATATTAACTATAATGTACCTTGATCCTTCTATATGCGTGTGTAAATGGGATACATGGACTTGATCAACCATCGGGTCCTTCTCCCCATACAGTATGTAAGTGGGACACTTTATGTTCTTCAGCTGGTGTGAGCAAATGTCGCCGTTGTTGGCTTGGTATATCGCGTCCATAGCGTCTACCCAGTTCGCCCAATATTTGGCAAACCTCTCTTTGCCGTATATTTCAATCATTGGCTCCACTAGTCTTTTGGACCATTTGTTGACGTCTTTTATTTCTAGAATAAAAAACAATTTGTTTAAACTCAACCTCGTGACATAAATATTATATTCTGACTCTAAAATGAGGAGGTCATCATCACATCAACCCATACCGATCCATTACGGAGCACGGGTCTCCTCCCACAATGAGCAAGGGGTTAAGGCCGTAGTCCACCACGCTGGCCCAGTGCGTATTGGTGGACTGCACACCCCTTTGAGAACATTATGAAGAACTCTCAGGCATGCAGGTTTCCTCACGATGTTCTCATTCACCGTTGAAGCAAGTGATATTTTAGTTACTTAAAACGCACGTAACTCAAAAAGTTAGAGGTGCGTGCTGGGATTCGAACTCGGCCCCCCGAAAGTGAAGTCGAGCTCCTACCCAATGCGCTTTCACCGTTTCCCGCTTATAATGAAAGAAATGATAAATTGTAATCACGATTCTACAGCGCTACTGTCGCGATGTAACGATACAGACGCATCGCAGTCGCTTGCACCCGAAGCAGACGTACGTTTGTAACGATAAAGATGCAACAAATACAATGTTAAGATTATTGCTATTTATGTATTTATGATATGTTAAAGTATACATTACTTTATTTTTTAAATATTTCGATCGATCACAACAGATCTGCATCAGTCGACTTGACAGTTCAAACTTTGCATAACTGTTGGTTTAAGAAGATTCGCTCGGACGCAATAGCGATGGGAAAATTAGGAACTGCAGTGAAAAAAAAATTATGAACGAATCTAAAATTCTCGTGTGTATTTCTGATGTTCAATATTTGCAACATCGCTTTAACGATTATCGCTTTGACATGCCATTCAAGCTAGAGTAGCCAACAGTGGCGCGCATGTTGGCTACTAGCCAACATGCGACTAGTCCAAAGTGTGAACATACTTTTATATGCTTCAAGCTCAGCAGGCAGTATAAAGGAGTTTGCCCCCCAAACAACCAGTTTGTTGACAGCATCCGGATATTTGGCAGCTAGTATCAGACTTGTTATGCCGCCGTCACTGAAACCCAGCAGTGAGAACTTCGGTATTTGTAATACCTTGAAAACAAAAACCATATAAATACCACTTAAATATTTTTTTTTTGTAATTACGATAGGCCAGCGCTTGACGATAACAATGCCTGTTTGAAAGCAATCATGAGGTCTAGGAACGCTTGCCTAGAAAAGCCTAATCACTCTTGCCTTGAAGGTACCTACTCAAGCTATACGTGGCAGGAAACGCAGTTGCCGGGAGGGCGTCCCATATCCTAGCAGTACGTATGAGAAACGTGGATAAAAACGTTCCGTGCGTGTTGATGGAATATCAACCACATAAGGATGCCACCCCTCAAGGCATGTCGCTGTTCTGTGGTAGAACGGAGACGTACGCACACTCACCGAAGTATATCCGGCAAATAAACCGATCGACTCAAATTTGGCCCTTGACCTGCTGGTCTAACCTGGTAACGGGTTAACCCATTAGGGTACGGCAGTAATATTAAAACCATATTATACCTAAACGATTTTGCGACGCACGACTTTGTCAGATGGTAACTAGCCACAGCCATAGTCTCCCACTAGACCAGACAAAATTCAGAAATTAAAAATACCCAATTTAATGTTCATACTAATACCACATGTACTTTCAGTAATTTATTAGGTGCCTTCTAGGTAAGTTAGTAACAACCCATCAATGCTTTCTATCTAGCATGATTCTCGTCAAAAGGCAAACCTATTATACAGAGTAAGATGATACAGAGGACTGATGTAGCTGTATAGACAAAACAATTGAGCTGTGTGTACAGGGTCAGGAAAGTCCTTATGACGTCTGTAGTAAGAGCTATTGACATTATTCTGACAATGTCTGTCTATTTGTTAACAGTCTGATCTCCAAAATGATTTGACCAAATTTGACAGGCTTACACAGGGAGTAACATACAATACTATCATTTTAGAAATCTTTCCCATCAGAGGTTTTGAAAGCCTGTATGAGAGTAATTTGTTACAATTTGAGATTAAAATTTGATGACTGTGGAGAAGCAGCTATTATATTATTATTGTAAAACTGGCTGGCTCTTAATTTTCTGTTTCTTCTGAATGCTAAGAATAGAAAGTTGTTTTTATAAAAGGCCAAATTTGAAAGTAAACTTTAGCATTATAAACAAAGAATATAATATACCTTCATCAACTCGTATGCCATATCTGCATCTTTTTCCAAGAAGTCTACAGAGAAGTTCTTCTCCGGAGGATAACTTTTGCCATAACCAGGGGGGTCCCAGACTATTAAACTGAACTTGTCCCTGTTGAACCCCTCTATTTGATGGTTGAATTCCGACCAAATGGTGCCTAAAGCTCCCGGTGCACACAGCACATTATGATTCCCATTACCTACTTTAACATAATTGATTTCATATTTGCCAACTTTTGTTTTGTGCTCCTGAAATTGGTTTAAACTTTTTAATTTTATTAATATTTGTGGCCGTTGTCCACAACTGTTCCCTAGCTTATCAGGTCAGGGTTTACTTTGTATCCATGTAAAATTTCTTTTTGATTCTTTACCAGCTATGTTTTTATGCCTGCTAGCAAATAAATGAATGAATGAACACACTTAGATATGTGTTATCCATAGGTACAGTCTGAATCAAACTTTACGACTTCTCGAACTTTGTGAGTTTCAAATTTCAATGCATAGAATTCATTATTTGGTATCAGACAATCAGCAGGTACAGTAGACCATCTGCGCAAAGCTACACTACATAGGTAAAAAATGTAAAACAGACACACTTTGGCATTTTTATATTATATGATTTATTTTCTAAGCAAACTGCGGCAAGGTTCCAGTTTAACCAATACTGTTCTCCCTTCATGCTGGTGTAATGGCAGTTGGTGGGCTTAAACGACGGCTTATCGGCGGGAGTAAACAGCGCTTATTTTTTTAAATCGCAAAGGTAATGAATCCATAGTCAAATAACGGATTTTTTGTAGATAAACATAATAATAATTCATATTGAAACTCACTTTCGGAATAGTTGTTGTGGAATATAATACACGAGTTATTCTAAAGCTACATAGTGGGGAAATTGTTTTTATTAATGTTATCATTTTAATACGTTATATTTCTAAGTTTTGTATTAAATGAAATATCAGCACGATAAAATATTTGTTTACTTATGTTGACATTACAAATGAACGCAGAGCTCTTAGCTCTAAGCTCAGGGGGCACAGTAGTATTGACCTCCAAAGAAAATACAATCACTATGCAAACATTGCGTTAAGGCCAGACAGACGATACAATTTTATTGTAAAAAATTTAAATGTATTTAAAGAGGCTAATGTTTTGTCATGATTTAAATAATGTGTCAATTAAGTTATTGTTAGCTATGAGTATTATAGTTTGCCAATTTTAATAATAGATTTTTGACATGCCCATGAAGCTTGGTATTCTTAAAGTTACAGTTTCATACAAATAGCAGCGAACGAAAAAAGCATAGAAGACGCGTTTCTAAGAAATTGTCTTTCGAAACTAGTACCAATTAGTCAATAAACGCACGCCCTTTAAAAGAAGGAACTTGAGTCGCAAAGAGCTCTTAATAGTGGTGTCTCGAGCTGTGGGGATGGAGTCGTTATAACCAGAATTTCGTTTGAAAACACCATCTGAAATTGTTTAATCATTTTTTTAAATTAATTTAACAAGAAAAAATAATTTATCTAAATGCCACAAAATACACTTAACACTATAAAAACAAAAAATAATTATCTCGACCATACCAAATTAAAAGCATCATCTCAGACTAAATTTTTAATACATACTTAAATATATAAATATATTTTTAAATACTTACAGTACAACTAGGTGTAGCGACTTTTTTAATCATTCTGAATCCCTTCTTTGACAGATAAAAATCATCATCTCTAAAATGAATGGAACATATTATTCTCGAGCTTTTGCTAGGCATCCTGTCATTTTCTTGTCTCTCTAACTGAACAGCTTTTACCCATTGTTCTCTTCGACAAGGGTTTTGTGGGAATCCAAATTAAAAAAAAAAGAAAATCAAATAAGAAAATCATATTATTTGTCACTAATAATTTTGAAAAACGATATAATTACAAAAGTTAAAAAAAAATACTATATTTTCAAAAAATAATTACATCTGAGCATTGTTAATTAAATGCAGTTAGTTTTGTTTAACGCTATCCCATTAGAAGCAAAAATTAAAAGTATGTAATAAATACTATCTGAGTCGAAATAATTGTATTATAATTACTTAACTACATATGGCATAACACCATCCATAAGGATAATGCGTAATTGTAATTATTTAGATTTTAGTATAGTTATCGGTGTACTTACACGTGAAAAGTTATTCCACTATCCTTGTGGTGATGATCCGTATGATTTCGACACCATTTCACAACACATGAAGGAATTTTGAATTATTAAAATCTAGTTTTACGCAATTCGTTTAGCCGCCACTACGCACGAATGTCGCGAGTCAACTAGATTCGTTTGCGGTACAGTTTATAAGCCCCTCCCACCACGGGATAGTTTCCGTTACGCTATTTTTGAGTACGAGAAATGCTTCTATGCTTTTTTCGTTCGCTGACAAATAGTTATAAATAATTACACCCTTAGTGATGTGCCACACTTAACGACTACTACGATTGTGCAACAGATTTCTATTAATCGGTAGAAACAAAGCTAATATATAAATTTCTTATTTAATTAGCAAGATTATGGACAACGCACAAAAAATATTAATTATATTCACACCATAATTCTCCAATGTTGCGAGCTTTGCCTATTTTTTCATTTTATTTATACGGATCACGAACCAGACCGCTTATTGTGCTCTTTGTGATTCACGCCTGGACACCATTTTCCTAACTCTGAACTGGTACTGAAACCAAGTGTACCTACTTTTTTTTAAAGAAAAATCCGATACCATCTTCCCGACTCCAGGACCTCCGAATCCTTAGTTAAAAATGTTAACTAATAAACCAACTAGCCAGCAAAAGAGTAAAAAGGGCTTAATACCCTTTTTACTCTTTTGCTGGCTATTTTAGCTAGTTTAATAATAAGGTTGCATAAAAAAATAATAAAGGTTAGAACTTGGAAGTATTTATTGAATGAAGTAGGTAATTAATGCTAATAATTACTTCACCTACAATTTAAAATTGTAAGTAAATTGTATTTTTAATATAAAGTACCGCATAAACCGTACTTATATAGAATTATTTAATAAATATAATTAAGAAATGTGAAATATTTGAAGTATAAAAGTATTAAAAAAAAATCTTATCTTAATTTATAAGCTCAAAAGAAAAATTTATAAGTCCTAAGTAATAATATAACATCTTGGAAAACTGCAATGGAAACTTATACTTAGATCATTTCTCTTAACCACCTGGATTTTTCTAAATCACATTCGGCAAGATCGAAACAAGTTGAATAGTTCAAGAGCAACAAAGAAGTAACTCACGAATGCCGCTCAGCCTTGGTTGAAGTAGTGTTTTATACAAGTTTAATTGTGTATTTTGGATCAATAATGTACTAGATATACAATCCTGTACAAAATCTAGCAGAAAACTTCCATTTTTGTTTAAATATAATATGTACAGAGGGGCATGCATAAAAAATAAGATATTTCGTCACTTTTATTGCCCAATCGGTCGTGTAGCACACTCACATTTGTTTTCACACTAGCCAACTATCGAAATACAAATTGTCAGCAACAACTTATTTTTCACGTACATTATTAACCGTACGTAAATACGTAAAGGCCGTACGTAAATACGTAGAATAGACCGTACATATTAACGTTCGCGACTACGTACGTGTTTACGTAATAAATAGATGCCTTCGTTACAAAAAATAAGGTACATACGAAATTTCAAACATGAATAAATCATGATACCAGTCCCTAACGAGCGACCTTAACTTGTCACAGACTAGGTTAAGGAAGATATAATCTAAGAAATCTATCTAGAGCTAATAGATAAAACTTCAAGGGTTTTTAGACACTTCAGTAATTTTGAGTATCTCAAGTAAAATGCTTTATAACTATTTTCGCTGCTATTAAATCTGCTGCTTTTCTTGTGTTCATAAAAAAATTATGTTTGGGCGTGTTACTGATAACTAATATTTTTATTCTTAGGTACATTATATTAGCAAAACTAGTAAAAATGTAAACCAACCTGGTTCTCTGTCGAAGATCAAACATTTTTGACCATCCACAATATCCACCGATAATAATGTATTAAAATTATAACAAACACTTATGTAGTGTCACACTAACTATACAAAGAAGAAGAAATATATTATTATATGTACAAATATGTAAGGTGCTTTTGTTAATGTTTACCTTGGTAAACAGGAAGAATAAATTTCTAAATTTTACATATGACAAGAACTGTGAAACCTCACATTGTTATAGCCAGATAGATGTGGGTTTTAGGAAATCTGGTTGCCATTAGTCCTGCTCGTTCAGCAACTTTTGATACATAAAAAAAAATAACTATCTATTCGACCCTCTATTTGGTTTGTCAACAGTCTGTGATTGAAAGAAGTCCCCGTCAGCCATGGTTGCCTGCCGGTTGATTTCCCGGTGTCGGTCGCGTGACACAATCTCCTCTAAAACCTCACCGTCGCCTTTAATTAACCTGGAAGAAATACACCACTGAGGGGCGGCCAAGAAACTTCTAGCACAGAAAATATTCTACATTCAAAAACATCTAAATTGTAACTAACTACTATTAATCTTAGAAAGCTAAACAGTGTGTTTGATTATTACTAAGCTCTAGTGTCTAGAACTACCAGTTGGTTTGGAAATCATTTTTGAAGGTAGGACACCAGGCTCCTTAAAGAATGAGAAGGGTTTAGGCTATAGTCCCACCACACTGGCAAAGTTCGGATTGGTAGATTTTGCATGCCCTTGAGAACTGTATGGAGGTGTGCTCAACACATTTTCCTTCACTGTTAATGAAAGTTGTATTTAATTTCTTAAAAACGCACATAGCTCCAAAAGTTTAGAGGTTAGGCCCTGGAACTAACTCAGCCCTTTGAAAGAAAAGCCAAAGCTACAAGCATAAAAAATAAATTTAAAAGCTTTATTAGAAAGATAGAATAACCTGTATCTGCCAGTCTCTTCATCATGAACCTTCCTGACTACACTCTGTCTCTTCTCCCACTCCTCTTTGGTCATTGGTGCCATGGCTTTTGATTTTTCCATCAACTCTGAAAAACCAAAATTATAGATAAATGTGACCGATTGTTAACTACCAGGTATAACTTTTTTGTAATGGGGTTTTGTAATGACATTGTGATAACAAATAAACTATTTTTCATTTTAATTTTCTTCTTACACAGGCTCTTACATAGGGTGGGTGGGGCAAAAGGTTACCCTGCCCGGGATGCCTGGTTACCATGCCTGTAATTTAGAAGTGATATTTTTTTGCTTAATTGTTACCACCACTTTTATAAATTTAAAATACCAAAAACCTACAGTTGGGTTGCAGAAAGTGCAGTATATTGGCTCTTGCAAAATAATGGAATGTATTATTTGAGGTTTTAAAACTATGAACATTTTATAAAGTGACTACAGAGCATAGGTCTCCTCCCACAATTTGAAGGGGTTTGGGCCATAGTCCACCATGCTGGGCCAGTGTGGGACTATGGCCTATATTATTATTACAGAATATACCATTTAGGATTTTCAAACCATGCATGTTAAGAATTATGTTGGCCTTTTGTTCTTTGTATTTTTTCCTGGTGCAATAAAGTTTAAAACAACTGAATTTGAATGATTCTTTGCGTATTAACCCCTCCCTTCCCTTTATTCTAGTGCCAGATATCTATAGCCAAACAAATGCGCATAGTACACGCGGGCATAGCCAAAAGCAATATTTTCCTTACCTACAGGAATATCAGCCGACGCAACACTTGTATAGGCATCACAACTTTTGCTCCTACTATCACGTTTCTGCTTCTTTAGTTTCCTCTTCTCCTCTCTAAGCTTCTTCCTCAATGCCTTCTCGGTCTTCCTCTGTTCTTTTTTCAATTTCTTTTTTAACTTGCGCAGTTTTTTCTTTTCCCGGCTGGAGTCCGAACTGCTGGAGCTCGAGCTATCTGACCGGTGCCGTTTCTTAGATTTCTCCTTCCCCATTATTTGTTTGACCTTGCTGATTGTGTATATCGTGTGATAATGGAGCCCATTTATGAACCAAATATGTAATTTCCTGGGCGGTTTATTAATAATTCATGGCTTGCTCAATCAAATTGACTATGTACCTAAGTAAGGAGGAATTGGAAATTCATATAATGGAAAATACAGTGACATTTGAATTTGGAATGACAATTGACATTGACAAATCATAATGAATAGACAACTAACAATGGTCATAGTGTAGCTACTTGACACTGGCAAAGAACATTGTGCTGTTTTGGCACTACGAAAAGCCATAAATCAAAAGAAGAAGAAGAATGGTCATAGTGTGTCATCAGTCATAGTTGACATACGTTGACTACTAAAAATCCAAACAAACTTTTTCAGGAGATACATTAAAAATCTCATAGTTAACAATTCAATACAATTCGTTTTAATAAATTAATCATTGTTTGCAAATGGGTTTTTATCAAGCAAATACTTTAAAAGTAATACCAATAAATTATTGCACATGAACGTCACCATGCATACATGGAAGATAAATAGGGAAGGTTCACAATTATGCTATTCGTAAATTACTCTCTCAAAGTCAAAGGAGAAGGGATGAATGAATTAATGAATACACCTTTATTGTACAGAGAAAATTCACAGAGATACATACAATATACATCACATCCACGCTGATCTAATACGAATTGGCAACCTCGTAATTGATCACAATTGGTTCTTTCATCAAATCATTCCATCAAAATCGATTCAGCATTTTTATATCCATACTTCCGTGGAAGTGTGTTTTTTTCTAACGAACTGCCCTTTTTAGCTCATATTATTATTTGAACAATATAACTACTTTTAACTCTAGTTGGATAATGTGATTTTTCACACTTAAATTTTTGTCTCATTTTTGAATTTCGAATTTTATCCTTTTTTTTCGAAAATAGGGGGTTAATTTAATTGTTTGAGACATGAAATTTGAAGTGAGTATAATAGTTTGGCTATACTATATACCATAAAGGTTCTAAAATTAATAATTAATAGAAAGATAAAAGTTTGTGTCGTAATTTTTAAAAATTTCATGTGTACGTAGGTATCGTAAACGTCGAGGGATTTTGAGATTTATTGACAACTTACAGATTTTTTTTAAATTTAAATTCGCTCTGAAGAAAAAAAAAACTGACGTCGACGTTAGGTTGAGTCCTACTTCGAGACGCACCTATATCTACACATATGACACAGCTGTTACCTATGTACCTATTCATTTGCAATTTCGCATTGAGCGACGGCGACACGATATGGGACTCCCGATGAATAATTGAGGGAGTGAACGCGCATGCGCGGTACTCCGCAGACGACTTGGGTCATTCGATGCAACACCTTTTATCCCGAACAAATATCTTTATAACTTACACCTTAATTGTCCAATTAAAGTCTCCGTTGAACGATTTTACGACCATCTTATTATGTTTATGTTATAATATCAGTTAAGGCGGTGAATATCGTGTGGTAAAATGCAGGCAGGGGGCCCGGATAGTGCCGCGGTGTCGGAGGCCCCCAGCAGTGGTAGTGAGGAGTCTGATTGCGAACCGGGGCCTGAGCCTGACCCGGATACGGCTTTGACTGAGGAGTGGGCGCGGGAACTGCTGTGCGGAGAGGGCGTGGTCTCACCTCAAGAGGTATGCTATAAACTTCTTTTTGATTTTAAGATTTAACATAATAAAATAAAATTGCATTCTGGCCTGTGAGAGAAAATATAATACACGAGGATGTGCATCCAAAAGTTAGGATGACCTCAATTCAGAGGCGTGAAATATGATTTTTAACCTGAGTAGATATGCGGATAAAATAAATCTTACATAAATTATAAAATGTTTGCAGATGGTTTTTTATAGATTGCGCGCAACTGTCTCAAATAGTATTCTACAGTTTAACATACCTAAAATGTATTTAGGTATGATGTCATGCTGGGTATATCAGAGCATACATATATATATGTTTAAAAGCTTTTATTAGCAGAAGTCCCCAATTAAAGTCCTATTTTTCTAGTTGCGTATGTATCTTAAAAAAAGTAACTGGTACTATGTTAAGGCTCGTTAGTCAATGTTACTCACATGATTGTTTGAGATATATTAGACACGTAAATGTTTATTTGCCTGTCTGTTCACCTGAGCTTATTCTCGAAACGGCTGGCCTGATTTTGATGAGACTTTTTCAAGAGGGTTCTACACAGAGATAATAGGTAATTAAGATGTTATAAAAGTAAGCAATAATTGAGTCTAAGTAAGCAATAAGTGAGTATAAAAGTAAGAAATGAAAACGCATTGGTGGCTCCTCTGGTGCTGCAGATGTTTATGGGCGGCGGTGATCACTTAACATCAGGTGACCCACTTGCTCGTTTGCCCGCTATTAATAGAAAAAAAAAATTTACATATCGGATATTATACGTGGAAGGAAGTAGCGGTCAACCTCTAGTCACCATTCTTAGAAACATTAAAATGAAGTCCACGCATCATTTACAAAATTACAACACTATTAATTTTAGGCTGTGTCCACACGGTATAATCGCGAAAGCCTCACGTAATTAACTCGCAAAATATTTTATGGGAACTGTGATAGAACTCTAAATCGCCTAAGTAGTGTTATGTATATATTGTTATCTTGCTCGCGCAAATAACAATATTGATTTATTTTGTCAAAGGCAGAGTTTAGTTTTTAATTTAATTTTTTAGTTTTTCTTAGTGTAATATTACTTTTGTTCAAATTATTTTGTCTTTTATTATAGTTTGTCGTAATGTAAACTTTAACAAAAGTCGTGTCGGTAATATTGTAGTATATGCTGTACACTTTTAAGTGGCTAGTCACACAGATCAGAAACTAAATATTTGTGACTTAAATTTGTTTTGTTTTTTAAATAAATTAACGGATTTACCCTAAAGTATAAGAGAATGCGGCGGTCAAGTGGCGTGTTTATGTTTAGTGTAACTATTCACAATTCCAGATCCGAGTTGAATCCCGAGCAGGAGTTGCAGGAGCCCTGAGTAGAGTTCTCGCAGTGACCGTCCGATATGAAAGCGGTGGTGAATACCGGGCGCTACCATTGGTGGTCAAGTTACCGCCGCGCGACCCCTTCGGTAGACTGTTTGTAGCGGAGGCCCAGTTTGACACGAGGGAGATACTATTTTACACTGAGTTAGCACCGGCGCTTAACCGACTTGCTGAAGAAGCTTTTGGCCCTGGAGAAGGGTTGCCTATTCCGAGATGCGTGAAAGCTAGATTACCAGGTAACTATTCTCATTAAAATAGTCCCATATAGCGTAATTACTAACAATAAAACAAATTTTATAATAATGCAGAAACCAATAGATTGACGGATCCAAAATTAGTGCTATAACTTTAAAAAATACATTTAAAAAGTACAGCACCGCTTTCACACCTTACATTGCTTAGTTTAAAGATATTTTGTGTTCAATAGAATTAACGCCAAATACCTTATTGTTGTATAAATACTGAATAAGTTACTTTGTGAATATTTATATTCACTATACATATTTAACATAAAAGTAGAACAGAGTGATCGTAAAATTCCGGTGGTTGGTTCATCATCATCTTCATATCAACCCATTACCTCCGACTACAGGTCACGGGTTTCCTCCCACAATGAAAAGGGGTTAAGGCCATAGCCCACCACGCTGGTTCAGTGCGGATTGGTGGACTCCAGCCACCTTTGAGAACATTATAACTCTCAGGCATGCAGGTTTCCTCACGATGTTTTGCTTCACCGTTGAAGCAAGTGATATTTGTATTACTTAAAACGCACAAACTTAGAAAAGTTGGAGGTGCGTGCTGGGATTCGAACTCGGTCACCTGGGCTATTACCGCTTGTTGTATACCAGATATTGCGATAAAAAAAAGAAGGGCAGGTAAGAAAAAAATAAAAACTTACGGCGTTAGAAAAATCTACTCACCCCTTGACGGAGCCATGTCTGTTTGTGATTTCGAAATAACTGCGTCCTATGCTTTACGAGAGACCTAAACCAAAACAAACGTTTTTAAATTTTGTCTTGCTTGCATCGATCAATGCTTTCTTGTGATTGAATCCTTTTCGATGTCGTATAAACTTTTCCTTTTATTCAAGTAATTTGTTCATTTGAGCTGTCTTTACGGATCCTCTGCTAAAAATAGCGGCAAACTGTGAGACATAGTGCAAATCTTTAATGTGTCAACGCAATTATTATTTTCGTCCGCATTGTATTCGTCACTGCTCTCCTTGAATCTGAAAATACATTTTATTTACTCAAAATTGACTAATTCTACATCTAAAACCATTCCAAATTTAAAGCTGATGAAGGGCACCATTTTATATAGTTATGACAGACGGACAAGTTGTACCTTATGGATTCGTTTTCATCTTATTAGTAATGGAACCCTAAAAGACATTCATCATCATCATCATCCTTTTCAACCCATTTCCGGTCCACACACACAGGGAACTAATAATGAAAAGTACACATGCCTTTCAGTGCATTATAAAGAATTCTCAGGCATACATGTTTTCCTTCACTGTTAAGACAAGTGAACACATAACTTCGAAAACTTAGTTAAAGGTGATTGCGGTGGATTGAACTCTGTTACCACTAAAGGGGAAGCCGAAGGGCTAACCACTAGGTTATCACAGCTCTCCACCAAACCATTGCTAGAAGTGATAGCGGTGAGAAACAAATGAGACGATCAAATAAAGCTAAACTAATTTTAACCGGGCAGGCAAACATTACAATAATAATAATAATAATAAACATTGATTTCAGTACTTTAAATGACAGAAACTTTCGATTCCACTGTAATTACCGGGAATGATGTAAATTCCCGAAGATAGGCTCCGAAACCGAGCTTCTAAATTGCATATTTATTAGCTTAAATAGCTCAATTAGTTGAAATTAAGATTCATGGACATGAGTAATTCTAATTGCGTTGATTAGTCACATGCTCCGTGCATTATCTGAGGGGCCGTTAGCCCCAAAAGGTGAAGCGCAAGGGCATCAATTACCTTTTCTCGAAGCGTTTTTTGAACATTTATAGTTAAGGAATAGACTGCGACAGAACCCAAACATCTCAACTTACTATGTTTCATTGGAATATGAGAATATATTTTATTTGTTGTCAGATGAAATAGGGGGAGACAGCGAACTCGTGTTGGAAGACGTGACTGCTGACGGGTTTGAATCGGCAGACTTTGCTGAGGGTCTTACAATCGAACGTGCAAGGGCTGCACTGTACGCCGCTGCAAGGCTTCACGCACTCACCTTGGCCTTGCGTGAAAGAGAGGGCCCACTAGATGCGAGATTTGACTTTTTGTTCCCCTGCGAAAGAGCAGCTGCTGGGTATCTTCGCCTGGTAAGACGGGGTTTGCCCCAACTTGAAGTTTTCCTTCGCGGCCGACCAGACTGTGTTGAGGAAGCTGCTGCGGTGTCAGCGCTCAGCGCCCGAGCACCTTCACTCCTGAGCACTTTACTTCGCCCGGCCGAGCCTGCTCCGCTCGCTCACGCTGACTTTTGGAGTGGCAATCTTCTGTTTAGAGAAATAGATGGTGAAAGCGAATGTATTGCACTCGATTGGCAAATGGTGTCTTTAGGAAGACCAATGGACGACGTTGCGCTATTGCTCCTCTCTTCTCTCACTCCGGAATTGAGAAGAGCTGCCGGGGAGTCTTTGATAGAAGATTATGGGGATCGCTTGGAATTAGAGTGTGCTAGATTGGGAGCTTCAGTATCTGGAGCAATAGTAAGACGAGGTTTGCACCCAGATTGGCCGAGGGCTGCGCTACGGGCCCTCTTGCTGTGTGCGGGTAGCGTTGACGTGGCTCTTGGGGAACCGCGGGCGGAGAGGAGGCTACTCGAAGCCGTCCGCGATCTACACGCACAAAAAATTCTCGCCCTGAAACCTGAATCTGATGCGTGAAAGTAAAAACTGTGCCAAGATTTAAGTACTTATTCAAAGTTAACCGATTATCGATTAATGAGTCCATTGACATAGCGTATAGATTATGTTTCGATAGAAGCACAAAATTGCATTTGTGTACTCGTTGTTTACGATTATTTATATTGTTTTGTGTAGTGACATCTATTGTTTTATTAGAGACGTTTGTGGCACTGGTGCGCAGCGATGCCTAAATAAAGACTGACTTTACGTAACTTGAGTCATGTGTGTGACCTACATGAGTGTGGTATTTAATTATTATTGTAGGTGAATGTTGCTCATCGTATCAAAAAAAAGGGAATAAATCGTTTCGGTCTATTGACTATTATTTCAATAAAAAATTAAACTATTATTGGTACTCAAGAATGCTGTTTTATTTATTACATGCCTTACAACCTTATCTAAAATGGGACGAGGATTCCTCATCATTGTCATCGACATCCACAGTCTCAGTCTATCAATGGCATAGGCCTTGGAAAGCCTTTTCCTAGCTTAAAATTTGGACCTATCAAGCTGTTCTAATACACTGACTGGCTTTATTGTTTATTATCAAATGTCAGGTAAAATAACCGAAACCAAAAGACGTGTACTGTTCGAGGCATGGGAGAACGTCTTAGCAGAAAAACACAATACCTACATTGTTGGCCCAAGTCTGGAAAAGGTTCCGGACGTTGTGTCTGTAGGTGAACTTGCTCACTTCTAGAACGACATCGCAGCTACTTGAATCTAGCTAGCTAGTTGCGCATGAAAGTGCCATTTAGGGGACTATTTGAAGAGAGTAATATTTGACTTTGAATGAGACCTTTTATTTTACACTAAGTACAAATAAAAATATGGTCTACTAAATAAGTCTAGATAGAATACGAAAAATGAACTGTTGGACAAAGTGTAGTAAAACTTTTAAAATTTACAATGTATACATAGCCTTACAGGTATACACAAAATTGAAGTAATTACGGTTAAAAATAATTAAATTAAGTTAAAATCAAAAATAGTAAGAATAAAAGAATTCATATTAAACAAATGAAAATAATGATTAAAATTAAAATAAAAAATACTACTTTCTTCTTCTTCTTCTTTTGATTTATGGCTTTTCGTAGTAAAAATACTACTTTAATAGTCATGAAAATGTCAATGTCAAGGTTTTGTTGTATTGGCTGGTGACAAATTATCATCATTATTTATTAATTATTACATTTCTAATCCAAACTTAACAAAGCAAGAATAAAGCAAAGAAAAGCTCTTCTATTAGATTTGTCAATTTCATAGAACTTTGTGTACAACCAAATCGGTACGGCCAACTCCCGTTATAAATCTCTAAACTAAATTGACAGTTTTAAATGTTCCATCGTCGTCCTGTTCACACTGTATCGTCTGGAGCTCTATTATAAGACTTGTCATTTTAGTTTATATAAATAAACTACGATAAAAAACACATTGCCATCTAACCCCAAAGTAAGCGTAGCTTGTTATGGGTATTAAGATAACTTATGAATATTTTTATAAATAAAATATAAGTTAATTAAACGTGACATTGACAAAGTACAATGTGCTGATTTGGCACACATAAAAGTCAAAAGAGCAAAAGAAGAAGAAGAAGATTTATTTACATCAAAATTGGCAAATCAACATGTCATTTTCAAGATTTGCAATACGACAAAAGTATTTGAGATTGTAAATCGTTTTTTTTTTCATTGTGAATATTACGTACGCCATGGCTCAAACAAACAAGAACCCAGGGTTATAAAGCCTAACGATACAAATCTGATGTCATTTTGGTGTACTTTATCTATGAGCAGAACTGTTTACGCTACCATCCAACAAAACATACCAAGACAACCCTGGTTTTGTCACTCTCGAAGTACAAATCGCTGGACTTCATCCACAATTTCCCGATTGCGTCTTGGTCATGCTAGCACACCTGTACATCTGGCCAAACTCCGGATAAGGGACAACTCCATCTGTGAGTGTGGCTTGGATGAGGGCACTATAACTCATATTATTTTTAACTGTCCCAAACTTACCTATCCCCTCTATGACGTTCTTCCTCCCAAAGTCCCCCGTCCTTTGAGTGTTAAATGTTTTTTAATGTTTGTTTTCAGTCCTTATTGTAGATTTTTATGTAAATATATAGTAAGTAATAAAATTAAAGTATAATGTACAAAAAATATCCGTGTTAGATATATATGCATGTGTTGTCTGTGCTGCCTTAGGTTAAAGAGCTAACTAGCTAATAACAACTATTTCTTGGTACAAATTCAAAATTAACTTTTCATTAGTTTCACCGATCAATCTCCTTCGTGCCTTCTTCACCTACAAGACATTGGCGAAGTACCTTGTGCCCAGTTGGCACAGACAAAAGCCATAAACAAGAATTGAATTGAGCAGAACTGTCTGAAACGTCAAATTGAAAAATGTCAATTTTTGCCCTTTGCTGCTGCTGAGTGTTTAAATAATTTCATTGGAAATGATATTTTTGTAGTCTTAATAGTAGTTTAGGAGATGGATTCTGGCGCAACGATGGCTCACACGAATCAGGTGGTCCTTGACATTGACGATGAGGAGCCAGGGGAAGGTACAAGCCGAAGTAATCCGCTTCATAGGATGGACTCGGTTTCTCGACCAATTCCAGTAAATAGAAGCAATTTAGGCCTCGGGGATCGGCTTAATAATGTCTTTAGGGAGATCCGACCGCTCGTCGAACATGCTCGGATGGTAAAACTTCATATTTGTTATTATTTTGTATTACGTGACGCAACACTCGCTATTACTCTAGACGGTTTTTATTTATTATTGTCGTATGGCAAATTCATTCTTAGGTATTATTTTCTTATTCGAATAGATTATTACAAAAAGCCAGAATTTTTTTCTGAGAATGCATCTAGATACGAGTTATACAACATTTTTTTTCAAGGACTTTTTAGATATGCTCACACCAGATTACAGCTATTATAGCTAGTATCAATATCATATCCACCCATTACCGGCCCACTATAGGAGTTTGACAGTGCAAATTGGTGGACTTCACAAGCAGGAACTCCCAGCCAGCATGGTGAACTAGAGCCTTACCCCCTCTAAATTGTGGGAGGGAGACCCATGCTCTGTAGTGGGCCGGTAATTGGTTGATGTGACATTGTTGATGTATTAATAATGTGATATTAAATCTGTATTTGTTTTTAGGGCAACAATGCTAGGTTATCCCTGCCAACATGGTTGCCAAGAACTCCACCAGGGACCCATCAATCTGGAGAAGGTCTGCAAAGACCGCAAAGTTCCATAGCCCATGTAAATTTAGGGCCTGGATCTCAAACTTATGTTGTTAATGAGAGAAGTAC
Organism: Pararge aegeria; assembly: GCF_905163445.1. NCBI lineage: Eukaryota > Metazoa > Arthropoda > Insecta > Lepidoptera > Nymphalidae > Pararge > Pararge aegeria. The sequence continues at coordinate 3,415,166 of NC_053189.1, forward strand.
ACCCCTTAGTCAAAGGCAGTCCAGCCATGGTATGAGCAACAGTGCCTCTAACGATTCCAATATTTCTGAACAGCGGCCAGAACCAGCAGATATCAATGTGTCTGTTAACCCTTCAAATAATAATAATATACATGACAATGCTGATAATGATAGTCAAAGTGAAGATGGGACACAGCAGGTGAGTTGTTGAAATTAATTTATTTAAATGCAGATTTCTATTTGATTGTCAAAATTTTAACTCTAAATATTTTTATACTAGGTGCTATAAAAATCCTAGCATTTGTGGGTAATAATGATCTTACTATAATGAGAATATTGTATGTAAATCACTGGCATGTTAAGTTTGTTCTGCCAGGCGTAGATATTAGGCTATATCAATGCCAGCTCTTAGGTCACCAAACTATCGTAGATGTTAAACATTTTATTATTAATGACCATCATCTTCACAGAAGTGCTGCAAGTTCAAAGTCCTTCCTACTAATTGCACAGCTCCAAAACATTTCAGCATGTTGAGAAAGGGCTATAAAATTTCGGTATTATAGTTACATAAGCAAGAGATTTATTTACTATTTAAACAAACCAACATGTAAAGCCACTAAAAAACAAAAAAAATATTTGCTTAATATTTTGGCATGAAAAACAAAACAAGGAATTTTTCTTTTGCACAGTTATAGTTATTATTTATTAAAACTTTAATTTAAAAAACAAAGTTAATTCCTTTGAACAAATTCTTATATTTAGATAGATAGATAAATTCTTTATTGCACACAATTAATATTGGTAGTAGTAAAAGAACAAAAGGCGGCCTTATCGCTTTAAGCAATCTCCAACAGACAACCCTTAACAAAACAAGCAAATTAATGATTATGGGAATGGAATAATGCAATATTTTTTATTTAAACATGAACTACATTAACTAAACATAATAATAAGACATAAATAGCAACTACAAATATAAATAACATTGAAATAAATTCATACATATATATATAAATACAATTACATACAAAGTTCATATAGAAGTTTTTGCAAATATATTTTGTATAGCATTCTTTTCTACAAATACTTGAAACCCAAATAATTTCATCAACAGGCATGCTAAATGTAAATAATGTTGAATTTTTTAGGTAGTGGATGTGCGAGCAACCCTAAATCTACTGCTGCGATATGCACCATTCTACTTCCTGCTGTTTATTAAGTTCATGTATGACAGTCGCGAGACGATCTTTACGTTCATTATACTATTGTGCGTTTTCGTGCACGGGAACAATGTTGTCAAGAGGTTGGTAGCTTATAATAGTTAAGGATCAATTTTTCAATTGACAGCGTATAATCTTCATATGACAATGGATTTATATACACCGTTTTGAAAGAAACTTCCGCATCTCGAAAGCTTAGAGATGTAGTGGTAAAACGTCACTTAATATTGTCACTTATCGATATTCGGCAATATTGCATGCATCCATAAATTGCACTACCTACCTATTCTATTTCGGACCATGAACGATTCGTTTTTCAGTTTCTACTGTTGCTTACTAGATGTTTTAATCGGCCATGACTTTGTTGATGTGCTCTTTAAGTCTCAAGCGGTTCCGACCCTATTTCATTTAGCAAAAAAAACTAGCAGAAGGAAGCATAGATTGTTAATTAAAACATTTCATAAATCTATATATTAATAATATAGTTGAAGAGTTTGTTTGTTTGAACGCGCTAATAGCAGCCGAGCAAAAGGTTTAAACAACAACAAGACATAGTGGGTTTTGTCTGGCATAAAAATTTGAAAATAGCAACTGCTGAGTTTCTTTCTCGCATTTTCTCGGTAGCCCTTTGAACCGGTCGTAGAATCACTACAAACAGACGGACAGACAGACTAGTTGTTTCGAAAGTACTTATCTATTCTATATATATAAAAAAAAGTTGAGTTAGTTACACCATTTATAACTCAAGAACGACTGGACCAATTATTATGATATTAGAATTTTTTGATTACTCTTAGTCCGGAATAGGATAAAAAGTATTAAAATATAGTATTCATAAAAAAATATGTTTGGTGATACAACGTTCGCCGGGACAGCTAGTAATAAATGAATTAGAATTTGAATAGTGGATAGAGTTTGTTTGGGAAACTAATCAGAAATTGTAAGCGGTAACCGCTTGTAGTGAGCCGAGTTGTGTAGAACTAGGTTTAAATATATATATATTTTTTTTTAGGGAAAACGGTAAACAAATGAACCGCAGCATATTAGCATTGTTCTGCGAAATTATCTTACAGACTTCAACCGTTTTGATAGTGCACTACCTGTTCGGACACGGCAAGTTACTGCCCAACATAGTGATGTTCCCCCCGTACACGCAGCCCATAGACGTGTGGGAGCTACTGTGGCTGGTCGTGCTTACCGACCTGATCGCAAGGCTGATCACGGTGGACGTCAAGTTGTTTATTACAATGATGCCATCTTTCATACTTCCATTCCAGAAGAGGGTGAGTGCTTTTGATATCCACATCTTTTCTTTATTTTCGACGCCAAGCCGCATTGCTGTCTTGTGTTGTAACAAGCATGATGCCTAGTTTTGATAAAACTGCAGCAACTGAATGAATGAATGAATGAATACACTTTTATTGTACACCACAGAGAATTTACAGAGATACAAATACAACAGCACAGCACAACGCTAAATAGCGATCTCTTCCAGGCAACCAAAGGCATACAAGAAAATGCTATATGAAATTAGTAGGTGGTACAACAAACATTAGTGAAACATTAGGATTCTAAACTAAATTAACATAAAATAGAATATAACATAGTACATATTAAACATGACATATTAAAGATATGTACAAAAATATAATATATATTCCATACATATATACAACATATAAACATACAAATACTCTACTATAAATACATAACTGATAGTTTGAAATCACAAAATACTGGATATTCGCAGAGATTCTCGAAGTTCAAGCGGCACAAAATTATGTTTGTATAGAAGTGACGTCATTATTTTAAGTTCGGCGCCTTAACCGCCATAGCGAATCGCTATACTTTGCGGTTATTGAAAATAAATACCAATCTCACTTCGAAAATACAAACAGAATTACGAAATACTGTTGAAGGCTGAATAAATATATTTAATAAGGAATCACCCTGTAAAAATAGTAAAACAAAAGTAGCATATTTATTTTTTCATTCAAACTAATTGAACAAATTCTAAGTGTTTACTTATGACTACCCTATTGAAGATTAGAGATCGATACATGCATTGTACCTACGCTACGCGACGCGTAACTAATAAAGTGACAGGAGTCACTTGATATTCATTTCGCATGTGTTGTTAGAGCTGTATGTGGTTTTCATTTACACTTTGTATATAAAATACGTTTTTTATAATACATACATATGATTAGATAAATTCAATATTTTAGCTATTATTTGTTACTGTTATCATGCCTATTACAGGCCGTCAAGAAACTCAGCAGTTGCTCTTTTCCACTATTTTACATTTTAACATTAATTTTTCTATCTTGTATACTCCTAGCATAGCTCTGTCTATCGTACGCTGAATCACTCTGAGCTTTCTTATGAAGCCATAGTAAGCGAACACGTTTCAAATCTGTAAGTTAATACAGGTTTGTGTAAATCTTAGTAGTGAATGGTGACGGCAGATCACAATACAGTTGTCACCACCTCTTCTTCCCACGGATATCATACGAGGCGATTAAAGAAACGGCAAGCAGCGTCTTCTGTTCAGCGTGCTGATTGTGGGCAAATCCTCCCTTTGGGAGAGGCCCTTAGCCCAGCAGTGGACTATTAACTTCTTAATGAAGGATTTTGTAGATTTTATTAATTCCGCTTTTTACGAGTGTTACTTCTGAATGTACGGTACACCCCAAACTATTTGGCCGCCCTGAAGTGAGCTTGCGTTTCCTTTAGGGCTGCCAAAAAGGTCGGAGACTATATCTTATATATATATATATAAATATATATATATATATTTCTTGTGTGCGTGTGTATGTCACCGAACTCCTCAAGCGACTGGACCGATTTGAATGAATTTTTCGGTATGCGTTTGGGTGGCACCCTGGATGGTTTAGATTCACAAATCAGCCCGACAGGGCTGATTTCTCTGATTTATCCATATATATATATATATATGGTTTGGTGTATAATCCTCAGCGGACAGCAGCAAACCCCTCATTTAAGGCTTAGCGAATTTTTTTAGAACTACAACTAAATTGAATGCCACATCAAAAAACAAAATCAAACGCAGACGAAGTCGCGGGCAACAGCTGGTATAATATATAGATACTGATAATTAATGTATACCTATAGAATTAATATCAATAATACATAAATATATACAATATTGTCAAGCCCCAAACAAAACAGAAGGGAATAGGCATGTTAAGTTCCGAAGATTCAAAACAAAACATGATCTTTAACAAGTTTTTTAAAAATGGTTGTTTGGGTGGTGGTTTGATGTTTTTTTTAAAAGGTAGTAATGGAATGAATTTATTTTCAGGGTAAAGTGTACCTCTTCACAGAGGCCCTGTCCCAGCTATACCGGTCCATCATAACAATACAACCTTGGATATTCTTCCTCATGCAGTCGTATGAGGGGTCGGAGAAAATGGTGGGCATGAGCCTGGCTTCGGTGTATGTGATCGCTAAGGTTGTAGAACTGCTGGTGCGGCTCAGGTTGTTCAAACAAGCCACGTGGACGTTGCTGCAGAGTGTTGTGAGTGGCTGAACTGATTTTGATTGTTTTCTTTGCAATATATAGATTACAAAAACGAAATCTGCTTATGCTAGGGATCATAAATATACTATAAATAAATAAATATACTACGACAATACACACAACGCCATTTAGTCCCAAAGTAAGCGTAGCTTGTGTTATGGGATAGCTGATATATATCTTTTTAAATATAATACACATAATAACTTATAATATACAGATTTCAGAACATTTTCCAGTTGTGGGAATCGAACCCACGGCCTTGAACTCAGAAAGCAGGGTCGCTGCCCAATGCGCCAGTCGGCCTTATATATTATAGTTATCTTTAATATTTATTTCCAGAACCTTGGCACAAAGCCGACCGGCGAACAGTTGGGTTCGGCCGGTGAAGCGTGCCCCATCTGCCACGACGACTACACCACACCCGTGCGGCTAGGCTGTAGCCACATCTTCTGCGAACTGTGCATCGCGGCTTGGCTAGATAGGGAGCACACTTGCCCGCTGTGTCGGGCTAAAGTCGCGGATGAACCCACTTGGCGAGATGGCTCCACTACACTTGACTTTCAACTTTATTAGTGTTGATATGGCTCATATTCGTAACAATTTCATAACAGTCGTGTTTAAAACTGTGTATCGAAGCTTGAGTTAACAGAGAGGCCACACTGGCCCGTGGTGCTGCTGGATAAAATTCATGGATGAACCCGCCTGGCAAGAGGGGTTCGACTTTGTTTTTCTACTTAATTGGTTCCACTACATGTGATTTTCAACTTTATTAGTGTTGATGCGGCTCATATTCATAACAGTCGTGTTGAGAGCTGTGTATCGAAGTCTGTCTTGACAGAAAGGACTGGACATTGGTGCTGCTAGATAAAATTTATGGATGAACCCACCTGGCAAGATGGGTTGGACTTTGATCTTCAACTTTATTTGTGTGTAACAACAGTCCATATTCGATCATAGTTATGTTGTGCATTGTGTACTACATCCTGACTTGACATAGAACTCTCTAGCACAGCCAGGCATAATTCGTAGTTGAACCCACTTGAAGAGACGGTTCCATTACCTTTAATTTTGTTTCATTAGGTGTGTTGATACGGCTCATATTCATTTTAGTCGTGTTGTGAACTGTTTATCGAAGCCTGAGAGCGCACAGTTGCCTATTGTGCAGGGACAAAGTCGCCGTTGAACCCACCTGGAGAGAAGGTTCCACTGTATATGAATCCTAGCTTCATTAGTATGGTAACAATGCCCATATTCGATAATCTTTGATTTTGTATCCTAACTTTGATTTTCAACTTTATTAGTGTGTTGATACGGCTCATATTAATTTAGGTCGTGTTGTGAACTGTGTATCAAAGCCTGGCTCGACAGAACCTGTTGGGTTGGGATAAAGTCGTGGATGAAAGCTCATATGGTGAGACGGTTCCACTATTCGATTATTGTGTTCTCAGCAATCGTATGCGAACTGCGTATTGTAACCGGGATTGACAGAGAGTACACTGGCCCGCATGCTGCCGGATAAAATTCAGGGGCGTACCCACCTGGTGACACGGGATTCGACTTCACTTGATTTCCAACTTTATTTAGGAGTTATAAACGTCCATATTCGATTATCGTAATGTTTGACTGTGTATCACTCAACATAAAGCACTCTTGCTGCGTACACGACTGTGCTGTCTGGAAAAATTAGCGGTTGAACCCACCTAGCGAGTGGGGTTCTCTACTTAATTAAGTGTAAATAAGGTCCATATTAGAATATAATGAATTTCAAACGACCAAAGGCATGTGGATGAACCCTCCTGGCAAGACGGTTGTACTTTGATTTTCAACTTAATAAGTGTGAAAATAAGGTTTACATTCTGTTATCGTGATGTTGCGAACGCCTACACACGCTCATTCATCGTGGTGCTGTCGGGTAAAATCGAGACTTTCGACTTTATTATTTTATTGATAAAGTTGATATTTAAAGTAACTTTATCTCACTAGTCACTTGTATGAACTGTGTATTGCTACCGTATATATATTTAGCAAACTTGTCCGTTAGGCAGATTTTTTGAAAAAGTAATAGATAGATAGAAAATGTATGGTTTGTTATATGGAGTGTCGACAGAAAATATTATTTAATTATATATTCACTCCTTAATTAAATGATTGTACAAAAATCTGTATATATAAAATTTTGAATATAAAAGTTGAATAATCACTCAATTATGTGAAATGAATAATTACAATATCTTCTTTCATTTCTTTACTAAAGTAATTTTATATAGAAAACCGTTTTTTTTAATCTTTATTTATTAAGAAGATCTTTCACAGGCATCAAATATCTCTAAATCGTTTAGCGGGCGTCTTTAAATTACGTGGGATGTTTTTTTACATTTTCTGTTACTCCTTCCCCCCCTGGTGAGATGTCGTGAGATTTTATTCAACCTGAGATTCAAATTGAGCTGAGAACAATTGAGAGAGTTGCCCAGAAATCAATCTCACGAGAGATTTGTCAAAATGTGGGTTTGTTACGTTAACGCGTTGGATTTTTATTGTATACAAAATAGTATAATTTTTTTTTTGTCTCAATCATGATAAAAAATTGCGTGATATTTGCAAAGACCCTCCCTCTCTCCAACGTAATATTAGACATTTGACTCCCCCAACATCTCACGTATTTTATGAACGCCCCCTTTTACATATTTAAACCGTGAGGTGATAGTGATAACTACATTCGTTAACTTAAAACTAAAGCTACAAGGGTTCCAAGCTGCATAAAAACTGTTTTCTTCTGTGCTAGTAATCTCGCTAGCGGCTCTGTATAAACATTTAATATGCGATTAGCAAAAACTGCGTTAAGACTATATTACCCTCTTACAGAGAAATTTTCTTGTACCTATGAATGATATTATAGCATTTGAAAATATATTTTTTAATAACCATACTGTTAGGATAGTTTAAAAATGTAAACTTCGCGTTGTCTTTAAAAATATTTCAATCTTTTGTTATTTTTTTCTTCTGACCCATATATCTCTAAATATATTTTTATAATATTTATATCTTATTTATTGCACCACCTACCTCAAATCTATGTTTATTTCCTTTTACGCCTTGGGTTGCCTGGAAGAGATTGGCTACATTATGCTAGGGAATAATTTTGTGGCCTTATATATAAATATATATAAGCGACCAAATTGTACCCACTCGCTTTATTGTGTTTATATCTCTGTAACTATCTTTATTGTCTTTGGTCTACAATAAAAAGGTATTAATTTTTTCATTCTATATTGCCAAGACTTTTCAGTGTAAAAATTGTTGAAAAAATAGGAAATAAACCATTGTGCTATAAATAAAATATAAACATTTATAAAAATATATTTTGTAAATGCCTCTTTTAGAGCGTTTTATGAATATAATGTAATATAAACGTTATTTAATTACATTTTTTGGCGGGTGAGAAGAAATGGAATATAAAATAAATTAGTATTTTTTTATACTGTAGCTTAAAATTTTATTGTAAGTCATATTTTGTTTGCTTAGTACGAGGTTGCACAACTCGCAAGCGACAATGGTTTTAGAGTGTCGAAACACTTCCTGGTCAGAGTAAAATGTTATGAATTACGTGTCTTGTTTTATAGCTATAGCTTTACAATTAATAATTTTTAAGTGAATTCTTATTTTTAATCTTTTCTAATTTTTAATAATTTCTAATTGTTTTCTCAAATCAACTCTCAACCCTTTATCGCAAGTATGTAATATTTCGTAAACAATTATTAATTGTAAAGTCAACATCTCTTGAGGATGATGCTCCGGTGTCGGAGCGAAACTTACGTAGAGGGTACATTGCCGAGGATCTGTTTGGTGTGGAGTATACCGATTGAAGAAATTATAAATTACACCATACAGATTCTCCTGCTGTTCGCGGAGGATAGCAAATAAAGTTTAATTTTCATAATAAAACTCGTTTAATAATTGGACCTACTCGTGTTAACGTCGTTACGCCACTCTGATACTGTTATCAGAGCGCCGTAACGACGTTTCGCGTATCATCACCCGGCCACATTTTTTTTAATAATTTATGGACCAAGGTGATGGCTAACCGTATAACTGATAGTAAAAGGAAAAAAAAACGTCACTTGTAGACAGAGCAACACTACGCAAGGCATGCAAGTTTTGCAACGTGCCGCCAATACTACTAACGAAACAGTTGAGCAAGTCCAATTAACGGCGACGTAATATCTGTTTCGATAATCGAAAACAATGCGGGCAAAGTTTTCGACCTCGTACTAAAATTTCTGCACTGTACATATGTAAATAAAATCATTGCGAAATTGTTATATCTAGATGTACATACAGAAATAATTAATTGATAACTTTTAAAAGAAATGTTGAGTTTCAATTGTTATATAAAGGAATAATCCAAATATGAAAGTCAAAAATATAGGTGATAATTTATTGTTATTACACTTAGCTTTACATTATTTTATTTGTTCAAAGTATGTAAAACTAGGTTTTGTCCGCAACTTCGTCCGCTTAGATTTTTCTATTTTTTAAAGCATATTTACACTTTTATATTTTGACACAGGATAGAAAAAATGGAGTTTATATCCTCGGACCCATTTGATTTTTAGATACGATGGGTAATTTGACCTTCAATAGAACCATAGTTTTGCCTTTACTTCATCCAGCCAGCGTATGATATTTTTTTACCATTATAAGCGAAGTTGCATAGTTAGGGATTCATGTTTAACTCACCAAAAGGATTCTTCTTCATTTTTCTTCCACTTCATTACTCTTATTCTGCTTCTGCATGTTTATATCTAAGCACTTCATTCCACCATGACATAGAATTAATAACTGCCGTTTGTGTCAAACTTAACAGATAATTTTAAAAATATGCGTCTTATCGTCAAAAATAATAATTATTGCCGTTGACAACAATTTAACATTGTTGATTATGTACTTATAATGCACACAACGGATCAAATAAATAAGTACCATTAAAGTGATTTAATAAAAAAAAAACCGGAATTATAACTATTAAGATAAAACACTTATTTGTAAAATATATATCGATAATAAATATCAAAAAGATAGATCGAGAAGATAGAATCTAAAAAAGGATTTTAGTTCCTGGCCCTAGTTAATAAATTTACATCCTTTAGGTGGGTCTCACACACTTCCTTAGCGATGCATCTGCGCACAAACTCGTTGGAAAGTCAGCCTCATATAAACTCTGAAAACTGTACCAATTTTGGTACTCAAATGTACTTCTAATCTTTTATTCATTTAAAATAATGAGTTAGTGTTATTGCTTAAATCTTGAACGTCTATAAATTGTTATGTACAACAATCATATAGTTTATGATCCAAATATTATTATTATTATTAAAATAAAACTTCTCTATTATTATAGATACAGTTATAAATATAATTACGAAACATTTCCATGGAGTGTGCCTAGAATAACGTATTTTATAAGCGTAATGTGATAATTTAAGAAAATCAGACAGGTGATATTTAAATAAATGCTAGTTTTTTTTAACGATGGCTTTTATTTAATCCAAACAAACGTTATCCTTAATTGTTTTTCTATGTTTCAAAGTTATGGTTTAGGCTTGCTTTATGCAGTTTCGGCCAGGGTTTACTTACCCATTAATAAAGGTATCTTAGTGATTATAAATTAATTATAACACTTTCCCACCTACTTTATACACAGAACTAAAGGGTGTTGGTTGAGGTGTAATTTTGTACTTATTTATAAAAAAGAAAAAATACATAGGTACATTAACAACTTCGCCTTACGTTGATAAGCACGCGGCGCCACATTGCAGGACTTGTTCCTTGCTTGCCTTGCGATATTTTGCTTTCTTAGTTCTAAAGGTCCATCTGCTTTACCCATCAATTATTACTAAGAAAAAAAAACACTGCTGGTACATTGCTCTTATTCTTAAAACATGACCATTTGTACACATGGATGGCGGGGCATCCTAACTCACACCAATATGAATCCATACTATAGTCGTAAAAATGTAATAGGCCCGTTTTGACATTTGTCATCGCGACGTAACTAGTTATGGAACCATAAGACTCTGTACTCGATACTCACGATAAATCAATTCAAGTTTGTATCAGTACTTGATTGATATTATTATGTATTGTAAATTGTTCGTTCCTTCAAAGTATTCCTTTAACTTCACAACCAATACGCGTGACTGGCTGTTGATTATACGTCCACTTTTCAACATGTTGAAACAGAGTTAGTATATAACAACAAACACAAAAATCGAGTCAAATCACTATGTTTAAATTAATGTCCAAAATAGAAGAGCCATAGTTAACGTAATAGTAAACAATATATATCAAACTTAAACGAGCGCACAGTCAACTTTACAAGATGAGGAACGAAAAACTGCGCAGTGCGCGCGGGGACGCTTCAGTCATGTGCCGCTTGGTCAGATACATCATCTCAGACTCATTATTTAGAACCCATTTTGAGAACCAAGCTCATTCTTTGCAGTAAAGATAACTACACAATATTTAATTTCGATATTCAGTAAAAAAATGGTTACAGCTCTAGTATAAAAAAAAAAGACTGAGAACGTAACTGTTTTCGGAACGTTTCGCAACAATTATAAATTGCGTGCTACTATGAAGTAAGCGCAAAAAGAATACTCGCGATATATTCTTTCATATTATTTAACGTCACAAAAAAATTTACGTATTTTTTAAAACACTGTATGTAATTGATTTTTATTTTTTTGTTTCTTTCAGTTTCGTTCCAAGTTACATTCTATGGTCTTGCACAAATGTCAAAACGGGCCTATTACATTTTTCCGACTATAATATTATAAATGCAAAAACGTGTCCGTTTGTTTTCTTGTCTTTTAAGACGTAACTAAGCAATTAATTAACTTGATTTTTGGCATAGAGTTAGTTACAAGGACGGCGAGTAAAGTCATGGAATTTTTATACCTCAGTAAACCAAACTATTCCCACGGGATTTGTAAAAAACCGTAATAAACGCGAAAAACGGCTATTAATTAATAGAGAAGAAAAAGGTTGGTGAACGTAATAATAGACACAAGGGTAGATATAATCACATTTTAATAATAGTTTTACAACTTCTATGATTCACATAACATAGTTATCGCTTATAATTAAATTCCGCCTACAAACGTGAAAAATTAAATAATTTAGATCATTATTAATAGTATTTATTATTAAAAGTATCACAAATATCAGATAGAACAACGCCGGGCCCTTCTTCGCTATGACATCAAATCTTAACTCACCAGATTAATATATGTTATGTTCGCTAGCATTCGTCAGAGTAAAATGGACCTTATGTAGCTCTATTTATATTCGGTTCTTTTTACCGATTTATATTTACAAACGTAGGAGTATGGACGATCCTTAAAACAAGTCAAATAATTTCCATTTTACTCTGTCACTACAATGTATTGACAGAAATATCTCGCACTACGATAGAAAAAAAAAATATTACATTTTCAACGTAGCACATTCTTATCTAGGTAGCTCATCCTTGTGATTTTGACACCATTAGTTAACTTTTCGTTACAAATGACATCGCTGCGGATATAATGGACATTTTTACGTAAGCGTTAGTAGTACATAACACATGGACAATTTTGTGTTTATGTGATAAGAAGATAAATGGAATAGACAAATAGATCCAATTTCTCATTCACTGTTTTTCAGCCTCGGTTCTAAGCATCAATTTAAAGGAGAGATTTTTGTGTTAACAACTGTCACTGGCATCAAGAGATAGTTGTATAGCGTACTAACGTTCATTTAATTTTGGAACGCGTTCTAAATTGAGTTGAGAACGCGTGCACAGTTTTTTATGCCTTGTGTCAGGGGAATTCCCGACTTGTCAAAAAAACTTCCTATACTTTGACGTGGCTAAGCTCCGACCCACGAGTTCCAAAAAAAATTAAGATTAAGTTACTAGTCTACCAGCAAAAGCTCGGTAACTTGTCTCGATGTAAATTGGCTCGATATATTATTTTCACTTTAATCCGCTTGTCACACTGCACTACCACAGCGAGAGCCTAATTGTCTTCGTGAGATAAAATAACAATGGCTGCAATTCATGGCAATTTTACTATTGTATAGGTGCGTTCGCGTCAACGAATAGATTTGGCGCATGGCATCCATGGGCGGCAGTTAGACTATATTATGCTTTTTTAAAGTTAAGTATTCCGTCAGCATCAGACAAAATAGCACCGAAATCCAATATTGGTTGGTATTTATTTATGATTTCATTGTTCTTGTCTAAAAATGGCGAAACAAAGGTACAAGGGTCGAGGCATAAAACGATAGTAAGTGCATGCCCGTTCACATTCCTAACGCAAGGTTATATTCGCAAACATTATTGATAGGAGCAAAACTTGCTTGTACTTAATGTACTGACGTTATTTACTCTCTCGCTCGCACGCAATGATTAAGGAAAGTAAAGGACCTGCAGGGCTATTTTGTATCTCAGTTGACACCAAATTTAGCTAGCCACTTTGGCAAGTCCCCTGTTAAATCCATATTTTCTGAAGCCCAAGTTTCCAACTGAGTTCATTTCAACTCTGTTGGAACTTTGGAAGATACAAATACGTAATGTATGAAAATGGTTTGGGCGTTATTTGATGGTAACTTTACACAGTGTCAAGTTTGGGGAGATACAGAATACCCCTACGGTTATAACTACTGTAGTTATACTAGAGCATCCCTATTGTTGCAAATTGATAGTATAGAACTCCATACATAAAGTACAACTTACAATTTTGCTCACAATATCGCGAGAGAGAAATTTGATTCATTTATTGATTGATTGAAGACACTTATTAATCCTGGAATTGGGCGGAAAACTTTAATGGCGAATATTATCATTATTTAATGCTCAAGTTATATGACTATAGTATCTTAGGGTCGTTCCTTTCATCATTATATCAACCCATTACCGGTCCACAACAGGGCACGGGTTTCCTCACACAATGCGATGGTTATAGGCCGTAGTACATCACGCTGGCCCAGTGCGTATTGGTGGACACGCCATTGAAAACTAGAACTTGCTCTCACGATGTTTACCTTCACTATGGCCACTAATGGAGCGCTATAGTGCAGGCAATTATGGAGCGCTATAGTGCAGGCAATTATGGAGCGCTATAGTGCAGGCAATTATGGAGCGCTATAGTGCAGGCAATTATGGAGCGCTATAGTGCAGGCAATTAAGGAACGTAGCGGTGATAGCCTAGTGGGTAGGACTTTGACTTCACTTTCGGGGGATCGAGTTTGAATCCCAGCACCCACTTTTCTAAATTATGTGCGTAGGTATTTAAGTGATAAAAATATCACTTGCTTCATCGGTGAACGAAAACATCGTGAGACCGGCAGGGTGATTACGTATCTCGCGACAGCAATGCGACAGGCGTAAATCTTGCAATCACTGCTGTCAAACATCACTTTTGTTTATTTATTGTATGGAAAAGTGACGTTTGACAGCAGTGATGTCGATACGTAATCACCCTGCGGCATGCCTGAGAGTTCTACATAATGTTCACAAAGGTGTGTGGAGTCCACCAATCCGCACTGGGCCAGTGTGGTGGACTACGGCTTTAACCCCTTCTCATTGTGGAAGGAGACCCGTGCTTGTAGTGGGCCGGTAATAGGTTGATTTTATGATGTTGTACTGTGACTAGATGGCGCTTTCGTACTGAGTGCAGTACGAAAGCAAACATTTCGACATTAACGTTCGCGCAAAATTCGCCCTTCTAAACAATGCCATAGAACACAAGGGCCCAGCACTGAAAGCGTGAAGCATCTATCGGAGGGACGGACGTGCCGTCAATATCATCTAGGTATCATTAATTTTGGCGATCCTTACAATTAATAAAGTTGTCATAGAGTTGTCTTGAAATAATATTAATTACCACTTATAAAGAAAACTCAAAGGAACAAAAAGATTCAGTGGCCTTTACACGCAGAGTTCGGTAAAAGAACGCGTCACGAAAGTTGATACTGTAATTCAAAGGTGTTATTCCACCCATGTTGATCTTAGATTGCGTTTTTTACGTGGCCGATCTGCCATCAATTTTTCTATACGTTATATATGTTTAAGTAAAATGGACCCAATTCTCTCTTGTTAAAGCTTAATTTACTTCACAACAAATTAGTATTAAAAATTACATTAGTACTAATACACCGACTTTAAAAAGAGGTGCTTTACGTCAATTTTACTTTAACCGTTATATTATTTAGCATATTTTAATGATTGATCTTGCCTTCTATTTTTCGACTGTTCGATGAAAAATATTTGACTTTGGGCGATTAATATACAGATTCTAGCTTACTGTTTGAAGCAGTACCTAAGCTCTGCTTATAGTACACAAGATAAAAAAAAAATAGTGGATTCTAAAACGGTGATTTTGGAAATGTGCAACTACCGAGTTTCTTGCCGGCTTCTTTTCACTGTGTTAAGTCACTGCAAACATATTGACGTTTTAATAGTTTTAATTGAGTTAAAAAGTGATTATGTAGTTGAAAAGTTAGCGGGCCAGGATGGTAAACAGCCGCGGCCGAACCCACAAGATCCATAGATCTTAGATAGATCTTAAAAAAATTTGAATGCCAAAAAAATTTAAAGAATCCCCGAAAAAGTGCCCTAAAATTATGTATCGACGCATCAAAATTGCCTTCTAACTGAATAAAAGTCTAATTCAATAATGTTTGAGAGACTAATATACAGGCTCCAACAGTGCAAATTCATGGCGCTGTATAATGTTTTCCAACTTTCGTGTCGCGTACTCAACTCCTGTATAATGGCTGCCACTCTAGAACCAATCGCGAAGGGTATCATACTTCATAATCAAGCACATCCCGTTTAGAAAATTCAATATAAATATACATAAACTCCGACTAGGATGAATTGAGTTGAAGATCGCGGAACCAAACTATTCCCTAAAAACAGTACAATACATTTTGATACTAAAGCAATGAACACACAGGAGCCGTGGCGGAGACGGACTTTTATACTTAGTCTTTGTAAAACTGTCAAAAAGAATTGCCGCGCAGAGCTCCTTTGTGCCCTCAAACCCAGCTGCCATGTGTTCCCACCATAAATATCTTGGCTTTTTGAACCGCTCTATAGTCAGCCTGGGTTCTCTTTATATCTTTACAACTGAATCAAGGACATCATAATATTTAATCACATATTATTCAAACAGCAAATTCCCATCATTAGTACCAACCCAAGTCAATATAGAGTATAAACTCCACCTAACTGAATTGAGTAGAGTATGTTGCAGAGTACAAGTTTGTTTGTCTGAATCATATATATACATTTATCGGTTGTAACAATATGTCTTTTACAAATACATAAAAACACAGGAGTCAAGGTTTATATATAGCGAATTATAACAAGCTTCTTATAAGTTTCGCCTGTCTTTATGTCTGACTGAATTGAGTGATACAAGTGTTTTTTTTCCTCAAAAATGTTACTAATTCACATGTTAGCCGTTTTTCAGCTAGACTGTGTCCCCTTTATCTCTATACAGCTGACAATTACAATGAAAGTCGCACTATTTAGTCACATTTTATGAAAATAGCTAATTCTTGTAGACCGTCTAATGTTTCTGTTCTCGTAAACTCCGCCTAGCTAAAGTAAGTAGAGTCGAAGTTCGCAGAACTAAACATCATAGGTCATTTTGCTTTTTTTACATGATTTATACTTAAGCACACAGGATTTGGTGCGGAGGCAGAAATATTTATATAGTTAAATGGATTTTAAATAACCATCGCAGGTCCTCGCTATACTATATAACATTATCTGCCTGTCTGTTTTTCCTCCGCCCAGAGTCCTGTAGGTTTCCTATCTAAGTGTAGAGGTGTCGGTGATACTTCAGGCAGGTTTCACTCCATCCCTTGACAATCGATCTAAAACGTCACTGAACTATTTAATAAAATAATATTCAAGTAGGAAATTTGCGTATACTGCCCATTTTCATTACGATATTTAGTGGAAATTAAATAATATATCATATCTTAGTAAAGCAACAAGTAACTAAACAGGGTCACCGAAAAATAATGTTGGGTTAACATATATTGCAATATAATGTTTAAACTTTAACTTATTATAACTTTACATAGGAGATTGCCCAATTTTAGAGGAGAGTTCTTCTGTCTTAACCATATCTTCTGCAAAATTTAGTATATATATGTACTGTATGTCATTTCAAGAACTTTTTTGCATATCAACGGGAAACAATTATAGCTTAAAATCCCCTATATTATTTAAATAAAATTTCGCTGCGAGTTTGTGGTTATCAGACTACTAATTTTATTAGATAATAAATATTTATTTAAAAGATAGCCACTCAAGTGAAACACAGGTAGTTTTAGATATAATTATATTTATGCTCTTTCATTACTGCATATATGCAAGGAATACTTAGTAGAAAAATATATTCGTTTTGTTGCCAATAGTAAGAAATTGCTGTAAAAACAGAGTAATTCGAACTTATTTTCCTTGCCTTAAAGCTTATGATTTAAAACTTCTCAAGTCAGCACACATAGCACGTTTGTTTAATAAAATCAGTATTACAGAATATACAACTTCAAAACAAGGAATATTAGGTTCATACTTTGACGCTTATATGGAAACAATGCATTTTTACTTAACCTCAATTCACTTTAGACTAAAATAAATGCCGCTATATTAAAAGGAGATTGTTTTTTATTAAATATGGTTAAGACACATGCTAGTGCATGACGCAACTATTTGATAATACATAACGGGTTGTTATTCTCTTTTATCTCAGTGAGTCGGATATGACAACTAATGGTGTTGTGATAAATTTGTTTACAAATTTTTACTATCTGCATATATACTTTGCAATTATGTAGTGTTAATTATGTTAACTAAGATCACATACATTTTAGCGTTTATCTGATATTATTTGAAAAAACCATACAATATAAATTAAGTTTTATAAATTGAAAATGCATATAAAAATTTAACGGAACCGACAGGATTTGAACCTGCGACTCTCTGGCAATCGCGGCCTGAGCGCTTTATCTAATTCAGCTACTTAACTTATAAAAATGATAATTCCCCCAAGTGTAGGTACATTACAACACTATTAAAAATTATAAAAATTATAAATTAAGTTTTTTTAAACTTTAAATGCTAGAAATACTATTATTTTATGTGTTAAGCGTATACAGTGAGTGAACAGAACACGCGGCCGTCCGACAGTGCAACGAATGGTTGCAATGCGCGATCCTACCCTGCCCACGACGCCTGCGGTGCGGATGCCTGCAGGCGTCGGCATCGATTTACTTGCGCGACGGTAAGCTCAATGAGTACCGTAGCATGAAGTTGACTCACTATATATTCATTGCATGTCATTATCATTACATTATTTATCGATCACCCTGTTTCCCTTTCTACTAATGGCTGTACAGAAGGAATCCGATTATACAGATGCGTATAGTCAGTTTTTCTAACATGTCTTATGAATTAAAACATAAACAATATTTCCATTACTTTCAAGTGTTAAACTGTAAAGTATTATAACCAAAAAAAAAAACGTCTATCCAAATAAATAAAAACAAATAAAATTAACATATATTTTGTATTTAAAGGTATGTTTTAATTATAATTAAAAAAAATACCTTACTTAACAATGTCTTTTGTCTTTACTAAAAAGAGTAATGAAAATATTGATTAAATTATAAGATGAGTATGAAAAAGGAAATTAATACTATCGTCGTCATATATCCTTGTCAGTGGATATTTAATATCTTAAGGGTAAAACAGACAGCCGCCGGGGCGGCAGCTTTTGTTTAGCCGTTTAATTAGCGTAATTTTTATAGTAACAACTTCTTACAAATAATACACGCTTCGAGCTAATATTAATTTTATAATCTCTATAAGCTTTCGCCAAACTCATTTCATCATAATCTGCATTAAAGCAGAGTGGAGTACTAAATCCCTCTCTATGACAGAGGAGGCATGTGCTTTGAAGTGGAATTTTATACAATCGGAGTTCTTTTTACACTATTGCTCTGAGCTTTGCGTGACTTCCGCCCCGGGAGCTGTATGTTTTATCCTTTAGTAACAAAGTATCCTTCAAACGTTCAAATAGGCGTAAAATTACTTTTGGTCTGATAAAAATGCATATATCTCAATTTCAGCATCCGTGTAGTATTTTATGCTTTAGCGCCTCTTGCTTGTTTATATGGCTATTTATCTAAAATCAACAAAAAACAAAAACATTGCGGTCAGTCAGTAATCAAGACAATCATGACTCGGGTTTATAATATATCACTTTTCACTTAAGTTCACTTTGTTCACTTTACACTCAAGTTCACAACTCCTCTGAGATTATCGCACTATCCACGCCGGAACCACTTGTTCGGTCACTGTTCATACACCCGTTCGTTACGAGGCGTCCGGGGAGGGAGATCGGACGGAGCGCGTTTCGCACGCCGCCGACAGTTCCACGCGTTGCGAGGGTGTGATTAGAGAGATAGGGGGCTGTTGGCACTCTCCAACTTCAGGATCCGAGGGAGGGTGAGCTGATCCGTAGAGGAAT
Organism: Pararge aegeria; assembly: GCF_905163445.1. Lineage (NCBI taxonomy): Eukaryota > Metazoa > Arthropoda > Insecta > Lepidoptera > Nymphalidae > Pararge > Pararge aegeria. The sequence continues at coordinate 3,434,500 of NC_053189.1, forward strand.
AAGCTCCGTAGTCTGGCGGCGGATCTGGAGGTCGAAGCTGATGTGGAGGGCAGGTCGTCAGGCCAGCTGGCAGCGCTGGCCGTGTCAGAGGCGGCTACGTCCGCGGTGACTTCGAGGCGGTGGGTTGCCGGGGACGCGGCCTCGTGTCCGCCCAGGGAGCCCGCCAGGCCTGCGAGAGACGGCGCCCGCACCTCGGCTTGCTGGGACCCCGCTGAGAGCGACGCGTCACCTGTGGACAAACGGTTATTGCTCAGTCTGAAATACAGCTTCAGTGGTTCAGTTGACGGGCTGGAGTCAATATAGAAAAATCATTAAATTAATCGTTCTTAACGCATCACGCCTGTTGTTGAAAAGTGAATAGATAGATATACACATCAAACACACAAATTCGTCAGGAATACACAAATATTGGTATGCAAAGGCGGTTTTATTGCTAAAGCAACACACATCTTTGAGAACATCCGCACACCTTTGAGAACATTATGTAGAACACTCAGGCACGGAGGTTTCCTCACGATGTTTTCCTTCACCGTCGAAGCAAGTGATATTTTAATAACTTAAAACGCACATAACTTAAAAACGTTAGAGGTGCGTTCTGGAATTCTAACTCGCTCACTCGAAAGTGATGTAGAGCTCGTACCCAATGCGTTATCACCGCTTTTACATTTGGATTTGGCCATAGCTGGTTATAAATATGGGTGTTCGAATAGGTTAGCCAGCTACCATCTCAGACTGCAGAGCAGACTCAACTTGTAGTGGTAATAAAGGTTTTTTTATCTTCTAATTTTTTTAGGGACTTTTATGCTCGTGGACATGCCAGCTCCATCGTAAATACTCAGTGAGTTCCTTTCGATTAAAAAAAACAAAAAAAAAATACAACTTGGGTTACGCAAGAACCCAAAACTCTTGCCCAAAATCCCGAAATAATTTTCTTCGACATATTTATGGATGAAAATGCCTCATGTCTATGTTAAGGCATGGATACCAGTAAATAAATAAATAACTATTTAGAAAAGAGGTCGAACTCGAAAGTAAAGATGTTACCACTATATGGTGCATTTCTAAAATTAATGAATACTTTGGTACTATCACGATAAACTTTCTATCGTCGCTGATTGGAACGCCGCCGGATATTACTTCATGAGATCAGTGGAACTCACCAACGGATTGAAAGCCTCAGCAAAACGTTGAAAGCTGTCGAGCTGGACCTCACAGTTCACGATCTGACGATTACTGGTTAAGAGAAGGATAAAATGCAATATCAGGAATATTAAAATGAAAGTGTTAGTGTCAAGCTTACCCACAATGGCGTGCAGTCGTAGAATTCCCACAAACCGTGGATGTATGGTGCGGCAGAAGTATCTCCCATGCTTATTTTGCTTAACAGATTATAGAAAACTCACTTACGTTTGGTTTCCTGTCCCAGTATTCAAGCGATATGTGCTCCAAAGGCTTGCTGCTGCATTATGTAAATTTTCCGACAGGTGGCGCTGTCATTTCCATACAATATTAGCCACGTTACTGGACATGGGTTTTTTGACAGGGCGTTCCAAAATCTACGGTCGCTTGTTCCCAGCGAGTGTACAGTCTGTTCAATTTAATACTGTCGGTACACCGGCAGGTGTTATACATTTTTTTTTTGTAAATTTTACTTTTTAATGTAAGTACTTGTTTGATGAATAAATTGTTTTTCTATTTTATTCTTATGGTATTATAATGATAAATAAAAATTTAAATGAAAAATATTAGGAAGATTTAAATGAAAGAAAAAATATACTATTTTTCATCACCGGAAATGTTGAGTTCTTTGTTTCCTGAACCTATCTGTAAGAAAGGATCCAACGTCATTACGTTCTAAATCCATACTAAAATATCGATACCTTATACATAATATCTGTTCAACGTAGGTACTAAAACAAGTACGAAAACACATTTTCTGCCAAAGTCAACAAACATAACCTTTCACAAGCCTGGCACTTCGATATAAAATGCCAAATTCTCCTACGGGTGTACTTTGGTAGCGCAGCGGCGCCTTTGTTGACAAAATGCGGCACGGGCCAAGCTAGCACGGCACAAAGGCAACTCTATCTAAGCGAATGGACTTTATACTGCAGTACAATTAAATGCACGTCGATGTATTACGACGCTCCTCTCGTTTCCCCTTTCTGCGTTCATGAAGTCACGGAGAAGTACGTATCGCAAAAAAAAAATGTAATTAGACTCTCGACTGTTTAATGAAATAACATAATCGAAACCAGTTATACCGTGTGTATTGCATTTGGAAACTACCTTTCGGAAAATTTACTCAATACAGCAGCTAGTATGGGCTGGAGACAATTTTCTCCCCGGAAACAGCACAGCTTTATCAACTCTTCGAGCATTGGCGCTAAGGTGGAGATAATATTCGTGTATAAACGGGGATAATTTTCAATTCCCTGTTACTGTGCATTTTTCGCAAGTTGACTCGATAATTTTATCCTTTGTCAAGGGATATAATGTTTGTCTCCTGTTGTATGCTATACGTGCTTGAGGGGTTAAGATTCTGTATCTGATTGTCATAAAGATACACAATCAAGGCACGAACTGCGTGAAAAATATTCTTTATATTACACCTTCGTAGTTCCAATGCAGAGCAGATTCCGACCAGTGCGGTTAGACGTTTACCGCTGGCTGATGACGTCACGCGAGCGCTAGCCGCACGGGTATATAAGGCTGCTCACCGATGCTGGGCTCCAGTCGCCTGGAGGCCGCGTCCAGGTCCAGAGGGTTGTCGACGGGCTGGTCGCGGTCGTCGTCGAAGGGCGAGGGCGCGGCGGCGCAACCCCCCGCGCGGCACAGCGACACCGGCACCACGCCGTACACGTAGAACAGCAGGATCGGCACCCCGATGCCCACCGCCAGCCCGGCCACCAGCGGTGACACCAGCAACTGTAGAACAAACAAAATATCAGTTACCGCGGTCGAGGACTAGCTTGTAGCGGAATAAAAAAAAAACTGTGTTATTAAATCACAAAGAAGCCTATGAGAGATTGAGATCGATTAATGTCCATTTAAACCCACTTACAAAAAAAGAGGAGGTTCTCAATTCGATCGTATTTCTTTTCTATATTTATTAGTGGTGACATCCCAGTAGGACTTCGACACTTTCGTGGGGCCGAATTCGAATTTCAGGCCGCAACTTTTTTAAGTTATATGCGTTTTGTTGATTAATATATCACTTGCTTATTTATCGTGACGCATTTTCGTTTAATCGTGCTTCAGGTCACAACGATTCTAAAAAAAAATACTACGATAATACACAACATCACCATCTAGCCCCAAAGTAAGCGTAGCTTGTGTAATGGCTACTAAGATGACTTTTATGAATAATATACATAAACACTTAGAATATAAAGAAAAACATTCATGTTCATCACAAAAACATGTTAAAGTTGTGGGAATCGAACCAACCGCCTTGGACACAGAAAGCTGGGTCGCTACCCACAGGCCGTCAAGGATTACGAGGAAGTTTCGCATAAAATTCCACAATCGCAAATATCTGAAGCCGTAACTCACCGCAGCGGCAACGGCGGCCGCCACTGCCGCTCGGCGCCTCGCAGGGCGCGCGCGCCGCAGCCGCCGGTGCGCGCGGCGCCCCGCCCACAGCGGCAGGCCGACCAGCAGCGCCGGCAGCGCCACCCCGGCCACCACGGCGATGCCCAGCGGCGCGCCGGCCAGCGTGCCGAGCTGCCAGAGAAGTTTCTTCTTCCGCGACCATGGCTTTTTACCCCAGAACGTGCAGCCGCTTGGACTGGAAGGAGAACAAGTCACGGCTATTGACGTCATTCTCAAGTTATCACCGTCCTTTTTCCACGTATAGTTTGCACGGTGTACAAGATAGAAGAAGATAGAAAGTCTTTATTGCACTTACAAAACAAACAAATTGAACAAAACAAAAGATTAATAAATATTTATGCGCAAAAGCGGCCTTATCGCTTGAAGCGATCTCCTTTAGACAACCTTTGGTTGATGAAGCATGTTTAGTACGGAAAACGGTATAGTGTAACATTCAATTTAAAAATAAATAATTGATATACATTACATAACATACTAATACTACATAATATACAGAATAAATCATATATATATATATATATATATATATAATGCTCCAACAATATTTTGAAAATATCAAGCAATAAGCTGATATTACTAGCTGATGCCCCTTCGTCTACGTTTGTGTTTGTTTTTTTGAGACACATGGACATTAAATTTAGGTGAAGTCGTACTAAAATGTTTAAGTTGTGTATTCTTATAAAAAAAAAATTCAATTCGCATAAACAATATTTGAAAAGTGAAAACTGTCTGACCAGTCTGAGCTCCTCTCACTTACAAAAAATAGTAATCGTTATAGGACGAATCGAAATCGCATTGTTAGTTGATTTATCTGTTAAAGGTTAACGAAGAACATTTCTAAAATTTTTTATATAGTCCTTGTGTAAAATCGGCAAACTTTTTCATTACCTCTCCCAAAGGAACTGAGCTTAATTTCGGGATAAAAAGTATCCTATATTACTTCTATTACCTCCAAGAATATGTTTCCAAAGTTTCATGATGATCGATTCAGTAGCGTTTACGTGAAAGCGTAACAATCAAACTTACATTCACATTTATAATATTAGGAAGGAAGTAGGGATAGGGATAGGGATTTATAGGTTTGGTCAATTTTAATTTATAATATAGTAAATAAGATTATTGTTATTGTTGTAGCTGTGGATTTTTATCTGAATTAAACGTTATTATTATAAGTCAACCTTAATAGATAAACATATGCTGTCGGCTGAAGGCAGCGTAACAGCTCGAGCTCCGTCTCACCTGAGGTAGTGTAGGTCGGACACCTCTTTCATGCACAGCCAGCAAAACTCCGCGCCGCATACGCAGCACACCATGTGGTTGCACGAGCCGTCCTCGACCTTCACGATGAGCACGGAGCAACGAGGGCAAGGCTTCACCTCACCTGCGATATAACGAGTTGCGATCAAAACCTCAGAATTACGAACATACAGAAACCGTGTACACGACTAATATCAATCAAAAACCGCTCGAACTCGAACTTGCTCGAACACCGGTTATTTCATTTAGCAGTTGTCAGTGATTATTAACACTAGGGTGCTTTTTAAGATATTATCAAAATAATAATCACTTTACTCATATCTGTCGATAAAATATTTATACCTATTGAAACCACGCCCCCACGCTTTTTTTACAATAAAACATTTTTTTTATTCACACTTTTATTAACTTATATTTATTGAAATTTTTAAAACTATTCTTAATTTAAATTTATTAAAATTTATTTTCTATTTTTAAGTTCGGTTTTCTATAAAAAGCGTGTTTTTTAGTTTTTTTTAAACTATTATTTTTTTACCTCTAATGTTCTAAACGTTGTGTGTGCCGTAATCCGCGGTGTGAAGTGGGAGTGCGCAAGGCTTTTAACTTTTTATGGACACAATGTTCTTAATTCTGTGATCAAAACGATGTTCTGCAGCTGGTGTTAAAAACAAAAATATGTTCACCACCGCAATATTGTTTGGTTATCTACTTGCTGTAAAACTTCTTTACGCAAATGTGGATGCGTGACGAGGGCGTTACGAAAAGTGTTATCGGGCGAAGCGAACGGAAGTTGAGAGGAAGATAAAATTTAGTCAACAAAGAAAGAGAGAGAGTTACGTTTTGTATATTACTGTAGGGACAGGATTGAGGTGCGAGCACACATTTTTTTTCTCTCTTTCATGTCATAGCCAGTTAAGGTTCGTATATCTAAGTTGTCTTTATCACACTGCAGGAGCAAGAGAGAGCAGTGTATGCGCACATATTCTTTCTCTCAAAGTTTTATTTCAGCCAAAGCACACTCGTTTTTTTCTTTGTTTAATGTAGAAATAATTAGCTGATGCCCGCGTTCTTAGTCCGCGTTTATTAAGAGTACCTCGGAAGCCGTAGGATAAAAAGTAGCCTGTATTACTCTCCGTCTTTACAACTAACTCTATGCGAATAAATCAAAATGATTGGTTGCTTATTTAGGCCGTGAATGAAGGACAAACGAACGAACAAACTACAAAACACTTTCGCATTTAAAATATTTGTAAAAAAAGTAAGGATTGACGGACGTAGAACTACGAACATTCAGCGCGTCCTACAAAGTGTCCATCAACACGATCTTCAGACCGGAACAGATATACGCATGGCAGTAGTAGCTACTTCCACGGACGAGCTGACAGTAATAGCTTTTTCCGACTAAAAAGCTGTACTACTACTGCATAACGTTCGCTCAGAGTAGGTTTAGGGATGCATGATAACGCTGGTCGCTCACCGTGCTCCATGTCGTTGTGGGATGGTTGCGGCGCACGCGGCGGCGGCTGGCGGCTGCGGCGAGCCGCGTCGCACGTCTGCGTGGGGTGCCACGCCGCCTTACAGTGGTAGCAAAAGGACGCACCGCAGCCGGGCGCCAGGCAAGTTAGCTTCGGACACGACGCGCACCCGGTCGCCACTACTGCGAAGCTGGAACCCACAGTCATACAATATAGTTTTAATAAAGTCAAAAATATCTTTATTCAAGTAGGCCCGGTAGGAGAATTACACGGTAGTGAGATGATGACGATAACCATATTCGTAAACTTAAAACTAAAGCTACGAGGGTTTTGGAACCCTCGTAGCTTTAGTTTTAAGTTTGCATTTGTTGTTTGTTTTAAGTTTAGTTTTAAGCTGTAGGTAGCTTAAAACTAAACTTAAAGTACGTACGTACGGGCGTACTTGAATAAAGATTCCACGCGTCCTGGTCTAATAAGAAGCCCACAACAAACTTAGCCGGATGTTTTTTTTTTGTTATCACTATCTCACATTGTCATTTAAAATTATAAGAAGAGCAATCTGGTTAGAGCAATCATTGACACCCAAGCTTTTTTATCGATAACGTAGTCCTTTATACTATAATAGGACTTTTCTATAAGCTTACGTTTAATACAACTTTGAACTTTTTAAGAGGCATCTCCAAGATATCAATGGGTAGTTTATTGTAGAATTGTATGCAATTTCCTTTAAACAAATTAGGAATTTTATGAAAACTAGTATATTGCACTGTAAGTTTATTCTTACTTCTAATGTTTAAATTATTGCAGTCACATTTTTTCTTAAATTTAGAAATGATTCATAAATCATACATACATTTAATTTGCAAATATTTTCTGACTATACACTGTCATTACTTTAAAATCTTTAAATTTATCTCTCAATGACTCTCTCAGACCAATTCTGTAGATCGAACGAACAGCCCTTTTCTGCAGCACGAAAATAGTGCTAATATCAACAGCATTACCCCATAGTAAAATTCCATATGACATAATGCTTTGAAAGTTACTAAAATAGACCAGCCGAGCAGTTTCTACGTCGGTCATATGGCGTTTATCATTCTTCTTTACCGCTCATTTTATTCATTGTAAAGTCAACATCTCCCGAGGATGCTCCAGCTTCGGAGCGAGACGTGCGTAGAGGGTACATTGCCGAAGATCTGTTTAGTGTGGAGTATGAGGATTGAAGAAATTATAAATTACACCATACAGATTCTCCTGCTTTTCTCGGAGTATAGGAAATTAAGCTTAATCTTCATAATATACCACAGACATACCTTTATGGAAGCCGTACGGAAATCATTATATTTGCACGACTGCTCATAATAATGTAATTTTTGTACACCTCATTAAATCCTGGGCCGCTCAGCAGGGCCACCACAGGCAGGAGACAAGAATTATATCCCTTGACAAGGGATATAATTCTTGTCAATAATATAGTAGATAGTCTTCTTGTAATAGGAGAAGTTTATCCCCGTTTATTATTACACATATAAAATATTATTTGGATATTATTTCCACTTGCTGTAAGAGTTGATAAAGCTGTGGGGGAAGATAAATTTTTATCGTTTCCCCGGGGATATAATTGTCTCCTGCCTATAGGCGTGCTGGTTGATATAAGCGTAGCATTTGTCTCATCTTTAATAGAGATGAATGTTTTCTTGTCCACAGGAACAACATTCAGAACTTGAAGACTTTAAGACTTGCCGCCATAGCCTAATATAACAAGTTGTGGAGCTAACTTAATAAAAAGGAGGAGGTTCTCAATTCGGATGAATTTTCTTATGTTGTCCACAAGAAAATTACTGGTATTTTCCTAACTACTATATAAAAAGGAATACGAATTATATGATTTTCACATTTTAACTTTTTACATTTAACTTGGCATCAACTTAAAAAATGTTGTAAAAAATATTTATTTCTTGCTTTTACGTACAACGAAGTCGGTTCTTTTTAGTTTTAAAAATTTTCTATGAGTTGAGTGGTGGTGCATAGAGCCGAGATACTTTAGTGTACTAATAGTAATGTAATAATTTTATAGTAAATTAGTACCTAATGTGTGTTAATTATTATAATAATAATAATAATAATCAAGTTTAAATCAGATAAAAATCCACAGCTACAACAATAACTATTATCTTATTTACTATATTATAAATTAAAATTGACCAAACCTATAAATAATAAATAATTAGGAATCTTCTAACTAAGGTAAGTAGCCTCTTGATCACTTGGTGTGTGAGTGTGTACCGACCCAGTGCTCCATAAAAGAATTTTCCCATTTATTGGTTAACAAATATCTCTTAAATTGTAATTTAGATTAACAACTATATTACCTTCCACGAGCGGGCGCGACGGTTGAATGCTTAATTTTCCCGAGCCCGCCAGTATCGGCGGGTTTAATTAAACGAATTAATGGGCAAGTGTCTATTAGCTCGTGGGCACCGCAAAATTATATTAATTAGATTATATGGGGTCAGCCCGTGTAGCCGATATAAAGATTAATGGTGCTTAAATTGTTACGCGAGTCCGAGTGTAAGCTTTACGTGTAAGTATAATTTAGCTCGTGTCTCATGCAGCTATCTCACTATCAACACAATATGTTTACACAGTAAATACAACCGCTGCACGATACAGGGATTTTCGGATTTGTCTCAGGTGGCTTACTGCGATTACTTAAAGCAGTATTATTTTTATATTGTAGACGCCCTTTTTGCAGCATTATAATCCTTTGTTTGCTTCTTTTTACACTCTGCTTATAATTACGTAAACAGAGTGACACTTCAGAGGGCATGCAAGAGAACGGTTCTATAAAGTGGCTTTGAGTCTTACTTCCCTTTAATTACACCGGCAACCACGCCCTCCAGATCGGAACACACATTTTGCTGCTTGGGGTCTAATCCTCATTTTTGCCACCACAACGTATGTAAAACGTATTAGACACTGCCGATCGGTGCACTCTTTTAAACACAATGTAAAGGAGCATTATCTATCTTTGTCCTAGTATATTTATCACTGTTTACTTTTTATAGATATATATTTATATTATATAAATATTTATTATATTATTTTTTATGTATTTTGTATCTTCAAATTTTATTCTATTAGTATGTAGAATTTTTTTATTGTTTAGATATATTAAATATCCTTAGTAGTTATTATGAAGTATATTGTACCTTTATTTGACCTATACCACAATTAAATCATCTTACTCACATCCTGGGGTAGCTGGAAGAGATCTCTTATAGAGATAAGCTTTCCTTTGTACACTTCATGTATCTTATGTTCACAATCACAATTTATGGAACATATATAATAAATAAATAAAAAAAATTGACAAATCCAACTAATTTGAATAATTTAACTGGCATTTACGTATGTGTAAGTGTTTGCAAGTGTGTAAAAACTAATTATTTTTTAAGACCTTAACCTTATTGCTGTTGCCCATTTGACCTTAATGTAAGCACAGCTGATGTTATGATTGGCACTGCGTATTTTTATGCCAACTTCGTACAGTTATTACTGTAAAAGTATTGGAAAATGTTGTGAAACAAAAGTTTTTGATTACTTATTATGAAAACATAAACCATCGGCCTAGTATTTATTACCTTTTCCACTAACCGTTTATATTCACACACACGTTCATACGCACTCACACACATATGTAAATGTGGCTTAAAGTTAATATACAGGTATTGGTTGAAATATACAACGTGTATAAGAATTACTAAATAATATTGAATGATGCATAAGTATATTTTTAAGAAATCCCTCTGTAAAAATATTAAATCAAAGGAGATATATTATTTATTTTTCCATACAAAAGAATTCAAAACATTCTATGTGTTTACTTATAAAACCCTATTGAAGATAAAAGACCGACACGCACATAGTACCTACGCTACGCGACGCGTACCGAATAAAGTGACAGGACTCACAAGGTTTTATTTTTGCATATGATTTTAGGACTATATCTGATTCCTATCAGTAAAAACTATTGCAGTGCAGTGGTTTACTCAATTACTATCAGGATTTCACAGATAAGTCTCAGAGACATAATGTACCTCTAAAGCCTGTGGAATATTATTTCGGTTTTCATTTACACGTTGTATAAATGGTACTCTAAAACGAACTTAGTATTGCGATAAACATATACTTTCTTTCAAGGAAATAAATACTCTATGCGTAACTTGTGCGTTATATCGACGTGTCGTGGGTGTCGTGTTTTTGTTTGTTTCGTGATGTCACAGGTTCATTTCCATTGACTGGCGTGACGTCATTTCCAGTCTTGCGTGGGTTTTCTCGTTCCCTTCGCCGACTTTTGCATAAATTATTATCTCAAAGCTATGCGTAGGTAAAGGAAGAAGCTATAAATAAATGCGTTTTGTTTTTTTGAATTAGTCTTTGTTGAACACGTATTTCTTTTGGTGCGTTATTTAAATCATATGAGTGTGCTTTCTTCCGAATGTAGCACAGGAAATGCGGCCAAATTGAATATCTAAATCCGAGCAATAACGTGCGAGAACATTTTATAGGACAATTTTATTTGTTGGACACTCCATTTTTACTAACTTTTTTCTATAATGAAAGCAAACTTTGTTATTTAGTATTTAATATTTATAAATGTTTAGGAACTAGTTTAAATGGAACGCAAGTGACCTCGATGGCACAGCCTGATGTGCCATCGAGGCCCAGTGTCCTGGGCCTTAGTCTGCAAATCTGCACTGTTAACGGACAAAAGATCATGAAGCTTTACGTGTCGCAGAAAGTCGTATCAAATGGTACGCCACTGTGTAAAAATGGCGGAGGACACTTTCCTCAGTTATAAGGAATGCGACGGACAGATATAGAACTAGAATATATAATGATGTTTATTATTAGGAGGCTACTATAAGAATAAATATATCTAAGTTTAACGGTTAGTAATAAGTGAGTTGAGAAGACAGAAAGAGAGATGTTTTAGAAAGCCTTGACTTGTATAAGAAACAGAATTTTAAGTTAACAGTAATAAATATAAGACGTTTATTATTTATTTATTATTTATTTATTACATAAAGTTTCCAAAAAATAAAAAATACTTATAGCTAGCATCAGAAAACCACCCAGGTTTGTAATATATGCTAACAGAGAATTAAGTCTAGGTACGTTAACTACAGAACATTATTGCCAGTTTACCATGTTGTGTATAAAAATGATCATAAGTTACTTAAAAAGAAGGACTTCAGATTTTTCTTAATATTACGAGGATTAATATTGTCTCGTACATCAGTGGGTAATTCATTAATAAGGCGAGGAACTAGGTAAACGATCGTGCGCTCGCCATACCTATTGAACGCGCCCGGAGTGCATAACTTTATTCTTTATTCTGAGTCCGGGATTTTGTGCCTCATGCAACCGTTTCGGCTTAATAAAAGGTTGAGGAGTGCAACAACAGCGACACAAAGTGATGTTTTACTTAATAAACACATGGCCTTTATACTAACTCCGATATTTTGTATCGCATGCATTCGATCCAGTTTAATAAAAGGTTGAGGAGTACGATGCACCAGGGTTCGGAAACCGGAAAAAATTTAGGAATCATTTCGGTTAAGGTTTCGGTTTCACTTTTTTTAACCGGTTAAACAGAGAAACCGGTTCTTCTTTAATTTCATTCAATGGATTGAAATTAACCGGTTTAACAAATTTTAATTTCAGTTCTTTTACAGTACGAGTAATCTGAAGTCACCAAATCGCGCTCTTTCTCTCAACTCTGATGCGATCGAATAAGTTCACTTAAGTGGTAAATCTCTCATTTCGCACTCTGATCCGGAATAGTTAAAGGTTTACCTGCAGTCAGGCGCAGGACACCACCTCGTGTCTGGGTCGGCAGCGAGCGCGCGCCTCACTGAGAACTCCTCGTATTTGTCGTACAACGTCGGGTTGTCCACTATCCGGCGTACATCTGCAAACAATCATCCGTGTTGTATAGTTATAATTTATGGACCATTTAAGCCATTTTAGCCTAGTGGTGAGGACTTCGGCTTCACTTTCAGGGGGCCAACTTCGAGCCACCTCTATTTTTTTTAAGTTATTTGCGTTTTTTTAGCAATTAAATTTCACACGCTTTAAAGGCGCTTTAACATCGTGAGGAAACCTGCATGCTTGAGAGTTCTCAAAGGCGTGTGAAGTCCATCTAGTCGCATTTCGCCAGCTTAGTTGACAAAGGCCTAAATGATTCTCATTTTGGGAGGAGACCGGTTTCCTATAGGAGGCCGCTATGATGGGTTGTTGATGATGAATTGGAGGACCAAGAAGTTGGCTACCCTGATGGTTAGGTAGTGGAAAACTTCATATAAACAAAAAATCACTTCGCAGGACATACAAGAAACACGTCCACCAACCTGAAGCGTAGATGTTAAGCCAAATCATATCAACCCATTACCGGCAAACTACAGGGCAAGAGTCTCCTTCTATAACGGGAAAGGGTTAAGGCCATAATCCACCACGCTGGCTCAGTGCGGATTGGTGGACTCCACACACCTTTGAGAACATTGTGCAGTAGGTACTCTCAGGCATGCAGGTAATATTTAATTACTTAAAATGCACATAGCTTAGAAAAGTTAGAGGTACTTGCTGGGATTCGAACTTGGTTTCGAAAGTTAAGTTGAGCTCCTCCCCAATGCGCTATCAAAATGGCAAACGCGCCCTTCAGAACGGAACACAGTAATAATGCAGCATGGAGGTAGTAGTTCCTCAGCCGAGCTCTGTCACAAAAAGCTTTTCTGGACTTAAAGTTTTCTAGTTTACTTTATGCCTCGACATAACACAGTCCATTTTACGCAGATGTAGTCACTGGTGAGGCAAACTGATAACGGCCTTCCCCAGCGATCTATAACGAGATGCGTTTATTTCTGTGATATTGATTTTGTCGCCGCCCGTGGCATAATTGATGCATATAGCTGGATACCCATAGTACCATTAATTTTATATTCTGACTAGCGCTCGGTAGAATAAAGGTGAATTTTCCCTAACAAACGATTATTCTTTACCAGCTGTTGTCCAGGTTCTTCCTCCGTGTTAATCCCCTGGGAACCCTTAGTGTTCCTGGGATAAAAAGTAGCCTATGCTACCCTCCGTCCTTTCAATAACTGTTATAGTGAACTAACTGCGCTCAAAACGGTGTTAAGGTGAATAAGACATTTGGTTGCTTTGTAAGAACGCGAAGAAAACATTGCTGGGCACTTCATACGAGCACAAAAGCACTACAATATGCATACAATCGTTCTATGTCTCATACAGGAGAAGAATTTTTCCATTTCATGCCATCTTCCTTCTATATACGTACCCTGGTTAAAACCCTGTGCACGCCACTTTTCCAGTATCAAAAATAGCCTACGTTACTCTCCGTCCTTTCAACTAACTCTATGTCAAGAATCAAGGCGAATGTGAAGTGTGAAGGAAGGACAAACAAACAAAACACATTTATAATATTCGTATCTAATCTACACTGAAGCGGTGATAACCCAGTGGGCAGGACTTCGAATTCATTTTCGGGGGGACGAGTTCGTATCCCAGAACGCACCTCTAACTTTTCCAAGTTATGTGGGTTTTTAGCAATTAAAATATCACTTGCTTCAACAGAGAAGGAAAATAACGTCAGGAAACCTGCAGAGTTCTTCATAATGTTCTCAAAGGTGTGTGGAGTACACCAATCCGCACTGGGCAAGCGTTGTGGACTACGGCCTTAAACCCTTCTCATTGTGGGAGGAGATCCGTGCCCTTTAGGAGACCCGGGCCGCTAATAGGTTCATATGATATTGATTCTACGCTATTGAAGGTAGTTTTAAAGAAATTTTTTTTTGTTAATTATTTTGATGCCTTCAAAAGCATAGGTGAAAAAAAACGATCTTTATTGCAATCTTCTTATCCTCGTTTTGCCATTTATGAAAAGGTTTTGGACCAACACTTTCTTAACGGATACCATCAATCTGGACTCTCATACTGTAATTCACAGCTTTATCGACTCTCATAGCACTGGCGCACAAGTGGAAATAATACCCAAATAATATATGTGTAATAATAAACGGGGGTAAACTTCTTCCCTTCAGGGTGCACCTGAAAGGAATCGAACCTGGAACCTCCAACTTACAACACATCGCTAACCGCTCGCCTTGGTAACATGTAATATTTCTTTGTTTGTTTAAATTATTGTATAATAATTTGCGTGTTTCAAAGCGCGAAAACTATTATACAATAATTTAACCGAACGAACTGCACTTGTTACACCATTACGTAAATTATAAACAACAAGTACAAACAAACCGCGGATTCCGCATCAAAGATGATATTAACGTTGTAATCATATAATCAATGCCGCTCTGTACATAAAATATTAATGGCCCAATAAAATAGTTAACGTTACGCATGTATATATGCGGTTTTCTATGAACTGCCACATCTTCCCACCCAATAGGGTTGAAATCCTATCCCTTCAACCGATTAATTGACGTCAACTGCTGGACATAAAGAATGGGTCTCCTTACAGAATGAGAAGGATTAAGGCCGCAGTCCACCACGCTGGCCAAGTGCGGATTGGTATACAAGTGGATATACCTAGTCATATTGTGTGGTTTTCTATTTACTGCCTCATCTTCCCGGTAGAGTTGCAAATTCTAGACCGATTGAAAGTGCGGATTGATAGACTTCACATGCCCTTGAGAACAATATGGAGAGATCTCATGCGTGCAGGTTTCGTCGCGGCGTTTTCCTTCACAGTTGAAGCGAATGATATATTAATTGCTTAAAACGCACATAGCTTAGGAAAGTTAGAGGTGCTGGGATTCGAACTCGGCCCCACGAAAGTGAAGTCTTAGTCCTACCCACTGGGCTATCCCCGCTTAAGGTTAGTTGGTTTTTAGGTTGGTTTACCAATAGGCAAATGAAATAATGTAATATGCGACATTGCAAGACTAATAAAATAATATCTACTATATTTGCTCACTTTATTTTCTATTCTTAAAATTTTGTTTTGGCAACCCTACTAACAAGATGATAAAACATTGTCGTGTGTACTTGATATTATTTAAAGAGTATTAAAGACGTGTGGATGTGGATATAAATAATTGCAGTTGTCACCAATCACCGGTATTCGAGATTATTACTATGAGATCTCACAGTGCATCCAAACGAATTGTAGGTTCCACTAATCTGTATGCGATTTCTTCCGCTTAAAACTAATATAAAAAACAAAATTAAACAAATATTTTAGCCTCAAAGTAAAAGTAGCTCGTGTTATGAGTAGTGGTTACTAAGATTATGATAATGTTTATGAATAATATACATAAATACTTATAATATACAGATAAGCACCCAGGCATTGAAGACATTCATGTTAATCACACAGACATTTTCCAGTTGTGGCCATCGAACCCACAGCCTTGGACTCAAAGAGCTGAGTCCACACTGTCCACTGCGCCAATCGGCCGTGAAAATTACTCCATCTATCTATACTGATAGCTCAGGAGCCTATTGCTTTAAGAAAAAAAAAACTATTTATTCTAGCAAATGTACCTATGTACTTAAAATTATCTAGCTTGCCCTCACTACTTCACCTGTGTAAAACTTCTGATGAGTAAATTCGATCAAAATTCAAAGGTGTGTCTCCACCAATCCACACACTTGGCCAGCGTGGTGAACTAAGGACTTAATCCTTCTCAGCCGTGCTTCTATAGTTTGCCGCTTGATGGATGGATGCTACCGATGATAATGTTGATATAATAATAATCACAGGCTACAATGAAATGAAATGAATGACAGTTTTTATGTTAAAAGATAAGTAATCGTTATTAATAGAAACCACGATTCATTTAGTGCGTAGCGAATTTTTATTTGTTTTTATCGCACTCCGTACTATTGATAGCTGTAAAAAGGTTTTTTTTTCTTTACATAGCAATAGATGCTATTATAAAGATTTATAATTTCATCGTTATTAAACGGTGCTTATAATAATCAGATATGGCGAAGAATTATTGGATTGTATTAAGTGTTAATATTTAATTTTTGCAACTTCACCTACTTTGTAATGTGCTTTTGATTCTAGCACTTACAACGGTGTTAGGTACTAGAAATATAAATATTTTTTAAAGTAGTAAAACAACATAATTTAATACGGTAGAATGAAAATAAGCCACGGCATCTAGTTTAAATTTGTTAAGTTCGTAAGTTAGTTCGAAATATTTACTGAGATGTGTTTTTTAACTCTCTGGCATTTGGTTCTGTCAACATCATCATATCAAACCATTATCGGCCTACTGTGGGCAAGGATCTCCTCTCACAATGAGTAGGGCTAAGGCCGTAGTCCACCACGCTAGCCCGGTGAGTTTGCTGCACTTTACACGCCTATAAATATTCCGACGTTATGCCGCGTTTATTACACAATCGATGAATATTTGCGGCATGGTGCTAGTCTTGGCCAAATTATGTGTTGGAACTGATTAAAATACCAAATTTTAACTATGGTTTAAAAGTTTTTTTTTGTTTATATAGGAGAATAGCTAGTGCCCATATAGTTGTGTCCCCACATCGTGAGGAAACCTGCATACCCGAGAGTTCCCCATAATGTTCTCGAAGGTGTGGAGTCCAACCCACTCTGGCCCAGCGGGGTCAGGTGGACTACGGCCTTAACTCTCCACCCTTCTTGTTGTGGGACGGCAATGGGGTGGTGATGAATATGGCATGCTTACCGGAGGGGTGCATGCTCTCGTGGCACACGGGGCAGTTCACTGGCACGCGCGCCTCGAAGATCTCGATGGCGAGGTACTGGCGCAGGCACGGCTCGCAGCAGCGGTGCGCGCACCACGCCAGCCGCACCATGCTGACGGCGCTGAACGTGGACAAGCATAGCGGGCAGTCCAGCACCTCGCCCTGTAACATGACAAACGTGTTACCGAAAACTTAAAAAAAAAACTATTTAATCTTGAAGTATTTGTTTTTATTTGTAATTATGTAATTCTAAAATGTATGTTTTTTGTTCGCGGCACTAGATCCGGCTGTTTTATGTCACAGCTTGATGGATCTTACAGCTTATACTCTCATGTCTCTCTTCTTAATCGTTTTTTCTCATTCTAACTGACTTTCTTGTCTTTTATTCGCAAGTTGTGGCAGTTTCTAAGTTGGTCAACAATATTACATTTTTATTTTCTGTTTAGTTTTATAAGAGGTATTGTAATCTGTTGATTTGTCCATTAATTAAATAAAAAAATAAAATAAAAATCCTTATCACTTAGATTTAGAACTTGCGCGTAATATTAAACACTAGCGTACCCAGCCCGCTTCGCCGGGCTAGATTTTGCTTTATTTTATTTAAACAATAAACTTACATCATTAAATTTTTAATTTAAGTTTCATAATATATTAAATCATTTATTTCTCTCCGTATTCATTCTCTTCTATTCTCTTCTCGAGCGGGTGAAGATCATTATCTACACCCATGTACACCCAACAATAGAATATCATCATAGTAAATAAAAGCTGTATTTGACAGTTTAACAGTTCAAAAATAAGAGTGCTCCGATCGTCACCAAACTTTACAGGATTACTCGCCAAGTCAATCCGGAGATTCTCTGAAAGTTTCATTGAGCCTATACGGAACATACCCACACACTTTCTCTTTTATATATATAGATTAATAGCTCAGTGGTGAATACATCGTCCGGGGAGGTACTGTCGCGATGCTGTGCTCCGGTCTGAAGGGCGTGGTTGTTGCTGGTGTAACCGTGCAGCAGGGCTAGCTCAGGTAGGAGATAAAAATTGTATCCCCCGATTATATCCACTGAAAGGGGATATAATTACCGTGTCCAATTGCTAAAGCACGGGAACATTGAATAGGACAAGTTTACCCGCGTTTATTATTACTAGCTGATCCGTGCAACTTCGTCTGCACCAAACGCGAATAAAATGACATTTTCTAGAATTGAATCCTAGCTAGATCGATTTATCGCCCCCGAAACCCCCAGTATACTAAATTTCATGAAAATCATTGGAGCCGGTTCCGAGATTCTAATTATATATATACAAGAATTGCTCGTTTAAAGATATTTAAAGATACAAATATTATTTGGACTTGTTCGCCAGCGCTCGCTTTGAAAGCTGATAAAGCTGTGGTAGAAGATAATTTTTTATCCTTTCCCCGGGGAGATAATTGTCTCCTGCCCATGCTAGCCGTGATGGTATGCCAGCATGCTGAACTGGGCCGGTAAAGAGCTGACAAAGATTATGATTAACTCAATTTGACTAAATTTTTTTCTTTTTATTTTAGTGTATAGAGATCCCAGCAGCTTAAATGCAGCAAAAGATGGCAAGAGCTATCATCGAAGTTTCTGTATGATCAAATAAGATACGAATCTGTTTTCATTCAGTTTCAAAGTAACCGATAAAAACATTAAAATATTCATCAGTCATCTTAGCACCCATAACACAAGCTACTCTCACTTTGGGGCTAGATGGCAATGTGTATTGTCTTAGTATATATATTTATTTAATCATTAATTTATTTGCTAGTGTACTACAGTTAAGTAAATATATCTATCGTCACTACTCACTGAATTCATATATGACGAATCGGAAGAAAGGTATTGCATGCTGGGCATTTGAAATTAAATTCCATTCACCCTGACCAGACAGCGCTCTGGTTCAATGGGTTATAAAAAAAATTCAATAAACGGATCGAATGCTGGCATGGCGGGCAATATAGGAGAGTGCTTTCCCAGAACCGCAGTGTATGTGCAGCCATCGGGGGCGACCGTTAAATCGTATTAATGGATGTTACGGCATCGAATCTGTAATATTACTTAAGAGCGTGTCATGAACGGATTCCATTTCGGAACGTTGCAAACTAACCGCGATATGAAATACTACAGTAAAAATGGCCTACCCTAAACTGACCTCCGTTTGCCCTTTTCGATTTACATTTTAATGCAAACTTAATTAAAATTAAAGAGCAAAACTAATCAGTAAACTCGCCATTTAGAATATTTTTTCATTTATTTAATTTTTTTTTCAGTTTTTTTTTAAATATGTATTATGTCGAAATACGAGACAAAACCGGGGCAAGTAGTAATATTATACAGGATGGTCAAATACGGTGACAGTTTCGTATATAGGTACGGGACATAATATGGTAACTTTAGTTAGACTTCTTTCCGTCGAGGAAATTTAGCTTAATCATGTGCCACGTATAACCATTCAATCAGAAATATAATAAAGAACAACTTTTCGTTAATTCAACTTTTTTAAATTAAATTTTTAAATTAAATTCTTTTCGTAATACCAGTACCTATTTATCATTTGAACCTCATTAGAATACTTAGAATCTTAACAGCAGGGCTAGCACGGGCGGGAGATAAAAATTATATCCCCTGACAAGGTATATAATTAACGTGCCCATCTGCTAAATCACTGGAACATGGAATAGGAGCAGTTTACCCCCGTTTATTAATATACATATATTATTTATGCTCTGAGAGTTTATAAAGCTGTGGGAGAAGATAAATTTATATACTTTCCCCGTGAATACAATTGTCTCCTGCCCATGCTAGCCGTGCAGGAAGGTAGGAAGTACGTAATATTCACTACACCCATACTATTAATGAAATAGCTGCCCTAGGGCCGAAGCTCAGGTATGTAAGTGACCTTCGCGCACCATATCAACTCAACACCCACTCGACTTGATTGATATCATTGAAATGTAAGTTTTATATCATGTCACATAAAGTGTTTGAAGTGTATGGTCCACTCCTCGTATACCACCGGGCCAATAACAGGTTCTCAAATACTTCGTCACTTTGAGGAATAAGTATACCTAGAATGAACAATAAGCGTAATGTGCTACGCTCTGCGAAAAGCAGGAGAATCAGTACGGTGTAATTTATAATTTCTTCAATCTTTATCATCATCATCAACATCGGCAACCCATTATCGGTCCACTACAGGGCACGGGTCTCTTCACAGAATGAGACGGGTGAAAGCCTTAGTCTACCACGATGGCCAAGTGCGGATGGGTAGACTTCACACGCCGTTGAGAACATTATGGAGAACTCTCAGACATGCAAGTTTCCTCACAATATTTTCCTTCACCGTTTAACAAGTGATATAAAATAGCTTTAATTAAAGAAGCATATAACTCCGAAAAGTCAGTGGTTCGCGCCGGGGCTCGAACTCGTTCTTTACGAAGGAAAGCCGAAGCCTTACCGACGAAGCTATCACCGCTTTTAAATCTTCATACTACACACTAAACAGATGTTCTGCAATATACCCTGTTCGTATGTTTCGCCCCGACATCGGAGCATCCTCAGATGTTGACTTTACGGTAAACGATTGCTAAAAAACTTAACAGAGACTCTCAAGTATCTAACGTCTTACTTAGGTACGTACAAGCCTTTGTCAGCTTTTCAGACAGGAACATTAATTGAAGCGTGACCTACTCTTGTGATGTCCTCAGCATCAAGATCGCTGTCAAATTCTAAGTGAGAACTCTTTATTGAATGTACCGCTTTTTGAAAGGTCAGTGGCTTAATTTGGTCACGCACGTCGCACTGCCACCATGAACTGTTTATACAATGTTATATAATATCGAGGTAAAGCGAGGCGTGGACTTGGAGCGTCTTAAATGTCTTTGAGGCTTTAAAAAAAACAACTTAGTGCGAGATGCAATAGCACGCGAACGGTTTCGTACTTATTTAATATGAATCGCAAACACATCGCCATCTAGCCCCAAAGTAAGCGTAGCTTGTGGGCCCTAAGATGACTGGTGAATATTTTTATGAATAATATATACTATCGAAACCGCGTGACTGCGTCCGCGAATGAGTCGACTTAAAAAAATAGTCGAATGTCCAATATAGATGATTCCGAGATTACAATATAAATGAATCCTAGCTAGATCGATTTATCGCTCCCGAAACCCCCTGTATACTAAATTTCATGAAAATCGTTGGAGCCGATTCCGAGATTCACTCGCGAGAATTGCTCGTTTAAAGATATAAGATAAATACTTATAATATACATTTCTACACCCAGACACTGAAAAACATTCAAGTTCATAACACAAACATTTTCCAGTTGTGGGAATCGAACCCACGGCCTTGGACTCAGAAAGCAGGGTCGCTGCCCGCTGCGACGCCGTGTTATGATTTAACAACGTTGCGATTACAAAATTATGTTAAGTAGAGTGTAGACCTATTCCAGTAGTAGACACAGCCCTTAGGTACCAGATAGGTCGGTGGTAAAAAATATGACGAAACTAAAACAAGTCTGTCTTTAAGTTTGAAGAAGTAATGCCGACATGACGTGGGATAAGGGCCGGAGAAGAAGAAGAAGAGATATTAGTTACATTATTTAAAGCGTTTAACTACGTTTCGTGTCAGGCCTCCTACACAATCCCGATGTCGAATAAGGATTATAGCATGCACGCTAATTTGTTTACATTTGTCATTTACGCGGGGACTCCCCACGGCAATTTCCTCGGCATCGTGCCGTTACCGAACAATGTAAACAAGCCCTTATGGAAAATTATTATGATCGACAAACCGGCCGATAAAAATGACTGGTTATATGATACTGATAAAATTATCTATTAGATCTTATAAACATATTTCCAATGTCCAGAGTTCAAATAGCCAATGCAATTGAATTATTTACGTAGCAATTTACGCAAATTAAGTATAAAGGTATGACCATTAAGTTAATTGGTTGTTTAGTTAGGGCGTGAAGGAAGGACAAACAAACAAACAAACAAAGAAACAGTCACCGTCTGGATTAGTATATACTGTAAATAGTCCTGACGCTGACTTTAAGCAAGCAAATAACTTTTTAGAATTAAAACATAGACCAAGACAAGTTAACAAAGAGTTGACTTGGGTGAAATTGCATTTTGTTTTCGAATCGATTAAATGTTATTGTTTTTACCATAACGGCGCGAGGTCTTATTACGAGGTGAACCACTTGTAAATCAACGTCTAATATATATTTAATAATTGCAACATTGAATTAAAGGCCAACTGAAATTGCAAACTGCAAACTTAATCCCAATATTACGAACGTATAAAATTTGTAAGCAGCCGAAGTTGCGAGTAACCGCTTGTCTTGGCTTTAGTGATATTATAACAGTTCAACACCTTAACGCCCTAAAAACGTCATAGCCTAAAAAAATATTTACAAAAAATCCACTAAAAAGTGAGTATTTGGAAAAGCTTTTTCTTCTCATATTTAAGCTAAGTAACGATATTATAATAGACAATTTCTTGAATATAATTCCACGGTCACGTTGGATGTCTCGGGCAGAATCAGACTACCCGACACTTGACTGCGGAGGTACGAGAGTACCTCCGCAATCCCGTCGTGACCACGATCCATGCAACTGGGTCGAAATATCGACAAATCCCAAAATATTATCGTGGTATGTACCCATACCTGTACCTGTGGAACTATATTTAAGAAATGTTGATAAACAACAATACTGTTAAGTTTAAAATCTTTATTACAATAGACAAGGCATAGAATTCCTTATTTATAGACGTCCCATTACGAAGCGTTTTCCTGGAATACCTAACGGACTGCGTATTTGCCGTAATGTATAAGTACTATGAAATAATGAATAACATTATTTTTAGGTGCGTCTGTGGTGCTTAAATTAGATTTCCCTGTACAATAAGCACTAAGATGTCACAGAATAAGGGTCCAGTCACGCCAGCTCCTGTACTAGTAAAATCTTTATGACTTTGACAGCGAGTTGGCAGAGGAGGAAAGCGCAAGACTTAGTTTATTGTTTGTTCGATTTGATAGTCAAATCTATATATTTAAAAATGAAATGCTGTTCGTTAGTCTCAAACTCGAGACTGGCTGGACCGATTTGGTTAATTTAGGTCTTGACATACTCGTATTAGGAAGTCCAAGGAAGGTTTAAACGGTAAGAAAAATATTCAAAATGACAGCAATATACTAAAATACGTTACGATTGTCGACAAGTTCCTTACACAGCTGGACCAATTTTGATGAAATTTTGTGTGTTTCTATAGATTCCTAGATAAATTGAAAATTAAATTGGCCTGGATCCGGTAGGTGGCGCTGCTTTACTGGGCAAGACGACTTCTGCCAGTTCCGCTAGTTTATTATAAATAATTTTATTTCACGAAACCTTAAGATCAACGGGCGGGCGATTGTGGTGGTTATGCGGTGGGTTGTAGACTGTAAGCTTGTACGGAACAACGTTATACCTAACGGTTCCCCGCGACTTCGTCCGCGTCTTTTATAATCGGGTGAAGAGTGAGTAAGTAAATATTATTGTTATTTATAGATACGAGTATAATATGGCGTTGATGCAACGCGATGTCACGTTCGACCTTCACATTGAACTAGTTAAGTGATTTACTAACACAGAGTTTGTTAATTTAATTACCATAAACCGGGTATTGTTTAACTTTGTACTGATTAGTGAACGAATGAATTGCTGATGGTAAAGTTAATTCATTTTTGTCACGCGCACATTTTAATTAACAATATGATAATTTTCAAGAATAATAAAAATAAAAATTTCAATTTACACTGTGTTCAAAAAAGCCTTTACTAAGTAAAACGAAAATATTGTTTTAGACATGTCATTAATAAATTACATATCTTAGTGTAAGCGGACTCATATGATAATGTTTAGTGAAATTGAAATCTGATCGCAAAGGAAAACAAAATTTGTATGAAATTTCTACAGTGACAGTAACTATACTTACCGCCACAAACACCTGATTTTGTCATGTAGATAATCTTAAAAAAGTTTTGAAATAAAACAATTTATTTCATTCCTTCCCACTTGAAGTGAAAAGCAGAACGTTTCTAAGCATATCTATTAATAAACAACAATATTGTCTATTACAGCGAAAACCCTTTCGTAGCTAGGTAAAAAGTGAGAATATTAATAATACCGTTATCGTCAGACATTACGTGACCCCACGCTTCGACCTTCGCATTGAACTCGTAAAGTGATTTTCTAACAATGGATCAGTTAAATTAATTATCATAAACCGAGTATTGTTCAACTTTGCACTGATAAGCGAAAGAATGTTGGTTGTTAATGTATTATTTAATCTCCGTTAGTCACGGAGATGATTTGAAAGATGACAAGTAACAGTTTTTTTTTGTACAAGTACAAATTAAAAAATCATCGTTATCGATTTTGGAGAACCAGAGTAATTGTTAAAACAACTTTTTTTGTTTGTACTTTTGTACTTTACATTATTGTGTTATTAGCACAAAAGTAAAAAAAAAGGTACACTGGGCGCAGTGGTCTTAAGTGGGAGGTCCCGGTTTCGATAACCGGCAGAGACAATCTGGGAATTCATAATTTCTGAATTTGAAGAATAAATAGGAGATATAATTCTCTATTTACAAAGCATAAATAAATCTTCACCGTCACCATCATATCAACCCATTACCGGCCCACTCCAGGGTCTCCTCCAATAATGAGAACTACTGGCTGCATATTGCTGTCATGCTATTTCCTAATTCATGTCACTATTAAATTGTCAATCAGCAATATGGGCCTATAAAATCGATACATTTTGCCAAATCTAGCTCTAGTCGAATTGCTGCCCAACTACGGACCTGGTTTCTGCCTGCCGGTTGGCTTTCAGCAAGGAGATTAAAGATAAGGATATATCCGGCTCGAATAAACCCTTCATTAGGGTTCTGCGACAAGTATAACCCAAGTAAATAGTAAAGTGGTTAATATGGATATTACAAGTTTACAAATTATATATGTAATAAAGTGGTGGTGATAACACCATATATAGGTATTATTTCTGCCTTCCGAACCGGTGGTAGAGTCACTACAAACAGACTTGACGTTTCATAAGTGCTTATTAATTAGGCCTACCTGAAATAAATGAATTTTGAATTTTTGAATTTTATTTTTATTAACACCGAACTTTCCGCTCTAAAAGGTTGAACTACCCACTGGGCTTTTATTTTAAAGTTACAATGCAATACGATAATCTACTTTGTTTTCTAGGTTGAAAAGGATCTAAATTATTTATATTTTTATAATCTAAATTAATTATTTAATTATTTATTTATTTATGCTCTCCGAGCATTGCCGCACAAGTGGAATCAAAGTCAAAAGAACATACGTGTAATCCCTCAATGCCTTAAGACCAAAGTCTTCGAAATAATTTATTGGAATAGAATATAGTAAGTAATATATATATGGGTATGGAGGTAGAAAAGTATAAAATAAAAAAATATAATATATACTACGACAATGCCTACACAAAGCGCTGTCCGGGCCCAAAGTAAGCGTAGATAATTTTTGTAATGAAAAATCAAAGAAATATAATTTTAATAATTGAAGGTTAAAAGTTTTTATTTAATTGTTAAAAATAAGATGAAAGGTACCTAACTACCAAAGACGAATATCGTACATGAACTTTTATCTGTGTTATCTACAAAGCTTAATTTAGGCGCGGGCCGGTTCTCATTTAAAGTGAAAGCACCATTAATGCCCCAGTGAGGGCAGAGGTCTCCAACACTCCACTAATGAGGGCCTCTTCTGAGCAGATTATCTCGCGAAGTTGACCTCTTTAAGATAATGTTTAGTGGAAGTATAAAATGACAGTAACGATCTTTTTTTAAACTGTTTAAATCATCATAATTAGCCAAATAATTGTTTCACTGCTGATCTCACCAGAACAGGACGCGTTTAAAATTTCACGAATCTGGTTATCACTATCATCTCACTACTATGTACATATTTTGTATACAATGAAAGCATGAAAAGTACCATCTACGTCCCTATTTGAATAAAGAAATATTGGCTTTTACTTTGAATCAAACCGTTGACCAACAACACTGATCCAATGCGGATTGGCGGGCATGAACGATTATAATAAATGATAATTATCGTACGTATCGAGACTGACGGCAATGCACAACACCAATTTTGCAAAAACGGCCTAGGGCTGAAAATGTCTATAGGTACAGTAAAACTCAAATCCTAGCATATTTTTTTTTTATTCCACTACAAGTTAGCCCTTGTCTGCAATCCCACTGGGAGCACTCTTGCAGGGCAAGGAATAAGGCACTAGAGCTTGCGGTAGGTCATCCATGGGGCACCCATCAAATCAAATATGCAGTGGGTGGTCCCTTGCACGACTCTACCACACTGTCTGCAAATAGGGTGAAGTGGGGAATGATCGTGAGGCGAGTGACAACTACTACAAACAGTATCCCAACGTGATGACCCCGAGACCACTCTGGGAAGAGTGTCACGTCGAAGAAGAAAAAAGAAGCAACTTCACTTGGTGGTCTTGGTGGTGAATCTCGAGTGATGATGCAGTCTAAGATGTTAGTTATAATAAACCCATATCCCTAAACAGTTTCTATGCGGCATCGTACCGGAACGCTAATTCCCTCGGCACGTCTCTGTCGATAGGGTGGTACGGGCACGGCCGAAGCATTTCAGACCAGACTAGAGAAAATTAAGAAATTATAAGTTACCAAATTACCCACTGCACAGGGAGATCGTCAAAAATATTGGCTTGATCCTTTGAATCCGCAGTCGATCATGCTAACCACTAAACCTATGAGGTTCTTTGTAGGGATTTCGACACTCTACGGTCGTGTAATAGGAAGATAAGATTAAGATAAATCAGACAAAGATTGAGGGCATAAACATCGATAAACAAAACGCATTGTTTCGAAGATATTACAATGTTGAATAATTTATGTCTTTAAGTGTTTCCAATCTTCGCGGTTGTTTACTACGTTTGTTACGGTTATTGTCACTAATCTCTACCAGTAAAGGCCGAAGCATAAACCTTTTAAACGTGATCTTCACGTTGGGGTGAAGGAAATCAATGTTGTCTCTAGGCTGGCAAAAATTAAAAAAAAACGTGTGTGTACTTAACGTATATATATGTACACGCGTTAGAAGTTATACTTCTTTGGCGTAACAAGATAAAAATCTTTTCAAATTTTTTATCTTCTGCCTTATTACGTTACTAGATAAAACGACACTAACAATAGAAAAAAGTATTGAGTACATTGAAAGTTTTATGTAAACATACAAAATTAGTTATACATAAGGAATTTTAACACGTATTTTTTATTTAGACTTTCATACAATCTGTGGGCCCCTATTTCACCCGTTTGGGGTATGTTCAAAAGCCGTGAAACACGCGTGTAATATTTTGCACTTATTTCACCCAAATACCATGCAATATGACAGACTTTCATACAAATTTTCTTTCCCTGTTTAGCACAACACTGCAATGCATTACGTAGAAGACCAAAAAAAAAAATTCTCTCTTATATCCACCGACTGAGGGATAAATTTTACTTATCCAAAGTACGGCAACCGGATAAAGGAAAAGTTTACCCTCGTTTATTATTACTCGTACGTTATTTGGATATTATATCTACCCGTGCGCCCACGCTCGGAGAGTGGATAAAACTTTGGGAGGGGATTAAAATTTCGTCCTTTCCTCTTTTATAAAATTTGGCCTAGCCATGCTAGGAGTGCTGGGGTGCTCGATGAAGTTTCTCTTAAAATGTCCAACTTCGTTTGGATGTTAGTTAGTCATGAGACAGCCAAAGTTTTTTATAAGTATAGAATATGAAAGACAAAGCTGAGATAGATTGTTCTGATGTTTAAAAATGACCTCAATAATATCCAAGATATATGTAGGAACGGGTTCCTATGTATACATAATGTTAAGCCTAACCTAATCTAACTGGTAATAATGCTTTTGTTTGGTTAATTAATATTTTGCCCTGTGTTCACGGCAGATCAGTAGGTACGACTGTTACATGCCACATTTTTATGCCAAGTTTACTCTACTGCCCTACTTTATTATATTATTTAGATCAGATAAAGAATGACTTAATAAACAATAAAGTCTAGTAGAAGGCAATATACGAGGCCGAATAAAGACACTTTTTATAATAAGATTACTTTAATGAAAACCTTCTTTCTTCTACCAATTATCCGATACGTCCTTTTCGTAATTGTTGATTCACGGGGAAAATAGAAGAGATTTATAGAAATTTATTATAATCGCGACGACCTTGGGGTATGATCACAGAGCGGAATGCTTCGTTGAATTTATAATTTTAATAACATGATTGTTCTACGGTATCTGATAACAAAGCTGTATTATAATAGGTGTATTAAATAAGATAAAAGAATAACTACCGTGTTAACGTCAGCTCTGTTCTCCTGGGAGACGGGCAAAGTAAAAGAAAGTGTAATTTAATATTGGATATTCCCTTCTGTGCTTTGAGTGCTATACCAAGAAATGCTCGTTACACGGACTACGTTCTCTTTCAGAGTGTACCTACCTACTGCTAAAATAAGTCATAAAACTAATGCTTATAAGAGCCAGACAAAAGGCACCCAATACCTTTGTGTTTCACGAACGAATTATACATTTACAATAAATTCCGACTACTATACTATTACTAATAATGTCTGTTTTTAATCAAAAGATATAATATTTCAATATTAACGGGCAGTAAAAACTTATAAATTCTTGTTATATTATGATAAAAAGGTTTTAAAAAAACGTAGTCGACTTCAAAGGTTTGTTTACTAGAATGTTGAAGATTTTGGAGTTATCGTACTTATTGCTTGCGATTTGCCGTTTTCCGTTGATGTCTTCTGCCATTTTTTTAAAAGATGATTGATCTTCGCAGTTAATGACAGATTAGATCTTCATTAAATTGGAGTACGAACGTTTGATACATTTTCAAAGCAAAAAGCATTAAATATGGAGTATAACATCCACGAAATAACAAAATACCGGCAAGTACGAGCTGGATTCGAACACGAAGGGTTACGTTCCATTATCTACAAAATAGGGAAAAAAATCGACTTTAAAATTAATTTCATTCTGTTTTTTAGTTTTGCAACTGTCACAGTTCATAAGTCTCGCAGGCGGACATACAGCGGAGACCAGTTTTATCCTCTGGGTCGGAACCCTTATAAATAATAAGGACCATCTCTTCTGAAGGCATTTAAAATTACATAATTCCACCAAGGTGACAACTGGCAACCAAGTGACGGGCAACTTGACCTCATACCTACTGTCTCAGTTCCCTGTCTGGACGTCGAAGATGAGGTTAGTTCCTCGCTACATGAAAAAAATACCAGACCAAGAGGGCGGAGCACCGTGTTCCGCGCGCGCTTCTGAAGAATTCGGCAGCGTTAATGGCCTGTGAAAATTCAACAAATTTTCACACACTGGCAAAGACAATCATCAATGTGGAATTTCGAAATAACTGCCTGTTAATTGCATGTTTTTTAAAAATAATATAACCTTTTGGTTTGCTAGTGAATCACATAAAATCACAAGCAGTAAGTAATAAAAGGCAGTAGAATGCGCAGTGAGCTGACTTTTATGTTTTACCTAACATAGTTTAAGATCGCACACCCTTAATGGAGACTTGATCTCTCATACTATTACCATTATACATAAACCATTTTATTTACTTATAATATAGTATATTAAGAGTTTTTCTTGAATATTCTCTTGTTTTATGTACTATGCAAAGTACGTTGGTCACGCGTTATTGTGAGAAACCTGCGACTTGTTAATATTTTTTTTTAAATAAGAATATATATGTTATACGGGTGTCGGTCTTTAGTGGATGGCCTTGGCCAAGAAAAGGTTCGGTCTTCGAAGAGCCTCCTTACTCAGAAGATAAGCGCGGGGACGAACACCTCTCCGGTATTTTTATTTAAGCCTTTTCAGGCTGGGACCAGTGCACAGGGATTTTGACCATAGTACATAATCGAAAATCCATTTCTTAAACGATTTACACAATTACAATTTTGGTAACGTAGTGTTTTTGTGCATGTATAAAGTGCACGCCACTGGGCCTGAGGTCTGCCTTCTTGGATGGGGTCCCCTAAAGGTCCATAATAACCTTTAGGAGCCCCATCACAGTATAAGTGAATCAGTAGTTCGAAACCTTTGATCTCGTGGTAAATACCGACTCGTCTAGTCAGTGCCGTGACACTGTAAGTCCCTTACCAAAAAAAGCAGCAAGGTTTCTTTCCTCGCCGTGCACCACCTCTGACTTACCGCACTATTGCTATATCTAGACAGCTATGTCGGACCTCTGTTTGACTATCCCTACTCGGATGCCATGTCCGGGCAACGAACAACAGAAATCGACATGTGTTTAGAAAGTTAAACCGATATATAAATTGTTATCAATATAATGACAGACTTATTGATTTGGTGTAGACATTCTACTCATTTTACCATATGCTCGTAGTTCATATACTAACAGTTTACTGTTTATTTATTCAACTAACCTCTTACACAAGTATTATGTATTTTTGCTATAGCTGTTCTGATTACAGGCTATTACAAAATAGACTGCACTCATATAAACGGTGTTATGTTATACGCAGTTTAGGAGTGAGGGGAAAGGTGTTTCTCTGTTACAACAGCGCGCAAAGGTAATCCGGTCGCGCCTAATGCAGCGAGTTTGGCCAACTGTGACTCGAGAGGTATCCTCTTTGTATAGAGGAAAACCTTGTGATTATTACGCTCCGTTTCTTCCTTTCTTAGTAACTTATGTTATAGCTAGGCTGCCCAATAAAGGAATGTTAGGTTTCCAGGGTTTTCTTTTTATAGTATTAGTCGACGGACCTATACACAGACCAAAACTTAGCAGTGCAGGCATTGAAGGAACATGTTTTGCAAAGTGCCGTCATGTGTCTATCAACCTGAGTAACAGGACGGCACGGCAACTTCTAAATATCCAAACAGATTTGGATGGGTGTAGTTTCAATAATTTTTTAAATAATCGCATGTTCGGCGCCATTTTAAAATGAAAAATTATTTTAATTACAGTCGATAAAGAGTTTCCTTCTCGAACATCCGCTCAAATATTCAAATTACATTCGAAAAAAGGGTACGACGTAAAGGTGACATTCTATTACATTTACGGCGTGTTTTTGAACATACCTAACGTTAATTTGGACAGACAGGCAGACAAAAATGAAAAAAAAAAAAAGCATCAAGCTTCAGAATGATAGAATTTTTAGAAGAGATTATAGAATGCTCTCCCTCCAAAAACACATATTCAATGTATAGAATCACAAATTTCTTCAATGTATAGAATCCGTTAGAAGTTTTATTATAAGTATTTTTTAGATCCGAAAGTATGTTTGTTTCTCTGTTTGTCCTTATTTACGCCCTAACCAACCTACCAATCGGCTTGACTTTTGGCATATATACTTAGTTGAAAGGACGCAAAGTAACATAGGCCACTTTTATCCCAGAACAACAAGCGATTTCCACGGAATTTGTAAAAAACCGTATTAAATCTATAGTTACCCATAGTTTAGTTTAGTGTAGTTTCCGCATACGCGTAGCATACAAGTGACGTCATTTACGATCTCCATCGCCTTACAGCATTGGTCGCAGATCGCAGATTAATTGCGATAAGATGATGCTAACAATATAACAATAACTGGGAACACTGAGAGACTAATTTGCGAAACATGAACGTGTTTTGTTAACATAATTATTGCAATGCGCAATATTATGATGATATTATGTGAAATTAACCGTTTCTAATCTGTTATGATCTTGGTTCTTAAACGAAAGTCGTTCTGCGACTATTGCCTGCAAGAGAGTTGTAATTGGTTTACGTAAAATAGGTAATTTCTATTGGTTGGCGCTAATTTTCCCGCCCAGATGGCTCCTGAACCAATTTTGCTAAGGCTCGCTTATGATTACTTTTTTAGCAGTTATCCTTAGCGATAGCGAGTAATCATTTTAACTAGCGGGTTACTAAAAGCTGACACGAATTTTTTCTCATGTATCTTTTTATTTTTATTCTGATACACAACAAAAAAAAGAAGATTTTTCAAATCCAGGTAGGATTTGAGTAGATTGTATTAGATCTTTGGTAGTAAAGTAAAAGTAAAAACAAACTCTCTAGGACACATAAAAGTTTAATGAGATAATATGATGAATCTTAAAAATTAAGAGTATTATAATCTATTAATGATATTTTAAAACGAACATTTAAGAGTTTGCTATTTACGAGTGTTGTAATGAAAGAGAAGAGTTTAATTTGAATGATATCAATTTGCACGAAACCTTTAATGGCTGAAGGGTAAAACTCAATACGTGAGATCATTTTACTACAGTGCCGTATAAGAAACCTTTGTTATTTTCCAAATAACTTATTGTATAAAGTGTCAAGAGCTGAAATCAACTTTTAATCCATTTCAAGTAACGCCTACGCTTCATTTCTGATATCACGTTTCGGCATCGAATTCCATGAATTTAAATACCTAATTTTAATTAAAATCGTCAACGTTTGGAAATGAATATTACTAAAGCTACGTATTTATTATCTTTATATAGTATAAAACAAAGTCACTCCCGCTGTTTGTACGCGTAGATCTTACAGTTTTCAGCAATAGATAGAGTGATTCAAGAGGAAGGTTCATATGTAGTCTATATGCATATTAAAGTAAAGAAACAAATTGTAATGTGATGTCGCAACAAACATTTTTTTTTTTTGCTAACATTGCAAACGTAAATATAAATCTTTATAACGAGATAGATTGAATTTATGAACGACGGAATTGTATTATTACCTAATTAACTAAAATGTAAAAAAAATATATTTTTAGTACACGAATGAAAATCTGAACTTTTGCCACTATTATATTTGTAAGAATAGAAAGCACCCCAAGCCTTTTAGTGTTCCCTACCCAAAGGACCCTATTACTAAGGCTCCGCTGTCCGTCCGTCCGTACAGATAATGTATTTATGTTGTCGCTATAGCAACAAAAAAACAGGATAAAAAATATTAAAGACATGATTTTTTGGCCGCTTCTACAGTTAATGGTACGGAACACTTCCTGCACGAGTCCGACTCGCACCTGGTTTTATTTAACAATGATACAAATTTTCTCATTAGTTATTTTATACAAATAATAATTATTGAATTGACAATACTAATTGAGTTACAAAACCATCAAGTGTTCGTTCGTCCAAAAATTGCCAGACGCTTATCATTGCCAAAGACAAACTAATTTTAGATCCCAAGTTTTTGCTTCTTCTGATGAGATTTAACAACAAAATATTCACAATGAATATTATTTTAATCGAAACTAATATTATATTATAAAGGGATAAAGTTTGCGAGGTTGTACTAAACCGATTTTGAATTTGTGAGAAAGAGAAAACGGCGTTATCTGTGCGTGTCATATACTAACTAAGTATGTATATTATATATTAACCCGAAAAATGAAAAGACTGTTTCGTGGTAATCGAATTTGCAAACTACTCGTAAGTCGGAATGAACGGGCGACGCTTATATTTTTTTTGATTATAAATTAACGTGCAAATTTAATATTCATATTCATTGTATATCATAGAAAAAATGAAAATGTTACCTCAAGCAAAAAATTATTATAAGTGGATACGTTTTTCTTAGTTATTCTTCAAAATTTATATTTGTAAACTTTACTGAGTTATTCATACTGATATTTCCACCAAGTTAAATTCGACGACTCACAATGATATTTATTTCGGTCATATTACGTTCTTGTTACTTAACACCTACTTCTTTTTAATATAGTAAATATTTTTAGCAACATTTTTAAGCCGGTGCCAAGTAAAATGTAGAAAATTACTGGTAATTTCCTTGCTACTAAATAAAAAAGGAATGCCAAGTACATGAGCTATACATCGTAACTTTCTAAATTTTACTTGGCACCGACCTAAAAATGTTGTGGGAAATATTGATTTCTTGCTTTTTAGTTGTACAAAAAAGGCGGTTAATTTTTTGTAAAAAAAAAAAATTTCACGCATTCTTGTTGGTAGGCTTGCCTTTACCTAAGTTAAAATTAGCCGAACGTCAACTGCTCATCATCTTCTACAAAATATTGCTGTTACCGAAACCGGGGTGTTAATGCTTGAGGAGTTCACCCGGAACTTCACCATCAGCTCCTTTATCGTGACGAGCATAAATTGCCTACCTACTATATACTATAATCGAAAAGCTAATAGTGAAATACTTATTAATGAGCAGTTCTGGTGACCATCCATGGTCTTCGTCATCAGTTTTACTTGACTAAATGATGCTTTTCGATAGCAAAATACTCGAGTTACTTTAAAAAAATACACAAATCGCTATGGAAGTCCCTATAATATTTGAAGTGTTCCGTCAATTTCTCCAGGATTCCTTCAACAGATCCTTATCTGATGAAAATGGTATCATATGGTAAATTAACCGCCACAAAGAAATTATTGAAAAAATGAAAGGTTTATAAATGACAGAGTTCAGAGTTCTGAGCTAAACAAGCGAATTAAGCTCCTCCCCCTTTTCGTTATTAGGCTTAGAATTTATTATTTACGTACCTATTATGTTTGTGAAGTAAGCGCGCCAGTTATGTTGGTCGGTTTATTAGAGCAAAAAAATCCACGATTGATTGACTGTCATGGTGATTTAGCTAAAATACATTATGATATACCAAGCGAAATCATAAAAGCCTTTCTAATGGACAACGATTCAGCAAAAGTGAGCGGCTTTCAAACTGCAAAATAACAAGAAATCATCGACGTAAATGAATGGATATGATCATACGGACAAATATGTTCCAATGTAAACCACACATAAATCCGCGCCATCTCTTAGGATACTAATGAACTACTACGACTCAAGATCATCAGTCCCAATAAATAAATCAAATTTTACTACTTTATATATGCTCTTATTTAAGTGTCTGTGTTATTGAACATAAAAGTTTATAATTAGGCATCGACTTCAAAGACACTCAGACCCAGACACATTTATAATTTAGAGATTCCATTACATTTAAAAAAGTTAGAAAATCTGAAACAGAGCGAAATAGGAACTGTACAAGTCTATGCAATTCGCGGATTGTCCTCGATTACTATGGGAAATTTGACTAGCTCGAGAGCAGGTACCTCCCCAAGTTCTAACCCCTTTCATACAATAATAGTACATTAGCAGTATTTACAGTCATTTTGCGTGCGACAATGATAGTTTGCGTGTGCTAAGTATAATTTGCGTGCGCCAAGTAAACTTGTCGCACTCAAATAACAGTTTCATTTACGAAAAAACTCACGCGTCATTTTAAAATGGGCAAACAGCTCTTTTTCAACCGCAACAGCGAGTACTAAGATACTACTTATCCCGCATGAGTAATAAAAAACTTTTAAAATCCGTATACAATTGACGCGAATAGGTGAAAAATACTGTATGTTAAGCTGCAGGCGAACATAGAGCCTCCTTCTTTTTATTGTCAGTCACAAAATATGCAGGCACTAAGTACCAAAAGATTGGGTAGAGTTTTCAAAACCCAGTTAAATAGACCGCGTTAGCTCTTGCATTTCCGTTTGTAAAACACATTCATCTCTTTTCATTTCTGAATACGTACAAATGAGACGATCTATATTTAGAAGTATTACATCATTTTGAATTCAAAAAGTCACCCTTCGTAAACACGTCGTAATAGCTCAGTATCTTAGAAGCAGATTTTCGATAATATCTCGGTTAGTAAAGCGACAAAGTCTTGGAACTCTCTTTGGGGCTTGGCAAAGTTCACTTGATCCATAAAAGTCGATGTTTTTGGACAACTAAGGACAGCTCGGTATGGCCTTCGTTTAGTATTCGGATTTCTGTGGAAATTCTAGGATTGTTTTTATTGGTTTATACTTAATGAATACTTAATTACTTCATGCATCAATAAAATCGCAGTTTTCCATTGTAGCTATTATGGCCACATAATTATGTGAATGAATCCGTAAATAGGTTTTTATCAATTAATAATGTAGTAACATTTACCTTCGACTTCAGCCGCGTATTAATTTAATCCATTATTCTACGATCCACCGTGTCGCATAACCCGCGTGCGCTAGTACTTCATTAGCTTTCTTGGCTCCTAAGGGTTATAGCGCAATAAAATGGCATCTGTTTCTCATTAATAGGGCTATCAAATTACTTTTAATTAATAATATAAGATACGAAGCTTTAGAAATTTTCGCGATTGAAAAACCAAAAAACAAACATTCCTTTAGCTCCGCAATTAGATTGTTTCGTCTTTTGCTCATTAAAAATAAAAATAAACATATAAGACGAATTCAAAACACGTGGTCTTTTTCAGTCGACCTTTATATTCAGGTTACATTGTACGAAGCATTGATAACTATTAAGAAAGTTGCAGTAACTATCATGTTCTATACGGTCTCAGCCTAATTATTGTTTGGTTACGTATAATCCGCCCATAAATTACGCGGTAGGCCCGTGTCTCGATTATGTGATAGTTTTCGCAACGCTTTGCATGCGCTCGCGCATCGCGTTGACCCGGTGATAGCTGTCTATAGACTGACTGTACCTTTAGTACGAATTCGCTCACCTCGGAAGCATCGATAGTTTACGAATATCAACACACTATGTCGGCACATACCTTATGCTTATTTTTTTAAAGCTTAAGCTTGCACCATAAATTACAGCAGGCGTTGCTAGGTACGTCGTATTGATTATTTTCACGTGCTCATACTTGTGTCGCGTCGCGTCGTGTTTATAGCTGAACTTTCAGCACGTGATTACTCGTAAGTGTCGATGGCTTTGTGAGTGTTGAGTTAAAGAGTGTTATAACATCAAGTTTAAGAATCGACTTAATGGTGTTTGTTCTGACGCATAAGTTGAACATCACACATTATTTATGGAATTGAAACTTTAGTTGAGATATATCATTAAGTTAGCTAGCAAGCTGATGAACAGATGATAATAAATTTAATTGCAATTTACCTCATGTATTGCTATAACTACGTGTCAGTGATGCAATCTCTGTAAAAATCCAACCCCAAGAGCCATACGGAATGTATGGCTCTTGGGGTTGGACTTATTGACAAAACAATTAGGTTGACTTTACTTTGGCGTTATTTAAATAGTGTTTCTAAACTCGATAACAATCGACACTTACAAAGTGAACATCTCGTACTAATGGAACTGATAGAAAGTGATGTTGTAGCTATAGGTAGCACGCGATGCATTTTGATTTTATTGTACACATTACATTTGTTGTGATAAAAATCGCAACAGACAGAAAAGTTTTGTATTACGTTTGCTTTTTTTAATAACTTGGTAATACGTGATAGAGATGCATGGAAAGAAATGGAGGAGGCCTTCGCCCAAAGGGCGTACTGAACTGCGAAATTATCAAATATTAATAATATGTTTAGAAAAATAGTTATAAGGAAGATTGTGTATCTGTGGTCGATATAAATTGGAGTGGAAATCCGAAACGATAGGAACCCATATCATAGAGGAGTTATATAAAAAATAGATTAGAAGAATAGATTCTTTAAAAAAATGAGCCAGCCCTTCTGTCACTAGATGAAGCAATCTAATCGTTTTAATTTATGATGAGTTATGCACTTAAACGATTAAACGGTATAAGATATGAATAGGGGGTGTTTTTTTATTAAGGTAAACATATAAAGCGTGTAAAAAAAACTACAACCACTGGATTTGCCGATGAGTGTGGAACTGGAAAATGTCGAACATTCTAATCATGTTAGTCACGACTCACGAGTCTGTTTTAAATTGATCCGAACGAAGGTCCGACTAAAGTCTAGACGGCGGAAAAGTTGGAACTAGTCTAGACACTTCCATCTCAACGTCCACCGCATACAATATACGGTTTATCGAAACCTCTAAGTGAAAGCCTTTGTGTTTTCCCCTCGGTAAATTGAGATGGGAAAACATAAAACCTGAGCTTCTTATTGTTATTTGAACTTGGCAGTTTCGCGGTGTGTTCGTTTTATTTAAACTTGATAACGACTAGGACACCGTGAGGTGTCTTTGCATTGTTGAGGGTCTCATACAAGACTGAATTGTATCGTGAAAATCGCATTTGTGAATAATACTAGTCAATTTATGAAAATATCTGGGACGTATCAAATTATAGTTATCTAAAGTTCAATTATTTACCCTCTTTATAAAATTACTGGAACACTTGTCATGCCAACTTTATTAAATACCTCTGTGGAGCAGCAGTATATAGCTGCACTACCTACGTAGTCTTCGCAAGAGTGCGATGAAGTGAGTGCATCCCATGCAAGAGTATAGGTCCGTCGAAGGAGTTTTTATTGGTTACAAGTTCTACTTTTACATAACCATTCCGTTTCCCGGAACGGAAAGGTATGCATATATTTTCTCTGTATAAAATAAAAGATACCTACGTAGTTATCCATTTATTCACTTAAATAATTCACTTACTTAATAGCCGTGTGAAATGTAATAAACAAATATCACGGACGATGGAGATATTTTACACTTCACCTTCACATTTGAAATGAAATAATCTTTTTTATTTTATACAGAGAAAATATATGTAAATGTGTATTAACTCTCTTTTGCTGTGTACACGTGTAATCTGCTTAATATATATACGCCTTTTTTCACGATAAGGCGTTCTAACGATTCTACCCTTTCAGATTCCGCTAACTCAATTATATCAATGAATAGTTTACAACATACCACAGCTGCAGGACTCTGCCAACGGGAGTGTTTGCCCATAATTATCATGCCGGGCAGACGAGTTGGTGATCGCAGTAGATGGTAGTAGTAGCACAGAGAACGTTGCTGCCCAATTTCCGTTATATTCCCTTTATCGCATCGTACAACACCCGCGGAAAGAGGAGGGTTGGTGGCATCTGTATTCTGATCTGCCGTCACCACACGGCACACCCAAGTATATAGGGTACGGTACGGGATTAATGGGTTAATACAAAAAGATGTATGTACCTACGATAATTAACTTGCTTTAAGGACTTCGCACATAGGTAGGTGTTAAATCCTAGAAGTCAGTTTTATTATGTTTGAAAAGTATACATGGATTTCTAAGAAGTAGGAACCAAAAAATACCTGCTATATTTAAAGTCCTAACATGTTTTTCTATAGCACTTATCCCGTTTATTCGATTTGGTAGATCTTGCGTCTATATAACAAAAACTGTAATACCAGTGGAATGCTAAATATCCATATTTAAAAGGAAAAAGGAAGATCAGAGAAGAAATATATGGATTGTGTGAAGAAGGATACTGGAGTGTCGTGTGAGTAAGTAAAAAGAGATTGCCTTGAACCTATACCGAGAGGAAAAATGCAAACAGAAGAGTGGAGCTTACGTATAATGCTGCCTTAACTGTTAATGTTTCATTAACTTGCAGAGGTTTTTAGCAAAAATTTATAGAAATTTACACGAAAGTTACATATTTCATTTTCTTTTCTTAAGATTGCGGTAACCTTGGCACGTAAAATCTAGAATTTTATTATGTTGCTTTTATCGATTGCACGATATTGTTCGATATTAAATCAACTTACACAAGGATACAAGAGTTAAAAGCTCTTGGCTGGCCTCGAGCATTTTCTAGCGCTAGAACTATGTAGGTTGATGTAAGCGGAGTTAAATGTAGTGCATTATTTCACTAACACTCGAGTTATTAAACGTACGACCGTTCAAGAACCCCTCAAGTATCAAGTGCCTATACTTCTGAGCTTTTTTGCTATCATCATAGTCCGCCACGCTGGCCCAGTGCGGATTGGTGGACTCCACACGCCATTATGGAGAACTCACAGGTTTCCTCACGATGATTTCCTTCACCGTTTAAGCAAGTGATAAACTAAACTAAGCTCGGCTGCCTACGCCGTCAGGAAAATTAGACAGATTACTGACGTAGAAACAGCAAGACTTGTTTACTTCGCGTACTTTCATAGTGTGATGTCTTACGGGATCTTATTATGGGGCAAAGCTGCTGATATTGAAACTATATTCATATTGCAGAAAAGAGCTGTACGGTCAATATATAAACTTAAATCACGTGAATCCCTCCGTGAAAAATTTAAAGAAATTGGTATACTTACGGTAGCCTCACAATACATTTATAACAATATAGTATTTGTAAGGCAACATATTAGTCTTTATAAACAAAAAGTGGATATAAACAGTCGACTTACAAGAAATGGTCATAAATTAGTGACATCTGCATATCGTCTGCGAAAGGTGCAGAAGTCATTTGTGGGATTGAGTATACGCTTTTATAATATGATTCCTAAGGTAATTTTGGACCTACCAATGCATAAGTTTAAAGAATGTGTTAAAACACATTTATTACAGCGAGGTTATTATACAATTGATGAGTTTCTTAATGACAAGGTTGCTTGGAAGCATCCGGCTCCGCTTTCATCTCTCACAAGATAGAAAAATGAATGTTAAAATATAAAATGTAAATTTTTGATGTTGGAAAAGAGCAACTGCTGAGTTTCTTGCCGGCTTCTTCTCGGTAGAATCTGCCTTCCGAACCGGTGGTAGAGTCACTACACACGGACAGACTTGAAGTTTCAAAAGTGCTTGTATTAGGCCTACTTGAAAT
Source organism: Pararge aegeria (assembly GCF_905163445.1). Classification (NCBI taxonomy): domain Eukaryota; kingdom Metazoa; phylum Arthropoda; class Insecta; order Lepidoptera; family Nymphalidae; genus Pararge; species Pararge aegeria. The sequence goes on from NC_053189.1 coordinate 3,475,343, forward strand.
AAATGAATTTTGAATTTTGAATTTTGAATTTTGATATTTTAATTGCTTAAAACGCACGTAACTTGGAAAAGTTAAAGGTGCGTCTTGCTGGGAGTAGAACTCAGCCCCAGCAAGTGAAGCCGATGTCCTAACCACTATGATGTCATCATCAACATCATCATCAACATAAACCCATTACCGGCCCACTATAGGGCACGGGTCTCCTCCCACAACGAGAAGGGTTTAAGGCCGTAGTCCACCACGCTGAACCAGTGCGGATTGGTGGGACTCCACACATCTTGGAGGACATTAACTGCGCTATCCCCGATTCTATATTGAAGCTATTATAAAAAAACGGATATACGTGATAACCAGTGGCGTGCATAGAGGGTATGCACAGGGTATGCAGATGATATAAAATGTAGAAAATCATCAGTACGAGTTTTAAATACTTAAGGGTAGGCTTTTATAACTCTTACAATGTATATACTTAAGTTTTATTATAACTCTTACTGGAGATTTTGTTCATTTTATATCATATGCATACCCTGTGCATACCCTCTATGCACGCCACTGGTGATAACCCCCATGTGCCTGTCACGGCAACCAAGCCCTTCAGCCCGGAACACAGTAATGATGTTTTGCGGCATAAATAAGCGAGGCAGTCTGTGCAAATGCCCTAAAAAACAAGATTTAAAAAAAAACTCACCTCTTCGTCTTCCGCGATATATTGCACTGCCGGCCTCGCCTGCGCTTGTTCAGTGCCAATTCTCACAGGCCGCTCACCCTGGTCCAATACTGAAGCAAACAAAAACACGTATAAAATCTTGCGCTTTGTGCACTAGTAAAATTATATATCGAAATCTAATGATTTTTAACAACGTAATTTTTAATATGAAGTATTTATTCGAGGAAGTTGCTGAGAAAAATGTCATTCAGAAACACGTATTAAATCAACCTCTTAATGCACGAGTGAAATAATATATAGGGAAATAACGCTAATTATCACTATCAACATCATTATCAATATATTATTTAATTTAGTATTTAATTTTAGAGATACATGCTCAGAGAAATGAAAATCCATTATGAAGGATCTTTATATTCTAAGGAATACATTTGCCTATTAAATTGTAGTACATTTTAATGTAAGTACATTCACATTCTATGCTTATTATAATGCTGAAGATTTCGTATATTTGAGCAAACTATTTTGAAGTAGCGTTTGGTTGTGAGCGTGCAAATAACTTGAGAGTTTATTTATTACATTTTTTGACACACTCACCTGGTCGAGTCTATGAGGAAGACTCGTATCTACGAGTATAAACATGCCATAAACATTTCGTAAGTGTTATTTTTCTAGCCGAGGCTAAAAATCTTAAATAAAAACCTTGAAGTAGCCACCTATGTAGTAATCAATAGTCATATAAAGTTATAAATATTAAATAGCTATCAATGCTGTAAACATTTTAAATTATGAATTGATATAATTAATGTCGACAATGCTATATTATGTGCAATAAAAAAGTTTTACCTCACTAGTTAATTCATCATGATTTTACACAATCTACAGAATCACAGAAAAATATTTTATTATTCAGATATTTTTACAACTGCAGGGTGAAATTGCTTCTGAATTTTTAATAGGTAGGAACTAATCTAGGAAATATCAAAAAAGTACCTATATATTTTCATGACTGGAGCACGGTTCCAAAGATATTATTATCTCTCTCGCGATACATACCTAAGTTTTTCGTAAAGTCGTATCTTATTAACTTCCTATGCATTAATAAAAATGCGTCTTTGTTAATCTTTTTTGTATCTATCTGGTTCTTAGTTTTTTTTACGAGTAGGTAGGTATATACGGTTCGAGGCAATTCAAGTATTTTTTTTTGTTTCTTGTTTTAATTTTTCCAAAAGATTAGTTTGCGGTCTTCTGACACAGGTACGCAGGGCAGGCTTAGATCAAGTAACTGCCAAGAAAAAATATTTTTTTTAATCAATCGACCTCAAAACAAGCAGCCAGATTGAACGGACGATTGCAAGACTAATTTTTTGTTATGATTTAGCAACAAAACGAAGTTGAATCCTACATAAAAATAATTTCAAAAATTATTACGCCAACAAAAAATACCATTTTTTTTCATCATAATCCTCATCCTCATCATCAACCGATTGACGTCCACTGCAGGACATAGGACTTTGTATCGAGTTCCAAAATCCAAAGTCCTGAGCCGCTTTTTTCCAGCGGCTTCCAGCGACTAGCTTCATGCTGTCTGTCCACCTCGTTGGGGGGCGACCAACTGCGTTTAATGGTGCCGACCTTGGAACCGCAACGCCCATGGGTTCTCTAAGCCATTTATTTTACATAAATGATATCCACCATATTGGATTATCCATATAGCCTATGAAACTTGCAATGGTACAAATATTAGTCCACATAGTTTAGTAGTCCACATATAATACATACGAACACTGTTAAATGCCTACTCCGGTAAAAAAATGTGTTACCTTGGTTTAAAAACGAGTATATGCAACGTCGCCACAGAGAGGTCGTCAAATATAACAATTTATTATTGTGACCATGTAAACAGTAAGTGTTGAGCAATAAGATTCGGTCGTGTGAGGTGGAACGTGATATGATGCAAAACAACACCGTCCACATGGAATTCGGTTCATAGACGCTCGTATTTCATGTGTAGGAGCACCATTAGAAAAAAATATGTAGGAGTACCATTAGAAAAAAATATGGAGGCCATATTTTTATAAATATTGTTTTTAATCCACCACGAGATAGCGTTTGACTCCACTCGCGTCCGATGGTAATTCATTATGCAGTCTAACTTGGTAACGGCATATATCTAATATAGCAGTTTTATTAAATCCAAATCGGTTTCTAAGAGTAGGTAAATTTATATCACCACCATATTATAAGTGAACTACCATGGCTTAAAGTAGTTATCACTTTGATATTGGTTATTGGAAATGTAATCCTCATTTAATTTCTAGGACGACAAGGCCTATAATTTCAACTTTGATGTTTGAAATAATACTGCTTTTACCGATGGCTGTACATAAGTAAGCCGTTTGCTTACGTAGGTATACTTAAAGGAAATGTGTGTAGATATATGGCGTTCGCCCACCATATCGCCTTAACACTAACCCGAGTTAACCTCAAGTTAGAGGGTTGCAATGTGAGTATAACGCTCATGTGTTTAGTCTGGTAGGATTCAGCCGTGGCTAGTCACCACCCTATCGACAAAGACATCCCATCAAGCGATTTGATAACGCGTAGAAACCGATTAGACGTGTGTGTTTTAATATAACCTCCATACCATACCAACCATACGTACTGAACCAGAGAAAATCAGAACGTGTAAATAGTCAAATTGCCCCTGCCAAAAATCGAACCCGCTAATTGCACTCACAAGGCCCCAGCGCTTTCCAGTGCGCCAAGGAGGTCGTCGAAATACGGCCAGACGTTCTCCGGATTTCCTTTCAACTAGGACAAATCCGCAAATGTCTGGACAGATGGGTTCCCCTACTCTTGCTTCACCTCGGCAGCTGTCGGAAAAGTAATTCAACAGTTGCTGGTAATGCAAGTTCACGCATTGGGTAACAGGGTCGACACATAATGGTTGGATCAGCGGTAAATGCAAATCGCAAGATTATGTTTACGTTTTATGTGTTTATTCTGCAGTTAACATTTAACACATTCATAATTCGTACGGTGGGAGGCTTTGGGCCTGGCTAGTTATGTTAGGAACCCTCTTTGTATGGAGGGAAGCCTTGTGATTGTTATGCTCCGTGATAACGACTAAGACACCGGGAGGTATCTTTGCTTCGTTCGAGTCCCTTCAGGACTGGAGTGTATCGATAATGCAGTGGTATTTATATTAAAATACCGACCACTCTACGTCATGAACATTGGTTGTTTCTTGAAATAATAATAACTAGCGTATTTGCAAAACTCCTAATCATTTTTAATATAATATCTGGCAAATAAAAATGTATAGTTTCAAAAGTTTTATTATTTACCACATTTATAAAATTACTGTAACATCCGTTTCTTCCTTTCCTGGTTCCTAATGTTGTCCAAAAATGGAGCGAAATGTTGAAGGGGCAATGGTGACCACTGTTGTCTTACTAATAGGAGGTCCCGGGTTTGATCTATGGCAGGGCAATTTAAGAATATGAATTGATTTTCTCTTGTCTGGTATAAGGCTCCGGCCGTATTTACCACCCTAGTTACCAGCATACCGACAAAAACGTGCTGGTAAGATAGCGTTCCGGTAAAATGTCGCGTAGACACCGTTTAGGGGTTTAATAATTATTTATTTATTCTACGTGTTGACCGATTGGCGATCATCTATATCCTTACGATAGGTATTCAGTTCTGGGTGTTCGTGTTATCGAATGCCGGAACCGTTCAAAATATTGGACATTTACGAAACACGAAATTCTGTCGTAGGACTAATGTCGTGTGATTTGTGACTCGAACAAATTTTGACTCGTCTCGTCTTAAGAAAATTAAGCTTAATTTGCTATACTCCGCGAACATCAGGAGAATCTGTATGGTGTAATTTATATTTATAATTTCTTCAATACTTATACTCCACACCAAACAGATCTTCGGCAATGTACCCTCTACGCACGTTTCGCCCCGAAACCTAAGCATCTTCAGGAGATGTTGGCTTTACAATAAATAATTGTTAAATTACGCGATCGAGTATACAAAATTACGGCTTTACGCTAGCAAACGAGGAAAGTTGTTGTAAATAGGAATATCCCAGAAGCGGACAGCGGTTTTATCGCAGCCAGAGGCACCGTTAACTGTGCAGTCCTGAGCTTTCCTTAACAAAGCGGGCATTCCTGGTTTTGCCATAGAGCATTGGTCAGGGCCTTTGTCAAGTTAATTTTTATTTAGTCATAGCATAGGTAATATATTTACCTAACGTAAGTGCACAATGCGCATTATTTTTAGCGTTTCATTCAAATTTCGCTGCGATACTGAATAAACTTTTCGACTCCTGAATAGCAGATGCCTTACCTGTTATTCAGTATTCTAATATGAAGCTATAATTTATCCTCAATAATCTGCTTTTGTAAGTAATTCTGCTGTTCAAATTTACTGAAAGTATTACACTTTCTCATAGCATAAATTGTTATAGCAGAAAAAACTAAATAAAAATATGAAAATATATATATTTTTTGAATGTGTTATGTTCTTATGTGTGATATTTCAGGATCACCTACAGATTTTGGCACTCGTTTAAATCTCAATTGTTTTGTCCACCACGCTGGCTCAGCGCAGATTGCAAAAACAATTCATTACGTTAAATATTTACATACCTACCTACATTATCAAGGCTGTTGGGGCTCCCTGGACAAGGCTGGCGAGAGAGAGAAATAGATGGATGGAGGAAACCTATGCCCAAAAATAGGCATTCCAATTGACATAAAATACCTAACATTGAAATGACAACGATTTTATAAATGACAAAGTAAAATAACAAAAACAATTAAGATTGAATTGAAGATAGTAAATGATTGTAAAATTTTTACACACACACTGACTGAAATTATAATGGACAAATTTATTAATTACTAGCTGTTGCCCGCGACTTCGCCTGCGTTTGTTTTTGTTTTTTGATGTGGCATTCAATTTAGTTGTAGTTCTAAAAAAAATTAAAGTATTCAGTATCGCTAAGCCTTAAATGAGGAGTTTGCTGCTGTCCGCTGAGTATTTCTGTCCTCTATCTCCAACCACATTCATCAGATCCACACAAAGTTTGGGCCAAATTAAATACATATTATAACCTCTATAGTACAAAATAGTTATTTAAATTGGTTATAATTTATCGGAGTTATGGTGTAAAATCGTCAAACACTTTCATCCCCTCTCCCAAAGGAACCGAGCTTAATGTCGGGATAAAAAGTATCCTATATTACTTCTAACTCTTCCAAGAATATGTGTACAAAGTTTCATTAGAAACTTGTAATTTTTGCGTGAAAGCGTAACAAAAAAACTTACATTGACATTTATAATATTAGTAGGGATAGGGATTATGTACGACGGAAATTTGTTATGCATAAACAAGAATACGAATGCCTACCTACATATTTTCCACAAAATTATTATGTCATTATTTGTTATACCTACTCGTCGGGTGGCCGTGCGATCCAATAAAGCCTAACGCCATTTATACCATCTCGGCATCCATGACCACCAAGAGGGCACGACTTAGAAGAAGAAGAATTTGACTTACGCCCGAGATTAAAAGAAATTAGAAGATAATATTTCCTACACTACTCTGTCTATAAGGATGGCTCTACTAACTTTATTGTTTGATCTGAACATTTTGGATAATTTTGTTTATAAACTCTCGGGCGATAGATCTATACCTAATTATTATGATTATTGCTATAGTAGTACAAAATTATTAATATTGTAGAATATCCGTGAGAATTTTGTTCCTTCATTCATTTTACTAACAGAGGGTTTCACAAGGTTTTATTCAAATGGTATCGCGGTCTTTTACAATTAGTCACGTTCTCGAGTAAGCGTTAAAATCCGTGAGATTAACGACAGTGAATCTGCAGTTCTTCAAAACTGCGGTGCATTGACCCATATAATATTATGTAGAGGCGGATCTTGGGAAGTCCGATGAACGTAAGGACGTAACTGGTAAGATAGCTATAAGGAAAACAATGCAAACATATGCTGGGTCGTTATGTTTTAATTAGTAATCGCATTAATATATTAATTCTTAGGTTTTCAAATCTCATTAAATAAGAACAACTAAGCGAAGCGATAAGCCATCTTTGGCATTTTGATTTGTCTATGATTTCCTATCTCTCTTATTTCCTTATCTTATAGTAGTATGCAAATTAATGAAACTTTTTAAAATAACAAATCTAAAACTTAACTAAATCAATCCGCTAACAATGATCAATGACTTACTTTGAAAACTTGTGTTAAGCTTATAGGTACTTCCTTCTACTATTACGATTTAAATATCTTTTTAGGTGCTTTAAAAGACTTGAGTGCTGTTAATACCCACACATTATCAATCGAAATTACCAATCTTAATTTGCTTGTTGAACATAACCGCAGTGTTTTTAAATATAAGTTGTTATTGTTCGTCATTGGGCACAACAAGAACTGCATTTTAGAGGACATGGTGAGTCAAATTCGTCCTTAAAGTACCTTGGCTTGCTCAAATTTTCTTAAATTTAGAAACGTTACTGGATATAGGCTCATAATAAAGCTGAGTTTTTTTTTTTTGTTTGAACGGGCTAAACTCTGGAACTAGCCAGACAGATTTGACAAATCTTTTCTGTGTTATTGACTGCCCAATATTTAAAGAAGAATGCTAAAAATTCCTGCGCAGTGTGGTGCCGTGTACGTTAGTAGTATTAGCATGGTCAGTAAACACCTGGGTTAGGTTGTTATCATTATTCGTCTTTTAACATATTCTGAATGTTGGGAGACCTGGAACATGTTCCGTACGAATAAATCGATTCTCGACGAACTCAGCATCAAACAGCGCCTATCTTCTGCAGTTCAAGCGCGAATTCTCAGATTATTCGGTGACGTGTCCAGGCGTAATGATGTGTGCATTGGGCGTCTTAGGGTTCAAGGGAAAGTTAAAGGTACCAGAGCTCGCGGTAGATCATGAGATGGACGGACCAAGTGAAGGCCGCAATCGAGGCTCCTCTACATGAATGCGCAAGAAACGCGACCTTTAGAGAAAAGTGGCGACGGATTGTAAAGCGAGCCACAACACCCAGAGACGACCACGATCAGTCTGCCAAGACTGTAACGATTAAGAATAATATGTTCTTTATCAAGAGTTTCTCTTTTACTTTTGAATCTAACTTGGTTTAGATAGAGATATATAGATAACATTTTAAACAACTAGAAAACAATTCTAGTTTGATTGAATGTGACTCGTGTTAAGTGTCAACTATCAATGACTGCAAAGCATAATAATCGATATACGATGATGTGTGATTGGTTCGTTAATGGACCTCCATTAGCGGTGGAGCACGATACAATTAAACACTCGTTGGTAACTCGTACCGTCTAACGTAGTACGTCTTATTATATGTGTCATATGCTGCAGCTGTAAGTTTCCCAGTCCCCATATTGCGTTTCTTTTCCGACAGTTACTCGATCAATCATGCCTAATATTATAATTGCTAAAACGCACATAACTTAGAAAAGTTAGAGGTGCGTACCTACTGGGATTCGAACTCAGGCCCTCTAAAGCGAAGTTAAAGTGCTAACCACTGAGCTATCAATGCTACCTTTACCGCTTTTAGTATATAAACAGCAAATAATTTTCCTTCTTAAAACGCACTTTACTCAGAAAAGTTAGAGGTGCGTTCGGGGATAGAACTCGATACCTCCGAAAGGGAGGCCGATGTCTCATACCCTAACCATTATACTATCTCCGCCTTGTACGGCATACGACAGTTATATCAAAACATACTACTAATCGGTTTCTACGAAATATCGTACCCGAGCGCTAAATCAATTGACGAGAAATCATTTTCGGTAAGGTACAAACTAACTACTAGCCAGACAAAAATTTCCGTTCAAAAGGACCGCTTGGACAAGATATTAGAGCAGTTATGTAACAATACGGGATTATAAAACGATTTCAGTTTGCAATACGCTAGCGTAACATCCTGCAGTTCACAGATAAGTATGTGGCACTTGTACGTATAACAGAGCCAGGTTACTTATCTAATAAGGACTTCCTACAACGTGACGTCAATAGAGTGACGACAACAAATAGAGTATGCTGTTTTGAATTTGATTAGTTTTGTTTATTTTGTCTGTCTCGTTGGCCTGTGGTGAGCATGTTAGACAACAGGTGTTTCCAATACAATTAGAAATTCTTTAGGATATAGGAATACCCAGCCAGAAAACTCGATGGTTACGGTTTGGGGATCTCAAAATGCAGCAAAAATACCTTCTAACTTTTCCATAATCGCGAACTCCGCTCGACACAGTTAACAGCTGTAATCACACGTTACAGTTAACAAATGTAAAAATAATGCAGAGCATTCAACCGTCTGCAATCCAATTATGTCCTAGGAGCGCATGCATTCGTCGACATAAATCTATTATGGACATCGTTGAGCACTTCAAGGAAATCTTTACATGCTAGTAACATGACATGAGAGATATTATTGGCGCTCTTGGCTTCCTATTTACAGTTACATAACAGAGTTACAGAACGTTATGTAGGAATACGTTGTCTATACTAAATATTATGATGCTGAAGAGTTTGTATTTAGATACTGGGCAACCCACCCCAGCTTCGCACGGGTGCAATGTGGATACTAATGTGAGGCAGTTTAGCAAAAGTTTGCAATGTTTGCGCGCAAAACTAAGTTTGTTACGACAGACACCACACATTGCATTTCTTGGCTATTATTTGACCTGAACTTTATTCTGAAACCTTTCTCTTGAATCACTTTATCATCATCATCATCACATCAACCCAATGCCGGTCCACCACAGGGCACGGTCTCCTCCCAATATGTTGAGAAGTTGAAAAGGTTGAGAGAGGGTTAAGGTAATCCACCACGCTGGCCCAGTGCAGATCAGTGGACTCCACACACCTTTGAGAACGTTATGGAGAACTCTCAGGCATGTAGGTTTCCTCACGATGTCTTCCGTCACCGTTGAAGCTAGTAATATTTTGATTGCTTAAAACGCACATAACTATGAAAAGTAAGAGGGCGTAATGGGATTTGAAGTCGGCCCCCTGAAAGTGAAGTCGAAATCCTGCATATATATTGCCGAAAACTGCTTTAAAATCCGCGTATCAAGCGCGGATGCTAAACTCTTTGTTTTATACTATGTAATAAAAAAGAGTGCATAATCTGTAGCGTTCCACAGCTGTAGACTGACAACCAGTAAGAGGGGAAGTTTAAAGCCCGCCAACCCAGAAGGAGAAGCGTTGAGCAACTACTTGCTCTACTTCTCTCTCCGATGTCCTACAAGATGTCCTACAACAACGACGGTCAGATGTATTGTTTAAATTGTTTTGTATTTATATTAAGTTTAAATACGTCTCAGACATTACCTCAGTCTTAATACTCGCTCGACTTAATCTTTCACTTTTAATAAGGCTTTGGATTTCGGTTTATATGAAAGAATGTTACATGACACATGGTAAATTACATGCAAGGCCGAATAAGAATAGGTGGTTATTGTCTCCCTGCTATGCCTATCCTACGCCTTTGTGTCTGTAGAGCACAGACTAAGAAATCTAAGAATAGACTAAAGCAGGGATAGCTAACATTTTTACAATATTTATTCGAAAATATTTTGAACAAGTGCTTCTACACGCATTCCGAATTTTGGTTCTTAGTATTGGGTTTAAGTCAAGAAATTCTCAGCTGAAGATTAGATAATGGCGCTGTTTACACGTGTGTGTCGGAGAGCACGTTTACCTGTCGATCCCGGAAACAATTACTTATGGTAGGGATAGTCATGTAGACAGAGAGAGCCGCAGATCCATCAATTTTAAAGCGATAAAAGTACCAACTCTTACTGCATAGGCGTAAGAGAAGCAGGAAGCTAGCTAAAGTGGTAAAAGTCCTCTTCGTATATGAGTTATATAAAATATTGAGAATAGGCTGTGCTTTTGTACAAGTGTGAAGTACACGCCACTGCCTTATGATATATTCAATCTATACACTGTCGGTGCTGTCTAGACAATGGCGGCACCACGAGAAAGGAGTTGAACTGCTGAACCGTTCACCCGCCCTAAACCGTAAAGCAGCGGGAAGGCTCTAAATTCTAACGGACGCCTTTTTCTTTCATTTATTGGCTAAGTATGACGAAGATCGTCATGCGTTACTGAATGACACGCCTAAATAAACCACTCGCATAACTACCAAAGGTTCGTTATCCCTGAGTTACAGTGTATTTGCATCGAAACCGGATTAGAAGTGGAATGGGAGCGGTGTGGACACGTGACGACCGGTCCAGTTGTCATTTCATTTAATAAACTATATTGCAGAGCATTCGCCTATTATACTTAATAAGTTTTATTATGCCTATCAAAGTTACTTGGGAAAAGTACGTAGTTTGCCTCAGTAGAAAATATATTAAATATCGAGCATCCTTTTTCTGATCTTTACATTAAAAAAAAATGTATAGCTCTCAGTATCTGTATACAATCAGGATGATCGTTATTCCTTGATTAATGACGTATCTAAAATTGTATTCGCGTACCGATAACGCAGCTTCGTCAGCCCTGGGTTATTGTGTAATTGCATTGGAACCGCATTGGAAAAGAAATAGGATCGGTGCGAACACGTGACCACCGACCCTTTTGTCACATTCATTCAGTTAATAACCTGCGCCTACGATGACACCAGAGCATTCTTCTATTATACTGTATGCCTATAAGTAACTTCAGTTATATCCAGGAAACTCGCAACAAAACGTAATGAGCACAAAAATGTGTTGCATTATAGATTTTCATATGTCTTTAATTTAATGATAAGAAAGCTTGTATGGTCTTCAGAATGCGGGTGGAACCGGTCGTAGCATAGATTTCAAGTAAACAAAAATGGGAAATTATCTCTATATCGGATTCGGGAGTACTTATGGCACAAAGAATCGTCGTTCCGTGTGGGTCTCATACGAAATGATGAGGTCCGTAGAAGAACCAGAGCTACCGTCATAGCTCAACGACTGGTGAAGCTGAAGTGGCAATGGTACTCGGATCTGAAGGTGCTGGAATGGCGATTTCGCACCGCTAAACACAGCTTTTATTGACTGCCAAGTAGATGGATAGACGAAAACAAACGCGTCGAGTGAACGAATTCGATGCAAGCGGAGTACCTCTATCTGTTGATATTACGATGGAGTAACATCGTCGAAAAAGTCCTCCTCATATTTAGGAAGAACTTTATAATAATGTCATAAAACTAAAATGGGACCGATCTATTAAAATGCAAGAAATAACTAAAAATTAATCATAAACCGCCCAAAATTGGCGGATATGAAATAACATATAAGACAAAAACAAGTACCTACAAGTTAGGTACTTACACTGTAAAGTTTTTAACTTTATACACACAAGTCCGATAAGCCGTTTAAGGCTGTCGATGTACAAAACATCTTTCATATTATATTAATACACTTTTTACATGTAACAAAAGACAAGCGAAATCACGAAAACTCGCGCGAACAGTAAACAAACACACGATATCCCCTATATTTATATCGAGGATAGAAACGATTTTCGTACCTACAAGACTCTTATCTTGGCTGTTTTATTATAAATCATAATTGGCTAGTATAAAAGCTCGACGACTTTGGCCGCACAGAAAGGCTGTTTATTGACTTTATTTTAGTTCTTTATTACAAGTTCACTTATGTTGTTCTGTTATTTGACGCAGCCGCTTTCACAGTAAAAAGTTGTTTAAATTAATCAAATCTAGTCATATTACTGCAGCAATTTAAGAATTTATAATAAGCTAAAGTGAATAAAGTGGGACAGTCTGGTGGTTAAATATTGTGCATCCCACTTCTGATTTTTAGATTGATAGTCAACGATCTAAAATCCGAAGTAGGATACACAGTTATTAATATCGAAAAAAAGGAATTAAGACCATTCAAGTGTTCTCTGGCAGAACAATGTTTAATCAGAAATAAACAATCTCATATACTTTAACACAAAGTTTTATATTTTTGATACTTATTATATTTAGTACATAAAAAAAATCTGATTCAACCCTAAATAAAGAAAACAAAGATCAGTTTCAATAAGGAAAAATGGACATCTATTTTCCGTGTAGTATTCATTTGCAATCGTATAAATAATCATGGCGAGGCAAATATTTCAAAATCACGGAAAGACACTTTATATTCATTTGTATAGATAAAGATTATATCATACGCTCTTACTTAGTCTAATTATTATTTCAATCTAGGTGCTTGCGTTCTTAGCTCTAGATTAATTTAATAAAACTGTTATCTAACCATGTTCCAGCAATTAAAAAATAATGCAGATAACATTGTTTAACACGATGACAGTGGTATTTTAAATCCGACTCATAATACTTATGCGGAATCCAAAACGCGAAATTGTGCTAGTTCTTCTTATCTTAGGAATGGAATTATGGATCAACGTTATTTTGCGTAGTCATGGAGGTTTTGTTTTATTTTATTTATTTGCTGTTGCCCGCGTTTATTACGTTTTTTACCGGGAACCGTTTGTTTTATTGGGATAAAAGCGATGCCTAGCCTATGTAACTATTCGTGATTTCATCTAGCTTCTAAACAACCTGTATTGTGTAGCACGAAGATCGACGTTTGTGGTAATTTTATTTATAACTTTTTTAAACTACATGCTTACCCACTTCAGACGTTTGTGATTGTTTATTTATATGATTTGTGTGATGTTTAATTTATAAAGTTATATTTAAATAAGATTGTGTTTTAATAGTGTTAAAGATATTAATTTGTATGTAATGTGTAACAAATTAACACTTTATGGTAATACATTATAGTACATGCCTACGTACTACCAATTCTTACCTTTAACCGATGCACCGAATCTACTAATATTGAGGGAATTCTTCCCTCAATATTAGTGTTGTAGTCCACTATTGTTAAAAAATCCTTAGTAGTTATTTATTGTCAATGCCAGGTACATCACCGGTTAAATTCGTAAGAATTTATGATTACAACATTTATAATAGTATTAAGATAACTTAGAAATTATGAATGAATACACTTTTATTGTACACCAAAGAAAAAATGTAGTTACAGAGATATAAATACATATCAAGAGAGTAAAATTTGGCGGCCTTATCGCTACATAGCGATTTCTTCCAGGCAACCAATGGTGTAAAAGGAAAAAACATAGAAAATAGGTAGGTGGTGCAATAAATAAGATTTAAAATTATACAAATATATAAATATAAATATAACTATAATATATATATATATATATATATATATATATATATATATATATATATATATATATAAATATATATAAACATAAATATATAACATATTATGGTCAATAAATTAAATAAATAAAAATAACTCGATACCAAAAAATCAGGTTGATTGGTTGCTTAAATAGGGAGTAAAGGAAGGATAATTTTTACACACTTTTGCATTTTCAATGGGGATTCCACTACAAGTCATCCCTGGACTGCTATATCACGTGGTGTTAAGTATTGATTGATTTTTATATATATCCTATTGGCCGCATCCGACCACCGCGACTCCTTCTAGATATTATGAGCGTACCTGATGTGATCTCAAGTGACTGACATAACCACTCTTTGATTTTTAATTAATAATTGATTGATTGATTATTGTATTGGAGCGGGCTAACTTCGGGCGGGTTACCGAGGGTAAGCACGAGGCATTAAGCACGAAGTCTGAAAGGTTTACACCTAGGTCTCAGATGTGTGGACACAGGTCGGCACTTTGCAAGACGTGCCCCTTGATAACGATACCCTGCGAATTCTTGCCTTGCTTATAGGCGAGGGATTTGGACTTAACATGCGGTAGGCCTTCTGCTGGTTCCATCAATTATTACTTTTAAACAAATAAAAATATTACTAAACTAGTAGCATCTGCATATCGTCTGCGAAAAGCATAGAAATCGTATGTGCTTTTTTAAAATGAATCTGAAGGTTAAACTCATTTATTAAGTCGAGGTTACTATACAATTGATGAATTTCTTAATGGCAAGGTTGCTTGGAAGCAATCGGCTGCGCATTTATCTCATAACAGACTCGACGTATTTATCTATATTTTTTTTATTTAGTAACAAATTGGAACTTAAAGACAAAGTGAACCTTCAAGCCCTTTGTATGAAACGGGGTTTTGACCAGGGTAGGCATAAAGCAGAAAGATGGCGCAAAATTGCCGGAAAATTTAGGGTATATTGTGCTCTGTGCATGTTTTTTGGGAACACATCAGGCACCGTTCGTATTATTACGGTATATAATATGGGTATATATTATATGGCGTTCAATGCATGCATCAAGATTAATAAAGCAAAGGTATGACGCGTAGAATCCGATTAGGAGTATGTCTTTAATATAACTACCGTACACCTAACAGCCGGTTACCGCTTAAGATTGCATCAGGTGTGCTTGCAGTCAAGGTCAAAGGTCTAACTAGGTCCTCTAACTTCTTGCATTCTGTTTTCATTATTTGCTTATTTTTATTGTATAATTTAAATAATAATGTTTATGCGTAAAAAAACACTTGCTATTAACACAAATATTGCTCGACAGATTATAATTCATCAAATCGCATCGCTTACGCGCAGCACTGGAGAGCCAGCTTTGTGGGCATAGGTCGATACGAATTATGTCTCCCACGTTCCCTTTGTCTGATTTGATTGCGTGAATAATTGTTGTCTATAGAGTCCAGAGCGGCCTGCGTTATCCGTGACGTCACCAGCTTTACCTATATGCTGTGAAGGATGAATGTTTGTGATCGCAGTCTTTGAAGAGTGCGTGATGCCAGTGATGGCATTTTACTGCTACGATACTTAGACAAATTCAGCGAGTAATAGTGTAGATATGAAGTGATAAAATCTAAAATAAAGAGATAGAAGAATCAAGATTGAGAAGAATCAGAGTTACCGACATCATAAATAGCCAATAACAGTCAACTGGTGATTTAAAGAGCAAATTTGCGCTTATGAGCAAACGAGAGACTCGTTTGCTCATAAGCGCAGAAGTGTTGGTGATAGCAGTATCAAGTTCGGTCGGAAGAAGCACGTCGAAAATAAAGAAAAATACAATTAAGATGCCCCTGATTCGCCATCGGGAATGTCGTAAGGATACTCAAATTGACATTTAATTGACCCGGATCGTCGTATACGATCCGGAAAACGTTATAAAGAATAGCACGGACTTGCATATTTTTAATAGAGAATGCATTAAAGATGCAAATTGCATGTGGCCGCTCGCACTTGAAGGGCCAAGGCCGAGTCTAGTCGAGTATCGATCAAGTTATTACGTAGTCTAGGAATTGAGTTGGATTTAAGAACGGAAGAATGTTTTCAGTCAAAATCTTTGCATTCGTTTCTAATTTAACGACATTTTTATTTCAATATTGTTTGTTTATTATTGTAAGAGTCCTTTGTTGTGTTGGATAATTTGTAAAAGGCACTTCTCATTACGTATACAACGTCTAAATGAAAAACAAAATAATACTTCGTAGGCTTTAGAGATACATTATGTACTGTCACCGAAACTTATATACGAAAATGAAAACTTAATAGTTTTTGAGTAAACCACTGCCATAGATTCTACTGAAAGAAATCAGATACAGCCCTAACATCTCATGCAAAATTAAAATCATGAGATTCGTGTCACTGTATTAGGTACGCGACGGCCGTCGCTTAGCGTAGCATATGCGCATGTCGTTCTTTTATTTTCAATAGGGTTGTCATAAGTAAACACTTAAAATGTTCTGAATTCGTTTGTATGGAAAAATTAAATATGCTTCTTTTGATTTAATAATAATACAGAGTGCTTTCTTATGCATCCTTCAATATTATTTCGTTAGTTCGTTACACGTTGTTTATACAAACGAGTGTTTTTTGAGTACAAAACAAAACGAATACAAGGTATTGATAGGTCTATCTTTCTCAGCCCATGTAGATCCTCGCGTGAAGACGAATCAGGACTATTCCTGTAATAATCACTATTGATTACTAATTGCTGATAATCTTTACCTGCCGACAATGTCACATCGGGTCACATATCGCCATTGCGAAAACAAAGCTACCGACTGAGATTATTATTCGCAATTTCCTTAATGCAACATCTAGCTTTTCACCTACTGAATACATTATTATCAAGTTAAAATACGTAATGTTGAATTAGACAAGACATGCAAACTGTTGCCCAAGTCACACAAAGTTTAGGAGTAGACCTATACCAGTTACCGGTATTTTAGTAAATTAAAATGATACTGGCAAATTTACTACATTTATCAGTATCATAATAATTTCCCAAAATATTAAATACTACAAACTGTTGACCGTTTATTATGTTTATTACGGGAACCCTTGGGAGCCGTTTGTTTCAATAGTATAAAAACAATCCTGTGTTACTCTCTTACGTCCTTTCAACTAACACAATGTTAAAATTAAGTTGATTGGTTGCTTAGTTAGGGCGCTAAGGAAGGACAAAATAACAAACATAAGAACTCTCGCATTTATAATTTTAGTAAGGGTATTCACGGCGTTCACTATCTCATCTCACTAGCCAGATGGCCAGTGGGTTCTCCGTACCCCACCTAGTAACTTACTTACGTACTTTAATACTAATACAATAATGGTCCAATCCTGCCTACATCGGGAATTACCAATCAGTACGAATTATTATATGGTATACTGAAAGATAAAATCCTTTCGTTGTATCGGACCTTTGCCTGATAAGAATTAATTCCCCCGCAAAGCAAATACTTTATAGCACACAGTTAAGCAGTACTGGAGATTCACTTTGTCAACACCGTTTAGGATGTACCTACTCTGCTTGCTGCAGAAGACTATATAGGAGAAAATGCCTCCGAAACAATGTTTGAACAATGTTCTAACATAGAGGACGAGGTTTGAATGACGTAAACGCGTTGGATTCTAATTAAAGTAAAAAGAAAAAATGCTTCGTGCTTTTATTAACGACTAGTTAAGACTAGTAAGATTAAATCTTAAGCATAACTCTGGGATGATGATGCCATAGTCATCAGGATTAAATGGACCAAAACAGTGAAATTTTTTTTGGTTTCAATTAGAAAAAAAATTGCGTGATATTTGCCGAGATCCCCCCTCTTTCCATCGTAAGATAAAATGACATTTGACTCGACCCCCTGCCCCCTTAATCATCCCACGTATTTTATGAACGCCCCCTAACGCTTTATTCAACCATTTTAACAAATGTTTCATAACACACAAAACGATTACAGGCATTCTGCAATAAAGTTATGATTAAATGAGTATTATAATTAATACCAGTAACTACATATTCCTTTCCTTTCTAATTTCGGTACTAAATAAATAAATACATTATAACAAATAAATGTTTAGGGCTGGCTAGCTATAGTCGTTGCTTGCACCATTTAACGTAGTTATCGACATCTGGCTGAATGATTTTGAATCTAAAATAAGGAGTAAAGCGTAGGCATACTTGTTGAATCATATATTTTTATTTGGTGTACTATAAAATTGTATTCATTTATTCATTCATTCATTCATACCCTAATGATATCCACCTTGAGTTCTTCGTGTGGATTGCATTGTCATATTGTTACGCTCAGGTATAATTGTAATAAACAATAATACTGGAATAGTTATATACTTCAATACCTGCTGTTACGATTGTCAACTGAACAATAAACAATAATCCCGTACATAATACACGGATCATTTATATTCCGTGCGAACAGTTTCCTTGAGATGGACACAATCTATCTCGATCTATAAAATATAAACAAAGCCGTGTTTTTGGACATGAATAAGAAATAATTCCGCATAGGAGGTTAACATATTCGTAGGAGCTGACTCACAGGCAGGTATATAATCTGCATACCCTGTGCATACCACTGTGTCACTGCTCCCAAGGGATGATAATATTTGACAAAACGAGAATATTATTATTAATATAACATACAAACATTCCTAGAACCTCCTTCTTTAAACAAATAATAGATACTTTTATTTCATTACCTTTTTAGGGTCCTTTTTTAGGTTGACCACCAGGAATATGATCGGATTTTAAAATCGGAACAGCCTGCTTCTATACTAGTTAAATAAAATAAAAAAATGGGTATGCAATGCTTTTGTGCACGCATTAAAAGTGCGCCGTAAGCATTAATTAACGTGAACTTAAAGCCTTAGCTTTCTTATTATGATTATTATTCAAGCTTTACTTATAATAAATACAGGATGTTCGTGTACGTAGACAAATCCGTTCAATAAATACATTATATTCAGATTAAATCTTATCTATTCAATATTATGTGGAATTTTGAAAAGCAATTAAACTTTATGAATTCAAATCAATTAGGATACATCCGACGTTATCTGACACTACCAGAGATATCAGATCTTGTGGATTTTCTCTGGTCTGGAGGGAGGCTTTGGCCGTGGCTAGTTACCACCCTACCGATAAAGACTATTAGCCCGTTACCATCTTAGACTGTATCATCCCAGGTGAGATTGAAAAAAAAATCGAGAATAAAAAAAATTATAGATCCGGCTGCTGACATGGCTCCACGCTAACTAACGCAGTTACTAAACTTACTCATCACTGTACCTACACACCACGTGTTCGTTGATAAATCTGTTCCATTCATCCATACCGTGCTATTCCGAAAGTCAGGCCACGGAGAAACCAACAGTTCATAGTGAATCATCACGCTAAACTAGGTTATAAAATATTACCTATTTTATCCGACTCTCATACAAGACGAAGGTTTTAAACGAGGTGGTTACGAGGTATGTACATCCCAAATTCTAGTTTCTTGGCAGATTTGCGTGATTATTTTTTACCGGTAAGAGAAGTTCTCGAATAGGTCATGTAGGTAATTATGTAAAAATAAAGGTTCCATATCATTTTTGCGTTTAAAAAAGTCTAAGAATCACAGAGCTCTTGAACTTTAAAAACGAATACCTAAATTTTGTTACATGCACATTTATTATTGCTTTATATAGCTTCATTTCATTTTGGTTTTAAAATTTTACTATTTTAATTTTTCCAAATACCTACTTATGTTTAAGTTGTAGTTATTAGTTTGTAAACTCATGTTTACTTTACCTAAGTAATTACCTAAGGGTTGTCAATGCATGATTTGGACTGGCATATTATTTATTGTCTAAAATATAAATTGTAAAATTGTCAAGTCTGTAAGCGTTGCTAAAGAAATAAACAAATAATATTGACCCTTGTACGGGACCCTTCGTATGCGAGACCAATTCGCACGAAGCCGGTTTTTTTCATATAAAATTAGTGTCGCGATATAGTTTTTGAACTTTGTCTTGATAAGATATGATAATAAAATAAATATTTGAGATTAAAATACCCGATTATATTGTAATTGCCTTTGTTTATCCGTTATCGGTAATTATTTTCTAAATGAACTATTTATCATCAAAACAAAAGCAGTCACTATGATTTAGTTTTTTACCACTACTTTACCCATTTAATGCAGGAAGCATTTAACATTTTATGGTTTTGGAGTTCGAATTCGTAGCTTCGCTCTGGTTAAGTTGCATTTTCATACGTAATACGAATTACCAAAAAATCATTACCAAACCCTTGCGATGTATTAGCTATCTGTACACCATTGCCAAATTTAAGCCCAATCTGTCCATAAGTTTGAGCTGAGCGTGGAAGACCAAGACCCTGTTCACATTAACCTAACAGCTGGCTGTAGCCAGTAAACAAACCGAAAAACACACTGAGTGAGAACGAAAAGTTTTTGCGCACAAATGTGCCTAACTTGGTCACAATCCTACAGATTCTAATAAGCACCAGCGATAACTACATAATTTCAAATCGAAAGGTATTTCATGGTACGCTTTCTCGAAACGAGCAATAAATTCGGCGATAATCTGTTTGCTTTTCGCAAACAACGTCGACCTTCCCTTCACCGATAAGAGCTCCAATATTTGACCCCGGAGCGAGACGATAAAATGTATATGGACACAGTTCAGCTTAGTATTTGACTCGGATTCTAATTAGGGTTGTCAAACTTTACAGGTGGGTATTAATACTCAAAATTAATAACAAATCAAATCTTAAATCTCCGGATTACAGATTGAATTGAATAGTGCTATCCTTTGCCTACTCTTCCCCGTAGATAAGGATAGCTAAATTCATATATAGACTAGTAAATTCAACGACGTGCCGCAACACTGAAATGACAACCACCACCGCTCTTACACGAACGAACCGACTGAGAAAAAGTAAATTCAATCTGCGATCCGTGGATTTTAGTTCAGATTGATTAGTAACTTCAGGTGTAAGTGTCATCCAATAGTTACCAGCACAACATTAGACAAGCGCGTCAAAGATTTAAAGGAATATTCTATAAATTTATCATCATCCTCAGCTTAATTCATATTCTTCTGTTTAACACGCACAGGGCTCCTTTTTTTCTTTTCTTTAGTAGGACCTTTGACAAACTTTCATTCTCATACGAGACAAAAAGAAATTGACTAAGAATATATCGTAATCGATAGGAAGGAACAACTTCGACCGCCCTGTGGCTTAATAAAAATATCGTACCAGTAAGCATTTATACAATAATTGTATATTATAGGCAACAATAAATCCTTTTATAAACCTATCACCGATAAGTAATTTTAAGATAATTCCTTTATTGAACTATTATTACAGTCCTATTATGAGAAGCCCTTTCGAAAAACACGAGTCCATTATATTACACGGCTGTTTAATGATCTCCGTAAACAAATATAAACCGGTATATTTTATGCCGATTCCAGCGATCCAGAATGCAACCAATTTACAATGTGGCAGTGGCATCCCTAAGTCCAATCGATAAAATAGTCACAGCAAGCTCGCTTCAGTGTTGATTTCCATGAATGTAGACAGTTCACTGAATACACATCTAAAGCTATTGTGTGTATTGTGATATTTCACATTGAAAATATATACTACTGAACTGGTCTATGTAAGGGGCACTGAGATAAATGTAATGTGATTGTTACTGGAACCTTGCGGTGGTAGTTCCATCAATTGTGTAAACATCATCATCATATTTTTACGTGGATTTCCAAAAAATGTGTTCTTATACCTTAAAACTCTTGTAAGAACACATTTCGAGAGATCAGCTCCTCAGTCCAATGTTCCATGACGCACTTAATATCATTCTGGACTACGAATGACACACGTCAGATAGTCAGTCCAGCTTGGTAGATATGGAAGCTTCATGAGTACTGATTTAATGACATACTACCGGTATATTTATTTTTAAAAAATCCTGTATATTTGTAGGTAGGTCGAGTATTATTATTGCTATCATCTTTTGTAAGATGGGGATTATTTGGAGCCCATTTATTCCCTAGTGTTTTTTATCATATACGTAACCTATTGTGTTACAGGATACGCGGTTTTTTTTGTTGGAATGTAAACAATTACACGACACAAGGACAGGTATATCGGAAATCGTTAACCATATAATTGCTTAATTATAGGTGTATGTTTTTAAAAATGTATACAGTATATCTATGCCATATATGCTGTCCTAGTAAAGGTAAGGCTTCGGCTTCGATTTCAGGGGGACCGAGTTCCATACCCGGCACGCAACCTTGACTTTTCGGAGTTATGTGCTTCTTATATATCACAATATCAAAAGGGTGTGTAATTGGGAGGCTAGTACCAGCCTCCAGAATTGCAAACCTTACCTGTAGTGCACTCTGCCGTCTGCCCGACGAGGCTCTAGCAAATGACAAGCGACGGTATGAATACTTTGAACAAATTACACGTCTAGCCCTGGGATGACCAACCCGCCTGCTAGCGTGGTCATTATCTCACATTTCTTTGTAGATGACACTCCCTACAAAAGACCTATGTCCAGCAGTGGACGTCGATCGGTTGATATCAAAATAACTTGTGTCAACGGAAAGATAATAACATCGTAACGAAACTTGCATGCCTGAGAGTTCTCTATAATGTTCTCAATGGTGTTTAGAGTCTACAAATCTGAGCTTGGCCAGCATGGACTACGGCCAAGTCCTTATTATTCAGAGAGAAGACTCGTGCTCTGTTGTGGTCCGGTTATGGGTTGATTATGATGATAAATATGTTTGTTTGAGTCAGGTGACTCACACATACATATTTATATTTACATATTACAACTTACGCAAACATCTTTTTAGTTATGAAATAATTCAGTTGACATGAGGTTTATATTTTCATAAACGTCGTTGATTTTGCTAAGACTTTAATATACAGACCGTACAATCAAAATACCAATGTAAATAAATTTAAATTTATTGGCAATACGACCTCGCTTATCTCTGATGTTATAATTTTATGGTTTATTTGACGTATATATGAATATAATATGCTTAATATTCAGGGACCTTACTAGCATGGATTAAAACAGTATTATTTTAAAGTGTCAACTTTTCGACATGCCTTGAAGTCCTAAAAATTTGGGTTATAAATCTGGTAGAATAATAATGATTTATGTGATGCTAGCAAGGTCCAAATTAATACTATACAGATTTTGATTCTTTACTTTAACAAAAGGGGCACTGAACATTTCAAGCGGTCAACTTTACGAGACTGCTTGTCTGTCAAATCAAAAGATTCTGACATAAAACTTTCATGGATTTCAATCAAAAAAAGACAAGTCAAACGTTATACCTTGTCATCTACCTATGAAAGGTGTATGAATACACTTTTATAGCCAGACTTAATTCGGGCTTGTTTGTATAACGAGTTGATCAGCTTTTGGCCTAATGATGTGCTAGCGGATAATATTATACAACTGAACTACTTTTGGTAACTTAATTCATGCAAATAGTTCGAATTTTAAATCCAACTTCCTATTTCCTACTAATAATATAAATGTGAAAGTTTGTGATGATGTATGGATGTATGAATGTTTGATACTCTTGCTTACAAAAATAATCCCAAATAGATTTTGTTAAAGCGACATAGCTTTTATCAGAACAGTTTATAACAGAATTTTTAGAACTAGCCAAATATAACAAAGTATCAAATTCTATTAACTCATGGGAATGTGCTGCATAAGTCACCTCCATTTTTATCGTATAATGTACAAATGTTTTCGAAGATTTTTAGTGTAAAATAAGTTTTTAAAATATAAAAAATGCAAATGCGATAAAATAGATAAAAACAAACATAAACAAAGGAGTTTTTCCGTTTGTGGTTGTTTTATTATTATTTTCTAAAAAATTTGGAACAAACTTTACATTAAAAGTGCCAAAAAATATTGTCCACATTATATTACACACAGAATACTAAGGCCAAGAAAATGTATGGTGGGAATGTGAACCTCACGGTTATAAAGAAATTCTACGCAGATGAAGTCACAGGCATCCGCGCGTTCCTAATAAAAGTTACGTGATCGCAAGTGAAAGAAATAATCCATCTCTCATATTATTATAAGAATGTTACGTCCCGCTACTTATTTGTCATAGTCACTAACTATGGGTTTACAAAGAAGAGGATTACAGTAGGAGGATTTTTTCCATCTTCCTGCTTTAGGCTTACCCTCGTCATAAACTGTACGCATGCCACTTAGACCACTGCCACTTTAGCTTCGCGACTCTTTGAGCTACGTAGGTAACTCAGGTTCTTCTACGGATCTCCTCATTCCTGATTTGATCACGTCGAGATACTGTAAGCATAGCTCGCTGAGTGACCTAAGCCTTCTTATGACACCCACGGTGAGAGTCCAGTGGGTAAGACTTCGACTTCGCTTTCGGGAAGCAGAGTTCGAATCCCAGCACGCCTCTAACATTTCCAAGTTATGTGCGTTTTAAGCAATTAAAATATCAGCGTGAGGAAAACATCGTGCGGAAACCCGCATGCATGAGAGTTCTTCATACTGTACTCAAAGGCGTGTAGAGTCCACCAATCCGCTCTGAGCCAGAGTAGTAGACTACGGCCTTAACCCCACCTTATTCCTGGGAGGTGACTTGTGCCCTGTAGTGGGCCGGTAATGGGTTGATATGATGTTGTTGACAAAACGACGACTGTGTTTTATACAATAACAGCTGTTACCCGCATTCTTCGTCCGCGTTTGTTACAGTCATTTTCAAATCCCGACTAAATATTTATTTTCCTGGTATAATAATATAAGCCTATGTTACTTACTCTGCGTCCTTTCAACTAATTTTATGCCAAAATAAATTTGATTCGTTGCTTAGTTACGGCGTATATCAAGGACCATAAAACACACATTTATAATATTAGTACGGATTACTTAAGCAATCAATGGTGTACAGTGTTCATTCAAGTCAAAACTGTTCGTATGCCCTTAAGAGTGAGTGACTTGGGGAAATTATGTGTCATTTATGATAAGACATTCAATTTGCGTTCTAATAATGTAGGTGCGTAGGATTTATGTGTCTAGACTTGGCGTTAGTGGAGTAGGCACACGTAAATAATCAGATCTTACACCTTCGAAGCAGCAAGGTCGATGACTTCAAACCTACGATTGTGTGATAGCAGTATTTAGCCGCGTATTTAATATCTAAACTTTATACCGCAGATATTCAGTTAGTAGTACACCGTGGCGCGGTGGTCTTATCAATCTTATAATGTCCCGGGTTCGATAACCGGCAGGGAGAAATTCGGAATTGGGAATGTCACTAGTGGTGGAATAAGTCACGCTATCGTTAGCTGTTTTTAAAACTATTTAGGTGAAAGAGATTTAGAATAAAGACCAAAGTCTTCGAGCAGTGCGTGTTGCCAATGATAACTTATGGCGCCGAAACGTGTTCGCTTACTATGGGTCACATAAGAAGGCTCCGTGTCACAAAGCTCTTCGTGATCGAATCAGGAATGAGAAGATCCGCAAAACAACCAGAGTTACGTACACAGTTCAACGAGTCGCGAAGTCGCGTACGCTGGAATGGCGACCTCGTACCACGTACCGCAGCGTTGGTAGACCCCCAACGAGGTCGACAGATGACATCACACAAGTAGCAGGGAGCTGCCGGACCCAAGAGGCACAACAGAAAAGACCTACGTCCAGAAGTTGTCAATCGATTGATATGATGATGATGATTACACATGCAGCTGAGTATATAGGTGAATACATCAACTAGTTATAACCAGTTTATCGAATACCTGACTTAAATATTGCCCTAGCACCGCAAGCGGACGTGCCTAATCTACGAAACGGTAGATGCAATAAAAACACACTAATGTTATAAAAAGTTTTTCCCCGTAGTTTAATCCGCTTTCAATTGAAAAATAATAAATAGCTAGAAATATACCTAGATTGATATTTTGTTAGGGTTAAGCTATCGTGCGAATAAAATCTTTATTCTAGGGAACAATCAATGTTCTCAGATATAAATCCAATATGTATAATAATATGAAGGTAAACCTTAATGTAGTGTAAAAAAAAACAAAAATATTTATATTTACCTATGGTCTAGATGTCAAAGTCAAAGTCAAATATTTATTTATTCAAATAGGCACATAGATGGCACTTTTGATGCGTTATCATATACAAAATGTGTACATAGCAGTGAGTAGTGATGGCGATAACTACAATCGTAAACTTAAAACTAAAGCTACGAGGGTTCCAATCGCGCCCTGGTCTAAGAAGAAGCCCACAACAAACTTAGCCGGGTGTTCTTTTTGTTATCACCATCTCACATTGTCATGAGAAAATATTTAAGAAGCAACCTGGTTAGAGCAATTGTTTACACCCAAGCTTTTTTATCGTTTACGTAATCATTTATACTATAATAGGACTTTTCTATAAGCTTTCGCTTAATACAAACTTTGATGTACAATAAGTAACTGTATCTAGTCTATAGTTAAAAATTCGCAACGGTTGTATTTGCATCTCTGTGGAGACATTTTAAGAAGCAGCTACATTGATATCACACAAAACACGGAAATACTCATAACATAAATGTATGCCTCGGAAGAGTTGAGCCACTTTAAGAGTAGTCCATCAAATGAAAAAGATACCTGTCAGTCAATTTTATATACTCAACACAAAACTTAAAAGAACAATAACAAAAAGTCCTAAACATGCGTAAAATGCCAACACGGTCTGTAACGATTAATCAAGTAATGTTTTTTAATAAAGCATAGATCATATTGACGTTAATGCTCAAGGAAAACGACTTAAGTAAGTAGACTTATTTATGTTTCACATGTTTACGAACTTTATTTGTTCTTCAGCATTGTATTTATCATACCACGATTTTGTTATGAGCCCAATTAAGTTTTTTCAAAGAGCCTGCAAATGAAACTGAGTTAGACCGATAAAAAAAATGAGAAAATTCTCATCGCCCACACCTGTTTCTTGAAATTCACTAAGGCCTTTAAGAAATATAAAAAGTTAACAGTTCCCAGCGATCAAAAAAGAAAAAAAAAAGGCTGCATTTCTTTTCCTTTTATACGTATAGTGCTATGCTTATTAAGCTGACCCAGTTTTTACACTGTAAAGTAACCCTTAGTATGAAATTTGCACGTTCACAAACACGTTTTGGAGTATCGAAAAAAAGTAAGTCTAAGGAAAATCGCCCTAATAACCCTTAAATCAAAACTCAAAGTCCCACACTCTTGGTTTGTACAATTCGAATCAGAAATACAGAGTTTAAAGTTAGCAACATTTTATATTACCAGTATCTTTTTATAGGTGAGGGAGGAAGAGAGTTTAAGCCCGCTCGACTTTAACGAATCCGTTTATTATCACATAATATTAACAGTGAAAACTAAAGCTCACCAACCCACATTGAAGCAATGCGGTGGATCTATGCTGTAAAACCCTATCTCCAATTTAAGTGCGACGTAAATAGGTCGAGGGTTAGTGATAAAATAACCGACGGCACTTTGTAAGAAGTATTCCTTCCTTTTCTACGAAGTGTTGCTCAGTTTGAAGGCGCTGGCTCTCCACTATCGCAAATCGCATCTGCTTGGTCCACCAATTATTACTACGAGGCACGGGAAGGCAAACGCCAATTTCCTTAATCCAATAACGTAACTATTCAGAATTTACTGACAGAAAAAAAAAGGGTATATTTTTGGTTCGACCTGGGAATTGAACCCACATCCTCGTGAACACGCTGACCTAGACCGGCGAGACAGTTTTGTCCCAGTATTTTAACTACTTATCATCAATATCAACCCTCTCAGAATGAGAAGGGTTTAGGTCGGGATCCACAAAGTCGCTGCTCAAGCGCGTATTGGTAGACTTCGCACGCCCTTGTAAACATTATGAAAAACTCTCAGGCATGCGGGCTTCCGCACGATGTTTTCCTTCACAGTTAAAGAAAGTGATATTTAATTGATTAAAACGCGCATAACTCTGAAAAGTTGAAAGTGCGTACCGGGGATCGAACTCGATCCCGCCGCAGCCAAAGCCGAAGACGTCACCACTAGTCTATCACGGCTTCAACGAATCACCAACAATCAACTCAATAATTCAATATCCCCGCGCACGCATCACGTTGTGTAAAACCCCGGTCGGCATCACGAGTAGTATCCTAAAGGTTTACATGCCACAAAATACATAAATCTTCAATAATTAACGTTCGCTAAGTATTTAATGCTACAGATTCGGTTAGAAACAAATCTGTAAACCATATTAAATGCGAAAGTGTGCTTGTTTGTTTGTCCTTCGTTCAAACCCTTTTTTTTTATACAGAGAAAGTGCATGACGCATACCACTCCGTTGGCGGAAACGGAGTAGTTATGTGGGACTTGCACCCTCTAATAACTCCGTGTGTCACTCGATAGACCTTAATAGTGAGAGCACGGGGTTCACTTGCGTATTCACCGCACATTCCATCAAACCCTAATTAAGCAACTAATTAACATGATTTTTTGATGAATGAATGATGAATGAATGAATGAATGATCAATGAATGAATGATGAATGAATGAATGAGTAAACTAATGAATAAATTAATAAATGAATGAATAAATGAATTAATTAATACACTTTTGTTGTGCACCACACACAGAAAATTAACAAAACAAATATAATAGAGCGTGAAGGTAGAAGTTACTATTTGGCAGCCTTATCGCTATTATATAGCGATCTTCCAGGAGTTCCAGGCAACCAAAGGCCTAGAAGAAACTGATGGATGGAGAGTAATACGCTACTTTTCAACTAGAACCGAGAACGATAGTTGCGATGTCGACATGGATCGCCGACATATATATATAATTCTAGTTTTCTTCTTGTTTTTTTAACATCTAATATTATAAAAATTATTACTTTACGCCACGCCTAACTTGGCAGGATGTGTAGCTCATGTAATACGCTTAACATCTATGTTTCAGGCAAAAAATATTATAAATAAATTTGATATCATCTGCCCGTTTAGTGAAAGCCTCTTCCTTATAAAACCACTGCGACACGGAGTCACTAATAAAAGAGCGCCGAAACGCGAGGCCGAAGTTCTAACTACTAGGCTATCAGCATTTATATATATCATAGCTGCAAATGCGTTACTTCACTGTTACTCCGGCTGGTAATTGGCGCACTGCAACCACGGTTCGTTATGAAATTATGAGATGGCAACACGTAACAATGAAATGCGCAATAAACCTACAAAACGGCCATGATTATATCATTAACTGTAGTCAGTTATGTATCAGTCAATAATTATGTCATCACAGCCATTAAGCACGTGAGAACATTTTTAACAAAAAATGAGCGTAAGCTATAGTAGTAGTAGTAGAGCTATAGTATTGTTTTCAAAATACATTCTTACCCATAATCCATATAATCCGATATGGATTAATCTATCGTACCTAATATTATTAATGCGACAGTGTGACTGTTTGTTTGTTGTTTAGGCAAGTTTGAGCTTTAACGCAATCCAAGATTGGTTGTACTCCGATGTTCAAGTATTCCACACTCGAAAATGACTCCTTTATTGTGAGCGAGTAAATCATGTATTTAGGCTACTGATCCCAATAAAATTTGGCATATAGATGGAATGCAAGACGGACATAAATAAGACTTTTTATCCAGGGGAAAGAACGGTTCCTGCTGGATTTATAATAATTTTAATTTAATTGGGTACTAAAGATCAATTCTGATGACTAAAAAAGACAACGCGCAAGTTTATAGTTCGCCGGCAGTGCAGTTATTAAATATAAGTTATATGTAATAATTGACGACCTCCCATGAGCATTGTGGTTTAAAGTGAGAGTTACCGGATTCGAATTTGGAAAATTATAATTTCTGAATTTTGCCTTGTTTAGCCGTAGCTAGTTTCTTTTTTTGTATATTTGTATACGGACCAACCAGAAGGCCAGATATTAGGTAATTGGAAAACCATTGCTTATAAACAAAGCAACACTTCGCAGGCCATGCAAGGAAATGTGCCGCTCTGTGTCCATTTACCCGTGGCGTAGATGTTAAGCCTCATTTTCCTGTGACTACACTGGCATCCACGCCCTTCAGATCAGCATACAGTTTTGCAACAATATCGCTTTAAAAAATGAAATTTGAATGAGTACTAAATTTATAACAAGCTAATAATGCGTTTTCGTTCTAAGAAGATTAGTAACCTAGATTTTGCGAACTTAATTTTCTTCCTTTAATTTGTGAAAAGTGGTTACGACTTCGTTTTCAGTTCCATCGCCGCACGCACCACTAACTTTTCAAAGTTATGTACGTTTTTAGCATATCACTTGCTTTAACCGCGAAGGAAAACATCGTGAGGAAACCTGCATGCCTGAAAGCTCTGTTCATTCCAACATTCTGCACTTGGCCAGCGTGGTAGATGACGGTCTCAACCCTTCTCATTCCGAGAGAAGACCTGTGCCAAGCTGGAAATGTGTTGATAATGATGATTTCATTTATTCTTGATGTAACACATTCCAAAAATGTGGTGTGATTTAAAACACCCAACAAAAACGTTTCTGGCTTAAATGGCAACCTATTTCTTAAAAGAGAAAATCTAGCTTACTTGGCTGCTATATTTTATATTTACACGGCAACAATGACCGCCTCGACATCGGGTTCGAGATGACCCACTTTTTTACTTCTTAGCATCTTATTTTAAGTTTCCCGTGCCACTAATAGAACATGAGGTTGGAAGTTGAATGTAAGTAAGCTTGTAGTATTCTGACACAATATAAAAAAGTCTATCTTAAGATTTGAGGGTAAGAAATGCGGTAAAACTAAATTAAACACAACAGAGTTTCTAGCGCTGATTTTTAATGTAGATTTATTTGTTTTTTTATTTATTTAACACACAAAACATAAACATAAGAACAACAACCAATAACAATAAAACTAGACACTCTCGATCACATGTGTGTATAAATGCAGCCAATAGAAGTGACCGACTGCCGGTATTGGATATTTTCTTAAAATAAAAAAAATAACAATTTACATATCGTATAAAAGAATACAGTGTAATAATTTTTCATAATTTTAATTATAAAAAAAATATTTTATTTTTACAGAAGTGTGCTTCAACTTGACATTTGTTGACGTCTACACAGTAGAAACAATCATTAAATGTGTATTTGGTTCGTTATATAAAATGAAGGAAAATAATAATATATAAAATGAACTGCCTAATATTATTGAAATTGTACAACCCACAACTAAACGTATTTTCTAAGCAGCCAGCCCCTCGTCCTTATTTTATATATCTTTCCTTCCTTATTAACTTTAAAATACGTCATATCGAAACGACATTAAAAGCCATAACAATTTTTTATATATATTTTTATAGTTATTAATGTCGTTTATAGTTTTAAATAAAATTTTAGATCTGTCTGTTTAGAACAAAAGTTGTTATTATTAAAACTTATTATAAAAGATATTTGTTCAATCATATTAGTGGGTATTGCTGAAGATAAACTCTTATGAAAGGCTTAAGATAAATAATAAATAAATATACTACTCCAATACACACATCTGGCATCTAGCCCCAAAGAAAGCGTAGCTTGTGTTATGGGTACTAAGATGACTGATGAATATTTCTATGAATAATATAAAAAGAAGGATAGGACACCATTAAACGTACACAAAAAAAAAAATTAAGTGATTGAGTTTTTACACACCTACGTAATCTGACTTTAGGTGGTCCACTGACCGATATCAAGACCTGTTACTGACACTAAACTTTGCTATGAATAAATTAACGTCGAATATCTTAATAGTTACTCGTTCTACTACATTTATCGATGATCTATTATAATAATTATTTGATATTTGGTCTCGTTTTCCTGTTATAACAAAGTTCCCTAGAACTGTAAATAAACGAAATTCGTAAGGAAAATATAAGGAAAGTCGTATAAGACGCTGTTGCCAAATAACCAAGCTTACATAATAATACGCGCCAAACAAAGACAATAAAGTACTGTTTTGTTACACAGTTAAGCAGTATTTATTGCGACCTTGTGAAGTGAGCCAACTGAATAAAAAAAAAAAAAAGACAATCCCTAATTTAAGCTGTTTAGCAATTGCCAAAAATGTTACTTATTGAAAGCGGAAGGGTTGAGATAATTCCGTTATATAAACCTTACTTTAAAATCGTCTCGTTCCATTCGAAATGAGTCTTATAATTGGTTCAGGAGATTGCTTCTCTGTAAAGGTCAGCAGGTTAACCTAGTTAAGGGAATGCAATATTTGATACAACGTCAGCTAGCAACAATTCATGCAATTGACCATCAAACATAGTGGTTAAGGCGTCAGCTTCCCTTTACCTTTCGGACCATTCATTTCATAACGAGGATGTTTTATTTAATGCGCATATTTGCATAGCTAACAATTATTGCTTATTATTAATAAAGTTATTATAAAACTAGTTAATTATTACTTTTTTAAGTAGCTAGGTCATGGCAAACAAATTTCTAACTTGTAATTAGGTTGGGAACCCCTGACCTACTCGTTTGTAGGCCACAGATTGTAGATTTTTTTAAAGTCGAACATTGATAGCCAGATTAAATTAATCCGATCTACATTAACTCGTAAGCTGTATTCAAAATAATCGAAGTTTACTACACTCGTGATAAAAAATTACAACATTTATTTCTGTATTTAGAAAATTGCATTTATCTTTCTGGATTACCTACCTCTCTTCGAAATAGGAGAAGAAAGGCAACAAAGAACAACAGGTTTATAAATGTCACGGCTTATTGCCTATTAGATAGGCAATACATTAACATGCGGCGTAACATCTTCGCGTCTTGAAAGTCTTGTGCCAGTCAACACTTTACACTCGGTTTCGTTTTTAAACTCGTCGCTGGATGCTGGTGAAAGTGACGTGTGTACCGTGAGATTATTTCGCAGTACGCTCTTAACTAGGTTACCTTAATTTGATTTAAAAAATAACAATTTTCTATTGTCGAGCAGACGTTTTGTTCTTGGTTAACAGTCGGGCCTACTTTTGCAACAGCTGCAGGTTTTCTAAAGTTATTCTGTATTGAAATCTCTTAATGAGGCATCGAATTTTAAAAATCTTAAATTAATTTTTGTATCTACTAATTTTAAAATATTATTGTATTCTCGAGGAAGTGAGCTATTGTGTTCTAGTTGAGAAATAAATGTCTTGAAGCCGAATTTTTAAACTGGCTTAACGACATAAACAAAGAAAAACATAAAACTTTAATAATAGTTTTAATCATTCCAATTTTTAATTTTTTTAAATATATATAGACAAGTGCTTGACTGCAATCATACCTGATAAGTGATGATGCAGCCTAAGATGAAGCGCGCTTGCCTAGAAGATGCCTATTCACTCTTGATTTGAAGGTATCCAGATTATAGGTATCGGGGAAGACGGAAGATGGGAGGGCATTCCAGAATCCAGGCCTTTGCGGTGCGGATCAGAAAGGAAGAAGCAAAAGGCTTCGTACGTGTTGACGGTATTTCCAATTAGAAAACACATACTAATAATTACAAACTAACATATTATATTTAAAAAAATATAAGTCAGTATTTTTTATTTTCCTTTATCTCTGGTTTTGGCAGAACGAAATTTCAGATGCTACAATCCAAAATACTCGGCTTTTATTTATTTAATCACCGATCACTAAATCTTGTGTCTTGAATATGAAATACCAGAGTTTCTTGTTTACAAACTGAGGCACAGTGCCAAATTGTAACATTGAGAGACTTTTAGACTTCCTCGTGTATTTTGTCGCTGTTTCCGTGGATTTCGCAACTCCACCTCGGGTTGCAACTGCAACTGTTAGAAGTTAGAAAAACACCCAGGTTGCAGTTGCAGAGTAATTTTATTATTTATGATATTTGCTGTAACAAACGCAACTTCTGAGTATCTTGCTAGTTTCATCTCAGGAGAATTATTTCGGACCAGTGGTAGATTTAAACCAAACAGACCTACATTACTTTCTAAAGGAATTAACTATGTCTACTTGAAGTACAATATTTGAATTTGTTAGATAAAACTAGGTGTAAATAAGGTCTAGGCTTAATTTATATAATATGTTTGAAGTCAGTAAGAAAAATTTGTCAAGGTCGATACAAGAAGGGCAATAAAATAAATAGGCTTATTTGGGCTAAAAGCAGCATTAGAAAGCTACTTTAAGATTTCGTATCCCAAAATAGGCCATCCTCTTCTTAATGCTTCCCTATTGAAAAGTATCAACATTCTTTTTCAGCTGTAAATTTCGTGACCAACCTGTGTACCTCGGCAGGGTGATTACGTCTCTCAGAGAGTCTAGTGACAGGCGTAAATCTTGCAATATTTGCTGTCAAACGTCACTTTTATTATATTTGTATGCAAAAGTGACATTTGACAGCAATGATCGCGCGTTGTACGCCTGTCAGAAGCCTGTCCTGAGATACGTATTCATTCTGCGGGTTAGCACCAACCATCTCATACTTAGTATGTACATGCACTAAGCACATAGTCCAATAAAAACAGTTTTCTCTATATCGACGCGATGTCGCAACTGAGCGTCGATTCTCCGTGTCGTAATAGACTGTGAAGCCAGAAACGGAAGTTTCCCTTTCCACTTATGGAAATAACTAGAGTTATTTAAAATAACATTGACTCATGCGCACATAGTGTTGAAAGAATAGGAAAATATTTAAATATTTTCGCGTGTCGCTTGTGAGGTCATTCTGGCCGCTGTGACGCAGACATGCGTAGAAACTTCCTTAGCTGGTAAAAAACAACACGGATGGGAAGCGTTCGAGAAGCTATTGAGGCAAGACACGGAACTAAAATGCTTTATGGATGCTAAGACCGAAATTTTTCAAAATATTGAAGTTGCGGTGTTCCGGTAAAATGTAGAGTTGTTAAGTCACGATTAAAAGTAAGATACCCAAAAAACCAGATCACTAAATTTTTTAGGGCGTCAATGTGTAGATCGCAATTGTTCCCAGTTATTTGGAGAATGGTAATGTATTGGCAATTGTAGAATATATTATTATTTATTTAGAACACCGTTAATTAAGTTCTCTATATTTATTAATCAATCTTGTTTGTTACCGAGGTGTGTGTCATATATTGGAAGGGAGTTCGTGGACATTGTTACCACAGTGTACCTACCAAAATTTTAAAGAATTATTATAATATGAAGACTTTATTATAATATTGTGTTGTATGGTATTCTGTAGATTAGGACAATAAAATAGCACATACAGAGAAGTTCAGACTTTTCGCATTGTAATCGATTCTATTACTCTTCTTTCTCACTTTCCCGCTTCATTTAGTCTCTCTTAATAATCATTCTGGACACGTACTTCCTCCTGGGATATAGTTTATCAGTATAAATCAACTGGTGTTTACTTATTGATAACTCGATTTTACTAACAATTATTTTCACTCTGCCTTCAGTTTTCACTGCGGCAAAAACTTGATAGTAGATAAAGTGTAAGTTAAAATTAAACACGCTCTAGTCTTCAAGTGTCACTTTGTAATTTATTTTAAGTATGAAAACACAAGTAACTCTTACACTTTCTTTGGTAACATCGAACGCGCATCGCATATATACATTATGATGCGAGCGTATCACGAATAATTTGACGTTTGTATTTTATAATCACTGGAGGAGAATTTCAAACTGTATATTTTCGCACGAAAATCAACAAGGCATCTTTTTATTTATATTTATTTAAGGTATGCATTAGCATTAAGTTTTTTTTAGTCGTGCAATAAAGAGAAAAAAAAATAAAAGCTGCTTAAGTGTAGTCGGTAGACTAAAAAGGAAGACGGAGGTCAAATGTAGAGAAAAATACTCTCTTTACAGTGAGTTAATCAACTGTTTTCGATGTGATTAAGGTTCTTTCTTTTTTAAAAGGCGTGCTAAATAATTGCCGAAAGAAGGAATCTTATGGAAATCATGTACAGGCTAGTGGCCTTGATAGGTTCGGCTATTGTGCGCGCCGTATAGATAACAGTTAGGGCATGTTGAAAAACTCACACATTCGTTTCCAAAGCTTCTCTAACGGCCAAGGTCACCTTTATCAGACGTCGTTCGGCAAACGTTTTGAAACTACACTCCTAAGCCGGATAAATTTGAGATTTGTGAACGACCATTAATATTTTTATCATATCTGAGGGCTCGCTACCTTATTGACGCTCTGGTTTATTATTATCCTTATTTTAAGGATGTCAAGATATATTTAGATATCTTATCAGGCATTATGAAATTTATGCTTCTTTTTCTATACTCCGCGACGTATGTGACTCTTAACAATTCTTCATTCAATAAGTCTTAACTTGAGCAAATCAAGCATAATTTTCATCATGGAATTTCGTACGGTAACGCCTGCTTTTCAGGGTTTTGGTAACACTAGGTACTTTTCGATATGCTAAGTACCAGTGTCGTGCATACAGGGTATGAGTACCTGTAAGTAAGCAGATGATATAAAATGGCGACAATCTCTAGTAAGAATTATAAAAACTTTACGATAAGCCTTTTAAAACTTTTACAATAGTCTGCGCTGCGCCACTGCGCCATCTACATATATTCAGAACATGTTAGTAGTTGTAGAGATTTCTCCCATGGGCTAGTTATATTTTTACCCGTTTACCGCTTTGTAAAGACATTTCGAAGAATTAGTTGCCGTGGAACGGGTCGGTACAGTTAGCTGGGTTTTCCTGTTTAGTTAAAAGTAAGTGCAGTTGATGGGGAATTTGGACATGACAAATTAACGAAGTATTAACGATGTGTTTACGTTAAAACACCCATACATTGACAATGTTAGGCTAAATTTCATTTAGTCTTCGCCATTTTAAGTAATTCAAATTAAAAATTTCTTTATTCATGTAGACCTCAGGCACTTATGGAGCGTTCCTACTTATATATGTTCCTATTATAAGGGGATGGTGATAACTTCGTTCGTCAAATTAGTTTCGAAACGCTCCCTGGTCTATGAAGAGCCCACAACAAACTTAGCCGGGTATTATTTTTTTTTGTTATCAACATCTCACAGTATATTCATTCTACATTTGTATTAAGCTATGAAGTTAGAGCAATTTACACCCAAGCTTTTTTATCGTTTAACTATCCTTAACGTTTTAATAGGATTTTTTTGTAAGCTTACGTTTTTATATAAACTTTTAACTCATTGAGAGACAGCTCAAAGATTTCATTCGGAAATTTGTTATTGAATAATATACAATTGCCCTTGAATGAATTAGATTATTATTTATAAGATTTTTGCGGCCTAAACACTGTTACGTTGCCGTGTCATCAACAAGCCCTCTACTACTCATACTTGCCACTACCACACACTTGAGGTACTCGTTTAGCTTGCCAGTACCCTAAACAGTAATTCTAGGATAAAAATCATAGAGATCAATATTGTGAAAAAATCGATTCTGTATAAACCCAATGAATAATGATAATCAAATATAGAATTATTTACTTTAGTAAAATTTTGCAGTATCCCTATAAAATGTAAAATGTGCTTTAAAAGACCTTTTGAATACAAGAGGTTTTGTTCGAATTTCCACCACCACTGGACTCCATTAAAAAGACGTTAATTTTAGATATTAGATGGGCGGGATGAAAAGCGCTGAGTTCCGGAGACGGGCCTATGTTACCGTGATAGAATCCTTCGTATAGAAAATCAGAAATTAAACGCGGACGAGGTCACGTGGTACCGTGAGTTTTAAACGTTCTCGCCTCGTCATCCCGTAATACGTTAGTCATATTAAATCATCACGCAATACTCAATAAACATGAGGTGTTTTTTAAGTAATAAATTATTTTCATTTTTAAGAATTGTTATTCCATAAAAGATCACTGTCGCTAACAATTTCTTCATTGTAAAACCGGTTTGGTATATTCCTCGGAGTATATTTTCTAAATAAAAAACTGTAATTTCTGGACCTATTATAATACATTTTAATTCCCGTCGGAATATGCCCGAATAAGTTAATGATTAAGGTCTTATTTATCTTCATATTAGTATAAAACGGAACCAATCAGGTGTCTGGTTCTTAACAAAATAGGATTAAGCCAAAACCCTTAGTTAATATATTTCAATTGCAAAACACGATTTGCATCTTCTTTTCTTACATGCATGGCTCAGAGTTCTGTTTCTGGATTCTTACCTGCGAAAAGGCCTCTACGGTACGCATATTACCTTAGCCCACATCTAGGATTTCTATCCTATGAGATGATGGTTAAATATACTACGACAGTACACACATCGCAATCTAGCTCCAAAGTAAGCGTCAGCTTGTGTTATGTCAAAATTCAAAATTCTAAATCCCACAAATTACTTCTGCACCTTTCGCAGACGATATGCAGATGTCACTAATTTTTGACCATTTCTTGTAAGTCGACATTTATTAATACTAAGATGACTGATAAATAACCCAGACACTGAAAATCAGTCATGTTCGTCACAGAAATATTTTCCAGTAGTGGGAATCGAACCCACGGCCTTGGACTCAGAAAGCAGGGACGCTAGCCACTGCGCCAATCGGTCGTATATATCAAATAATGGCGCAGAATTTAGTGGATATTATAAGTCGGATGACCCGGGTGCGATCCCCGGCAGGCGAGGTTAACCTTTTACCATCGAACGGTAAATCGTTTAGCGGCACGTCTCTAGCTAGCCACGGCCGAAGCTTCATAAGTTAAAGAAAAAATGTTTCGAGTTATAATGCCATGTAATAAGTCGCATAATACTCGCCCATAAGTAGTAACTTACATAAGGTAGTACGGTTTATCCGGATGTTAAATTGGTGTTACTTTACTTTTTAAGTAAGGATCTAATCTATTATGATAGTCTTTACGAGATTAAACAATGTATCAAAACAACGACATTATGTGGTGAGGTTATAGCTAACGGTTGCTACTTAGTCACCTATAAACAACGTTGTAAAATCTTTAAAAATATAATCCTTTTTGCGGAAAAATTGTATTTGAAAACGTGTAACAACAATACTAAGTTCACTCCACTACAAGTTAGCCCATGTAAATAAAGCCAGTTATAATAACTCTTAATCGGTTTCTACGCGACATCGTTCCGGAACGCTAGATCACTTTGCGGCACATAATTGTCGGTAGCCTGGTAACTAATCACCGCATAAGCCTCCAATCAGGCAAAACTCTATGTGCACTACATTCCTCGATTAAAAAGAGTTTTATATGCATCATATCAATCAATCAATAAAACCTTCGAGATGATCCTTCGATCCTTCGATCTTCTAGATGGTGATGAAATATAAATAAATAAATATACTACGACAATACACATTAGCTTGTGTTATGGGTACTATGACAACTGATGAATATTTTTATGAATAGTATACATAAATACTTAGAATATACATATAAACAACCAGACACTGACAAACATTCATGCTCATCACACAAACATTTTCCAGTAGTGGGAATAGAACCCACGGCCCTGGGCTCAGAAAGCAGGGTTGCTTCAAACTGAGCCAATCGGCCGTCAAAACACCGGCTAAGTTTCTTGAGGGCTCTCCACGGTTGGAACCGTCCTAGCTTTAGTTTAAAGTTATTTTATTGCCATATAAGTATATAATATTTAATTTTTGCTAACCCTATCAGAAACCCGTGAAGTAAAGTACCGTAGTTGGCTTAGTCGAGTTATAGTTATCACTATCACCTAACATTAGTGGTAACATGTTATTTTATGAACGCTTCATAGGTGGCAGGTTTCGACGATACGAACAACAATAATACAGACAAATATATGTTTTTAACCCCCGGTGCATTGTGTATGTGTGATTGTTTGTGTGGGTGTGTCTGTGGGTCACCGTTAACCACAAGAACCGAGGGGCGACGTGTTACGTAGATACTTGGAAAAACTAAAGTTACTGCCAAAAAATGTCGCTGCAAAAAGCGGTATTCGCGGTGCACTAAACGAAGGCGCAGCGCCCTAATATGCAGCACAGGTCTCTCTCTCTGCTCGCGCTTCTTCCAGCTTTTGCGTCTCTGTTTGAACTGACCCTTAAGTTAGTTAAGAACCTGTGTAAGAAATACCAAACCGGTATAGGTAACTTGCTGAGAGTTCCGTTAAAAAACATCTTGTAAAAACTGATTGTCGGGTAGGTACTTGTACAAACGAAAAACTAGTACTACTTCCTCTGTCTCTGCAATATCCGCTTTAGGCGGAAATGGGGAATCACTTTGACATTTCACTCTTTAATAATTATAGAGCTACGATATTACTATTATTCAATCGATTGACCCAAATGCATAAAATTACGTATTACACATGAAATATCGTATAACGAAGATATGTTATATTATGAGGTAGGTATCTAGTAATATAATATATATCTTCGTTATAAATGTATCAATATCAACTCATTACCTGCAGAACAGGGCACTGCTTCTTTAGGCCTTATACCACCACGCTGCCTATATGCATATTAGCAGATTGTTTAAGCATGTGATTTTTTACCAATTTGATTGAATTTTGGAATGGAGATAGATTAAATCCTGGATTAAAACAAAGGCTGCTTTTTATTCCGAAATGCACGGCTCCCGCAGGATTAATGAAAAATCAAAAAACCGTGTACGAAGCCGCGGGCAACAGCTGGTATAGTATATTATGACACTGTAAACTTGTAGATACTGTTAGATTTTAGTCTATTTCGCGAGATTATTTGAAATTTGTCTGTCATCTGTGATTGTAATGAACGGCCTTCGATTCATATTTATTTTAATAATAGAATAGAATTTAACTATTAATAGCAAGTTAAGCGACTTCAAGGAATCACAAAAAAATACATAAAATCATCATGTTGTTTTTGCATAACTTCCCACCATAAAATTTAACAAGGTAAGAACATTTTCACATTGTCCGGGTACGATATACAGATGGTCCGCTCTAGAAGCAAATAGACTGCAGATTTATGTTTACAGTTTCACAACGAAAATTAAAACGTGTCTACCCTACCTATCACCCTGAAAAACTAATGTAGCGCAATAAAATTAAGCTTTGAAATTTTTATAATATATGTATTGCTTTAACACACATAACATAAGTGATTATCCAAAACCGGATTTTCAGGATATATTTTTTTAAACA
This sequence comes from Pararge aegeria, assembly GCF_905163445.1. Classification (NCBI taxonomy): domain Eukaryota; kingdom Metazoa; phylum Arthropoda; class Insecta; order Lepidoptera; family Nymphalidae; genus Pararge; species Pararge aegeria. The sequence goes on from NC_053189.1 coordinate 3,516,564, forward strand.
CCGCCAATGGCTGCATTTGTAAAAGAAAAATCAAACGCGGCCATATAATATACTTTCTTAGTGCACTACAAACGAAAAGACGCGAAAATAAGGCAATTCTGCACGCTGCAGTGATTATCCAAAACCGGATTTTCAGGATATATTTTTTTAAACACCGCTGCCAATGGCTGCATTTGTAAAAGAAAAATCAAACGCGGCCATATAATATACTTTCTTAGTGCACTACAAACGAAAAGACGCGAAAATAAGGCAATTCTGCACGCTGCAATGTATAATTCCTTAAATCTTTATCTCGGGAAGATTTGTGTGACATAGCATACCTACTTATAAAGATTGAAGAATTTCAATTATAAATTGTACCGTACAGATTTGTCTGGTTTTCGTTTAATGGAGTTCCACGAAGTATAGTGCCAAAAAATATTTTTTGTCTGGTTTTTCGGTCAATGAATTCTCAATACCAGCCAGAGGTTAACCATTGATCCCGATAATTAGCACTAACACCTGATAATAAACAGCGGTTGCGGTACGATGCCTAAACTCGAAATTGCGTAGCATGTATAAGTTCTGCAGGGCTGGCACGGGCAGGAGATAAAAATTATATCCCCAATGTTCTCATATACCCTGACAAGGAATATGAGAACATTACCCCCATGTAATATTCCAAATATATTATTTGGATGTTGATTCCACTTGTGCGCCAATGCTCTGAGAGTTGATAAAGCTGTGGGAGAAGATAAATTGTTATACTTTCCCCGGAGACATAATCCTTCCCATGCTAGCCGTGCTGAATACCTCACTTTTATGACTTGAGCGCAACAGTGGGGCTCTAACATGTGTAAAACCTCTCACAAGATAGAAAAATGAATGTTAAAATGTAAATTGTTGTTGTTGGAAAAGAGCAACTGCTGAGTTTCTTGCCGGCTTCTTCTCGGTTGAATCTGCCTTCCGAACCGGTGGTAGAGTAACTACAAACGGACAGACTTGACGTTTCAAAAGTGCTTATATTTGCCTACTTGAAATAAATGAATTTTGAATTTTGTTTTTTTGACCAAACAGATCGCCCACCTGATAAGCAGAAAAGCATTGCATATTAACAGAGCTACACTTAGCAGGGCATGCAAAAAGCACGTCCTGCAAAGTGCCGTCTTGTGTCCGTCAACCAGAGGCACAAGTCTCGCGTACCTGTAATTCCACCGGCAACCACATCCTTGAGATTGGAGCACAGCATTGCAACAATACTGCTAAGCGGCAGAAATAAACATGGTTTTGCTACTCAACCGGATCAGCTCTGTCGCGAAAAGCTCCACAATTAATATAAAGCTACTGCTATATATAAGCTAATTTTATGGGGTACCATCCCCCAGGGTTCACATTGAGAGTGTTGTGGTTCATCAGGAGCCTGGCGTATCTATTTCGATTAAGCGCCCATTCTCCGAACGAGTGGACATCGTATTGGATAGTCTGGATACGCTCTAAGAAGGATTCGTCAATACAATGAAAAAGAAAACCTAACCCAAATCGAAAAATGGTGAAACCTGTTTATTTTTTCTCACATTATCATACGAACAATGCTAAATACAATTAAATATTTATAAAGCATAATTCCGAATTACATCCTGAATGCAATAGGTTATTATATATGACTCACGTTGTGTAGAACAGATGAGGCGTTGCAAGAAACATAGTATATACTAGGCATCATAGATAGCTATTAAAAGTACTGCGACATAAATAACGTAAAAAGTTTGACGTAAATAAATAGCGTAAGCGAGAAAAGATCTATTCGTATCCGTCCTTTTCTCTTGCGCGCAATAACGTACAAGTTTACTTTCTTTATGTAGGTTTTATTATTTGGCTACAAAGTCTCGAGCAGTCATAATACCAGGCCAAAAATTTGTGGGCCATAGAAAAAGCCAATCAACATAACTGTCATTTTTTCGCGCGCGAATTTGCTTTGCTTGGTATTTTGCTTTATCTAGTTGTGGTGACGTTGATCAAGTTGTTTGTCTAGAAAAAGCAAATCTCAGGAATAACCATTCCGATTGAGTGAGATAGCCCGCACCGCACGTTCATGAAGGTTATAAGGATATAGCCTTCCGCTAGGTCCCACTACGCGCTTGAAACCGCAGGGCAAAGCTAGTAACTAGATATGGATGGATTACAATAATATTGAAAGCAATCACTGCCCCAAATACACCGAAGGCACTGACTAAGTTAAAAAAAAACATAACTATGTAGTCGAGTGTATCTAAATTTAAAGATGTAAAAGTTTGACAATTAATCCGTGGTGTTACTAAACATAATGTAAAGACGTTAAGACGTTTCTATTGCGCGTCTAGTTGGTCAAGGGAAAGTAGAAGGTGCCAGAGTACGCGGTAGATCACCGATGCGGTGGATGGACCGAGTGAAGGCCGCAATCGGGGCTCCTCGATATGAATCCGCAAGAAAGGCAACCGTTAGGGAAGAGTGGCGACGAATTGTAAAACGAGCCACAACACCCTGTAGACAACCAGCACGAGCCTGTCCGGACTGTAAAGACTAGGGAGAAGTTGCTTATTATAATGATACATACACGATAGTAGCACAAAATGGAAAACTCCTCCTCCTATACGAGCTATATTTCAATTTTAGGGTATGCAGTGCTTTTGTGCATGTATGAAGTGCACGCCACTGGATAGTAGATACACCTTTAGTTTACATGAAAAGTAACATTCATCATCATAGCAAACAATAACCGGCCCACTAGAAGCAACAGGTCTCTTCTCACAATGAGAAGGGTTTAGGCCGCAGTCCACTACGCTGGCCCCGCACTGGGCCATTGAGAATGAGAACTCTAAGGCATGTAGGTTTTCCTTACGATGTTTTCCTTCCACTTTAAAGCAAGGTATTGATTGCTTAAAACGCACATAACTAAGAAAGTTGGAGGTGCATGCCGAGGTTCGAAATCGGAAAGTGAAGCCGAAATGCGACCCACTACTAGGCTATCGCCGCTTTTCAAAAAGTTACACTAAGACTAATTGACTAAAATAGTCAGTATCATACTCAAACTTCTAGCGCTACTAATCTACTACGTCACTAGCACCTTTCAAATATTAGAACCGAGAACGTAATAAAACTACGAACACACTATGTTTTATACAAGGTTTTATAATCTAATACCTCTCTTCTTTGAAACCTAAACCCAGTTGGGCCAATGGGTATTGGGTTTTCCTTTTAAGAAATTCTTAGTACCAGATAAGAGTTTGGGATTTTGCGGTGATTCACCCCCGTACCTCAGAGAGAGAAAGTTAAACTGTCGGTCCTACGCCTGATCCCTTTCCGGTAATTTCGGAGGTGCCGTCCCATCGGACTACGGAGAGTGAGGGAATAGGGACTGCACCTGTGTTTGCGCACACACTTGTGTTGGAATCTCTCTGGAGATTGACCACCGTGGCCGAAAATGGTCATGGAAACTTGTTTGTTGTTTTGAGACGCGAATAAGGTCTGTGCCTTTTTTTGAATTTTGTATTTAAATTTATGAGGTACTAACAGGCTGGTCATGAACTTTGAATTTGAATAGTTTTTCAACCTGGTAGTGTTGCAACATTCGAACAAAAAGTCTATATAGCTAACATTCAAATGAATGGATTAACTTTTGATTGCGCATACGCACGTGTAAATAGAGGATTGCTCAATACCCTTTAATACAAACAGTATTAATGATTTTAGTCTGTATCATCTTCAACCTTGCAGAGTTGAAAGTAATGCACCTCATTAAACTGTTACAACAACCTTACAGCAATTGGGTTAAGGTACTGTGTGACACCAGCAATGTACTTAATTGTTGTATGAATTATACATGATTATCGCAGTATATGAGCGCAACTTAACTTTATTTGTTTTTATTTCAAATCACGGATTATTATGTTTTAAGTGGCCTGCATAAAGCTATGATTGTAGTTTGCCTTAATTGCAACCTTGCACATCAATTGATTGCTTTTTAATTAAGTTGGCAACTGGATGGGTAAAAATCTTACTTTCCCTTTACCCCATTTGTTATATTGGAGAGCACCTTAACTTGATCATTATTCACAAAAAAAAACAACTATCATAAAATTGGTAGTTAATAACATAACAACAAGTAAGTCTCATTAGAAGAGTGCAGCAGAAGTAAGCATTGAAAAGCATTCTCCACTGAGAGAGGAAGTTTGCCAGCAGTGGGCTATTATTTAGTGACGATGATGAGGATAACAATAAAAAAACTATGGCCGAATTGTAAAAGCAAGCAGGGTGACCGAATAAACATTGACCGATTGATACAGTGGGCAGCGACTCTGCTTTCTGCGTCTAAGGCTGTGGGTTTGATCCCCACAACTGGACAATTTTTGTGTGATGTACCATTAATGTTTTTCAGTGATGTAAAATATAAACACCCAGTTTATCTATATTTTATAAGTATTTATGTATATTATTCATAACACCATTAATCAGTTATCCCATACCACATACCATCTCATACCACAAGCTACGCTTACTTTGGGACTAGATGGTGATGTGTGTATTGTCATAGTTTATTTATTTATTAATAAAGGAAACTTGAGTAAAAGACACCTAGTAATTTTTAGCTCTGCATTTGCACATAACTTAGGTTTCAAAATAACAATAAACTGTCTACAACATAATTAATACCCAATTCTTTTCTACAGAGACAACAATTTTTAACAGGATGGGATATCTGAATATTGTTGATGCTCAGTGCTATTGTTTTCATTTTGCTCTCACATATGGTATGGTATTTCGTAAATTGACACAGCAATAAGATATCAGCCATTGTTCTTTGGGAAACAATAATGAGAAATGATTTCTTCATAACACGGATTAGACTTATAGCTAGTTTTACATGGAAGAATTAATGTTTTTCTATTATTATTAATAATTTGACTATAAAGTAAATAAAGTAATTTTTTATCACTTAACTACCCTACTTTGAGTGACTCTGTGAAAAAGTTGGAGCATTGTGCTTGATAAAGTGTATGCAAGCAGCACAAGATTGCTGACTTTGAAACTCCCTACAAAAGACCTATATATATGCCCACCCAATTGTAAATCAACCTACTTTAAAGGTAACCTACTAAAAAAGATTACAATAATGAAGATTTTAATACCTCAAAACCTAGTAAGTGTAACACAACCATTGATTGAATAGGTTACTATTGTCAAAACAAATAAATAATGCACCTAAGATGCTTTGACCCTTTAATATGGTATGATGGGTTTTGATATTATGAATGTTTGGCATCCATTGCATAACTTGATTTTTATAATGATACTTATCCTAGTCTACCAACCTGCATTGACAATGATTCTAACATTAAGGCCTAGAAGCATGTGACCTCATTTATTGTTTTTACAACATAATTCGAATAAGCCAAAGCACAATACGTATGGGGTTCCCCTAGTCAGAATCCTAGTAACTTATTTATTTATTTTATTATTATTTATTATTTACTAAAATAACATATAGTAGGTATGTTAGCACTATCTTGGATAAACCTGCTATCAACCAAAAGAACCCCCAAAGAAGCCCAGAAGAACCAAAAGAAAGTGGTATCAAATCAGAAGTGAATATTTCAAAGGCAAAGAGATATGTAGAAGGTTCTTAAACAGATTCTACAACAAAAGTGAAAATCCTTCTGTATTGCCTACAGTTTCCAAAAACAATGTTTGCATATGACAAGTCCACAGGTTAAATTATATCCCCAGTTCCTGTCACTACATAATGTTTCAGCACTCTAACTCCAAAACTAGGCAAATGGAGATGTTCCTTGCAAATGCAGATGTTCAACAAATACGCACAAAATTCTATTCTAATTCAGTAATAATTTCAAGTCACTCAAAGTAGTTTAGGTAATTAAGTGATAAAAATTTATTTGCTTTACATTATTATTTAAAGATAAAAAATATTAGAATTTTATAAACATTATTATTTATAGATAAATGTCTATAAACTATGCCAATTTCCCCATTTGCAGAAGTTAAAACTTTACTGAATGAAATAAAATGTTAACAAGGATTTATTTTTGACAGGAAGCATTGACTAATATTGTTATAGGTCAGTACTATTCTATATTTAGCACAATTGTTAAAACATTTTACTGCAATTACAACCTTATACACTAAATTATAGAGATTCAATTCATGTGCAGTTTGTTTATTGACGGCAATGACCTATTTGATTGGAGACCTTATTGTTTCAATGCCTTACAATTGGTTATGGTCATAAAAATTTAACTGCAATTAAAATAATTGTTTTTTTCTTTTTTTTGATTGTTCAATGACCAATTAGCACTGCAATTTCACATAAGTTTAGTGATGATGAGCGGTCAAAAAAGGAAGTATAACTTAGGTTCAATGATTGCAAACATTATTATATTATTAATGTTGTCTTTTCCGCTTGCCTAAAACTGCATGAACTATTTTATAGGTTTTTAATATTTATCCTAAAAAAATGAACTTTCAACTCAATCAAACTTAAATTAAAATTTCTTGCAATATTTTAACAGTATGTTAACACCTATAGTTAGCATTTTTTTTACAACAAAAATTCTATAAAAATTCAGAAATCATTTAGCTCAAAGTAAGCAAAACTTGTGTTATGGTAACTAAGATGACTGATGAAAATATTAATAAGAATAATATACATTAATACTTTTTTACTACATTGATATAAATATATTTTAGGCTTACAATTTTAAGTACCTACCTGATTTTATTATTCCCATAAGATTATTTTCTTTTTAAGTTTCCAATATAATGGGTTGGAAATTATATCCATTCATATTATATTTAACAATAACCAACTCTTTATAGTCATGAGATTTCACAACAGTGCAATCCATTCAGATCATAATATGATGATTTTAGAAAAAAGAAGAAGGTTATTGTCAGATAAGTAAATTGCGTTTTAACTCTATTGTTACCTAAGATGTTACGTAGGTGGCTTAATATTCCATTTTTTTATTGCAAATATTTGATGTTTGAATAAGTATACTTACTAAAAAATTAAATATGATACTTTTCAATATCATACTCATTACAGTAATTGTTGATTGCAATTAGGATAAATTACATTGCAACATTATGAAAAGCAATTAAGTATTATTATTTCCTAACAGCTCAACACTGTTGAGTTAATTTAATATTGTGAGTATACATATTAGTAAGTTGCATTGTAAACTGGAGTTAACTTCTTCAACATACTAAACAAGACATTCTGATAAAAAGTTGTTTATTATTTATTTTTTTAAGCAAAAATACAAATTCAAAGTTTTCATCAATTTGTTTAGTGTTTACTTAAATATACAAAAGAATCAAAAAAAAATATCCTGAGTAAACCTGCATAGGCTCCATAGTTTTCAATCAATGCCCCTATGCTGAAAGAAATAATTCTAATAACAAAAATGTTACATTAAAAACTTTGTACAGTGTAAAACATGTTTTTTTCTTCTTTGTCAGCCCTTGACTGCAATCTCAACGGGTGTTATGTGATGATGCAGCCTATAATGTTTGTGGGATAAAGGTGTTAGGACGATGGCAGCATATTAAGCTCATAACCTAATTGTTTTTTATGCATACTGAACACATAAATATTATAAATAATCTCAAATATACAATGATAATAAAAGAATAATATTATAAAAATGTTGTAACACAAAATGTTTATATTGCTAGTTCATATTTAAAAAGGTACCCATACTAAACTTTAAGTATGAATCTCACCTTCACAATAATAATGCATCCCTACATTCAAATAAGAAGTTTTTTACAGCTTTTGTAACCTTGTAAGTCCACATAAACTTTTCAAAATGTAAAAAGACAACTTTTCAAAATGTACAAGAAATAATTGTTCCTTTAAGATTTTTTTTCTCTTGTTTTCTGCAATCTCAAGGTTCAGCAAACATATGGCAAAGGCTGCTTTTGTTTTCTTCAAATAAGTAAAGGTAACATAGAAACATACCTGAATGCGCTAGCCTCCGGCCCACTAAAGGGCTGTCCAGAAGCAATCGGCGTAAGGACCAGCGTCCTAAGAATCCGCCGCCCCAGCCGCAGCCCCCGCGCCGCATTCCTTCACGTTCTACCATCACGACACAATATACATCACACTAACTTTGAACACAAGTTAAACCGATGTTAACACGGCAGCCATCAAAGAGACTAAACCGTTACAATTTTACGAGCCATCTGAATCGGAATCACGTAGAGGTACAGAATTTTTAGAACTCCTTTCACAAGTGTTGAGTAACAGTTCACAGAGTTGAGTTAAAGCGCACCACGAGAGAAAGTGGCGATGGTCAGGCTCGGGAGACGAAATCGTGCACGGTGCACGTCCACAATAATTTCAGATGCACTTTTTAGCAGCAGCCAGCATCCCGTTTTACTTATTTGTAGGTAGGTAGGCTTACCGCTGCTATTATCACAATTGTTAATAGTTTATAATTAATCTAGGCAATGAAACTAAAAAGTTCTTAGGTTCAAGATATCAAAGATGATTAACATTTAAAAAATAAACTTAAAAGTTCGTAGTACGCCAGCCCGAGCGCAGCCTACGCCGAGCGCAACAGCTCAACCAACGACTAACGACAACGAGTTACGATTACGAGAAGTGACGAATCATAGAGTAAAACAATAAACACTGAAACTCACATAAAATTACAATGTACAATACTCTGTGGCAAGACTGCGCCCGTTAGTCGAGTGTCCTGGCAATGTCAATGCGACAGATAGTGAATCGTGACATGCTTGCGATCATTTTGAATCTGCTTATCTTTAAGGCAGGGGTTTCCAACCTTATCAAAAACAAAAAAAATTTAAATATGCAACTTAGTAGATTTATCGATAAAATTGTATGAACTTTGAATTAACCATTCATCATCAACCTAGTACCGGTCCACAACAAGGCACGGGGCTCCTCTCAGAATAAGTAGGGTTTTGCCGCAGTCCACCACACACGTCACTTCACAAGTCCTTAAGAATATTATATGGAGCTCTCAGGCATACAAGTTTCCTCACGATGTATTGACTTCACAGTAAAATCAAATGATAGGTAATTGCTTCAATTAAAAATGCGTAAAAGTGCATAGTGCGTGCCGGGAATCTAACTCGGTCCTCCGAAAACGAAGCTAAAGCCTTACCCCCCTATAATATTACCGCTTTAATTAACCATTCATTATTATCAATTTTGTTTATTATGTAAATAAAAAGATCTCTTGAGTTTGTATAAGTTTAGAGAAATACCATTTGATTAAATTGAATAGTTGTACGAATAAAAATAGAAAGTATTTTTTTCCAGCAGTGATAGCAATGATAAAATCCACTATTTTACGACTAGGAATTTGAAATCTCACTACCGTGAGATTTGGAAATACTGGTTAAGAGAATTTTCTGAAAACATTGATTGGAAATCGTATTTTAACCTTTAGGTACTTGACTTGTTTATCGATATATCGAAATAATAATGTCACACAAATTATCGATGTTTTTCAACCCTGTCTAAATTTTGATGACTTGAATTTTTAAATTCTAATCAAAACAAAAGGAATTTTCATGTTATTTCTGGCTTTAACAAACAGTCTCCTCACGCCTTTTCTATGTGCTCGATTTGGATAACTGCTTTTAGTTTGTACTGAATAGTCATTTGTGCATTGTGCTCAGTTTGTAACCGATGAAAGCCATATACAAGAATTGAAATCATAAGCAAAACAATGTCGTTACACCAAATTATTCGAATGGTTGTTATAACTTTACTAGCTACTTCTGTTTTATCTGAAAATAAATATAGTCGTACTGCCAATGAAAAGAAGAAAGGCGACATTGATTTCAGGACCCTGGAAAAGCCATTCAGGATGAATAAGTTGAATTTGGTTTGGCTGAAGGCACAACAGGTAAAGTTGTTAATATCTAATAATTTACTGTTGTGTGAACCTTTGCGTCAATTTTGGTAAAAGGAAATAAAATGCTAGTCATACAATGCAATGCATGTTTTAAAATCTCACCCTATTTTGAATTATTTATAACACACTATACACTACATTTTACATTACGGTGTAAACATTCCAGCTAAATATCTAATTCTTCACTGGTGTGCCCCATAAACAATGGACAGTTTAGTTTATACTCAGATGCTTAAATCTCAACAATATCTTGTAGCTTTGCTCGAAAGTACTTTTATGCAGGATGTACAGTACTGACTAGATTGTGGACATTTACATTCAAAATATGGCCGCTACAATAGAGCGGGCATCAGTTGAGCATTGGCAGCGTCGGAAGCAACACATTGTGGATGAACTAGCTTTGTGTATTTCAATATGTAATCACCAGTGTTTACAATAAATAGCGTTCTACGTACTATTGTGTTTGAACAATACTATTATAATTACAACTATAGTGAGTGAGTATACTATACAGGGTAATGACAGCCTACTTTTTTTCCAATTTCAAACATGAAGGGTTTAAATATAAAAATTAATTATTACATATTCTGTTTGCAGCGACTAACAGAGCCAAAACTAAAATCCCTGTATAGTGATCTAATGATCCAAGATAAAGAAGAGATAACATACAAAAGGGTGAAAAGTGAGGGTGGCGATAAGGAAGGCCTGCGTGAAGCCGACCTGCGCCGCAAGCTAACCACTATTATGAGCAACTATGGTCTGCGGGAACATTTTGAGGATTCATCTTTGGGCAGACAGAAGCAGGATCCAGTAAGATAATCATCTTAAATATTATTATAAAGTTATAAAGCTGAATAGTTTGTATTATTGAACATCCTAATTTAAGGAAATATAAGGCCACAAACAACAAGCTAAATTGCCTCAGATTTACTTTGCTCCAACAAATGTTACAAAAATACCACCATTAAAAAATCCAGCCAAATGTTAAAATTGACTATAACATTTAGATAAATAACTGCACATACAATATGTAGTCAAGTTTTCTAGTGAAATGAACAACTGCTGAGTTTTGCTCATAACATTTAGCTTATTAATCAATGTTGCTTCAATAGTGCTTGTGGAAAACCAGGAACTTGAATGAAAGCTGCATTGTGCCAAGCCGCTCTAAACATGCTGGCATTTCTGTACTAGCCACAAAAACATAGTGTGTGTTAAATACACGTTTGATGTTTGATGTTTAACAAATACTACACAATTGAATATCCTGAGCAGTTGTAGTGTGTGGCAAGATGAATAGCAATTAGATATAGAGTATTTGAATACATGAAAAATACTATTGTTAGTGAACAAATCTCACGAAGAGTAATTTTTCTTAAATTTTACTGATAACAACTTTAATTGCGTTGTTTGGGTATACTCAGACACAATCTATAAAATGAGAAAGTTAACCTTTAAAAAATTAATAATATTGTTAACAGACTTTGTGAACTTTGTGTAACCTAAACAACTCAATCTATTGGAAGTTATCTAAATGGGCAATTCCCATACAAAATTACCAATTTTGTGTAATTTTTCTGCTGTTTCTTTGGTTAGCCTTTAGTGGTTACATACCTTCCTTTCATTTCAAAATTGTAAGAATACAGGGTTAAATAAATGCTCTCAGCCTTGTAGTTCCTATCATTATGTTTTTTATTTCATACAAAAAAATTAAATAATCATGTTATTTATGTAAAGTGACATTACACAGTGAAACCAAATCCATGCCCCTGTTGCCAAACCACTGCTAGCGGACGTAAGAGTCGTGGTTCGCGCGCTCTTGCCGATGTTATACTTGATGTTATACTTGTTGAGTGTCAATGTAAAATATTAAATATTGAATATTTCACAAACTATTGAGTAACAGAAGTCATAGAACAAAGTTTGTTGGTGTTTATGTTAACACAGTGGCGTGCACTACATACATGCACAAAATCACTTATACGAGTTATATATCAATGTTGATATATAACTCGTATAGGAGGAGAATTTGTGCCGTTTTATGCAATTTTACTGGTGTATGCATATCCTGGTAAGAAACTCAGTGCACGCCACTGTGTTAACAACTATATGCTGGGAGCTTTCTGTTATTTTTTGTTTAACCCTGTATAATATTATTCTTACAAAAAGGCACAAAATCGTCCAAAAGGTTGTAAATGGAAGGTCACGACCCTCAGCAATGAGCAACACTACGTAGAGAGAGAGAATATTATTCAACACATCATAGTAAATTGGCATTACAATGTTTCTTTAAAATATAAAATATTGCCCTTATCCAGAATGGCAAAGTTGCATAAAGCAAAACAATTATAATTTTTGAGGCCATTTTTTATATGTCAAAACATACTAAAGACTGCAGTAATTATAATTAAACAGTTTAATTTGGCTGTTTTTAAAAATTAAAACAATTATACAAAATTACACCATGTTATGAGATGCAATTTTGTATAATTGTTTGTGCTTACACAGTAAATAATGAGAACATTATATTTTTACAAATTTATTTTCAAAGGCTTACAATGAAGCAATGGAGGGATATATAAACAAGAGCTTATTCAAAGACAAAAAGCTCAACATGCTGTGGGCCAAAGCTGAAGCATCCGGATTCACCAGTGAAGAACTGGCGGCTCTGAGGGAAGAGTTCACGCATCACCAGGACAAAATAGACCAGTACTACGATTTACTGGTCAACATGGAGGCTACATCGAAAGACGAGTATAAAAGTATGTTGTTTTAACATGACTTTGTTTCTTTGGCATCATATTAATTATAACAGGTGTATTTACCAAGTTGGTCTTAAAAGTAATGAAATAATAATGAAACTACTCCATACTAATATCATAAATAATTGTTTAACGGCCGATTGGTGCAGTGGGCAGCAACCCTGCTTTCTGAGTTGACTAACACAACTGGTAAATGTTTGTGTGATTAGCATGAAAGTTGTTCAGTGTTGAGTGTTTACTTGTATATGATAATTATTTATATATATTACTCATAAAAATATTCATCAGTCATCTTAGTACCCATAACACAACCTACGCTCACTTTGGGGCTAGAGAGCGATGTGTACTATTAAGTATATGTATTGATTGTATTGGACTGATTTTGTATAGAGATTAAGTCTAACATGCTGCCACTGGATAATTATGTCTACCATTTTCTCTTCCTATTTCTGTGAGATTAGATGAGAATATGGGTAGACAATCATCGCACATGTTAACACACTACTGGTTATAATTTCCCAAGATCCGCCACGCATGCCGAGTATCAATTGGTGGACTCCACCTGACATCCAATTGACACTCGGCATGTCCAGGTATGTCACCTTTGAAGCAGGTGATATTTTAATTACTTAAAACGCACATAACTTTTAAAAGTTACAGGTGCGTATTTTGAATCCCAACTCTCTCAAAACTCGGCCCCCCAAAAGTGAAGTAGAGCTCCTACCCACTTGGCTACACCACTTCAACCACTTCTCTCTCAACTCAGAGATGCTTTTATCTATTCTTTCATGGGAATTTAAGATGAAAGTAACTTTTTATTTAACTACACTGTATATTTCCGGTCTCTGTTATATTTGCTGGGTCATCTCGTATGACACCCCCGCGGGTGAAAGGGGAGAGGGAGGAATGTATTCTAATCTACCGTTACCAAACTGCAGGTTTTTTTATCCACATACCTTTTCTCTCAGATGCTGTAAATGACGAGGAATTGGACAAGTTTAATGAGATTAATCCCGAGAAAGACAACGGAGATAACCTGAGCAAGGACTACTTGGACAAGGCCAACTTGGTGAGAGAGAAACACAGGAGTCTGCGCGACGGATATGATCGCCTGCAAAGGATATCTGCCAAAGGTAATAGGCAAATTGACAAGAAACACTAAAATATTGTATTTATCTAATAATTTATTGTTCGTGTATTATAAGAAACATATTTTTATTTGTGTTCTAAGGGTATTTATTTTCATAGTGTCGTTATGTATCATCATCAACAATACATTACCGACCCACTATAGGGTCTCCTGAGAAGGGTTTGCCACGCTGGCAAAGTACGTATTGATAGACTTCACACGCCTTTTAGAACATTATGGAGAACTCTCGGGCATGCAGTTGCCCTTACGGTGTTTTTCTTCACCGCTTAAAACAAGTGATATTTATATTGCTTGAACTAGAAACGCACATAACTCCGAAAATTAAGTAGTCCGTGCCGGGGATCGAACTCGGTCGCCACGAAAGGAAAGCCGAAGCCTTAACCACTTGGCTATCACCGCTTCTTATCTATTTTGTACCGCTTGAACTTCGTAAATATCTGCACTTGTTATTTCCGTATATCAAGTATATTGTGAATTGAAAGTACCTCAGTTTTGTGTTATCAATAACAAAATCCTAATTTTAGGCAGATAGCTTTACACCTGGCGAGCGTTCTTGCGAGAAATAATATTTAAAAGTATAATTTGCAATTTATATATACACAAAATCTTTATCTTAAGAAATTTACCTATTTTACTTTAGAACAGTGCAGAAAACTTTTGTGGGGCTGAGTACCTATATGCATTTATAACATAATACCGAAGGTAATATTAGATTTACCATTACATAAGTCTAAAGAATGTTAAAACATATAAACATATTTAATACATCGAGGTTACTATACTATTGATGCATTTAATGACAAAGTTGCCTGGAAGCAAGCCGCTCCGCTTTCATCTCACACAAGATAGAACAAAGATTGTTAAATTGTAAAACGATGTTGGAAAAGAGCAACTGCTGTGTTTCTTGCCGGCTTCTTCTCGGTAGAATCTGCCTTTCTAATCGGTGGTAGAGTCACTACAAACAGACAGACTTGACATTTCAAAAGTGCTTATATTAGGCCTAATTAAAATACGTTAAATTTTAATTTTAATTAAATTTTTGGTAATAGTACACTTCTGAACACCTTAACGTGTTTTATTTACATCTATTTCATTCAAGGTTCGACCACTTTGGATGTTCATTATTTGTGAGTTTTCCAGGACTATTATTAGCCTTGGTCCTACGTCTTCAACTACGTAAGTATATGCAAATATCCAGTCGATTGTTTGCTTATTACTTGTAGGAAGAACAAATAAACAAACGCACTTTCATATTTATAATATTAATCAGCATTATATCAACATATAGGGCTTCTGTTTGTTTTCTAGCTGAATCTTCATAATCTTTTTATTTACAGGTCCCACTAACAGGGAGTTCATAGAGCCAAAAGTGCAAGGACTTTGGAAAATGGCCGCAGCTGCTAATTTCACTGTTGATGAACTTGAATCTTTGAAGGTAAGATCTTCATACCGTGTTTTTAGTTAGTTTAAAACTATTTTTTTTCTCATATTGTTTATACACGGTTAAAAATAAATTACACAAATGCTCTCGGACTTTTAGTTCCATAAAAACTCATCATAAAAACTAACGTTCTACGACTTTTCAAAGTTCAGTAATAATTTATTTGATGCAAAATATTAATAATTTCATGTATTTTCTGTAAAGTGACATTACACTGTGATTGTGATTCGACAACGTCGCGTAGTCGGGTCAGTGACCGCACGATAGAGTCGTTGTTTCGTTGTCGTTACGATAGACGCGCTGTTGCTGACGATACATTACAGAGTAACAAGTAGTCTATCTATGTAAGATATTGAATATTTCATAAACTATAGAGTTAAAAAAAAGTCGTAGAACAAAAGTTGTTAGTTTGCAATGCAAAGAACTACAGTTCGAGAGCTTTTTGCTATTTTTCTTTATAACCATTATTAGAAAAAAAATGATTTCCGTTTTACAATATATACCAGTATTTTCAATGGTTCCCGAATGGACGTAAGGATATCCTGTAATCCGTATATAGGATACCTTTAACTTTTTATTCTGTCTCCAGGATGCCAGTTTGCATCAAGATTGTTTTATTGATTGAGCCATAAGTAACAAACAAACAAATAAATTTTCCGTTTATAATATTAGTACATACTTAGTCTGCAATTATAGTAGGCATTTATTTATATCCTTAGTATACTTATAGCTAGCCAAAACGTATACTAAGTCAGTTACAGATGTACATTACAAAAATATTAGTTAATTTGGCATAAGTTTTGCATTCTCGTTCTCCATTAATCATTCTTTAGTATTTTATACCATGTTTTGATGTACATGCTATTATTTTAGGTGGAGCTGAAGCACTACGAGTCTCGCCTGTTGAAGTTACGCACTCTACACGCCGATCACGTAAGCAACTTTGACAAGCATCGTAGCAAGGTTATTTTTTATTTTTATTTTAGTTTTCATTACATTGGAGCTGACTCGTTTAATTCTATCATCTTATTTTAAGTCTTTTAACTCTGGATACATGCCTCCTCCCCACCCACAACTCCGATGCATAATGGCGGGTTCTATCAGTGGTCACATGTTAGGGATAATAACTAAGATCGACGATTTAAAAGCTTTACGGGGCACGGGAAAGTGGACTTGACAACACCAAGTTTCTAAATGTCGGCTGGCATTGTGACGTGACCTGGGAATGAACGATACTGCTAGGCCAATGCTGAAAATATCGTGAGAAAACCTGCATGCCTGAGAGTTCTCCATAATGTTCTCAAAGGCAAAAATACGCATATTTCTATCAACCAGTCTTGTGATGTTTTTCTAGGAACAACTATTTAGTGTTCTTTCAACTAACCAAAAATCACGTCATTCGGCTGCTTTTAGAGAGACAAACAAACAAACAAATACACTTCCGCATTTATAATATTAGTTAGGATAATGATTGGCTCAGCTTCAATCATATTTGAGCTACACGCATCGAATATTACGGTACTGAAAATTAGCCAAAGATTTGCTCGCTCGTTTCCGCATATCAAACTATATCGTCAAAGTAAAATAGACTGAATGTTAATCATCGTATTATAATCCTGTAATACTGATTTTGACTACACTGATAAAAAGCCCGATCTAGGGAATTTGAGCTTTACATCAAAGCAATTAAGATCCATTTTAATCCGATGATCAAGTATAACCATATTCGAGAACGCCTCGATTGAGCAAATCTTTAAAGCTACTGTAAAAAAAAGGTTGCACCAAGGTTCCAGTATACACACAATGTATTTCTGTGCCAGGTGGCAGCGGCCGGTGACAAGATGGACCAATTTGCGGATCAGCAGCAGATGATAAAGAAGCACTCGCGCAAGGTCGAGAAGATGCACGCAGACATCGAAGGACGTATCATGGCGCGACACACGGAGTTGTAGATGTGTAGATACCAAGATACTTAGATCATAGTATAGCTAAACCATCGCGGCGCGTCTGAGGTGGCGTGCAAAGGTGGAGGGTTACTAAGAGACATTTTTCTCATGTCACGCAATAACAAAAAAAAAAATAATTATATGCAAGTTAATTCAAGATAATTATTTTGTTTATCAATAGATTTACGTGGTGATGAAGCAAGTCAAAGCAATTAATACTCCAGTAGAGTGTTTCGCCTTTTGTACATTTTTGTCATTGTTTCTGTCAAGTTCTTATTTTAAGCGCTACATGAACCAAATTAATTTCGTCTCACTATGATTCTGCTCTTAAGAAGCCTTAAAAGTGTTTTGTTGTATTTTAGTCCCGTACAAATCAACTATGCGCCCCAAATTCCAAGCATTAACTTTTGAGATGTTTAAATATTTATGTTCGTTATGATTTTTAGAGTTAAATAATATTAATAACACACAAAGCAGCTCATGGGCGAAAAATGTCCCTTATCCTCCTTTGCATCTTACCAGCGACCAATCACACGACTCGTGTTAAAAAGGCGCCTTGCTATTGGTTGTTTATTTGCATGCTACAACGGACGCTGCCAATTTGGTTTGGTCTTACCTACTTTATCATAAGTTAGAAGTTGTCGGATCATATTCTTCGTTCTTAGGCAAGCTAGCGGAACATTTGTGTGCAAAAAAGGGTAATAGCACAGAACTTAAGACTTTAAAGTAAATAAATCCAATCCAATCAAATTTGTTTTGTCGTTAATTATTTGTAGGAGTTAGTCTGAAAGGAACGCACAAGCATTTAGTAGGCATAAGAATCAAATTCTAATTTTCCCTTCAATGTAAGTGAATCAATGGAATGGATGGAATTCGGCCTCCACAAGGCGTGGTACTAATGGTAATATTTTCCCAAGAATTGTCCCAGTTTCGATTCTAAGTAGATTATTTTTGTTGTTAAATTAAATGATATATGGAGGTGATATCAAAACATACCATGATTAAAAAAAATTATGGATCTTTAATGTAACCATAAAATCGATTATAAGAAAGCAGCTAAGAGTAACTACTTTTAGTAAATAATTTTATTATAGCCTGTTTTTCTCCAAAGAGTTAGTTGGAAGATGTGAATTTTAATAAAAACTTTTAAATATACAAATTTGATTAACTGTTTTAATTATTAGGAAATTAATATATAATTATTATCATTCATTATATTAAAACAATACATAATAATTCCTATGTAACACTTGTTATGTGATAACAGCGAAATTATAATGTTATTTGTATACAACTTTTTTTTTGTAATAAACGAATCTCGTTTTTATTTTCAATAAATAAATAGCAAAATTTACGAACGTTTTATTGAGGTAGATAGAAACCACAAGTTTTTGTTTAAGGGAATATCTGTTTATATCGTAAAAGCGTTTACATTATTTTTTTTCAATTGTTATTTTTCTTTCCCTAGTCATCAATCATATACGCTAAGGCTTGTTTCTTAGCATGTCTTAGTCACAATTAGTATAAAAAAAAATTATATATATACGGATGTAGTTGCGCCATCCCTAGCTGGGATGTTAACAATGCATAACAATGTTAAACTCTTATAAATACCTCTTCACAATATATGCTTAAGTTGTAGTCGAAATATTTCTAGTGATTCAATGAGCTGAAGTATGAAATCGAAATGATTTAAAAGTTCGCATCTTCGCATATCGTTTGTGGAAAGGCAGTTTCAAGGATAGCAAACTGAGAAGGCCCTATTCAAGAACACACTGAACAATTTTAATAACGGTTTATTTGCCTAGAACTTACCGCATATGCTGCTTTAATCATATTCGAGACAGCGAGTCCTCGGTAATAATTTACTTATAAATATACACATTACCCAAATAAACCTAATAAAATAAAAAATAATAATAAAGAATCATTGAAAAAAAAATAATAATGAAACAGGTGGTATTATTAAAAACACCAGTGGTTACAGTGCATCAATATATGATATTTAATCTTTACAAGCGGATTTATCAATACACATTTATCATCGCTCCACTCGTCGGAATCAATATCGTATTATGCAGTATTATAATAGTGTAAAATATGAACAGGGCGCGACGCCTCGCGAACATAGGCTCCGGAATCACATTCCAACAAGCGCTACTGGCAGCTGCGACCGACCGCGGCGGTGCCAACCAACTAAGGCTCTCGTGCCTCCCTCGCAGGAGTCGTTGAATCACACCAGTCGGTACATAAGTAGTTCTTCTTGATAGGACATTTCTCTATTATGTATATAGATAATCTGTATAATATAATCTTTCTCACTAGTATCTACACCATTTTCCAAGGGTTACAATTATATATAATCCTCGTGGGATAGCAAGCGGCGCCGCGCCGCCCTAGTGGCTCCACTTGCTCCAGGCCTGCTGTGGAAGGAAACGTGCAGTTAGTAAGTTGTAATGGAGCCATTACCGCAGACTTCGTATAACAGACGAAATGTTATACAATAAATATATGTCTCCAAGTTTTGTTTTACAAAAATTTTGTCGATAAAAATAAAAAAGAAAACGTTTATTAAGTTTGTGAAATATATAACCGTTTCTTCAACTCCTGTTAAATAGTAGTTTGTCGGTTACGCTAAGTCGTCAGTAATGGGTTTATATGCTTCGACATAGCTACAAACGTAAAAGTACAACATAGTATTATTAATGTACGTCAGTAGATTATGCTGTATATGTTGTATCACATCCCGTAAAAAATTTAAAGTTATAATGGACGAATCAACAATGGCAAGATGAAAATTATTGCCTATTTATGATAAACATGGTAACACTTAGCCGGGCGTGTAAGGAACACTTCCGTCCGAGGTGTAGGTGTTAAGCCTCATATCACTGCATAGCAATGCCGCTTGTCGGTAGTAGTGACTTCGACGGGCTCTATTGCAATGTTATGATAATGGTGCATGTGTGACTGAATGAATGCGTGACTAAATGATGTGAGTGACTATACGTGCGTGTATGTGCGGGTGTACGTGTGCGCGCGCACGTACCTGTTTGTCGGTGGCGTGGTGCGGCGCGTGCTGCTGGTCCCAGTGGTGGTGCTCGGCGGGCGGCAGGTAGTGCAGCGGCAGGGTGTGGATCATGGACAGCGCCGCCGCCGTGGCCGCGCCGCCGTTGCCGCCTGCGCCGTACGCGCCGTCCGCGCCCATGCCCACGTTCACACCCATGCCCTGCACGCCTTGTTGCTGCGATGCGGAAACATAAAATCAATCATCATTCACCGTCATTATTATCAACCTATTAACGGCATAATACAGGCACCGGTCTCAGTTTTAAAAGGGTTAAGGTCGTAGTCCACCACGCTGGCTTGTTGTGTTGGTAAGACTACACAAGCTTTATAAAAAATTGCATACATGCGTTACGTCATGACGTTTTCTATCATCGTTAAATCAAGTGATATTATATTGATTTTAAAAGCCCATAACTCTGAAGTTAAGAGTTGTGTGCCGGGGATTGAATTCTGGCCCCGAAAGCAGGTCTCTAGTGAAGTAAAATCCTTATCACCGCTTTTTTAAACAATCAATATTGCTTGCTGGTTATTCTTAACTTAAAAGAATCTGTATTTACGCAGGCCTATCTGTATGTCTCCAATATTGTAAGATTGTCTCTATCATTGCGACGTGATGGTTATAACAACATTCATGAACTTAGACCTAAAGCTAGAGTGTAACAGTTACACACCTCATAAGTAATTTAGTGATAACTTTGTTGAAAGTATTACAGTATTTTTGTTAACACATGTATCATATCAATGGATTATACCAATAATTATGGATTGCCAAACTGCACGCACTTCGCCGCTTACACCCCCACCCCGATACGTTACCTGGTATCTGTCGTGGTCGGTGCGGTGCTGGTGGTGCGCGTGGTGCCAGTCGTCGGGCGCGGTGAGCTTCCAGGCGCGCTCCGTGCCGATGGGCCGCGGCTTGCGCTCCTCCTCGTCGCCCCAGCCCACGCCACCCACGCCGCCCATGTTCACAGAGTTCACGCTCATGCCCACGCCGCGCTCCAACAGCGACTGCAATTCCATACCCTGTATACATTTAGTAACGCTCGTCAATTGCATCAAAGCTAGATAACTAATGTTTTCTTCTTCTGGTACCTTTCCACAATATGAGGTTAGCAATCTTGCATATATTTTCCTATTTTTTGCCATACAAAAAGGTGCTGTTACGTTGGCTAACACAGTCCATTCTCGAATGTATCTAAGCCACGACATTCTTCTTCTACCGACGCTTCTCTTTCCCTCAATTATGCCCTTCATCATAGTCTGAAGGAGATGGTACCAGTCATGTCTGAGGAGATGCCCCAGTTAACTGACCTTTCTGCGTTAGATGCTCGAATTTTGGAGTCTGTTTCTCGACCCATTTTAATCGCAATATTCTTAGGTAGCATCAAATTTCAAAGGCGATTTTGTGAGTATTTTTATAAATTAAAGTACAAAATATTATTATGTTTTAAAATTAATAAATCAAAGCATTAATGAAAGTCAGCCCAATATGGCTTCACAAAACTAGAAATATATACATAAATACAGACTGTTTAACACATTATCATTAAAAAATATAGAATTTATGAAGTAAACTTTACGGGAATTATTTATCAATCCATACTGCAATATGATATTTAAAAGTAGACGAGAAAATGCCAACCCGTTAATTTCAGGAACTGTTTCTAAAGTTCTAGCCTAAAGGCCTAGTTAGTTAAGACACATTTTCCCGTTTCTTTGTACGCAAAAGGACGTATAAAAGTAACATGAGCCTAAGAATTTATTGAATTATTTAAATGGAATAAACAGAAAACCACATGTATATATTATATTAACCTGATAGGGCATATGTGGTGGCGGCATCTTGGGTGCACTCTGCTGGTACGACACGAGCAGGGAGCTCAGGTTAGCGGCGCTATTGCTTGCTCCGAACATCTGCTGTGATAAGAAAACGTACATATTAATGTCATGACACATTATTTCAGTATGTAATTATTTTTTTTTGCAATATTTGATGCATTTAAGAAGTTATCGAGTTCATTACTAATAAAATTTCGAATTAATATTTTTTTAAAAGTGTTTTTACTTATACTTGGATGAAATAGCACTATAAATCCCAAAATTTTTAAATAACCGATAAAAATAAAGTTCCAATTTTCAATAGCTATGATTTTGGTACGAACCCCTAAAGAAGCGTTTTAAGAGAGAATTAGATAACTTAAACTAAATACCTGTGCGGCGTGTTTATGCTGTTGTTGTTGCTGCTGCTGCTGCTGTTGTTGCTGCTGCTGCTGCTGCTGTTGCTGCATCATCGGGTGCCGCTGGGCGAAATCGGGCGCGCGGGGGTTGAGGCGAGACACCCCCTCCACGCCCACGTAGCCGAGACCCATCGACACGCCCGACACTCCGCCTGACATGCCCACTTGCTGCTGTAAGACGTCATACCAAATTACAACCACTCTTCCGTTGGCATAATTAGTTACTTAGTTATTTAGTTTTCCAACAAATTGCCTTCAAATATGGAGCTACGGTTGTAGTATTATTTAAAAGTATTTTTGAAGAAAACTTTATCTTTGTTCAATATTTTACTTGACAGCCGGAAAGCGCAGTGAGAAGCGACCCTGCTTTCTGAGTACAAGGCCGTGGTTTCGATTCCCACAACTGGAAAATGTTTTTGTGATGAATATGGATGTTTTTCAGTGCCTGGGTGTTTATCTGTATATTATAAGTATTTATGTATGTTATTCATAAAAAGTATCAGTCATCTTAGTACCCATAAAATGAGCTACGCTTACTTTGGCGCTAGAAGTGTGTATTGTCGTTGTATGTTTATTTATTTATTTAAATTTTTTTACTCTTTATTGCAAGAACATTATGTTGTCAAAATTAATAAAATACATACCATCATGCTGTGTCCATTTCTGGAGTTGTCTTGGTAGATAGGTCCATTCCGAGCCAATCCACTCATATCCATGGAATTCACGGAATTTCCTGTACAAAAATACACTTTAATCAATAATTCTTCTATGGGTAACATGAGGAAACTGCAAAGTTTTTATTCATGACTAAGACTTACCGATGGGCATCGGATGGTGGTACGGCGGGGGAGGTGGGGGCGGTGGCGTGGAACCGTGAGAGGAGGTCCGAGAGCAAGGTGAGCAACCTCCGCCGCCGCGGTACCCCGGGGCTTTGCTCGCATCCACCTGTGTACAAATAGCACATTATAGACTTCTTCAGTCAGTAATACGTTAGACACACCCACTTTTCCTTACATGTCTTATTATGTTAACAATTCTTCAATCACCTTCATGTCAAAAGATCTTTTTGAAAATATCAAAGAATAATAGAAGCAAGGAGATCTCTCTATATTGTATTTGTTTTTATTTATTTCACCACATGCTCTATAGTGCATTTTCATTTTGTTCCACATTACATCGGCTATTTCTAGTGACGCCACGTACCTGTGGTGGCAGAGGGTCCACGTTGTGTTCCGCGGAGCCCCAGACAGCGGCGGCTCCGATGGACAGGTCTTTGAACAGGGAGTACTCCTGCGCGCCACCTCCGCTGCCGCCCGCACTGGTATTGCCGCCCGCACACGAGCTCGTGTTTACCTGCTTTAAATAAATAAACATTTGTATACCAAGCTGAAGTTAACACAAGCTATATAAATAGCGTTGCGGTTGCTTGCGAGAGCGTATCCGTGACCCAGTAACCACGCGAGGAGTTTTAAAGTTACGTGCGTTTTGACCATTTAAATATCACTTACTTCAATGGTGAAGGCAAACATCATGAGGAAAACTGTGAGCCTGAGAGTTCTCCATAATGTTCTCAAAGGCGTGTGGTGTCCACTCTACGACTTAAAACTTTCTCATCGTGGGAGGAGACCTGTGCCCAGTAGTGTGCCGGAAATGGGTTGATATGACGTTTATTTCGGATGTCGAAGGAATAGTTGGTCGTTGTATAAGTAATATTGTATGACTTATATATCCGGAAGTACTTTTAACGTCTCCAAAATTAAAACATGGTATTCATAGTGAGATTCAATCTAGGTAGAGTTCCATATTTTTTGTAGGTACAAAACTTTAAAGAAATTTGTGTATTTGTATGTTTAGCTGTATAAAATAGTCTTTTATAGGAAATAATATATTCATAAAAATACCTGCGGCGTAGTATTAATATGTAAAGCTGAAGAGGTATTCACTGGGATGTCTTCATTACTCCATGTGCTTGAATTGTCTGGGCTTAGCTGATAACAAAGAAAATATAATGTAAGTAACTTAAAATATTTTAACACATAATGTCTGTTAAAAATACGGATTGAATATTTATCTATTTATTATATTTTTAATTGAAATTCATCAATGTTAAATTATATAAATAAGAACAGCACTATGAAAAATTTACAAAAAAAAACATCAAATTTCTCCGCTTGCGGAGCTTTTGTATGCCCAAGCAAAAACCGTCAGGGCTCCAGAGTGAGGAACCTGCTCACGCACCGTTTCAAGGACTACTGCCTTCTGTAGCCGACCCTTAATCCAACAACCAAGCGAAGGCTTGTTAAAGTGTAGTTTGTAAGAGTTTTTTCGCGAGAAGACCATTGACTGAAACGACAATCGCAACAATAACGGTCGACTTAACTTTTATTATATCTATTATATACTTTTTGTTACATTTGATAGCCTTATTTATTCCGCAACATATTAGTACTTGACCGCAATCTCACCTGACGTATCATACAGTCAAAGATGGTAACGGGCTAAGGTTATATTAAATCCTATATAATTAATATTTAATACTCCTTTATTTAAGTTCACTTAAGGTCACTTAACAATTATTCACGGTAAAGTCAATATCTTCTGAGGATGCTCCGGTTTCGGTGCGAAACGTGCGTATAGCGTACATTGCCGAGGATCTGTTTGGTGTGGAGTATACGGATTGAAGTAATTATAAATTACACCATACAGATTCTCCTGCTGCTCGCGGAGTATAGCAAGTTAAGCTTAATTTTCATAATATATTATGGATTTCTGCAAAGCAACGCCTGCTTCTATCCAACACTCGTAATAGGTTTCAAGGTGCGAGTGTTTGAAGCCGACCGAACGAAAATCCCAAAACGAATAAAAAGAAGAAGTACTTAAAACAATACAATACCTGTAGCGCGTCTTGATGCGGTCGCGGCACTCGCGGTTCGTCCTCAAGCTTATGCAGCACGTGCGAAGGCGGAGACTCGCGCGCCTTCATCGGCGACGCACCGCCCCCGGTGCTGGACACGTTGCCGCTGCTCGGCACCACCTGTGCGACACCATGCGTCTTATACATATATACCTCTTTACTAATAGATTGAGAAATTCAGTGACGGTGAGTAACGTCAAACGCATTCTAAACATAATATTACCATGAAAAAATTAAACATAAAACACATAGTAATACATCTGTATAATGTTTGCATTCGGGGCAGCGACAAACCGGTCGCTCGTACCTATCTACTGAGCGACGCGATGGCTCGCAGTACAGAATTACCTTCACTGGATTTATTGGTGTGCTACCTACTGTATACTGTATTGCTTTTTAATGGTTAAAATATGATATTGTATATATTTAAACTTATTAGATTTTAGAGGATTGTGCAGCGTACAAATAAACTCATGTGAGTTTCAAGGATGCGAAAAATACTAATTTTAAAATACTATTTTGTGTAATAAATAAATAAAATAAAAATAAATAAAAAATTAATAAATAAATATATTACGACCATACACATGGATGATGTCCAGCATGTACTGGTGGAATGTAGCAGATACAATTTGGAGCGACTAGATGTTATGCGGCGGTACAAAATCAACAGATTTGACGTGGGTGCTCTAACGAGCCTTCTCTCTCAACCGACCACAGAAGGTTTCAGGTCTGTTGTTGAGATATTTGTGCATAGGCACCAATAACAGATTTTATCTGTTACATTTCCCTTATATTAATATAATTATTAGGTTTTTTGTTTACTAGTTACTTAAGGGATAAAAGTCCCAAATAAATAAAGATTAAAAAAAAAAAAAAAAACGACCATACACACATTAAACAGAATTATGAACATACAGAACCCGTGTAACAACCTAATATTGGAGAATCAAAAACCACACCACTTTAGTAGTGTTTTTCGAACAGACGGTTACTAACTTCATTAATTTAGCAGTTGACGGTTTAGAAAAATGGCAAAAGTTCTGGAGTTAACAACATTCCGCGGGTGTGTAATGAGACGTGTACGGGACGTCTTCTCTGTTTTTGGACCCAATGCACTGCATGCAATAATGGACGAATGAGGATTCTGTATATTCTTTATTCTGTGTAAGATAACTAATAAATATAAATAAATACTTATACTATGCAGATACAGATAAGTACTATTTCTATAAACGCCCAGACACTAAAAAACTTTCAAGTTCAACGCGCTATTAGTAGGAAATTGAATTTTAGACTCAGATAGCAGGGTCACTGACCACTGAGCCAATTGGCCGTCACTACTAGATAAATCGGCCGTCTGTAATAGATTGTATACGTACGAAATGATTTTTCATAAAGAGAGAATTATTGTGTCGCAAGGTTTTGTTTTCATCTCTCGAATGCCTAAGACGAAAAATAGAGAAGTTATTGTAAAAGTCATCAACTTTTCCCATCTTATTAATAGTGGCATAGCGACGGAATAGTTTGTTTATAGTAATAATTGACCGAGATTTGTAAGTGGACATACGACAAACACTACCCCAAAGTCCACTTACCATCTGGTATTGCAAAAATAAAACTATTCTGACGTTATTTTATTTCTTCTTTCGAGAGAGAAATCCTTGAGCTTTGTCCCAGTGTGTGTGACGGGTTTATGTCACTTTACTAGTAGTGTTCTCTGTAGTGGTTGTAGCTCACCTGCGGCACGGGACGCGGCTTGGTGTCCACGGGCGGCGTGGCGGTTAGCTTTGCGGCGAAGGTGTGGCTGCGGGCGCCGCCTACTATGGCGCCCGTGTACGACAGCGAGGTCGCGGCGCTCTTGAGCACACCGCTGCTGGAAGTTGCGACGCTCGATGTGGCAGCGATGGGGGTGGTTGGTACACGCTTTTCCGGCAGGATTATAGCTGAAAATTAACGATTCATTAATAGAAATGTTGCTTTTCCCGCCGGCTTGAGTGCCAAGGTTAACGGATTTAAATAAATGTTAATGTTTTATAAATTGGAAACGCATATAAAAATTTTCGGAACCGACAGGATTTGACTCCTGCAACTCTCTGTGAAAGGCATATATCAGGTATACTGATTTCGGCATCGACGGTAGGAGAGCCGTAGCTTAATTGGATAAATCGCTCAGGTCGCGATTGCCAGAGAGTTGCAGGTTCAAATCCTGCCGGTTCCAAAATTTTTATATGCATTTTCAATTAAAAAAAATTGATAATTCCTCCAAGTGTAGGTAATAAAAGATTATAAAAATGATAATGTTAATCGACAAATCCAATAAGAAATGTTAATTTGAAAATGTTTGTTCAAAATCTTTATTCAACTTGTTTTAAAGCTGTAATTCTATAGCATGCGATCTTTTAATATAAAAACAGTGTTACCTAATCTGTGCCTCTAACAGGATATATTATCAAAATTATTATTATATCATGGATTTCCGCAAAGTAACGCCTGCTTCTATACAATATCTAACAGCATATTTTCATGGTGTCTTTTAGTTATCTAGGTTAATTCTATTTTGACGCTACAGCGAATCGATAGTCAAAAACGACTCTACGATTGTGAGAGTAAAAATTAGACTGCGCATTAATGTATGTATGTAACTCGTAGAATATAGCTGCTGTCAATGGATTTTAAGATAAATGATAAACGTGTGTAATAAAAGTCATTACGCGCACAAAGATTATGCTTTGCCTGCGTTCAGGCAGATTTGTACTCACTATTCTATAGAGCCATTACCGCCGATTTAGTATAACATCCAAGACACAAATTTTACAAGAGCCAAGGTATCGCTACAAAAATATTTCGCTTTATTACGCTAAATAGACGGTAATGGATTGAATTACTAATAATCCATAATTTGTTTATTAATTGCTTCATGTACATACATAAGAGACATGACGCCCCGCCGGGTTAATTGCGATAAAATTTGTCGAAATTATTTTTATTACTTTAATGAATTTAAATTATTATATACAAATTAAATTCTAATTATTGCAATTGATTTAAACATTAAATTATGTCAACTTAGAATTAAAAAAACAAAATATTAGAATTTGTCAACTTAAAACATAAGAATAATTTTGATTTACAATTCAATTATTTATAGAATTATGATTTAATGTCACACTATTATTAATAATTAATTATTAAGATATCATGTATCTGTGGTCTGTGGTCTTATATATGTATATACGTCGTCTACGTCATAAAAACAATTTCGAATAAGCCGATGTTTAGTTATTGATAGTGGGTACTCACGGTGCACGTGCAGTCGCGGCGCGGGCGCACGGGCCTGCGGGTGCGGCTTGGCCTGCGCACGCGCAGGGGGCGTGGCGCGGCTCGGCGTGACGTTGCTGCTCACCACCACGCTCACGCTGCTAGTCTGTTGCAACAATCACAAGTACCTAGTTAGTCGTCGAGTATATGTGGACAATTTAATGGACATCATCATACTACAATAGCCTTAAAGTACACTGCGGGACTTCTTTTTTATTCCACTACAAGTTAGCTCTTGACTGCAATCTCACCTAGTGGTAAGTGATGATGCAGTCTAAGATGGTAACTGTTTGTAGGTACAGTTAAATAATGTCACAACTTTATTCTACCATCACCCTTAGTATAATATTTGCACGCTCGCAATCGCAAAGGAATAACGAAATGAATCTTATACATATTGTATTAAAGCTCTAATTTGCCTACAATTTCTCAGCTGGGGCTTTTGATAGAATGTTTGTAAAATAAAAATCAGAAGTAGAGAATTAGTTCTAATTTACTTTGACGGTGTAATGGCTAGCATAATTTTACAATGTTTCTTGCAAATAAATGTTATTATTATCATTAGTAATACAAACAGTATAATAATGGTATGCGAAAACGACTCCTAGATTGCGTGCGAGCCGATCTTGTACAAAGGCTACTGGCAGTGGCGTGCATAGAGATTATGCACAGGGTATGCAGGAGATATAAAATGAAGAAAATCTCAAGCACGAGTTAGGTTAGGTTAGGTTTATAAAAAGCCTACCCTTAAGTATTTATAACTCGTACTGGAGATTTTCTTCATTTTATATCTGCATACCCTGTGCATACCCTCTATGCACGCCACTGGCCACTGGTATACTGGTGACTGCTGGTGTGGTGACGTACCTTCGCGGCGGGCTGTTTCGGCTTGGGCGTGTGCTGCGGCGGCGGCTGTGCGGGCGGCAGTTTGGCGCGCGGCAACAGCTGCGCGATGTCCGCCTCGGGGTCGCGGATCATCGCCGCGATCAGACTCGCCGCTTGCTTCGTCGCCTCGGAGCCGCCCCTGTGCGTTAATAGAGTCATTAGTACAACAACAATAGTGGGCAAACAATATATTTTTTTCAACAACAATTTTTTTCTTTTCTAAAAGTTGACCCTTGACTGCAATCTCAACAGCAGTGATGGAAAGTGAAATACTATTTATAATATACACGTTGACTTTTTTCTCGTACAAAAACAGTGACCTAGTTAATCTGTCCGATACACCGGGTCCGGGTAAAATGACAAATACCAGAAAGCTCTTGGCCTGGAGTTGTTTACATTGAAACTAAAAATTTTTGTTCTAAGACTATTTTATTAAACACTATATTTTGTGAAATAATAACGTTTTACATCAATACTTTCCTTGTTACTACTTCTCTGTAATGTAATGGCGTGCGCTTTAAGTAATAAATTATTAATATTTTTGTATGAAATAAATTAACATAGAATTTTGAAAAGTTGTAGAACAATAGAATAAATAGAAACTACAAGGCCGAGAGCTTTTCGATATTTTTTATTTAACCCTGTATACACAGTGGCGTGCACTTCATACATGCACAAAAGCACAGCCTACCCTAAAGTTGATACATAACTGGTAAAGGAGGAGAATTTTAGCTGTTTTATGCAATTTTCCTCCCGTATGCATATCCTGGTAAGAAACCCAGTGCACGCCACTGGGTATACATGGTAAAAAAAAAACATGGAAAATTCAATTAATAGATTCATCCTATATCGAGAGTAAGCGGTACGTTGCGGCGGCGGTATCAATTCTATAAATTAGATATTTGTGTGTGTTTAGCTAAATAAATGTGAAGAAAAGGTGCACTGCGTTTACGTTTAATTCATTATGTATGACCTGCGAGTTTGCAGTCCCACTCACTTGATAGTTATGATGCGTTCCCCTTGGCCCTTGACCTGCTTGTCGACCTCGATGTGTGCGCCGGTGGCCGAGCGGATGGCGTTGATGTTACTGCCCGCGCGGCCGATCACCCGCGATATTGCGTGCGCCGCTACTGACACTTTCTTGCAACTGGCGGAACAAAGCCTATATCACATTTCTATTCGGGATCCAAATGTTGCTATTCTGCACTGATCTCTATTAACAACACTCATAAAGGTTGTCCCTGTGCAAATCGTAGCTTACATTGGTCCCTTTTGAAGCGCCACATATTATGACATACAAGTGTTTCTGGAACAATTTGCTTTTAGTTATTCTAATTTTAGTGATTTCGACACTCGTATTACAAATGGCGTCAATCAATAGGGAAATATAAAAAGTAGCCGTAGCCTGGCCAATGGTAATAATAGAGATCAGTGGTATTCTAGAAGATTCTTCATACTTTGGAGGCGTATTTTCAATGGTTGATATGACAAGACAAGTCTCAAATAGGTCAAGAATACTTCAAAGAGGTTTGGCCTTGAACTTGGCTTGGCTTGAGTTTGTACTGAAAATGATGAGTTACTTACCCAGGTTCGAGTGTAGAGATGGTCTGTACGCTAGACTTGCGTACAACCTCTTTCCATCCCTCTTCTCGTCTCGACCCGCCACCTCCCCCGCCGCTTTTAGGCGACGTGCTCTTGGTATCGCCCTCCCACCTGGACACAGGGTGTACATTTTAATACATCAATCTTATTGACCAAGGAAGGTATAAATATCAAAAAATTTTATTCGGAAAGGCAAATCTTTGGCTACTTATTTAACAACGTGTAGTAATTTTAGCAGACAAGACAGGAAAGAAGTTATGTATCGTAATTAATTTATAACGATGATGTCAAGTCTAGCCCTTTGTGAACATGATAGTCAATAAAAATATATGAATAAGCAAATCTGTTTTGGATATTTCCTTGTGTAATACGAATATTTGGAACCTTTAATGATGTTTGGACACTACTTCTTTACACGAAGTTAAATTGCATTAGGCGATACTAAAATGAGCTGTAAACGCCGTCGTATAGCAAGCATCGTTTACGCAACAAAAATGTTTGCAATAAATACACTATATATTCCAGCTTCTGCAGAATAAACGCTGTACCAATAACTTACTTAGAACACCTTTTTGGTTGTACACAAATCTCTAAGCGATAAAAATTTACACATCTTTCATTGCGAGTTATTTTGGAAAAAGATAGCCCTGTTTCAAGACTGGCAAATTTGTTTATTATATGGTCTGTATAACAACCATTGCCAGATTAAAATCGTTTTATTTGTGGCATTTATGACGTAAAGCAATGGAATAAACTACCGGCCCACAAGGTTTGCCTCCACATGATTACATATTAAATTCTTGGTTTAATAACAAATATACTGCGGCAGTGAAACTTTGTCGAGGCTTTCCAATGATGTAGGGAAGAATGTCTTCTTCTTCTTTGGGTTAATGGCTTTATGTCATGCCTGCACGTCACAATTGGTATAATTTACCGCAGTGGCTGTTTCAGCTGCTTAAGGTTTTATTTTGACTAAAATAAATCAATAAAATTATATCAAGGCAGACTTCATCAACCGATAGTTTTGTCGGTTGGGATTAAAATCTGAGACTGTAATTTATTAATGTCTTGTGGCCAAAACACATTCTTCTGATAGCTAAAGTATCTAATTATAAAACAGTTACCATTACAGGATACTATTGAAATTACGTCATCATTTTAAATTTGTAAAATAAATATTAAATCAAAGCTTTAGTTATAAATGCATTAATTTGAAGTTATAAACATGCATCGTTAAATAAAAATAGTAACGAAATCTACTAATTTCAACCGAAAAACATGCTCAATATTAGTAATTTTTTTCTGTATCAATCATAATAAAACCCAGTGGACATAAATATCGACATATAATTTTTGACCTTTTAGAATTTAATAAGTGCACCCTTACTAAATTCTTCTCTATTTATTTTGAATACCAAGTAATTATTAAATACAATTGTAAATATTATATTTGAATATAATTATAAGTTTTATTTTATTTCAGATTTAAATAACCTGTTTCGTAATGAAGGTACTGAATTTTATAATCATGATTTTTAGTCCATTACTTCTTAAAGTCTCCTGGAACGATTAACATATTTATTTTCCCATATTCTAGTTGTTTTCGTAGAATAATATTTAAAAATATGATTATGAAAAAACTGATAAGCGTTATAATTCTTTTTTAATTTTAAAGGATTTTTAGCACAGATGATATACTAAAAATCAATTTGCGGGCTACTGATAGGCGTTCCGAAAATTTTAAAGTGTTTAATGACCTTTTTACACTGATCTGATTGAGGTTATCGGGCCGATTTGCTGTATTTTATTTTGTATTATGTAGTGATGTTGGTGGATCTGTATTTATTTGTATATCATGATTTTTTCAACTTACTGATAGGCGTTGTAAATCTTTTTATTTTTATCGGTCGCGTCTTGCGTCACAGTGTCGTCTTTGTCCACATTGTGCCTACTGGACTCAAACACTTGGCTCTTACGCGAGCTGGTGCCGTATTTGCTAACATTCTGTACTGTGGGAATGCTCTTGGCATCCTCTTCGGGTTTTCTGCAACAACGGTCACTCCTTTAGACCCCGCCAGACTTACCATACACCACTCGTTATTATCACAGTTTAGCGACCATACGGTTTTAAAATGGTCATAGATAGATAGCACCTGCAGTCATTTCGATGTTTTTGTTTGTATTTTCCGCGGATCTCATAGACTAAACTTCTGGTTCGTTATATGCGGGGCACGTACCCTTCGTAAAAGTTTACACACCTCGCAAGCGTTGATTCTCTTCGAGTATGGAAACCCTACCATCGGAGTAAAATGCACCGAATAGTCCTCTTTTTAAAGTTGACGTTCTAACCAATTGTATTGTACAAAGATTCCACCGAATAGACGAACTTTAACACAAAGAGCATTAGTCAATTTGGAACAAACTTTATAGTGATATAAGATACTCGAAAATAGTCAAAGTTTGCGAAGTTCGCAACCTCGTACTGAAGGTACGCGACTCGCAAACAACGAAACGGACCGTGTATGCTGGCTAAACTGTACTAGTGCTACTGAAAATGCAAATAAATCCAAAACTCAAGCATTAATATATAACTATTATAATATAAGTAATCATGCAAACAATCTTCTGTTAACATTTAAATATTTATGTAATAGTTTCAAACTAAGGTTTACTTCTAGATAACTCTGCTAAAATGCTTCATTTCTTTAAGCATATTGGCTTAGTGCTGCTCATGCCTAAGTCTACTGTTCATATTTTGGTACACAATATACATACTCTAGTTTATATACCAATATGGCGAAATTACATAGGTATATACACTCTTTATGATTGATGGCGCTTGTGGCGACAAAATTTCCCCGAATTTGACTCTCTTAACGTATAATTATTTGCGTAATTTAGCTGTGTCTCAGCATAATCATATCTATGTCGAAATTATATGAGTAGTCCGTAAAAAAAAAAACATTCTAATTTAGAAATTTAATTTTTCATTTAATTTACTTTCAGCAAATGGGAACTCAGTTTGAAATAAATTTATGAAGATATTCCAACCGACTTTCGACATTCAAGTTGACATTTCGGCATTCTGATAAGCCCCACAAGAATTTCTGACATCTTGGCATACATACATCAGAGAAGACGTACAGATCGTCAGTCTTAATAAGCAGTCTCCAAAATGGATAAGCAAAGTGCCTTCCAGGACGCGTCAGGTTTTTATCTGACCGTCAAATTCTCATAACATGCAACTGGTCATAGCCCTATCCTCCAAACCCTATAACTAACTAGTGATTATAATAAAAATGCGGCAGTAAACTCACTTTTCCTTCTTTTCGCTGGGCCGTCGCTCAGGCACGATTGGCTTGGCGGGCGCGGCCGGCGTAGCGGGTGGCGAGCTTGGCGCTACGTTCTCCTTCTCTTGTTTCTTATCCGGTTTGCTCGTGCTCTCAGGCTTTGACTCTATTTTGGGTTTTACCTGTTGACGATGTTTGACTTGTGATCAAGAGACATAGTTTTTAATAAGTGATAGTTTCCACCCACGAGGTGAACAGACCACATGACGACCGACTGGTGCAGCGGGCAGCGACCCTGCCTTCTGAGTCCATGGCCGTGGGTTCGATTCCCACAACTGGAACATGTTTGTGTGATAAGCACGAATGTTTTCCAGTGTCTGGGTGTTTATTTGTATATTATAAGTATTTATGTATATTATTCATAAAAATATTCGTCATTTTTGTACCCATAACAATGTACGCTTACTTTGGGGCTAGATGGCGATGTGTGTATTGTCGTAGGATATTTATTTATTTATTTATAAAACGAATCGCAGACAGTAGCTAGATCTTATATGCAGCGCCACCCCCCACCTATTCTTTTTATTTTTAGTTTTCCTAATCCTAAGGTTGCCTGGCAGAGATCGCTAGTTAGCAATAAGGCCGCCCTTTGTATCCTACTACGTATTTGAGGTAAATGTTCTTTTTTTGATTATCTGCAACGATGTGGAGTACAAATAAAGAGGATAAATAAATAAATAACTAAGTTTCATTATACTTATCCAGCAGATGGCAATAATGATCTTATTATTCTCCCATACAATACAAGAAGATAATGTAATGAAGAAGCCAGCAGGAAGCTAGTCTGCTGGGTCTTCGTAAATCAAGAGGAGAAGGAATGAAACTCACTTTGTCCGGTTGTTTCTTGGGCGGCGGTGGGGGAGGTACGGACGCGGCCTTTTCCTCCTTCTTCTTTTTCTTACACTTGGCGCTCTGAGCGGGGGGCGCCTTCACGTCAGAGGATGAACAGGATCCCTGCAACCGGACCACATGAAATAAGACTCGTTGACACTTGACGGTGAAGAATAAGTGAGTTTCACTACACTCGATATTGTCGACGAATACTTATACCCAGGACACACGATCCAGTAAGGTAGGTCAAATTTGGGGAAGATTCGTGACATATTTTCGTCGAAAATCCCTCCTGAGGTGATTGGAACAGTGCGTTTTGCCGGTGATGACCGATGGGCTCCGAAACATGGTCGCTAACTATGGGCCTCATAAGAAGGCTCAGTCACTCAGCGGGCGATGGAGAGAGCTATGCTCTGAGTACCTCTACGTGATAAAATGTTGAGATCCGTAGAAGAACCAGAGTTACCGACATAGCCCAACGACACATAGTTCGGAGGAGGGATGGACGTTGGGGTCCCAAGGTGCTGGAATGGCAGCCCGCACTGGTAAACGCAGCGTTGGTCGACCCCCGTCGAGGTGGACGGACGACATTACGGCGTGTCGCAGGTAGCCGCTGGATTCAAGCAGCACAAAACCGTGGAATTTGGAACTCCCTACAAAAGACCTATGTCCAGCAGTGGACGTCTATCGGTTGATATGATATATACGATAGACACTTATGAAGCGTTTATACATATAATATGTTTTCATTATCGTTCTAGATCCATTAGCTTAAACCTAAAGCTAGGAGAGTTTCCAACACGCTCTAGAGCCCACATCAAACTTAGCCAGTCTTTTATTGTTAAGTCCGAGGTTATGTACCACAGTCAATTAATGTTAAGTTATAAAGTAAGAGCAATAATTCATACGCAGGCTTTTTTATCGTTAATGTGATCCTTACTATCATAATAAGGATTTTTCCATAAGCATATGTTTTATATATACAACGTGTAACAGAACTACGAAATAATATTGAAGGATGCATAAGTATATTTCATAAGGAATCACTTGTTAAAAATATTAAACCAAAAATAGCATAATAATTTTTCCACACAAATTAATTCAAAACAATCTGAGTGTTTAGTTATGACAACCCTATTGAAGATAGAAGGCCGACACGCGCATAGTACCTACGCTACGACACACGTACCTAATGAAGTGACAGGAGTCACTTGATTTTAATTTTGCATGTGATGTTTAGGCTGTATCTGATTTCTTTCAGTAAAAAGTATGACAGTTTACTAAAAAAACTATTAGGTTCTCGGTGCCACAGATAAGTCTCAGAGACAGTACATAATGTATCTCTACCTAATGTTACACATTGTTATTGAGGTATAGCTCAAAGATTTAATCCGGTACTCCTTACTAATATTATGAACGCGAAAGTGTGTATGTTCGTTTGAACTTTCTTTACGCCTTACCTAACCAACCAATCCACTTAATTAAGTTACATAAGCTACTTTTTCTACGAGGAAAACCACAGGACGTCTTAAAACGCTAGCAATACCTAGTTTGTCATAATATAATATACAATTTCCCTTAAAATAATTTGCTAATTTAATGTAGTGTAGTAAACTGTAAAGACAAAACGCGAGTAATACATACCTGCGAGTTGGCATCGATGCCAGAGTCGCCCTCTTCCCGCGCGGCTGGCTCGTCGTCGCCCTCTCCACCTTCGGAACACTCTTCCGCTAAAGCCTTCTCGCAGTACAAGGAGTTTTTATCATTCTCCGCTTGTAGTTTACGCCTCTCCTCCTGTACAATCGAATAATTATTATTATTAGACAACTTCAATGCGTGTAATCAATAAAATATACATTAGAAAACGATTATTGTTAAGGTTTCAAAAAAAAAAACTCATGTTCTGTGCTTGTATTTGTCACGCCATTGGTAGAAATCCTGAAGAAATTGATAAGGCCGCCAAATGGTATACGCTGTGTACGGTGAGTAATATAAGACTATATTTATTCAATTATATTGATTTAAAACCCGTACAAAAATCGGCAAGATTTTAACCCAAATCCAAGAGTCAACTCCGTCAATTGCGGCCGGATTCGGCTTTTCCAAAGAAGAAGACCCCAGTCGATTAAAACACAATAGATAGTTGTGTAAATCACAAAAGTGGATGTTTTAATTAATTATTGGAAAAAAAAAAGAAATTAAAGTAAACAATTCACACATGAATAAGTTTATTATTAGATAAGTTTATTATACATAATAAGAGACAAATAAACAGGTCCCTCTGTCGAAAAGTTTTCAGTTCACAGTTCTTGTACCACCGATGCTTAAATTATTGTCTTTTTCAGACTTAACGAGACTGTTTCGTTATCAAGTGAGAAACATTGCAGTTTCGGCTTACATGTCAAAAGTCTGTATCAGAAAAAAAACTGTTTTGAAGCTATGATGCCAACCACACAGACACATGTTAAGCTTATAAAAACCCTGTTTTTGTGTAAGGGGGAAAAGGGAGAATAAAAGATGTTTGTAGTTACCTTTTTCTCCATCTTCTTCTTCTTCTTTCTCTCCCGACGTCTCGCTGCGGCCTGTCGGCGGTTCTCCTCCCGACAGCGCTCGGCGTCAAGCTCTTCTAGTAGGATAGTGGCGTTTTGGTTGGCGCGCGCCGCCTGGGTTTCCTTGGCCGCTCGGATGACGCGAACACACTCCTGACACTTCTCTAGCAGTTCCTTATCTGATATGGTGCATATATACCTGGCCAAGACAGACATTAAACATTGTAAAAAAAAAAATATATACATATTTCAGGTCGTGGACCCATCCAAATACAAAATCGAGAGATTGAACTATAATGAATGTAAGAGATTAAAAAAAGTAAAAACAATAATAAATTAAAATCAAAAATAAAAAAATTAAAATTAATAAAGTAACAATACAAATTCAACTATTTTATATTATTTCAGGACGATTTCCCTGAACCTCGCAATTCTTTAACGAAGCACAGCGTAGAAGACGGGGACTCCGGGATCGGCTAACATATATTTTTATTTGATAGTTAAAATCAGTACGTGAAAAATCTTTTGAGCCAAAAAAAGTGATTACTCGTTATGTAAGTCCACCAATAGCGCGCTTGGTGTGATCTCATAGTCTATACTCCATGACAACCAACAAATGAGTTGAGAAGTTTGACATTTAATAATAACGCACTCGGTGTGTCACCGAGAATATTTTTAACAGAGAAACTCAATACCTATAACTTTTTTGGACAGAGAATCGAACTCAGGACATCGAGATCCATAGTTAACATGCTAACCGCTAGACTAACAAGGCTATCAATTATAGTATAGAACATTAAATAGAATTTTAGAAATCTCTAAGATCCCCCAATGTAACGTTTTTACGTACTTTTTTGGTTATTGGATCTGAGGGTTATAAGAACAAATACTAACCTAGTCATTTCCTGATCAGAGGGGAATTGCGTTACGACCCCGACCATCCATTTGACCACTTTGGTGTGGCCCTTCCGGAAGGCGGCCATTAGGCATGATACCTGTAAACGTAGACCTTATTGAAATACTCGTACATGAAGCTTTTTAATAATAAATAGATAAATAAATATACTACGACAATACACACATCGCAATTGGTAATACATGTAGCCCTACTAGAAATAAAGAAGATTCATATATACACTAGAATACTTTGTGAATCGAATCTGTAAGTTAAACTGTAGCACTGTTAGCACCAGTGATAATCACAATATGCACCAAAATTAACTTAACCTTTTATTACCTTTCTATTGTCTTGGGAGTCAATGTCCGCGCCGGCAGCATAGAGCATTTCGACGACCGCAAGATGACCGCCGTTCGCCGCCAACCATAAGGGGGAGTTGCCTTTCTTGTTCTTGACTTCTACTGCTGCTCGCCTGGTACAATTGAATGATTATCATATTAAACACAGATATAAATTAATGCATTCTTAATTCACCTTACACAAATTGAACCAAAATATTTCACAGAAATAAAAAAAACGCTTTGTCTTGTGGGAGGCTTCGGCGTGGCTATTACCACCCTACTGGCAAAGATGTGCCACCAAGCGATTGGGGTGCCAATCGTTGGGGTTTGGCACCCTAATCGCCAGGTAAGATTGCAGTCAAGGGTTAACTTGCAGAGGTTTATAAAAAAAAAAGGTTTTACATGCGTAGTCCATGTTTGTGTGTGTCTCGATCATAATCATAATGTTTAATTAATGTCTCACAGCTGGGCAATGACCTCAGCTTAGACAGAAGCTGCTCTCTTGGTTTGTTTGTTTTAAGTCAAATTTTATATTGGTTTTCGAGACATAGAAACTCACCTCTGCAGCAATAGCTCGACGAACTTAGTATGCCCTTTGTCGGCAGCTATAGTAAGGGCAGTGTCTCGGGAAGAAGGCACGGGTGGCGCGTTCACGTCGGCGCCCTTGTCCAACAGCACCCTCCCCACTTCGACGTATCCCCCACTCGCCGCTTCCATTAGGGGGGTGAGACCGGTCTTCGCTCGGTGCTCTACGTTCGCTTTGCGGTCGAGGAGCAGACTCACTACTTCGTGTCGACCTGACAACACGAAAAGTCAAGTTTGTTATTAAATCTGTTCTATTCTATTCAAGTGTAATATTCTCTTAAAGGTAAACTTAGCATAGGAAAATATATATTAAGTTACAGATTTATTATAAACAAGTATAAATGAGCACAATATACAAAACAATAAAAAGAAAAGGAACTGTGAACGAGTATATAATTTATGTAAAAATTACAGAAGATCTAGACGTGCAATTTATATATATTTCGTTTAAATACCGGATTAATTCGGACATTCTCAGACATTATCAGAACGCGTTTTCTTTACAAAGCGCAATTAAAACCACTCACGGTTTCATTTTAGAACGGCTAGGGGAAGAAATGACTGTAGAGTTCCTGAGCACAGATAATATACTGAGTGACAGGTAATATTGCGTAAACGAATACCGGCTATCTTCGAAGAATCACTCGTGAGTTCCAGATCATAGGTCAATTAATGCTTGTTTCTTGATTATTGCGATGATAATTTTAATATAGAGTTTGTAGTGTAGTTTTTGGTGATTTTGTAATGGATACTGTTCTGCATAATCGTAACCAGACGACAGTTCATCTTGGGAGATATGACTAGTTAATAATAATGCTGCCCACCTTGGAAGCAGGCGAGTGTGAGGGCGGTGTTGCGGTTAGTCTCTATCTGGGCGTTGATGTCCGAGCCGCAGTCGAGCAGCAGCCGCACGGCCGCCGTGTGCCCGTTCATGGCTGCCAACATCAGGGGGGATATGCCTAGTTTGGAACCAGTGCGGGAATTGATTTCGGCCTGCAATCAAAAACATTACATTATTTATTCGTATTGTCAGGGACGTAATTTTTGCGGACAGTACGCGCGATATACGTAGACTACGTAGACGCAATACTGTAATAAATCATGAGTAACCGCTCAAAGCCATGTGTTGTCAGCAGGTTTGAATATAGTTGTCACAGTCACGTACGAGGCGATTATGAGAACGGACAGCAGCGTCCCTTGTGTGGGAGACCTTTAGTCCAGTCAGAGTGGACAGTTATAGGCTATTGATGACCCACTCTCAAGTTATTGTTTCAAGGAATCCATTGGTGACAGTGTACATGCTTCAATGCCTCCGAGAGCCATCTTCAGGTCTGTTAAATAAGATCGCGCCATCTTAACTTACGCACTAGTGTTCAGTTAAGCGTACTTGGGTTACTACGACCACTACTAGTGTTAAAACTTAACTGATATAATTACTCACACACTCTTCACGCTTAGTTTCGCACTAGATGTTCTTTATACATTGTATGCAGACAGCTAACATAGGGATATGTGTAGGGAAACACAAGGGCCGTTACATTGCAGCACTTAGCGTAATAGAG
Source organism: Pararge aegeria (assembly GCF_905163445.1). NCBI lineage: Eukaryota > Metazoa > Arthropoda > Insecta > Lepidoptera > Nymphalidae > Pararge > Pararge aegeria. The sequence continues at coordinate 3,557,930 of NC_053189.1, forward strand.
TTAAATATTGTCTCACTAACCTGGTGTTGCAGTAACAGGCGGATGATGTTGACGTAACCGCCCGAAGCAGCCAACGAGAGCGGTGTATAGTCCGACACGTTGCGATGCTCCTTGTTAGCACCGCGGCCCAGGATCAACTCCACCACTTCGAAGCGGCCCCCACTGCACGCGAGCGATAGAGGCGTGTCTTTAGTACGCTCAGACTGCGCCTCGATGTCCGCACCATGGTTGAGGAGGATCTCCACGATCTTCTCGTGGCCCGCCGTCGCCGCTAGGATTAGGGGGGTGAAGCCCTGCAAAACGAACACAATTTTAGTTTTGTTCACAGCCTATCAATACGCAAGTTTATAAGGCGCACCAGCTGCTCGCTTCATTACTCTTTTCACATATTTCCTTCTTTTGCTATCTATGTATGTCTGTCATCAGAAAAGTAATTTGCAGCGTAAAACAATCATGTAGGCATTGTTAACAAACGTGGAAAACCTGGATTCTTAAATCCTAACTTCCAAGGTGGCCCTTCTTGAAACATTGAAAGTGATTTTGTAGGGTTAGACTGTCAAACCCAGCCGCTCGCAGGAGTGCAGCTCAAGAAACGAAAGGACTGCATCATGAATTGTTTGAGGTCCTCCAAAGTAGCCGATCTTTGGTCCACGTATGTGCAGTCGCGAGACTGCTCCAGTGGAGGCCTTGTACTTTGGAACTTTATTGGAGTACACTGGAGTACTACGTATAGTACATAAACTTGTAAAGGATATTTTTTTTCATATTTAAATTAATTATATTATTTTAAGTAATATAATTTAATATCTGTATTGGTAGTTATTTATTTGTCTTTAGTTACGAATATTGTATGTATTTATTCTATGGGTATATGTATATGTGCACCACCAAACTATTTTCTGTATTTGTTTACTTCGCTATTGGTTGCCTGGATGAAATTTCTATGAAGCGATAAGGCCGCCAAATTGTATATGTTGTTTTGTTATACTTTTCCTTTTTTAATGTACTTTTTGAGGTGTGCAATAAAAGTACGTACATTCATTCATTCATTCATTCATTCATTCATTAATGTGGTAAGAAGGAACCCTACCTTCTTGTCGCGGTGCTCGATGTCCGCGCCGCGCGACAGCAGTAGGTCGACGAGGTCCTCGTGGCCGCCGGTACAGGCGAGCGTGAGCGCCGTGTCGTGGTTGGAGTCGGTCTCGCCGTCCACGTCCATGGCGGAGTAGGCGGCCGGCGCGGGCTGTGGCGGCGCCGCGTGCGCTCCGTAAACCTCCTCGCGCCCGCTGAAACGACTCTGCGCCGAACAACAACTTACTACACCACGGCTCAAGACATTTACTCCGGCGAATCGACAAAATATTATGTTCTCCAAGTGGCTAGAAGAGTGGGTAGGAGCTCGACTTCAATTCGGGGAGCCGAGTTCGAATTCCAGCACGCATCTCTAACACTTTCTTAATTATGTGCATTTTAAGTAATTAAAAAATCACTCGCTTCAACGGTGAAGGAAAACATCGTGAGGAAACCGGCATGCCTGAGAGTTCTACATAATGTTCTCAAAGGTACTGCGCCAGCGTGGTGGACTACGGCCTTAACCCCCTTCTCATTGAGGGAGGAGACCCGGCCATTAGTGGGCTGGCAATGGGTTGATATGATGATGATGAAGACAGTGGCTAGGCTGTGGCTAGTTAACAAATGGAAAGTTGCATAGGCTACTTTCTATCTTAGGAAAACGAACATTTCCCACGGGATTTGTGAAAAACCGCAATAAACGTGGGCAATAGCTAGAGTAGCCAAATATTTTACGTGTAATAATAAACGTGGGTAAACTTCTCATATTCCCCTTTGTCGTGCTTTGGAAGGTGAACACGTACATTTTATCCCTCATGACGGGATATAATTTTTGTCCTAGCCGTGCTGTAGGCTAGCATGCATAGCGCGAGATGATTATCTATACCAGCTGCTCGTATTGTTTCAACAAGGATGCTAATTGGTAATTAAATAAACATAATTTTTGCATGGTCTGTGAATGCGAGCCCTACTGGTACAAACAAGAAATTTCTTAAAACGTTATTTTAGGCATTTGAGTCAACGATCCGAAAGCGAGGTCGTCATCAAATAGTTTAGAAATAGTTCGCTGATTATTTATTTGGACTAGTCAAGAATAACCTTAGTGGATACCAAAATTGGTTTGCGCGGAACTTTACACGTATAATAGAATATTTAGTTAGCCTTTTAAGCAATTTGATATAGACAGACAAAATTGCCTTGTAAATATGAGGTACGCAAACCCTGAATAGAAACATAATCGTAAGTCTAATCTTTTTGAGAAGTATATGGGACCTTTACCTTTTTCTTGAGCGCGGCGTTGTTGACATGGTGGTGCTTGTCCCTCTTCACGTGCGGTTGCGCCTGCGGCGTGGCGGGCGTGGCTGCGGGCGCGCCCGCCACGCCGGCCACTCCCGCATTGCTGCCCACGGTGTTCACACCCACGAGACAGCGCGCCATACCACGCGGTACTGCGCCACTGTACAAAAAAAAAAAGGTTTTAACAAATAAAAAAAAAAACTTTGCCCTCTACCTTTAGTCTTGGAAAGTATACTTACTGCCACTGATTACTAAGACTTTTGCATGATTGCGAACGATTTGAATTCAGATACATAAACATACATATAAACTTAAGAATTAAGGTTATTCTTGGTGGTATTCATAAATGTGATGGACATGAGGCGCTGTCAGAACTGTTGTTAAATTCGATTAATTATGACGTAGAATTGCGCCGATTTGAGGGTTTAAAGTTTAAATTTCCTTTTTTTTTGTACTCTGCCTTTAATTTGTAATTAGCTTGTATTTTCCTAAAATCTTTCTTGCTTGATAACTTAATGCATGTTGTGAAGAATTATCTTATTATTTTATTGTATATTATCTTGTAAGTGTAAACTAGTTCAGATTTAAGTTTTAGTTTTGTTAAACTATCACAACTCTCAAATTTTGTTACTGAACTTGCCTTGTCACTTTCTATTTACCGGTTTTTTCTTCTATCATATTTTTTTTCCAGGTTTGTAGATATGTTTTCGGTCTATTGTAGTCGATTACACTGTCATTCATTCATTCAGGGCCCTTCGACCACATGTCATTTTCTTCAGATCTATTAAAGGCGTACCTCTAGATGCGATATCAGCAGGATTTTCCTGTAATTGGACATGATACCAATTGTGATTGCCTATATCTTCCGTGATCGTCCAAACCCTGTATATGTTAGAGGTCGTAAAGTTCGTTTGTCTATATACCATGCTATCCCTCGCAGATTGCCATCTAGAGGTTGCATGGGATATACTAAGCCTTGCATTAGCATAAACTGCCGTCTATCACAATACGAATTTCACCTCGCATATTTCAATCATATCTGCTTCAGAAAGTCTGTTTTAAGCACAAGAGCATATTTTCGTGAGACTTTTGTTGCATAACCTGCACGTTTTTTTTTTAATATGCATAACCTGCTCGCTACCACATTATACAAAAAATATATAACCATTTCTGCTACAAAAAGTCTGGTATAAGCACAACAGCATAATAAAAGAAAAAAGGATATCTGTTCGGGCCACTGCGTGTACCGAAAACTGTACCGCCAGCAGTTAACGCAATCGTTGAGCCTCGTGGCCAAAACTAGGACAGTGCACTCGACGCATACTCATTGTCAATATCATTTTATCATTAAAATATCATTATCAATTATTATTATAGGAAATACAGTCCATTATCAATATCTAGCAATCTCTATCATTTATCAACACTCCACAAAGGACTACACCCCACAATAAGAAGTTCGAATGCCTACCTGTAGTCGTCGTAGGGTAAGGTGGGCGGCGGTAACGCGAAGTGCGGCTGCGGGTCGAGGGCTGCGGGCGCGGGCGCCGGGGCGGGCGTGAGCGTGGGGTCCACCCGCGCGTCCAGCAGGCCCGACGGAGAAGGCGGCCGAGCGCGGTACTGGCATCCCGTACCGCCCTGTACACGGTTTGAACATCTCACATTGAAACCACTAACTGTTTATCAGTTGGAATAACATGCCTCAAGCAGATCATGTCTACCATTCATTATGCTATCCCATAGGAGCCTATCAGCCGTATCAATGATACGGGGCCTCCGGGCTACAGGAGCTCCTAACATGTGTAACCAAAAATGTTATCCACAGTTCTTTACTGTTGGAAAGATGGCTATTCAGTTACAATCATCCATAAAATCTTTGACAAAAAAAAAACTATTGTATGATATATTAGTTTCCCTGACCGATTTTGGCAACGTGGTAAATCTCCAGAGCGATTTTCCAACTACGCGGAAGATATTATAGTGTCCAAATGTGTGCGCAAACACAGGTGCACTCTTTTTTTCCTCACTCTCACAATCCGATGGGACGGCATATCCGACACAACCAAAAATAAATCAGGCGCAGGGCCGACAGCTTAACGTGCTCTCCGAGGCACGCGGGTGAATTAACGCTTCACCTTCCAAACTCCAGGCTGGCCCGAAACGGGGATCGCACCAAGCATGCTAGTCACTAGACCAACGAGGCAGTTTATATGATACCATATACATATATGAGGTATGCATAGGAAAGACTTTATGGAAGCGGGACTTACCGGCAGTTCGTGTTCGCGCGGCCAGTCGGCCGACAGCGCCTCTTCGGCGGCCGCGAGCAGACGTCGCGCATGCGAGTCGTCGCCCTCCCCCTCTCCGTCCCCGCACAGCCCCACCTCGTCCCCGCCCAGGCTAACTTCATCAACGCCGTCAACTCCCTCCTCGCACTTGCCCGACAGAATTTCGTGAGACTTTTGTTGCATAACCTGCACGTTATTTGTTTATATGCATAACCTGCACGCTACCACATTATACATAGAAATATTACTATGTTGTAATATTGAAAGCAAAAGAAGAAATTCCCAATTCCAAATTCATTTGTTTCAAGTATGAGCCACCTTGACGTGCCCGTCAATGGCGGACCAGACGAATGTGAGCGAATCAGACCAAATAAAAAAAATCATTTAGGCCTAGTTTATGAGCAATTTTGAAACGTCAAGTCAGTCTGTTGTGACTCAACCACCAGTAGAGAGATTCTACGGAGAATAGCCGGCAAGGAACTCAGCAGAAGGCTTTTTTAACAAATATAATTTTACAGTTTGCAATCTTTAGGATTTTCTAACTTGTGAGAGATCAGAATAATAGAATAAACACTTAATTATTCAAAATTTTCTTATCAAAATTGAGTTGCCTGTCAATCAGCCAACTTTGAAACACAGGCTATATAACTTTACAGGTCTAAATAGTTTCCATTTAATATCCCCTTATCTGGATACTTAGCAATGCAGAAAAAGCCATCCTTTGTTTGTTGTTGTTTCATATAGCGTTTAAAATTATTTGCGTATAGCTTGAAGTTAAATTTAGAGAGGGCGGGTTTATTTTATTCCCGCACAAGTGGTTGACAAACTCGTGGATCGTACGTACCTGCAGCACAAGGGAGCGTAGTTCGTTGGGCGGCAGAGCCACGAGCGATGGCACCTCTCTCTGCAAATAGGCCAACACCGCGCCAAGCTCCCGGGCTTCCACCGACCCACTTTCCTCCGCGCCCGCGCTCGGTGCCGTCTGTGAATATACACCAAAATAATCATTTATTCGGGTTAAAAATAATGGAGACAATATTAACATGAATGCCCTGCCTCTGCGGAAGGAAAACGTTTTGGAAGGAAAACGGTTCCCTTACGTTAAGCTACCCATTTAAAGTATTTTCTCCAAGACAAGGATATACCGACGCCGCTTTTACAGGTGCGAGGTTTCCATTACAGCACTTTGGCACCTGAGCGTCCGTCGGTTCTCAGATTTTAGCCCGTTTCCGCTTCAGCTTCGAGACTCGTTGAGCTGTATCGTCGTTCTATTCACGTCGTCTGTTTTGATCACGTATATAGATCTAGAGCGTAGCTCTCACCATCTCCCGCTGAGTGAAATTAAGCTTAAGTATCACGGACAATATAGCTCGAATATTTATAACGTTAGGCACTGAATTCTCAGTACCAGCCAGAGTTGGCGTGTTCGAACCACCTCGAAAGACAGTCAAATTATTGACCATATGAATATTGACGTTACTTGTTACCAATACTTTGCAGTACTGCTTTGCACACAGGCAATATTATTGTCAATATGCAGAATATTGAAGTGTTTGCGAGTGTCTAAAAGACGCTAGCCACATTGAAAAAGCGTAAAGAGTCTCAATAAATCAATCTCCTATAAAAGGGGAAGGCGCTCTCACAAATTATTAATATTAGACAAGAGTCAGTCATTTAACAGTACGATTCAAAGACTTATACGTCAGTTTTTCATTTACAAGTGTTTTGTAAAAAAAAAACAGTAGAACTCATACCTGCGGTACATAAGCTTCAGGCCTCTGTTGCATATCCTGCACATATTGCTGCTGCTGCTGCTGTTGCTGTTGCTGCAGCTGTTGTTGTTGTAGCTGTTGCTGTTGTTGTTGAAGCTGTTGCTGGTGTTGTTGAAGCTGTTGCTGTTGTAATTGTTGGGGTTGTTGCAGTTGTTGATGCACCGCTTGCTGTTGTTGTTGTTGTTGCAGTTTCTTTTGCTGCTGCAGTTGTTGTTGTTGTTGTTGCTGCAGCTGTTGTTGTTGTTGCTGCACTGCTTGATGGTGTTGTTGCTGTACGGCAAGCTGCTGCAACTGCTGCTGCTGGAGTTCTTGAAGCTGTTGCTGGTAAATATTTCGTGCTATTGTAAAATGTTTAATGGCAAAAAATTACGGAAAAAAAAGTTTATTAATCGCGAAATTTTACGATGAGGATAAATAAAAATGGATGTGACAAATACATTCAATAACTTTATTGGCCATTTAATGTTTCTAGATGAATTGCAAGTGAAAATATCATTAAATACAACAACCCAAATACAACAATAACAATACTACTATAAAGTACAATGGCCGACAACGAGATATTTTCTAGTCTACCAACAACGCTGTTTTAAAGAACACTGTACACGAATGCAATCGTATACAAATTACCGCAACGTCACTTATGTGTCCTCCAAGTCTCTGTAGCGCTTCGACAAGAAGGAATTTGCAGGCGAATTTAGGGCATTTTCGTGTTGCCTTTACGCGCGGACGGTCGTGTATCGACGTACTCTATACATAATTATCAACATCATAAACCTTAATATTACAGCCTGCTGAAAATAGGCCTTTTCCCATAAAGAGCCAGCAGGCCTATTTTTTATCTCGGTAGATATGAAATTATGTTACAAATGAAAAAATTGCCATCAATATTCAGTGAACACATTATGTCCTCATATATATATTTCTTAATATAAGTCGCAAACCGAGATGACGTTTTTGGGCTCTGTATATTGGTTGTCAGCTAAGGTAATTTTCTATAGTTTTTAAGTGCTACTAAAAATTTGTATTACTTAACTATTAGGACAATTTCATTTAAACGGCATTATAGATACTTTAAAATTAATTATAAATCTCATATTGGGAGTTAGAGAGAGAGACAGGACTTTTCGGTGAAAATTGCGCGCATTTCATACGTGCCTTGCGTATGAAATACGTAAATTTACAAGCGCACGTTCGTACTTTATGGTACTAAACGGTTCGTACCGTAAACGGCTCGCATACCTGGTTGAGGTTAGTGGGTAGCTGCTGCAGCGGGAACAGTTGCTGCGGCGGCGGGTAAGGCGGCGTGGTGGGCGAGTGCAGCGTCACCCCTGCGACATTCGACAGACATAACGTTAACATACATTCAACATGGTTACACTATCAAGCTGGGTAAACAGTCAACGATAATCGGGTTATAAAGCTTAGGCCAAAGGCGGACGCCTCCGCGGATCAAGACTGGACAGTCTTGATCCGCGGTGGCGTGCAAAAGTCCTTGCTATTATTATAGTAATAATTGACGGACCCGGCCGATGTCAAGTTGGAAAACCACCGCCTGGAAAAACACAGGCAGCCTGGAACACAGCATTGCAACAATGCTGCTTAGCGGCAGATATAAGCATGACGGTAGTACTTCCCCGGATGATCTCTATAACAATCTCTACTACTACTGCTTGCGACCTTGAATACAAATCGCGTCTTATTAGCCACCGCGGATGCTGGTTAAAGCTACAGGAATATATTAACAAGCATTGCTTTCAACGTATTGTAAAATTATTTTGCTATGTACAGTAGGAACCTAATTCTTTATGACATTGTGATAGCTCTCTCGAATCATTATGACTGAAAATGTTGTCCTTTTCCTTTGACGGTCAAAGTTGCAATCAAAAGCAAAGGTTCCGAATTTGCACGAAGCAAGCACTTACTAATACTAACTGTAGTATAAGAGCGGATTGTTTCCATTTTTATCGAATCAATTTTAAAATCCTTGGTTTCAAAACTTGCTGTTGACATGACAACAAAAAATTAAAAATAAAGCGAACACTAAGGTCTGTAATAATAATCCGACAGCACCAATGTTTTTGGTTTGCTGTCGGTTTATTAATATTGGCTTAATTGATCAACTTTTATGCAACGCAAACTAAACTCATAATACATTTGCAGATATTAAAACGGTTGTTACAAATGGTAACGGTCTTTTTTATTTATTCAATGAATTTCTACCAGTTTTGCCTACCTAATAAGCAAGTTTTCATTAAATCATCAAAAGCATTAAACCAAGCACAATATTTACGTTAAAAAAGACGTTTTCAAGTTATTTGACCACAGTGAGTATAACAATATAAGCAATACATAGAACGAAAACATAAGCAATTTGTTTCCCTACATTTTTATACACACGATATATTGTATTAAAGAATGTTGCAAATTTTATTGTATTTAAATCTCCTTTAAAATCAATTTGACAGCACTTTAAATAGTAAAGGCCGTCTAGTCTAAAACTAACCGCCGCTTTATTGGAAATTATTTGTTCAATGTACAAGAAGATATACTTATTGCTACACACTAAAAGTGATTGTTTCAATGTACATATGCTACTGCATATGTACATTGAAACGGCCCCTTTTTTGGAGGAAGTAACCCTCAAACCAAAAATCCCCGACAGCAAAAAAACATATGTACAAACTGTTTACTGTTGTAAAATACAACCTGCACGGCTAGCATCTCTCTCGCTTATCTCCTCGGAGAAAGGGTAAAAATGGGGATCTTCTCCCACAGCTTTATCAACTCTCAGAGCACTGGACATTGACATTGGACAGTCCTACTTTTTACTATAGATATACTTTACTTAAGATTGTCAACAAATTGGCGGAGCGTTCAGTTTTAGATTAGACCCTCTTTTCTGTTTTTTTTTTTCAAGTTTCACATCTATCATAAAAAATGCAACTTACGCTTACATATATATATGTATAACAATTACGCTTCTGTAAAATTAGTTATAGAGATATTTGTATAGCCGCAATAGCGCTCATGTCAAATTAATGACAAGACAGGTTACAAAATTAAAAGGATTAGGGTAATAGGTTATGTTGCAGCAGTAACCACAAATTAGACATGACACACCAGTATTGGAGATGGGCAATGAAACAGTTAGCATAATGTACACATATTATGTATGGCGACTTGCCTTGCGCGCAGAACTGTAGGTCGAGGGCGTGGAGGGCCGACGTGGCGAGCGTCGGTGGACCTTTATGCAAGAGTACTTGGCTTTACACATACTACTCAACACTATTGTATTTTAACCTAACCCTTTTAGTATAGTACTAACTTTTATATGGTTTATAAAAACAATAACAAAAAACCAATTTACTAAATATATATATGGAAATTAATTCGCTAAAAAAGATAACGATTTTTTTACTACTGCAGTTTTTTTTATTTTTTTTATTCCTCTCTCATGATGCAGTCTAACGTAAGTTTTCTGTATTCAATCTATCTGTTATCTGTTGAAAAGTTGCTAAGCAAAGTAGTTTTTTTTTTTTTTTTAATATAGAAATTTTTTGACAATAACAACTTTGCTAGGTAATAAATCTATAGATTACGGATAGATAGAATATTAAAAATGGACATAAGATGGAAGCAGGCTAACCTTTAAGTGGTACGGTAGTTATTTTAAACCCTACCCTTCATAGGAATTAAGACGGTATTTACACATTTCATCTCTTGCATCTTCACTCATCTTTAATTGGTAGAGGAGAAAAGATATCTCAAAAATTTATAAGATTATGGGAACAGTTAATTTATCACCACATAATATTGTAAAAGTGATGAATTTTACAGTATATTGCGCAATGTATTTATTGAGCCCTAAGATGCTTATTACGATTTTAATTATAGTCAAAACTTTTTTGAATGGCATTAAGAGATCTTTTAGGAAGAGAGGAAAATATTCTTACCGGAGGGGTCAGGTATATAGCAGTCGGGGGTCAGCATAGTCCTCTCAGTCTCTGGCAGTGTTTCATTTCGAAGTCCACCCACGTCGACTCTCTGCGAAGAGATTTTCAAACATTCACTCAATAATTACAAAACGAATACAAGGAAAAGCTAATTTCTACAATAATAAAACATAATATACATAAACATAAATAGGTATATAAAACAAATATGAATTATTATCCATGACACCACTATAGATAAAAAAAAGGGACACTTAAAGCATGGTATGAGTATTTAAATATTATGGACTAAATGTTAGTATGATAAAATATATGAATTCAAGCATGCTCTTTATTAAATTCTATCTTTTTATTAAATAAAGTAAGTAACTCAAGTCACCAGCACTAAGCGTAAACTACTATATAATGGTACTATTCGGTTGTACACGAATCTCTAAAACTTAATAATATGAGTGCAGTGTTTTTCCCCGGTGAAAATTTGGTGCATATTCCGTTTAAAATAAAACTAGAAAAAACTAAATCGACCACTTTAAAAGTTGTGTAATGTACTCTTTACCCAAGGGAGCTTTGTGAAAAGGGTATCAATTTTAAACATGTAAATTTTGCTAGTTTTGTTTGTATTTATGATTTAAGAATTTGTTTTTTTTCGAAAACAATGAGGGTTTCAAACGTTTTATGTATCCTGGTCTAAAGAATAAGCCCACTGACAATTACAATCTGCGTGATCCCATCTTTTAAAAAATATTTGCTTCACTAATGACTTGTAATAGGACCACTGAAGTTCGGCCTTGAGTCACTTAAAAAGGGATCTGGCACGATGCCTCTTCAAGGGCCTTGGCCGAGGGCATCCTTGCCCAATCGTAGCTACGCCACTGCTGAAGTCGAAAAGAGTTGTAGTATGATCGCTTATGACATAGTGCAGGAAGTACGCACTAGTATTATGGTATTATTAGCATATACACGTATTTATAGATTACTAATTGATACAAATTTTAACTGTCCGTTAAGAATAATTTTATACCTGTCACTGATCAGTTGAGCGATTTGTGTACAGCCGAATAAGCAACAATATAACAACAAAGGTAGTAATGAAAAAAAAAAAAAAAAAACAAAAAAATTGCCACAACACTAATTAACATGACATCTGAGAAATGTGTCCACTCACATTGAATTTTTTTTCGACTTTTTTATTTTTAAATTTCTTGTTAACATCCTTCCAAGTAAAGCCGGGCGGGAGGGATAGCTTATGCTTGTGCACCACGTTGTGGTGGCACATCTACACCGTGGGAAGCAAGCACAAAATGATAGATTTTAAAATTAAGCTAACAAGAGTTACATAGGGCGATAGTTAATTTCAATGTTAAGTTAGAGCATCGAAAAACCATTCTTCATTTTTTGATGGATCGGAGAAGCTTTCTTAAACCAGCCGTGTGCACCAAATGTTCGACCAGGGTACACATCAAAGAAAACTGGCATCAGATTTCATCATCATTTAAATAATACTTTAGGGCTAGGCAGTGCTTTTACGCGTGTTTAAGTGCCATTTGATTTAGACCTGAACTACAAGGCAAGAATTACTTACTTTTACAAAACTTTTGTTTCCATATCAACATAGATTTTACAGTCAAGGATTTCTCGATACCAGCCCAAAATTAATTTGTTTGCGTGCCTCTGAGGGCAGGTTAAGTTTCTCAGTACCGGTTACTTACCCAAAAAAAGTGATAATATTTATTAACTCCCAGCGACATCGTGAGAAATGGTTAGCACTAAGCCCATCCTCCTATGAGAGTGGAGGCGTTAGCCCAGCAGTGTATGCTAATAGGTTCAAGATAAGCAAAAGTTGTCTTATATAGAAACCGTGCACTTTACATAGTAATTATGTGCCAAAGCACCGACTACCCTAAAGGTAATCAATTATAACTGTGTGTTGGAAAATTTTACTTTTCCAACACACAGTTATGTTTTTTTTTATGTATATCATCTACCTGCTACCCTGGTCGAACATTATGCACTACACCGCACAAAACACTGAAATCTTAGGTCAGATACATAGATTTTTTCATCCCATATTTTAATATCAATCAGGGTATTGTCATAAAATTACGTGGCAATCACATATCTAGGTATAATTGGGCTTCATTTACATTTAAGTCAATATGACGTTACAACGAATAATGATCTTAACTAAGTGGAGATGTGAGGGAGTAGACCAATCAGATTTTAGACAGATTATATATATCAGTGATACGAGCGACTTTTTCGTTAAGGATACCCTAAAAACTGCGCAGCTATAGCGTTACCCAAACAGAACGGTAGGAACGGTAGTACAAGGATTTCAATTGAGCGTTTGGCAAGAAACGGTCTAAAGGTCCGCGTTAATGCGTGAAATAAAAAAGTTTTTGATAATCACACATATTTTCTACAAATCAACATAATGGAGGCTTCAATATTATCTATGCACCTATGTTTCACATTATAATAATGGGATTCGGTCGCTTAAACCGAGATTGAACGAACAATGTAACTTGGAAAGTGTTTCGTTTATTAACCCTAGTAACCAGTGATTATGATAAAAAAAACTATCACATTTTCTTTTAATACTAATATATGAACCCCAAGATATCATAGAATTAAATGAAGCTTTCCATTGATATATCTTTCATTAATGTTGAGAAGATAGACCGATCAGCTCATTCTACTTTGTTGTTACATAAATGTGAATTGATTTGTATATGTATATTTTCTCTATTACTCCGCGGTTACGTTATGATAAATGTTTTGTATCCAAAACTAACTGCAGAGGTACGGAACGCATTAGTAGTATCAAAACTACATGGGCCATTGCCTGGGCAAGTAGACCGCACCGCCGACGCGCTAGTTGGAACCAACGTATCCCCGCGGGTAGAACTGTGACCGTAACGCCAATTGCCTCTATTTGGGTAACACATTGCCGGAACGTCTTATACAGTAAACATAAAAGTATAGTAAATTGATCTTAATATTCATTAAATAGGTGTGTGAAGAACTGCAAAAATACAATATAAATTTTAGAAGAAAATATGAGCATAAAAATGAACCATCGCCCACATGATGATAATACAAAGTTATATTAATTGTTATATAAAAAGCATGAATATTATACAGATTTTATAAGATTTTGATGTTGCAAAAGGGTCATCAATGTTGCACTGTGAATGATTCGTCTACGCAGCTAAAGGTTTTGCCCAATTAGTGCTGCAGATATAGCTGAAGAGGTGGTGGGAAATTTTGAGTTTTTTTTTTTAAATACGGTTGATATTAACTGTGTCTAGTAATCAACTAATCTAATTAGAAGTTTTACTGCTCCTACATTTTTACTGCTCATAAGTTTTACTGCTCATACTGCGTACTTACTATCTCATATCACCATAGGGATCCAGAGGGTCGGCGTGCTCATTAAACGAACTCAGATTGAGCTGACGACCATTATTATCAGATGTAATAACGACCGGGACAGGTTATGGAATTGCTTAGCCGGTGTTTCAGCGTAAGCAGGAAAGGCGCAGGCTAACTTGAAACTTATGTCTATCGTTGCTTAACCAGCACAATAGACATATTTGCGCTTTCGCAACTAAGTCGAGTAACCCACGTTAAGTGCCTTTACAAAATATTCCACCATCTCTCAGGCTACATCGAGGACTTTCTGCTATAATGCAATGAAGAGCGAATCCATACAACATGCGAGCGATTGTGCAATCAAATCGAACTAAGCAAGCGATATAATGCCAAATGTCACTATAACAGTTCATCAGCACAACCGACGGACATCCGTAGCTGGACATAGGTCTCTTGGTCTATATATAAATAGGTCTCTTGAGATCCACGGACGACATCGAGCTAGTCGTACGGAGCCGCAGGGTATACAAGAAACACAAGACCGTAGAGTGTGGGAATCCCTACAAGCGACCTTTAATAACCTATTGCAATTTTATTGATTTGAAAAAGCTGCTTTTCGATGCTCATGAAGAATATGTGACTTATATGTATTTTTAAATATTAAATATTATTAGTAGAAAGAATAGTATCTTTATATATTAGAAAATTAGCGCTTGACTGCAATCACACTTGTGCCTCTTAACTAGTCCAAGGTTATCGATTTCTTCATAAGTAAAATAGACCAAAGGAGAATGCTTATTCAGCACCCATGCCCGAAACGAAGGTATCTCTGATTTTTGGGTGTAACAAAACTGATAAAGCTTGTATAAGTTGTATTCAGAATATTTAGTCAGTATAGTAATTCAATTCACGTTAGTTTTATGTCGCTTGCGATAGATGGCGTCACTTGTATTTTGCATCGCACTATCAAAGTGTTTTCTTAAAATCATGTATGCCCGAAGTTAATAATTAGTCGTAGTGCTAACCTCGTCTATAGGGAAGAGTAGGATAACATTACTAAATTCAACCTGCCATCTGAACATTTCGGATTAGATTGATTATTAATTTCCGCCGATAGTCATAAGAACCCGGCGTAGTAGTCATACCTTTCCGAGTTTTCTTCTATTAGTAGTGAGCTTTGTCCTATTCATTTATTTAAAGCTTATTCGACCACACTTTTTCGACCCGACCGAGGAATTTAAATTAATAGTATATTCGAATTGAAAATTAATTTATTTCCAATAGGCCTAATTTTTTAAACAAGCAGATTCTACCGACAAGAACCGACAAGAAACTCAGTAGTTGCTCTTTTCCAACATCAACAATTACAATCATTTTTCTATCTTGACATAGAATTCAGAATGTAGAAAGCTTTGAAAGGCATGTCCGGCACTCTTGTTCTGTAACTTTTCTGGCAGATGCTGATCGGTAGCGAAAATGGTTGCGTCAGTGGGCAAGTTAAAAGTGCCTATGGCTGCGAAGGTGCAAATCAATTGGGGATAATGTAATAAAAGAAAGAGGAAGCGCGCTAACTTAAAAGTTATACGGTACCCGCAAATCTGTTCCACGCAGAAACAGATTTGGACGTAGAAGATCCTTTCTAGGTTCTAGCTCTTTTGAGTTTTCTACAAAAATGTACTAGAGCAACATAGAGGTAAAATAACAAAGCTTAATACTGTTGGTCGAATTAGCTTTACTCCAATGATTATTTTTGAAGTGCTTTATTTACCACAAGGGAAAAAGCAGCCATTATATGAACATTATACCAAAAATCAATACAACAACCTAAACAAAAACTCATTCAGATAACTTTTTTTTTTCTTAACTATATGGCATCTGTTTATTGGTATCTAAAGGCCAGATTACTGTAATTTAAATGATAATCAAGGTAATATTTAGATCCGTCAGTTCAGTGAGGTAGCGAACACCGCTTTTTCGGTCCGTAGAAGAATCAGTAACGCATCCGATTCCAACGTCATTTGCTCTTTCTAAACATTATATTAATGATGAAAGAAAAAGTTTATGTTCCAACACATTTAATGTAGAATCGCGCTTTTTTTGACCTGTGAGACGTGACACATATTTTATCATACTGATAACTGTTCTGCTTCAGCAGCTTTACTATTAATTTACAGAATTGTATGTTTTTAGTTAATAGAAGCTACTAGCAAAATTGACTTATTCCTGGAAGAGGGAAACTTCTGATTACTTAAACCTAATTTTTAAAGAAAAGTTATTATAAAAGTTTAGATATTTTTTAAAGTTTAGAATTGTTCGTATAAATGAGCCTAAAACCGTATCCTGACGTACGTTACAAATATCAAACCTAAAAACTCAATACATATGACTTGTCATACGGGTTTATCAAGAAGGTGAAAAATGCATTGCATGCTCCTTTTCCTCACTGAGCATCGTGTAATCGAGTTTGAATAAACTGGTTCCTTTCTAGGAACTAGAATATGTCCAGTGATCGGAATACAGTGTTATTTGTTGTCAACGATCGCAAATATTATAGTCAGACGGCAATAAGGTATGAGGTGTGAGGCTTAAAATATAATAATAATAATGTCTATTTGATGATGCGCCCAACTGTATCAAATATGTTTTATGAACTCTAAACAGGCGTACAAACTCATTCACAGTTTAACTGTTAACGTTTTCAGTACATTAATATAAATAAGTGTACAATAGCATTACAATTTTAATGATTCCATTGCATATATCCAATATATACATTTCAACTGTTCTTTAAGTTAATGGCTTATTATTATTAATCCACAAAATAACACTACCTATTTCCAGCGCTGCTAATCACTCTTGCCTTGAAAGCATTCAAAGTCAAATATTCCTTAATTCAAATAGTTATATAGATTACATACAAAATATGTAGGTAGTATATCCAAGTTAAATTATCAGGTTCAGTCCCTTGTCGTCCAATGAAAAATCGCCCTAACACATATGACATTAATTAGAAGAGTATTTATTCATTTAAACTGATACATACATGGTCGTCAAGGATGTCGGGCGGCGGCGGCAGGTGGTGGTCGGAATGTGGCACTGCGGGGCGCTGTTTGCGGCCGCACTTGTGCTTGTTGCCCGCGAGTCCGACCGCAGCGTTGGGCGCACCCAGGGCCACGGGCGCACTCACCGTGGGCCCCGCCGTGCCCACACTGCCCAGCCCGGGGGGCGCCGCTGCGGGGTTCACGGTAGGGGCGGGTTGCGCGGTACCGTTAGCGCCCTGTTTCTTCCGACCTATTGAAGGTTTTATAATTTTTATTTTAGTGATTTTACTTACATTTGGGAGAAAAATATCAAATTAATGAAATTTTAAAATACCATTAACTGCGATAATCTACCCATTTGTAATTATTGGTAATTATGTGCAGCAAACCATCTCGTTAATAATTAACTTATATTCCTATAACTACGAACATACTTATATACTTATTTACTCACCATCCAAATAGACTTTGGCGAAGTTGGGCGGCATCTCGGCGGGCGCGGCGAGCGGCGTCGTCGGCTGCGCGGGCGGCACGTGCGGCGGCGCGTGCGCGTGCACGTGGGGGTGCGGGTGCGCATGCACGTGCGGGTGCGGCGCGAGTGCGGGCAGCAGCGCCCGCTGGGTGGGTGCACCTGGCGCCGGCGCGTGGCTCAGCCCCAACGCCGCCGCCTGTGCCGAGCTCAGACCTCCGCTCTCCTCCGAGCCAGTGTTACCTTATAGGAATGAATGACAACCAATGAAGACAACTGTGGTGACAATATCCAACAGTGCAATAATATAATGTTATCTCAGCGGTACTGGCTCGATGCTCACCGGTAAGCCACAAGAGTAAGGCAATTGTGAAACAGTTAAACACAAGTCGATAATTTTATCCCTATATATATCCATCTTTTACTAGTAGGATCACGTTGGCGTCACCAATATAGTCAAGTCAAATTCAAATAATTCTTTATTCAAATAGGCACATAGATGGCACTTTTGATGCGTTATTATATACAAAATGTGTACTCACTGCGAGTAGTGATGGCGATAACTACAATCGTAAACTTAAAACTAAAGCTACGAGGGTTCCGATCGCGCCCTGGTCTAAGAAGAAGCCCACAAGAAACTTAGCCGGGTGTTCTTTTTGTTATCACCATCTCACATTGTCATTAGAAAATATTTAAGAAGCAACCTGGTTAGAGCAATTGTTTACACCCAAGCTTTTTTATCGTTTACGTAATCCTTTATACTATAATAGGACTTTTCTATATGCGTTCGCTTAGTACAAACTTTGAACTTCTTTAGTGACATCCCCAAGATATCAACCGGTAATTTATTGTAAAATTGTATACAATTTCCTTTAATAATATATGGCGGCTTGCCATATGTGTGGAGAACAGTGAGGCTGGGTCTTGATGGGATCGCTTGCTATATAAATGGTATGTGATGGTAAGTATACTCTGTCGTATTAGGTAATTTAGAAAATAATTATGTATCTGTAATGCCTATCTAAATACACATAATGTATTGAAGTTTGTCAAGAAGATTCAGAAAACATTTGTGTAAATTATATTTATTGAAAAGTACGTTTTTTAAAAGTATATTTAGATTAAAAATAGATAAAGTTTGACCTATATGGCAAATTTATATGGATTTTTAGTTTCGACCGTTTTAGTGTAAATCCTAACTTTTTCTAACTGCAATTAAGACTGCAAATGTAAGTTTATACCTTGTTACGCTTTCACGATCAACTTAACCGATCATTTGGAAACTTTCTTCAGTAGTCACACATTGTAGTAAGATAAAGATGTAAAAATAACCTTTAGGATAGGATATACTGAATTGATTGATTATTCTCGCGTAGTGTAGCTAAGCTATTCAAAACTAGTGCAAGCGAATATGGATGCATTTCTCGTATGAATTGGCAAGTACCTGGATGACCATTTTTTTGTGGGAAAAAAACCGAGCAAAGAAACGAGGGATAAAATTACTATCTGTACTCGATGGGTTCTTCTGTTTTATTGACAACAAAAAAAAACGGAAAAATAATAATCATCAGGACTAGAATCCGGTTCTTGTCGTTTCGGGACCGCCCGAATTCCCACCGGAGCTATTATATTTACATATTCTATTAGCAGTTTTTCATAGCCTAAAAAGACGAATAAAACTACATTTTGTTATAAAAATTAAACCCAGTTAGATCGATTAATCATCAATGATCGATCATATATATGCATAATCGTTAGAGAAGTTTTCGGAATTAAGATTAAGTATATATAAATAGGTACACAAATTGCTCGTTTAGAGGTACGAGGTTGATGAAGAGCTGTAAAGTCGTACCTCTGGGCAACATGACGGAGTGCGGGTAGTCCAGGAGTAGTTGCACCACGGCGGTGTGGCCCCCCTTGGCGGCCTCGATGAGCGTGCTGGAGTTATCCTTCAGCTTGCGGAACGGATCCGCGTCGCACGCCAGCAGGAACTTCACCACGTCCGCGTGCCCGCCCGCGCACGCCAGCGAAAGCGGCGTGTGGTCGCCGTTCGCCGTCATGCGGTTCACGTCGGCACCCTGCGCACGTATCACTGTTTTATTTTTATTCCACTACAATAGCCTCAGTAAAAGATATGCTCGATAGCCGTCAAGGAGTCGTTTTCACATTAAGAAACTCTATACCGTCCAAGTAAAATGGGCCTAATGTCACTCGTTTTAGTGTCGTTCCGTGTCGCACACGGGCCACGGGCCAAAACCACGACACGCCACAACCGGCATATTTTCTGAAGTGATTAGCAGCGACGATTTGTAGCGTGTGATATGCAGTGGACGTCCTGTGGTTGAGATGATGTTGATGATGATGACTAGTAGTTAGCTCTTGACTATAATCTGACTCGGTGATAAGTGATGATGCAGTATAACTCTAAGATAGTAGTGGGCTACCTGTGGGCATGGCAGTTATATTAAACCCACTTATTTGTTGGTATCAAAATGCAACATGATCATCATCGGCCACCACCCATTACCGGCCCACCACAGGGCGTCGATCTCCCCCCAGAATGAGAAAGGTTTAGGCTGTGCTTGCACGTTTCGTCACGATGTTTCCCTAGTCTATGCCGACCTTAAGGGCATATCGAAATATAAAATGTATTTACCAAACAGTTTATTGTTTAACGTTCTAAACTCGAAGGATCACGCACGCAGCGACTGTGCGATCGTTTTTGCGTACGCAAATGCGTCACAAAGCAGAAATACGCTTCTGCGTATTTTATTCAAGCTCTTACCAAGTTCTACTTTATTTATAGTCGCGCGCTATGCACTGACCTTGCCAACTAGGAACTGCACGGTGCACAGGTGCCCCGCCCGGCACGCCTTCATGAGCGGCGTGCGCCCGCCCTCGCTCTCGTGCTCAAGCACGGCGCCCGCCCGCAGGAGCACGTCCGCCACGTCCGTGTGCCCGTTTTCGCACGCGTACGTCAGTGCGGTGTCACCCGTTTGCGTCTGCGCGTGCACGTCCGCACCCGCTTGCAGCAAGTATCTGCAAATACCACCGATATCCATATATATATCTACCATAAAAATGATAACGAATTCGACCGCAAAAATGAATACCTGCAATATTCAATATCTCTTTAACTAAGCAACCAATCAACTTGCTTTTTAGCATAGTTAGTTGAAAGGATAAATAATAACAAGGACGACTTTTTTATCTCAGGAAAACAAACGGTTTCCACGAAATTTAAAAAACACTGTACTTGGAACTGAAACAGCTGAACAGAAACAGCTTTTTTTAAAGAATTGAACTAAGATAATGCTGTGTAGGTAGGTACACGAAGTGCATAGTGTGAAGTGTATGAAACTAACCGGACCAGCTCGAGGTGTCCTTCCTGCGAGGCTTCCATCAGAGGGGTTGAGGCGCCGAGCTCCGCATCCGCACCAGCCTTGATAAGGAAATCCGCCACTTCGAGGAAACCGCCACAGCAGGCCAGCGTTAGCGCTGTCTCTTGCGTTTCGTCGGTTTGCGCGTTAATCGACGCTCCTTGGCCCAGTAATAACGCTACCATTTCCTCGTGACCTAGAACATGACATCACAGTCAAAAAAAATACTAAGGCATCGTAAGTAAAACAATCCTTTATCGGCCCGCTACAGTATCTATTTAGGCATAAAATATGTTATCCATACAAATTCGTAGGCCGCTATGTTGCCATTGACTACGCATTGCACAGCTAATGAGTGGCTGCTTTCACTCGTTCATTTCTCTTTTAGTGGTTTATTTACCCATTTTAACCGGTGAATTAAGAGCTGCTTGGCCAATGAGGTACTGCTTTCTAGCTCATTTCTCTTTTAGCGAGTTATTTCCCAATTACAAACGGTACGTTAAGAGCGGCTTAGCAAATGAAATGCCGCTTTTTCTCGTTCGTTTCTCTATTCCCATTCCAACCAACTCGTTAAGAGCTCACTGGTTTCTTTTTAAGAAGGTAAAGTAAGATATTTCTGTATTTCAATCAGTTCGTTAAGAAGCTGCTTAGTAAATAAGGTGCCACTTTCTATCACTCGTTACTCTTTTAGTGAGTTATTTCCAAATTCTAACCAGTGCGTTACGATCTATCCGGTTGCTCTCGCTCGTGAATTATTTCCCCATTACGACTATTACGTCAAAAGCTGCAGCTTTCTCTAGCCCGTTTATCTTTTAATGACTTATTTCTTTATTCTAACCAGTCTTTGACGGCTGATTTGCGCAGTGGGTAGCGACCCTACTTTCTGAGTCCAAGGCCGTGGGTTCGATTCCCACAGCTGGAAAGTGTTTGTGTGATGAACATTAATGTTTTTCAATATCTGGGCGCTTAAATGTACATTATAAGTATTTATGTATATTATTTATCAGTCATCTGAGTACCATACCAGCAGGAGCCAACCGGCGGCGTCGCCTACAAATGTAGTACCAAACGCGCTCACCGGCAGGAGGCCACCCGTGGCCTCTGCCATCCAGACGATTATAAACCACATTAGAGTTTACTTTTGTTTGAACAACTTATGACCATAGACAAATTGAATAACTTTTCCATTCATATCAACAATAAAATGACAAGTGTCAGAAGAAAAATATAAAATAATGCTTGTTTAAATCTGTGTCAGCGCGCCATATAACGCTAATCACATAACGCTTTTTCGCACTAATTTCTCTTTCAGTGCGTTACATCCCCACCCCAGCGAGTGCTCACCTTCCCTGGCGGCCTCCATGAGCGGCGTGTAGCCCTCGTCGTTGACCTCCTCGATGTTGGCGCCGCGCTCCAGCAGCAGCATGGCCAGCTCCACGTGGCCGCCGCACGCCGCCAGCGTCAGCGGCGACTCGAAGCTGTCCGTCGGCATGTTCACCTGCACCGATATTTACAATGGCATATGAGTATCTGAAGACATAGGCCCTGGAACTGTGCGCGAACCCTAAGTGATCATATCAGACGTAGAAGAAGCTAAGTTAATGGCATAGAACGTAGAAGAAGCAGAGTAAATGGCATATGAGTATCTGAAGACATAAGCCTTGGATCAGTGCATGAACCCTAAGTGATCATATCATACCAAGCAGAAACCTAGAGGCCGCAGGGTTAATGGCATTTGAGTATCTAAAGACATAAGACCTGGAACTGAGCGCAAACCCTAATTGATCATATCAGACACGATCGAAAACGTAGAAGAAGCAGAGATGGCATTTGAGTATCTAAAGACATAAGCTCGGGAACAGTGCCTATTTATTACATTATTACCGTGGACGACTGAAGGCTCCAAAACATATTCCCTTGCCTGTAGCTCAGCAGGTAATGAAAAGAGCTATGCTTGGAGTGTCCCTAAGTGATCATATCAAACACGTGCAGAAACGTAGAAGCACGGTTAATTCCGTATGAGTATCTGAAGACACAAGCTATAAAACAATGTGTACTGCTAATCGCTCTGAAACATATTTGGCTCTCATAAGAATGCCCAGTCGCGGGTAATGAAAACAGCTGCGCCCGGAGTATCCCTACGTGGTCAATCTTTAACAGTGCGTGTTGCTTGAGACGACTAATTTGCTTCGAAACATATTTGAATAACAATGGGGAGCGACTTTGTGTTCTATTGAGGGTTCTCAATAGAACACAAAGTCGCTCAGCGGGTAATGAAAGGAGCTACGCTCGGAGTATCTCAACGTGGTCAAATCAGACACTCAGATACGAACAACAAGCAGGGTTAGTCGCATATGTGTATTCGAAGACACGAGCACTCGAACAGTGTGTAATGCTGATCGCTCCGAAACATACTACTATGGATCTCATGAGAAAGCTGAGAGTCGCTCAGCGGGTTATGAAAAGAGCAACGCAAAGGTTACCCCTACACAGTCAATGAGGATATCCGAAGAAGTAAAGCAGCGTTTCCGAAATTCACGAGAGCATTTTGAACTTTTTAAATTCGACCACTCTGACTCTTAGATAGTGCACAGAGAGAGAGAGAGACTTAGAAGTCCTTTACTCGGAGAGAAAAATGTCTCCTGCCCATGCTCGGCCTTGAAGTCGTCAAAATCACGGTCACGTGACGTCACTAGTGTGGAACGAGCGTGGTCACAGTGCACAAGCAACAATAGATACCTGTGCGCCCGAGTCGAGCAGCAGCCGCGCCACCTCGACGTGGCCGTCCATGCTGGCCTCCATGAGCGCCGTGTGCATCTCGTCCGTCTTGTGCTCGCGGTCGGCGCCCGCGGCCAGCAGGAAGCGCACCATGTCCAGGTGGCCCTTGTAGCACGCGAGCGTCAGCGCAGACTCCTTGAACTCGTTGGAGTGCGTGTTGATGCCGGCGCCGTGCTCGAGGAGGATCTTGGCAACGCCCACGTGGCCCGCCGACGCCGCCTGGTGACACCATTATATTGTTTGTACAAATCCCACAGTCATCTACACTAATATGTACGTATAAAAGTGATAAGTTATTGACTATCAGATTCTATCGAAGCGAAGCATCACTTGACAGATCGAAGTGACATTTGGCATACTGAGAGTTCTGTTTGCCTTAATGCAAACTAAATTCACACCTACATTAGCGTAATTTGATATTTTAGATGGAGGGCCACGTTGCGTACATTATAAAACTCCATACAAATTTGACATACTAATGTTTCTCCACAATGTGACGCTTATGCCCGTTTTCAGTAACGACGGACAAGGCAATGACTAATTAAGAAACGTCTAATCTAAGGAGATTCCTAGGCATACATCATTTTTCAATAGATAGTGAAACGTTTTTTATTCTTTAGACATCGCCTCATTCATTAGGCCTTCGATTTAGGCAATACCTCGGTTTAGTGAAAACGGGCATTGGTACTCTTAGTAAGAGATTATTTGTAAATTCAACCTATAAAATAGGGGTCTGAAATTTCCATGAAATTTAAAGGTCATGTAATAATATATGTGTATTGTCGTAGAGTACATTAATTAATTTATTATTCTCTCAATCCTAGCCAGACTACAATTGTTTACTAAAATCGCATGACATCAACCTCGTCCGTCGGAAACATTATCCACATATTCACAACCCTTTGAACACAATTTAAACAACACGTTTGTTCCTATACATGGACCAAAACTTTGGCACATTGAACTTTGTAGTACTCCTTCCCCCACTCTCCCATTTAGATATGGAAAACACTACTAAATCTACCATCTAAAGGTTTTAGATTACATTAGTTATTAACTCCAGGAGTTACTCAAACTACTTTGTTATTGTCAAGGGCATCATGACAGATTCTAAGATTCCCTTCTCCATTTCGCGCATACGTACCTATGCCGCTTGTCAACCGAATAAACACTATGAACTACAAACACTAACCTCCATAAGCGGCGTGTGTCCGTTCTCATTATGGTCCTCGACGTTGGCGCCGTTCTCGAGTAGTGCGCGCACGCACTCTTCGTGGCCGCCCGCGCACGCGTACATGAGCGGCGTGTTGCCCGAGCCCGACACCGCATTGACGTCCGCCCCGTGCGCAACGAGTAGCCGCACGATGTCAACGTGCCCCGCACTCGCTGCTTCCATCAGAGGAGTGCAGTCGCCCTACACATAAATAAAGGTTAATTTATTTATCCAAAAACATACAAAATAATTGATATTTAATGATTCAATAACCTTGCTATTAAATTATTCAAAAAAGAAAGACGGAATTATTGTATTGATTGTATTTTGTAATTTTTATTTACAAATGTTTGTAAAATTGCACTTCAATAGTAGATCTTATGTATCCATTTTTTTGTAATAAATGACTTGATGCTTGATTGATTAAGGATAAGCGCGCCTACAAACGGAATAATATCATAATATTCTCACACTAAATAAAATTTTTAAGTCCAGTAATAGCACCTATTAAAAGGATAAGCACTATTTTAAAACCTGCTAGTTTAGTTTAGCTTCTAGATATATGCAAAACAATACAAAAAAGAAGATAATTATGTTTAAATGCAATACGTTTGATTCTCACAAATCTTCAAACAAAGCTAAATTGTCAAGGCTAAAGTTGTGCAAAATTTGGGAATGGAGGGGCACTATCTTAATACCTGGCAGTTCAGGTTTGACTTCTGCTCATAAAAAGAGCAGAAGGTAAGTTACGGAAATCTTGATACACAAGGAACGAAATAAAATAATCACTTCAGAACCCTATAACTGAAACCTTGCGCTGAGTGCACCATTGAAGATCTGTACGCTTCTTTGAAATTGAGCATATCCTACTAGCAATGAGGTAGGTAATGGTGTCAATTCTGTTCAATATCAATTACTAATCTCAACTAGATTGAAAAGTCAAAAAATTTGTACATTACTTTTAGGCCAATCAATTAGGTTAATTTTACAGATTTGTTTACAAAAGAAATGACATCCAAGTTATAATTTAGGCCCATTACAGGACACGGGTCTCCTCCCATAACGTGAAAGGTATAGGCTGCTGGCCAAGTGTGGATTGGTAGACTTCACATGCCTTTAAGAACGTTATGGAAAACTCTCGGGCATGTATGTCTACGATGTTTTCCTTAAAAGTTCCTTTTTCTTCAGTACGAGATATGTAATTGCTCAAAACGTATATAACAGAAAAGTGAGAAGTGCGTGAAAGTGAAGCCGAAGTCCTAACTACCTTCGTCGTTTGACATCCACTGCTGGACATAGGTTTTTTGTAGGCAGTTCCACGGTCCCGGGCCGCTACCAGCGACCCGCCTGCGTCTGTCCACCTCGTTGTGGGCTGATCTAAGCTGCGATTACCGGTGCGGGGTCGCCATTCAAGCACTTGAAATCCCCAACGTCCATCGGTTCTTCAACAAATCTCCGGAAGAGATTCCTGTTAATAGTAAAGAGTAAATCTCACCTTGATGCCGCGGTCTTCAACGCTTGCATGCATCGCCAGCAGCACCTGCGCGAGTTCGTAGTACCCTGCAGAGCACGCGAGCGACAACAAGGATTCGCCTTCCTCCGTCGTCTCGTGAACCGAGCGGCCTTCCGTGAGGAGTTTCCGTACTGTGCCAACATCGCCGTCTGAACACGCCTCTGCGAGGGAAGGCGCTCCGTCGGCTCCCACAGAAGAAGCCACTGTAGGTGTCGTGCCCGTTGCAGTTGAACCGCATTGCGTGCTGAAACCGATACATTTTTCAATAAACAGCACTGGCGTCCCACATTTTGGATATATTGCATACTTCATCAGATAAGATCAAAGCTTAACAAATCATAGTCAGCGCTACGCCTCAATCGGACCGACATCGAGAATCCATGGGACTCTATCGAGATCGATTCGAGAGACTAGCTTGCGCTTCTGCGACTCAATCTCGGAGTGTCATCATGATAAACATCAACTTTCCGCACATGACTATCGCTAGAAGAGATTCATTTCTTACCGAGCGAAACCTACAATCCGACGTTATTTTGATTAGTTATATGGATGATAAGATATAATCAAAGCGACACGAATCGTTAGCGCTGGGCCTCAAATGAATCAACACGAGAATTGGTTACTTCATCGTGATCTCTCTTGAAACTCCAATCTCATATAGTAATCATGATGTCCGTCAATTTTCTTCATATACTTATTTAGAAGTTCGAATACAGATTAAATCTATCGTCGCGTACAGTATATTAAAAGTATTTTGCAATTTAGTATGACATTGATATCGAAAAAGGCGGACGTTGGTCAAAGTATTGCCTTGAAATGACATATTATGCAACAAAATTAAAACACATTTTTTACGCCAGTGTCGTCCCTTCCGTAAATGGTCGAGGTTTGTTATGCTAAACGACATCCGAAATGTTTACAAAACCGTTCCCAGAATCTGAATGCTCTCTTTGTTCGATGATAAATATTCCAATTCTATCGCAAGTTTTCTAGGATGTCATATTTTATAACAAAACTTTCTTTCCCGTGGTCGACGCAAAGTGCAAAACGAGTTAAAAGGTAAAGCCATTTTTAAAGTTTGTACTATTAATAACTTTTTATTATAGTTATGTATCAAAATGGTATCGACGAAAATAAAACAGCCCTTACCTATAGCGCTGTCTTAACGTGCAAGTGACAGACACTGTAGCTTTTAGAATTACATTTGTTTTGAATACTGTTGCAAATGTAAATATATTGAATGTAATAATTGAAATGTTTTTATTTTAAAAGAAACCGAAATTTAAAAGTGGGGTCACTGGGTCAGCTGGGTCACTTCAAAGGCCTTCATTTGCACATTCTAGAATAGGTTTCATTTCTTTATGACGCATAATGGCAGAGTTCTGATGAAATTTTACCAAAAAAAGGTACTCTGGGTGCACAAGCCTGACTCGCTACTACTTAGTTCACTTTGTACTTTACGGGATAACGGGACCATTCAAAGACATTCTGCACCTATTTGAGATTAGTATCTATTTTACAAAATCACTTACGCGGTGTTGTATTAAATTGTTCTTAAAGTAATTACGTAGTTCGCAGCACTATTGAAGCAGACGAATGTATGCAGCGCATTCACAAATATGCGATTAGCTTCAATAGACGTCAAAGAGAAAATGCCCTCATATTCAACTTGTATACCTACCTACTCAAACCAACAACGTGAGCATATAAGCGTTTTCACTACATTTTTGTAATTCATAACGCCTCTGCGCTTCGTTGCATAAGGCCATCATAACGACTCTTGAACATTATTAAAACATATTAATATAATTCTTTAAACATTATATCAATATGCATGACATGAACAAAAGTTAATATTAACATGTAAATGACAAGCGAAATAAATAATGTGCAGCTTTCTACGTGCACGTGTTATTATTGTAATTTCTTATTTAAAAATCTTACACGCATTTTTTAATTATGTAAAAGTACTAGATTCGCACAGGACTCTCTCTACCTGGACTAATGAACAGGAAACCAATTTCAATTCGTATCGGCACATTTTGTGATCCAAATTAATAATAGCGGTTTTGTTCGTAATAAGGTGATAGCAGCATGATAGGGTTGATTGACCGCTCGTGTTCGATTTAGCTTTTAGGGCCGGCCCTGCGCGGATCTTTTTTTTAGAAGTTTTGCTTTGGCAACTCAACAGTGCAAATCAATCGATTGCGTTCGCCAACTTTGATGCAAACCGGTAACTGGATGTGTGGTCGAAAAACGGGACACAAACAAAGTTACGCAAGTATAGGAACTCTTATCTTCGTCTATTTCACTGAACAAAAACTGGTAATAGTTTTTCTGGCGTTTTCCAACCCCGTACCGTCAGTGAGCGCAGTCCCTGTAATTAATACTGTTAAGTGATTATATTCCCAATTTACTGTGAAATAATCGAGAATATTATTTTTAAATGATGAATTATTGAATGATTGGCGTCTGCTGAATTTAGAGTGTATTTTATATATGTATTTCCATCACACTTGCTCGTAATGTGGACCTTAGTATATTGTTATAAGGCTCATAATTCAAGATATTAGAAACGTTTTATTTAAAATGACCTTACTTGTGCTTTATTTATGTTGACCCGATTTAAGTTTAGTTTGTACAACACTGCAAGTTATATGTATGAAGATGTATCATAATTTAGCCGGGTTATATATATTATTATTTTTTTAAACGAACAAATAGAAACACAAATATTTTCTTTATTTTATTTTTAAAATAGGCTGTATTCAGTGAACGATGCTGGTTACATAAAGGTTTACCTTCGTGTGCGAAAAAAAAACCGTCAAGTCAATAATAATTTGTTGATATTTTCGAATTTTAGTCTATTATTAATAAAATTTAAAATGTTCAGTTTAAATTGGAAAGAGAAGAGAAGAGTCCGCCGTGAAAAATTTATCGAGACACGAATCGCGAGTGAATAACGTTTATCAACCAAAACCTAGAGAGCAACTTACGAAACTTTCATACAGTGTAAACAGCAAAAGGGTCAGTTATTTCCTGAGAGCGTATTTAATAGTTTATCCTGTTTTCCCTAAGTGTTTTCCTCTGTTTTCTTCAAGTGTGATGAAAATCGTCATATGAAACGCGTTCGCTTTTAGTTCACGCGCCTAATACCGCCTCGTCGGTAAAATGCAATATAACCATACTTAATGCATAACCTACTATTACCGCTGGCAAGCCGCTGCGATGTCAGGCTACTATTGCATTTGTTTTGGTGCAATTATTACGGAATTTTAATATTGACTCCTACAATGAAGCAATTAGCTACAGTCAATATTAGTATTCGACATCAATGCAATTCTAATACTGCGAAAAAAAGACTGGACGGAGAAAATAATATGCAACAAATCGACGAGGAAACAAGCGAGTCTTCTAAGAGCTCGATTTCACAGCCTATTTATAAAGATATTTTCTCATTATTATAGTTGTCGCCGACAAAGCAGAGGATGTTTGAAGGTGAACGAAACATCAACCCGCGTGATGCTGGAGTCCACGGGCGTGGAAGATCAACGCGAAATCTAACTGGATTTATAAGTTAAATTTTAGGAAATGCTTCTGTTAGAAGCTTAGATGGCTGGAGACGCATATTCAGCAAAGAAGAACGTACAAAACTACTCACATGCGGATAGCAGTGTAGTAATAAAGATCAAAATGAATATCACTTTCCATATTTCAATTTGAATGAAGATTAGCTTGTTTGGTCTTTATGCGGTGTGGATACTGTCTTCAAGCTGTACTTTTTGCGTTTGCTGGAGGTACATTGGTTTACTTTTCGTAACTCAGCCATTAGGGCGACGAATCTAGCGTTCTTTTGATAATATTATTAGCGTTTAAACGAGCATGTATTGTGGATGGTTCATGGTTTGTTGAACTTGTTTGAACCTGGGTGGGGGGAACACTTACGGCTTGTCCTGGTGGTGGTGTCGGTGGTGCGCGGGTGGCTGGTCGCTGCGCATCCTCGTAAGGGCGGCGGCCGCCTCGTCCAGCGCGCAGGATACTGACGACGTTAGTCGCCTGAGTACTTCCGGGTCTGCTAGGTGCTTGCCTTCGCCCGATAGCTTGCCAATGCCTGTGCCAAGGAAAATGGGCATTATTGTAAAAACACGCTTTACTTTCAATTTGCATTCTCTGGACTTTTACTATTATAAATGCGAAAGAGTGTTTTATTGTTTGTCCTTGTTGTGTCCTGTTGGCCCTTACTTAGCTCACTTGAGTTTTGCATAGATTTGAAAGTACGAAGAGTAATGCATATGCTTCTTATCTGGGCACAATTACATTTTATTTCGGGAACGCGAAATTACCTTTAACGTGACCCAATCACCCGGGAGCGAGAAAAGTTGTTTTTTATGCAATTCTATCGCATTTCAAACTTCTCAGTGAACTAGTTATCGTGCGTTTAGGAATACCCAAGTTTAACACTCTTAGTAGTTGGCGGAATATATCGTAAGGTCGTGAAAAGTTCTCTGCTATGCTATCCATTGTTTTAAAGTTACAGTGTAAATGACCAAGTTTTATAATGCTAACGAATCATCGCATGCAGCCCCGATGTGTGGCTGTTTTACATGGTACGTCTGCAACATCCTCACTAATATTAGATATACGAAAATGTGTTTGAGTGTTTGTCCTTCCTTAAAGCTCTAACTAAGCCACACAGCAACTTGATTTTTGGTATAGAGTTAGTTGTAAGGCTACTTTTAATATCAGGAAAATCAACGATTCCCACTAGATTTGAGAAGCGTTATAAACGCAGACAAAGGACGCAGGAAACAGCTAGTGAATAATAAATGTCAATTAAAATTGTAGAGTGAGAATGACATTTGAAAAAAGAAACCTATGTTTAAGTCTCGCAACATTGCAGTAACGACCTTCGAGGGGATTTTGAATGTGCATAGTACTCTCAGTAGGCATACATGAAGGCAAATAAATACAGA
Source organism: Pararge aegeria (assembly GCF_905163445.1). Lineage (NCBI taxonomy): Eukaryota > Metazoa > Arthropoda > Insecta > Lepidoptera > Nymphalidae > Pararge > Pararge aegeria. The sequence goes on from NC_053189.1 coordinate 3,589,055, forward strand.
ATCTATAATAAAACACATAAGGTTTATAATACAATGAATTTATCTCGTCTCTCTACTCTCTATGATATAATGACACGGTTCCGAGCTAACCATATCCAATGTAAATGCTAGTATGAACTTTTTAAATTGATAAGTGGATTAATTATTATTGTTATTTGTTCTATAATTAAAATTATACCGTACTAAAATTATAAATTCAGATAAGGCAGCTGAATACTGAGATTCTTGCCGGCTTCTTCACAGTAGAAACTGCATTCAAAGCCGGCGGTCTTAGCAAAGACAGACTTGACTTGACACATGATAGTCATAATAACTTGGTGCGATAGATTACCGTACTCTGGCAGATCCAGAGAGTTTCTTGTTAGAAAAACCTAATACATTAAAATTTTTGGCTACATCCCGGTATGTCATCTCCGCCATAAATCGAATAAATTATAAACTTGGTCAACGTTAAAATCCTTATCTAAAAAAAAAACTAAACGATAATAATTTGTGAGTAAACAAAAGTTGTTTCTTATGTGGTTTTTTAGCACATCCAAGCTGATATAATTTATCTGCGTGTACCTATTTAAGTATTGCAAATGTCTTCGGAGAAACCTGAAGATAAAATGACGACTGATTTAAATGTTGTTCACATGTTTACGTTTTCGCAGTGCGTAGTTGAGTGGTAATCACCGTTCATCGGTTAAGGAGACAAATTCAATTAAGGCTTTCTCACATGCACGAAGAAGCAAACAATATGCACTAGCGCCTGCCTCTCGGATTACTGTAAAGTAATTACGGATAGCTTGGGAACATTACCAACCTATGACAGGCCCACTAAAATGCACGGGTCTCTTCTCGTAGCCAACTACGTTCGCCACCTATCGATTGGTAGACTTCAAAGGCCTTTGAGAAAATTATAGAAAAACTCTCAGGCAAACAGTTTTCATATAGATGTTTTTCTTGACCATTAAAAAAAAAAGAGATTATTACTTGTTTTAAACGCACATAATTCGGAAAGCTAATTATTAACTTTTTTCACAGCCCTTTGAGAAAATGATAGAAAACTCTCAGGCTTCATAGAGATGTTTACGTCAAAGTGATATTAACTTGCTTGAAACGCACGTAACTCTGAAAACAAATTTGTTACCCACCAAAGAGAACCCGAAGCCTCAACCTCTGAATTATACCGTTTTATAAAACAGTATAACTAACAATTGAAAAACAAAATAAATACTGCTAACGATGGTAGCAACCCCTAGGTTATAGATAATTTAAAGTTCTGACAGAAGAGTCACTTGTACAAGCAAATGTAATGAAAAAAGGGTTAGCGGCGAAAACGAGCCGCATTTGTTTTATTCATTCGTCGTATCGATCTAAGGCACGATGTCTGTTTGTATTCTGTACAAAATGGGAACATTTGTGCAGAATACCAACAGAAAGGACCGCCAGATGCGTTCGTTTGTTTCTGCCGACAAATTTGCGTTTTACTATTGTAAACATGGTGTAGTAGCAGTGGCGTGCATCTCATAGATGCAAATAAGCAGTGCATACCCTGACCTCAGGGCCTCTCAGACCATAAGGACGACTTAAAATTTAAAGATTGAAAAAAAATTAAACAATTAATAGAAAACTATAAAAGCGCCATCTAGTTAAAACCGGCCGCACTTCTATGTAAATCAATGGACAAGTCCCGTGTCATGGTTTAGAACTAAAATAGACAAACTGCATAATATTTCGACTATATTTTAATTTTGAGTTGTAAACAGTATCCCTAAATAAAAAGTAACGCTTTAAATATAATTTAAATCTCATAAAATTAGCTGGGGTTTTCACGATTAAGTATCCATTGCCGGGCAAATCGTTTATTCATCGCTCGAATTAATGCGCCGCGCCGCCGCGGTCTCCATAGAAGCACGGCGATTGAATGCATCTGTCGTTACTTGTGTGCACCGACACACAAGGAAGTTCTGGTGTGTAGTGATATAATCGCGTGCGTGCTTACACAATATTTGGCTCTTTCTATGTGTGCGAGTTTTCCAGGTTTCCAGTATAGGGGTTTCGCTTGTGTGCAAATCTTAAAAGCACTGCTTACGGAAATTTGAAATCCAAATGTATGCTTTGTTTTTTTATAAGCACAAGTAATTTGCTTTGTTTGTTATTGTTTTAAACGGCAATAATTCTTTTTTGTAGTTAAAAAATTTATCAATGAATTTTATTACATTCAAGGTCTTTAGAAATTTATAAGTACCTAATTTGTTCAAAAAGTATATTAAAATAACCAAATTAAAAGTTGCCGAATTATGTTAAATAAATTATTAACGTATACCAGGTGCCATTGGTAACTGATGAAGTAATATTCTTCAAATGACAACTTTTAATAGCATTTGTGTACTAAGAAAATATTACGGACATATTTTGACTATGATATTCTCATTATCGCTGGCGATCGCTCAGCGCCATTATTGTTTACCTTTTACCTTCTGTCATAACAACTTATATTCACCGAATTAGAATGAATTACTGTTTTTTTCGTTTGCTGTACGGTTGTTTGTAAATAGTTACAATTATTATTGTTAACATTAACCTTTGTGACAGTGTACTGTTTGTAAATGATTGTGAGGAATATTCTTAGTGTAAGAAAGTTCTTATATTCGGCGTGTGATCTGATGGTTCAGTGTGCTTGGAAAATGTAGGTAAGTTTAGAGCTAATTCTTAACCAACGTTTAATTGAGATTATTCGTAAAGGAAGGAATGCACCTACAAGGAGCGGCACGTAAAAAGATCTCTGACTGACTTACAGAAACAGGCGAATAGCAGTGATCAATGTTTTGTTTCATTATTTATTTATAATAATACCTATGTTTGTTTATTGTTCACACTAAAAAACATTATTTAATGTAATTGCCGCAATGGCGGACAATTTTAAAAACTCGCTAGTCGGTCGTCTCAGAGCTTACTATACCTACTGGAAATATGAGATGATGAGAAGATCTACATGGGTATCATAAACAATGTTAGGTTAGGTACCTACTCACAAATAAAATTATATAGTAACATCAAAATAGCATGTTCAGTACCTATTTTTTTTATGCATACCCTGACCGAAAACCCTATGCACGCCACTGTGTAGTAGTATGAGTGGCGTGCATAGAGGGTATGCACAGGGTATGCAGATGAAAATCACCGATAAGAGTTATAAAAACCCTAGCCGTAAGTATTTCTAGCTCTTACTGGGGCTTTTCTTCATTTTGTATCATATGCATACTTTCTATGCACGCCACTGATTTTAAATTAATCTTTATTTTTAATCGGCGGTTAACGTTGATGCCATAATAAGTATTTCTTTAACTTCGCCTTTTATATTAGTAATTTAGATTATATTCTAATAGGTTAGGTGAACCAATTTAATTAAATAGAGAGAAAAAGCAGGTGCTAAAGGTAGAATAAAAAGATAGGGGTATTTTTTTATTTTATTACTAAGCGTGTTCCAAAGTTACTTACTACTACGAAATAAAAAATACATGTTTCTGTTCATACTTTCTAGGATTTTAAAATCAATCGATATATATATAATCGTCGTTTCCTTATGACAACCCGACTTCCTTATACTAAATATGCAACTTTTACAAAACATGTAACGTTGCAAGTTGATGTTTTCAAGCCGTTTTATTTGTTCAGCCCATTCAGATGAAGAAACATTTATTCCGTACACTAGTTGTTTTACGACGTTAAAGCAAACATACAGAAAATGCAATCCTAAATAATGACAGGATATCCAATGAATTTAATCCGTCAAGGATCTATGACGCAAGTTAGCTCAGACCTGACATGTGGTTTCCTTTGTTCTAGACTTTGTCGTTTATTTAGCTCGTTTTGTGAGAACGTCACCTTTGAGAATACTATAATTCAAAAAAAGTAGTCCAATAAAGACTCCCATTAGCTTTACGAGGCTTAATACTAACAATTTCTACATGATTTGTACGTCCACAATAGAGTCCTTTACGAGTATCAAATCACTATGACGTCATGTCAGTCTCTCTCTATCTGCGTCGTAAAAGTGTATGTAACCAGCTTTTTGAGACACGTAAAGCTTCGTGCACTTTATGTAGCACGGCTAGCATTGGTAGGAAGACATTCTTCCCCAGGGAAAGGATCAAATTAATTTTATCTTTTCCCACAGTTTTATCAACTATCCGAGCTTTGCCGCACGAGAGTATCGAAATAAACATACGTGTAATAATAAACGGGGGTAAACTTCTTCTATTCCCTGTTACCGTGCTTTGCCAGGTGCACATATTAACTTTTATCTCTTGTTTCATATTCGCTTCTCATATTGCTTCCGTCGGGGATAGAACCTGCCACTTAAAACCACAGCATTCACCGCTGCGCCACGGAGGTCGTCAAAAATTTACTACTTTAGTTATGGTGCCATACAGCTCACTCGATGATGGCACTTAGGCAATGACAGGACAGTCGAGTTATATAAAGGGCAATTTGTCTCTCCGATCTATCTCAAAATAATCGTGACGACCATTGACAGGTTACCTAAGAACTACGTCATCATGTACCAGTGAGATTGCAGGTAAAGGCTAGGCTGTGGTACAAACGAACAGAACCCCTTTTGTTGGTTGAGATTGGTTTTTTAATAGTTAGCAAAGAACGGTATCACGCAAAGTAAATTGTTTTAATATTAATAACTAGCGTACCCGGGCTAGATTTTGCTTTATTTTATTCAAACAATATACTTACATCATTAAATTTTTAATTTAAGTCTAATAATATATTAAATCATTTATTTCTCTCCGTATTCATTCTCTTCTATTCTCTTCTCGAGCGGGTGAAGATCATTATCTACACCCATGTACACCTAACAATAAAATGTCATCATAGTAAATAAAAGCTGTATTTGACAGTTCAAAAATAGGCGTGTTCCGATCGTCACCAAACTTTACAGGATTACTCGCCAGGACAATTCATTGAAATCGGCCCAGCCGTTTCGGAGCCTATACGGAAAATACCCCACACACTTTCTCTTTTATATTTATAGACCGAGATGACAGCTCACCTAAAAGGTAAGTGAAAAAATCGCCTATACAGAGAGCAAGACTTAACCGAGCAAGCAAGGTACTCGTCCTACGTGGTGCCGCTCTGTGTCCATCGACCTTTGGTGCAGGCGTTAAGCCGCATGAGCCTGTAATTGCAACGGCAACTACGCCCTTCAGACCAAAACACAGCATTTCAACAATGTTGGATAGAAGCAGGCGTTACTTTGCGGAAATCCATGATATATTATGAAAATTAAGCTTAATTTATGTTAAGTCAAAACAACAAACAATTATTTATTGTAAAGTCAACATCTCCTGAGGATGCTCCGGTTTCGGAGCGAAACGTGCGTAAGGATTGAAGAAATTATAAATTACACCATACAGATTCTCCTACTTTTCGTGGAGTATAGCAAATTAAGATTAATTTTCATAATATTTCAAAATGCTGCTTAGCGGCAGAAATAAGCATATGGGCACAAGGTTTGGTTAAGCGGGAAAAGAGAAATCGATTTATCTCAATATAAAATTACACCTAAGAGACTTAGGTTAGGTTGGAAAAAGCTATTGACCGTTTCACCAAAACTAGGCGTCGTATACCAAATGCTTATGATTTATGTAGTGTTTATAAATAAAAAACGTTTCACCAACTCTTAGGTGATAACTATTGGTGAACGGTTGATATGGGATAGGAATCTCTTAGATTAGCCGTTACTTATTTAGGTATTTCCTTGTTTATTTATTTATTTATTTATACTCTTTATTTGTACACAACTCAAACAAAGAAACAAGACAAAAAAGAACAAACACATGAAGAATGAAGCAGGATACAAAAGGCGGCCTTATCGCTAAGTAGCGATCTCTGCCAGGCAACCTTAGGATTAGGAAAACTAAAAAGAAAACAAATAGGTGGGGTACACTATTTAGTACATACATACAAATATCTACATACTAATACATAAACCAGACTACACAAATAAAAAAAAAATAAAAATACTATTGATAAATATAAAAAAATAAATATACTAATAATACATATCTTAATATACCATAAATACTTAAATATGAGTTTGAGTAGATAAATAAATAATAATAGTCGTCTTTACTGAGCGAGATAATGAGCCTTAACAGCATTTTTAAATATGCCCAATGACTTCGACTGTCTTATGATCAATGGGAGTTGTTGGGAATCTTGTTGGTCGTTATTGAAAACGGAAATAGGCACGACTAATAAATATCCGCAAGTAATGTCAATCTTTCAATTCAATTTCAATATTCGCTTCGTAACCATCTCAATACGAACAGATCATATATTAATAGGTATTGAAATTTATTTATTGAAATTTTCCGTCGCAAACAGGTGGGTAAGGCGCCAGTCGGGTCAGTTCACGTTGCTACGTCACGATCTTATAAGGGGTTGCGTTTATTAATAGTCCGTATTGTTTATTAAAGGGTGATTTAAAACTTTCATCTTAATATGCCAAGTAAGGCTTCGTCTTCCCTGCTTTCGGGGGGGACAGAGTTCTATCCCCGGCACGCACTTTTCCGAGTTATGTGCGTTTTAAGAGGAAAGTACAGGCGGGATTCTCTATACAAATGTATTCCCGTTTCCCCCTATTTCCTACCTGGATAGTCCCTCTAGAGCAATATTTTTTAATTCGTAAAATCTAAATCTAGTGAAGACATGACGCTATTATTTATTTTTCTTGAAAAGCCATCTACTTTAGAATATCTGATGCTCTAAAATTAACAATAATTCAATAATTCACCTTTTTACCGCCGTGCTCAGAGGACTCGAAGACAAATAAAAAAAAATTACATAAGAGTAAACCTAGACGTAATATTATGTACTTAAAGTTTTCATGCCAATATTTAAATCGGCTCAGTTTTCGAAGAGAAAACAGGGGAACACAAAAAGTCGATCTTATCAACTTTTTAAAGGTAAAGTCGGTCTGTGGTACAGCTGTCCCTATCGCACTCTACGGGGGAAGACAAGCTCGGCGCAAAATATACCTAAATTTGTCCTAGTTCTTTCATCTGCTGTCTGTCTAGTCTTAAGATGTTAAATATCACCTGCTTTAACGATAAAAGAGTACCTACGACGTGAAGGAACCTGTAATCTTGAGTATTCTCTATTATGTTCTCAAGGGGATGTTAAGTCAACCAATCCGCAAATGCGGCGGCTACTGCGTAATCTTTTTTCAACTGTGAGAAGACCCATGCCCCGTAGTAGTGCGCTGCCAATGATTTGATGAAGAAGATGCCAAGTACTCTAAAATGAGTTTCAAACAACATATACCTACTACCTACTTCTGTCATTAAAAGCTTATTAGGAAGTCATTTGCAGTCAACGCTGTGCTGGTATGGAATGCTCTACGTAAAGATGATCGAAACTCATAATCGCTGAGTATTTATGCGATAGCCGTTATATGTTTAACATTATCATCATCATCATCATCATCACCAACTCATTACCGGACCACTATAGGGCACGGGTCTCCTTTCAGAATGAGAAGGGTTTAGGTCTTAGTTCTACACGCTGGCACAGTGCGGATTGGTGGACTCAACACGCCTTTGAGAATATTATGGAGAACTCTCAGACATGCAGGTTTCCTCACGATGTATTCGCCGTTAATGCAAGCGATATTTAAATTGCTTAAAACACACATAACTTAAAAAGTTAGAGGTGAGCGCTGGGATTCGAACTCTGCCCCTCTAAAGTGTAGCCGTAGTCCTAAACCACTAGGGTATCACCGTTTGTTAGTTACTTTGTTTATTTTAGAGATATAGTTAGCTAAAAGGATTAACAGTAATATAGGCAACCTTTATCCCAGGAGAAAGCAAATCACCACTGGATTTGGAAAAAAAACTGTAACAAACTCAGACAGAGAACATATGCAACGACTAGTTAACATGTAAAGTTGTTTTATTTATATTTAAATATTATACGTATACATCTTTATATATATATTTCTTGTGTGCGTGTGTATCTCACTTAACTCCTCCTAAACGGCTGGACCGATTTTAATGGATTTTTTGGTATGCGTTTGGGTGGCACCCTGGATGGTTTAGATTCACAAATCAGCCCGATGGCGCTGGGGTCCGCTAGTTTATTATATTATTTATAGTTTGTATTCCAAAACATTATATATACATATATATATTCCCAGAACCAGACCCAGAATATCATACTCAGTAATATATATATATATATATATATATATATATATATATATATATATATATATATATATATATTTATTACTGAGTATAATATTCTGGGTCACTCTCGGTTGGTTGAGGACTACTTGTTTTTATAATATAGTAGAGTAGGTATAGCATTGTTTTTTTTAATAAGGTTGAACGTTATCGCACTTTGCTTTTATTCTGAACACAATGGACTGTCTGAGGGACTTGTAGATATGACCCTAATGAATAATTTACAAAAAAAAGTCTCAATTAAAAATAAAAATTATAGCATCCGATATTATATTTAGAACCGAGAAATTAATAATGAATAAAATTCTTATTATGAACTTCTCAGAATATTCATCAGGTCCGGTGTATATTCCATGAAACTAACTAATAGTTATTTAATATTTTAGCAGTCCAGAATTAAAGATAAGCGACAGTTTTAAGGTTTAATGCAGAACGAGTTAGTATAGTATAGATTAAGAATAACTATGGAGACATATTATATACTGTATAGTGAACCTATACCTATACCTAATGCATATAAATGCAACAGTTATCGGTATGTTAATGTTTGCAAAGCATACAAAGTAGTCGATGGTTTGATTTACATCGTTGCATTTCTATATATAAGAATTCTAATATATAAAATTTGAACCCAAAAATTTTTTTTATAGAGTTAAAACCGTCGAAAACGAGTAGACGGGCGAATGGCAAGTTTGAAACCATCACCTATTAAGAGCACCGTGTTTGTATAGAAGAGGTCTGAATAACGTCCCAAAAATGTATTTAAGATCGACTAGTACGTAGTTAAGATTTCAATTTCATAAAGAGTCAAGGTCTCACTGTGCTGGAGGCCGCCATTCTACTTTATTTACTAAACATACTGCATTATTGTTGGTATTCTAAGAATCCAGCATTGTAAATAATTTATCGAAATCACATTTCACCCGAAATAGGATATTTTTATTTATAACACTAAAAGTTAGCACTTGACTGTAATCTCACCTGGCGGTAAGTGACGATGTTTAAGAAGGTAGCGAGTTAACCTGTTTGGCATTCATCGATATCTACTGGAAATCTAAATCCCATCACCCTAGCGACAACAACGTGGCTTTGTCGGTCTGACAGACTAAACTAGAGAAAACTCAGAAAATATAAATACCCTCAATACCCCGAGCGGCCATCTAACCCAGGGCACACGGGACTTCCTTCTTAAAACCACCGCTACACCGACAAGGTCGTCAGTAAATAGATTAATTTATCAATATCTATAGGTCCATTTCCAAACTTGTCTAGGGATTACGCGTTAAGTATTTATAACTGGTCGGATGAACTCAATACGCCGAGACGTGATTCCAAAACCGGTATTTTAAAAAGCATTTTGTTAGACACCGAGGAAATCGCTTAACAGTTCGTGTCACTTGACTGATAACAGCTATCGAGATCTTCCAAGCAACATTGCTTATTCGTAACAGGATTTTTTTTAACTAAGTAGATTTACTTTATCATACTATAGCCCAGTGGGTAGGACATCGACTTCACTTGCGAGGGAGGAGAGTTCGAAGCCCGGCACGCGCCTCTAACTTTTCTAAGATATGTGCGTTTCACTCACTTGCTTCAACAGTGAAGGAAAACATCGCGAGGAAACCTGCATACCTGAGTTCTCCATAGTGTTCTTAAAGGTGTGTTAAGTCCATCAATCCGCACTGGGCCAGCGTGGTGGACTACGGCCTTAACCATGTCTCATTGTGTGAGTAGACGCGTGTCCTGTCATGGGACGTTGACTGCATCACGAGGTCCTTCATTTCGGGCCAATAACGATTGAGTTTTTCTTAGAAATTCCTAGTACCAGCCCAGTTTGGAAAATGGCGGTGATGCACCCCCGTGAATCGGAGCCGTCGAGCTATCGTTTTTACGTCTGATCTCTTTCCGGTCGTGTCGGATATGCCGTCCCGTCGGACTATGGGAGCAAGGAAACAGAGAGTGCACCTGTGATTGCGCACACACTTTTGCACAGTAATATCTCCCGCTTAGTTTTATATTTTGTAAATTTCTCTGGAGATGGAGCACCATGGCCGAAATCGGTCAGGGAAACAATTATTATCTTATATTTATTATACGATTGTTATTAGGCTGATGATGACTAAAAAGTAAAACAAAATATGTTTCTACGAGTATTCCGAAGTGTGGCGGACATTTGAAAAGACAGGAGTAAAGATCGCCTGACGTCATAATACGTTAATGTAAAACGCAGACTTGAAAACCGCCTCCATTTATTGAAGGGGTGTTAAAAATAAACTTCGCACATGTATTTCTCCAGTCGCGATCGATCGACTACTTCCTTCATTGACCTGCAGTAGTTTAGTTTTTTTTTAAACTTGGCAGTGGCTTATTAACAATTTAACAATGCTTCACACAGACAAGTCACGATAGCATTGCACTTAATATAATAAGACTCCGGTAGCCTTAGTACAAGTTTTGCTCGCTCGCAATCGAAGAGTCGTTTTCGAGTATAAAAATATTTGAAAATCGGAGTAAAATGGATCTAATCAACATTTCATTAAAACTCAAATTTGACTATCATTCTTTAGCTCAGACTTTTGACGGAACGTTTGTAAAACAAAAATCAGGCGTGCAGGATTTGTGACTCTACAACAAGTGTGACATACACAGTTTGATATGGGAAAACGACTCCTTGATTCATCATCACCATATTAACCCATTACCGGCCCACCACAAGGCACGGGACTCCTCCCACAGTGTGAATGGGTTAAGGCCGTAGTCCACCACGCTGGCCCAGTACGGATTGGTGGACTCCACACACCTTTGAGAACATTATGCATAACTGTCAGGCATGCAGGTTTCCTAACGATGTTGTCCTTCACCGTTGAAGCCAGTGATATTTTAATAGCTTAAAACGCACATAATTAAACATACTTCCCCCAGCAAGGCTAGCATGGGCAGGGGACAATTATCTCCCCAGGGAAAGGATAAAAATTTACCGTCTCCCGCAGCTTTATGAACTCTCAGAGCACTGGCGCACAAGTGGAAATGTTATCCAAATAAAATGTGTATAAATAAACGGAGGTAAACTTCTCCTATTCCATGTTCCAGTGATTTAGCAGGTGCACACGTTAATTATGTCCCTTGTCAGCCGCCACTGCTGCTTAGAGATATAAATGAATGGGTATGCAGATGATATAAATGAAGAAAATCTCGAGTAAGAGTTATAAAAAAAATTAAGGATAGGCATTGTAAGAGTTGTAAATACTCATGGGTAGGCTTTCTATGCCTACCCATGAGTATTTACAACTCGTACTGGCGATTTTCTTCATTTTATATCATCTGCATACCCTCTATGCACGCCACTGCTTGTCAGGGGATATAATCGGGGGATATAATTTTTATCTCCCCTGCAGAAAGTGAAGTCGATGTCCTACCCACTGGGCTTTCACCGTTTTACATTTTTGTACTAAGGTTACTGAACGGTCGGCTTAGCGATCGATTTCAGCGAGGTGGCCGGCGTGTTTGCAACTGCACAAAAAGGTCAAGGCGGGAAGGTTCGCTATCATTGTTCAAGCGATGACTTTACAAAATACTTTAATCAATACTAACATTACAAAGAAAAGATGAAGATTTTTCACAGCATTGCAACAATGCTGCTTAGAGGCAGAAATAAGCATGGCGATAGTACATCCCCGGACGAGCTCTGTCCCAAAAGGCACTACTAACTATGATATTCACAAGAAAACAAAAGTGTCATGGGCATTAACTTTTTCGCTACAGGGAAAATGGAATAGGTCAGGTCACGTGGCTAGACACAACGATGATAGATGCACAATAAGAACAGTTACATGGTCCGGAGTAAGAGGACCTAGAGTGAGAGGCCGGCCATGTGAGAGATGGGTACATGAACCAGTGGCGATAACGTGTCGGAGGTGGCTACTCATAGCTACGAATGGAGACCAGTGGAATGCCTTCGAGGAGGGGGTCCATGCAAAAATAACAATTTTACATTATGATGCATAATAACAACAATTTATTTTTATAGATTTTTATTATTTTAAGTATTAATCATCTATATATATATATATATAAAAGATAGTTGTGTTAGTTAAACCATTTATAACTCAAGAACGGCTGGACCAATTTTTATGATATTTGATTTTTAGAATTTCTCTTAGACCGGAATAGGATAATAAGTATTAAATATAACATTCATAAAAAAAAAAATATCCGCGGTACGGCGTTCGCTGGGACAGCTAGTTTGTAATATGTTTTGATGGATTTAAATTTTTTTTTGGATCTAGACTTTATTCGTGTCTACGTTTGCTTTTGATCTGTAAGTTTATTTACTAAAGAGCTTTAGTGAAACTTTGATAAATTATATCTTGGAAAACTCGGAAATAATTATTTGTATTAGTGAACCTTATTTTTTTTATATAAAATGTATTAATTCAAAATCAAGAAAATGGCCGAGCTGATGGTAATTTCGCCTATAAACATTGCTACACTTCGCAGGGCATGCAGTTAAAACATCCTAAAAAGTAAAAGTATTTGGGTTTAAGAGCTCAGTACTTTGGCTTTTTGTTATATATGGATACATATAAACAACGTGTAAATAAATACCGAAATAATACTTCACAGGCTTAAGAGGCATATTCACTGTCTCTGAGACTTATCTGTGAAACCTAAACGCTAAAGTTTTTGAGTAAACCACTGCTATAGTGTTTACTGAAAAAAATCAGATACAACATCACATGCAAAATAAAAATCATCATGTGACCCCCGGTCACTTAATTAGGTACGCGTCGCGTAGCGTAGCTACTATGCGCGTGTCGGTCTTTTATATTCAAAAGGGTTGTCTTAAGTAAACACTTAAAGTGCTTTGAATTAGTCGGTATGGAAAATTTTATTTGCTTCTTTTGATTTAATTTTTGATTCCTTATGAAATTTACTTATGCACCCTATAAACGTATTTCTTAATTTGGTTTCACGTTGTATATATATGTATAGACGAGTGCTTGACTGCAATCACACCTGATGGTAAGTGGCAGCCTAAGGTAGAAGCTTACCAAGAAGATTCCTATTTACTCTTGTTACTCATAATATTACAGGTCGATGGGAAAATGGAAGCTAGTTAGTTCATCAGGAATATAGTTAGTTTCATATAATCATATTATGTTAGAATATCCGGAACAGACAGCTTAATGTGCTTTCCAGGGCACAGGTTTACAAAGCCAGTTATCGCTGAATTAGCGTAACACACTAATCAAATGTTTTGCATCTGAAATTTTATTTCTATATTTTTTAAACCTTCATTTGGTAAATTTTCGATTTTTCGGTTATAGCGTAACCGAAAATCAATCAATAAGGCGGTTAAGGCTCGCCATGGTAATCATTATAAGTTTATAACCAGGATTGATGCCTTAACGCGTTCTCTATAGGCAAGGGGCAAAATTGGCGAACAATGAGAATGTCTTGATGGAAAACCTAAATCCATACTTATATTTTAAATTAGAAGTCTCTCGCACCTACGTTCGCGTGTAAGCCAAACGTAAAAGATAGACATATGCTGCTATATTGACTATGTTTTAGAACTTTTAAAGGGGAACAACTTTGTCATACATGTTCTTATCGAAACTTTAAACGTTTACGCAGCGTACGCAGCGGGCTTTGAGAGCTTTCAAAAGGAGGAAAAAACCCGATTTTAACTTTCTCCATTAGTGCTATGCTCCTATTGGTCTTAACGTGATGATATAGCCTATAGCCTATAGCCTTCTTCAACAAATGTGCTATCCAACACTAAAATAATATTTCAAATTGGACCATTAGTTCCTGAGATTATCGTGTTCAAGTATACAAACAAACTCATCAGCTTTATATATTAGTATAAGATGTTAAAGTGTGCCTTTCTGTTTGTTTGTTACCATAATTCGGCTCAACTGCTGTACCGATCATAATGGCATGTGGCATAGAGTTAGCTCGCATCCCGGGGACGGACACGGTACACTTTTTATCCCGGAAAAATAAAGGTTTCCTACGGGGTGTATAGCATTTGTTTGCAGTAAATTCAAATTGAAACATGTTTTATTTCTCTAGAACTGTCATAGGCACTTTTGAAGCGTTCATAATCGTGATGGTGATAACTACATTCGTCAATTTGAAACTAAAGCTAGGAGGGTTCTAAACGCGGCCTGGTCTGGCTAGAGACGAGCTTTAGTTTACACTAAAAGATCATGAAGGAATGCTCTTTTCTAGCTCTGGCTCTTATTTAGTTTGTATTAAATGCACTCTTGATTCTAGCTCTGGCTATTTGTTCGTGTGGTGTAAATGCACCTTTAGAAGTAGCCCACACCAAACTTAGGTTAAGGTTTTTAAGTATTATTATTACTATACCGTTGAATCTATTTGAATTTAGGACGAAATTTTGGGACAAATGTAGATTGCATTCTAGAGACGAGGACGTACAAAGAATACTTTAAAATCTGAGAATAAAACAAAATAATTATTACCGGTACAGATATTCGCGGGCGCAGCCGTAGGCACAACTAGTACTTAACATATATTTGGCTGAATGCGGAAATCGAACTTAGAACTTCATAATCTATAGTCGAACATGCTAACCATTAGACCAACGAGGCAGTTAGTTAGTGTCATATCAAATAAACTATTTATTTCGAGAACCTTACACAATGACACCTTTCATTTGATACAGAGAAGTCTTTTCGTGTTTGGTTTCAGTTTTATGTCTCAATTTTATTTATATGTCTCACGTATTTTTATCTACCATAACCGCCATATTGGAATATTCATGAAGTCGCGTCGTATAGAGTATTAAACTCTTGTCATAAAGAATCGATTGATAGCCCGGTGACATGACACTGTTAATTTGATGCATATTGGATTATATTTTATTTCAATCAGCAATACAATTGGTTTCTTTAAGTCCGAAATCTCAAGTGTTGTAGAGTGCCCAACGATATAATGTGTACAGATAAAAAAAGTATTGATACTCGGAAGTGGTATATAATATAATAATCTTTGTATATATATATATATATTTCTTGTGTGCGTGTGTATGTCACTGAACTCCTCCTAGACGGCTGGACCGATTTGAATGGATTTTTCGGTATGCGTTCGGGTGGCACCCTGGATGATTTAGATTTAGATTCACAAAACAATCAGACGGATGGCGCTAGGGTCAGCTAGTAATATATAAGTTATTTGTTTTTATTTTAAAAGGGCCGATTTATCAATCGTCAATTGTATGTTACCGGAAGAATAAAATATTTGGTTACCAGTTGTTGTACCAGTTGTTGTAATAGTAGTCTGACAAATTTATTCCTCCAGCAGATTATCATGTTATTAGAAAATTAGTCCTTTCTGCATTATAATGGTTTTAATAAAACGAAAAAAACACGCTGGTTAATTTAAATAATTATAAAAATGGAGGTACGCTGATTCGACACGTATGTATGTTATATAAGGCCCTAGCGATAACGCCGCCTTTTGTATCCTACTATTTAAGTTTCTTCTTGTTATGTACATTGTTTTTTTTTTTTCTATTTGTGGTGTACAAATAAAGTGTATAAATAAAATAATTAAATATATTTTAATTTAACCTAAATTATACATAATATGATAAAGAGTAGCCTATTTGCTATTCCAGAATGTAAATTATCGCTAAATGTGTGCCATAGAGAACTGTTTGAGTTTTATTGAGTAACGAACATTTTTCGCATTTTTAATTTTAGTATAATTAAATGTACAATAATATGAAGTAGGAAGGCATATGCATTTTTTCAATCCATACTGATTGTAGAGGCGTGGCGGCCAAGGACCAAACAACAAAGGATCGTGCCATCCTTTTCCGTAGGGAGACCAATGATTAGTTTGGAGAACACTAGACTTGTCAATTTGGTTTAACAAATTAGCACCACTGTGAGACTATGCGGGTGAAATCCTGTACGGCTAAGATGCGCGCCACGAGATAAATTATGTATCTCATCTTACCTCTAAATAGCACGAAAAATGGAAGACCTCCCTGGCACGGCCAAAAAAAAACCGAATTTCCTCTTCTCTGTCTGTCCACAGTTACAACCCTACCGACAAAGACGTGCAGCTAAGCGATTAAGCGTTCCAGTACGATGTCGCCTGGAAACTGATTAGGGGTTTGGGTTTAATACCACTGCCATACTCTTACACTCCATCTGAGACTGCATCATCACTTAATAATAGGTGATATTGCAGTCAAGGGCTAACTTGAAGTGAAATAAAAAAGTTCATGACAAAGAATTTTGGACTTCCATGCATATTATCTTTTGTCTTTCTTATGTACTTTTTGTTATGTGCAATTAAAGTATATTCATTCATTCATACATACATATCACGACAATACACACATCGCCATCTAGGCCTAAAGTAAGCGCAGCTTGTGTTATGGATACTAGGATAACTGATTTACAGCTAGATTATGTAGTCTCGGGCTAACTTCGATGTGTGGGATGTGAGATGGGCGTAATAAAAATTAACTTGCATTTCCTCGTCATCTTTTTCTTTTCAAATTATATTATTCCGTTATTAAAAGTATTACAACCCTATACATGCTAATTTATGGTTTGTTTACAAAGGTTACACATCGAGTTTGGTTAAAGTATACGCATCTACCATACTTTTCTAACGATAAACAATTTCTAAGCTTTTATCAAGGGAAACAAAATAAAAATCCTTTTAGAAGTTTTCTTTGTAGTTTCTTTTACCCTTTTAAGGCTTCTCTGTAGTAGGGGGGGGGGGGGGGGCTTTTTAAAGTTACTTTAAGTTAACGGTTGATAAAATCATCGTTGCTCAACACAGTTGATTATTAATTATTTTGCAGCCATTTAGAGTAATATATCAATACAGAAGTTATATTTTCATATTCTTCTTTTATGCATATTGTATGTGCCTAGTTGTTATCTTCTTTACGTGGTATAAAATAAAGTAGCACCTCCTGTTTGTT
This sequence comes from Pararge aegeria, assembly GCF_905163445.1. Lineage (NCBI taxonomy): Eukaryota > Metazoa > Arthropoda > Insecta > Lepidoptera > Nymphalidae > Pararge > Pararge aegeria. Next base: position 3,606,278 of record NC_053189.1, read on the forward strand.
TGTACGCATGGATCTTTTTAATGCAGTTTACAGCAATAAATAGTGATACAAAACAAAAGGTTTATGTGAAGTATACATGTATTACTATGAAAAGCGCGCGTCTAATCATAACCATTATAAATCACTGCTAACTGTCCCACATGCAGTATTGCAATCGAACGAAGCCGGGACGGGTTGATAGTGTTCAATATACCGCCATTTGTTTAAGTTTTAGTTTATATTTAGAGGAATTTGCAGTGCTCAAACAAGCGCTAATACGAGCATGGTGCATCAAAAAACATGTAATAAAAATTAAATGTAAAAAAAAACAGCAATCTGAAAGTATCACGTCAATCCATTCCTCCGTTACTACGTGAAAAAAAAAACATAAAACCAGCAAACACACTTTTGCAATATGAATGCGATGCGAAATATATTAGTGGGACATTTTTAAATTGATAAATCGCGTTGTTTGTGCACCGAACATCTGGCTGGCGGACCGCGCTGCGACTTGCCTAAAGTCGACTGTATGCGACGCACCGCACCACTCGTCAATTGGTATGGGAAAGGCAAGCGAACAAACCACAAGCGTGGGCGATTAAAGTAATGCAAATAAGTAAAATTTAAGAGCAAGGAAAATTAAGCTCAATGGAGCGTTACATTACCGGATTCATAAAACGCGACATAGAATGCTATTTCAACTTACTTACTTAGTAGAGATTTTTTATTTTATACCAAACCTTTTATAAATAAGTAAGCCTTTACTGCTATATTGATAACCACGATGGTTAAATTATGGTGGAAAGAGTGTTAGTTTTAAAGGAATGGATTTATGAAAATAGTTCGAATGAACGAGTCATTCATTACAAGTACGGCAATCTATTATTATCTTACCTTATCTAAAAAATAATCAATCCTAATAAGTGTTATTCCATGACAATATTCGCGTGAAAAAAAAAAGATACCTAACATGATTTTCTTTTGTGTAATTAAGAACTTAAATATTATTTTTATTTATTTATTAAAGGTACACCAACAGTTTGTTCACAATACATAGTAAAGAAAAATTACAAATATTTTGTTTCTAATCTGTGTGAGTAGCCACTTAAAGTTGTGCGCACATTTACTACAAAATGACCAATATTAAAACTACAAACTATAATAAAAATACGAAAAGTTATATATAATTAAGGAACAAAGTTTAGGAATAACGATTTAATGGGCCTTAGATTATATAATAAACCTTTTATAAAAAAACACTATACTAAAGTGATCACTTGCAAATTATAAGGAAAGAGTCCTCGAAGACGTATTTATGTCGGTCAAATGAGATCAATATTGCTTTCGACACAAAGTCAAGCGCAAAAACAAAGTCACATAGATACATTGATGGAACGATTTCAACACTGAGAAATATCAAGCATGGGCAGACGAGGGTGAATAAATTACGTTCTAATCAAGAGTGATCATGGCATATTCTTAGCAATAGCGCTATCTTAGCCATGGTAGTGCACAACGTATATCTGTATCCACAACGTTTGTATCGAAAAAAACCCCCTTTCACCCCCTACATACAGAAAGTTGTTTACTTTAACCCGGCTAAGTTTGTTGTGGGCTTCTTCTTAGACCAGGACGCGTTTGGAACCCTCGTAGCTTTAGTTTTAAGTTTACGAATGTGGTTATCGCCATCATCTCACTACCATGGAATTCTTATGTACGCATCAAAAGTGCCACCTATGGGCCTACTTGAATAAAGATATTTTTGACTTTGACTTTGACTTTGAATATATCTTTGGATATGATCAATGTAATGCACATAGTAACACGAAGCATCCAATTTATTCCTATAGTTAAATGAAGAATTAATGATTCTTCATTATTCAGCTGTGCCTTTCTATTTTGCCGTTAACGTTTTATTTTTATTTTTTTCCTTTTTCTCATAGCTTGGACCACCAACTTGAACTGTTTGCCCTCGCTCATAGTTGCTGCTTAGCAGTGACGTAGCACGCCGCACGTCACATTCCAACCTAACTAATACAACATATGATGATGTATGGGTTAAATTTTGAAATATAAACATACTACGCAACATTTTGTCACTTTTATTTTTACCACAAAATCCCACCTATCTGTGGTCAATCACCTCAGACGTTTTAATCGACCAAGATAATGATTAGTGGCTCCAGCATCTTAGTACAAACTCTTTATTAAGACAGAAAACTAAACCGTAAAGACAACTGTGTTTCTGTTATCATTTTGTGGAATTGTTTTACAGTAAGAAGATTTCTTAATTTGAGGTTTCATAGGAATACAGAATGTGTTTCACCAGGTTTTTTTGGCTGAGGCTCCAGCATCTTAGTACAATCCCTTTAGTATGAAATAAAATTAAACTGTATAGACAACTGTGCTTCTGTTATCATTTTGTGGAATTGTTTTACAGTAAGAGTTTCATTTGAGGTTTCATATGAATACAGAATATGTTTCACCATATTTTTTGGCTATGGCTCCAGCATCTTACTTAGTACAAGCTCTTTAGGAACAAAGAAAACTTAACTGTAGAAACAACTTTGCTTCTATTATCATTTTCGGGAATCATTTTACAGTAAGAAGATTTATATGAGGGTTCATATGACTATAGAACATGTTTTACCAGGTTTTTGTGGAATTGTTTTACAGTAAGAAGATTTCTTAATTTGAGGTTTCATAGGAATACAGAATGTGTTTCACCAGGTTTTTTTGGCTGTGGCTCCAGCATCTTAGTACAATCCCTTTAGTATGAAATAAAATTAAACTGTATAGACAACTGTGCTTCTGTTATCATTTTGTGGAATTGTTTTACAGTAAGAGTTTCATTTGAGGTTTCATATGAATACAGAATATGTTTCACCATATTTTTTGGCTATGGCTCCAGCATCTTATTTAGTACAAGCCCTTTAGGAACAAAGAAAACTAAACCGTAAAAACAACTTTGCTCCTATTACCGTTTTGTGAAATCATTTAACAGTAACCTTTATGTGAGGGTTCATCTGACTAATGAATCTGTTTTGTACATGCATAGAGAGTATATTTTGGATCAGATCTGCTTGGTGTGGTGTAACAAAGATTGAAGAAATTTTGAATTGCACTGTTGAATCAAGTTAAGGTATATAACTGTTGTAATAAGATATATGTACATATTCTTCGATGAAAATTTAACTAGACCATTCTCTCCTAGCAAATAAATTTATTCTGATTCTGATTTCTATTTTTTATTGAAGAGAAGTAATGCTGGACAACAATCATGGTGTGGTGTGACATGCAAGCAAGCAATGTAGGTATTACAGTTTTTTTATACCCCTAACAGGGTTCTATGCAGTATCACTGAATCACTTTATGGCACTTAGTTTTATGAAGGTCTGTTTTCGTTGTGTGTAGTGACAGTGACAATGTAATGACCTTAATGATTTCTGATTGTACTGTTCCACTCTTGGAGGGAATATGAATTTTTAAAAGAAGTATCATAGATTCAGCAATTTGCTTTAATTTAATGGTGTGACTGCAGACACCTTGTGCTGTAACATGAAAGAGTATCTTGAAAGAGAAAACTTTTATTGCAATTTTTTAAACTAATCGCTATCACTGAATCACTTGGCACAACAGCTTAGCCAGATTTACAACTGCCTTTTCCTTACAAAATCTTGATCACATTAATGTGATGATCATAAAATAACAAAAATTCTATTCAAAATCACAGTGTGTTAAAAATTGTAACTCATATTTGTCTCATTCACATTGGCTGTTACCCTCTTCTCTCAGTGCAAACAGCTTACTATGTGTATTTATTCACTATCAATAAGTAACATAAGTCACTCAATTCAATCCTTAACTGAATAAAAAAAAACAAATTAAATTTCTATAATTTTATAGGTCATTTTAATGATCTATGTTTAAAACTATTGTAATTCCTTTAGGACTGTTGCATTAGTTCATATTTTGACTGAATATAATCCATTATAATTTTAGAGTTTATAGGGATAAAAGTAGCCATAGGTTCATCCAAATATACAGCCAAATTGGTTAAGAAATAGTGGTATGAAGCAGTAATAAACATTCAAACATACTTTCACATTTAATATAGTTAATAACCCTGTTGAATTACTAAAAGAAATAAACAATTGCTAACAAGAATTTGCACTTCAAGTAAAATACAGAATATAAAATACGAAAGTGTTAATTCATAAGAAATGCAAGTAACTGTGTCACTTTTAATATTAATAAACACAACAATATAAAATGTGCTTTGTCACAAAGGTCACTGAATTATGTAAGGTCTAAGCATAGTTATGGTAAAAGGGTTGAAATTCATTCAAGAATTCACTGATTTCATGAAGATCCTAAGAGTAGTATCATAGAAAAAGCTATTCTTGGATTATCATTTCATTCTCATTACTTCCATGCTATTCCAGCAGAATTAATATAGTAAGATGACCAAAAAAAATGTTAGAACTTATAGCTCATAATTTGTAAGACAAGATAAGCATCTGCATCCGGAAATAATGTTGTGCCATTTGGCAAAACCACCCAGGATTGATATGGAACCAATTTATTTTTAATGTATGCATGTATTTTTTAGTTTTATATATCCAAACATTTTAAAGCTAGTTAGGTAGGCCTTAGCATGGATTATAAGTTAACATATATTCTCTCTAACGTTCTTTACATCTCACAGTGGAGTTAGTTGGTATTTTTTTAAATAACTGCATAGAAATGAGAATAACAACACATTAGTTTTGGTAGAACTACACCTAGTGTTCGAATTTACTATGAGAATACTCACTAAACTGAGTAATCAATTGAATTAATCAACTGACTTCTTGTTATATTGGGTTATTCCACCTATCTTAAGGAGTTACATGAAATCACTGGAATCCACATTTCAATGCAACATATACAAATATGTTCATCAATTCTTACACAGGGTCATTGGATTTGGTTCCTGGGCTAATCACCTCTTCACTTGAAGATTATTTCTTGATCATGATTAGAACATTTTGTCATCAGTCAGACCTATTAGATATTATAATGGATCAAAAATCAAATGCATTGCAGAACTCAGTGCCAGAAGCAGAGCTTTTAACATAGAATATTTACTACAATAGTCAGGATGGGGAAGTGTTGATAAATGAATTCTGTAGAATTTCATAGAGCTACATTACAGACCTAAGACATTGCAGTTTTTATAGCTAACTCATGTCTAATCAGTAATGGAAACAAAAGCCCACTAATTCACCTCAGAGGCCATTTATGCTAAGCTCGTCTTTATACATCATTATCTAAATTTTGGCCTATTTTGAATGATTTCATTCAATATATGTCCTATTGTTCTTATAGATTTGATATATTTATTAACTTGCTAAACCATTGATGTATGGTTATGTGTTTAAAAATTTATCATTGTCAAACTTTGATGTTATCTTTACATTGTATGTTAAAATAATTCATCACAAAAATATTAAGGACTCACCAGCTACTTCAAGGAGGGTTTCTAATCTTGCCTGCATCTCAGGGTCAACAGCCCGCTCAGGGTCATCGTGAGAGAGAAGGAACTTGGACGACTCAGTGGCACTACCTTCTTCTTCCATCTCCGCCTGCATTCAGTAATAAAAAAAAACCATGAAATACTATCACAAGAGGATTACATGCAAATTTATTGATACACAAAAAAAATCATTTATGCAAGTTTAAAGGAATGTTGTTATAACACAGAAAATCAAAATGCAGCGGCAAATCAGTTAGCAACAATAATAACATAAGCTTTGTTTATTAAATTAATGTATTATCAACAAATGTGAATTATGCAAATGTTTTCTCTGTACTAGTTTCTGGTGACTAATATCATTCTTTGTTTACTGTTAGGGATATATTTAAGCAGATGTATAGTTTATAGGTTAGTCCAAATTAAGTTTATCTGCTAGCAAAACAGCTGACTGACATTTTAGTTTTTAGACAGGTTAGGATACATAAATGGCAAAAAGCACTGTGTAAACTGCAAAAACAAATTCTAGTACATGTAAAATGTTAGAATCACAAGGACCATTCAAAGTTAAAAACAAAGTTATTTGACATTGTAAATTGTCCATCGCGCACAAATTATGCAGGTTAACTGTAAGAACCACTCAAACTGCAACAGCAATTGGTGTTTGTGAAGCTTTGTCTCTGCACCCAGAATCTTCAACTTACCAACAAGTCTGGCCTGCTTAGGCACAAACATGCCAGCAAGATCTAAAACACCAATGAAAAATCGTGAGATACCGACAGAATGGTGCTTGAGGGCGCCCTAACGGCCAATAGTCACTGAAAATGGTCCTTGTAATTCATCAGTAACCAACATTTTTGCGCGAATCGCGACTGCCGTGACGACTCGTGTACGCGTGACGACACAAAACACAACATCGTCTACGATATTTCCGACTATTCCACACACAAATTATATAATTGACACTATCGTATCGTATAAACGCAATGAAAACACACTATTCAGCACTTCGAACTGACTGTATGCATGTGATTTAGGAAACATGGCCACCGCTCATCGAGCCCTATCCAAAACACAAATAGACAATGAAAAGTATCTTACGGCGACTTCGGCCGCATCGTAGAATTACAAAAAATCAATTGATTATCGTCTAGGAGCGGCTGGCATAAATAATTTAATGCATTACTCAGTAGGACGTATGTACCTATGACTTTCTGACGTTTTACGGAATATTTGGCAAGCAACATATACCGTAACGACAATGTAAAAAAATTCTTAGCAGCGCGCTATGAACCTTTATAGGCAATAATGGTTGATGCAAAGGTAGTTTGGTTGCAAAAAGAAATTGTATGGTCAGTAGCATACAAGATGTCCCTTGCAACATTTAGCGGTACAGAATACAGATAATCACAATCCTTCGACTGCCACCGCCTCTGCCGAAAACAAAACACGTTTTTACCTCGGATACAGAGTCATCCTCGCTTTCCGAAGAGTCTGTCATGTATTTGGCAGGCGCTCCTGAATACGTTTCGGTTTCAGATTTGGCCGGACTCGAAGCCGAACTCTGAGGAGTGGACGATTTTACCACATCAAGTTGCACATTCACCTTATCGATATTTCGGTTTTCAGACTGTCCGACATTCTGCATTTTTGTCCTAATCCAAATTAACTTAATTAGTCTTTCAGTATAAACACTTTTTCTACCAAATTAACACGTTCTTATATTAGCAAACAAATTTATTTCGTCATTTAGCCAGGCTAATACCCGCCATGTCTACTACTATGGCGAGGTTCCCGGATGCTTCAAGTAGGCTAACCAATTATCTCCCTCTGGTGATTCGTTTCTGAACTTTTATGTGCTGCCATCTGCTCCAAAAAATGCGAGATTCTTCTAATAGACAATTTCTTTAATTTTTTTCGCCTCCAAATCCTACTTATTCAATTTATTAAGAATAAATTCATCATTGAAAAAAGGCTCCTTGACGCATATCTGCCAAAAAATTAAAAATAACTTTAATAAGTTGAAATACCGGGGTGAAATCAATTTATACACTGTCTTTTGGGTCAGATCTTGATTTGATACATCAACTAAGTACCATAATGACTAGAACCTTAAGCGGTAAGACTATATATTTTAATTTATGAAAAAAAAAAGTGTCTATGTTTATAATATAGTCTGTATTCTTTTTTTTTATAGGCATTGATTCGGTGGCTCTTGCTTCTAAGGGTTCTGTTATAGAATTTTTTGTTTATTTATGTGGATTAGTGTTGCATGTTGTAAAAATAAAACTCTAATCTATGGATTTTATTTTTTCCAAGAACTCCTTAGTTACTTGTTAGTATTTAATTTAGCTATTTATAAATAGATATCATAAGGTCTAAAATTAAACAAACGATAACTCATTTATTCTTCTTCTCTTTCTAACAACAAAAAGTAAATGTCAAACTCAAATGAGGTGGGGAAAAGTGGAAAATGGTCGGAAAATATTTGTTTAATTCATGCTCAGTTGATCGGAGAAGATTAACGTTAATATTATATTAAACTATGTGCTACAAAGTTTTAATAAAATGAGTACGAAATGTGGTCGAGATATAAAAAACCGTCAAATTCATACGCATCGAAATATGCAGCGCAACCAGCTGTAAATTGAATTTAGTCTTTGATGTTTCCACGTATTTTTTTACTATGAAAAGCTGGTTTTAAAAATGTATGCATAGTCGTTGATAAATATGGCTAGGGATGGCGACGTGCCTACTATTTTTAATCCGAAGAGAGTGCGCACGCCTTCTGTGATAATAACTACGGACGAGGTGGCGAGTGACCATGGAGATGTTGAGAGGGAGCGCCCCAACGGGCCACCGACACCTCTGAGCCCACGGGCGCCTCTAACCCCTCAGAGTTCTGTGTCTTCAGCCCCTCCTTTGACAACACAGCCTTCACTCCAGCAGGCTTACAGTGAGTCTGCGGGCAGTAGTCAAGATGAAGACCGCCGTGATAGAAAAAACGAGAACTCCTGTTGCTCAAAGGTGGCCAAGAAGGTTGGTTTAAATGCTGTTAATTTTTTTTCTTTTACCTATATATAATTTTTTATATTACCAGCCTGTTTCAATTATACAACACTGAAATATCATCATGCACAATATTTTAATCACTGCCTGCTGAGTACTAGTCCCATCTCTGATAGAATTGAGGTATATTGATTTATATGAATTTTGAGATATGAGTGCCCGTCAAGGTTAACTTCAAGCTTGTAATACTATTTTGCTGAGAGAAAAATTAATTACCTATCAAAAAGCCCTAGTAAAGCTTATTATTTTCTGCTTATTTGACTGAAACATCAAAGAAGCAGTAATGTCAAGTATATGGACACATGAGTATCTTCGGTTTTGATGTCTTAAGGTGCAGAAATAAAAAAAATTACCATTTGTTGTAGTGTGTATTTATTAATTAAAGGAATACCACTTGCTTGTTCACAATACATATTAAGGAAACGTTACAAACGTTTTTTTGCCTTTGACTGCAATATCATGATATTGCAGTCAAAGGCAAAAAAAAAAAAAACCCAATTACTGAAGAAATTTTGACATTTTAACAATAAAATATTGTTCTAAATAAAAGCTGTATACTAGTTCCTTTCTAACCTTATCAAATCTTGCCTGCTTTTAATTATTAAGTAACAGTATTTTTTTTTGTTTTTTTTTTTTGTAGTAATAATTGGCGTACCAAGCATATGATAAGTGGAGAATTGTCACCTATAAACAGATACTCACTTTACGTGGCATGCAAGGCATAGGTGTTAAGCCACATATGCCTGTAATTCATTGGCAACTACTCTCTTCAGACTGGAACACAGCATTGCAACAAAGCTGCTTAGTGGCAGAAATCATCAAGGCGATACTTCCCCTGATGAGCTGTTGAGCTGTCACAAAAAGCTCTACCACTTCTAATTATAAGGCATGCAATGATGGATGTAGGGCATTTTAACCCAATATATATGTTATTTTGCAGATCTATTATGGCCTCTGTGTCACAGCGACCATTGTAGCAGCCTGGGTGACTGTGACTCACTGCATTAAGTACATGTACCTCCAGAACTATTCACACACAGACAGCTCAATGAGTACAGAGTCTAGTATAAATAATAATTTTACTTCTAGGATTCGCACACATGTGAGTAATATATGAATAAAATATATCCTACAGCATGCAGTCTCTTTCTATGCCAAATTTGCCAAGATTGGTTGAGCTGTAAAGACATGAAAAGGTAGCATAGTAGGCTATATGTTTAATACAGTGCTTGATACAGTATTTAGCGTGTGTGTGTTTGTCTACTTGACCTTCTCTAACTAACCGCGAACACAGAGTTAGTTGAAAAATCGGAGATAGGTTGCTTTTTATCCCGGGAAAACAATGGATTCCCACGGGATTGTTTTAAACCATAATAAACGCGGGCAACAACTAGTAAATAATAAATTGTATGAATGCGAAAATGTTTGTTTATTCGTCCTTTCTTCACACCCTAATTAAGTGACGAATCAACTTGATTTTTGGCATAGAGTTAGTTTAAAGGGGAGAGAGTGACATAGGCAGCTATTTATCTCAGGAAAACTAAAAGTTCCCACATGATTTGAAAAAAAAAAACCGTTATAAACTCAGGCATCAGCTAGTCTTTTATAAAATACTGCTACTGGAAAATATTACAAAATTTGTAATGAAAATATTTGTTTCAGCACCACTTCAATGCACCATTTTTTACCGCATGGTTCTGTACAAACTGGCTGATACTTTTTTACCCCCTCTACCTTATTATCATGCTCATTCACAAGAAGTGCAAGTCAGCGAACACTATTGTTTCTGACGCCTTCACAGACTTCAAGGATAAGGGATTTACATTTGGTAAGCACAAATTGGTATAAATTTAATGAACAATAAATAGTGGTCATAGGTATTCTAAGATCTTAATCTATTTTATGAAAGGGATATGAAAAATTTATGTCACTATCAAAAGTTCTGGCGGCGACGCGCCGAGGATTTTGCTTCGACAGCGGCGTTGAATATTTTTGATTATTTAAAAAAACCTAATTTATCTTATCCAGCATATTGGATTATACAGTGATAAAGACTCGTCATCCCATTTCGATTATGTAGATTGTCACTCAAAACTTACCATGGCCACCTGAGTCGGACTCGAAAATTTCTAGTGCAGCAGTGCTTTCAATTTACGACATTATCAATACAATTACTGGATAAAGCGAAACATGAGCATCAGTCAAAATCGTCGTCTTGCTCATGTTCATTCTTACGCCCATCTGTTAAGAAACTCTGCTGAGGTCTTTGAGCATAGAATTAAGGTCTCCCAGAGTCTCTGTCATTATGACTACATCGTCGCAAACCGAAGTTGATGTTAATGCAAAGTCCGTTCCAATCCAGAAGATTAAAGCCGTCTTCCAACGCAGCGGTGAACCGTTTCGGGGTGATTACAACTCACTGAAGCACTCCTCGCTAAACTTGAATTGGCCTCGTAGTTTGGTCCTCAATTGAAATTGACAAAGCCTCGTTTTTGATCAACACTTGGATATTATGGTAGTAGATTCGGCATCTCTGCAGTGACCCTGAGTCCCCAAAACGAAAAAACGGAACCCTTATAGGTTCACAGGTCGTCTGTTTGTCTGTCCATCCGTTTGACCGCCCGTCCTTCCGTCACACTCGATTATTTCAGTAACTATTAGAGCTATAAACCTTAACATTCTAACATTCTAAAACAATTATTTTTGTGCATAAAAGTTTATGATTAAATGGTGCAAAATTTAGTTTGAAATTCGAAAGAAGAAGAAAAACCATTGTGTTACAATGCAACCGTTTTGCAACGTTTATAGGGGGTTTATTTTTAACCTGACAGAAAATGAGTAAAATTGTCGCTTTTTCTCTTATTAGTAATTGACACACAAAATATCTATCTATCATACGATTGATGAATTTCTTAACGACAAGGCTACTTGGAAGCAGGCTCAGCTCTCATCTCTCACAAGATACTGAATTTAAAATATTGTAAACTGTAAAATGATGTTGAAAAAGAGCAATCTGCTAAGTTTCTTGCTGGCTTTTCTCGGTGGGATCTGCCTTCGGAACAGGTGGTAGAGTCGCTACAAACAGAAACAATTGACGTTTCAAAAGTGCTTATAAACTGGGCCTACTTGAAATAAATGAATTATGTTTTTTTTTTCTAAACTAACAATCCTGTGACTTTGCTTATCCTAGCCCGCTTCCTGAGCCGCTGCGGACTGTTCTGCTTGCTTTGGGTCGTCACAATCTACATGTACACATACTCTCTGAAGATACTACTGTCAACAGACGTTGTGGCACTCTTTGCCACCAATGTCTCCTGCGTCTACTTACTCTCTTGGGTCATTCTGCATGAGCAATTTGTTGGTGTTCGGGTAAGTTTTATTATAATTTAAATAGTTTGTTGTTAATTGTTTTGCTGATTAAATAAATAATGATTTAATAAATAAAAATGATTTAATAAATTTTCCATCTATCATCAGATTTATAGAGTAGCTGGTAATGAAATTACTCTTATTACACGACTTTTTCCCGGAATTAGTACTTGTAGAGAAATATATATAAAAACGTGTAAAAAAATCATCGACAGCCAAAACCAGTTCACTGCTGTAGTACAGGGCTCGCCACACTGGGCAGATGGGTTGGTGATCGCAGATTTTTTTTTTTCTCTCTGAAAGTGTTGATAATAAATATAATTAAATATACTACGACAATACACACATCGCCATCTAGCCCCAAAGTAAGCGTAGCTTTGTGTTATGAGTACTAAGATGACTGATGAATATTTTTATGAATAATATACATAAATACTTATGATATAAATAAAAACACCCAGCCACTGAGAAAAAATCCTGTTTATCACAAAAACATTTGCCAGTTGTGGGAATCGAACCCACGGCCTTGGACAAAGAAAGCAGGGTCGCTACCCATTGCGCCAATCGGCGGTCTTCAGATTGTATAGTAGCACAGAGTATTAGTATACATCAGAATACATTTGCTAGTAGTATAGTAGCAAATGTGTTCTGATCTTCCGTCACCACACGACTAAACAAAAATACGCAGTGTCAACCATAACATTGATGAATATGGATATTGTGAGGAAACCGGCATGCTTGAGAGTTCCCCATAACTTTATCAATAGCGTGTGAAGACCACTAATCTGCACTGGGCCAGCGTGTTGGACTACGGCCTTAACCCCTTTGGGAGGAGATTCGTGGACTGTAGTGCCCGTGTTGATATGATGATGATAATGATGAATATGTCATTAGAAAAAAGATGATAGTAGAAGTTACTTTTATATAAAAACTTAAGTATACATTTTGTAATTTAGTGACATAATACCTATTTACGAAAGACGTTGTATATACAATGTGTAACGGAATAACGAAATACTGTTAAAGGGCTCGTAAGTATATTTCATAATGAATCGCCCTGTAAAAATATTAACTCATAAGAAGTATAATAGTTTTTCCATACAAACTAATTCAAAACATTCTAAGTGTTATCTTATGACAACCCTATTCAAGATAAAAGACGACGTGTGCGTAGTACCTACGCCACGCGACGCGTATGCACCTAATAAAATAACACGAGTCGCTTGATTTTACTTTTGCATGTGTTGTTAGTATCTGATTTCTTTCAGTAAAAACTATGGCTATGGTTGACTCAAAAACTATTAGCGTTTCGGATTACACATATAAGTCTCCAGAGACAGAATATAATGTACCTCTTAAGCCTCTGAAGTATTATTTCGGTTTTCATTTACACATTATATAGTCTCTGACCTTTTTGGCAGCCCTAAAGTACGCAGCGCGCAAGCTCAGAAGCTGAATAAATAAAATCTTCCAAATCCTTCATTAAGAGGTTAATAGCCTATAACAGTCCACTGCTAGACCAAAGGCCTCTCGCAACGGGAGGATATTCCCATAATCAGCACCAGTGGCGTGCACTTCATACATGCACGAAAGCATTGCATACCCTAAAAATTTTGTATTACTCATAAAGGGGAAGGATTTTCAATTTTATGCCATTTTCCTTCTTTATGCATACCCTGGTCAAAAACCCTGTGCACGCCACTGATCAGCACGTTCGGCAGATGAAGCAGATGCCCGTTCTCCTTTATGGATTATAACGCCTCGTTGATTAGTCGCCTCGTACAAAACCTGTGGGAAGCATAGAGGTAGTGACTGTATTCTAATCTGCCGTCATTACACGGCACAAAATCCTTAACGCTGAATATTTATTGTAGTCATCAGCCATTTTACGAAGGCTACGTTTACAGATAGTGGCGGCCATCTTGTGCGATACTGGGATAGCGTTGTTGGCGTACATGGACGGTATCACTGGCAGCTCCACACTCGGTGGGGTCGTACTCGCTGCTTGCGCCGCCGCTGGCTTTGCTATATTTAAGGTAAGTTGGCTTTAGGTTAACCAATGTACAGTTTATTGTAAATGAGCTAACTTAGCTCATTTACAAATAAACTGTACAGGTCACATCTTTTTTAGATGTTCAACAGGTTTTTACGACTTTTTATTTTCCTTGCCTATCTAGTATTCTTTTAATAGGAAATTGTAAAGTTTTGAATGGCGATCTAGAAAACCCCCCAAGTTTTTTTGTTCAGTAAAACATCAAGAGTAAAATGGACATAAACTATTTCTACAGATATTTATTACATTAAGTTTCTGCTGTAGATGTAAGGCACTCGACATTCGTTTTCGTTTCGCAGATTTGTTGCTATAAAAAACTTTACTCGGAGTACGAGATTCAAAGGGCCAAAGAGCACACGATACTTTTAACAGAACACGCGGATACTTTTAACAGGTTTTCGGTAACTGGATGACTCATCTGAGCATACTTTTTTGGAAGCTCGATACGCTCGAACGCTGCGTGAGGCTCTTCTCCGAGACACTTCTCCGCAAGCTTTTGACACCACCAATATCAAACGCAGAAAGACACCTATGCACCGAGGCAAATGCTAAAACGCGCAAATGCTATTGCTGTAGCAATCGAACGCATTGAAATCTCAAAAACCCGAAGCAGATCAATTGAAAAGTATATTGTGTTATGGCCCTAAGCGATGATGTAAAAATCGCTTGTTTAATCGCGTTTCATAATGAGTCTTAATCAGTGAACTTTTTACTTAAGGTTAGTAAAGCTCGCGTTATACGAACACGCGACAGCCAACAAACATGGACAAGTGCGTGAGAAATATACATTCAAGGGCGTTTGGAGCATGGGGTTAAAAAGAAAAAGTTTGAGAGAGTTGTTTTGACTTCATCAATCAATAGTCTTCAACAGTCTTCTGCTAGACTAAAGACTCTCTCCAACGGAAGGATTTGCCCATAATAGCACGCTGGGCAGATGCAGTAGATGGTAGTAGCATAACGGAGGACGCTGTTGCCCATGCCCCGTTATATTCCCTTAGACGCCTCGTACGACACCTTTTTCTCGTTCACCTCAGCGCTTGACGACAATCATGCCCGTTAGAAAGCAATGATGAGGTGGGTCTAGGTTGGAGCACGCTTGCCTAGAAAAAGCCTATTCACTCTAGCCTTGTAGGTACTCAAATTATACGAGGCTGGAAACACAGTTGCCGGGAGGGCGTTCCACATCTTAGCGGCACGTATCAGAAATGTGGATAAAAAACGTTGTGTGCGTGTTGATGGAATATCATCCAATTAATGTCACCGTTCACGGTGTCTCGCTGTGCTGTGGTAGAACGGGGAAGGAGGACCTGCGGGAAGAGGCGGTGGGGGGGAGGGGACCGTATCCTGGGGTCGATCCCCGGCTTGGAAAATTTCCGCTCATCGGTTAGCACGTTACGATCTTAGATTGCATCAGGGGCTAACTTGTAGTAAATAAATATTTTTTATTAGTTAGTACAAAATAGATATGCTATAGATATTTCTTTGTTAGACGACGGCGACAAAACTAATAGCATTGTTTTAACTATTTAATCTTTTCTCTCTATAATACACTTAAACACGACTTGGTGATCGTAACAATCGCGTGTGAAACCGTATTTGGGGCACGGTATTGTCACGCGGCCCTTATTAAGACACGTTTAAGATCATGATAACGTCGCAGTGAAATACGATAGATTTTTTTTTCATATTGGTGGCGATTCGAATTGCATGGAAAAAAATATAGTCACTAAGAAACTGTTTATAGAGCTTGAATATTTAAACTAATATTCTTTTTACTATTATTATTTATTATAATTATATATTATAAAGTGGATGTATTTGTTTGTTTGCACCTAATAGGCTCGTCGAACCATTGTTCACATTTATAGAAAGCTAAATTATTACAAAGTAACCGAGGCTTTAATTTAAATTTATATATAACTAGCTTCTGCCCCGCGACTACGTTTGCGTGGACTTCAGAATTGGGTTTTAAAACTTCGCGCGTTAACCATTTTTAATCTTACTACGGGAAATATTTGAGAGATCGGTATAGATAGTACATGTCCTTTTCCATAGCATAGGTGATATGCATGCAAAATTTCAAAATTGTCTGCCCGCGGTTTAGCTCATACCTAAACAATTTTCAATTCTGCCCGCTTTCAAAGCTTAACTCGTAAACAATTTTAAATGTTTCCTCGTGATCTACTTCAGGAATCGGGATAAAAGGTAGCCTATAATCTTTTCTATATCAAAGGCTACATGCATGTTCAATGTCATCTAAATCCGATCATCCGTTTTTGCGGGATTGAGTAACAAAAAATAAAAAATAGTATTTTTATACTGTACTAAATTTTGTGTCATATATTTTCTGTTATTAGTTGTAAGTTTTCCTGACTAATAAAATACAATATATTTTTCCAATCCGTGTGCGCGAATTATCCTTACTATTATTATAAATGCGATTAAGGGTGGATGGATGTTCGTTACTCTTTCACGCAAAAACTATTGTACTTTATTTGACTAAAATTGCGAATGGATTTAGATTGGGATGTTTTCGTCGTCGTCGACGTGGGGGTCGAGACAAATATCATATAATCTTATGTTGGAGAGGGGGGGTGTGTGTTTCTCGGCAAATATCACGCAATTCTTTTTCTGAATGCAACAAACAATAAATTATACTATTTTGGTCCATTGGTCTTTTTACAATAACAATCCAAAGCGTTAAGGTAAGAAACCCACATTTTGAAAAATCTCAAGTGAGATTGGGGAATGGGGCCCTCCCCCTTATATCCCCTCCCCCCATTGCAGTTAGGGTTGAACAAAATCTTACGTCATCACCAGAAAATGAAAAATAAAAAAAACACCTCACGTTATTTATGGACGCCCCCTCTCTATGGACGACTCTTTGTCCAGGGTTGAGAAAGCCGCGGGCGACAGTTGGTAATAAATAAATTCGCTTGTCCATCCAGGTGCTATTCAGAAAAGTGATGGGCGAGGTGAACACGGGCCAGCGCGCGTTGTTCTTCTCGATACTCGGTATCGTGAACGCGACGCTGCTGTGGCCCGTTTGCCTCGCGCTCTACCTCACGGGCTCGGAGCAACTGCCCGCGCATCAAATGCCGTGGATTCCCCTCCTGCTAGCCAGTGTTGCACTGCTCGGTAAGTGTTTAACTTACATTTTTTGGGATGCTGATTTGACGATTTTCGAAAATGTTTTATTTTTATTTTTTTATAAATATATAATTTTGGACGGCCGATTGGCGCAGTGGGCAGTGACCCTGCTTAAAGGGTCTAAAGCCGATTCCCACAACTGGATAAATTTTTGTGTGATGAACATGAATATTTTTCAATGTCTGGTTTCTTAAATGATATATTATACGAATTTATGCATGTTATTCATTGAAATATTGATCACTCTTCTTAGTACCCCTAACACAAGCTACGCTTACTTTGGGGCTGGTGTATTGTCGTAGTAAATTTATTTATCATGAATTATATGTTTGTCTGTATATTATAAGTATTTATTTATATTCTGCATAAAAAAATATTCATCAGTCATTTTAGTATACATAACACAAGCTACACTTACTTTGTGGCTGGATGGCGATGTGTGTATTGACGTAGTATAAATTTTTTTTTTATATTTTTTTTTTGAAATACGCCACATGATATGATCGTGGTACTTGAGTGGCGTGCACTTCATACATGCATAAAAGCTCTGCCTACCCTTACATTTTTTTTTTGTTTTAAATAATTGTCGGACCAAGCAGATGGCCCACCTGATCAAAACTGTTGAAAACAATCCCCTATAAGCAGAACAACGATTTTCGTTAACACCAAAAGCAGTGCAGTTGGTTTTTTCTTAAGAGTGTAGACAATAGACTAGGCGATTAGATTAAAATTAAATTCTATGAAGTTTCGAGATGCGGGACTGGCCGGTATGTTGTACTGTACTAAAGTGAGTTGAAGTACCTCAGAGTTAAAAAACAGAACTTCTAAATGAATAAATAAATATACTACTACAATACACACATCGCCATCTAGCCCCACAGTAAGCGTAGCTTGTGTTATGGGTGCTAAGATGATAGATAGATTTTAGATATATTTTAGTTACTCTCACAGCATTATGTCATATGGAATTTTACTTTGGGGTAATGCTGCTGGTATTAGCACTATTTTCGTGCTGCAGAAGAGGGCTGTTCGTTCGATCTACAAAATGGGTCCGAGAGAGTCATTGAGAGATAAATTTAAAGATTTTAAAATAATGACGTGACATAGTCAGTACATATTTGAAAATTTAATGTACGTTCATAAAAACATTTCTAAATTTAAGAAAAAATGTGACTGCAATAATTCAAATATTAGAAGTAATAATAAACTTACAGTGCAATATACTAGGTTACATAAAATTCATAATTCGTTTAAAGGAAATTGCATACAATTCTACAATAAACTACCAATTGAAATCTTGGAGATGTCTCTTAAAAAGTTCAAAGTTTGTATTAAACGTAAGCTTATAGAAAAGTCCTATTATAGTATAAAGGACTACGTAAACGATAAAAAAGCTTGGGTGTAAATTATTGCTCTAACCAGGTTGCTCTTCTAATAATTTTAAATTACATTGTGAGATGGTGATAACAAAAAAATAAAAAACACCCCGCTAAGGTTGTTGTGGGCTTCTTCTTAGACCAGGACGCGTTTGGAACCCTCGTAGCTTTAGTTTTAAGATTACGAATGTGGTAATCGCCATCATCTCACTACCGTGTAATTCTTATGTACGCATCAAAAGTGCCACCTATGGGCCTACTTGAATAAAGATAATTTTGACTTTGACTTAGACTTTGATGACTAATGAATATTTTTTTATTAATAATATACATAAATACTTATAAAATACATATAAACTCCCAGACACTGAAAAACATTCCTGTTCATCACACAAACATTTTCCCGTTGTGAGAATCGAACCCACGGCCTTGGACTCAGAAAGCAGGGTCGCTGCCCACTGCGTCAATTGGCCGTCGAATTATAGCAAGTAATTAATAATTAGTGCCAGTGGCGTCCACAGAAATTTTGGCCAGGGTAAGCATAAAGCAGTAAAATGGCATAGAATATCAAAATCCTCCTCTGTTGCCAGTTATATGAAAATTTTAGGGAAGGTAGCGCTTATGTGCATGTATGAAGTGCATGCCACTGACTAGTGCAATACTTTAATAATACACATATCACACTTTTTTTTTTTTTTCTATCATTTATTATTTTTCTTTTTTTTTTAAATTATTAACAATGCTTAAGAATAAATTAAAAAACTACTAAAAATTTATAAAAAAAAAAACTTCCACCCTCCGCTTGCGGGGCTTTTGAATGCCCAAGCAACCGGTGGTCAGGGCTCCAGAGTGAGAAACCTCCTCACAATACGCGCCGTTTCAAGGACTACTGCCTTCTGTATCCGACCCTTGATCCAACAACCAAGCGAAAGCTTCTTGAGATGTTGGTCGAAGCTTTTCGCGAGAAGACCATTGACTGAAACGACTATCGGAACAACAACGGTCGACTCAACATTCCACATGGCGGTAATCTCGTGAGCATTTAGATACTTTTTCCTTTTCAGCTTTCACCAGATTATCGTCATGTGGAATAGTTATGTCAACAATTATTGCACGGCGCACTGATCGATCGACTAGCACTATATCAGGTCTATTAGCTGTAATATACCTGTCAGTGATAATTATACTTTTTATTATTAGATCGAGTACATCAAAGTAGAGAAATCCTTTGTGGGGATGAATATATGCTTTTATAACATGACACCGAAGGTAATTTTAGATCTACCTTTACCTAAGTTTAAACAATATATTAAAACACATTTAACAAATCGTGGTTACTATACGATTGAGGAATTCCTTAACGACAAGGCTGCTTGGAAGCAGGCCACTCCGCTCTCATCTCTAGCAAAACAGAAAAATTCTGATGTTGGAAAAGAGCAATCTGCTGAGTTTCTTGCCGGCTCTTCTCAGTGGAATCTGCCTTCCGAACCGGTGGTCGAGTCACAACAAACCGACTGACTTGACGTTTCAAAAGTGCTTATTAAAGGCCTACTTGAAATAAATGAATTTTGAATTTTGAAATCAACCCATTACCGACCCACTGCAGGGCACGGGTCTCCTTCCACAATAAAAAGGGCCGTGGTCCACCACGCTGGCCCGTAGCCGATTGGTGGACTCCACACACCTTTGAGAACATTATGGAGAACTCTCAGGCATGCAGGTTTTCTCACGATGTTTTCCTTCACCGTTGAAGCAAGTGTTATTTGAATTACTTAAAACGAACATAACTTAGAAAAGTTGGGAGATGCGTGCTGGGATTCGAACTCCGTCGCCCCAAAGGTAATTCGAGCTCCTATCCACTGGGCTACCACCGCCGTACTAGTTTAGTAGAATTTGGTTCAAATTATTTTTTATAAGATATCCAGGTAAATAACAAAATTATATATAGGTACTCTCCGTGAAAAAAGCGCGCATTGTTCAAAGTATGCCAAGGTCAAAAATGCAAGATAAATGCGTCAGTTTTCACTTTGTAAGAGATCTCATGGGAATATAGGTCAAGATGTTTTGAACTTGCGACTTATCCCGACCGTACTAAGATTAGATTTCAACTGGCGCAAATAATTTACAATAAGAATTATAACGCTATTGGGTTACGATGGCTATAGTGTTCTAGAAATTAAACGTAAATGCGAAACTGTGTTTGTTTATTTGTCCTACTTTTACGCCCTAAATAAGTAACCAATCAATTTGATTCTTAGTTTCGAGTTAGTTGAAAAGACTGAGACTAACGTCTTCATTTGACGATCTCGCTGGGGCAAAAGTCCTTGACAGCATATGTATATGTTTTAAGGTTGACTTATATGCGGACGGAGTCGCGGAGGACCGCTAGTTTGTAATATGACAATAACAGTTAACAACAATCGTCAACAACAACGGTTAACAACAACGGTTCACAACAGCAGTTAACAACAACAGTAAACAACAACAGTTAACAGCAACAGTTAACAATAACAGGCAAGGTTCCTGCACTGACATCAAACTACAGGTTCCGTAAAGTCGCACAAAATATTATAGTAGTTCTTTTACAGTTAATTATGTCAGACTCTGGAATTCCCTACCTGCAGGGCTAGCACGGGCAGGAGATATAAATTATATCCCCCGATTATATCCTCTATCAAGGGACATAATTATCTTTTCCCCTTGCCAGAGCACGGCAACAGGGGAGAGGATAAATTTATCCCCGTTTGACATTTCTCGTGGATATATATCCCCCGCCCATAGCATGGGAAGAAATGAAAGGGGAAAGACTATCCTTTTTTGACATTTGAAAGAGACAATTTTATCCCCGTCCTTAGACGTGGGTTGAAAATTCTGTTAACGAATTAAAGTCGAAAAAAACATGTCTCGTGCTTTCTGGGGCTCTTATTATTCAAGTGAAATGGAGAAATCTGAACAAAAATTACACCGGCGCTCTTTACGTGACGCCAGTAATCCGTTCGAATTTCCCGATGCAGAGTTCCAACACTTGTTTCGGATGGGTAAAAATTGTGTGCTGTACTTGTGCGAGGAGCTTAATGAGGCACTAAAACCACTAAATGCTGTCGATGGACTACCAGTGCACATAAAAGTAAGTTGTTATTAAGTACCTAAAATCACCTTGTGCAAAGACATCATCTATATATGAACGTAGGTTTAAAAAAAAGCATGGCTAATCACTTTTTGTCTAGGTTCTCACATCTTTAAGGCTATTAGCGGACGGTAGTTATCAGCGGGGACAGGTCAAGACCATGGCTGTTGCTCAAACAACAGTCAGCAAATAACTGACCCAAATTACTGGAGCTATTGTCAGTATGTGAGTATATATAGGTACTTACTTCCTAATAATTCTCATTAGTAAATATAAATCCCATCCTGTTCAAAGTGCAGTGATGTGATAACTAGTTTTCACTTTATAGCTGAGTGCCCCTTGTACGTGTTGGTAAGATGGGAACTACAAGGTAAGGATAGAATAAGTGAAGAAGACCTAGCAAACCTCACCTTAGGGGATATTGTTAGGTTCACCACAGAGACTGGTAGGTTTCAGGGGGGACCCTGCCGGGACACCAGTAAAACCTGTGTCTCAAACATGGGGAATAGGGTGGAATGGTCCTTACATAGGACTGATCACCCGTCTGGCAATGGCAGACATCCCCTCATCAAATATAGATATACTTACTTTAATAATAAAATTATTAGTCAGTACTTAGTACTTCAGTATAAGTACATAGCAAAGATATTCAATGCTAGGTACTTTAATTATTTTTCATTTCATTTTAGACTAATGCCAAAGTAGATATTATTCCCGGGAACAGACTCTGGAGATCCACGATAGATGTTCAACTGGTAAAGACAAATTATTTAGATCTAGAGTTTATCAAAAACTTAAACAATCAAGTAAGTTAATAATTTTAAAATATGTTTTACAGATTGTGGTGTGTGTCCATGACCAATTCATATTTATTAACTCTAAAGTAAAATATGAAAAGATACAGCTGTATGAAAGTAGAATCGGACAGTACTACATCTTATGTATGTTTTAAATAAAATGTGCAAACTTTCAAAACTTTACTTATTGTTGCCATTTACTAGTATAAAAGGGAAACAATGCAAATCAAAAAAAGTTACACACCTACCTATATCATTATATTATACTCCTCATAATTACCTAGAAATTACATGCCTAGGATTCTGCTGCATATGTTGTATACGACTAGTCTGGTAAATTATTTATATGAATATACAAAAAACAATGTCTCATTATAATAAAATTGTTTATTTGAGGAATTAGTACAAAAACTTGGCAGTAGATACTGTATTTAGTAATGAAATATAAGAAAATACAAAAAAAAATGTCTGATAAATTATTTAACATGGGCATGGGTTAATCATCACGTCCAAATTACAATGTAGGATTGTGCATATATTTCTATTCAACATTTTATTAAAATCTTGGAGAAAATCTGAAAAAGCAAAACAAGTAGGAATTAATTTACATGTTTAAATAACAAAGTAGAATTTTATTGGGGACTCAGGCTATGCTCTAGAGCCTTGGATGATGACTCCGGATTTAGAAGCTGCACCAAATAGTTCTGCAGAGAAGTACACAAACTGGCACTGCCAAGTAAGAAACTGTGTGGAAAGGGCCAATAGGTACCTTAAAGACACATTTCGCAGCTTGGGGATTGACTGGGTGCTTCATTACAGTCCCGAAAAAGCATCTCCACTTATATATGCCTGCATAACACTTTATAATATTATGCATCATTATAGGCGTGTATTGTAAATATATACTTTAAATAATATTTAAGTTCCCATAACTTATTATTATTGGGCACATTAATGTTTGGTAATATTATAAAATTATATCTTATAATAATGGTTCCTTATAAATCATTGATCCTGCATTTTCACATACAATTTGCCCTACTAATTTGGGTCAACAGTATTGAGCATAATATAATTTGTATATTTCAGAACTCTAATGGAGCAAATGACAGTAAATTTTGTAAATACGAGCGAA
Organism: Pararge aegeria; assembly: GCF_905163445.1. Classification (NCBI taxonomy): domain Eukaryota; kingdom Metazoa; phylum Arthropoda; class Insecta; order Lepidoptera; family Nymphalidae; genus Pararge; species Pararge aegeria. The sequence goes on from NC_053189.1 coordinate 3,629,848, forward strand.
GAACGACATCAGACATCAAATATGGATCAAACAAGATTGTTAACAGTTCCTCGACAAAAAAGAGAAATATTTATAAATACATATTTTAATTAATAAAATTTCTAAATTAACCTTTTCATCCTTTTTAATTTATTTTTGTTTGATAAATGAGCATCCTGCATTCTTCCATCTATACCTACTCTGGAAAATAAATAAATTCTTCACTTGGTTGACTTTACAGCAACATGTATACTATGTATATGTTGCCTGTGGTGCTGCGTCCCCGTGCTGTTGCAGCTTTTTAATGTCCTGCCACGTCTGCAAATAAAAGAAAAATTATGCAAGACTTGTTTGATGCCAACAACACTAATAAATAATTTAAATTTTTTGCACTTGCTTACTTTACCGCAAAATTGACTTAACTGTTTCCACTGATTGACCGTCCCGTCTGGCCCATGCTCCTTCAGTAATGACTAAGATTTGCCACTGGGATTCTGCCCTTTTGGCTCCTAAGAGTTCCTGTGAATTCCCCAGTGGCAAGGTGGTTGTGGGTTGGCATGAAATCTACCAACATTTGCAATTGTATTTTATTACTTCTTGATCTGAATAAACACAAATTTGTCAACTAATGGGCCATAGAAAAAGGCAAGCACAACTTTAAATAAAATAGTACAAGATCAATAATTTGATATGTAAACAGGATTGGATCTTGATGATTAACGTCTCTGTTTACTTTCACTGTAAAACATTCATTCATTAGGTACGCTTCTAAATCAATAGGTAGTCACTTTTTCAAACATTTTATAATAGAAGACTTACTTTTTAGCACTCATTTTATTTTCTCGAAAGGTAGGTTTTATACCACTTTGAAAAATCCAGAATAAATAATATAAACAAACAGCCGCAGACGAGGAACATTTATAGATAAAAAAAACAATAATAAACTTAGACAACTAAAACAAAACAGAAAACGAAAAATTTATTTGTCAAAACCATGAGCACAGATTAGAATAATTAATTTGTGACATTTACCGGGGGTTCGTCTTTCCCCTATTATATCAACCGTGGATATATTGTCCACCCGTGTGCCCATGCTCGGGGGGTGGATATAAATGCGTGAGGGGATAAACGTTATATCCTTCCCCCGTGGAGAAAATGTCCCCCGCCCATGCTAGCCCTGCTGCTGATATACATCAGGCAAAATACTTGCCTCTTTTTAAAAGTCATTTAAAAAACTATTTTATATATATGTAGCTATGTATGTATGTAGTTTATAAACTTAATTCTATCATTTATTGATTTTCATTTTTTTTTTTTTATAATTCTTAACAATGCTTACAAAAACAAAAAACACTATTAAACATTTATAAGAAAAAATGTAGTTTATTTTTACTATATGTAAGAATTATACGTGATATACATAATAATTATATGTGTAGTATTAGAATTTATAACATTTAGTTTAGTTTGCAATTCATATTTTTATTTAGGTATAAATTTTTATTGTTGTACCAATAACAAGTGCTTTCGCCAAAGGTTGTCTGCGAGAGATCGCTTTAGCGATAAGACCGCCTTTACACACCCAAAACTAGTTATTTATTACTTTTTATTTTATCTATTGTGTTTCTCTTAGTATTTTGTTGTAGTGTGTGCAATAAAGAATTTCATTTTTATCGTTTATAATGACTATCGTTTTTTTTTGTTACAGTTTTTCACTTGGTTTTCCAGTTCGGCAATCTCATGACGTACAATATATTTGTGTCTCTTGGACTTATAACTGCTGTTCCAATATCTGGTAGTAAGTATTTTTTTTAACAATAATAATGATTAATTTTTTTTTTTTTTATTGGCAGGTAGCTGATGTAATAAGGAGTAACTTAGGCTACGTTTATTTTAGAATAAATCTTTTATACAAAACTTAATTGGAAAAGTTCTACTTACACCTACACCCGATTCTTTTTTTACAACAATATACAACTTATGCTTTAAAACACAAAACCAACGCTGACGAAGTCACCAGGTGGCGATAGCTAGTTTACAATAAAATTTTAAGTTACTCCATATGAATTTCCGTTTATCTTATTCTGGTAAATAAACAAATTTTATTCTATTCTATTCAATATTATATTATTATGTATTTAAGAAACAATATAAAAACGCAGTTATTGTTTTCACTGCCGTACTGTATTGAGCTCATACTTTATTTTTCTTTATAATAATGTTTTTATTTATCTGTTGCTACTTGTAAGGTGTCAAAGAACAAATAAATATACATTTTTTTATCTTTGCCAGCTCTGGACGTGATTCTGTACGGCGTGGAGTTTGAAGGAATGAAACTGGCCGGCATCATATTGATAACCGTCGGCTTCTTCCTCGTCATGTTCCCGGACAACTGGCCCGACTACATCATGAGACTGTTGAGGTGAGGTTTTGTCGGGTGTGAGGCTTCGGCCGTGGCTAGCTAATTACCCTACCGACAACGAGGAGGATATAGCTATCCACCTGCTAAAGTTACTATTACACCCGTTTTTGTATTCTATCAATTATTGATTTTCATTTTTTTTTTTAACTCTTAACAAAGCTTACAAAAACAAAAAACACTATTAAAAATTTATAAGAAAAAAACCACCCTCCGCTTGCGGGGCTTTTGAATGCCCAAACAACCCGCGGTCAGGGCTACAGAGTGAGGAACCTCCTCACAATACGCGCTGTTTCAAGGACTAATGCCTTCTGTATCCGACCCTTGATCCAACAACCAAGCGAAAGCTTCCACCCGTTTATTATTACACATATATTATTTGGATATTATTTCCACTTGTGCGCCAGTGCACTGAGAGTTGATAAAGCTGTGGGACAAGATAATTTTTATCCTTTCCCGGGGATATAATTGTCTCTTTCCCATGCTAGCCGTGCAGGTGAGATTGCAGCATACAAGTGCCAGATTGAAGTGAATAAAAAAATAAGAAAAGTAAAACCTCAATGGAGATCTTTATATTCTCAGCCTATTAACGAAGGAGAGTTAGCAGGTTTGTCTCTCCACGCTTGTCCAGTGCGGGGATCTTTAGACAGCGTGTCCCAAAATTCAACGATAAGCTGGCACCCAATTTTAAACTGCTCAGGCCTACGAAAAAGGAAAAAAATATCTCAATATATTATTCAAATAAAAAAAAATTAATTATTCGAAAATGGCCACTTAAAATTTTTTTTTAACAATCCATCGAAATTTTTTTGAGTTCCGACTGACGATAAAAGTATGTTCAAACATCCCTGTTTTGAAAACATGCTCTGGTTTAAGGAGAGCCCACAACAAACTTAGCTTGGTAATTTTTTGTTATCACCATCTTACAGTCAATGAATATTTATATATTTAAATAATCCTTAGAATTATTATAGGCTTCCTGATATTTTCCTATAGGCTGACGTCTCTGAGATGTCATCCGGTACTTTTTTAATAAATAATATACAATTTACCTAAATGAGTTACAATTTTATGTAGCCTCGTAACACTATAACTTTATTTTTACTTTTGATATTTAAACTGTTACAGTTCACTTTTTTTAAATTAATTTATTATTTGACGGCCACGGTACTATTATTCGCCAATCGCGCAAGTTGCAGCGACCCTGCTTCTGAGTCCAAGGCCGTGGGTTCGATTCCCACTACTGGAAAATGTTTGTGTGATGAGCATATTGTATGTTTTACAGTGTCTGGGTGTTTATGTAATATTCTAATAATTTATGTATATTATTCATAAAATATTCACCAGTCATCTTAGTACCAACAACACACACAAGCTACGCTTACTTTGGGGCTAGATGGCGATGTATGTATTGTCGAAGAATATTTATTTATATTTTTATTTTTTTATGCTTATAAAATAAAATAAAAATTGTTTTGTCAGATGGAGCAGACGGCGGCAACGCGGTTCAGAGAACGGTGGGCGTAGTAGAGACACGGTGGACTACCGCACTGGCTACATCCGGTCGCATCTACGCTCGCCCTCCGGCCGCGTCAGGTGACCGCCCTATCCGCACACACAACAATCCACCAACTCGACGAATCTTCTGGGATCCCACTAATGATTGCCAATAACTTTGACGTTATATGTTTGTCTACGGACTCGGGAATCAACGAGGAAATTCTTCCATCGTGTCGACTATCGAAGCCATCTATTATTTTTTTCTCCTCTCCTCTTCTCTCTTCATGTTATAAAATCCACCAACTTGACAAATCTTCGGGGATCCCACTAATGATTGCCAATAACTTTAACCTTTTATGTTTGTCTACGGACTCGAGAATCAACGATGAAACTTGAAATGAATGATGAAAAGTGTCGACGATCGGAGCCATCTTTTTTTTTTCTAACTTTTCTCCTCGTGTTTCAAGTTTAGTTAGCCCTTGACTGCAATCCCACCTGGTAACAAGTGATGATGCAGTCTAAGATAGTAGCGGGCTAAACTAATTATTTTTCTTCACAATATATTCGGGTTTGTCTTAAGTTCCGCGCAAGAGTTGTTCAGCGTATTAGAGCGATTGTTGTTTGTTGGCAGGTTTAAATATAGTGGCGTCCTTGTCACAATGTTTTTTCGCAAAAGGGACGGCACTATTTTTATATCCTGTATCCTTAGGAATGTTATTTGCATGCTTTCAAACAATTGTAGTAATCTAAGAGTACACTAATAACACAAAGTAAACTGGACCTTATTTATCCTATTTTAGAGCTTAAGTTCGTTGACACTTTTAAAGCTAACGCTCCCAATGGAACGTTTGTCGACTAATTTTAAAGGCACACAATTTACGACTTTAAAGCAAAGGGTATAAGATTCATTTTTCTTTGTAAGCGTTGACTATAAAGTGAAAGAAAACGACTATAAATGTGAGTGTACAAATCTCAGGTCAAGGATAGCTAATAGTTTGGGGTTTTTATGCAACCGAATTCGTATTGGAACGGTTCCAGCTTTCAGCCTTATATAAAAATGACCACTTTGTCAGTAAACAATGTTTACTAAAAGTATTTTGCGCTATCTGCATTACTTTGTTCGATTTTCTCGTGTCTCGACATTTGTACTCTACGGAGTCTATTGTCATAAACAGTCTGCACACAAAAAGCGGCGACGGAGACAGGGGGTTTATTGTGAATATTTGGGGGGGGGGGGGGGGGGGGGGGGGTTTCACAAGTGCTTTTGATGACTTGTGGGGACATTTGTATTTCGAATCAAATTTTATGACTTCCCGAAGTTCGTGCGTTTCGATGAATACTGCGGTTCAACCTTTGGTATCACCGGAACGGTAAAGTGTATTACCTGCACAAAGCTACACTCGCAACTTACTTTCGCGGCTATTTAAAGTTTGAATTGAAATATACCGATACGCGCTTAGTTGCCCGGCTATTTTGGAAGGTGCCGATCCCGCACTACAGACGAAGTTTCCCAACTTGTATGTAAAGTATTGTTGTATGGCCGCTTGGTGTGTAGACACAGAATAACATAAATATGAATATTAGAATAATAGCGAATATATGAATATCGCAACACCTTCTGATTGGCGGACATAAGGGCCAATTTTGTTGTAAACAAATCTAAACTAAACTGACAAGTCTGAAAATGTTATCCTTTTTTTCAAAGAACACGAAATCGGCCTACTTTAGACTTGTAAATTTAGTTTAGTTTAAAGATGAGTATATAACAATGTTTGTGCGAAAATTTAGCCAATAACAACCGTTTCGATAATCGCAGTCTGATGTTGCGCAAACAATCCATTTGCGCTATGTCTTTTATATAGAAACATGATTTAAACAGTGATTTGGCATTTATTGACTCCACGTCAAATTTGACTTTCCAAATTGCTTTTCTAAGATGCTTCTATTTATCATTTGTAAACACAATATACAGACTATGGTTCCTTAAAGTAAACTATGAATCTATGAAGTTCTATGAATCTCCACAAAACCAACTGATCTTCAACAGATGAATGAAAGAGAACGTGAATTAACACATGAAGGGTGTAAGGGACTTCTTAACGAAAAGTGACACCAGGGATTTAGTACATGATTCTGAGTCTCCCAGCGATGAACTGTTCTATCGGTCTTTTCAAGATATTTTCAATAGTTTTTTTAACTAATTAAAGCATGAAATATCTTTTCCTATGTCTAAACTTGATATTTAATAAAATTAATTATGTAATGTAATTTAATGTAAATTTGAACTTCAAAGCGAGCGCGGACAGCCCTTTCTCTAAAAATTCAAATATACGTCACAGCTCGGTAAAAATACCTACTTATGATGCGTACGTAGATCAATGAGCGTTGTAATCCCATTGTTCGCGATATACTGCGTGCTCGAACTTACAAAATCCATTATTTGTAATTTCAGACCCGTAGTTTTCGTTAACTTGTCTCTTACACCCTTTATAGGTTTTTGATTATATTTTATGCAGACAATATAATATACAACCTCACGCACCTATTACGGCAATACCAGTGAATTCGCTGTCTAGGATTAAAGTCGTACGTTTTATAAAACAATTTGAAAATACAAAAAATATGTAGTTGAATTACTAAAAATACTCAATAATTACTAATAAATAACTAAAGCAATAAATTAAAAATATTAATTAAGCAAATGCTTATGAATAATGTAATTATTGTAAATAATATATAGGAACGTAAAAAGGTTTCTTTACAGTTATAGACTGACAAGATAGATTTGACTGTCCACATTTTTAACTGTACATATTATTTGTTTTATACAAAAAAAATCTATGATCTCAATACTTTTTGGTCCTAAGAAAACTAGTCAGTTTTGTAGTATCAATCTATTTATTAAAATTTTATCGAATGCATGCGATTTCCTAAATTATAGCCTTGCATAGGTTTAAGTCTTTTGGTGTTGTATCGTCTTTTACTGGGTACGTTCCACAGTTGAAAAGTGAGTATGTACAGTTATTTGCTGCAATTTCTCCGATTTACTATTTTGGATCATTCAGTTTCGAATCCTTTACGATTACCTTTAAATTCATTTCCAGTTTTATTTAGATAAAAAAAAATCTGGAAAGAACGCCGTCAGAAATGTTTGCTTACACACAGTTGCTAAAAATACGTAATTTTTGAGTTTTACTTGTTTCTTAAAACTTTTTTTTTACAAAAATATGAATAGGAGAATCGTTTCATGTAACGAACATTTTTAGTTATTACTGTCCGACTGCCTGTTATATAAAAATACAACAGAAAATTCAAGCCAAACAGTTAAATTTTTTTACATGCATGTACCTACCGAAGGAGACTTTTGATTAAAAGTTGTGTTTGTTACGTGATTTTACCGTGAGAAAATCTTTATAAAACTATGTAAAATCGCAGTATATCTTTTTCATATAGCTGTAACTCAGTGTATTTAATCTTGGCTTTTCTAAACTTTACAAGCCGTAATGATTGGTCGGCTTTGGACAATTTAGTTTTTAAACTAAACCGGTTTTTTCTCCCAAAACTATTCTAATTAATCTAATTCTTCGCATAGTAAAATTAACTTTCTGGGGATAATATGTGAATACTTTGGTGTAGTTTTGATAGCAAGCACAATGCTAGGGTTAATGAAGCTTGTATTTTGGTTCCAGTGTTTAGAATTTTAACTTGAGGTTCGCCTTGTTTCTAATCTTCGGTACTTAAACATAACTTACGCAGTGTAAAGCCCGTTGTCACTAAACCTAGTAGTGCTCTCTCTTTGTGTCTGAGGAAAAGGAAGCACCTTTTTATAACATTTTAATTTGGTTCAAAGAAGCTCAGAATTCACAGAGTTACCAACCTGACGACCTTAATGCCAGTTTTCGCTAACGACAAGCAACGCAATGCCTAAATAAGTAACGCTTACTCTAAGGTGATTCCTACGCATACATCAACCGTTCACCAATAATTATCACCTAAGAGTTGGTGAAACTTTTTTTTCTAAAGACATCGCCTTAATCATTAGGCGTACGATTCAGGCGAGGCTAGGTTTAGTTAAAACGGGCATTGGTACACAATAGAGCAATTATACAAGCTTTATAGTGGGAAGATAATGTAATTGTAAATTGTAGGTAGTTGTATAACACTAATAAGATTATTCCTATTTTGATGTTGTGATACCCAGTGTACAGTTAGGCATTAAATCTATTAAAAGTATGCATTACGGCAATATTTTATACTTTTAAATGATTTAACGGTTGGCTTCCAACTTTAAATTCCGCCAATTCGGCGAGGTAGAATGTAAAGTTTTAATGTGATTATTATTTAAAGGGATTAATGATTTGTTATTTATTAATTAAAAAAGCGTTGAAATATTTTAAGAGACACGCCCCAATTAGGTAATTATAAAAAAATATTGTTACCGGCTCTTTTGTATTGATATTCCTGTTGTTACATAAAATATAAAAATAGTATTTTAGATTATAATGTACTCATACGCAATAATGGTCACCACGCAACTCTTAATGCCAAATAATATCACTTTTAAAGTATATAAAGCAATATTGAATTATCCGGCACGTATGCAGTAGGTAATAAATAAACTCACGAAATGCCTTTGTAAATTGTAATACTTAACTTTAGTATTCATGATTTGATGTTAAAAACAGAAGCAAAGATACATTTTCAATCTTTGGAAAAATTAACAGGTAGTTCAAAAGATTAAACCACTTTACAGCTTAAAGAAATGAAGTTTTCTAATCTGTGGCCTAATTCTTGTGATGAGGTTGAAATTACCACAAAAGAAATCCAAACCAAGATTGCCAACAATGAAACACCGAGAACTAAAAATTGGTGCAGTCGGTCATGTTAGTACGGAAGATAAGATATGTAAAAAATATTCTGTAAAAGAAAATAGTAAGGTACAAAGTTATGCCTTAAATTGTACAGAGCAGATAAAAATACGGTGAATGTTTTAAAGAAAGTAATAACGGTTGACATTGAGCCACACAATAATGATAAAGTTTCTTGTTCACGAATAAACAAATTTGATTGGTGTAAAAGTAGTGCCATCCCTTTCCCACTGTTCCCTGTTAAATATAATGTCACTACATTTACAGTGGTCAATATAGTTTAGGATTTGCGAACAAGCGAAATAATTTATCTTCACATTAACTCATATGAAATCGTGCGTTATTAAATTAAAAGATTTTAATACCTTCCAAATGTGGAATTTTAATATTAATAAGACCAAAAAATAATTGACATTCCAAAAATGAATTTACGATTAACCAGTATTAACTGATTATAATCGGCACAATATGCAGGATGATGATTCGTTATATTCTTTTTTTTTTAAATTGTGTGTTGCAATCTAAATATATATATTATGTTTGTTATATATTTATATATATTATGTATATTTTATATTTATATATTACGTATATTTATTTAATTTATATATGTATTTGTATCTTTAAATTTTGGTATTTATGTATCTCTATCAACACTCTTGGCACTATCCCGTTCTCTTGCTGTAAGTCCTATCTACAAAGGTTGCCTGTAAGAGATTGCCTGCAGCAATAAGGCCGCCTTTGCATGTCTACATTGTGTACTGTATATACGTGTACAATAATGTGTTTCTTCTTCTTCTTCTAGGATGATATAATAAAAATTATGTAAAAGTATTCTGTAGGTTTTCTGCCTGTCCAAAGGTCGATATGTGATATCCGGCCTATAGTATGCAATGCTTGATTGCTGCAGCAGCTTTGTAAAATAGTGTTAAAGTTTTTAATGTAAATGAAGACAGGCATTTTAAGGTGGGTTAATGCTATGGCGATTTATTGGTTTAATTCTATAAAAAAGATAGGCATGGGTAACGCTGGGACTCAATGGTTTGATGGAAAACCAACGTGGTTTTACATCAAAAGTGAAATAAGAAATTGGAGCCAACTTCGAAGTTCCAACGTGGTTTTTCATCAAAAGTGAAATAAGAAATTGGAGCCAACTTCGAAGTTACTTGTCTTATAATGTAAACAATTGTTTTATTTCCTTGGTATGTAAAAACAGAAAAAATAGCTGTTTTATTTTTAATATAGGCTGTTTTTGATTAAAAAAAAAATTGCATACGAATGTACGGAAAATTCCTTTTTTTTCTTTAACCAAAAAGTAATAAAAAGCTTGTTTTACATAATAATACAAGATACAATGTTAGAAGTAGTGTCGTCCGTCGTTGCATGATTCGGACTTGCGTTCACTCTATTACTACTGATGACGTCATTCGGATTTCAATCCTATCAAATTGAAGTTATCAAAATTAAGTGCCCAGAAATTCTGTGAATAAAATCAGTATATACTACGACAGCTGATTATCTAAGTTAAAAACATTTCGGCCTTTAAAATAGAAACTGTTCTTAACTATTTTTTTAAACTTATTTTAAACTTAAACTGAATATATAAAGTAGCACCTAAACCATTACCTCCAAGTATAAGCAAACATCCAGATAGGTTTTTTAAAATACTCGTATAACTTGATTCAATAAGGAAAGATTTATTTTTAAGTGAATACTAAAACGATAACAATTATTGTGCTGTGCACTTTAAGTATTAATTGCTTGCGCTGTTTACTTTCGCTCTATGGACAATATTTAAAAACCATCAATTAAAATTTAAGGTGTGCTCAAAGTTCAGGAGACAATTTTGCACTGATAAACTTTTGCGAATATTGCAGTTTTATCATCCAAATGTCGAATCATGTAAATTATGGTAAAAAATTGTTGTTGATGAAGAAACAGGATATTTTTAAGTGCCATTATTGTTTATTCAATTTATGAACGGAACAGTGTACAATAGTTATAAATTGTTTAAAAAGTTGATAATGTTTAAACTTATAATACTTTTACAAGTTGTCATTTTGTATTGTAATAATGTTTACAATAGTACTTAAATTGTTATGAATTTTTAAAACAAGCATCTATAATTTCAACGAAGGCTTCAGCGCGGCGACCACCTTGCGTTTTAACTGCCTAGTTTTTCCTTAAGTTTAAGAAATATATCCGACAGTAGAAGTTTGGCATACTGTATAAGTGACACGTGCTTCCTAGCCACACATTTTTATTCCAGAAATGCGTGCGATAAAAAGCAAGAATTTACGGATATCATTTGATGTGGACCAATCTGATTTTATTGATTACAAAATCCTATATATCTTTGATCTTCTTAATTTCTCATGATTTCATTTAGTGTTCGCGGCAAGGAACTTACGTAGCGTTTATGCATTGTTCCGCGATTTGTTAAACATTTTCATATCTAAGTAAATCTTTGTACGTTGGAAGGAATCTGCGCAAATCTAGGCTTACACGATTCTAGATTCTTCTAACCAACGTAAATGCCACCTCTACCTATTGTGACGTGCCACAGCTTTATAGTACTTTGCTGTAAAAAAAGTTATTAGTGCTTTGCAGAGTGAGTCGTTTAAAAAAACCTTCGAAAAGATTAAGAAAGAATTTCGCATATGTTCCATCAAAAATCATTTGACATTCCAGTTTGCTATACTTTGGATTGCTAAAGTTTATCGTTACATATTATGTGGCCACATTGTATATAATCTGTAAATGACTGACTGCTTTTTAGGAATGGACCTGACATTTTTTTAAGGCCTCAGTGTGAAGTAGAATCATCATCGGAAAATTAAATCATCTCATCTGATTAAATTCCGTTCTACTTTAACAAATAATAATTTTTTCAATCGCAGGAATGGTTTACTCAAAATAATATATTCTAATGGATATACTGCCCACAAGGGGAAGAAATACAGGTACTATATGGTGTAGGGCGTGAGTTGTCAATATTTATATTAGACTGGGCCTTGAAAGCGCCATTAAGTACATTTTCTCTCACTACACTACACTACCTAAAAGCTTCGTGCAACGAATAACGCTGATCATCTTTACCGATTCGAAGCGAAATTTTGTTTCGGTATATTTTCCAGGCATTACCTTTAAAGATTTGTTAGTGGATTGATGTTAATGGGATACATAGGTACTGCATTTAAATACACTTTAATCGGACCCTAGTTTAGAGAGCCACTGTTCCCCCATTATTGTGTAGGCGTATGATAGTTCTAGATTCCTCTCCGTACCCTGAAGTACGTTTCTTTTGTTCGTTATATGTCCCAAAGTATATTTTAACCATTACCCTAGTCACTCTGTTTCAAAATCTAACCTTTATTGAATTAATAGCTTCGTTAATTTTATGTTCGTTTATGTTTTTATTATATTTTGCCTTCGGACCGAGAAATATTATTCGCCTAATATTTTGTCGTGTATTTCCCATTTCCATGCTAGCAATTATTGCTTTTACATGACACAGTGGCTATTTTACACATGTCGGTATGGTTGAGTTAATTTAGTAGTCGGTGACAATGATACAAAGAGATATTTTATTTTTTAAAACCGTTTAAAAACCAGTTAATATCTGCTTATCATAATGATGATTTATTTATTATTTCCGGTATTGTTGGAAAACTGCAACAATAGCAAACGAGAGAATAATAAAGCATTATATCTAAGTTAGAGATTTTATGGATTGAGCCTTATAAATGTAGAAGTAAATTAATATAGGCATGATGAATAACTAGAACAACCGACTACAAAAATGGCGGACCAGTGCCCTCAAATATAGAGACCTATCCTTATACCTCTACAGTATTTCCTGAGCAATAAACTATTACTCCATACAAAGAACCATTAAAATACCGTAACACCACCGACTGGCGACTGAGTTTCCTTGTCACTACAAACTATTGATTACGGACAGAATGATATTTTTGCGCAAAAATGCCCTTTCAAAGATATGTGTTAAAATGATCGATAAATCAATATATCGTTTTTTGTTATCACACACGCTACACCCTGTACGTAGCTTGTTCTGCATAAAGCTTTGTTTACGACCAAGGTGCTAAGTAAATCACTCACACAAACTTAAAGTCTTGATGATTTTTATTGTAGTAATTTTAGAGACCAAGAAAATGGTCCACATCGTCCACAGATAGTTGGAGCTCTCTCATAAAAAGCTCTTCGACTTCTGAATGTTTTTGGCCGTAGACTAGCGATCACCTATGGAATAATAATAATCATATGCTAAAATCCAGTTCTGTTTGAAAATATGTATATGCATTGGCGTGCGGGTCATCTCCAAGCGGCCAATAGGCCGGTCGGGGGTACGGGCCTCGAAGCAACTCCTCTGCACCCGGGTCATACTCGCAGGGCAGGTATGCTGCCCTGGTATTAGTTGTTTAAGCCCCTTTCTAGGGGCTAGGGCCCGCCATCATTGGCTTTGGGCCTGTTGGTTTGTCGCGTCCGTGCAATGTCCCTGCGTCACTGTCAGCGAAGTCGTCGCCGGCGCGCGTGTCGATGTTATCAAATCCGAAGGACCTCGCGTCATCGACGTCATCATTTTTTTGTCGTGCCGGCAGGGGTGATTGAAGGATCTCTTGAGGTAGTGGACGCCCTGTTATAGGTCGGTCCAGCGCTGGGACTATTCCGTGGAGGTGATCGCACGTATGCATTGGTTGCTTATGTTGTAGCAACTTTAATTGCCACACGATAGATGTCGCTTGTTCAATTCCATACAAATTACACGTACGATCGAATACGTAGAAAATCTCACACTAGGCACTCAGGTTAAGTGGACTGCGTTTGTGTGTAAAAATGATCCTTGGCTTTTAACTGAGTAATATACTTATATTACCCATCACTAACCTCGTCATCTGCGTTCCTCTTATGCTAAGTATGAAATAAACGGTAACATTGACGTACATAATATCCATCTTCATTCATTAAGCCAAGAATAATAAATAAGTAATTCGTCAAATAGCTTATTAATATTATAGATATACAAAAGTTAATATATGTTACACATACCATAAAAGTCTTCCGATCGTGATGCTGCCCTTGATATTTTACAAGGTATAGACGCTCAAGAAGCCAACAAAACACTGGCTGCATAGTTAATGGAAGTAAAGCCTGAAAAACAATCTGATGACATTTAATATACCATGATATTTTTACCTTCAATTAATATACCATGATATTTTTACCTTCAATTAATTATACCATCATATTTTTACGTTTTTTGGGCTGATGAAAAATAAATAACGTTTTACTGGAATAGGTAAAATTAAGATTTACCATACAGACAATCAAGTTTATTACATTTAAATATATAACGCCTAAATTATAGTATAAAAATATTCTTATTAATACTTAAATATCTTATTTATAAAATACTGGATTGTATAAACCTTAACAAAGTTTCAAACTGAAAAGCTGACACAAGTGTTATAAAAAAACTTGTGAATTTTTAACTGACATTCTATTTTTTATATTTATTAGTAGCTGCGTGCCACCAACTTTGTCTGCGTAAAATTTATGATATCTCTTGGGATTAAGATATTTTTCCGCGCTTCTTTGTCAGTCTCTAGTAAGCAAGCTAAAGGCAAAGCTAAAGCAAGAAAAAAACACCAAATTTTTGGATATAACTTGTAAAGTGAAATCTCTTAGAGGAAGATTTTAAAATAATCCTTTCTCAATATACCTCTGGACCGGAAATCAAAGAATATTCCTATCAATATTTGAAATTTAAGATCACAATGTCCAGCTTTTGTAGTTATAGGTTTACAATTTTTGGTGAAAACTATTTTCTTTCATGCAAACTGCGGCATAAATTTAAACTACTTTTGAACTTTGTTTATTATGGAGAACATGTCTAGACAGTAACATAGAAAATCATGCAAATTATTCAAAATTATTAGAATTCCTGATTTCTAAAATTCTATGGATTCTTTGCATGGGCATTTAAATTAAGTAAGTTATGTTTAAGGTATGTTCTGTTTTTTTTAAATGAACAAAAATAATAAAAATGTCCCGAGGTGGCTCCTAAATTTGGTCAGTAAATACCAAGTGGGTTATTAGAAGACTCGGTTCCATTAAAGCAATACAATATCCAACAATTGGAGGACCTCTGAAGGATATTTTTTGTTGTCTCAAAGAAGACAATAATAAGACCTTGACAAGCAGGATTAGCCACATTGAAAGACCATTCAATCGAATTTTGGGGCTCAATGTGAAAATGTAGACACTTCTAAACGACGTCACCAACATGGTACACAGAAGCGGCAAGAAATCAAGTATTTGTTTATTTAAATAGGGCTTTTAAAGGCACTTTGGATGCGTAGATAGGACTGAACCTACGAGGTTTCTAAGAGGCGTCTCAGATCTCACAACAAAGAATAACGCAGCCTAGACTAGGGTAGACACTAGAAACCCGAAGCTTTTATTTTCAAACATGAGCGGCAATAGTTAATTTCCGGAACCAATTGTTACCAATTCTGTTGTACACAAGTTTGTAAACTAAATTAAACTGAACTTTAAAACGTTAGTATTTTCTGTCTATGAGTATACCTCAGCCGGGCTCCTGGAAGATAAGAGATATTCCCTTTAGAAATAAGTTGTTCTTGTATCCCTGCTCTTTTTTATGTTCGTTTTGATGTTTGTTACATAAATAAATTGACAGATCTATATATGTGGGCTACAATGTTCAACTAAAAACCACCGAATATATACCGAATTTTTAGAGATATTACATCTTTTTTTTAACGATTTACGAGTTTCTGTACAACAGAATTGGCACTATTTTAATCGAAAAAACTTAGCTCCAAACAAGCGTCCTTTGGATTTTTCAATAACCGTACATTGCTGCAAGCTAGTATCTGTTGATTTTAATTGTTTATGTTTACATGTTGTCGCCGACCTCACACTTCAGTAACCGGCGAAGTGTCTCTACAAGAACATAATTCTCTACAGCACTATATTTATCTTCGACTTCACTGCGATCAGTAACCTGCCGTAACAAATGTCTGAAGTTTTTGATTATATTACTGACAACGCAATATATTATTATCCACGCACAAAAGCTCTGGCGGAATTGCGCCTTTACAATAAAAATTAAGCTTTATTTGCTATACTCCGCGAAAAGCATAGAGAATCTGTACGGTGTAATTTATAATTACTTCAATCACATGAGAAGTACAATGAGAGTACATTGCCAAAGATGTGTTCGGTGTAGAGTACAAAGATAGATGAAATTATAAAGAACGCCATACAGATTATTTTTCCGCGGAGTATAGAAAATTGAGCTTAATTTTCGTGGTACCTCAATGAGTTCCTCAAAGTAACGCCTGCTTCTATCCAATATGGCGCCTTTATAAGCGTGTATACTAAAACGCGGACGCCTCATCTTTGTATTTTACGCTCGTACGCTTTACCCCCTTATAAGTGCCGGACATTACGCTCAGTTATGCGGTGAATTGAGATAAAAAAATCCGAATCGAAAAAAAACACTAATTATTAAGTATACGTTGCGTTCGCAATCCGTTGCAATCTTTTACTGACACACCGCCATTTTTTAATTCAAAGTACTCTCAAAATGCGCTGAGATATCTTGCAAGCTTTTAAAAAAAACAACTTGTCTTCTAGGACGTCAAATATTCACTGCTCATCAAATCAAAAAATAATATTATAGTTTTTTTTATTGGTAGTAAATATTTAAATTCAGGGCGTTGAGTTTAGTTCATATTTACTAGCATATAAAGAGCGCTGACGCTGTAAATAAATATTTCCATTTGTTTAATTTCAACGTTTTTGAACACGTGTTTTCCAAAAGTGAGCCGCAGTCAGTCTTTCTGCTCTGGAAATATTGGAGAATTTCTGAAGAAATTGTATTTGCGGTGAAGGCCGTCCTAGTGTGCGCGGGCCTTTTAGAAACTTGTGTATGTTTGGGTATTTTTATGACAAACTTAAGATATATTTATTTGAACCGTTGTGTTTTACTGTGACTTCTAAACTAATGTCAACGAAATGAGATAGGTAATTAATGAAAACAAACTTGCCTCGTTAATACCTGTCCTTTTCGCTCGCAAACAACGCCAATGTTTATTTAAGTATGTGCACTATCTGATTTCGTTGACCGCAGTTTATATGTTGCTAAATTGTGGTCTACTTGGACTACAAGTGACAATAATTTTTTTGTCTGTCGCATGCTGTGTAAAAACACGTCACGTACTTTAAACTTTAGACCTCTTTCACAACGTCAGTATACTTAGGCAGTGTTTTGTCACACTCCAATTGACAGCACCTTTCAAATGGCAGAGCGTGACAAAACACTCCTACACCACGTTGTTAATAGGGGTTGGTGTGCATCAATCTGTTCAAAATATGTTATATGTCAGTAAATGAATCTCAAAATGACTTCTTGTGTATTCAGAGACATACGAAGGCATCGTTGCCTTAGCCGACATTATCACTTTTCGACTAAAGATCCACTAGGCTAAAATTAAAGCATTGCAATGTGACCTATACTGCCATTTTAAGGATTTATAATACGTTTCAGAAAATTAAATTTTCGCCGACCCTTTTAAAAAAAATCGAAGTAAAATCAATAAAGTAGAATTCTATGGAAAATTACATTAAAAATACCCTGTGACTGTAATGGTCACAATGTTTCCATAGCTAATTTACCGTTAAATAGAAAGAGCAGTTTTAATGTTTTATTGGTTTTCCCGCCAATTGTATATGTTGTTTGGCCGCCTTCATTCAGGCAAAGGTATCAACATAGACAATGTAGCATAGCAACCAACGAATATATAAACACTACGATATCTAGCAACAGCCCTTTGAAGAATACCAGGATTGAACTGAAATGTTTTTTTTTTGTTCAAATTAGAGTTCTGTACATATCCAGACCGTAAATGGTAATATGCAGTGGTATATTGCAGATTGTTTTTTCGAATGTAATTTGAAAATTTCTGTACATGTTTAAGAAAATTAATTGCAAGTACTCATGGTAAGAGTGCAACATGCGGTCGTGCATACACTTCAATCGTCACCTTATGTCGCATGTTATAAGGCTCACAATTCAATGCTCTAATTTGAGTCGAATCGATTTGGCGTTCGAAGACCATGTATATGATGATATTGTCTCCCACGTGAGCATCCCCATTCCATCATACATATAATGATATGTATTTTTGTTAGACAACACTAGCTATTGTTACGTAGTAATTTAGTTAATTAATGATTTGTATTATAATTAATTGTGTACAAAATATTTAATTCTGTATATTTAATTTCAAACTAGTCACTAGATGTATATTTTGTGTTTTAAACACGTTAAAATGATAAATTATAATGAAATTATTTTATTATGTATCAAATTAGTTAATTTATTAAAATCAAGTCATTAAATTTAAATATATACAATAAAAAATGTGAAATCTCTAAAATGAAACGTTAAATGTTCTTTATTGGTTGTATTGCTCGTTTAATTAGAAAATTTAAAAGACTGAATTTAATTAAAAAAATTACTAAATTCAATTACGCTGTCATTTAAGTGTATATTGGTTGTTAGGCTGAACTTTATGTATGTCTATGTAGATAATAAATAATAGGGTCGTATGTCGGTGTTTAGATTATAGAAATCATTTAATGTAGATGATACCTTTGTACATACATATTTTATTACCTCAGCTACGTATAGTACATGAAGTCATACTTTCACAGAAACAGATGTCGCTTGTTACTGAGAAAGAAGTGAAACTTATTCGGTTTATTTTCATACGCTCGTTGCCGTATGTAGGTTAGTTACGATTGGCTTAGGACCTAAGTCAATTCCTGTTGACATGACCCAGTTATGCGGTTCATGTTTAAAATAAAGGTGGAGAGCATGAATGGTTGTCCAAATCAGTTCAATTTGATACGATATTTTTACGTCAGAAAGACTTTTTATTGAGGAAGATTCAGGTTTTTTTTGTACATTTTAACCGCTCAAATCTATTACCTCATTAATCCACTGACCAGAGAGATGTTTTCGATGTATTTGAGATATTTATAAAAAACTGACGCATTCCGATTCTTTTTACGCGTTTTGCTTGATGAGAATTAGCAATACGCAGTGATATATTATTAATGTTTTACCCCCGATTCTATTTATCATTATATCTTTCCATATTATTATACGTTTCTGAGGTTATAAAGTGTATACATGTGTAGAACACGCGGAATGTAGCTCATAATGTAACGCGAGTAGTACACGAGATAACACCTTGGCCCCTGTGATTCATTTTGTTGATACGTAGTATAAATAGTAATTTGTTGGTCAGTAAAACCAAGATTTAACATAATACATGTGGTTTTTTTTACGCCTTTTCCCTTCTTTTTACATTAAACATTATATACGCTTCGTTATAAATGCGAAATTGTGTTATTTGCTCAAGCACTGTATAGATCTGGATGTAATTTTGCGCAGACAGCTGGCATCTTGAAGGTGGCGGAATACCGGATTTTTTACCCGGCACCCGGGCACAAACTTGGGTTTTAAAACAATATTTGATAATTTACAGAAACTTTCTAAAGTGGCTAAATTTAAAATACTAAGACAATTCACATATAACCATCTAGCCCCAGAGTAAGCATAGCTTGGTTAGGGTATATATGGGTACTTAGATAGTTGATAAATATTTTTATAAATACAATACAAATCAATACTTATAATATACAGATAAACACGCAGACACTCAAAAACATTAATGTTTACCACACAAACATTTTCCAGTTGTAGGTATCGCACCCACGGTTTTGGACTCGGAAAGTAGGGTCGCTGCCCACTGCGCCATTCGGCTCTCGCCAAACTCTCGATAACTATAACTTGTCATGTAAAACAAAATTGATTAGAATTTTAACAAATTTGCTTATAATTCTTATTTAATGAATGAATATTTCGCAAGAAATAATAAAAAATATATATTTGATTCACATCCAATATTCAAGACAATGTGCCGCTGGGTGTTTTATATAAATATTGGTGCATTGTCGATACACTTCAGTCTTGTATTGAGACTCGGACGACGCAAAGATACCTCCTGGTGTCAAAATTCAAATTTAAATTTCATTTATTTCAAGTAGGCCTAATTAATAAGCACTTTTGAAACGTCAAGTCAGTCTGTTTGTAATGACTACACCACCGGTTCGGAAGGCAGATTCCACTGAGAAGAGCCGGCAAGAAACTCAGCAGATTGCTCTTTTCCAACATCATATTAAAGTTTAACAATCTTTAGAATTTTTCTGTTTTGTGAGAGATGAGAGCGGAGTGGCCTGCTTACAAGCAGCCTTGTCGTTAAGGAATTCATCAATCGTGTAGTAACCACGATTTGTTAAATGTGTTTTAATATATTGTTTAAACTTAGGTAAAGGTAGATTACTTTCGGTATCATGTTATAAAAGCATATACCCATCCCCCAAAGGATTTCTGTACTTTTGTTTAATAAAGATTATATTATTATAAATATACTGAGAGGCTACTGTAAGTATACCTATTTCTTTAAATTTGGTACGAAGGGATTCTGATTGTCCTATTCGTTATCAGCCTAATCAATAGCTTGTTTTGATATAAGATGCTTTGTATCCCGGAAAAATGTCCTCCGGAAAATTAAATTCCAGCGGGGTTTTAAAAACCATCGAAAAAAAAACAACTTTTTAATTTGACTAAAGGCAGTCTTATTATTGTGATAATCCATAAACAATATAGTACCTAACTTACAAACTAAATCGTTTTAAGGTCGTACAAATAGACCGTACAAACAAAACCGCTTTTAGCAGGAATTCCATAATACACAATTAAATACAGAAACCAGCCGGTACAAAAGCGTGTAATTAATAACTGTGCCATAACAGAGAAAACAAAACTTAATTTTCACATTAACAATTGTCGCAGGCATTTGTGAAGGCGAGTTACATCTTTTTTAACCAGTTAGTACATCACTTAATAAAATATCTAGCACATATTTTACTAGGCTATATATGGAAGGGTTCAAAGTAAAAAAGTAACATGAAATTCTTTTTTGATATTTTGCTTATTGCAGTTAAGAATATCGCGTTCTATAAAATTACAAAAAAATAATTACAAATATTGCCTTATTTTTGTTTTTTGAAAATTAAAAAAGTTTTGACCGTTTTTAAAATCATACCCTGTCCTGAAAAGCAGATGTTTTGAATATAACTCCTTTCACTTTGCACCCGTCGATATGAGAACTTGAAATCACCAATATTTTATTACACTTATTGAACACATTCTCATCCATACACTTCTACGATCTGTATTTGGCTATAGGACTTGGTTACTTTCTTTTTACATTTCGCCTTATCTGCATCTTTCCATCTTTATATTTTAGTTACCGCCATATGTGCGTAAAACTGCATAGTATTTTTTAGTATTAATAATTGAAGGTAAGTGGAAACCATCGCATATATAGATATATATATACAGTCAAACCTGGGTAAGTGAGAACTGGATAAATGAGAAAACTCTATAAGTGAGAGTAATAGCCAGGACCCGTCATTTTAAGCTCCCAAAACCTCTATTAGCGAAAAACAGAAACCTTTGTAAGAGAGAGTCGTTTTTCCCTCACGGACCTCCGTAAGTGAGACTGCTACTTAACTATACCTCTATAAGCGACAGTCGAGCAAGCAATATTCGACTAAATTTATGAGTTTAGTGAGAGAAAAACATTCAAAATACAAAAACAGAAACACATTCGAAATTCACGGATTTTTTTTAAATGTAAATAAGTTCTAAATAAAATAAAATTACACAGTGCATGAATATGTCTTGTTATTGCTGCGTACCTCTATAAGAGAGAAACGCTACCCATGTACCTGCATTAGCGAGAAACTCGGGTTAGTGAGAAACCTCTATAAGCGAGAATGAGATTGTGCTCCCTTGAACTCTCGCTTATCCAAGTTTGACTGTATATATATTATATAGATATATATAGATATTATATAGATATATATATATATATATATCCTCCTGGCTGTATCCGATGACAGCGACTCCTTCTAGATACCATTATGAGCGTACCTGATGTGCGCTCAAAGTGGCTGACATAACCACTTTTAGTTTCAAATGTGCGATCACATTGACAGCACGTTAGTACTCCACAAATTATATTTTAATATATGGCCGGCGACGATCTGGACTTTATCTCATTACGCCTAGCACTAGTTCTGCGCGTTTTTAAACTTCAAACTCCGATACTTTTCTTGTTAAACAGAGCAATCCCTCACAGGTCGTGAGCACTCCATCAATTTGAGACGTAGGTCTAAACAGTGGCGTGCACATGGTCTTCGGTATGCTTAAAGCAGGAACATGAAATAAAATAGAAAATTTCCCCTCACATACGATTTATATAAAATAATTTGGGTAGGCAATGCTTATACGCATGTATGAAGTGCACGCCACTGGGTGTAAGTCTCACGTGCCTGTAATTACACAGGCAATCACACCTTTCATAATTATATAAAACTTATACAGTTAAATAAAATATTAATTAAGAAGTCATTATACTTGTTGAATACAGGTTTTTTCAAACTTAAGAAGAGGTCGTAGCCTATTGTTTTGTAATGATATTCTGAGTTAACAAAAAAATAATTTCAGTGTTACTACATACTCAGCAATATATTACTACGCCTGTATACCTTCTTAAGTATATTAAAGCGCCCTTTCGAATGCACATGTAAGCTTTACATTTTAACCTCACAAACACACACACTCGAAAAACATTACTTCTCTTTGACGTCAGATCAAATTACGCGACAGGTGTTTTACAAAAAAAAACAAAGCCAAGGTCAGAAACAGGTGTATTAAACAATGTTCGATACTCATGTGTCGAAAAATTGAAGAACGAAAGGTTTGATATATCTTTGGCAAATAAATATCCCCAAATAAAATTGAAAAGACGGTTACGTACCGTCTATAAAACCTAATATATATTATTTTGAAATTCGTCCGGTTTCATTTGAACACATAATTCGCAAAGCCCAAACTACGTCCAACTTGTCACGGGCACCAGGCCTTCTGAGCTGATGACGTCAAAACTTTGGTCCCAAATGGATTTATTCACAGGGCAAGTTTTTTTATTCATTTATTAACTCATTACACATAATACACATCGCAGGTCTTAATTTAAAGGTGTAAGCATAAACTCATAAAAAAATTCCGTACACCCAAAAGTCTATTAGTATATGAAAATGCTTTCACCTGGTTATGTTTTGCCGTTTCACCGTTATTGCAATGCAAAAGTTTCATAAAGGTTGAAACTTTGAGATGTCTCTCAATAAGTTCAAAGTTTATATAAAACGTAAGCTTACAGAAAAATCCTATTATAATATTAAGGATTACTTGAAGGATAAAATAGCTTGGGTGTGAATTGCTCTAGCTTCATAGCTGAATATAAATTTACTGTGAGATGGTGATAACAAAAAAAAAGATTACCCGTCTAAGTTTGTTGTGGGCTCTTCTTAGACCAGGGCGCGTTTGGAACCCTCGTAGCTTTAGGTTTAAGTTGGCGAACGAAGTTATCACCATCCCCTTACAATTATGTGAACATTTATGTATGAACGCTTCATAAGTTATCAAAATTAAGCTTAATTTGCTATACTCCGCGAAAAGCAGGAGAATCTGTGTGGTGTAATTTATAATTTCTTCAATCCTTATACC
This sequence comes from Pararge aegeria, assembly GCF_905163445.1. Taxonomy (NCBI): domain Eukaryota; kingdom Metazoa; phylum Arthropoda; class Insecta; order Lepidoptera; family Nymphalidae; genus Pararge; species Pararge aegeria. Next base: position 3,653,372 of record NC_053189.1, read on the forward strand.
CCACACCAAACAGATCTTCGGCAATATACCCTCCACGCACGTTTCGCTCCGAAACCGGAGCATCATCAGGAAATGTTGACTTTACAATGAATAATTGTAAAGTAATTAATTGTTAATAATTGTTAAGTAAACAATTATTCATTGTAAAGTCAACATCTCCTGATGATGCTCCGGTTTCGGAGCGAAACGTGCGTGGAGGGTATATTGCCGAAGATCTGTTTGGTGTGGGGTATAAGGATTGAAGAAATTATAAATTACACCACACAGATTCTCCTGCTTTTCGCGGAGTATAGCAAATTAAGCTTAATTTTGATAATATATCATGGATTTCCGCAAAGTAACGCCTGCTTCTATCCAATACGCTTCATAAGTGCAAGAGATAAGATGTGTGTATTGTCGTAGTATATTTATTTATTTATTTATTTATAACTATTTTCATCAAGAGTATTCGTTGTCTGCATTGTTATTGCGAAAGTCTAAATTCCTGCATGTCCTGCAACTTGCCGTCCTGTGTCCCTGAGTTGGAGGCGTACGTGTTAAGCCTCATGTGATTACAGGAATCACACCGGCAACCACGCCCTTCATACCGGAACAGCATTGTAACAATGCTGCTTAGCGGCAGAAATAAGCCTGGCGATAGAACTTCCCCGGAAGAGTCTCAATCCCAAAAGTACTAGCTCTGTCTACTTTTATTAAAATTATGAATCGAGACCATAACCATTTGTCAAGGACCGTGGCATATTATGAAAATTAAGCTTAATTTGCTATACTCCGCGAACAGCAGCAGAATCTGTATGGTGTAATTTATAATTACTTCAATCCGTATAATCCACACCAAACAGATTAGATGTTGACATAACAATTATTCATTGTAAAGTCTACTTAGGATGCTCCGGTTTCGGAGCGAATCGTGCGTAGAGGGTACATTGCCGAGGATCCGTTTGGTGTGGAGTATACGGATTGAAGTAATTATAAATTACACCATACAGATTCTGCTGCTGTTCGCGGAGCAAATTAAGCTTCATTTTCATAATATATTATGGATTTCCGCAAAGTAACGCCTGCTTCTATCCAATAAGGACCGTGGCAATGGTGTTAAAAGTATACGAAAATTTCCAATAAGCCCTTATGCGTTCTTTGAATTCCATTAGAGTTGAGATTATCAATCTATACTTCGTGGCGGTCTCCACAATACTAAACTAGATGGCGCCACCAAGATCCTGCATTGCGCTACTGAAGTTTTTATAAATAATGACCGAATAAATATAAATAAATAAATAAATATACTACGGCAATACACACATTGCAACCTAGCCCCAAAGTAAGCGTAGCTTGTGTTATGGGTACTAAGATAGCTGATGAATATTTTTTTATGAATATAATACACATGAATACTTATAATATACAGATAAACACCCAGACACTGAAAAACATTCATGTTCATCACACAAACATTTTCCAGTTGTGGGAATCGAACCCACGACCTTGGACTCAGAAAGCAGGGTCGCTGCCCACTGCGCCACCCACCCGGTTTAACCGAATTACGAAAACTGTTGAAGGGTGCATAAGGATATTACCGTAAGGAATCACCCTGTAAAACTATTAAATGAAAAGAAGCATATTTATTTTTCCATACAAAATAATTCAAAACATTCCAAGTGTTTACTTATGACAACCCTATTGATGATAAAAGACCGACACGCGCATAGTACCTACGCTATGCAACACGTACCTAATAAAGTGACAGGAGTCACTCGATTTTAATTTTGCATGTGATGTTAGCTGATTTCTTTCAGTAAAAACTATGGCAGTGGTTTACTCAAAAACTAGTAGCTTTTCGTTTTCACAGATAATTCTTAGAGACAGTAAATAATGTACCTCTAAAGCATGTGAAGTAATATTTCGGTTTTCATTTACACGTTGTATACAACTTCCAAAGATGATATATCTTCCTATTGTTCCGATCGAGCGTATCACTTTAGCTCCCGTACAACTTTTAATTATGAAATTGTCCTACAATTATTGCACTATTCAACTTACCTCTAGTAAAGTCATTAGCAATGGACCGTATCTTGAAGTACTATAACAAACTGTCTCCATTCTCAGTTATTTTACTATCATGAATAAAATAATATAAAAATGTAAACAGTACAGCTATACAGTATATAGTTCAACTTAGCTTATATCTAAATGTTCCCATTGTTGACGCGGTCCCATCGCCAGATGGTACCGTCGTCGCAGCACGTTAAAAGCACTTTGCCGTTACGGGACAGTGTTACCTGTGGAAAAAATATGAAAAAATATGAAATATATTGTTAAACAAAATTTAAAAATCATATGTAATATTATAAAAAAAAAACAAAAAGGGGGGTGCGTAACCAACAGCCTGTAACAAGTGCGAGCGAAACAGTGGATGTTATTTTAACTCAAAAATATCATTAAAGGTTTTGATTTATTTCCATAAATATACTAGACAAGCTTTTACCCGCGGCTTCGCCCGCGTGTTCATTTAAAAAACTATTCCAGGAGGAAAAGGACTCTGTTGCTGCGTGATTGAAGGACAAAACTTAAGCGTAAGCGTATCTTCCCACAGGAACTGTTATATAATTTTTCCGGGATAAAAAGTAGCCCATGTCACTCTCCGGGCTATAAACTATCTCTATGCAAAAATTCACATCATGCCATTGCTCTGTTGCTGCGTTATTGATGTACAAACAAATACTTTTGCATTTATAATAATATATATATAGTATAGTAATAAATATAAAGTATAGTATGGGAGTGTGGACGTACATTTTGGATAAAGCCTATAAATACTTTAGATTGGATAGATTTAACTGGCTGAGGGTATAGCTTTCAGTTTAAAAAGAATCTGCCTCGTTTTAACTGGATACATTTCTAAGTTACCTCTAACGTCTGAAGCACATATTTCTGCCAAGTTTTTTACACTAACAATAATACAAATTTATATACTGAACTGTCGGGATCCTAGACATCATCAAAAAATCTAAAAAAAATGCAATTTGGAACGACGCATACTGATATAGAATCCGGTCCTGTCACGCTCTTAATAGGCTTAGGTGGCTTGTACAGGGTTTTTGACCAGCGTATACATAAAGAAGGAAGATGGCATGAAATGGAAAAACTCTTCTCCTTTATGAGACATACAAACAATTTTAGGGTAGGCAGTGCTTCTGTGCTTGTATGAAGTGCACGCCTCTGCGTGGGATGGTATTATTGTACCTGTCTAACAGCAGCCACACAGCGCGGATGGACTAGTTGCGAGACTCGTGAGCCGCCCGCGACGTTGCCTAGCTCCCACACCATTGTCTTGCCGCATTGGTTACCTAGCGCTATTACCTGTAACAACGAGAGAAAACATTTATAAAGAAAATAATAAATAAACTACGACAAACACTCACATACGAGAATGGACGTTTCTTAAGAACGTGTAGAGAAAGCCTACCTATTTATTTCAATAAATGAATTTTATATCATCTTTATATATATATTTCTTGTGTGCGTGTGTATGTCACTGAACTCCTCTTAGACTGCTGTACTGATTTTAATAAAAAAATTGTGTGAGTTCAAGGGGATTCGAGAATGGTTTAGATTCACAGTTTGGTCCACTGGAAAATGTTTAGAAATAAAAAATATCCGCGGTACGAAGTTCGCCGGGATAGCTAGTTATATATATAGTTCTTGTGTGCGTGTGTATGTCACTGAACTCCTCCTAAACGGCTGGACCGATTTGAATGAATTTTTCGGTATGCGTTTGGGTGGCACCCTGGATGGTTTAGATTCACTAATCAGCCCGACAGTTGCCGCTAGGGTCAGCTCGTAATAAATAAATAATTAAATATACTACGACAATGCACACATCGCCATCTAGCCACAAAGTAAGCGTAGCTTGTGATACGGGCACTAGGATGACTGATGAATATTTTTATGAATAATATACATAAATACTTGCAATATACAAATAAACACCCAAAAACATCACCGAACACATCAACGAACGCCCGGCCTTGGACTCAGAAAGCAGGGTCGCCGCAAACTGCGCCAAACGGCCGCAAACAGACACCTTCGATCAACAATGTTAGAAGATGTGTCCGTATGACCTACCTGGCGGGATGAATGCTGTTGTCTTATAAGTGGGAGTTATGAGTTTGATTCCCAACAGGGTAATTTATAATTTCTGGTCTGGTCTGGTGGAGGTTACAAAGTTAAAATCAAGCTATCTTAATGTAAAATTTTGTCGAATTTCTGATTCTGATTTAACAATTATTTATTGTAAAGTCAACATCTCCTGAGGATGCTCCGGTTTCGGAGAAAAACGTGCGTAGAGGGTACATTGGCGAAGATATGTTTGGTGACTAGTGTAAGGATTGAAGAAATTGTAAATTACACCATACAGATTCTCCTGCTTTTCGCGGAGTTTAGTAAATAAAGCTTAATTTTAATTAGAAACTCTTAAAACCATTTTAAGGATGGTAACAGGAATCGGGCGAAAGCTAAAGCTCGCAAGAAGTTGAGCCCCAAGGATCGACCACATCGATGGAGGCGAAACCATACATATGTATTGGCCACAAAGGTATTTTAATTTTATACATAAAATGCGGTAACGGTTCTCGGGTTCTTTTTCGGCATAAAATAATCTTAATGACACGTGGACAGGAAAGCAATATTTGTGACTATAATCGGTGCATTTGTTTAATTAAAGTTAGGTTCTTCTGCATTTCTAATATTTTAATATGTGTAAAGAGTACGTGGCGGCCTCCACATTACCTAAATAGATGGCGCCACAAGATTCTACCTCACGCTATCGAAGTTTTCACAAATCTGGACCATAGCAACTTGAAAGAAGATCTTCCTATTGTTACAGTCGAGAACATCATTAGAGCTCCCGTACAAGTCCATAGTGACACAACTCGGTCGTCGACTTGGCAACGAATGGGTTCGGTTTAAGGAGCGCGGCGTCCCCTCTCTGAACGCGACGCTTGTAGTAGGCCGGCTCGGCATTGCTTGCGCGCCCATATAATCAATGAGTATACAAACAAAATTACTGTCTGTATACTCATTATAAAAATAACATTGGGATGGATTTATAATAATAAAAGAAATAGTTTTGACTTCTTACTCTTTGGCTATAATCCACAGCAAATCGTATGAACCATATTTCGCACTCTTTGTAATCGAATCTGTGAACGATAGTGACGGAGTTGTCTCCGGGTCGAATATCCGTTTCTTCCAGGCGACCTGGCTTCCAGCAGATTATTGCATTTTCGCATGACTGGAAAATAAATTATTATAAGCATAAATCTCATTTGTAAGCAACTCAGCGGGTGCAAAGTTTGACTCGGATGGCTTTGAACAAGTGGAGAAGAAGCGTAAACCGCTTACGCTTCTTCTCCGCGAGTTCAAAGCCATAATAATCAGCGCTTATTAACAGGAACGCAGTGTATGCAAAGAGAACGTCATACAAATAAACTAAGAACTTATGCAAACAAACGCAAGTTTCACTGCCTTAAGGTGTCCAAATTTACTTATACAAGCAAGTCATTTTAGTGTCCCAAAATCCTTCAATACATTTTTTTTTTTTGTCAATACACACATCGCCATCTAGCCCATAAATAAGCGTAGCTTGTGTTATGGGTACTAAGATAGCTGATGAATATTTTTATGAATATAATACACATAAATACTTATAATGTACATATAAACACCCAGACACTGATAAACAATCATGTTCATCGCATAAGCATTTTCCAGTTGTGGGAAACGAACCCACATTCATACGGCTCACAAAGCAGGGTCGCTGCCCACTGCGCCAGTCGGCCGTCAAATACATACCTTGGATAAGATCAAATCTCCCATCCATCTAACACAGTCAACATAATTCCTATGTATGTCCCTCGTCGAGAAGTCCGGAAAGTGTTCCTTCAGCGAGTTGAAAGGCCTCAAAGCTCTGTGCGGATTAAAATTATAACTTTGTTTTATTGCCTCATTCATTGACGGTTTATCCAACCTCCAGAGTTTTAGGGAATGGTCCATCCCACAGGACATTATTCGTTCTCCCTTCAAGTCAAAATCTGCGCTTAGTACTTCATCTCTATGACCTTGAATGAAATATACTATATTTTAAATTCAAATTCAAATTCTTTTATTTGCATAAAATATTGTAGGTACACATGTTTAGTCATAATATATGACATGCAAATCTTAATTTAAACAAATTCATTTATGTAATAACTAAAAAATACTATAGTCGGCTGAATATAATAAAAATTTAATTAATTTTACTGTATGGAATAATAAATTTATAAACATGGAATGTCAATTAAAAAATAACATATTAATTACATTAGTACCTAAATAAATTATATTTTTAATAGAGAAAATCAATAACTACCGGCTTCTTTACGTCTTCTAAACCGGTGGTAGAGAAACTACAAACAGTCTACAACTGGACGTTTCTTAAGAACGTGTAGAGTAAGCTTACTTGAAATAAATAAATAAATAAAAAATAAATAAATTAATTTTGAAAATGTGTAGTAATAAAAGGAAAAAAACTTCCATAACACCTGGTGACTTATACAAAAACTAATATTTATTATATGTTTATCTACACTCATGCTTTAGATCCTCTATAAAAGATTCTGAAACAGTTAGCTTTTTGTTAACATTAAAACACACTATGTCCTAATAACCGTAATATTAAAAAAACGGATGTTTGGATGATATTATAGTTATTACTCAATTTAAACACGAATGTGGGTTTATCACATATAAACCCACATTCATGTTTAAATACCCCTTATTATACAACAGTTGCATAAATAAATATTATGGGTTTAAGGTTAAAGGCTTTTTTTATGTATACTTTGCCTGGTTGTTATGAGTCTACAAATTCCGTGAAATGCAGATTTTACTGACATGAAGCCAGCAAATTTGGTTAATAAAAGAAAAAAATAAATATATAAAAATAAAAAAAAGAGTGTGCGTAGGACCGCACGGCAGAAGTGAAAACAATATTATTTTTTTTCAATATATTATATTAGCACGATAAATGTAATAGTATTTAAATTAACAAAGACTAAGAATTTTAACGTCTTGTTAATTTATTTACTATTAAATTAACAAAGACATAATTAGGTAAATTTATATCATAATTAGGTATGAATTGAATATACAAAACACAGAAACCCAATAGCGAAGAGCAGCTGACTGTAGCTTTTCGCTCGGGTATACTCGGCGGTCCCGAGTTCACCCGATTGAGCCTTTCGCCTCAGAGCGTGATGGTTCAGCTTAACTTAACGTACTACCTACGGAAAAATCTGTGTGCGGTGCGCCAAAAGAAGTTTTCACTTCAAAAAATGTGTACTATTAGAATGAATTGAGATTTATTAGAATAGACAAATAATTACCTTCCACCCCCCCAAAAATAGCTATGCACACATCTGTCATAATGTTCCATAGACGTAAAGCATGGTCTTTACTCGCAGATAGTAATAGATTTGGGTCTCGTGGATGGAATTTGACCTCGTTGATGGCATGCCCATGTCCAATGTAGTGCTTTATGCAGGTCTGTGTGGATGGTTGGAAGACGCGTACAATGCCGCGTGAGCCGGCGACCGCTAATAGTGGTAAATGAGTTTCCTCTTCGTATGACCATGCGCATGTGTAAAATGTCTCGTCTACCTGGGAATTTACACATATTAATGTCTATCTCAATGGGTTCTGCTTAATTGGTCTAGCAGTCTTTGTCAATGCGGGCAATAACGCCCCTTTGAGGGTGAAGGGAGACCTAGAGGGCGGCGTTAAGGGGTCCAGAAAAAAAGGGGAGCATTGGCGACATTTAGGTGGCGATGGTTGTTTTGGTAATACATTGAGTAAATATTAATTTGATTAAAATATATTCTTAATATTACAAAGATGCGTTTGAATTTCTCTCACTTGTAATTATGTCTAGTTAAGAACTCAGAAAGCCCCAAATGTATGAAAAATGTATTTAGTGGCTGCTGAGAAGGTTCCTCACTCATTGTACGTTAACTAGTGCAAGCTTTATTTTATTTATTAAATTATGATTTTCTTACATCAGGATCAGCATAGCACTGTAGGAACTTGAACCCTCCAGTTTCAGGGCACTCATATATGGAAACACGGTTGCTTCCAACCACTGCGAATATCTGGGGCTCTCCTTCACCCAGGTGATGATTGAACTGACAGCCAAATAAAGGCTGTCCGTGGTCTTCTTTTGCACTGCAACTGAAAACGAACACCAATATCATCAGTCAATTGATTTGTTTGATCCAGCAATGTGCATTTCTTGTACATTTTGTCCCATATACTTTGGTTAACGTTTGACCTAAAATGCAGCTCCAATTCGGTTTGATGAGTTATAATGCATATGACACATAATAGTAATAAAACCAAAGGTTGACAGTTTAATATGCTTTTTGAGGCACAGGGGTGGGTTTTGTGTATGTTACTTAACCAACCAATTATCTTAATCAATTTGGCACTGAGAATTCTTAACAAAAAAGCTAAACCTCTTGTACATCTGTATGTGAACAGAACTCCATACAGAACAGAAACCATTAATAGTTGTTGATGGATCTTTGTATTCTTTGACTATCAAGCTTTTGCTAATGACAGAACCATGGGCATTGTATTTGTTTGTTTATCATAGCACTTGAATGAAATTTCATGAAACTTGAGGAATAGCAGTATAAATATTAGTACTTACTTAAATTTGTATGGAGGTTTTACTTGTTTCGTAACCTTTTTCTTTCCACGTCTTCGCTTCTTAACTCTGGTATTTGTTGGGGTTTCACTACGCGAGGTATTGTCAGTGTTTGAAGTACTATCCACACTCGAAGTATCGTCCTAAAGCAGATAGCAACATAAATCATTGTTCTAAAGGAACGCTTTATGTGAAACTTTAAGTACGTTATATGGAAAGTTTGCTGCTCAACAGGACTATTATAGTGATTTAATAAATAGAAAATAAATCGATGTCAGTAAAATCCAAGTACTGGTTTTTTTCACTATTATGTGCAAACCTATTGTTTCTCTTTGATATTCAGATTCAATGTTAAAACAAAGTCACTTTGCTGAGTCACTAGGAAATACATTAAAATCTTTGTACTCACAGCGTCATTTTCTGAAAGGTTCATTATACAAAATGTCTAACTTATTTAAATAGCACTAGAATTAAAAATGCACTATGTTTAATACAACTACAATTAAATTTATCACTTTATATCAGTCAAGCGCTATCATCAGCTGGCAGTGGCGTCCCAAACGTCAGACGTCGAATTTCGCGGGAAAGTAAGGAGAATGGAGTTTGATAGCTGTCAAAACGTTGTTGCTAGCTCTAAAACTAAGTTAAGTTCGTAAAATCTAAAAAACAACGATAAGAGTAAACCAAGAAGTGTTTATGAAGTTAACTAAACGTGAAATTATTCACTTTGCTTAGACCCAAAAGAGCTTTTCGTTGTCCTTTTACATTAACTGATGACTGATATTTCAGAGATATTAATTAGGTATCGTCATCATTATCATCTTAGTAATCATCATATCCAGCGATGGACATATACCGATTGATATGATAATAATTAAAACTGAACGACAGATGTCAATCGCTGGACTAGGCCTTGTGCCGCCAGTGAACAGCGACAGGGTTGATACCATCAGCAATTAAATCTATTAGGGCCTAGGGGGCATATCAACGCTGCGTTTTCTAGAGCGGAATCACACTTTTAAACATCGACTTTTGCGATGAAGTATAGGCAGAATAAAAATAAAAGTATGAAAAGTTGTAAAATAAAACATGATAATTTTTCAAATTTTATTACACAATAAAATTAACAGCAGCAATAAATAAAATTAATAGTAATGGTAACGTATTATGGGAGATAGATATGGGTTCTTGATTAAATAAATAATGTGCAACGAAGTTCTTAGTTTAGTTTACAATGATAATTATTATTATGTACCTACCTATGAGTCTTAAATCTAAGTCACAGCCATTATTTTAACAGTAAAATAATAATAAACAAAAAGCCTTAGGCTAAGATCTCTATTAAAAGTGCTTAAGACTTAAGAAACAGATTAAACAAGACAAACGTACCTACGTGTCGTTATAAATCTGTCTCGTTTGAACAATAGGCATGCTAAGTACTCTTTAAGGATCTCAGCCTAAGGTAGGTAAATTACAATTAAGTAGGCACACCCTATCCTAATACTGATATGTACAAATAACTAAAACGACACTTTCAAAGGAGTACTCAACTCTTTATGCAAAATTACTTTGGTTTGAATGGCAATATTACCTCGGATTTCAATTTTGATATTTCACGTATCTTTAAACTATATTGTAATTAAAGCTTAAAGTCAGCTTTCCTTAATAATTAAGTTCTGTCATAATTAAAAAGCTGAATCAGAAGAATACTGACTTCCTAATGTTTAGTTGAGTTTTGATTAGGTATAAAAACAATTAACTACTTATATTCCATTAAAGCTTTTTTTGGACACCTGTAGGGCTAGTATGCGCCCCACTAGATAATTATCTCTACCCGTTACTCTCGTGGCGTGCATGCTAGCCCTACTGAGAAACTGCAGCTGATACCTATTATGTCTATACTCTGGCAAATGTGCATCTAGCTATTGATCCAGCCACTGCACAGACTTTAGCGTGTTAATACTCTTGTTGTTACTTAGCCCACGTATTCTACAAATACCTATGGGTAAATATTGCAATTTAAAAACTGAGGTGTCGTTTTATCGTTGATTGACCGATTGTATTCGACTGTTAGCAGCTCAAGGCGTGCTTTTTATCTTGGTGCCTAAACCAGTGAAAAAGCGGTTTGATATAGATTTCCAAATGAAGTCTCTCCAACAAAACCTGGTTAACCTAAATAAATATGCGCTATCTCTTAACCGGTTTCAAGCTGCTTAAAACAATTGTAGCCTCGTGGTTATTCACATAGCCTCTTATGCAGTTACTGTAAAAACGATGAAGGCGGCAGGCAGGTACAGGCGTGGCGTAGTGCCACTTTGAGCCATGGCATAAAGCGGTCAACTCGTGCGTACACTCCAGGGTAGCCTTGTCTCGCGCACCCTCGTCCCCAGGACACGATTCCTGTAAATACAGTCTCCTTATAGCTTCAGGATAAATAGCTTTCTTCTTCTTATTGCAAGCGCCCCGGTGCTAAAGTCGTAGTGACTCTTCCACTGTTTCGCATTGCAAATTTTAAGGCCCTGAAGCTGGTGAAAATTTGTTAGGTAAACTCGTAATTTTAAGAGTTCACTAGCAAAATGAAGCCCGAGTGTTAGATTTTTGTTAATTTTATTATGAATGGACATTATTGTTATTATTTTACAAAAATCTGCCTAGCTCTGTTGTAACCCTTATTTGGAATGGACCTTGTTTGTGTCTTATGCGGTACGTATTTATGGTCATGCTAAAGTATGTTAGTTTATTTTCTTTATATATTTATTAATAGTATTATTTTAAGTATTCAGTTTTGTTTATTTATTAGTAAACATGTTTTTAACAGTATACACTCCAGCTTTTTAGTTTTCTTAATCTAATACTTGCTTACTTAGCGATAAGGCCGCCTTTTGTATCATACTACTTAAATTGTCTGTTTTATATTTTCTTTACTTGTTGTGTAATAAAGTGGTAATATAATAAATAAATATGGTCCATTACGATCCCATTTTACTCGGTCGAGTGAACGAGTGCGAGTTAACAAGCCTTACCTATACTATAAAGAGTAACTTAAACTTACCAACAAGAGTGAAATGAGGCTGGGCCATGAGTAGTGGGCCTCCAGAGTCACCCGTGCAGGAGTCTCGCTCCGGGGCGTTGGCACAGATCATCCGCGGCGTCACCTTCCTGCGCCCGTAGCCCGCTCCGGTGCATTCTTCATGTGACCAAATTTGTACTTCCGCCTGTGTGACAACGACTCGTTTATAAATATGCTATTTTTACATACTTAGTGTAAAGTAACGGACCGATCTGATGGCCTAACTAAAAGTGGAAACCTATAAAAAGAGCACCATGGGAGGCTTTAGCAGGGGCTAGTTACAACCTTACAAACTAAGACGTTCCGTTTAGCGTTCCGGACTTCGGTACGATGTCGCGTGAAAACCTATTGGGGGTATGGGTTTAATGAAACTACCTTACGCCTAAGAAACCCCTTAACATATAAGAATGCATCTACCAGCAAGTGAGATTGGACTCAAGGGCTAACTCGTTGAGGAATTATCAAAAAACACTCACACGCATTTGAGTAATACGTCGTATAAAGAACTGCCTTGTGTCCATCAAACTGAGTAATAAGTGCCAGCTGCCCCGGCACTTAGGTACGCCTTTCAGACCGGAATACAGCAATGCGGCTTGGAGCCAGAAATAATGTAGATAGACGGTACGGCTTAAATGTTTTTTGATCCAATTTGGGGAAACCATTTGATGGCCTGGATTGTCATTTACCTTTCCTTCATACTCCCAGCCATAGACCAGATATGGTGAACAAAGCTTTCCAACCTACATTAGATCAGCGTGGTCTAAGTTCTTAATCCAACTCTCCTATAGTTCATCGTGCCTGACAGTGGTTCATTAGAGCAGCTGATGTGATGATACCAACCAATTACGATTGATCGAGTTGTGATAAGATAGTAAACAGATGGAAGGAAGAAAGGAAGCAGTTCCAGTGGGTAATTTATACAAACCCTTAGAAGTCCTGACACGTAATTATACAAGCGTAGATAGACTTACTTTCATCGGGATATTAGAAGGAGGACCCTTTTCAATGGTACTCCCCCATCCAGAGACAATAGCATCAGCACCTGCTAGTTTATCGTCATCGTCTAGAAATAAAAATATTGATGTAACAATGATATTTTCTATAGTCAAAAGGTGTGTTCAAGCATGAAAATAAATTAGCATACCATCTGAATAGTTAGGCAGTGTTTAAAACGCATAACTTTTCAGACATTATACCGAGTTCACAAGGCCTTTAAAGTTCGCATAGCTGGCTCAGAAAATGAAAATAGTTTTATTTTAATTCTTTGACAACTCAAGCAGCTAGAGGAATTAGCGGTGTATGAATGCGTTTAAGAACAATGGATTCTTTTTTTAAATAATAATTGAGGGACCCAATATCATCATTTTTTTAATAATAATTCATGGTGCACCAGATTGAAATTTGCTACAAACAGAGCAATACATCACAGGGAATGAAAGGACAACGTTCTAAAACATGCTCCCTGTATCCATTAATTTGAGGCGTAGGTGTGCCTGTAATTACACTGCTAATTACGCCCTTCAGACCAGAACACAGCATTGCAACAATACTGCTTAGAAATAGGCATGGCGATAAAAGGTTCAACCCGCAAGAGCTGTCTAGGCTGCAAAAAGCTCTACTAGGTACTGCCAAAAATCATATGAGTAGATCTATACAAAGGTGCCAATGGTTTACTTTGTACTTTGTATACTAAAATACTTTAGTAGTTTTTGGATAACAGAATTGAGTATGGAAAACAGGAGGGGTTGCTAAAATGTTTGCGTTATAGAAAAGTTGTCAAGGAACATGAATCTTACTTACCTGGTAAGCACGCTGGTCGAAATAGATTATCTGGCAAAGGCTCAGCTAGTCTCAGAACAGCGATGTCGTTGTCATACGTATAGCGGTTGAAGTCAGGGTGTTGGAACACGTGGGACACTGGGAATCCTTCTGATCTGGATTTGTTTACGTCGAATTCTCCCACCAGCACAGTCAGGCGAGATGCTTCCACTCTGCGAAAACAGAAAATAATTTGTAGTTTCTGCCAAAGATATCATAGGATTTCAGGATTTTTGCATGCGGTCCGAAATTGCATGCGGTGTTTACCTGTAAGTAGATTTACTTTTGCCTTTATACCGTGTAAGCTAGTTTAAATTGTTTTTTTTTTTAATGGAAAGCTGTTGGTAAACCAAATAAAGTAGAAAAAAAATCTGTAGCTAACTGTTAGTCAGTTGTATTACAGTAATAACATATTAAGCAATTGAATTTTACAGCTTATGCTTTATCCTTCTACTAATATGCTAGCTAAATCAAGGATCATCTACACCGCCTTTAATTTAATGTAACGAGAAGTGATAAAAATTGACAAAATTATGAAACACTACAAGTACTTATCACGACCAATTATTTTCTTAGTATTAACCACGCTTTCCCTAACATACTATTAAATCAATGGCTTCCTCTATGAGATATTTGAAAAACGAAAGAAAGTATATATCCTGTCAGTATCCTTGAAGAATAAAAAAAAACTAAAGTGAAAACTATATACTGTAATTTCATTTTGAATCCTAAATTTTAAGTAGTAGCTTTATTTTTCTTTAAAAAAAATAATCGTTCTCGCTGATTTGTTTTCGAATAATCACGAGTTCTGTTAAAAGTGCGCTGAGCTAATAACTTTCGATTTTCTAAATTTTCTAAAGAAACACGGTCACTTTACTACGCATAAAGATTTGATAGCAATTTACTTTTAATACTTGATTTGTATATCCGGTTCTTTTAAAAAGCATTAAGCCAGCACGGCTTATAGCATTATGGCGTGATGGATTGACAATATTTTTATTTAAATCGCATTAGATATTTATGAATGTAAAGATTACATTGACAATAATAACAACTCTATTATATAATAATCTATTCATAAGGCGATAGCGCAGTGTAATGAGGAAAACTATCTAATATTCTGTCTTGGGGGAAACCTTAACATAATAATAATTAATGAGTCAGTTATAGTACCACGTGGAGTAACTGGTTGTATCTCACACCCATATATCTGTCCAATGAAAAAGTAGACCTCAGTTAACCGAAGTTATATAATAATTTATTTACATAACCAAATGACAACTCAATATTGTTAACAGCATTTAATAAAAAGGAATAATTAAAGCAGATAAAGCTAATGGAAATAGAAATAAATAATTTATATTTATTTAATAAGATTCTAAGCAACATGCGAACGCTGTAAACGTTACCATAATTATTAAGATGATAATAGTAAGACCCCACAGCAAGCAAAGTTTTAAAACAAAAACTTAATACGTTTTTCATCATCACAAATTAACTACATTGCCACAGTTAAATGATGAATTTTGAATTCAAAGCACGCTATCAACGAGCGAGACAAATTGTGGTGCCACGGCCGTGACGAAACGGCGAATAGATGCGTCGGCACATCCAACTCGACCGACCTAGACCCAATTCAGTATGTGTGACCTTGACACTACGTAGTCTAACATCAGATCGAGTTAAAAACTAAACAATGTTATTTAAGGTATGATAAGGAATAATGAATGAATGATGACGATAAAATGCTTTTTCTCGTTCGTTTAAATTTCGTTCATATTTTTTATTTTTCTGTTTATTTCATTCATCGTGAATGGTCCATTTAGGTTTTTTTGGACTCTACTTTCTGTAAAAAATTTAAGATATCATACTTTTTTATTATTTTCATCTTCATTTGGAAAGTAGGTTTCGTTTCTTCATTGTACTATGGCTACTTATGGCTACTTATATTACTACATTTTAAGTCAAACTTAAATTACCATTGTAGCTCTACGTTAGCAAGAGTTGTTTATATCATCAAAAAATTAATTAACGTCGATTAATTTTAAACGTTAGTGATGTATCATTAGCAAACAATACTATCCGGTGATAGTCCGTAGCAATTTCATAAATGTAATGCTTTATTGGGCAGTCTCTCTTACTCTACTGAGTCTGTAATCAGACGGATGTGCTCAGCTATTACATTATTACCGTTAACTTAAATTGTGTGTGTGGCTGTCACGGTCACTACTGTCGAACGCCACCCAGTCTGGCATGAAATCTCTCGATCTTTTTTGTTCCGATCGTAGGTTTTAATTTTTTTTTAAATCAGATAAGTTGGCATTTTGATTAGGAAACTATTTATTTATCTGTTACTTGTCCGAAGAGTTAGTTAACTTATTCATTTGTAAGAAATGAGGTTTTGGGATTTTAATCAGTTAACTGTTCTGTATTATTCTTTCTAAAAATATTTTAACGGTTGCTCTCACTACTGTTGTGATATAATTTCGCAAGTCAAGACGTTGTCGTATTGTCTTAAGTAGGCGTTGCGAAATCTACTTAAGAAATATTTAAGTTATTGTGTATAATAGGTAGGTACGTCTTTACTCTTTACACAAGATCAGACAACATTGTACAAATGTATGTACAATACAGTTGTCGAGGTCAGTTTAACAAGTGGAAAGAGCCCTACGGTGCCAGAGGTCACACACACATCATAATACTCAAGTAGGTCACAAAGGGCTATTTTGAAAGTTTATTTATTACATAAAATATTCAAATTGGCATTGCGTGTGTAATATTTCTTAAACTTGCAATTATCACAATTATAAAATGCGGAGAAAGCTTTTAATATTTATTAGTTGTTAAAGTCAATGCCTATATTTTACAATGAAATTAAAACGAATCGAATATCTTTTTATCCACTGAGTCAGCACGATCTTTATTCTTGTATTTGAATGGGAAGTATTAATTCAATAATTGCAGTACCGTTTCGCAGACGCATTCGATTTAAACGCCCTAATTACAATCATACTTCTCTTTGGGAGAATTATTAACGCTCTCTTATGTAGGTTACAGAGAATCCGCAACGTAATTGTGGCGCTTATTTGTCAAAGTCTGGTTTGTTTAAATATGTTATCCAGAAAATATATTGTTCAGCTCTGCCTTTACGCGGGATAAGCGGATAATATTCTTGGCCATAATACAACGAGGTTGTATCATCTGGGGTGTAGATATCCCATTTTTCTGATTTATTTGTTTTGCCGATGGAAGGATAGGCTTAACATAACTGCTATATCGTTTACAGGTCGGCCCTTCATCCTTACCACAAGGTGAGATTGCAGTCAAAGTTAAATGGTAGTAGAATACAAAAACCGACGGAAAAGTGGGCAGTATGATATATTAATTCGTTTATCGTATTATTTTTCATCGTTAGTCCTCCAAACGTTAATTTGAAGATGGCACCAGACGATAATGACGATGGAAAATCCCATTTACAATACGAATTACAAATTATGAACAATTATTACTACTAGGAATCAGAAGCGGTGATAGCCTAGTGGGTAGGAGCTCGACTTCACTTTCGGGGGGCCGTGTTCGATTCACTTCACGCACCTTTAACTTTTCTGAGTTATGTGCGTTTTAGGCTATTAATATATGCTTCAACGGTGAAGGAAAACATGTTGAGGAAATCTGCATGCTTGAGAGTTCTCCGTAATGTGTGTTCTCTTAGGTTTGTGGAGTCCACTGAGCCAGCGCGGTGGACTACGGCCTTAACCCCTTCTCATTGTGGGATGAGACCTGTGCCCTGTAGTGACGTGCTAATAGGTTGATATGATGATGAATTATTACTAAAGAAATCTGCGGGATTAAGTATAAGTTTGTTTATATGATTATTCGTTCGATAATAATGAAACACTGATTTCGCATTTATAATTTCGAGAAAGGTATTAACTACTAATTAACTTATATGTCATTATTATTTTCATACTAGCTGACCCGCGCAAATTCGTCTGCACCTAGAAAAAAACCTAGAAAACTAATTGCAGCGCTACCTACCAGGTGGACCTGTTTTATCTCCAAACTATGTTATTCGCGGCCGTACGTGTTATTCCTTACCCGTCGCAACTTTTAAGCGATAGGTTCAATTTGAATATTTTAAAACTGAATTTGCAGGTATATAATCAAACTTAATATTCGCTTTATATTTATTCGCTATTTCGCACTTATAATATTAGTATTTAGTAGGATGATTTGCATTCGATCGTTGTCCCATATGCCTCGCGACTTGCGTTATGTCCTTTATCTCCGACAATATTTATCAGATCTTCATTAAAATTAGACAGAACATGCTTGATATATACACTTTCAAATAAAAAAGAATTATAAATATTGGTCGAAATTTAACGGAGCTATGAAGTAAAATTGATAAATTATTTCATCCCATTTCCCGGAGGAAAATTATTGTTTATCGGGATAAAAAGTATCCTATATTTTGACCCGGTATATCAGCTACCACTATACCAAATTTTATTTAAATCCGTTCAGTAGTTTTCACGTGATGCCCGGACAGATAGACATATAGACAGACAGACAAACAGACAGACAGACAGACAGACAGACTGACAAAAATTAACTAAAATTCTGTTTTGGACTCAGTGTCGATTATAACGCATCCGCCGGTCATTGTCGGTTGTTTTCATGATGGTTATTTAAAAATCCAAACGTGAAGTATTAAAGTAATAAGTAAATATTGAAGCAGGTTAAGAAAGTGTTTTATAAATTTTTGACCAAATTTATTTCCATTCTTTAGAGATTATGATAATAATGTCATATTGCAGTTTAAAAAAAAAAATGACGGTCAGTGGGACAAACATACGTATTTAGTTTTCGTGTGGGATTTTAATGCTTCTGAGGAAGTGTTAAAATAAATAAATCCGTGTTTTTTGGCGAAATTTATGACAAAAACAGAGGAATTAGAGAAATTTTATCGCTCTGGGTGTGTTCAGCGACGTAGGAGTTAGATATAGTTTATACATAGACATAATTATTTGTAGTCGTTATGTGTAGATAAAATGAGTAAGTTTTATGGATTAATGTTTTATCAATAGCTTTTATAAAGTTACTTTATAAATCTCTGAAATAATATCGTAAGATATCGCTATTTAAAACCGTAGTTTTTACTATACATGTCTAAAGCAAATTCTTCATAAAATGTTCACTACCTGATTAGATTAGTCTAGATACACTGATCTAATTATTATAAAATTTTAGTAAGTAAGTAGGTATATCAAATTTATTTTTTAGGAAAAATGGAGTCTACTTTACATTCTTCTCTGCCACACATTTTAAACAGGTTACAAATAAATTACTTACCTACATACTTTGTTTACGATAAATATGAGGTATTAATATAAATTTCTATTAGACCAAGGTTTACCTGAAGTCAACAGAAATTACTATCCACTTTCGCTCATCGGTGTCAAGATGCTAGTTCACCCGAATATATGTACCTAATTGTTTGCTTTTCTCAAAGTGCTGTAGTTTTTGTGCAAGCGTCCCTAATACTCGAATGTCCTAAAACCAGGGGTGTACAGCCTTTTTTAAGCCAGCGGCGCACTTACAAGTTAAGAAATTTGTCCCGGCTACCTAACTACCTAGCTAGTTGAAATAGATAGGTACTTATTAGTTAGGCAGATAGGCGCAGGTTGAGAAGCCCTGCCTGAATCAATAATGCATAGGTAATTCAATAAATATTCCACAATTCAATGAGTGAATATTAAATCTACATAACCAACCTACATACACAACCTTTCATTTTTCAGATATTCCTACAAAGTATGTACATTTTATTTTCTTTTTCTTATCTCTTTATTTTAATAAATTATTATGTTAAAATTAATTTTTATTTCAAAATCGCGCCCGGGACTTTAGTGAAGCTATTATGGTGTTTTTTTTTTTAATCAGCTCTCAACTTCATCCATGTTCCTTACGCAGACAGCAGAAGTAGCGGACACAGTTTGTATTCAACAATTAATGAATGAAAACACATTTATTGAAAAAAAAATAAGAAATTTAAATAAAAAGTCTAGTAAAGCTTCCAGAAACCCATTGAAATCAAGTTTCATTCAAATCGGTCCAGCCTTGAGGAGTATTTTAAGATAGAACAGTTAGTAATTCGGTACCATTGCTAGGTACAATATATATGTGGCTCTAAAGGGAGAATAGCTATAATAGATGTAAGATTTGTGATCGTCGTGGCATAGATAATCGAATCATCTTCAAAAAAGAATCGAATCATAATTCAAAGTTAATTTAAGTTTAAATCATTAACATCTATATTGAAAACGCGTATAATGTTTAATGATGACAATTTAAGCGAATACGGTGATAAATCACTCGAGTCAAAATATTTAAATTGATCTCTGTATGCCGTTAAAATACAGTGTACTTACTTACCCGAGCGCGCCAAAAATGAGGTAATGCCACCATTATACTGTGCCGGGAATAAAAAGATCCTCTTTAAAGGCTTTTAATGGTCGTTATATTGGCAATTTGGTTTTGACCCACGAAAAGAATTTGGGTCAGAATTTATAAGTATTGGCCCAAATTCTTATTATGAATGTATGTGCGAAATTCGAATTCATATTTTTTATGTCTATAGTTTTGATAAATAATACTTGTGGTTTAAAAAAGTATGTAAACGACGCTTGAATCACCTGCTTCTTTTAATTTTTTTATTGTGTGCAATTTGAATTGGACCACGTAAAGAGTTCAACAATCGAATTTTTTAGGAAGGCAATACAATTATGTTCTTGAATACGAAGTTCCTCGCTAGGGCATATGCTCTACCTGTAGAGCTTTGGTATTACAAAGATAAAATGGCAGGCTACATCATCATATTAACCCAATACTGTCCAACTACAGGGCACGGGTCGCCTCCCCCAATGGGACAAGCTTAGGCCCTAGTCCACCACGCTGGTCCAGTGCGGATTGGTGGACTCCACACGCCTTTGAAAACTTTATAGAGAACTCTCAGGCATGCAGGTTTCCACACGATGTTTTCCTTCACCGTTGAAGCAAATGATATTTTAATAGCATAAAATTACATACTGCCTTGCATTGGCTACAGGTAAATAACCCAACTACAGGCTGCAGGTATCTGAAGGTAGATGTCACTTACTCGTAAACACAATGCGTAGCGGTGATGAGGTGGTCGCGGGCGATGACAGTGGCACCACAGATAAGCTTGCCATCCCGCTTTAGCGCTGCCAGCCAGGGAAGCTCTCCTGGTGTGACCGCTCCTCCTCCGACCACTCTTGCACCACGTGCTACCCCGCATGCTGAAAAGGCGGAGAGAATCTCCTTTAATTATATTTAAATGCGTTGTTGACCCATTGCGATGATATAATTATTGCCGGACAAAGTAGAGGGCCCACCTGGAAAACTATCGCCTATAATCAGAGCAACGCTTTGCAGGGCATGCAAGGAACACGACCTGCAACTGCCACCCTAAAACTACCAACGGTAGGTTGGAGGCATAGGTATTAAACCTCAGTCCTCGTGTATCTGTCATTACCTCGGCAACCCTTGCATCCTTTGTATCGATCAAAAATGGCATCGATGTCATGCCGGAAGTAAAAAAAACTGTGTCCACGAGATGTAATGATAGTAGTTCTCATATCGGCAAATAGTGACTTTAATTTTAGCTTTCGAAAAATGGAATGGTTTCAAATGTAAATCTTTAAAGCGAGTTGTTCTATATATTAGGTACATGCCAAAGAAGGGGTAAGCGTCACACTGTTGTAAAAATATGTATATAAATATATTTAAAATAATAATGGCAAAAATACAACAAGTACATCATCCGTGTGCCGACCCTAAGTAACGTGGGAAAGGGTCAAGAAGAACAGCACACATTAATGAAGTTGTACTACTATACCAGCTGTCAAAAACACGTTTGAACTTTATGAAGTCAATATTGTAATCAAATGTCTAAACTAAATATAAATAAGTGCTGTCCCGCTACTGGAAACGTTGTAAAAAGGACAGCACTACTTTCAGACCTCTTAATTTCGAGACCTCTTAATTTTTAAGATCAAGATCATATTAACCCATTACCAGCCAACTGCAGGGCACGGGTCTCCTCCCACAATGAGACGCCCCTGGGAACATTATGGAGAATTCTTAGGCATGCAAGTTTCCTCACGATGTTTTTCTTCTTCACTGTTGTAAAAGTGTTAGACTAATTGCTTAGAGCGCACATAACTTAAAAAATTTAGAGTTGCGTGCTGGCTGAGATTCGAAAGTGTAGTCGAAGTTTATATTCTTTGATTGAACTTATAGGCAATCACCGCTTCCGCTAACTTAGATGAGTAGACAGATCTGTGTACAGAGGATTTGGCACCATTGGTAGTACCCATATCACAAATAACCAAGGTACAAAAGCAGATGACAATGACACAGTTTTCCATAAAGACATTTGTAAGAAAGGGTGATGCATCTCCCTTGACATTGTTTGAATTTCGCAAAGAACAATATCTACATAAGTTATTGCCTTTGAATCAGCAGTGGACAGCAGTCGATAATCATTTTAAATTACATTCGAGAGTATTTAGGACGACGAGAGCCGTCGTACCAAAATTACAACTTGTTTGTCGAAGAGTACTGCTTTACGGTTATCGTGGTGAACGTCGTAGAGCGTATGTGTGAATCAGTAACGTGAGAGAAAGAACTCAATGTAGGCCAAATGTAGGGCTTGATTAAATTGCTTCTCCGACACTTAGTCGTCTTCGTCATCTGAATTAAAGCTTGGCAAGTTTGTAGTTCTTTATGACGCGATAGTATCATGTGCTTAAATCATAAATCGTTTTGGTTACTTATCGACTTTGTTTTGTAATTCTAATTATTCCGAGCAGATTAACACTTCGTCAAAAGGGGAGATCATGTTACGGACGATTAGATTCTACTTCAGAAAAGACATAAATGTCAAGTCACATCATCAGTTAATAACATTTTACTACGTAACATGTGCTTTAATTATTAATCGTTTATGTTATCGAAATCGGTAAATCTTGTAATTACTCCAGAGAGCGTTAATAAATCTTATTCCCATTCCAGATTTGCTTGCTTTGAGAATCCACATTACCTAGAGTAGATGAAGTTTTTACTATAATTAAATATGAGTCAGTATATTATATTTACATATGCTAAATATCGTTTAAATCATAATAAAAATTGGCTTACATAATATAGATTGTGTCTTTCCTATATAACATTTCTTTGACAAACTCCCATCTAACTTATGCTTCCACAAAATACAAGAGAAACACTTTAAACTCTTGTTTGTAGTTCATAAAACAAAAGAATGCAGGTGGCCAAGTTTCATCGGTTATTTTCCACCTACTTGTAAAAAATGACCAAGTTGATCTTCACACTTTACATCGCAATCTTCAAAATTGACATTTGGAAACAGTTTGCGATGTGAAGTGTTATTGACTTATCGATAATTGAGTCCTGGTTAATTCTCCAGTAAAAAGAAAATAAACACTATAAATGGTCTTAGGTATAGATCAACTTTTTCATTTATTACAAGTAAATGGAAAATAACTTATATTGGTCTGCTGCATTCTTTTGTTTTATGAACTACAGTCTAAGAACGATTTTAGGTTAGCGGGTTACTTGGGTATTTTGTGGAGAGCTTATGATATTGTCGACCCTATTTAGAGTTCTGATAATATTTATGTATATTAAAACCTACGGCCTAAACCCTACTCATTGTGGGACCCCTGCCTTGGAGTGGGTCGGTTAAAGGTTGATATGATGATGATGCTGAAAAATTAATAAAGTAAGTAACAATTTACTAGTAATGTATGTAACTACAGTTACTTTATTTGGAGAGATAATAATAAATTAACTACTTTGTGGATATTCACCTACTTTGCTAAATTTTACTGCCTACAACTAGGTTAATGATCAATAAAGTGAGCACAGTTTTGAGTCTCCTTGCAAAGAACATGGAATGTTGCATGTAGATTTCGACAGATGTATGCTCATCTTTGCGGAAGTCATTCAAGTACAAGCCAGCCCTTGACTGAAACTTCACCTGCTGGTAAGATCTCAGATGGTAACGAGCTAACCTGTTAGGAATATGGT
This sequence comes from Pararge aegeria, assembly GCF_905163445.1. Lineage (NCBI taxonomy): Eukaryota > Metazoa > Arthropoda > Insecta > Lepidoptera > Nymphalidae > Pararge > Pararge aegeria. Next base: position 3,677,140 of record NC_053189.1, read on the forward strand.
AGTTATATCAAACCCATAAGGTTTATTCGCAACATTGTAACGAAACGCTACATCGCTTAGCACGTCTTTGTGGGTAGGGTGGTAACTGGCCACGGTTGAAGTCTCTCATCAGACCAGACCAGAAGAAATTCAGAAATTATAAATTCCTAAATTGACCCGGGACGCTGCGTCAGGGAAGTCTGTGAGATAAAGAAATATTAGGATTCGGGCTATAATCCGCGACGAAGAGTACCGTTCAGTGCAAACTAAGCTTTAAATTCAACTAGCTTTTGCTCGCGACGTCGTCTGCGTTTATGTTCGGTTTTTAAAAGTCCTAAGATGCAGTGCAGTAAGTGTAATGGCAGTGTCTAAGATGCAAATTATTTCTATGCATTATTCCACCAAAATAAGTGAAATGGCGAAGTCATGCATAGGCAACAAATGCTATCGTTTTTAAAGCCGTGGTTAACTTTTGCCAGCAGCTATTCCGGGACGAATATTCATCATTATCAACTCATTACTGGCCGATTACAGGGCACGGGTCCCCCCTCAGAATGAGAAGCGCTTAGGCCGTAGCTAGCTGCTAGCGTACGCTGGCCAAGTGCAGATTGGTAGACTACACACGCCCTTGAGAACGTTATGGAGAACTCTCATAATGAAATAAACAACCCTCCAGGTGGAAATAATATTTAAATGGGTTAAACATCTCCTTTGCCCTGTCGTACTTTGACAGGTTGATACGTAGATATTATGCCCTTTTCATATAATACTAGCTGTTGTTGTTGACTTCGTCTGCGTTTGATTTTGATTTTTCATGTGGCTCTATAGTACAAAGATAATTATTTAAATCGGTTATAATTTGTCGGAGTTATGGTGTAAAACCGTCAAGCACTTTCATCCCCTCTCCCAAAGAAAGCGAGCTTAATGTCGGGATAAAAAGTATTCTATATTACTTCTAACACTTTTAAGAATATGTGTATAATGTTTCATGAGAATCGGTTAAGTAGTTTCTGCGTGAAAGTGTAACAAACAAACTTACATTGACATTTATAATATTAAAGTAGTAGTAGGGATATATATAATCGGGGGAATATATATAGAATATTGTCTTCTATGCGAGCCTTGTAGTATGTAGAGAAAGTCTTTTAAAGGATCTCTCTTTCCAAATTGTATAAACAAAAGTCGTTATTCCCATTATAACTCTACATTCTGTGCGGAATAGATTATAACCTCGACAATGCACTAAACACATATCCGGGACACTTAGCACACTTGCGAAAAATATCCATAAGTTTTACTACAGTAGGTACGTAGTGCGAAGGCAATATGGTTTTGAAGACTCTCAGCCATTTGACCGGAAGAAAGGTGTTTACATTATATAAGTTCAAGTATGGCATAAATTTGTCATTTCATTATTAAAATTGCACATATTTTTGCACATACGTCATAAATATTGCTAAATTTTGTAAATTTGAAGCGTATAAAACATAAAATTAAAAATACTGTCCAAATTTAATTTCTTTTTCTTTCGTATAACGACGTCAACAGATGGCAATTTATTATGCTATAATATGGTATGTTTGAGAAGATAATCTGGTAGAATCGAATGAAGATATTGGTATGTATGTTAGAAGTAAAATAATTTCCCTTTAAATTCATATGTCGTGTTTAGGCCATGCAAAGCTAATGTCAAACCCGCATGTAAAAATATTTTGAATTTTAGTAATTCTTACATTTCCTCTGCAGTATAAAACTGATAAAGATGCTCTAAGCGACATAGTCAATAATTGTCATACTAATTACTTCGCAATAGGTATTCGCAAGTAACAATTTTCCATCGTCAATGGGTAGCGGTTCTGGCGACAGATTGGTGCAATGGTGTCATGGAGCACCTGGTTTTGTACACTTGTGTACCCTTCAACGGCCAAGTCACACAACATTAATTATAATTATAAAGAAATCGCAGTAAGGAACCTTAGACTTGGCATGACTTTGTCTAGATATCATTACTTTTTAGACATAAACAAGCAGCTCCACCGAGACTAGGCTAGTTTTTTACAGAATATTTACCAAATTGTATACGTTGTTTTGTTATACTTTTCTTTTTTTTCTATGTACTTTTTGTGGTGTGCAATAAAAGTACATTCATTCATTCATTCATTCAATATTTTTTGTGGGATTTTACAAGATTTTGGCTCTTTAAGTTATAGTTGTATATTCAAATTCAAAAAATTCAAAATTTCTTTATTCATGTAGGCCTATCACAGGCACTTATGAAGCGTTCATACATAATTGTTTACATAATTGTAACGGGATGGTGATAACTTCGTTCGCCAACTTAAATCTAAAGCTACGAGGGTTCCAAACGCGCCCTGGTCTAAGAAGAGCCCACAACAAACTTAGCCGGGTAAATATATTTTTTTGTTATCACCATCTTCCGGTAAATTTAAATTAAGCTATGAAGCTAGAGCAATTCACACCCAAGCTTTTTTATCGTTTAAATAATCCTTAATGTTATAATAGGATTTTTCTGTAAGCTTACGTTTTATATAAACTTTGAACTTATTGAGAGACAACTCAAAGATTTCATTTGGTAATTTGTTATAAAATAATATACAATTGCCCTTGAATGAATTTGCAATTTTGTGTAGCCTAGTAAACTGCACAACGAGTTTATTTTTGCTTCTAATATTTATATTGTTACAGTGCATTTTCTTTTTAAATTTTGATATATTTTTATGGACATAAATTAAATTTTCATATATGTACTGACTATGCACCGTCATTATTTTAACTTCTTTAAATTTATCCCTTAATGACTCTCTTGGGCCCATTTTATATTATTCAATAAATGGTATTGGCAACGTATTTTTTTTAATCGTTCTAGTATGTATTCGTGTTAATAGAGTATACAGGATTAATATTTAAAATCGTTTTGTTCACTTATATGAAAAACGAAGCAATGTTTTTTTTTTCATTTTATAACTTTTTGACTATCTAATACGTTACTGCTTTATGAAAATAAAACCACTATTTTAATATAATTTTCTACGCATTTTGCCACCCTTACTTATTTCACGAAATGAAAAAAAAATCTATTCGTATCGGCTTTGAATTTTTTTTATTAAAAAAGAGTTTTCCTTGCTTTTTTTATTGTAACTATCTTGTTATTTGAGTTAATAAGGTGATAAGTCAAGTCAAAAGCCAGGGCAATAACCAACCATACATCCATAGTTGTAACACTTTACACTATAAGTAGTTATATGTTGTATGTAAGCAACTTTATTTCGTTGGCTTGTTTCACCACTCTCGATAAATTTTCGATGCCTCGGTCGAAGAACTGTTATTCTTATCCAATAACCCACTAAAGAAAGTAATCAAACGTAATTTATTTTCTATAATTACATTTTTAATACACGACTATTAGGAACTTTTTTTTCTCATTTTACAAGCTTTTATTAAATTGTCTTCGTTCGTAAGTCTTTCCTAATGTACTTATGTTATCCATTTTTACGCACTCTCTGGCATTTAATAGAGCTGAAATTTGGCATATCTGCCAATGTTTGTTTTTTTATATTAATAGTTGACTGGCCAAGCAGGTGGCTCATCTGATGGTCAGTGGAAACCATAGAATATATACTGAGAAACAACAATCACTCTCTGGCATATCATAGAGCTGAATTTTGGCATACCTACCTATGATCATTGTGCAGTTAACTAGGCTACATAATTCTATTTCATTCAAGAGCAATTTTATATTATTTTATAATAAATTACAAAGTTTATATAAAACGTAAGCTTACAGAAAAATCCTATTATAACATTAAGGATTATTTAAACGATAAAAAAGCTTGGGTGTGAATAGATCTAACTTCATAGCTAAATATTAATTTACTGTGAGATGGTTATAAAAACGAAGTTACCCGGCTTAGTTTGTTGTGGGCTCTTCATAGACCAGCGCGCGTTTGGAACCCTCGCAGCTTTAGGTAGATGGCGAACGAAGTTATCACCATCCCCTTACAATTATTTAAACATATATGTATGAACGCTTCATAAATGCCTATGATAGGCCTACATTAATAAAGAAATTTTGAATTTGATACTTTTTATAAATTAATTCAGAAAAATTCAAAATTATTTGTTTCAAGTAGGCCTAATTTATAAGCACTTTTGAAACGTCAAGTCAGTCTGTTTGTAGTGACTCTACCACCGGTTCGGAAGGCAGATTCCACTGAGAAGAGCCGGCAAGAAACTCAGCAGATCTCGACTCTCGATCGAGACTCAGAGAAATAATATATATATATTTTTTTTAATAAATAAATATACTACGACAATACACACATCGCCCCCTAGCCCCTAAGTAAGCGTAGCTTGTGTTATGAATAATTATATGAATAATATAAATAAATACTTATAATATATAGATAAATACCCAGACACTGAAAAACATTCATGTTCATCACACAAACATTGTCCAGTTGTGGGAATCGAACCCACGGCCTTGACTCAGAAAGCAGGGTCGCTGCCCACTGCGCCAATCGGCCGTCACTAAGACAATACTATAATGTAATTGACTAAGTAGATGGCTGACCCGATGGTAAGAGAAATACCATGGCCTATAAAACAGAACAACACAGAACGCAGGGCATGCAAAGGATACGACTACATAGTGTCGGCTTGTGTCCACCAACATGAGACGTAGGTGCGCCTTTGCGCCTATGCGCCTTTTATTACACCAGCAATCAAGTCCTTCAGGCCGGAGAAACGCAGAAACACAGAAACGCTGCTTGGCGGAAGAAGTAACCATTGCGGTTGTATTTCCCCGGGCGAGCTTTGTTACAAAAAGCTCTCTTACAACTAAAGTTCCACAAGGTACCTACTATATGTACTATGCATTCGTTTGTAAACGTTTTTATATTCTCTACTTCTTGCCAATATCTTCAAAGTGCATAATAGTTATTCCTACACAGTTGCATCTTTTGGTATTTCTAATATGTAGTTCAAGTGATACAGTTTTCTTGTTGGTAGCCTACATACATTTTTGTTGATCGTTAATTTCAGAAATATAAAATATTTTAATTTTTCTTAGCAAGGTTTCAGGTACCGAACGTTGCATTTTACATACTACCCAAATAATTCAGATTTTTTTTTATTCACGTCTCTCAAATTAACCCCTTTGTCTGTCTGTCTTTATTGTCTGTGGATCTGTGTGTTTTGGATGCTATTTTGAACGCAAGCTTCGCGTTATGTACCTACGTTTGTACATAACTGATATGAAAATGTTTTTAATTTTCACTATGCTACCATTTACCTTAAAATCACCATAGAAAAATATCTCACATAAATAATTTATATAAGATATTAAAGAGGTAGTATCTGCGTGAAGCATCGACGATTTTCAGGAAAATTTATGTTATATAGACATAAAAAAGTAAGCATACATTCTTTTCATTTCTATCGGCTTTTTTAATACTCCCTCGCCCGATGTGGAACGCCCTCCCGGCAACTGTGTTTCCTGCCACGTATAATTTGAGTACCTTCAAGGCTAGAGTGAATAGGCTTTTTCTAGGCAAGCGTGCTCCAACCTAGACCTCATCATTGCTTTCTAACGGGCATGATTGTCGTCAAGCGCTGGCCTATCGTTAATATAAAAAAAAAAACTTTTAGATGATATGATGATAATACTAAATAAGATACAAATGTTAGGAAAAAAGTTTCATAATACGAGGACTAGAACTTATATTGGCTTCTTTACAAAACTCGGTTACGAAAAGAGATATAAAAGTGAATTATCAAGTGTTGGGAAATAGATAAGTGGTAAGTTCAAAAATGGGTCAAATAACTACTTACGCCCTCGATTATGTAAGCTACAAGGTACTTTGTAGCCCAAGAGGGCGTGGGAAAATTTAAGAGAAGCTTGATAAGCTAAAAGTTAATACGGTGCCTGATTCCTTTCCTTAATGTCCTAAAATATAGTCGGTACGTTGCAAGTCAACACAGGATTCATTACTAAAATATTTTATCAAGTAGTATTAGTATATTTTATCAACTTGCGGACTTACAACGTACCGACTATATTTAATAACATATAGGAAAGGAATCCGGTACCGTATTAACTTTTAAAATATACTAATGTTATGGAAATGGTTAAAGCTTTATTAAGCTGTGTTAAATAAAATATATACTTATTTTACTTCAAATAAACAAATTTTCTTTCAGTTCAATGTGTTGGAATAATAAAGTTCTAAAATAATGTCATCTCCATTTTTGGATTGAGTGAATAAAACAAATGAAACTGTCGGACAGTTACCTCTAGAAATCGTTATCTCATTGTGGACGATTTTATTTTTAAGATTTCACTGTGCCATACTTAAGCCACTTGGAAAAATCATTTCAGTTTGTACCAAGTATTATCTTAAAATTGCCCACACCCTCCACCCTCTTTGTATACGATTTGTTAATCTTGGATGTAAACAGTCCTCAATACCTACCTTCGTAGTTGTAACAAAATATAGGATATTTTGCAGTTAAGTGGAGGCTTATTGCTTACTTTACACTTATTGTTTGTACAACGGCAATAAGTGAAATCTCTTAGCACTTCAAGGTTTCCTAACACCATGACATAACTTAAAGATAGGAAATCAAAGTCGATTTGAGTCTCGTACTTATAGAAAATAAAAGAAAATTAATAAACATGCTGTGAACAATCCGAACTTAATCATTGATGGGGTTTTGCCTCGAAATATTATACTATTGAGATTTTTTTGGTACGGATGCTTTTCGGATTTTTGTATGTTGTAGTTTCTCGAGCTTGTATTCCGTTCAATGTTAGTAACTCTTGTCATAATAAAAAACGTTTAGATAATTTATTTTTATCATACTTATTATTATACTATTAGAATTTTTAGGTACCTACGTTTTTTTATTTTAAATAGGTGAGAATATGGAATTTAGATGTAGAAAAAGCAAGAAAAATGCAGAAATTATCTTCACTATGCAAAGATTTATTAATTATTATATTAATAATTTACTAAGATTATATTAATAATTAATTGATTGATAGTCTTTATTTGCACGCATAAAAAAAATAGAAATACGACTTCAGTTGAATACAAAAGCTGGCCTTATCGCTTAGTAGTGATCTCTGCCAGGCAATCTTAAGGATTAGGCCACCATGAGCGGGAGCAAACAGTTTGTGTTGAGTTAACTATCACAAATTTTAATGGGAATTAATAAAATCTGCATGGGTAAAAATTATAACGACTTACCTAATAGCAGATCGACACAATATAAACAACACACAATTTGATACACAACCTGTGCTATAAAACACTGCTCTACACAACAAGCAACCACCGTGTACCTAGAGATAGGTACTAACTCTTAATAATATGAGCTAGATGAAGGACTCACTGCAGGGCTTGCAGGCGTTGACTGTCGCAAGCACAGCTAGGAGGCCCAAGAAGCGAAACATGTCTGCCGGAGTCACAGTCCAATCTGGAGGCAAAGGGAGACGCCGGCCCAGCTATTATAGGCCGCGGGCGGCGCCTCTGATAAGGCCTCGGGGCCAGGGTGATCGGACCAGGCCAAGTTCACGGATACGCGGCGACTGAGCGAGTGAGTGACACTGGCAGACGTCGCGTCACCCCACTGCCGGGACCTCGCCGCACGGGAGGCTGGTGGAAGGATTAGATAGTGACCTTCGTGACTACTCAATAGTTCGGTTACTCGAGTCAATAGGTCGACCGATATTTGGTCGATATTGGAAAGTTTCGCCAGTTATGACTAATCGTTAATCCGCGAGATAACTGGTGCTTGTTCGCGGGTCGCGCTCTCCGTTTATTGCTGTTTTAATTCTTTTGTTATTGATTTATTTGAGTTTTTTTTATGACGAATGAACGCTGTAAATTGGGCGGCCGACACGAATTTGCCGTTACATGCATCGGCTCTATGGTGTCGTATAAAGATAAAAATTGCGAAGAGATGGCCATTCATGAGAGTGTATTAAGTGTATATCGGTGTAACGGAATCGAGACAGCTTGCGACAAGTTTTGCCCGATTCCTCACGACACCTCTTTTTCGGTATAATTAAGTGGTGACACGTTCACCTTATTCGAAATTTTGTCGTAAAATTCCATGATGGCGTTGCAAGACAATTAAATAATTCCTTGCATTTTCTAAATGAGCGACCGCTATCATAGGATAAAGTTGCATCACATCTTATTAATTGTAGCTCTTAATTAAGCTTCGTTTCTACGTCGTAGTGATTGTGGCGCAGTTGTAAAATCATTTCATAACGTAAAATTTGGTGCAAATACGACGTCTTTGACCTAGATCAATTCTAGGATTCATCTCTGACCATGTCGTATGCAAATTCTGTGCCCGTTTAATTACGTTGATCATGTATTGTTAAGGAAATAATGTGAGTTTTCCACATTCAAATTAGGCATTCAAAGAACTATCTTTAGTTTTGACATATACCCAAGCAACTTATTATAATATCGTTCACGATAAGTAGATAGAGTTTTAGTCGGTATGTTTACGCTTTTATAACACAATCCAGAGGGCAATTGCAATAAGCTATACGTACAACGTTTATATGTAGAACAATTTATGACTTTTTCTTCTTGTCTTTTTTAATAAATGATTAACTAGACGATAAACGTGAAACTCGTCAAAGGAGATTCAGACGTACATTACTTATTGGACAACGGGATGATTTTTAAATAGCATTAAATTCAATTACGACTGTCCTCGTTGACCGCGTCTCCATTAACGGAGACAGCCGTAATTGGATATATCTGAAATTAAAAAAGGGCTAAATACAGAATTAAGAGCATACAGAACCCTCGTTCATTTGTATTCACCCTCATATTGTATGCAGTGTATTGTGTCCAAAAACAATAAAAACACTACACGTCTCACTTCAAATCCGGATTTTTGCTAGCCCAAAAACCTTTGCGTTTTCCCCATTTTATGGTAAACGTTTGGAACATTAGAGGTACAATAATTACTGTAAGCTGCTAAATGAAATAAAGCGACTAACCACCTGTTCGAGAAACCCTACTAAAGTGGAATGGTTTTTGATTCTTCAATATTAGTCGTATACACGGTTTCTGTATTTCTTTATTTTGTGTAAAGTAATAAACATTAGAAACAGTAAAGGAACAATAGAAACTCAGAATACTATTCTAAGTTTGACGGATGAAGTAAATTTGTAGAATTTGGATTATTCGAAAGAGTTTCAATTACTGAGTTCAAACCATTTGTTATTACAATCTGCTTTTCTAACCGGTAGTAGATCCATTACTGACACACAGACGAAATCGTTACAAAGGCGCTGAAAATAAAAGATTTTTTATTCTTCTTATGTATTTATTTCTGTTATGATAAGAAGGAAAAGGAAAGAAATTCAAAATTCATTTATTTCAAGTAGTCCTTCTTTATACGCACTTCGTCGAGTACGGCGTATTTGATTTACTTTGCATTGGATGATTTCGACAATCATTGCGTTCCGGTCGGGTCAGGATACTTTATAAAATCGAAAACTTTTAACCTTTTAAGTGCCGAGGTTGTAGTACCAGCTACTTTAGCTTCTGTGGAATATTGCATACATTAGCGCACCAACAGTTTCCTTGTAATATTTTAATCCTGTTCAAACTTCAAATATGCAATTTCGTGAAAGTCCATAACTATATAGGTGTTTTAGTTTAAGGCCTTTTTGCTTAAAGAGAAAAAATTATGCAACATCACTTATAAGGTAATAAATGTTTTATCAAATTAGGATTGGAAGGTATATTATGAATAGTGCGGGAGCCCCAGCAATCGGTTGGAGCGGTTGGTACGTCCGGGAGGCATACAACGGGTTCTCCGGGCGACTAACAAAGCCAACAAGAGGGACATGCCGTGGTGGTTTATAGACGGGCCCCCTTTAGAGGGGCTATATTGTTGTACCAAACTCGACTACTCATCGATTATTTCTCTATCATTTTTTTGTTTATTCTTAAAAATGCTTAATAAAAAAACACTATTAAAAATTAAACAAAAGAAACACCTTCCCTCCGCTTGCGGGGCTTTTGTCAATGCCCAAGCAACCTGCGGTCAGGGCTACAGAGTGAGGAACCTCCTCACAATACGCTCCGTTTCAATGTCTAATTCCTTCTGTATACTACCCTCGATCCAACAACCATGCGAAAGCTTCTTTTTTTTCTTCGACTTATATTATTAGTATCTGCAGGTGCTATCATTACAACCGGGATCGATGGCTTAACGTGCTCTGAAATGGTACTGACATTGACTGGGACTAAGGCTCAAGGCTGTAAACCGCCAATTCTGGGCCAGTATTGTGAATTTTCTCAAGGCTTATTGGATATTTTTCCATACCTAACAGTCTTAGTGTCCTGTGAGAGGCTTCGGCCGTAGCTAGTTGTCGTGATGTGTAAGTTTATTATAGCATATTTTCATATGTATATAGTGTATAGTGTGTATATAATGTTTTTTAAATATTTATTGGTATTATATATTAGTGTTTTTTTTTTAATTTAGTGTGTATATTTATTTATGTAGGTTTAATTTTATATCTTTACTTTGTGTACCATCCACTACCAATTTTACTAATAGCTTTTTACGCTTAAATTGCATGTAAACGATGTTAAGTGTGTTAAGATTAAGTAAGCCTTTGCACCCTAACACTGTGTACTCTTGTCTTAGTTCTTTTTTTGTATTTTTTCTTTGTGTTTTGTTGCAATAAATTGTTCTATCTATCTAGTTACCACCTTACCGAATAAGAAAGCCGTTTAGCGATTTAGCTTTCCGGTACCATGTCACGTAGAAACCAATTAGGGGTATGGATTTAATATAACTGCTATCCTCCTACCCGGTTAGCCCGTTACCATCTTAGACTGCATCAGTCAAGGTCTAACTTGAAGTGGAATTTAAAAAAGTCTTTGTCTGCGGTAATAGATTTGAGAACTATATGGACATGCTTACCACTAAATCCTAAATAGTATTAATAATATTACATACCTAACTATATGTTTTAGCTTTAAGATGCCAACATTTCTTGGTTCAGATTAAAAAAAAAAATAAAGTATATCTAATATCTATTCCACAAATACCAGGTCAACTGGAAGAAAATATCTCATAGCATAAGTTGGCCTTTGTACCTTATTCTATAGCGTGTAATAATAGTAAAAGTCAAAAGTCAAAAGTCAAAAGTCAAAAATATCTTTATTCAAGTGGCCATAGATTGCACTTATGATACGTAATTAATAGTAATACATTACATGAGAAATGTGTAAATACATAGTAGTGCGATGGTGGCGATAACCATATTCATAAACTTGAAACTAATTCGATGAGGGTTTCTAAACGCGCCCTGGACTAATAAGAAACCCACAACCAACTAAGCCAGGTGTTTTTTTTGTCATCACCATCTCACATTTTAAAAATTTAAATTAAAAGAGCAAACTCGATAGAGCAGTCTTTTTAGGAGACATCTCCAAGATATTAATTGCCATTTTATTGTAAAACTATATGCAATTTAAACGAATTGTTAATTTTATGTAACCTAGTATATCGCACTGCAACTGTACTCTTACTTCTAATGTTCAAAGTATTGCAGTCACAATTTTTTTTAATTAAGAAGTAGATTCTATAGCTACTTTAGCTCCTTGTTGAACACAAGGAGCTAAAGTAGCTATAGAATATACTATTGGGGGGATAGAATTTGAGTTCCAGGCGCCGTGATAAATCCCAAGCAAACGAGGTATTTAGGGGCGCCCAAAACGAAGGCAGCTTTAACCCTGAGTTGAATACTTTTCACACCTCGTGAGGTATAAAATCAAGTTTTGGAGGGATGTTTTTACAATGTATACTCCACTGTTCATGCTTCACAGGGTCTGGTGAGTAACTGGCACACCATCCACGTTAGAGCGAGATAGCAATATTAGAATGAACAAATTTTGTTCAGATACGTCGTACGCGAAGTTCCTTATTCAAACAATTAGCCTGCCTAATTGGAAGCCCCTAGGGATTCCAGTACAACATTACATGTATTGACGTACTTGACCTATCAATACTGGCATTTGTCGAGCGAGTGGTGTAAAAGAATTAAAAAAAAAAAGAAACCAACTAGTCAGCATGCCGCTTCCATTTGCAGATCGCAGTGAAGCTCTTACCTGTTATCAATTAAAAAGTAAACATAATTATCCTCTGCGAGCTTTGTTGCGCAACGCCAACGTAATTTCACCCGATGCCGGATGGACGAGCGGGTTTGCTTTAATTCTCTTATATTTGTACAAATCTTGCCCAACGTGCTTACGTAATTCCAGGACTAAAGCGAGCTCTCAGTTTTGCAATTTTTTCGATATTCGGTTACGCTGTCTTTTGCGCAGTTGTATTGACTGACCTACCATAAAACTTTTTAAAGTGCAGTCTCTTTCGCACGACCGATTTATATGTGTAAACGATTGCACGATTTATTTACTATTAATGCTTTTTTTTAAATTATTCCAGAACGCTAGAACGCTAGAACTCTTGACTGCAGTCTAAATCCTTGGTAAGTTGAAATGTATCCCAGGCAGGGCACTTTGGGAATTTATAATTAGTGAATATTCTTTGGTCTGGTTCACGAACTTATTCCTCAAACAATCATTGTTTAAAAATCAAATTTACACTAATGTGATGTTTAGTGCCCAGCAAACATCACAGTAGTATATGTCTGATATCATTGTTTGTACATAAACTGGATCCTGAATTGCAAAATTCAAAATTGAAAATTCATTTATTTCAAGTAGGCCCAGTTTATAAGCTTGAAACGTCAATTCAGTCTGTATGCAGCGACTCTACCACCGGTTGGGAAGGCAGATTCCATCGAGAAGAGCGGCAAGAAACTCGGCAGATTGCTCTATAAAGTCATGAATCATGAATAATCCAATGAGGCGGATATGACAAACAAATTTAAACGTAATCACCCAATGTATAATCTATCTCCTTTCCAAATTTAAGTCGAATTGGTTCAGTATTAAGAGCGCGAAGCAGTTGAAAATATGCACACTTACAAACAAACTTTCGCCTTTAGATTATGAATATGTCATTCATGGTTGTATTCTCAAAGAGCCGTAATTTTTCTGTTTTCTTTAACTTTAACTTGTTTAAAGCAAAAAAATATGTACCAAGGAGAAAGTTGCCGTTCATAACTTGTGTCGTAATGTCATTTTGATATGTTTTTTTTTTATTATTTTTATTTATTTTTTATTATGTACATTTTTCTATAAAGATTTTTATACTTAACTAGCTAGTTGTATACTTATATGGCTCAATCGATATGGCTCATTCTGGTACTAAATTGCGTTCCTCATGGAAATTCAGGGATACAAATCGTCGACACAGTGTGTTAAAACCAGTTTAATTCAAGCATGGTTGCTTGAAATAAACTGGTACGTACTGGTAAGTTCTTTAAAATTGATAAACTTCTTTATGAAAAAAAGTTGCACTGAAACACACCGCTCCGCTTTCCTTTCTCGCAAGAAAGCAGATGTTAAAAAATAGCACTCAGTCACTACAAACAGATAGTCTTGACGTTTCAAAAGGTTTCTAATATATGGTTGCCATCCCCTGGTGAAGTTGTTGCAACCCTTAAGGGGTCTATCTGCTACAATCCTTAAAAAAAAAACACCGACACTGAGGGGTGCGCTCCATACTATTTTATAAGAATTATATTCCATCCCTAATAACAATTAAAAAACTCCATTTAATTTTAATTTTTTTATAATTAGGCATTTTTATGCCTAACGTATTTTAGAACTTTAAGAGTGTATCGATTACATACAAACCAACACATATTTCCTCTATGTAATATTATAGAAACGATAATAGGCGAATGGTAAGTAACTCTTGTAAGAATAGAATGAAAACATTAAAAAGAATGAGACCACATAAAATTTAATTTTTATAAGTATGTTACGGGTACACACCATCGCTGAATCTTTGCTCCAATCTACTTTCTGATGCTGAGATAAATTTAATTTAATTACTTTATTTCTCATTCGTGCCAAATCTTGAGAAGATAAACCTCGAAACATTTAAAACATAAAGTACCTGACTACTGCATTTATTCCCCGCGTTACAAAAAACAAAAAAAATAAAACCTAGATACATTTTACGTGATTATTTCTTGTATATACGTAAATAACTGGTAAAGCTAAGCGACTGATTGTTTTTCTTTTGAAAGTCAGCAATTAGGAATATAATTTATCTAATTTCTAGTGACTTTTTTTTGCGCTGTGAAGAACTAGATCTTTAAAAGTTTATGTTCTTTCAGCCGCATAAGCGGCACATATCGTCTTAGAAGTTAAAGTAAAATTTAAAGTTCAAGGTTTTATAATAATCTTAGATAATAAACTAAAGTAACCCGCATAATATAGTAATAAATAATCATATACAAACTGTCCCACAAACCTAGTTATGATAAAGAAGAAATTACTGGGCCAAGGGTTTGTCAAGGGAGTATTTTATGTGTTTGTTTGGACTAAGATGTGTAGACAAACAACATTGGCCTTGGCGCAGTGGCTTGGTGGGTGTGTGCGGTGGAAAGAGCCGCCAACCGTCGGTTAACAATGAATCAGTGGCGATGTGTGCCAAGGCGACGGGACGCCCGTATGGTGATAACGATGCAGCCTTCTGTATGTGATAATACTGCGTACCAATAAAAAACCTATATGGTTGATTTCTTCGCTGACCTAGTTATTGAGCAGGTATCTTGGAAATTCAGATATTTAAAGTTTCTTACTTACAAAATAATCGGACAATACCTTTTAACTCAGCGGGCGATGAAGAGAGAGAGAGAGAGCTATGCTCGGAGTATCTTTACGCGATCAAATTAGAAATGTGGAGATTCGTAGAAGAACCAGAGTTACCGACATAGCTCAACGAGTCGCGAAGCTGAAGTGGCAATGAGCCGGGCACATAGTTCGGAGAAAGGATGGACTTTGTGGTCTCAAGTAAACTTTAAAATGATGTTGGAAAAGAGCAATCTGCTGAGTTTCTTGCCGGCTCTTCTCAGTGGAATCTGCCTTCCGAGCCGGTGGTAGAGTCACTACAAACAGACTTGACATTTCATAAGTGCTTATTAATAAAGCCTACTTGAAATGAATGAATTTTGAATTATTTTTTTTCAAGTTACTGGAATGGCAGCCCCGAACTGATAAGCGCAGCGTTGGTCGACCCTCAACGAGGTGGACAGACGACATTAAGCGCTTCGCAGGTAGCCGCTGGATCCAAGCGGCACAGAACCGTGGAATATGGAACTCCCTACAAAAGACCTATGTCCAGCATTAGACGTCTATCGGTTGATATGATGATGATGATGATGAAATATTGCCATCGTGGTAGACTACGGCTTTCAATATATCAACCCATTACCGGCCCAATACAAGGCGCGGAACTCCTTCCACAGTGAGAAGGGGCTAAGACTGTTGTCCGCCACGCTGGCCCAATGCGGATTGGTGCACTCCACACACCTTTGTGAACATTATAGAGAACTCTCAGGCATGCAGGTTTCCTCAAGATGTTTTCCTTCACCGTTAAAGCAAGTGATATTTTAGTTGCCTACAAAAATCCCAACACGCACATAACTTAGAAAAGTTAGAGGTAGTAGGTAGAGCTGGGATTCGAACTCGGCCCCCGAAAGTGAAGTCCAACCTACCCACTGGGCTATCGCCACTTCACTACGGCCTTAAATTCTTCGCCTAAACCTTCTTTCTGAGTCCAAGGCCGTGGGTTCGATTTCCACAACTGGAAATTTTTCGTGTGATGAACATAAATGTTTGTCAGTGTCTGGGTGTTTATCTGCATATTATAAGTATTTCTAGGTGGCGATTTGTGTATTGTCGTAGTGTATGTATTTATTTATTCTTATTGCTGGAGGAGACCCTTGCCCTGCAGTGGGCGGTAATGGGTTGGTGAAAATGATGAAATATTGACAAAAGCGGTATTAGCCTAGTGGTTAGAACTACGGCTTCACTTTCGGGGGCGCTGAGTTCGAATCCATCTACCCTGAGCATTTTAAGCAATTAAATATCACTTGCTTTAACGGTAAACGAATACGTGAGGAAATCCAGATGCCTGATGTTTTCCTCTGAAGCTAGCTTTTGCACACAGTATGTATGTAAATATTATATTGTACACCACAGAAACTTATAAATATGAGATATGAACATTGAACTTAAATATACTCGTAGGTAAGTACAAAAAAGGAGGTTTACCGCTAAAGGGTGATCTCTCCCAGACAACCTTTATGCTAGGAAGATATTGAAAGATAGACTGGGGAGGTGGGGTGAAATATAAACATACATGCTAATAAGTAAATAAACTAAGCCTATGAATAAATACATCACAGTACTTTTTAGTTGGTATCTATATCATTTAAAATAAATAAATATACTACGACAATGCACACATCGCCATCTAGCCCCAAAGTAAGCATAGCTTGTGCTAGGATAACTGATAAATATATCTATGAATAATACACATAAATATTTATAATATTCAGATAAACACCCAGACACTGAAAAACCTCCATGTTCATCGTACGAACACTTTCTGGTTGTGGGAATCGAACCCACTTTGCGAATTCGAACCAGCTTTGGACTCAGAAAGCAGGGCCGCTGCCCACTGCGCCAATCGGCCGTCAAATCGTTTATTTAGTTTGGTTTCGGTCTTTTTTCCTGGTAAAGTATTTTCTATCTTATTGCAGTCGTTATTAAAACGGTGAGGTTGGTCAGCTCACGTTGCATTTGGTTGCACACTCAATTTCCATCTTGCGCCACACCTCACGAGTGACGATATTATGCAAATGCCTGCGCCTATTAAATCTTATTTATTTGTGCGGCTGTGCAAATCGTAATGCAACTCTGTCACAGTGTTGCCCCTGATCCGATAATATGTCACCTGCATTCGTTTGACCATGCGCAGTGTGCCAGTTCGAGTCGATCAAGTTGCTCTAGAATTACGAAAGCGTCTATCAAGATATTCCACTGTCATATCACGTGGTAGCTCCAAGGATCTTGTCTTATTGTCTATGACTTTTTGCGATTGTGCCCTATTTTTGGATGACTATGATCAAACAGGTGTGTTATGTTTCCAGGTACGTGGAGTCTCTCCGAGAAAACAAACGTCAAATTATGTTAAGTTACAGATAAACAACTTCGTATTCTACTCTGATTAGCGCAGTGGGCAGTAAGTGTCACTTTATGAGTCCCAGGAGGTTTTTTTGGTTCGATTCCCACAACTTTAAAAGGTTTGCATGATGAACTTGAATATTTTTAGTGTCTGGCTGGTTATCCGTAAGTTATAAGTATATACGTATATTATTCATAAATGTATTTATCAGTTATCCTAGTACCTGCCAATACCACAAGTTACGCTTACTTTGAGGCTAGATGGCGATGTGTGTATTGTCGTAATGCAAATATTATAAATACGAAAATTTGTATGGATGAATGAACGGATGTTTGTTACTCTTCTCGCCAAAACTACTGAACCAATTTGACTGAATTTTTAAATGAAGATACACTGGATAAATTCAAACTAGCTATATAAGGATATTTTGTAGAGAACCGACTAGCTCAGGTTGCCGGTTTTTTGTATGTTATGTCTAGTAATTTATGTAATAATCTAGTATTAGTTAGTTATATTCAACCACTCTTTATTTTGCATGCGGCTGTAGCCTATTCGTTTGGGGGTTTGTAATAATGTTACGTGTACCAAACTAACTTAGGAAACAATTAGGTTTTAGTATTATAAATATGTATCACTTGATTATAGTACTGTATGTTTAAAAAAAAAAGGTAACCCCGCACCGGTAAACGCAGCGTAGGTCTGCCGCAAACGTGGTGGACAGATGACATCAGGCGAGTCGCTGGGAGCCGCTGGAGGCAAGCGGCGCAGGATCGTGGATTGCGGAACTCCCTACAAAAGACCTATGTCCAGCAGTAGACGTCAATCGGTTGAAATGAGATGATGACGATGATGTTTTCAAAAAATTAATAAATAATTAAATTGCCATACGAAATTCTGTTATAAAGAGATTATTTATTACGATAAAAGAAAGTGATAAAATACGAGTATTTATATTAAATACATATTTAATTTTACAGCTTAGAATTTAAATAAGTAATAATTCATTTTTTTTTATTTATGATGGTACCACCAATCTATTAGGTATTAGTAGGTACGATTAAGGCTTTTAAGGCGAAATACTTCACTTTTCAGAAATTGTACGATTGTTTTGCCATTATCTAGCAATCATAATACCTGATGTAACTCTCGTAGCATAGTTTTTTTTTAGTTAGCCCTTGACTGCAATCTCACCTGATGGTAAGTGATGATGCATTCTAAGTTAGGGAGTATTCCAGATTTATTTAAACCATATCTCTAATCGGTTTCTTATGATATCGCCGGAACGCTAAATCGCTTGGCAGAGCTACCAACAAGACTAGACCAGAGAAAATTCAGAAATTATGAATTCTTAAATAGCACCTTCCGGGAATCGAACCCAGAACCGACCACAGCGCTCACCGCTGCACCTGGGAGGTCGTCAAAATGCAATTAGTAACTACAATCACAATTATGCAGTTAGCCCTCGACTTTAATCTCACCTGATGCAGCGATAACGTAGTCTAAGATAGCAGCGGGCTACCTGCTAGGATTATGGCAGTTATAAGCCATAGTAGCCAAGTATCTTATCAGTTTCGAAGTGGCGTCGTACCGGAACGCTAAATCGTTTAGCGGCACGTCTTTGTGTAGACCGGAAAGTAACCTGTAATTTATTATTTATTTATTTAAACTCTTTATTTGCACACCACTACACAGTTAGGACAATAAAGGACGAATAGAGAGAAACACAAAAACTGGAGTAGAATACAGAAGGCAGCCTTATCGCTTAAAAGCGATCTCTGCCAGGCAACCTTAGGATTAGGACAACAAGAGCGAGAACAAATAGGTGGTGTAAAATTATTATAAACCTACATTCAAATAACTACGTACGAATACATAAACAAAATATACACAAATAAATTCAATGTAATCCTAAATTCCGTAATTGCCCTTGATGGGTATGGAACCAACGTCGCGCTAGGGAGGCCGACCAAATATTATGATGTTGGAAAAGAGCAACTGATGAGTTTCTAGACGGCTTCTTCTCTGTAGAATCTCTTTTTTTTCTTAGTAGGGCATGCAAAGAACACGTCCTGCAACATGCCGCCCTGTGTCCATCATTTTGAGGCGTCGATTTTAAGCCTTATGAGCCTGTTGTCACACAAGCAACCACGTTCTTCAGACCGGAACACAGCATAGCAACAATGCTGCTTAGCGGCAGATATAAGCATGGCGATAGTACTTCCCCGGACGGGCTGTGTCAAAAAAACTCTTCAAATCTGCCTTAGTAGAGTCACTACAAATAGAGAGACTTAAATCGTAATCACTGAAGCAAAATTAAAATTCTTACGTCACTTCACGTATCTGAAGTGCTTATATTAGGCCTTCTTGAAATAAATAAAAAAATAATTTTGTTTCAGTGTTAGCAATTCACGGTTGAATAATAATATATTAATCATTATAATATTTTTTCATTTACTTTCGGCGATAGCCCTAGGTTAGGGCTTCGGCTTTCTTTTTTAATTAAAGCAATCCAAATATCACGTGAAAACATCTGCATGCCTGAGTGTCCTCAAAAACGTAGGAGTACTCTCAGCGTGGAGAACTCCCTGAGAGGAGACCAATGCCAAATATATTTACTGTGCCCATGCTCTGTAGTAGGACGGTAATAGGTTTATTAATGATAAATATTTTTGCCATCGTACGGAGTCCTCAGTACGCGAGTTTTGTTGCTTTTATATTTTATTTATTAATAACTTATAACTGTGTAACAGTCAATACAGTTTCTTAAAGTGACTATAAAAATCCAAATCGATAAGTCTGCTTTTAACGCGAATCCAATTTGCTAAGTTAAGAGGTCAAATAAATATATGTTTCAATAAAGATGTTTATTACATAAAAAATATTTGACGTTTTTAATGTTTCCTTATTACTTAGATATCTTAAATGTGCCAATTTAAATGATTATTTCGCTGCTGCTAAAGTTTTTGTGACTCAATTATAATATAATTTTATGACTTAACATATTAAGTAGTTCCCAATATTTTTATTTAGAGTGCGTAACCGATTAGAATAAAAATATTTTGGAATTCCTGGAAAAATATTTCAGTACGAGGGTTTCAGTAACGTCAAGAATTAAATTAACCTGTAACTGTAAAATAAGCTCTTTGGATCCGTGCAATCGAGATGCACATTGAATTGTGTTTATAATTATACAGGTACAACCTGTGTATAATTATACAGGTTGTAATGTAAACAATAATCTCATAGTATGGGAAAAGGATACAGTCAAGACAATAGTATATAATCGAAGCTAATTATGATGATGATGACCAGCTATAATCCCTGGTCAGTAAACGGATACTAAAATAACATAAAGCGGTGATATTCTAGTGGCCTACCCTTGATGAAAATAAAGAAAGGACCAAAAAAGTATTGTAATTTTGGATTGTCTGGATGATATGCGTGCTCAATGCTTTGCCAAGACCTAAGCAGAAGAACTGAAAGACAATGTAGGATCGTCTTCCTAAGGTGCCTCCTGTAGGCTGTAGGCTCGAACCTTGAATTAGAGTGGCCTTGGGTGGTCTGGGCTATAGAGAGTTGGTCCGGACCATCCGCTCGCGAATGAAACCCTCATCCGGATAATGTTAGAAATAGAGTTTCTTGTGAAGAAATTATACAAGTGTGTCCTTTTTTTTGCATTGTCGGTCGTAATTTTATCGTCCGGGTTGTAAAGATGCTTGGGGCATCCCCTGTTGAAATTTAAAAAAATGTACTTTCAAAGCATGGAAAAATCAATGTTATTTTGTTTAAAAGCAAAATCACTTTATTGTTTGCACAGGAGTAACATGTTCGTAAAGTGTATAGAAAACCTCTTCATGATATTTGCGGTACGGTGGATGATGTCTTCATGTACTGTTGGAATGTAGCAGATACAATTTGGAGCGACTAGATGTTATGCGGCGGTACAACATCAACAGATTTGACGTGGGTGCTCTAACGAGCCTTCTCTCTCAACCGACCACAGAAGGTTTCAGGTCTGTTGTTGAGATATTTTTGCGTAGGCAGCAATAACAGATTGTATCTGTTACATTTCTCTTATAGGTAGCTAGGTATATTAGTAGGTATTGATATAATAATTAAGTTTTTTGTTACCTAGTTACTTAAGGGATGATGGGGCTGGCATATCCGTGTTGGATAAAAGTCCCAAATAAATAAAGATTTAAAAAAAAACCTTTTCATCGTTTTCCGGTTATTAAATTGTAATTTTTTTTAATTGATTTGACATTTCTCAGTAAACTGTCTCACAATCACATATATTATTATATATATTATATCACATATACAAGACATTTTAAAACAAAATTTTCCTATTTGTTGTATTTAGTATTATCAAATAATAAAGAAAACAGAATGAACGAAATTTTACGAGCTTTGCATCTATTTAGAAATTGATCCGAATGTCTTAAATAAATCGGGATAATATCATACTAACGTTTACAAAGTATTTAGATACAATAAAGATTTTAAAATGCAACTTCTTTGAAATACGACTCCTGTCTTGTTTATCGTAGCATTTACGTTTATGAAAGGATTTAGAAATTGAATACTATTCAATCGGCTTCATTCTTTAAATTTATCAACTTTGAGAGATGTATGACGGCCTCATATTTGTATATATATATTATATATTATGTATATTTATTTAAGCTCCGATATTTTTCTACGGGTATATGTATATATACACCACCTACCTACTTTCTGTGTTTGTTTTTATCGCCATTAGGTGCCTGGAAGAAATCGCTATGAAGCGATAAGGTTGCCAAATTGTATACGTTGTTTTGTGATACTTTTCTTTTTTATGTACTTTTTGTGATGCGCAATAAAAGTATATTCATTTATTCATCAGTTTTGTTTATTTCAAAATCTTAAAACTATTTTTGGCCTAAATAAAGTTTATTGTTATTATTATATCATTATATGATGGTCATTGTGCCATCATCATCAACATTTAATGATGCAATCACAAGTCTTACGTCGGGAGGTGTGTTTGCCTAGGGGCGGCCTACCTATCAGCGTTTAAAGTTTGGTTCTTTAAAATTATAAAAATTAAAAATTCATTTCGAGTTGATGTATTTTATAAAGCAAGACGGTTTTGAAACTTCCATTGTGTCTGAATGTTACTCTGCTTACTCTACCATCAGTCCGGAAAGTAGATTCTATCGACAAGAATTCGGCAAGAGACCTTGCCGGATTCTATTATTTATATTTTTAAATGTCACACTAAGCAGATGGCACACCTGATGGTAAGTGAAAAACCAATGTCTATAAACAGAGCAGCAATTCGTAAGGCATGTCAGGAACACGTCCTGGAACATGCCGCACTGTGTCCATCAACCTAAGGTGTAGGATTTACCGACGGTAGGAGGAACCGAGCACCTTGGGGCGTCCCCCTATGAGCTGCGGTCGCTGGAGCGAAAAAGAACTGCCTTGCATTACTCCGGCATGACAAACGACAAACTGAGTGGCCTCAAGCGATTTAAGAATATATAGTAGTTTACCAATTTTAATTATATTAATTGTGGAAAGTTTAAACGTTCGATGTATCAAAAGAAATTAATAATTCTCTTCTTCTTCTTAGTCGTGCACTCTTGGCAGAGTGGTCGTGGCTGCTGAGATGAATTCCATGGCGTTAGGCATCATTGGATTGCACGGCTTCCCGCGCGAGTTTTCTCTACTTTTGGCGGTTGGTAGCGTGTTTTCTCAAAATAGAAAAATGAATGTTAAAATGAAAAATGTAAAATGTAAACAGTTGATGTTGAAAAAGAGCAACTGCTGAGTTTCTTGCCGGCTTTTACACTAAAATCTGCCTCCCGAGCCGGTGGTAGAGTCACTACAAACAGACTTGACGTTTCAAAAGTGCTCCTATTGGGCCTACTTGAAATAAATGAATATTAAATTTTTAATTTTTGTCATTAAAATACCATTACCGGCCTACTACAGGGCACGGGTCTCCTCTCAGTGTCTAGGCCTTAGTTATTCACGCTGGCCAAGTTGTGCTGGCCATTAGAGGTGTGTGCTGGGCAACTCGATTCTGCCCTAAAGAAGTCCGAATCCTGACCACTAAGCTATCATCGCTTCGAACTGTTATTTATAAAGTACGGTTTGACCAAGTAAGTAAGTAGGGAACTGAACCGTTTAATAATTTCAATACAACAGTATGGTTCCAATCAATCGCTAACGGGTATAGTCATTTATCATAACACTCTTGCGTGCCACGAGATTAGTGCCCCACATGACTGAGAAAAAATGGCAATAATTGCAGCATTAACAGATAATGATTCAGCTGAAATTACCTCGTAACTAGACTAAAGGCCTATTTATCGTCACAGGTAAAAATACTAGGTAAAGAAAATAACATAGATTGTCACTGCTTTTGTATAGGTACGAGTAGATTCAATAATTGGTTTCGAATTCTAAGTTATTTGTTTCTGTTTAAAATTTATGGCGTTACTTTAGACTAGATCTGCCTTCCGAACCAGTGGTAGAGATACTAAACAGACAGACTTGACGTTTCAAAATTGTTAGTGTTATATTAGGCCTAGTTGAAAGAAATTAATTTTGAATTTTTAAATTTTTTGAATAGAAAGCAATAGCTCTCAAGGTTTCCACATTCTTTTGACAAACTAGAAAAAATTAAGGATAGTTGACAGCTTTTATGGGTCATTTGCTGGACAAAGGTCATTCAAAGAGATTGACACATCAAACGATGTTCATAAGCCTAAACTTTAACAATATTTGACGGCTGATTGGCGCAGTGAGTAGCGACCATGCTTTCTGAGTCCAAGGTTCGATTCCCACATCTGGAAATTGATTGTTTGATGATCATGAATGTTTTTCAATGTCGGGGTGTTTATCTGTATTTTATAAATATTTGTGTAAATTATTCATTAAAATATTCATCAGTAATCTTAGCACAAGCTACGCCTACTTTGGGGCTAGATGGCGATGTTTTTATTGTCATAGCATATTTATTTATTTATTTTAATATGGTTCTTAACAAAGTTTCATAATTATTCCATTCATATGATATAAGTAGTATCAAGACACAATACTTTTGGGCTACTTTTTAAGTTTACGAATATGGTTATCGCCATCATCTCACTACCGTGTACACATTTTTCATGTAATGTACGCATCATAAGTGACAACTATGAGCCTACTTCAATAAAGATATTTTTGACTTTGACGTTATTGTATCACTGGTATTTGTCACGGGTAGAATATAGCGACTGTCACTGTTATACTTAGTATTTAAATTTGCCGTAATTGACCCAACTCTACTTGTAACTGTTGTGGAATTTATCGCATATGGAATAAAACTGGATGTTCTGAGCGGCTATGGCCACTTTGGAGGCGATTTGGCAGGACGAGGCGCGAGTGAAAGTGGAGATAGTTCTTTCTCTGTCCCTCATCAAGTCGCGTGCACAACCGCTGGGTGCTCACTTCGTCTTCATTTGTCAACACGGAATCGACTTTTAGCCGTGAGTCCTTTGAAACTTTGTTTTGGTGCGGTGTCATGTTTTGCTGTGACGATTCTTTTAAATTGGGAGCTTTAATATACTGTATTTGCATCTTCCTTGCTAATTTCTGACGCCACTTTTTGAAGTTCATTTATTTATTCAACGGTTAAATTTGGGACTCGTTATAACATTGCGTTGAAGACGTTAAACTTCCCTTATATTTTTTTTTTTTTTTTTGCATAAAAAGTTCTTTAAGATTAGTTAGAAGATATAAGATTTAGTTAAGTTTTCTTTAAAATAAATAACAAACCGGCAAATACAGATTACGCCTATCTGAATAACATTTTGTTTTATCTATTATTTTTGCAAAACTAAATTATTTATTTATTAGAACCAAAATATATGGCATAAACCTAGTTAATAACTTAATCCATACTAACGTTACAATGGAAATTGTTTGTTTTTATTCTTTGTTTGGTTGTTTGTTAAGCAATTTCAGTGATTCTGTAAATTTTACGTCTGGGGAACCTATTAGCAAAATTAAAATAAATGAAGTCTGTTCACATCTATCAACGTCATAACCGTATAACTCACATTGCGAAAAATAATAGAAATAGGATACTCGTAGCTCGGGAAAAACGGTTACCGCGGGGGTTCCATAAAACCGAAACTAAACATTAGTTTCGGTTTTCTTTGGACTTCCGTGTAAAAGCTGGTTTTCTTTTGACCATTTTATGGTTATTATAATTTAGTTATTATTAAATATAGCAGTAAACAGGATATATGCCTAAGTATCTATATTTTGTGAGAGTGCTTGCTTGTAAATATTGTACCACGTGTTTACCGTTATGCTTGAATCCATGGCGCCGAGCCAGTGGCCTAATAAATAACGTCCATTAAACTGTAGCTGTCACTTTGGTCTAGTGGTATATTTGACAACTAACATGTGGTGAGGTACGGATCCTAGTCTATCCTAGGTAAGGATAGACTGTTAGGCCTTGTTGGAGCATCGTAGAGGGTCTGAGTTCTAAATATAAAATTATATATCTTTTTAAATACAGCCTCGCCTGGCTTCAACGATAATAATAGATAGAAAGATCTTTATTTTCTTTGTCGCATAGAATTTGCGACAAAGAAAATAAAGATCAAACAACACAAATGAAATCCAATAGTAACTTTAAACATCGTTATTAAGGTGTTGGTGGTCAAAAAGGTATGTTACAGAAATTACAAAACAAAGGATATTCACTAGCTGTGCCCGCGGCGCGCCCGTGCATATCGTAGGCTGCGCCCGCGCATGTCGTACTATGTAGCCGATTCAATCATGAAAGATTGTATGAAATTGCTACGTTTTTGTAATTATAGACAAATCTGCAGTTGGATTCACATAAACATAAACAAATTTTAACGTTTAAAGATTGGTAGGGGATGGTATTTTAATGGAAATTTGAAGTTATCGGAAACCGCTAATCTATAAAGTTTACCAAACCCTCTTCAGTTGGGCTAACATGAGTGACATAAGATATTTACTTTTACCAGTTACTCGTGTTTTTGGTATAGAGATAGACGAGACAATGCGTAGATATAATTTTCTCGTGGTGCGCATGCTAGCTCAGCCATGAATTAGCCATATGTTAGCAGACTTCCATCATACACTAATGTATCGAGTGATCAAAAAAAACGTATTCTGTAATACGCTTTCTATTATTCATAATTATAATTGATGGGGGAACAGGAAAACTGGCAGCTCTCTACTAGCTCTCGAACGAGTTGCGGGAATGGATGCAAACTGCATACCAAACGTGTCTTATCGTTTAAGCTATTTACACATGAGCCGAAATTCAACCGATTTCAAACTTCAATGTAAAATATTAGCTAGATTTTGTATGCTGCCCGAGTAATTTGGGTCTGCTATCAAGTTTTGTATTTGCCCTTGCTACGTAAATACCTATAAGTGTACCTATTAACTTTAATTTTCGGTGGGCCAAGCTGTTAACAGGGAGGATGACAATTTTGGTCCGTTGAGTATTCCGTCCTGTATCTCCGCGAATCATCCATCACATTCTCACCAAATCTTAACTACACTTATTTTAATCGGTTTAATGGAGATGTGTTATCACAAAATGTTAATACACTTCGAATTATCAGCCTCCGCTTTGCGTAATGAGATGAAAATTACTAAGCTAATTTTGCATTGGAGAATGAAAGAAGAGTTTTTAGATTATTTTCACCTAGCAGAGTACAAGGCTCCAGGATTCTCTTTGTATTAAACGTAAGCTTATAGAAAAGTCCTATTATAGTATAAAGGACTACACGATAAAAAAGCTTGGGTGTAAATTATTGCTCTAACCAGGTTGCTCTTCTAATAATTTAAAATGACATTGTGAGATGGTGATAACAAAAAAAAAAAAAAAAAACACCCGGCTAAGTTTGTTGTGGGCTTCTTCTTAGACCGGGACGCGTTTGGAACCCTCGTAGCTTTAGTTTTAAGTTTACGAATGTGGTTATCGCCATCATCTCACTACCGTGTAATTCTTATGTACGCATCAAAAGTGCCACCTGTGGGCCTACTTGAATAAAGATATTTTTGACTTTGACTTTGAATTTGACTCTATATTGACATTAATTGAATAAACTTAAAAATAAGCTTTATGTCTTATATTTTTTAATATTTGAATTTAATTTAATAAGTTTAACTCTCACTTGTAATAAATTGACCAGTAAGAAGTCCCATGTGTAATAAGCTTTACGCTTTTCATGACAATCACGCAGTTGATAAAGCATCAGTGTTTTTACTGATATCTATCAGGGCAAGTTTAATGCCAAACAGTAAATGGTGGCAGTAAAAGGTGGTTTCGAAAGAAAGGTTATAGCGCATGAGGGCGAATTGAAGGGGTCGGACGGGGAATATTGTGTAGAATAGCGGAAGAAGCTTGTATAGGTAACTAATGAAAATTTTTAGTTTTTATATATAGCACATATAGTGTTAGAAAATTGCACTATTGCATGCAACATTGTAGAAAAATGCCAAAATTTAAAATTTAAACAAGAACAAGGGCGCGTTGAAGTCTTTTGTGTGTGGTCATTCTTAATGACGATTTTGGTATCAATTGATTAAAAATATACACTAATTTTCATAATAAGGAACCAGTTATTTATTCTTTTGTATTGTAACCTTTGTTTGTCTCATACACGATTTGTTTTTTTTTCATCTGCCATCTATTGTTCATTGCTTAACACAGAAAAAAGCATGAAGATAATTAAATTGACAGTTTCGTGTTTAAGAAGAATTCTATATAAAGTGTAAGCGGCATAGTGCGGTGGCGGTATAAATTTATCAATTGCGCTATTTTTATGCAGCAAGAAAATTATTATACTTACTTAATTCTGATCAGCTGCCCACACAGACAAGTCCAACTTATAAGACCTGTCGTTTTGCGTCAGGTTTAAAAAACATACCAACCAAGGAAATAGCTGGAATCGGTATGGAGCTGTGTCGTGGCAAAAAATATTCATGTTTATTGACATACAGTACATCATTTTAAAGCTTAAAAATATATATTTACAATTATTAAATTTTTATGATCAAACGTCGTAACAAAGTTAGTAAGTAATAATAACTTTTATTAAAATATATAATTAAAATGACATTTTGTGAGCGTATGAACGAGTGTCTGAAATAGAAATCTATGTCCCAATATGACCTTAAATGTAAACACAGTGGGTTTGTGGTTGTCACTGCGTAGTTTTATGACAACTTTGTACAGTTATATAACGTGTAAATGAAAACCGAAATATTACTTTACAGGCTTTAGAGGAACATTAATTAATGTCTCTGAGACTTATCTGTGAAACTGAAACGCTAATAGTTTTTGAGTAAGCCACTGCCATATGTTTCACTGTAAGAAATCAGATAAAACCCTTACATCATTATTAACTGACTGCTGTCACTTTATTAGGTACGCGTCGCGTAGCGTAGGTACTATGCACGGGTCGGTCTTTTATCTTCAATAGGGTTGTTATAAGTAAACACTTAGAGCGTTTCGTATTAGTTTGTATGAAATAAAAAATATGCTTCTTTTAATTTAATATTTTTACAGGGCTATTCCTTATGCTAAATATACTTATGCATCCTTCAACAATTTTTTTTAATTTGGTTACATCTACAATACTAGAAGCAGAGTTTTTGATAGAGCTCGTCCGGGTTACTACCGCCAACAGACTTATTATTATTGTTACTCTAACAGATTACAAAAAAATGCCCCTAAACTTTTTCAATACCAATGATTTTTGATTATATGTCCTTTTTACTGAGTCATTTGTGGCTATTTTTAGGCCTGTCAATTAAGTTAAGCGTATTGATTTACGTACATCAGAATTTCCACCTACCTCCCTTATCATAATTAACACCTAGGGAGATGATAATCAATATGCGCCAAAAAAAGGCTTGAATATCATCACGAAGCAACGCTATTCGTTAGCAGTTCCGCAAATACGACAAAAACACGTTTATGGAAACGACGATGTGATTAATAATAAATAATTGGTGTAACGGTACTCACACGATAGTGATACCGGGCAAGGCTACCGGTTTTAGCAAGTGTCCTTGATTCGTAAAGGCTTATTTAATTCACATATTCAAACTTACCAAGCATATCCGAAATATCACTGAAATTAATCATTGGATTTTTTAAATTGTATGATTTTTTCCTTTATTTTTTTTTATTGTTCTTGTGCAAACACATTTTTTTAAAAAAACGTGTCTGTACTAATGTACACGCGTTAGAAGTTATACTTCCTTAGCGTAACGAGATAAAAATCTATTCAAAAGTTTTATCTTTCGTTTGAGCCATTATTGCATGCAGTGCATTATGTGCAAAAAAATAAAAACGCCCCGCGCAAGTCTCACTTCACAACCGCGTTATATTGCTGGCTCACAAACTTGGCCATTACTCCACTTTATGGTAAACGTTACAGTCTGATTTCTTATGTTTTTCTAATCCTAAGGTTGCCGGGCAGAGATTTCTAATAAGCGATAAGACCGTATTTTGTATTCTGCTTCTGTGTTTGTTTTTGTATTCTGCTTTCGTTTTTTTATTCTGTAATATGCAAATAGAGAGTATAAATAAATAAATAAAATAATAATCTATGTTTTCTTTTTACTTTTCAGATAACAATGCGCTGGTTTTTACTCATCTGCGTCGTTGGCATTACAAGCTGCCACACAACGGATACTAAAGCTGAAGGCGGCCAGGAAAAGGGTATTGTGGAGTGGATCAACAGCTGGCTCAGTAGTACCACCAGTACTACCACCGATAAGCCTGTCCATGAACCGCTAGTAGAGTGTCCTGCGTGTCGTTAGTATTATTTTTTAACTTGATGCCTTATTTCAATTACCTACTTCTCTTTTTTTGTCAGTTTCGTCATTATGACAGCTCCAGCGCAGTGGTTTCATTAGTTCTATCGTCGGTAAGGGCAATTTAGGAATTCATGATTTCGAAGTTCTTCTCTGGTCAAGTCTGGAGGGAAGTTTCGCTATATATTCTTTACCTTTCTACCGACAAAGACGTGCTGCCGAGTAATTTAACGTCCCGGTACGTGCAGTGTAGACACTTATTAGTATAGATCTGGATAATGTTATTTAATATATGATATCTTATTTGTATTTATAAGTAACTAGCTGTACCCTGCCACGCTTCGCTGTGGCACATTGTGATTGTATAATAAAACAACCTAATGCATTGCCGAGTGACACTGACTACATTTTTTATTTTTAAAACAAAAAAACATGTCATGCACTAGTAACATATTGTGTAGATATAAGACCTTTAACACCCCTACTATATCTAACAATATGGAGGTATAAACAAAATATAATCTTTGAATACCTAATACATCCAAAAACTTATAATGTTTCACAGTACATAAAGCCTTCGTGAATACATCAGCTGGCATATCAGCTGTAGGCAAATACATCACATTTACAATTTTATTTACTACACATTCTCTACAAAAGTGAAACTTAATGTCTATGTGTTTTGTACGCTTGTGAAACATTGGATTCATAGTTAGCTTTTGAGCACTCTGATTATCGTTAAACAAATCTATGGTATAACAATTTTGTATAATTTCATTTAGTAAGTTTCTCAAATAAACTGCTTCTTTACATGCTTCTGTAATAGCCATATATTCGGCCTCACTACTAGAAAAGGCTACAGTAGTTTGTTTATTAGTTTCCCAAGAAATCACACAACCAGATAAAGTGAAACAATAACCTGTATAAGACTTCCTATCTATAACATTTGCACCCCAATCTGCATCTACATATCCTTCTAATATTGAATTTCCATCAGCAGTGTACTTCAAACCGTAATTTTTCGTATCTCAATAGACGGTTTACATATGCACAATGATCAGTAGAATAGCAATTGTTAAATTGACTCAAACATCCAACTGTATAAGTAATATCAGGCCTGGTTAGAACTGCTAAGTACATTAGACAACCAATAACTTGCTGATATGGTAGTATGCCTCACAACAGAAGAAAATGTTTCTGTATAGTCATGCTACGTTACGCGCTAACTAAACGTGCACGAAACCGAACATTATTATCACAATCATATTTTTTACGAAGCACCCACTTACACTGTACAACCCTACCATCTTGCGGACTATCACATAATTCCCACGCATCATTTTCTTTAAAACACGGTAGTTCTTCTTGCATGGCCAACATCCAATGATTCTTTTCTGGTCCTTTTAAAGCTTCCTTCAGTGTCAAACCTGCCCCATCATCATAGGTTTCAGCGCTTGCACAAAGATTCGACATACCATATCTCTCTGGTGGTTTCCGTGTTCGTCTGGGTCTGTCTATGAAATCTTCATTTTTACACTGAAGTATACTCTCTGAGTCTTCAGAATCACTTGGAACATATGTTTTATCAATGTCATCATCAAAGGAATAATAATTTTCGCTATCTTCAAGACTAGATGTTGATTCAAAACTTGTTACCTTCTGGCCTTGTTGTTCTGGTTTAACCTCATCCCCCACTGAAGCAACATTCTGGTTTTGAACTTGAATCATACATTCAGAATTGACTTCTGGCTCAATAATGACCACATCTCTACTTGTAAACACAGTCCTTGTTTCTGGATTGTAGACTCTGTATCCCTTTATGTTATCTGGGTATCCTGTAAGAATACATTTCACTGATTTCTTATCCCATTTCTTACGCTTTTGTTTAGCAACATGTACCATGACAGTGCTACCAAATATCCTAATGTGACTGATATCTGGTTTTGTGCCAGTCCATAGTTCATATGGCGTTCTATTATCCAACGCAGCAGCCACAGTTCGATTCTGCAGGTACACTGCCGTATTGGTGGCCTCACCCCAAAACTCTTTTTCCATGTTCGCATCAAACAGTAGACATCTCGCTTTTTCTACAATTGTGCGATTGAATCTTTCACATAAACCATTTTGTTCTGGGATGTACGGGTTGCTTTTCTGGTGGATAATACCAGCACTGTTTAGGTAATCTTTAAATTCCTTATTGCAATACTCTAACCCGTTATCGCTTCTTATCACTTTTATTGTTCTTTTTGTTTGATTTTCCACCTGTGCTTTGAATATCTTGAAATACTTCAAAGCCTCATTTTTGTGCCTCAGAAAATAAACAAATATTATACGACTGTAATTATCGACAAACAACAAGAAATACCTTGCTCCTCC
Organism: Pararge aegeria; assembly: GCF_905163445.1. NCBI lineage: Eukaryota > Metazoa > Arthropoda > Insecta > Lepidoptera > Nymphalidae > Pararge > Pararge aegeria. The sequence continues at coordinate 3,709,531 of NC_053189.1, forward strand.
TATCGATGTAGTCTCCATAGGGCCACAAATGTCTGTGTGCACTAAGTCTAGCAAATTACTGCTTCTCTGACCACTGCCTCTAAATGGTAAGCGACACTGTTTACCTTCACAACATGTTGTACAAGAAGCTTTGCTTATTTCTACTTTTTCATCAAATGCCATTCCCAAGACAGCGTTTTTCATTTTATTTAAGTATTCCTTGTTAACATGTCCTAATCTGCGATGCCATGTTACTCCTGACACCGCTGGTGCAGCTAAATACTCCTGGGATACCAGGTTTACTTTGTATACCCCATTGACCAATACTGCTGTAGCGACTAACTGTTGTTTTTTATTGTAAACACGACAGCCGTTATCTGTGAAAGACACACTGTTTCCTTTTTTAATTAGTTGACTGACTGATAGTAGGTTAGTAGTCAGAGATGGTATACAGCATACGTCTTCTATCACGATGTCGTACTCACAATCATCAGTTGAAGTCGTTATTTTAACATTGCCAGAACACAATACTGTCATCTTCTTACTATTAGCAACGACAACTCCTTTATTTTGTTTATATCTGACATTCATAACCCAACTTTCGTTTGCTGATAGGTGTACACTTGCCCCAGAATCGATATACCAATCATTTTTGTTGAAACTCGCACTTAAAAATACTGCACTAAATGCGTTTGATTGCATTCTTTCTTTATTTTTATTATTTGCTGAATTATTTTCGTTATTCATGCACTGATTTTTGTAATGGCCGACTTGTTTACACCGGTAGCATTTCACCGCCTTGGTATTTGACTTTGACGGAATACTTCCAACGTCATAATTGTTCTTGGCCGTTAACAAATTATTCTTATTTTGCTTTGCATGATTTGAATGACTGGCGAAAGCACCGTTCATTTCACTCTCGTTGTAATCTACCGACTCCATGTCTAATAATTTTGTCTTGATATTATCTGCTGTAATGGAAATGCCCGAATGTTCGATTGCCATGATCATTGGAGCAAAACGATCAGGCAATCCAGCCAACAACAATGACCCTGTCCATTGATCATTTATTTCAAATCCTGTTCCACTTAATTTCTGCGCTGTATCGATAATCTGCGTCACATATGACATCATCGAACTGCAATTTTCTCGCCGGATTGAAATCAAATTTCTCAAAAGACTTATTCTCCGTGAAAAGCCACTATCATCAAATAATTGCTTTAGTTTATTCCACAATTCTTTCGACGATTTCACGGTTTTGACGTGGACATACAACGACGGGGCGATGGTCATAATCAATTTGGCTTTAGTTTTTTCGTCATCCGCGCTTGCTATTTCTTTTCCCGGTTCTGGCTTGATACAATGCTTCATGCCTTCGAGAACTAAGAAATTTTCTGCAGCGAAACCCCACTCCGAATAATTATCGCGCCCCTTTAGTTTCGGCACATGAATAAGGTAATTGGTAGCCATTTTGATGAAAAGTTTCTACACTTATACACTGCGATAATTAATACGATAAGTTAGTTTACAGCTAAATCGCACTGAATATAATCTTTTAACACTTGCTTTACTGCAAAATCCTTGTTAAAACTCTTCAATACCGCGATTTTTATGAGCGTACGGCCCATAACCTATAATAAAACAACCTAATGCATTGCCGAGTGACACTGACTACATTTTTTATTTTTAAAACAAAAAAAAATGTCATGCACTAGTAACATATTGTGTAGATATAAGACCTTTAACAGATTGAATGGTTGAGAAAAACAGATAAAAACAATCCGTATATATATCATGCTAAAATTTCAGCTCGATCCGTGCAGAACTTTTTGAGTTTTTGTAGCGTACACAAACCAACATTACATTTTATATAACATTTTACATATTTATATATATAGATATATATATAATCAAATAAGATAAAATACTACACATAGTACTTATTTATTGCACCACCTTCCACATATCTTTGTTTTTTCCTTTTACGCCTATGGGAAGAAATCGCAATGTAACAATAAGCCCACCAAATTGTCCCCTCTTGCTCTATGTTTTGTATGTTTATATCTCCGTAGTTACTTTTTTCTTCGGTGTACAACAAAGGAGAATTCATTCATTGATTCATATCTTTCAAAAGTAAGAGGTGCGTGCTAGGACTCAAACTCGGCCCCCGAAAGTTAGGTCACTAGGCTAGCCTGGCGATGATTGCTGATAATGATGATACTGTTAATTAAAATCCAAAACCATTTTGTGTTTAGAGTGTGGGTTCACAAGAACTCGCAGGCGAATTGTTGGCGGTTACGAGACCAAGAAGAAGGAAATCCCATGGATTGTTGTTCTCCTGTACAACGGCAGATTCTACTGCGGTGGATCGCTGATCAACGACCTTTACGTTCTCACTGCGGCGCATTGCACTTCTGGGTAAATATCCTGATAAATAAAATAAAATCATTTTATTTTAGGTAGGGTATTTTAGGTAGGGTAATATGACCCATATACAAAATTGAGAGATGCAAATAAAATAAATTTAAAAGACAGTCAAATTTAAAAAATAAATTAAAAAAAATTATGAATTAAAATCTAAAATTAAAATTAGAATAAATTAAATTACTATTAAAATTCAACTATTTTATATTATTTCATGTTTGGAATCTGGTGCATTTTTTGCCAATGTTTAAGGAATCAGGGGATGCCTGAGCGACGATTCTAAGGGGCTTATTATTAGTATTTTCGACGGTTTCCGGGAAACTCGCAATTAGAATTTTACGAAGCACAGTGTAAAGTCTTAATCAAAGGAGATTTCCCCTTTGTATTCACTTACTTATATTCATTGAATACAGTTAGTTATACAGGCAGTTATACCTACTTATCAATAATAATTTAGCATTATATTCCGAGATCTGATAACTTGAATGTTTTTCAGATTCCGCAAAGAGAAAATGACAGTGCGTTTCTTGGAACATGATCGTTCTGTTCCAAATGATACAAAGACGATCGACAGAAAGGTTTCCCAAATCATTCGACATTTGCGCTACAATCCTTCAAACTATGACAACGACATTGCTATGCTGAAATTGAGTGAAAGGGTAAGTGTAAAGTTAATACAATCTTCAGCCATGTAGAGTGTAAAATAAAAAATAGCAGTAAGCTCTCGTCTTGTACTTAGTTGTTTCCATTAAAACTTCTGTTGTACACCTTTTGTTTAACTTTATGAAATATTGATACTCTACTTGTTACAACTCTGTAATGTCTCATCGGAAACAACACGCTAGCCACGACTATATCGTGCGTGCTCGCAGCGCGCAGCGGTCTGGCAACAGGGACATATATTTGGTTCCACTGATTTCACAATGTTATGTCACTTTGCAGAAATAACATTATTTATTAATTTTTTTGTATAAAATAAATAAATACTTAATTTTAAAAAAAATCCTAGTATAAAATTGGTTAGTTTTAAGATAGGAACTACAAGTTTTGCCTTCCGAAGACTTCACATTTAGGTATAACTTGATTTAAAATTGCAGGTAGATCTCAGCACAGCTTTAAAGAGAGTACGAGTCGAGGAGACAGGTGTAGAAGATGAAAATGACGTAGGTCTGCGGCCCGTGTGTCTGCCTCTTGCTGGGCTTTCTTACAACAACGAAACTGCGTTAGTAGCAGGCTGGGGCACTACTGAGGAGGGAGGCAGTGTTTCCAACACTTTGCAAGAGGTAGATATCATATTCACAAAAAAATCTTTAACCGTATTACCTTATTTTAGTTCTTCCTTCCTACTTCCTATATTAAATGCCACGTCTTCTTTCTTTTGTCCTTCACGAAATATGGTTTACGTAAAAATGTAAAATGGTAAAAGTAGTGATAAAATTATAAGCCGATGATCCACCTGATGATAAGTGAATCCATAGCCTTTAAACAGAGCAAAACTTCGCAGGGCATACAAGGAACATATCTTGTAAAGTGCCACCCTGTGTCCATTCACCTAAGGCGTCGGTGTTTAGCCCCATGTACCGTAATTACACCAGCAACCACGCCCTTCAAACCGGAACACAGCAATACTGCATGGTGGAAGAAATAAGCATTACTTCCACGAACGAGCTTTGCATCGAAATCCTTAACTTTTTTTATACCAAGTTGTCAAACGCAAGGATGTATATCTAATACTTGCGCTTGACAACTATCATGCCTGATGTAAAGCAATGATGCGGTCTAAGTTGGGGCGCGCTTGCGTAAAAAATTCACTCTTGCCTTGAAAGCATTCAAGTTGACTACTTAAAACTTACTTCTCAACACTTCTTCAATTTACTTAATAAAATATAAGAGTTAAATAGTGGCTCCTTTTGTTTCCAGGTTCAGGTACCCATAATCTCCAACAATGAATGCCGTTTAACCGCGTACAAGAATCGCATAACTGAAAACATGCTGTGCGCAGGCGAAAAGACTGGAGGTCATGACGCTTGCCAGGGTGACTCCGGTGGACCGCTACACGTTCGTAACGCTACTACTGAGAAACATCATATTGTTGGTGAGTATTGTTGTTCTGATGTTTAGAATAAATAAATAAACATACTATGACAATACACACATCACCATCTAGCCCCAAAGTAAGCGTAGCTTGTTTTATGCAGTGGCGTGCATAGCCCTTGGACCCAGGGTAACTGTTATGTGTCTTTCTTTTTTTATTTCACTGCAAGTTAGCCTTTGACGTCTAATATTGCACCAGTTACAAACACATTTATAGGGTTTGTTTAGTCACACAAAAAAGGGTCACTTAATGAGATAAATATACTAAATGCTATATGCAACTCTCAAAATAACTATGTAGGTATCTTCTTAGTACTCAACTGTCTTTTATTATGGTTGCAGGTGTTGTTTCATGGGGAGAAGGGTGCGCGAGACCAGACAGGCCAGGTGTATACAGCAGAGTAAACCGATACTTGACTTGGATCAAGAGTAACACCAGAGACGCCTGCTACTGCAAATAAACTTCATTTCGTCACAGAATTAAGAAACCGGAAACCGTGTACACGACTAATATATAAGCATCGGAAATCACTCCGCTTTAGTAGTGTTTTTCGAACAGGCAGTTGACAACATTTTACCTCTTATTCTTAAAATGTTTACCATAAAATGGGGCAGTGAGCTACATTCATCTGGTGTGAAGTGAGACGTGCGCGGGGCGTTTTCACTGTTTTTGGACACAATGGACTTCATACAATAATGGTTGAATAAGGGTTCCTGTATGTTCTTAATTCTGTGCATTTCGTCTAACACACTTATAGTTATTGCGTTCTAACACGAAATTAACACAGCGGAGTACATTGCGTCTGTTTTCTTCCTTCGACTTCTGCGCCAAACTCGATACTTTAAAATCTTAAATTAAGAAAATTAATTATTAAAGATTATTGTTAGCAAGCATCAGACTAGTTAAAAATAACAATTAAATTGCTTGCATTAACTTGTTTCCCTTTGCCATAGAAAATGTAGTATAGGTGACCTAATGGTACTCCCCTGTGCACACCACATTTGATTTGATTTAGAAACAAACTATTTATTACTGCATTTAATAATCAGATAGGTATATTTATGGTAAGAATAAGTTTCTGAATTCATGTTAATCTTGACTGAGTATAATTTATTAAAATATTTTTTTTTATTTCAAGTTAAATCTACAAAGGTGTGCTTTTTATTTTGCTAAACTATATAAGGTATTTACTATTAAAGGAAAAATAAAGAAATACAATGTTTGCAATGAGTGTATTTATTATCAGAAAAAATTTATTAAAAGTACATAGTAGGATTATGATATCATTATGATTATATCTACCTGGATTATAGGTTTTATAGTTGAATAAGGATAGTCAGTTATCTTCTACATCTACATATTAAATTTCTAGAAAGTTAAACAAAATTAAAACTTTCTATATTTTACAATGACTGAAATATAAATTATTTCAGTAATTGTAAAATACTTTATAAACCAAAATATTTAAAAAGGTATAGTTAAACATAGTTAAAGAGAAAAATGTTTAATTAAACCCTAAAATCTATCTATCCAGAATATATTAAGTATATGATTGTAATATACCAAAAGGAAAAAGGGAAAAATACTATGTATTACTTCTACACAATAATTTAGAAAAAAATAATTCACTCTTTAAAACTACCTATCACATCAAAGATAAATTAGCGTCTTAGAAATCTAACATTTTTTGAGTATACAAACATTACTATGAATCTTCACAATGAAACACAATGTAGTGACGATTTTCAAAGGTGTCCTATCTCATATTCTTCCAACAGTTTGTCAACTGATTGTTGGCACTGATTTCGTGAGACTGGACCAAAGCTTTATAGTAACATTTGTTTATACAGATGTAAGCATGGGCTAAAGGAAATATAGAAAGGTCTTTTGCAAATAAAGATTTTCGAAAAGGTAAAGTAATTCATGTGTGTATGACAAATATAAAGCATCGCATCAACATTGTTGGAGTAGTATTAATTTAAATAATTAATATTAAATTAATTTTAATAATGTATAAGAACTAGTCTGACTGAACTAGTTTAATATTAAATAATATAATAAATGGAAACTCGTTAAATTAATATATTCATAATAGATCATTCTGTAAAATAACCAGGTGCAGTACAGTTACAGTGTTTATGTAATAGTATATATTGCCCAATACATAGATCGGATATTGTTCTTTTTATAGTATGACAAACTTATCAGGCCCAGAGTCTAGCATTGAAACTAATTGTTGCCATATGTAAAGGTCAAGTGGCCACCAAGTTACTGAGATTTCAGGAGCAATAACAGCTATGTTGCCATTGAGTACAACCTTTAGTGACTGAGATTTCAGGTGTGATAACAGTGATGTTGCCATTGAGTCGTATAAGTTTTTTGGACTATACTAATAATAAGTGTAAAAGCTATTATGATATTAATATTTAAAACTGTTTTTCTGGATGTGTTTTGCTTAAAGTGAGTCCAAAACCAATAACCTAATTTGAATGCTATCAACCTAATTGGCATCCTGTTTGACATCTTTCTTACTTTCTTAACCTTTATCCATGTTACTAAGTGTAATATTTTGCAATATTACTCTAATAGAAATTCCTCAAAAGAGATGAGAGTTGTGAAAACATCATGTCAGTAGGTAAAACAGGGTTGAAACCAGGATTGTATGGGTTCTTTGAGTCAAGTTCAGTTGTGGTTGTCTCCTCGATAACTTCATTACCGTTTTTGATAATCCGACGAGTTTCAATTGTGCCATCAGGTTTTGTTACACTTGTGGTTATGATTGTCTTACAGAAAGATCGTCCAGGGACTAGGTTGCCACTAAACGGATTCTGTGGGGCCATAATGCCATCTTTCTGTTGCAATAAACCAGAAATTTCATTGGAGGAAATCTTTCCATCTAAATCGCTGTCCTCCTTCAGGTGTTCATACTTATGTTCCTGGTAGCCAGGTTTCAAGTAGTAGCCTCTTATAAGGTTGCTGTCAAAGTGATCTGGTTCTTGTTCAGTGGTAGGAAACTCGGTGATGGTACCAATATCGCCCTGACCCATAAACACCTTCATGTCTCCAAATAGACTGCCAAAGTTCTTAAACATTTCCTGCAGATAAAGAAAGTGGTCATAAGTAATTTATAGGTTGTTTATTAAAAACTATGCAGATGTGAAATGATGTTCCTAAAATCTGAGACTAAGTTAGAGTTAATTCAGAATTTGTGTGTATAATATTATATATATCCTACAATATTATATTATATTATACATTTGTATTATGCTGCATTCTTCAAGTATTTGTACTTTTTTTTTCGTTTTTCTTAGTGGTAAGTATAGTATGTTTTTCGTTTTTCTTAGTGGTAAATATAAGTATAAAGAGTATAAATAAATACATACAATTATAAAGTATATAAATCCCGCTATGTGTTTATCTTATTGCTTTGTTCTAGTAGGATGAATGAAATCCATGTTATCATCTGCCATTTATCAGCAATAAGTAGGTATTATTTTTTTCATTGCATAAACTATGGTACATCAGTGGATTGGTATTTCAGACTGATTTGAACGCGAATCAGAGGCTAATTAAACAGCCGGTATGATTGTACGAACTGTACCCTCCAATTACAGAAGCTAAGCCTACCTGCATGTGGCTCACGAACTCCCGCTGCATCTCGCGCGGGTCGAACACCTCCATTTTATTTCTGCCGTACAGTTCATCATCGTCGTCATCATCATCGGAGCCCCAAATCGGGTTGCGAAAATCATTCCTAGGCGGCTCTTGTCGGAGCCCGAAAAACGAGCGAATTCGATCCATGAACACTACACTGGACATCGCGATGGACACTCGAAAGTTTGAATTTCAACACTAGATTGGATTTTGGATGTTTTGCTGTAGATGTAGGTTGGGGCTTTTATTGACTTTTTTGCAATTGCGCAACAAAGACCAAGCTCAGCATAACGTTAACATAAACGTCATTGTCAAAGTCAAAATCAAATTTTGACGTTTTACTTATCGTTAATATTCATTGTTCTTAGGTTAAAAAATAATAGGGTTTAGCAGTTTACAATGGACGAATCTGCACTGTACCACTGGTCACTACTCACTAGTTACTCACCACTAGCTCTGTGGAAAATTGATTGAAAAATTATCGCCAGAACTGAGCTAGAAATATATAATGAAGACTTTTAGGCAATCACTAGGCCGCAATACCGCAGTTTCGTTCAACTCCAGTGCGATTCAAGCTTTGGATCTGTATCTGTAAAAAATACGATACAATTATAAAATGCAAATAAAAATAGAAACGAAATTGTGATAAATTGTATTTTTACTACATATTTTTCAAGCACGATGTAAGGATTTTTGATTGAGCAGTGAGCACGATGAATCGATTTTTGAGATTTGCATTACGCACATAGTATCATATTAATCTGCGACTAAGTTGGAAATAAAAATTATAATTACTATGACTAGAACTTAGTTGCTTATCCCATTTAGATTATCGTAGAAATGAAAACTAATCCGTTCTTTATTGGCTCATAGGTCCTTCAAAAGATGGTTTAATCTGTGCCTCTGAGTCTTGCGATCGATTATTTTAAAAATCTGTGGAGTCGCAACTCGCAATATGTTACCAATTATTGTTTGATCTGTGAACCAAAGTCCAGACAAGACTATTGCTGAGACTAGATGTACAGCCAATCATATCACATTAATATAATAATCGCAATCGGCTCCACTTCGTTGTGTTCTGTGCCTGTTCTACTTGCGTGAGTTAATTAAACTTCTGCGGCCGGAAAATTAGTATTTATAATTCTCAAATATAATTCAATTGAAAGGAGAGAACTGCTGAATCAATAGAGGAACAAATTACAAACCTGTGCGGTCTTATACCGCATTACCTGGATTAAATCTCACGTCTTTAAAAAATCCAAGGTATGTTTAGAAATTATTTACTTACTATTAAAATATGACCAATGATTTTCATGTCATACTACGGGTCCGTAATATGACATGAAAACATTAATAGGTATATTAATAATTACACATTACGCTTTTTATTGTATGTACCTAAATTTAAATTTACTTTTGAATACTTGTTAGAGGTGTACTATTTTTTTACGTCAATTTAAATCGATGAGTTAAACACCCAAAGAAAAGTCATTAATTTAAATATAGATTATTGTTTATATTGAAATATATAGGCTCTTTAAGTTAACTGCTCTCTTCGATTGTATTTGCTACTTACATCGATAATAAATTCATGAGTCGTATGTTTATTTCACATTGCGCGGCGTCGCAGTTATTTTAATTGATTCGTTATGCCCTGTTTATTTATTAGTTACTTTAAACCGTAGGGTTGCTATATGAATTGCAAATCAATGATATTTTGTTGCAAAGACTATCGCAGAAGTACCTATGTATGCGGAGAAACTTATTGGAGATTATAAAAACTGTTTTAAAAGTTGAACGCAGATTACCGCCAGAGCCGCGTTTATTGCTTTATGTCTGTACAGTACGCATTGAGTTGGCCCGGCTGAAATAAGTAATAAGTCGCGACTAGCTGTGCAGATTTCGTTAAGAGTTTAACCTAGCCTCATGGTTTTATTAAATTTTGTTTGTACTTAAACATAGTATTTAGCAGTGGCGGATTTGTAGTCCTAGTCGCTCTAGGCCCCGGGCCATATGCCACCCCTTTCTCAGCAACATCGTTATAGACTAGATACTTAATTGTCCAGTAAAATTTACCATCAGTGTTTTTTTTCATACGATTTGCCGCCCTTAATATCTGGCCGCCCTATGCTCGGGCCTACTGGGTCTTAGGGCAAATCCGCCACTGGTATTTAGTGCACGCGTAAAATTATAATTTTTTTTTCTAGCACCTGGCAACCCTTGTACATGTGTTTTTTAACAACATTTTGTGGACTGGCCACTACACAGCCAACTTGAAAGGTTGAAGCTAGAATCAGACTAATAAAATGGCCAGTGAAAACACAGCTTCGTTGCTACAGCCGCAAGGTTAGTTATTTATTTTAATTTAATTTGTTAAAACCTAATTTAATTTATTTTACTGAAAATTTCTTTGAATTTTACTATCAGTCTCAAGTAATTAGAAAATCGGAATAAAATGACGAAATAGTACCATACGAAATAGTTAACACACTGACATTCGAGTTAGTTCAACATGTTCGAAACAGGTAGGTACCCACCTGAGGTGAGTAGGTTATAATCTTACTATAATCGTAATAGATACTTTACTTTACGGTACTTACCAATTATAATCGTAATCGGTACCTATTATGAAATGACCAACGAAGTTAGTTCATGCCACAGTATTTAGAATGTGAAGACTATTAATTTGTACTTCATAACAATGTTTAAATAATTCTGTTAGTATTTCATTGATCTTTATAATCCGTCCAAGGAAGTCGTAAAATAATTACAATAATCGTATTTCAATTATTTAGTTCAATATTTTCGAAATATTTTATCGATTTAATCTCGTTATAAAATGACCAGGGAATATTTAAGTTTAGTAGTATTTTTTAATAACGAGCTGATGCTCGCGTTTTCGTCCACGCTTATTACGGGATAAAAAGTAACCTATGCTACTCTCCGTCCTTCCAACTAGGTAAGCCCATACCAAAAATCAAGTTGAATGGTTGCTAAGTTAGTGCGTGTAGGAAAGAAACAAACGCATATGCGCCTACTATTAGTTAGGATATGTTAAATATTACTATTAGAAGTTTTTACTATTTTAATAGAAGTTTTTTTGAAGTTTTAGTTTTTATTATTATAAGAAGTTTTTACGACACTTAGGCTCCAAGGATAAAATATTGAATGAAGATACTAGCTATAATGACCTATTAAATAATTATAAAACTCTGTCTCTCACGAATCGCAGAAACATGATAGATCTTTGTTTCTTACATAAAATTATTAATGGTGGTATTGATTGTTCAAGTTTAGCGGACAGGGTAAGATTGGCAGCACCTAAGTATAATGCGAGATCTTATATCAAGAATAAGCAAACTTTTAGGCCTACATTCACAAAAACGAATCTAGGCAGGTCCGCCCCGATTGATAGAATTGTCTCAGCCTACAATTGTGCATTTAAAAAAACTGATTTAGATATTTTTCACAATTCCGCTCTGAGTTATAAACGCAAAATTAAAAAACTGTTTGTTACGTAATCCTATTTTATTTTTATTTTTATTATAGTTTGTACCTAGTATCTTTTGTATTTTTTTTTAATTTATCTCTTTAGTTTTAGGTTCTGTATATTGAAGAACGTCTATTTTTCGTGATGCATGCAGAGTTAGCCTATAGGCTATAAGTGGGGTATACAATGTAAAATTCACAATATTACTGTTTTGTTTATAATAATTTTAAGGCATCGTATATAACGTTGGCTTCCTAAATAAATAAATAAATTACATTTACTGTATTCTTAAAATATTTTAATTGGTACCTAGGTAGGTAGGTACTAGGTCAGTGTACCTTTTACTTCGACAATACCTAATGCTTAAGATGATTACGGCATCGGTGGTAAGAGAACTGTGGCTTAGTTGGCAAAACACTCGGGCTGCGGGCACATAGGCATTGTAAGAGTTATAAAAAGCCTACCCTTAAGTATTTATAACTCGTGCTATAGATTTTCTTCATTTTACATCATCTGCGTACACTGCCGTGTATATAATATGTACATAGATTTAGTTTTCCGTTCTATCGTCAGTCCCCAAAGACTGCCAAAGAAATACTTTATCTTCACTTCTTTCAGAGTACTCAGACTGTATGAATCACTCAAGAAAATTTAATTATTCTGTGATGTTATTGTCACCCACGCAAGCATCCGCATGTGCATGTATTTTGTTGCACGCGATTGCCCTAGTGCGTAATTTATTACTCAACTAGCCTTGCCCGTGGCTGCGCCCGCGTATAACTCCTAGTATGTAGCAGTATAATTATTAATAGCTGACCCGCGTAGTAACTTCGTTGCACCAAATCGGTTATTACCGGAAATCACGAATAAAATGACATTTTCTAAAAATGAATCCTAGCTATATCGATTTATCGCCCCGAAACCCCCTGTATACTAAATTACATGAAAATCGTTGGAGCCGATTCCGAGATTCCAATTATATATATACAAGAATTGCTCGTTTGAAGATATAAAATAAGATAAGATATATATTTAAATATCTCTGATTTAAAAATACTTTTTATCCGTATCCAGGATGCGTAATTAAAATAGATTTATATCTGCACCTTAACATTGGTTCATATATCCCGTGGGGACCCTTTATTTTCTCGCCATGTGTTTGTCCGTCTCCGGGACGTGAGCAATCCTTTCCAAATTTAATGCAGAGTTTGAGCCGAACTTAGGTAACACACACACAGACAAACCCGCTTTCACATTTATAATATAAGTAGAGACTGTGATGACAGAAAGATGACCTCGACAAATTGGTACCTTAGTATTCACATACTATTTGACGCGCTTAAATACATTTTCATTTTATGTACAATTTTCCGTCATACCTGTTACTATATTAGGTACAAGTCTTATATGTATTAAGAAAAGTCAAGTACTTAGCTTCCCAATAAAATATAATTTATTGTACTTGCATCTACTACAGGGGTTCCCAACCTTTTTAAGCCAGCGGCGCACTTACAAGATAAGAAATATGTCACGGCGCCCGGGCCCTAACCTAGCTATTTAAATATATTAGGCAGAAGGGCTGAAAAAATAAAACATCCTCATTATGAAAATTATAGAACCATTATAAATAATATATTTTATCAAAGAATTAAGAAAAATAATTCTACCCCAAAAATAAAATGGCTGAGCAAAGAGTGGGACAAACGGTGACACCGCTGCACAAATACTACCAAAAAAAAATTTTATTTTTTAAGTACTGAAGGAGATAAACGATTCCATACCTTCTACTTGTGCTTATCACATGATTTTGATATCTACTGTTTTCATAATAATCGATACAGCTGATTCCCTTTTACAGATTCGAGATTTTTGTACGAAAATTTGCAGCTCCGTTTGGCACCTATGTTTGTTTTTATCTTTGTCTCAAAACTTTTCACGAAGTTCCATTGGGATAGTCCCCAGTAAAAAAAAAAATATTTAGGGAGCGAGCGAATCTATGGTATCACGAAATGGCGCTGTTACTTAAAGTTGTGAATGGCTCAAATCGGGAAAGTTATAAATTTTATTACTTGACAAAAAATGTACCTAACGCAATTTTACCTAACGAAACGTAATTTATTGGGATGTAATCCATTAAATCTTTACTAAAGTTAAACTCCTATTTAATTATTTATGGTATATTAAGATATGTATTAGTATATTTATTTTTTATATTTATCAATAGTATTTTTTATTTTATTTGTGTAGTCTGGTTTATGTATTAGTATGTAGATATTCGTATGTATGTACTAAATAGTGTACCCCACCTATTTGTTTTCTTTTTAGTTTTCCTAATCCTAAGGTTGCCTGGCAGAGATCGCTACTTAGCGATAAGGCCGCCTTTTGTATCCAGCTTCATTCTTCATGTGTTTGTTCTTTTTTTTGTCTCGTTTTTCTGAGTGGTGTACAAATAAAGAGTATAAATAAAGTTATAATCTGCGTGTGTAGAAAAAATAAACCAACGCACTGAAATTTAATGAGAACCTGGGCTTTGTTTAGAAGTCAGTTAATGATTATTTATAAGCTACTTACGAATATTTATTGCCGCCGAAAATAATGTCACATTATTTGCACAGGTGAATAATTTAAAGATTACTTATAACATTTATGGCTCGATGACTAGCACATTCAAATTCACATGCAATGTTAAGGAAAACCACATAAAATTAATGGATGCGCCTTCTTTATTACTTCCTAGCATTGTTGAAAATTAATGCTCGAATTCGTTTTTTACCTAACGTTTCTCATTAAGCCTATCGTTTCATTAATGACCCCTCACAATTACCCTCAGTACAAGTTTTGCTACGAATTCGAGGAGTCGTGCTAGCAAAGCTGCTCGACTCCTCGACTTAAGCATCAAAGTAAAATGGATTTTATTTATTTATAAGTTGTAGTAGTAGTAGTAGAAGTTCAGGATTTGGTGGTCAAAAAGTCATAAAACCATTTTTTTTTGCCCGTATTATAGAGTTTTTTCAAATTCGTTATAAACTTTCTGGGGTGTTCTCGCCGAAATTTAATTACGTTTTAAAGTAATTTTGTAACGACATAATTTAATATTAGTTTTTATAACAGCTGGAATAGCTCGAAATTCCAATATGACGGAATAAATACCTACAACCAACGCCGCCTCCCGAGAATACACGCCGTGCATATTAAATTCTTACTATGAAAAGACTTTATTGTTAAGTCGTACGAAAAAATATGTGGGAGGAAGAAATATTGAGATTAAAGTCCTTCTTTGTTTGGTTTTTATCGCTGCACAGTATAGTAGTCTCGCATGTTTTTGTTGCAATGTGGAATGCGTTTACATCATACCAACCCATTACCGACCCACTACAGGGCACGCACGGGTATCCTCCGAAA
Source organism: Pararge aegeria (assembly GCF_905163445.1). Classification (NCBI taxonomy): domain Eukaryota; kingdom Metazoa; phylum Arthropoda; class Insecta; order Lepidoptera; family Nymphalidae; genus Pararge; species Pararge aegeria. The sequence goes on from NC_053189.1 coordinate 3,724,575, forward strand.
ATGAGAAAGGGCTAGTCAACCACGTTGGCCCAGTGGGGAATGGTTGACTCCACACATATTTGAGAACATTATGTAGAACTCTCAGGAATGCAGGATTCCTCACGATGTTTGCCTTCGTCGTTGAAACAAGTGATATTTTAATTACTTAAAACGCACATTAGGGATGTGCGTTTTAATAATAAAATAAATAATATTATAAATGTGAATGTAAGTTTGTTAGTTACGCTTTCATGCAAAAACTACTAAACCGATTATCACGCAACTTTTTATAACATCATACATATTCCTGAAGGTATTACAAGTAATATAGGATTTTTATCCCGAAATTAAGCTCAGTTCTTTTTGGAGAGGGGACGAAAGTGTTTGACGATTTTACACCAGGCTTAGCTATCCGAAATACATAAAGTGCTGCCACATTTATGAGGCACATGTCTTTCGAAACATAAGCGGACGAAGTCGCGGGCAACAGCTAGTAACTTATAAAAGTTAGAGTTGCGTGCTGGGATTCGAAATCGGACCCCCCGAAAGTGATTTCGAGCCCACTTGGCTATCACTGCTTCAAAATGCTTCAGAATGCTATTACATTATGTTGCATTTTTACATGGAATGCCTTGATACCTCTGATGATATGTCTATGGTGATTCGAAGCTCAAAATTCATTTTTTTTAATTTTTAATCAGGCCAATTATAATAATCACTTTAACAATTGGATTGTATTTTTTGTCGTTAGTAATTATTATTAAATTTGAATAATATTTAAATTATCTATTTAATATATAGATATTGTTATAATATATGTAGATATACCTTCTGTATATATTTAATTACATTGTGTACTAAAATATGATTTGTTATGCGTTAAAATTAAAGTCAAAGTAAATGTATTTTACAATCTAAAAGCCTAAACACAGGCTAATCTTTTAAGTATTCGTTTTGTGCATTTGTAATTGAAGGAGGTGATTGGTTGTAAGTGTACCTCATCGCCTTCTAATGGATTTTGATGTTTTCTTAAGCCTTCCGCCTTTGGCGAATGTCCTGTTAGGATATCGCAGATTTTCATGATCAAAGGCATACAAAACTCATTTACTACATCGATTAGATCTTGAAGCTGTAACCAATGATGTATTGAATGTCGAGTTTCCATGTTACAAGAAGCATTGAAATTTTTAGCCGCACTGATGTGGCTTGTGTGTAGTGCTAGCACGTCAAAAGAGATTGCAAAATGAGCCTAAGACTAGGGTTACCATATCTCAGGAGTTGACCTAGCATTTCAGGGTGTTTGGATTTTGCAAATATCGTGATATCTCAGGTGTTTTAAAATTTGTATTTTTTAATTAGATATATATATATATATATTTGTCACATTTTTCAATCTTAGGCACGTTAATTCAGAGAAATTAGTCTGATATTCACATGACATTCGAATGCAGCACAATTCAGGTTAAAGCACCGAGCAGAGTCAACATATTGAAAAAAAAATATTTAAGTTTTGATTACCTGATTTTTTTTTTGTCTCAATACCGTAACCGTAATGTTTTATCTCCCAGGATGGATGTTTTACTTAATTATCCTTCAATTGTACCTGTCCGCTCTCGCTCATCTTGTCCTAATCCAAAGGTTGCCTGGCAGAGATCGCTACTAACTACTACTTCTGTCTTTGTATTTCTATTGTTTTTTTAAATTTTCCTAACTTCATAGTGGTGTACAAATAAAGAGTGTGTGAGTGTGTATAAATAAAAAGAAAAAATAATTAATAAGGTTGTAGTTAAGGCTTCGGCTTTCCTCTAGTGGAGACCAGTTCGAGCCTCGAAACGCACCACTGACAATTCCGTAGTTATATGCGTTTTTAATTTAAGCAATTTAATACTTGCTTCAAACGGCGAAGGAAAATATCGTGAGGAACCTGAGAGTTCTCCATAATGATCTCAACATCCTCTGAAGTCTACCAAACCGCACTTGGCCAGGTAGGCGGCCTAAACCCTTCTCATTCTGGGAGAAGACCCTGTCGTGGGCCGCTAATGGGGTTGTTGATGCATTAAAATAACCGCTTATAAGTAAGCCGCTGGTAAGAAACCCAGTGCACACAGTAGAGGGTATGCTGATTACATAAAATGAAAAAAAACTACTAGTTATAAAAAACTTAAGGATAGGCATTGTGAGAGTTATAAAAAAGCCTACCCTTAAGTCTGACTAAATATAACTCATTTTATATCATCTGCATACCCTGTGCAAACCCTCTATGCACGCCACTGGTGCCATGTTCTTGGATATTTTTCTTTAAATAAAAGATTTTTCCTTGCTTATTGTAATTTGTAACTACCAATTGTTGTTAATTCTGTCAAATTTAGCGGATTGTGTATTTTTTGCTAAACTTCGACCAATATAAAGAACCCTAGATTCCTAGCATGGCGACGTAGTAATCGGCATGGTCCGGGAATGCTAAATTGCTTAATTGTTAGAGAAGTGGACGCTGATGAAAGTTGATTAAAACTCTGAATAGACTGTGTTTATTTAATGAACGTTACAATAGCATTTATGGTTGGACGTAATAGGGCTCTGTGCGATTGTAGTTTTGTTAACCTCCCCTTCCATTATACGTACATTGTCAAATGTGAAATCAAAGCGCCAGAAATAAACCATTTTGTTGCGAACTTTTTTAAGCGATTCTGTGTTTTCGGGACAATAAATCAAACTATCATCGATGCCGCTTTCTACAAATTGTTTTATAAAAATCCCGTATGAAATCCTTTATTTCAATCACCAGCTCTCCAACTGTAGAACTTTACATTAATCGCTTCAAGCCAATGTTAATGCTTCGTCGCTGCGTGTAAAAAACGCAATCCAACAAACATACACCTTTAATATAATTCGAAACTATTTAATATTTAACGACACCTTTCGTGTAGGTATTAACTAAATTCATTTAACACGCATCATTCTTCAATTAGAGTATATTTTTTCTTTGCGTCTTTTTGCTTGTCACGGTCGATTTATCATGACGTCATATTATAGATATATATGCCGTAATGAAGCGGTGATAGCACAGTGGTTGAACATTGGGCTATCAAAAAGCTTCACTTTCGGGGGGCCAACTCGGCCCGGCCGTCCGCCGACCCATCCGGCCCGCTACAAGGCACGGGTCCTCCTCCCACAATGAGAAGGGTTTAGGGCATAGTCCTCCACGCTGGCCCTGTGCGGATTGGTGTACTTTACACGCCTTTTAGAACATTATGGAAAACTTTCAGGCATGCAACTCTCACGATGTTGTACTCTCAATGTTGAACCAAGTGATATTTCAATTACTTAAAACTCACATAAAAAAGTTAGAGGTGCGAGCTAGGATTCAAACTCTGCCCCCCGAAAGTGAAGACGAGCTCCTACCCAATGCGCTATCACAGTTTTGTAATTTAGTTGAAATACCATAATTGATAAATCGATAAATTATTCCCAAATTTACCCAAACCTAAAACCTGCGACCTGCCATATAAAAGTGACCACCCTGACTGCTGCATTAGGACGATTGTCGAAGCTCTATTCCGCGTCGAATATCGCACTTACGTCATTCATAACTAAACGTTCTTATACTATATTCATGCTGAGATAGCTCTCACGTTTCATGAGGCGCCGGAGAGGCGACTTTTTGTCCAGATTTGCGTCAAAGTCCTAATATTTAGGTCGATATTATGATGATTGGTATTTGGTATGACGAAATAACGTCTACAATCCTACGCTGTTTCAATATAAAATTTTCAGCGATGTTGTAACAAAGTTATTTATAATACAGATGAAGATTTTCAAAGTTGATTCAACGTCAGCCTTGATATGAATATACACAATTGTAGTACACAATACGTAAATAATAAATAAAACAGGAAATATTTATGAACAAAAAAGAAAGATACAATTGGTGGCATGGCATCATCGATAAAAAGCGATTTCTACCCTTCGTTAAAAAGTAATAAATTAAATAAAAGTTAAAACTAATTGAACTACAGAGAAATTTTAATTTTCTTCGAAAAATGCGTTGATTTGATATGTTACTATCGTAGAAAATTGGGCTACTTATAAACTAAAAACAAGTAAGTACCTTAGTTTTTAACCCTGATTTCATATCTAATTTATATTTAACAAAAGTGTGACCACATATTCATTAAGCTCCAACGACGTAGGTAATTTCACGCGGTCGCAATTGTAGGCAATTTTGGAAAGACCACCGACTAGTTGTGGTTGGTGGCCACCGACTACGCCTTTCTGTTATGATCTTACTTTAGAACCCTGATCGATTATTACTAGAGCCCTTTTGGTGGTTATAGCAGCTACAGTACACTTTGACGTCAGTGGCTACAGTCAATCCCAAACATGAACTATCAAGTATACCTATTTGGAATCATTCTATGATGGTTTTATTGTAGCTGTTATGAATCACGTTTTTGTTACCATAAATGAACTGATATGTTTTATTTTTGCATAATTATGGACTTATTATAATGTCGTTAAAACAACAATGCGTGACTGTGAAGTGATAATATACTCCTATATTGTGGCCGTTAGTGCTAAGGTTTCCCAAAGGAGGATACATTCAATTTGTTTTTGACGCGATCATACATCTCTTTGACCGATTAACGTCCACTGCTGGAAACAGGTTTTTTTGTACGGATTTCAAAATCCATGGTCCTGGGCCACCTGTTTCCAGTGGCTCCCAGCGAATAGTTTGATGTCGTCGATCCACCTCGCTGGGGGTTGAATTAAATAGCTGCCTTTCTTATGGAATACTTAGTGTAATACCGGAAAGTACAGTGGAGGATGGAGGCGGTTTTTAGTCCGAAGGTCACTTTTATTGGTGAAGTCGGGCATGCCAGTTATTGGTATCCATGAGCATTTTCCTTCTCCATATAAAATAAAACCTCGCTGGGGGCCGTCCAACGCCGACACAATAGTTTGAAGTGTTAGGTTTATTATTTCGACGTGTTTTATTGGTCAATGCTACTTCATGTATGCCTCGAAATTAATTAAATGGATTTTTCCATATCTTTTTACTATTTTTTTGAAAAGGCTTTTTAATTTATATGTAGGACGAAAGGAAAGTCCGCCGCCCCAAGTCTTCCCACTATCACCGTTTCTAAAAATCTAAAGGAAATCTGTCAAATTTTGACGTTTGTACCTCCATATAAAATGGCTCCATATGTAAATCTTTACGCAAACGTGGTTGTATTTTACTTTGAATGAAAACTTACACTGAAAGCATCATCTTTCTACCGAAATATGTTCACAACCGAATTAGCTTCACTGACTCGTATAGTCATTGGGAATACCAGAAGGGGTCGCTTAGCTACGTGATACAGGCGGTGCCATTGATTTTCTTTACTGCATGTAGGTACTTCATTAGCATAACCTGAAGAGCAACGGTCGACAAAGAACCATACAGCGCCATGTTTTGGAACTTGATTTCTTGATCGTTCGTTGTGAAGTAAACATCTGCGGCCCGATTTACTAACTTCCTACAGTTGCTAAGCGGTGGCCAGCTGTTATCCCCGTACAAAATCTACGATGAGTGGACAACTGTCGATATCAAATTGTTCGTTTTGTATGAAGAAGACGAGTTGGCCACTTGTTGCCAAGGTTTGTTAATCGGGTAGCTGAGAATGCGAAATGCGAAACGTGTGCATAAGCGTTTTTTGAAGTAGGCATCTCTCTGGTGTAAAGTATATAAGTATAACGAATAATTTGGCAGTCGCTGATTAGAGTAGACAAAGCAGTCTTCTTGGCACCTACATAAGTCTTTTTTAATTATAATACGTAAGTATTAAAGTTTCTAAATCAATGTCTAAGGATTTTATTTATTCCAATCTTGAATTGTTGCGTCTTTGCTATGTTATTTGTCGCTGGCGCTTCTAAAATAAACCTTCCATAAATGTATATCTCATATAATCATCATAGCTCATATTACAATATGAAGTAATGTTACCCAGTCTACTATTATGTAGAATATCCATAATAGCTTTAGATGATAGGTATGTCCTCTTATGACGACCTACCTCCCTGGCGCAGGGCTGAGCGCTTGTTTTAAGTTCCCAGATTCAATTTCCGACTGAGGCAATTGAGTTGTAATTTCTAAATTTTCTCTGGCCTGATCTGGTCTGGTGGGAGGCTTCTACCGTGGCTAGTTACAACCCTACCGACAAAGACGTGCCGTTAAGAGATAACGTTCGGGCACGACGTTGCGTAGAAACCGACTAGGGCTAGGCCATACCCTACGTATGGCTTTAATAATAACAGGGTGACAGGTTAGCCCGCTACCATCTTAGACATCATCATGACTTACCACCAGGTGAGATCGCAGTCAAGGGCTAACTTGTAGTAGAATAAAATAAAACTTAGCTTGTCTGGTTGTGATTGCTATGTAGCGATACGGCTATCATATTGAATGCTCTTTCTAACTTGCTGTATTGTTTTAATATTTTCTGTAATATTTTTGTATGAAGTACTGTAAAAGTGTATTCTTTCAACAGCCATTAGATTGCAATGGCACAGGCTTTTTCTCAAGGAAGACAGGCTCTCCTGTCAGACATCAGAGTAAGTATCAAATCAAAGTAAGAACCTCCCTCCCACTCGCCCTTCTTTAGTCATTTTCAAAGTGCATATATTTGCTAGCAAACAAGTTATTTGATGGGATGTAAGTAAAGCATATAATTTGCAATCAGCTTACGTTAGATCCCCGAATGCGTTCTGAGGACTTGGCTTTGAAGGCTCTCCAGTAGGGTTGGCAACAACAACATTTTCAACATTTTTGAAGTAAAAAAATCTTTAGGTGTCACTTTTTGAGTCAACGAAAATCATGGAACTATGATAACGGATGAGCTATATGTATACTGATTACTGTGTACATAGTATGTGCACTTTTTGAATGATCAAAAAGTGTGAAACTCGCGTCATCGTCAACGCACGTTTCTCATGAGCTGTATGTACACTGTATATATTTACATAGATTTAGTTATCACTTCTATCGGCAGTTCACAAATTATAGTCTAGGTATATTTTTAAATTGCAGTAATTGTTCACATTATGTTAATGTTGGTATGTCGACGGTTTTCTTCGATTCAAGCTAGGATCGTATGACTTTGGATTTAATATTTTTCGGTGAGCAACCCAACCCGTTGGATCTTGTTATTATCACTCCATCAATCATCCATAAATGTAGCTGTCTGGTGACGGAAGATCAGAATGCAGCTGATTACAACCCCTCCTGGGTGGGTGCCCGTAGGTGTCGTATGAGGCGACTAGGGAATGACGGAAAACGGACTGCATCGTCCACTGTGCTCCTTCCATTATCTACTGCGATCATCAACGAATGCGAATTTATATTAATCGTTCAACTGCCTCATTGTCTAGTGGTTAGCCTGATCAGTTGATCAGGCAGGTGCTCATGATCCATAGTTATGGATCATGAGCACCTGCAGGGCGATTACGTATCTCACAACAGGTTTGCGACTGGCGTAAATCTTGCGATCATAGCTGTCGAACGTCATTTTTGCATACAAAAAAAAATCATAAATGATGATGATATGCCGAATAATAATAATTCTCAGTTCCGACCTGGAGTTAGGAAATTGAGGTCAAGTCTTGCTTCGAAGAGCACTTTTAAGCTATCTTTCACGGTTATTGTCACTTAATGGTATCGGTGAGAATGAAACAGAACTTTATCAATTAATTGTAATTTCGCTTTCACTTAATATTTCAAACTCAAGGACTTTTCGTTTATACTTCCTTCCACCTTCCAACTAACTTCCCAAATGCCCCCGTAATCTCCGTCGATGCCTTTTCATCGATCAATCACCCCCCGCCACTGTGGGCTGTGATTGGTCGACGTTTTCTGGCATCAACGCGATTGGTAGATTTCAGTAAACTTAGCCAATTGAAAATATAATCCTACTTAATATAAAAGTGTAGATGTTTGTCACTCAATCACGTAAAAAGGGCTGAACGGATTTTGATGAAATTTGGCATGCATGTAGCATTTGAAATGAAAATAAAATAGGCTACCTTTCATCACGATTCTTTAAGTAGTTCCAGAGGGAAAATTGAAAATTGTTTACGAGCTAAGCCGCAGGCAGCTTTTGAATTTGGTATGCATGTCACCTATGCTATGGAAAAAGGACTTGTACTTTCTAAACCGATCTCTCGAATAGTTTCTACCAATGTAGGATTAAAAATTGTTAACGACCGAAGATTTAGACCAAATTCTGAAGACCACACAGACGAAGTCGCGGGCAGAAGCTAGTAATCTAATACATTTCTTGACCTAGTGAAAATAAATAAAAGTAACAAGTTCTACATTCTAAAAGTAATAAAATGTTTAAAGTATTAAATCTAATTCTTCTTCATCTTCTGCTTCTTTTCCTGGATTTGTGTCCGTACTTGGTCGGCCGGGACCTTCCGTTGTCCGTAGTGCCACTGGTACGGTAAATCTCCTTGTTATATTTGGGATGACGGTGATTTAAAAATCATATTTAACAGAACCCAACACTTGTAATCATGGGCATCCTTCACCCATCCACATTGCAACAAAGTGAATTTGTCTATGCTCTTAAAGACACTACCTTATAAGAGAGGAGGGTCAATGCTTGAGGATGATATCGATGATGAAGCGTTACAATATAACTGAGTCTACTAAATGAGGGCAGCGTCAGTCAGTCTAAGCCTAGATGCTCGGCTATTCCGTATATTTTGTAAGGCTGATGATGATTCTGGTGATTGGGTACAATAGGCCAATCAAGTCAATGGACGTCAAAAACGTCGTCTACAATATTCTTGATTTATAGGTCACTAGCTGTTGCCGCGACATCGTCTCATCGTCATATATTGCCAAGTTTTTTGGTCTTTGGTATCTATAACTTTTGTGGGTTCATCAAATTTCTGAATAGATTAATTACGTGGTTACATTTTATTTTTATGGCTGATAGTTCAGCCTAGTTTAAAACATTCGACGAGTTAACATTATTTATATTTTTGTCAGGTGACAGTGTTAGTTAAATTCTTTAATTTATAACAGAAGCAAGGGTGTCAAACGCGGCCTAGTCTAAGAAGTTGCCAACAAAAAACTAAACTCGTGATTACTAGATCATGTCAACAGTCAATAAGGCCATCAGCTTATTGTCAATTGTTATAATTGAAACGCTCTACCACGCAGTCTTTGTGTCAGTGGAAGCAACTTTCACTGAATTTCTCTTTGCGATCAATCCCGTTTTTGGTTTTCTCTATTTTAAGTTTCCCGGTTTTACAATAGGTAATTTTGTTTTGATTTCTTTAACAAACGTAATGCCCATGTATCTGTCTGTTTGTCAGTTTATCCGTTTATTTCGGATTCTGCCCGAGGTTTATAACTTCTGAATTTAGAAACTCTGTCTTTTTATTGATTTTTTGATTCAGTTTATCATTTAAATGCAATAACTTATATCAAGTTAAAGAATTACTTTTAATACTGCTCCATATTATTTCCAAAAACGTTATTGCTATCTTAAAAAATTGTTACAATACAAAAGCTGTAAATGTAGAACTTAAAACATATACATTAAATTAAAAACAGCTGATACAAAAAAAAAAAAGTTTCTGTCATTATTCAGCTGTATCTATCGCCAAGCCAAAACACGTCGATCTTTTTCTGAGTGAAAGGCGAAATCAACAACCATTTGCTTAAAGATAAAGTGCCTATACAGTAAAAAATATAGTGTTTTGTCACACTTCAACTGAGCACCTATCGAACATCAGAGCGTGATAAAACTATCAATAATTGTTCCGACGTAATTTCACGTTTATTTGTGAGGATTTATAAAAGTTATACACTAAAAACGGCAGCTTATTATATAACAATCACATATACAAATGATTTTTTTTTTCAATTCACAACAATGTAGCCCTTGACTGCAGTCTCATGTGCTGGTAAGTGATGATGCAGTGTAAGATGGTAACAGGCTAAGCTGTTTGGTTTGTACCCATACCCCTAATTGGTTTCTAAGCGACATCGTACGATTCGTATAGCCGAAGCCTCCCAACATCGAATAAACTAACATAGCCGACATTTGGTCGACGAATAATTTGTTATTACGTTTCTTTGATATTATAAGAGAAGTTATGAGCTATGAAAAAAGATGAGTTTATTATATAAGGAAAAACGGTAATAACAAAATCAAGTACAACTAATAAAATATCGTGATTGACAACCCTACATTGCTGTTGGCCTTATGCAAGTACAGCCGTAACCAGTCTGTTTTGCTCCGTTGCCTACGTCGCAGTTTTCCCAACCGTTCTCAAAGATGTTCAACTTTTAGTGCTGTGTTTACAAGTATACAAAACATTTCAATCGTTATAACTTTTAATACCTACCGCGTAAGTTATTTATATTTTTTGACTGTATTTATTCCAACGCCAACAGAATATTTATTCCTTCTTACAGAAGGTTGTATAATATAATGATTTCGGTGAAAATATTTTGTAGATGTGGTGACAATAAAGCCGTAAAACACTAAAACTCATGGTATATAGTGGGTTTATTTTTAGAATTCTTGTTTTCGTTTTTAAAAACTTCTAGAATCCTCATCGTAGTTTTACAATTTTTTAATGTAGCAAAAAATTTTGAGGCGCTTTTACAATCAGTACCGGTATTTTACGATTTTTCGATTTAGTAGTAAACTAGCTGTTGCTCGTGACTTCAGCCGCGTAATGTACGCGTAATCCCCATACACAGTTGTATCCCTTAGATACCCTCGAGGAATGTTGAAAAACGCGTTTAAAGGTATTCTATTGAACTATGCAGAGTTAAAACCAAACTACAACATATGACTTTCGTGCAACTTCCGAACCCACTTTCAGCCCTCTAGGGATGGATGTTAGAGAAACCCTTCCTTAGAGAATATAGATACTCTAAAAGAAAACTCAAGGAATTAAAATGTACCTACCTAACTTTGAAAAACGTTTAAACCCATTTACAGGTTGGTTTACGCAATGAAATTACCCTTTGTATTGTTACGAAGTAATCTTCAGAAAGACTGAACCAATTTATCATATATAATATACATTTTATCATAATAAAATAATATTTAGAACTTGTAGTAAAAAATTTATAAGCTAAAATACTGGTCTATATAGCTAGTAGTAAGGTTTTCTTACGTAGGTACCGGTTACCCTTGAAACCCTAGAAACTTATTATGCAGGTTTCCTCAAGCTCCTCTCCTTTATTGAAAACCACGACGGGTATATCTCTGGATTGTTCTGTGTTCATGGTAGATCTAGGTATTCAATTAAATTATGTATTAGATGCTAAATCATATGTAGTCAGACATTTACGCAAACGCCGATGTAACCTTGTTACCATTGTTTACTTGAAAATCATTAAATTGAAGTTAATTAGTTTATGTCATCTGTCCACCTCGTTGGTCGAACCTCAAAAAGGTGGACAGCCGACATCAAAAGAGTCGCCGGGCGCCGCTGGAAGGAAACGGCCCAGGACCGTGGAATTGGAATTCAACTTCAAAAGACCTTTGCCCAACAGTGTTGAGTTGATAATTTTCATGGTCGGCTGTTAATCCAAAAAGATGGATTTAATGTGCACTCCATAGACCAAGGTCTCTTTACTGTATGTAGTTGAAAATTTGACTAGTAGCTCATAATCGTCACCCTCAGCCTATTGCTGGGCATTTCTCGTCTCTCTTATATTAATTAGTAAGGGATTAATAACTTTACCCACCAGATAAGAACTGCTTCTATCTAGTTCTAGGATAACTAAATTTCAAGGGGCTACTAGGGCCCCTGTGTGCTAGTAACTAAAGGTAAATTATTTCTTTTTTCTTAAATCACCCATTAAAATTCTTAGAAACGATAAAAGCATGAGTTGACCTAATTAGGCATACCTACCATGAGTTATTTTTTTTATAATTTATTCATTCATTCACATCATTACAATACAAAATTATAACCACCTGCGCAATGTATGTTTCTTGTTTCCAACTCGTTTCTCTTTCAAATTGCATCTAACATTACACATGTTAATATGTAATGTTAGATGAAAATTACTAATGCAAAATAGAATTTTCTAGCTACCTACGAGTATATGTATTTAAGACCGGTTTTTCATAAATAGTATGTATATATAATTTGTCCACTTCGTAAATTATAGTAACTCCGATTATTAATTTTATTTATCATGGTTATTGAAATACTTTTAAAACAGAAAGCGGAACTAAGTTTAATTTCGATATCTTTTTCGTTCTTAATTATATCTCCGTATAACTACCACCTGCGGGTTTACTACCATCGCTTATAGCAGTATTTTTTTAAAATGACTAAGGATTATAATTCTGAAATAAAATGTCAACAGTATTGACACGCTTCAGCAAAGCGGGTTGATATGATCAACTTTGTGACGACTCGTAAACCGACGACTTAACATGCTTTCAAAAGTACGTTGACATTCAATTTTCTTCGACTCCAATCTAAGACGTTTAATTTTAAACATCAATGATGAATCATCAGCAAACAATACTATCCCGTGATTGTCCTCAGCTAGGTAAGGAAGGTCATTCATGTAAATGAGGAATAGGAAAGGTACTAATATAGATCCCTGGGGGACACCAATTTTCACAAATGACCCTTTAGACCGCTTTCCGTTCACGTCAACTTTTTGAATTCTATCATTAAGATCATTAAATCTAGACCCAACAAGGCATTCTGTAGTTATAAAAACGGGTCCATACACTGAGTACGAAAAGTTATAAATAAGAGCAAAGACTATGAGAGTTTAAAAGATTAGCTCATCAAAGATAAATGATCCAGTTCTAAAGAAAATTTTAATAATGACTTGTATTTGAAAGCTGACAGTAGTTTCTATTCATTAAGTTTTTCTAATAAAATAAAAACTAAACCGTCTTCGCAATCAGTAAAATTGAAAGTCGAGGTGTCTTTACACAAAGCAATTTTTTGCATTATTTCCAAGCGATATCGGGGGTGTTTAATTTCTGGATATTTTCTATTTATATAAAACTTTCACGCTACGTAAGGTTTTTTTCAGTCACATTTCTTATAACCCCTAAAAAGCCTGATCTGTTTCTTTTATTTGTTTATACGGATTTTTAGGTTAAAACATTACTGGCTATAATAGAATTTTAGTTTCCAACTAAGTTTGTAACAGTTATTTGCGTATTTAATTAATGCAGAAATCGTGAAGTAACCTCCACGCCCAAGAGTTCTTTATAACTTTCTCAAGGGGCTCCGGCCAGCGTAGACAACGGCCTACACCCTTTTTATACTGAGATACCCTTTAGTGAGCCGGTAGTGGGTTGATAATGATGATACAAAATAAACTATATAAGCTTTAACTTCTCATTTCACTTCTTCTTTTTCTTGAAAATTCTTCATAGCTCGTTTCTTCGTCCGTTACAGATTTACAAAACCTTTATATCTAACTCCTTCTGAGGATGTTGGTGATAGGGAATTTGTAAAAAAATATTTTTCTTTTTCGAATACTGCATATTACAGGTCAGGTTGGATCAGCCACTGAGTGTGCAACAATTACAAACTATTATATTTTAAAAACTAAAGTTAATTATTTCAAACTAGTACATTAAATGTCATACTTAAAGTAATTATAAAATTCATTAATGTTATGAAAAGTTACGTCAACTAAAAATGTATAACACTCTTTTTTTGCCGTGTCCTATCCCTAAATCAGTAAATCTTTAGTTCGACAAGGTCCCACCTAATTGTTTTTCGGTCAAGTCCCCAGCTCGTAGTTGCGGTGACCTCGGCACTTGTTTTTACGTTTGCCGCGCGGGTACGACGACTTCATTTTCAACTGTTGATTGTTTATGTGCATTATTAATAAGCCAATTGATAAGCTGACTAATAAAAAGTTCAGGGTCTGGAATATTTTTACGTGTGTTGTAGACTGGGATTTGTGGTTGCCCCCATGGGCTCCGGATTTCTTACGTCACCCGCCCCCGTATTCCGTAAATTCTGTGGCAGTTGCTAACCGGTAGCTACCTGTTATCTGTACACTAAATTAGCGAAGAGTAGGTAGATATGTAAGCGGCGCTGTCATATTATTTATTTGGGAAGATCGCTATCGACTATCGGTTGGCAAGTTGTCAGAAAAAAATAGATATATGGCATTGTAAACTACGGGTCTCAAGGTCGTTGGTTGGACTCCCGGGACGGGCCAAGAATTCTAAGGTGTTGGGAGTTGGGAAATTTCGGTGTCGACCCTCTGAGGGCACGTTAATCCATCGGTCCCGGTTTTGATTACCAAAATGTGCTACAGCACAATATTTTAAATACATATAAATATACCACGACTATAAAAACATTGCCATATCGTCCCCAAAGTAAGCGTAGCTTGTGTTATGGGTACTAAGATGACTGTTGAATAATTTTATGAATATATAACATAAATACTTATAAAATACATATAAACCCCCAGACATTGAAAAACATTCATGTTCATCAGACAAACATTTTCCGGTTGTGGGAATCGAACTACGGCCTTCGACTCAGAAAGCAGGATCGCGTGCAAATCGACAGTCACGACCGTCATTTATGTAAAATTAAACTAGATTTCCCTTATCTCAAATTGTAGCTCGGTAGCGTAGTTTTTCTTTCGTAAATATAAGGTTAGTGCCCTTATTTTTATAAATAATTGCTCATACGTTCACGGTAAAAATGCCTATCATTTTTTCATGCCACCTGTACAATTTATATATATATAAATACGTTACATATGTAGGTGGTATTGATTACATTACCACGGGTAAGGTGGTTACAGTATCTACTATGTCAAGACACAACACAAGTAGGTATCTGAAGTATCAAGTATGTCAATACCTTTAGGTGCCTATAGTAATGACGTTCTAATCCACCTCCCTGGCGCTGTGGGTTTAACTGGGAGGTCCCGGGTTCGATCCTAGCCTTAGTTTTAAGTTAAAGAATGTAGCTATCAGCATCACTAACATTAGTGTTAACATGTTAAATGTATGAACGCTTCCTAAGTGCCTGTGTTAAGGTCTACATGAATAAAACATTTTTTAATTCTAATTCGATCCCAGACATGGTCAATATGAGAATAATAATTTAGATTTTTCGTTCCGGTACGATGCAATGGCGCGTACAAACCTATTAGGTGTTGGGTTTATTCATTACAGATTAGCCTGTTACCATCTTAATACTGCATCGTTATTAACACCAGATGAGATTGCAGTCGAGGGCTAGTATTGGAATAAAAAAAAAATAAGTCTAATTATATATATAATAACATTAATAAAACATTTTACAAATTTCATGATATAAAATTATGCCCAAATAAAACCAGTGTCCAAAAAAAAACAATTGAATTAAATTAAAATGAAATTAAATAAAATAATATTTAAAAATTAGAATTATAAAAAAAATAAAGCAATACAGAATCAAAATATTTCTCAAATCTGTCTGCGGCATTGTAACTGGAATTAATAAGTGAGTTCAGTATATTTTACTACAAACATACAACTAAGCCTAAAGTATCCTAATACCCATAGCTAACAGGTGCTTAAAATACGTATATCTATTTAGATAAACATGCAGTTCTGAATTTATCTGGTGCTAAGTTGCAATATCAGTAGGTATTGTAATTATTGCTCGAGAGGTCAACCACTGTCTGTCTGGTCTCTATTTGATTTATCAACGCTTTGTAACCGACGCGACGTGAAAACATTTATTGTTTATATTAATTAATATTCCTAGACTTACTTAAAATACTAGTGCTTAGCATGTTCAACTTGGGATCACGAGATTCTAGGATCAAAAACTTAGGTATTGAGTTTTAGTGTGTAAAGATTTTTTTTTCAGTACCAGCCCGGAGTTACCTAGTTAAACAGCGAACCCCCGTGCCTCGGGGAGCACGTTAAATCGTCCTTCCCGGTTATTATCACTAACGTGCGATAGTAGTCGTTACAGCCCACAAACCCACATTGGAACAGCGCGGTGGTTTTATGTTCTAAAAGTAAAAGTAATTTAAATGGTACATAATAAACCGCTCGCTCTCAAAAAGTAGTTATTAATGGTCATGCCTCTAAAGTGGTTATGACAACATCTGGTGTTCCACAAGGATCAATCCTTGGGCCACTTTTATTAATGACTATGATGATGACTGAAGCTATTACTTTACTAAACAAACGCGATCTCGATACGTCAAATTTAAGGAGAGTTATCGTTACTGCCAACCCCCATGCCAACCCCCATGCATGTCCTTGACGACCCTGACGATAAAATAACCACCGACAATAGTCAATAAATAAATAATGATATATATATATATATAATGTCAAGGACATTATATAATATATATTTATTATTATATTCCAGCGATCCAACCGCAAAAATAAATAAAAAAGAATAAACACACCCAGGGATCCTAGTTCAAATGTTTTTTTTTTTTACAAAAGATATTCTTTAATTTCTTTTTAAAAAAATTTAGTAAATACTTATACGTATTACATGCTTATTGCCTATTTTTATGCGCTTAGGTTAAATTAATGTCCTACGGAATTCTATTATTATTCACTCCAAACTGCCCCACATAAGTAACTTAATTACGCCCGTTCGAAGCCGCGTCGCGTCGGGTCGCTAGTTCATATTGTATAGCACATTTAAATGTCTAAGTAGATAAGGTACACTTTTTGTTGACTCGTCGCGTCGTTTATTACATAAACATACCAAAGTAATATTTAACTTATCTTATCTACTTTTAAAACGACGTGATTAGGCTGCTATTTGAATAAGGTTGCAGGCTTTTTTTACTGTGGCAGGGCTGGCATTACCGTGGTTAAAAACCCACAAGGTGCTTCGAAATTTAATCTGTGGAATGGAAATAAGTCCTACGCTGTTAAATTGAACCACGATTACTGAATATACAATTCAAAAACTAGCTTCATCCCGCGACATCGTTCGCGTTTATGTAGATTTTGTCTGATAAAATTACATTCGAGTAGTCGTTTTTCAAAAGTTTTAATTTTTTTATATCTCGGGAATAGTATTTTAGTAGTTAGTTTTAATTGTATTATAGGTATCTTAAATAAATAAGTACTCGTAAGTATAAATTTTCATACTTTCAAAGTTCTTGCTAACTAGAACGTTCTGCCCCAGAAATATCTCAAGTGCCGATTCAGTTTTCCCAACTCCCTATAATATAAAAATACCTTTAAATCGAGAGCGAATAGGTATTTTCGAGACGTTAGGCTGCATTTTATCCATTCATCTCATCACAGGGCACGGACCCACAATGAGAAGTGGCCGTAGTATACGCTGGCCCAGTGCGGATTGGTAGACTCCACAAATCTTTGAAAACATTATGGCGAATTCTCAGGCATGCAGGTTTCCTCACGATGTTTTCGTTCATCGTTGAAAAAAAGTGATATTTTAATTGCTTAAGAAAAAACTTACTTAGAGATAAGTTATAGTTGCGTTGCTGGGATTCGAACTAAGCCCCCCGAAAGTGAAGTCGGCTATCACCAGTGGCGTGCACTTCATACATGCACTAAAGCACTGCCTACCCTAAAATTCATATACAAGTCGTGTCGGAGCTGGATTTTGGCCAGTTATGCACTTTTCCGGCAGTATGCATACCCTGGTAAGAAACCCAGAGCCACTGGCTATCACCGCATATAAAAAATTGAATCTCGCCAGCGTCGTGAAAACTCATTTGACCCTCAACTTATTGTATGCACTTTTACTATTTCACTTCTCATTATCTTTTTAAAATTAAATTGAAGGCATATCTTAGAAGAACTAAAGTGATCAAAGTCCCCGAACGTTTAATTATATTAATCAATATACCTCACTATTATCAGGTATTACGCCTATCTAATTGGATTGTTGTTATCAGCAATAGATCAGCTCAATTATTATCTGTATTGTGATATGGTTATCGCTGCTGTAATATTTGGAGATATGGATATCTGCTTTCAGTTAATTTTCAGTGACGAACGATTTCCGACGAGCTGTAAGTAAATAGAAGCTAAATAAAAAATATTTATTTTAAAATACTTCACACAGATTTGTCTGGTTTCTGCAATTAATTGAAAATTAACTTCGAGGAATAATTTATTAGATAAACGCATATCTGGCGCACGCTTTTTCGGTTAGATTTTGGGTCTGATCCCATATATTATAAACTAGCAGGAAAATTTTTTTTTTTAAACTGTTCATAAATATTGAAAACTTATCTTATTAGGGCATCTGAAGTGAACACTTATGACATGAACACTTTTTAACATCTAACTTAAGTTTAATTAATTAAATCTGATTTATCCATGCATGATGAGATCGCAAATTTATTATGCTGTAAAAAAGGTCAAGTTATAAAAAGCTGCTCACTGGAATAACTCTATACAAACGCTGTCCTACTTCTTTTAAAAACTTATCCACAGGGTTCTAAGCTAAAATAATTCAAAGAGATTTTTTTTAACCTAACCTAACCTAACCTGACTTCGTTGGATTATTTTCCTACCCAATTTTAGCATTAAGGCTTTTGCATACAATTTCGATTCGATAAAAACTCCACATATATCAAAGCTTGGAAAAGTAATCGTCGAGAGGCATAAAGTAAGTTGTTATAAAAACTAAAAATTCGACGACGAGTTGCCCGCTCGTCATACAGTTCTAGCGCCATCTAGTGAAAATACTGTTTCCTAGTCGACTCGACTACAAATCATCCTCATCATTTTGATTGCATAAACATCGTAGTTAACTTTCACGTTATTAGAAATAAAATCTCATACAAGACACTCTGTATCCTGGTTCATGACGCGCTGTTCTCTCGTGAAAAACACGTCGTCTAGGCCAGAAATCGTTGGTGAATCTTTAGTTTGAGTTTAACCGCCATTGAAACAGTCATCACATAAACCCATTACCGGCCCACTAAAGACCACGGGTCTCCTCCCACAATGAGAAGGGGTGAAGGCCGCGTTCCACCACGCAGGCCCAGTGCGAATTGGTGGACAGTTAAACAGTGTCGAGTCGAAACTAAGCTTCGGCCTTTAAGTATGAGTAAAAAGTCTACATAGTAGGTCGGTCAAACACCTTTATTGTTAGCTTTCGGTGTCAATCGATATTTTGACCTTATAACATGTGAATTTCGTGATACGTAGTCGTTTCCGTGATTTAGGTAATCATGACCCCGTAAATTTGTGTCACAGCATTGCTGCTAAAGTTTAATACCGATACTCTGCCCTTTTTCATCTGACTCCCAAGGGGAGCGGGATATATGCGGGAGTGGGAGCTGGAGCCGGCGTTCTTCTAGATAGTCGTAGAGAGCATAGTATATTCAGTTTCGTTTATTTAAGATATACTTCTTGTTTCGGAAAAATGATAGGGGAAAATTAATACGATGCGCGCGCACACTGTCACCAAAAAGCCGACACGAAACACACTTTACGAACACGACAAATTAGCTATAGTCAACATTTAGGTAAAAAAGGTTGACATTGTATATATTTTCAATTGTCTGCGGGCTTATTCCGGTGATTTAATTGATTCAATTGTACAAAATTCTCAAACTTTAATGTTGAGTGGAACTTGGTTGTCTGATACCTAAAATGATAACTAAATAATGCGTTATAATAAAACTTTCAATTGTATTAAATACCTTTTTTCTATTGTTAGTGTCTTTTTTTCTACAAACGTAGAATAAGGCGAAAGATAATTCATTCGTAATTCATTTCATTCATTCGTTCATTTATTCAATATGCTACTATTATAAGGTCACTGATAATGGGTATTCAAATGGATCGTGACGCTTGAACGCGGTCTCACCTTCTGCTGTCTCTATCAACAGACTATTATCAAACACATTATCTTGTGGCATATTATGGTTTATTATAAACCAGCTGTTGCCCTCGTTGGTTATTTCTTAGAAGTGAAACTTCTTTAGCGTTGGGAAGAAATTTAATATCACATTTTTCGGTTACGCGTCACATTTATCCGTTACGCGCCATCTTTTTCAATATACCAACACGTGGGTGTGATTATGGTATTTATTTTTTGTATTCATGCCTATGATAGTAAAAGCCTTTTGTTACACTTTATCTAATTTAACTTTATTTAACAAATTTCGTTGCACATAGTTGAAATTTTTCGAAACATTAGGTCATAAAGAAGTTTCACTTCTTACGTGTGTACACTAGTACACGCACACATTTTATTTTTTGGGAAAAAATCATTAATGGATTCTTTCTTGTGTCTGTCTTTGTTAGATTATTTATTATTTCCCTAAGGTACCACTTGTATGTTAACGTAAGTTTATAGAAATAGAAATAATAAAATGATTATGAACACCTTAGTGGAAGTAGAACTTTAGGTGACAGAGCTCGTTGCATTACAGAAGTGGTTGCCAGTATACAGGCATATGAAGCTTATAACCTACGCATCAGGTTCAAGGACACTTGGTTTACCAGGCGATAATTTTTCATTAACCATCAGCTGGACCAATAAAAATTAAGCTTAATTTAAAAGCAGTAGAATTCGTACGGTGTAATTTATATTTTCTTCAATCTTCGTATTCCACACCAAACAGATCTTCGGCAATGTAGCTCTCTACGCACATTTCGCTCCGACTCCAGAGCATCCTCAGGAGATGTTGACTTTACAAAGAATAATTGTTAAGTCATCGTCGTGCGTTTTTTTTAATGGTCTACTTTCTAAGCACCTGTCAATGAACTAGACAAATATACCATTGCACACTAATGCGAATTTACGGTATGACGAAAGATGTAACAGTAAATATAGTTTTGTGTGTTATGCTGGAATGACATATTATTTGTTATAAGGGACAACAGTGAAATAGAATATTCTACGTGAAGGCATCACATAGCTGCTGCCCTCAAGGTTTTGTTATCTTTAATTTGGTCTAAAATATTTGACGTTTAAAGCCTACTCAAAGCATGAAATGTTTGTCTAATCTTTAACAATTAGGTAACCACAACGAAAGTGCTTAAAGATTTTGTGACCTTCGGGTTTTGTATTATTTTATGAATGACAAGGTCGACCATTTTAGAAATGAATTTTGTAAACATTGCATATAGTCAAACTAAACAATGCATTTAAGCTATTGAATTTCTAAATGAAATATTGTAAGATTAGCTAAAATTTCCATTGATTTACGAGTATATAAGATCGACCAATATACTGATATCCCAAAATAACTAAAATGGCTTAGGTACCTACTGAATGAAGAGATCTGAAGAATAAAGACGCTGTTATACCTAAACTCAACTAATTTTAAAATGCTACTTCTTTCATAACTTTTTCAAATGTATTTAGTCTTTAAATTTTTAATTTCTACCTTTTTTTGAGAATTCAAGCAGAGTCCAACGATGCCATGGTTATCTACCGATTCCGTAATATTGTATTTATTTTCGCTTAACCGAATTGCATCCGATTTTACTAAAGAGTTTAAAGGCTCGAGTCTCGAAACCTAAAATTTCGTGATTACGCAGGTTTTTTTTATTGAATGAAACTTGCGAAAGGGTTGGGCACTAAAATATACATCTATACGATTGGTATCTGATTTATTGAGATACGTTGTAAACTATGTATAGTGGCGTGCACAGGGTTTCTGACCAGGGTATGCATAAAGCAGGTACATGACATAACATGGAAAAATTCTCCTCCAACTACAACGAGTTGTATACAATAATTTGGGTATGTAGTGCTTTTGTGCATGTATGAAGTGCACGCCGCTGACTCTGTACCAGTACACTGTGTCCCGTAATTAACGCGGGCGAGACTCATTGCACAGCTAGTCCACAAATACAATTGATCGAACCTATGGCTTGCGTTTGGAGTTTATAGTTATTTCATATTTTTTTATGCATGGAAAATAAATAATATTTTGTTCAAAAATAAATAGGTAAAATACAGTCTGAATACTAATAGGCAATTCGCCTCGCTTCAATCATAGAGTGTGCAATCAGTGTGCTTAATTGAGATCGTTCTGGTTTGTGTTTACAGCCCGTACATGTGCAAGTTTTTATGAGTGTTATTCAAATATCTATTGATTTAAGTAACTGCTTTTGAAACGGCGATAGCATAGTGGTTTGGACTTCGGCTTCACTTTCGGAGGTTCGAACCCGGGCACAATTTTTTAAGTTGTGTGCTTTTTTAGCAATTAAATATCAAAATATCATTTTTGTAAATTTATTATATATTATATTATTTATTAAATTTAAAAAAAAAAAATATCATTTGCTTAAACGGTTAAGGAAAACTACAGGGCACGGGTCTCCTATCAGAACGAGTATGATTAAGTCCGTAGTCCATACAATATTTGCGATGAATATGGGATTATCAAATGATGTGTTTTTCTATGGAAATAGCATCTTATTGACTGAGCGATCTGAGAATTAGTGCTATGACCTGTAGAGTTAGCATGCGCACCACGTCAATATTATGTTAGCCAGGATAGACAATGATAGGCTAATATTATAAATGTCAATGTAAGTTTGTTTGTTACGTTTTCACGCAAAAACTACTTAACCGATCCTCATGAAACTTTGTACACTAATTCTTGGAAGTGTTAGAAGTAATATAGGACTTATGATTTCTTTTATCCCGAAATCGGTTCCTTTGGGAGAGGGGATGAAAGTGTTTGACGATTTTACACCATAACTCCGACAAACTATAAAATTCAAAATTCATTTAAATTCAAAATTCATTTATTTCAAGTAGGCCTAATATAAGCACTTTTGAAACGTCAAGTCTGTCTGTTTGTAGTGATTCTACCACCGGTTCGGAAGGCAGATTCTACCGAGAAGAAGCCGGCAAGAAACTCAGCAGTTGCTCTTTTCTAACATCAACAATTTACATTTTGCATTTTAACATTCATTTTTCTATCTTGTGAGAGCTGAAAGCGGAGCCGGAAGCTTCCAAGCAACCTTGTCATTAAAAAAATCATCAATTGTATAGTAACCTCGCTGTAATAAGTGTGTTTTAACAAATTCTTTAAACTTGTGCATTGGCAGGTCCAAAATCACCTTAGGAATCATATTATAAAAGCGTATACTCAATCCCACAAATGATCCCTGTACCTTACGCAGACGATATGCAGATGACACTAATTTATGACCATTTCTTGTAAGTCGACTGTTTATGTCCACTTTTTGTTTATAAATACTAATATGTTGTCTTACAAATACTATATTGTTATAAATATATTGTGAAGCTACAGTAAGTATGCCTATTTCTTTAAACTTCTCACGGAGGGATTCGCGTGATTTAAGTTTATATATTGACCGTACCGCTCTTTTCTGCAATATAAATATAGTTTCGATATCAGCTGCTTTACCCCATAACAAGATTCCATAGGACATAACACTATGAAAGTACGCAAAATAAACTAGTCTAGCTATTTCTATAACTGATTTAAATAATTATTTTTGTACTATAGAGGTTGTAATATGTATTTTTTTTTGCCCAAACTTTGCGTAGATCTGATTAATGTGGTTGGAGATAGAGGTCAGAACTCCTCAGCGGACAGCAGCAAACCCCTCATTTAAGGCTTAGCGATACTGAATACTTTAATTTTTTTTAGAACTAAAACTAAATTGAATGCCACATAAAAAGACAACATCAAACGCAGGCGAAGTCGCGGGAAACAGCTAGTATAGAATAAATACTAGAAACGGAAAGAGATAATTATCTCATTGCACGCATGCTAGCCCGTTTCATGGTAGTAATGTTTAATCTAATAATTCTTAACGGCGTTTAGTATCGCAGCATATTGTACTTTTACGTTAAATCTCTGGGCGTTACGAGTTCGCCAGTAGTTCTGTTATAAGTGGCAGAACCAGACCGGTCTTTTATCAGATAAGGATATATAATTTATCCAAAACCTTGAATTAGTTCCGATACCACAGAAACTTTATAATATAATAAATATATAACTGAAATAAATCTTTTTTTAAATCATCTTATTAATATAATTCCAATAATAAAAAAAAGTTTTATAATCCTTTCTAATGTTATAAATGCGAAAGTATGTTTGTTTTTTGTCTGTCCTTTACGCCCTAACCAAGCAACCGATCAACTTGATTTTGGCATAGAGTTAGTTAGAGTTAGTTGAGAGTAAAATAGGCTTTTTTTCACAAAAAAAACCGTAATAAACGCAGACAAAGGACGCGGGCAACAGACACAACTATGAAGTTGGGTTTTATCATGGCAAAGCCAGTTGCCAGTTTTAATAATGTTATTATTGTAGCCTACATACTCGTATCTTGACATTTCATTGAGGGATCAGCCAGTAAATCGATAACGTATCTTAATCCGATCTTGAACCAGTCTCTAATATGATTATTTATCTCTCTTTTCAGAGTCGGTACCAAAGCGCAAGATGTCAGGGGGAGGCACAACCGGCCCACTGCTGTACGCCGTCTCCGCGGCCGTACTCGGAATGCTCCAGTTCGGATTCAATACGGGGGTAATTAACGCACCGAGAGAGTTCATCGAAAACTTCATAAAGAAAAACAATGACGTTAACTCTGGCACCGTTTTCGGCGTTATCGTCAGTATATTCGCTATCGGTGGAATGATTGGATGCCCACTAGCCAGTTGGGTCGCCGACAAACGTGGTCGAAAATTCGCTCTGCTAGCGAATGCAGCCTTTGGCGTGATTGGAGCAGTTTTCATGGGCTTCAGCAAAGTGGCGTCATCGCTGACAATGTTGATTATCGGCAGATTTCTAATCGGTATCAACTGTGGTTTCGCGACAACCGCTTCCCCAACTTACGTGTCAGAGATTGCACCTGTGAGATTACGTGGCGCGTTCGGAACTGTTAACCAGCTGGCTGTGGCTATCGGGTTAGTTGGAGGACAGATTTTGGGTATCGATTCGGTACTGGGGAGCGACAACGGTTGGCCCTGGCTTCTAGGTTTGGCCATTGTACCATCGGCAGCGCAATGCGTGATGATACCATTTGCACCAGAATCTCCGCGGTACCTTTTACTAGTCCAGCGCGATGAGGAACAAGCGCGTCGAGTACTAACCAATATCCGAGGAACATCTGAAATTGATGAAGAAGTCAAGGACATGCACGATGAGTATCACGCGGAGCAGCAGGAGGAGAAATTCACAATTTTAGACCTAATCCGCATTGAGTCCCTACGTGCACCTTTAATTATTGGTATCGTAATGCACCTATCGCAACAGCTCGGAGGGATCAATGCCGTACTATATTACTCGTCCACAATTTTCATTAACACTGGCCTTTCTGAACGAGATGCGCGATTAGCTTCCATCGGTGTCGGAAGCATGTTGTTGCTCATGGCTTTAGTGTCGATACCACTTATAGATCGCCTCGGCAGAAGAACCCTGCAGCTGACCGGGCTCGGTGGCATGGCTGTATTTTCCGTACTG